>NC_136072.1:1137405798-1138802688 GCF_964261635.1 Lissotriton helveticus | reverse complement strand
AGTCTGTCCGCCTTGCGTGTCTATACACAGTTACTAATCGACAACTGACCACTGCCTTACCCTTTGACATTGATAGTCCATTAGAATAAGCCAAAAACTGAACAATGGTATTTGTTAAGCGCACGTTCGCCAAAGGGTATCTTGGAGATGAGTAACAGACATTTATTGTAACTCAACTGTGCTCATTTTATCGACCTCAGAAGTATGACAGGCTGGGTGAACCCACCATGAATCAAACTTTTGACCATGAGGTTAAACACAGGCCCCTACAGTGGATGCATTAGTCCACTAAGCCACCAGACCCAGTTGTTAATACTAATTACTAATACTAGATGGTAAGCTTCAATTTGGTGACCTTAGTGAACTGTAAGAAGGGCCAGCCTTGCCCCAGGTCTGCTGTAGACTTTTCAAGATACCTATAAAATATTCTTCACACTGGGATCATTACTGGGCAAAGTTCTGTGGTGCATTTAGTAATTGTAAGCACAATCCTTCCAACTTAAACAGTGGTCACCCGAATTTGAACAAATGCCAATCTTCCATCGCCACCTTCCAATCCGACGCAAGATGATGGTTGGATGTCAACATATCAGCTACAGAAACATTGTTTTTTTTTAAAACTCTTTATTCGTGACTGTGTCAGTTATTACAAGATACAGTTATTCAGTGCACATTCCATCAGTCTTTTCCGTTTTCTTCAACTTAACTTTGGCATATCAGTTCACGTATCTAGCTTTTCGTCACATCTTATAGTCCTCAGATATCATTCCATTAGAGCATTAATCATTTGCATTCAAATTACAGTATCGCCGGTAGGTAAACTGTCCCCCAACTTCTTCCCTCCCCCTCCCAGTCTCCAGGCTATTTCTGTGTACTTAATCTGTAAGTTGGATAAAACAGCTTTAGGTTTTTCTAGAGAGTGATTCAATCGCGAGGCGTGGTTAACCGGTGCTTCCAGTCTAGGTATCCGTGCGTGCTGGTGGTCCACAGAACTCATGTACGGTCAGATGGTATTCCCTTGTGGTAGTTCTGGATCTATATCTTCCAACTCTATTAACATTCGTTCCCAGTCCTGCGCAATAGGGTATTTACGTAGACCCTTCTCTTCCTCCCTACGCAGCGCCGCAGCTTCCGCTTTGCCCCATTTCAACATGTCAGAGCACCACACTTCTACATTTGGGGGTCTAGGCGACTTCCATCTCATAGTGAGAGCTCGAAGTGCCAACAAGAGGGCTAAATCTATAAATTTCAGTTGTGCCTTACAGGTCTTGGATCTCTTCCTGTTACCTATCGGGCAGGGTAGTGCTCCCTCAGGGATCTGCAGGGCTGTTACAGTGTATAGTGCGTGTCTGATCGCCAACCAGTAGCTGCGTAGTCTCGGGCATGTCCATAACATGTGAAGGATATTTGCGTCATCCTCCTGACATCTAGGGCAGTTGTGGGGGGTGGCAGGAAACATCCTGTGGAGCCTCTGGGGCGTGAGATATGCCCTTTGCAAAATCATGGCCTGTATAAATTTGAATTTCACGTTCCTGGACACCCTCCTATGGTGACCTAGGATGACCCTCCAGTCCCCGTCTGTTATGGCCTCCCCCGTGTCTGTAGCCCAAGCCTCCCTGAGTGTGGTGAGGGGCAAAGCTGCATGTTCCCTAATGCCTACATAGAGCCACTTCACTAGATGTCTGCCCGTCCCCATATAGTGGAGGAGATGAACCAAATTCGTGTTGGTCTGGCTTGGTGCGTTGTGGAGCCCAGGTGTGTCTTATATAGCGGGTCACCGAGGCGTGCAGGAAGTACATTCGCTGCGGAGCACCGGTGGATTGTGCGAAGGAGGCATCGTCTAGTAGGGCGGTGTCCCCAAACAAGTCTCCCACTCTGTCCACCCAGGCAGCCGTCCAGGGTTGTAATCTGCATCGTGTCAGGTTCCCCTGTGGAGTTGGGAGTCCAAGTAGGGGGATGTTGTCTGCGTAAGGAGTGGTTCCTGCTGTGTACGTCAGTGCTTTCCGCCAACATCTCAGAGCTACGTGTAGAAGGGGGTGGCAGTCTCTGGGGATCTTGGCAGCGGGCAGTAAAAGGGAGTGAAGATCTCCGCGTGCCAGTGCGTCCGCTGTGAAAGCAATCTCGTAGAGGTTTCTACCCGCCACCCAGCGTGTCAGCCATTGGAGTTGGCTAGCGTAATAGTAGCTTCGTAGGTCTGGTATCCCTAGGCCACCCTGTCTAGTGTTTAGCTGTAATTTCTTGAGGCTTATTCGCTGTCTCCCCGACCCCCAGATGAGATGGATTAGTAACGTGTTTAGTGCGGTAAATATTCGTTGTGGAAGTAGGACTGGCAAGTTTACAAAGTAGTACAGTATCCGGGGCAGGAGGACCATCTTTGAGATCGCCACCCGGCCCATTACCGATAGGGGCAGGGACGTCCAAAAGTTCACGCTATTCCGAAAACCGTTGATTGCTCTCCGTACATTACCCTCAATCTGATCCTCCGGACTCCGGTATACGTTAATACCAAGGTATTTAAATGTAGTCGGTGCTACCTGGATCTCATAGATACCAAACTGTATATGGGTAGGCCGCAGTCCATCCCGGAAAAAGAAACCCAGTGATTTTCCTGGGTTTATGACCAGGCCAGAGATTTTTTCAAATCGTGCAAAGATGGTCGCCTGGTGTGTATGGTCATCCTGCAGACTTCGGAGAAACACCATTATATCGTCGGCATATATGGAGATCAGATTATGGGTGTCTCCAACTAGTATGCCCGCCTCCGCTACCCTAGTTCGGAGTGCAATCGCTAGGGGTTCTAGCGTGAGTACGAACAGTAATGGCGACAGCGGGCACCCCTGTCTGGTGCCCCTATGGACGTCATAGCTGTCCGAGGGGTGCCTGCTCGTGCGTGCTCTAGCCGTTGGATTCGTGTATAACAGATGAATCCATTTTATCAGGGCGTCTGGGAAGCCGAAGCGTCCTAGGGCTTCAAACATGAAGTCCCATGTCAGGGAATCGAATGCTTGTCGGAGATCCAGAGCTATGCAGCCAGCGTGCGGCAATTCCTGTGGGGTGGTCATCTGGAGGGCGTGGAGTCGTCTCGTATTCTGTGAAGTACTACTCTCTGGGAGGAAGCCACATTGGTCAGTGTGGATCAGGCCAGGGAGATGGGCTTGTATTCGCAAAGCTATAGCTTTGCTAAGGATGATTTTATACTCCGAAGAGAGCATGGAGAGGGGTCTATAATTGCTCACGTCAAGGGCATCTCTGCCCGGCTTCGGAATGGAAATTACTAAGGCCTGCATGGTCGTGACCGGTAGATGGCCAACCTCGTAAGCAGTTTTGTAAATCTTTTCCAAGACAGGTGCCAATGTTTCGGAGTAAGTTTGGTAAAACTCTCAAGGCAGTCCGTCCATACCCGGAGTCTTGCCCCGGTTCAGTGTGTGAATGGCTATTTTAATTTCTTGTTGCGTTATGGGTTTGGCTAGGACCGTCTGGATCTCCTGGGTCAGGGTTGGAATCGTCAATTCGTCTAGGAAGTCTATCATGGCATCCCTAGTATCTGCAGGGGGAGGGGCATAGAGTCTCTCTAGGTGGGTCCTGAACACAGTGTTGATTTCTAGTTGCGTGTTTACCTGCCTGCCTGTGTCATCCCGGATGCTCGTAATTACTGGGGTCTCAGGGGTATTTCGGATGAGTCGAGCTAGCAGTGCCCCGGACCTATCCGCCTCCGCCTGTTGTCATCTCAAATAGTCCCTATAGTCCATAACCCTTAAGGTTTCCAAAGTTCTGCATGTTCAATGTTACATAATTGTAAGTCACCTTTGCACCCTGGGTCCGTCCCCACCTCAGTCTCAAGCTCCCTCAGACGGCTTTCCACTTCACAGAGTTTGTTTTGAATTTCTTGTCTGGCTCCTACCAACCGACCAATCGCGGCACCCCTTATCACAACCTTCATTGTATCCCACACTACCAAGTTCGAGGACGTAGAGTCCCAGTTTTCCCTGAAGTAGTTGGTTAACGTGTCGGCAAGGTGTGCGCGGAACGGGCCGTCCTCAAGTAGTGAGGGGTTGAGCCTCCAGGTGGGAACTGGTGAGGGTATTTTACCCCAGTGTATGTCAAGCGTTAGCGGCCTATGGTCCGAAAATGTTTTGGCAAGGTAGGCTGAGGACGCACACATTGCCGTCAAGGAGGTGGTGCAAACGAATCTGTCTAGGCGGGTATGCAGGTTATGTATTGGGGAGTAGTATGAGTATTCTTTGTGTGTTGGGTGGAGTGTGCTCCACACATCCGTCATTCCCCATCCCTGAAGCCATGTGCCAAATGAGTCAGACAGTTTATGTTCCCCAGTCGCCTGAAGGGGAGGGTGTGATCTGTCTAGGTCTACATCTAGTATCATGTTCCAGTCTCTCCCCAAAACCCACGGGATGTCCACCCAATCTGCCAAGGCCCGGCCAACAGTTGTAAGGAATCTGTCCTGGTCGAAGTTCGGGGCATAGATACTACCCAAGACCACCATTGTACCGTCTAGTGTGCCCTTCACCAGTATGTAGTGCCCTTGTTCGTCCACCTTCCTTTCCAGTTCCACGAAGGGGGTACCATAGCGCACCCATATCGTGGCCCCTCTGGAGAAGGCAGAGTACGTTGTGGAAAAAACGGTTCCCCTCCATTTCTTCCGCAATGAGTGTGTCTCGGACTGTGTTAGGTGAGATTCCTGTAGGAATGCTGTGTGCGCTCGCTGGCGAATCAAGAAGGCGTGCACTCTATGCCGTTTCTGTATCGCCCCTAGTCCTCTCACATTCCACGTAACCAGCCTATACTTCCCTTTCTCTTCAGCCATATCCAAATACAGATGTCACAGGGGGTATCTTTATAAATTGCAGTGTGTACATTGTCAGTGCTAGCCTGGAGACGGTTCCCTCCCTTCCCCGAACATTAACTCTAGAGGCGCAGCCTCGGAACTCTGCTGTGCCGAACATGAAACTGTAAAAGGTAACCAAACAATCTGCGGTGCAAACGCTTTTGGGGGTTCGGCTAAGCTTGAGCCGTGTCCAATGCGTCATAATTGTTCATGCCGTCGGCTCAATGGCGCCGCCGGGAGAGTTATCATGTAACCGTCCATTACTGCTGCCCGCTTCCCGGGAGGGGGGGGGCACTTCCCCTGCTTACACAGTGTTACATTCCTGTGATGCACAAGTGTGTGGGGTGTGTGAGGTCCTCATTACAGAGCCAGTATAGAGAGCACAGCTAGGTTACCTCAGGTTTCATCAATCAATAAATATACCCAATCATGCACCCCGCCCGTAGGACCCCCTCCCTTCCCATGATCTGGCTGTGCATTCAGTTTACAATAAAGAGAAAGGATGCTAGTTTGACCTGATGTTTCAAGTCTCATCCGTATTAAACGTTATTCCTGGGCATTGTCCAAAAGCTCATCTGCTGCTCTGGGCGTTACAGTCGGGAACAGTACCATACTGTTTTCCGAGTCCGAGTGTACAGTGCTGTCTTCAGTGTCCGTATTTATCGTTCCACGTTCCTCCCTGAAGGAGCCCACCATTGCGATAGCTTCGTCTTGTCCTTGTTTCTGTTGGTGAGCAGTAGGTTTACGCCATTTCGATTCTACACCACGTGCATCTGATCTGTCCTCCGCGTGGTCTGATCCATCCTTAGGTCTGCTGGCCGATGAGCCTTGGGTTGGGCTCGGGTCCTCCTCAATGTCCATCACTTCTAGCCACTTTTCCGCATCCGTGGGGCTCTCGAAGAAGTGAGTTTTGTTGCCGTGGATCACCTTGAGGCGTGCGGGAAACAACAGGGCGTAGCGGAGTTTGGCTCTCTGGAGTCGCTTTTTAATCTCGTAGTAGGAGAACCTCTGCTTCTGCACCAGGGTAGTGTAATCTGGGTAGAGTGAAATACGTTTCTTTTCGTACTCTATTACGGATTTCATCCGGGCCTGTTTAAGCAGCATGTCCCTATCCCAATAATTGAGAATCTTCACAATCAGGGGCCGTGGTGGCCGTCCCGGTCTCGGTTGGCCCGTGGGGATCCTGTGCGCTCTCTCCACACAGAAGAACGGTGATAGTCCGTCCGCAGCTACGTTATCTCGGAACCACTGCTCCATGAATTCCGTCGCGTGGGGCCCCTCACTGCGTTCCGGCAGTCCAATGACCCGGATGTTGTTGCGACGATTGCGGCCTTCTGCATCCTCCACGCGTTCCATAAGAGTCTTTACCTGATGTTGGATTTGTTGGATGGAGTCGGTGTGTTCCGCCACCGTCGGGGTGAGATCCGCCAGTGTCAGCCCTTGGTCTTTGACTTTGTCCGCCAGTTTATCGTGATCGGCTTTAAGCAGTGAGAGATTAGTGGTAAGGGTGCCCATTTGCATCTCCACCGCGGCCCTAGAGTCTCTGATTTCCTTGAGTATCAGATCCAGCTTGTCTCCCTGGTGGTCCTCTGAGAGGGTAGAGTTCAGCGTTAGAGGTGTGGATCCTCCCAGGCTCGCCTCAGTAGTAGGCCCCGCAGAAGTTCCCTCCTTGCCATCCGCAGCCTTTGTACTTTTTCGCACCATGGTTTTCGTCGCGGGGCAGGTGTCCACCACCTCCCGAGCCCTCTCCACTCGGGCCTCCGTCACCGCCCCGCGGTCTCTCCAGTCTTCAGTAGATAGCCAGCCGTGCGAGGGTCCCAGGTAGGGCACTATTGCATATGAAGGCGCAGGCCGCACTCACCTCTGTCCACCTCAGTGGGGTGGCAGGGACCAATTCACAGGTTGAACAATCAGCTTTCGCCGCTTTCTTAATGTCAGGGTGGGCGATTTTACACTCTCCGCCCAAGACAGTAATGGTGGCCTTCTTCGCGCCTCCAGTTGTCTATTGGGCCCGTTCCCGCGTCTCCACTATGTTTGGTGCCGACCGGCCGCAATCTCGTCTCTCCAGCGCCGCGCGGTTTTAGGCTGCCAGTTCCCCCTCGTCCGCCGCCCCTTCGTCGCACAGGGTAAGGGCAGTGGTTCTTCACCGTATCTCCAGCCGCGGCCCAGTCCGACTACCCTGGCATTGTCCCGTCGCCCTGGCCCTCCAGCAGCAGCAATATCAGCGGGGTGGGGGGCTGGGGGGAGGGGAACAGGGAGAAGGCAGCCAGGGTCAGCGCGTCGCCTTCCCTGGGGTCTCCGTACCCTCCCCACTCAGCGGCAATCTCACAGGTCCCCGGTCAAGGACGGCGGGGCTGTGCGGCTCTGGGGTCCCACACACAGAGCACCTCACCGTGTACCAGCACTTCTCTTCGGGTGGTCGTTTCCAGACCCCCGGAATCATGCAGCAAGGGGGTGTCGGGGGTGAGGGGGGTGTACGATAGTCCCTGTTCTCGCCCCCTCGGCCCCGTTAGTAATCGGGCCGTTCACCAGATGTCCGCACAAAGGCAGTCCCCCGGCACCGCGGCAGGCGGCGTTCCGGTGATCCGGGCTCAGCCCGCACTCGAGGCCCCGGCTCGCGGCGCGGGTCCAGGCCGTAGACTTCTCCCGTCGGTCCACTGGCCAATCGTGTCACCTGGAGCCTCCAAACTTTCGTCGAGGCGAGCAGGGCACCACAGGGGCAGGATCCAGTCATCGGTGGCGCAGCTCAGCCCCCCGACCCGGCTTTCAGGATGAGTTTACTCCCGACGGCACCGGAGCTCTAACAGTCTCCGTCCGCCATGTTGGGCTGCTAGCCACGCCCCCCTACAGAAACATTGTTCTACGAGAGAATCGTGGCCAGGGTATCCATGACCAACATTTTGAGACGGTAAGTGTATGTAGGTAAGTATAGATTTACTGTTGTTATCTCTACATCTACGTATCTTGCTGATATATGTATATCATGAAAGTATATATATGTGGAGTTAAGCAGAGTAATCCTGCAGTTATATTTACTTACCTTCACAATGTTTACGTCTTCAATATGTTGTCCTTGATGTTCTGGTAGCATGGTATTCTGCAGTCAATATTAACCCGTTTACCGCGGCGGCAATTCCGCTGCACTGCGGGCGTTCCATTGAGTGGGCAGGGCTGCATCGGCCAACGGACGAGCGCAGCACTACCGAGGTAGTGCTCGCGATGGCCGTTGGCCGATGGGCACACTTAACGGGTTGAGGTGAAATAAGCCATGTGACACAACAGCGCATCAAATACTGTTTTGGTGAGTGCTGCCGCTCTCCAAGATGCCCCAATATACTGAGCTGCCAGCCCCTACACACGCATACAATGCATAGTGGGGCATCTGTATGGCGCGTATGTACGTGCCTTTAACACTGTGGGATGACTCCTTGGTTATCATGTAGAAGCGGGCTGCTGGACAGAGGGGTCTCTTGCTCTCCATCCAAACAACATCCCCCTGGCTGTATCCCAAGGCCCGGGGGGGGGGGGGAGCGTTTCACAGCAGTAAGCTACTACAAGCGGGCAGCGGCAGCCTGTCCTGGCTCTTTAGACTATGGCAAGGAAGAGCTCAATGTTCCTAGGCCCATGCGTGAGTACCTCCTCCTGTCTGTTCTTTCTTTGGTTTCAAGATCATGTCATCTTGACATTGTCATGGTTTGAAAATAATACGAATGTTTGACGTTACAACACATACATTTACAACGCATGCACTTAAAACAGTTTTTACATCGCAACATCCACTACAACGCATTCCATTACATCGCATGACAGTACATCGCATTTTAAAAAACGACCTTTACAACGCATTCCATTACATTGCATACTGCCTTTACAACGCATACCATTACAACGCATACCATTACAACGCATACCATTACATTGCATTTAAGGTAAGTATTGGATAGTATAGGGGTAAAAATTACTATTCTAACTCCAGGGGGTGCAACAGTAGGGTAAGTGTTGGATAATGTAGTGGTTAAAAATGACTATTCTAACTCCAATGGTATGCGTTGTAATGGCATGTGTTGTAATGCCTGTGTTGTAGTGACATGCGATGTAGTGGCATGCATTGTAATGGTATGCGTTGTAATGCCTGCGTTGTAGTGTCATGCATTGTAAAGGACATTGCGATTTAATACCTGCGTTGTAAGTGTAGTGTTATGTAATGGTTGCGTTGTAATGGTTGTTTCCCAAATAATACAAATCCCAGAGGGCAAAAAACACACACAACATTAACAGTGGATGAACTAATTTGTGCATGCTTTCACTTAGAAGACAAAGTATAAATCTAGATGTCCCAGAATGCAAAGTGCTGTTGGCTAGAAGGCTGGACTCGCCAATGACGTCACGTTCCACTGGCTCCACTTGGCACCAAGGTGTGCTGAAGCGTGTCCGCTCTCCAGGGCTGCGCGTGAGCCTCGTCAAACATAAGATGTGGCTTGTCACGCTCTGTACACTGCTCCTGTTTACACGGCCCCGCACAGATCAATAATCTTGCTTCAATACCCTGAGCTCCCGCAGGACCCGGCAGGTCGGGAGGGAGATTGAGGCCCCGGCAGTGACCCCTCCCGGCTGTTAGCCCCGCTGCCGAGCGTGTTGACTCCGGCCTCGACCCCGGCGCGCCGCAGAATGAAATGTTTGTTCTGGAAAGAGCTCGGCGGGCCTCTGCCTTCTGCAGGCCGAGGAGGGCGGGCGGGAAGCCTGTCCTTCCCCGGGTGGAGGAAGTCCCCTGGATGGAGAGGGGGCGGTCTGTGTGGTCTGAATGCTCCAGGCGAAGCTTCGCGCAGTAGCAGACATCTGATATAGTTTAGTTTAGTAGCTTTTGATCTTAGACTTCGAGATTAACAGTTTAATTAATAGTGTGCAGAAGTAAATGTGTCAAAGCAGAAATATGGGGAAGTAAGTGTGTCAAAGTAATGTTATTAAGAAGTACACGCGTTGAAGCAATAATATAAGGAAGTAGTTGCATTGAATTAATGGCGCGTGGAAGTAATAGCCATATTTAATATAGGTATGGGAGAGAAAAAAGCCATTATGACGTACTATTTTAGGAAGTAAAGGTTAAGTCAAAGTAATGATATGGGGAGGTAAATGTGTTGAAGTAAAGTTTTGAGAAAGTATAGCATTTGAACGTAAAAGGAGGCAACAAATTAATAGTGTCGGAAAGTATAGATGATGGGTAAGAAAATGTGTCAAAGCTATGGTTTCCGCGTGCTTAATATATATATCTTGGCAAATGGCCGTCTGAGGAGGAGCTGCACTGGGGAGCTCTTGGTTTTGGGATCACCTTCGGGTGTAAATCCCTGTTAAACCATACAGCCCGCCCTACCCTCCGTCCACCTTCCTCGACCGGAACACTGTCACTGGCGACATAAGACCTCAAATGCAAAATTAAGATCGTTTCTTACCGCGGTCTCTTGTCCGATCACGGAGCGGATCAGCAGGCGGTGAGTTCGTGGTGGTCAGAGGATCGGGCGAAGGGAGTGCTGAGGAGCGGATCGGAGACCAGGCGACACTGACGCTTTTTCGAAACTGGTGTGATGTGCCGGGAGGCAGGTCCGGAGGAGGTTCATCGGTTTGTCGATGGGAGGAATTGCAGCATGAGAGTGCCTCGACGGGGGACCTGAAGCTGGGCTCGTCACTCGAATGGCTGTGTGAGAACAGGCATAGGAGCGGGGGAGCGGCGCAGGGAACCGCGAGTGCGCCATTGATACGGCGTGAATATTACAGGCTGTGATACCGGGAATCCGGCACCGGAGAAGAGCATAAACATAAAGGACGGACTAGCGATGGCGAGGTGAGAGAATAGAGCCACTATATAGGCTTTGGATCTCCCAGTCCGTATTCTAGCTGAACGGGGGGCAGGACATGAAAGGTCCCCATCTGATCACTCACGGCTGCAGGGGAATATGTCTATAAAAACAGAAGCGATGAAAGTGCCACGACTTGCCTGACCCTAAGATGGCGGCCAAATCGGACAGAAATTGAAGAACAAGCGAACTGGCAACTGGAGACTAGCACAGAGAGACAACAAAACAGAGAAAGGAATGTCTCAGTCCCCTATCGGAGGAGGAAAGGGAAGCTGAGTATTGAGGAAAATAGAGAAAGGACTATTGAAGCTTATAATTAAGGGATATAGAGAAAGGACTATAGAAATCAGTAGACATATTGAAATAACTAAAGTTATATAAGAATACCTAAGACACAGGTTATCTAGAGAATTAATTTAACGACCGTTAGTAGGAATCACCATCATCACTGAAAGAATAACTGAAGGATATAAGTACCAAAAGGAGGATAACTATCTCTACCTACACTGGAGCAATCAAGACCACTTAACTCGGAATTAAGATGGATGAAAGGCACCTAGCTGATGCCGGCTCCAATGCCTTGAACATAGAATACCCCTCCAAAATGTCCAAAAGTGCTGCAAAAAAATTCAAACACAATACCCTAAGAAAAAATCCAGACAAACTATTTTACGACCCTTATTTTAATATAACCAAAGGCATAATATTGAACGACCTGATATTCTACACTAAGAAATCGGCCCAATGGCGTAAGGCCATTACAAAAATACTCATCATAAAATCTACGAAAAACATCCCACATGGCACAAAAATATTGACCGCATCGTCATTAAGATGCAGAGCAGACATGCATAACCATCTACAAAACTGGAATAGTGCTAATACAAGCTGGGAACAACGAATTGAAGAAGTTTGAAAAGATATTTCAAATGGTTAAAGAATCCCTGGAGGGGTCAGGATACCCACAACACCTGTCTCCAGTAGGAGACACCCTGGACAATAATGCCTTTAATACGATCGAGGACGCCAATAGTTATGTAGGCCCCCATGAACAAACCAATAGCCACAGAGATACTATCGAATATGACTCGAGATTATCTGAGAATGAGGCTGAAGGGACAGAAGAAACCATTAATCATGCAATTGCTGAGCAAGACCAACACCGAAGGGAAGAACAATCGCCACCACCAAAAGATGAAACATCACGTCTAGAGCATCCACCGATCCAGATTGATTCACGCCATGTGAATCGGGAATCGAAGAAAACAGAAGAAACCAACACTCGGCCAAATACCTCAAGCACAATACCTGAGGTTGGTAGATTCGAGGCAACAAAAACATCACCGCTGGATTCACCACCAACGGATGAGACATCACGGCTAGAGTGTCCATTGACCCAGAGGGATGCACTTTATGTGAACCAGGAGCTGAAGGAAATAGAAGACACCATCACTATGCCACATACACCAAGCACAATAATGGAAGGTCGTAGACGCTCCCCAACAAAAACACCGCCACGGGCTTCACAGAAACTTGATACCTCTCTTGTCAATCTACATAATCTCGGAACTAACAATATATCAAGGGAGAGAAAGAAAAGAACTGTGGTTAGGAGTACTGATCTAAAACAGAGAAGAACTGAATGCATACCCCAGATATCCAGGACAAACATACCGAAGAAATCGGCTCGAAATCAGATAGATATTAAAAAACTTCAGAATCTGGTTAGCAACCTAGCACTAGAAACTAGTAACAACTCCCAAGCAATTAGAAGTATCCTCGAGATAACAGCCAACACCCACTCTAAGATCGCGAATATCCAGAATGTCTTACACTCCTCAAATATAATGTTTAATGGGAGGGCCCTGGCACTAGCTAACAGATTGAATCAACCACATAGGACAAAATCCTTGACACAAGAGGAAATACTTGGTTTACTCCAAACTTACGAACATTCCGACCCTGGGAATGAGGAGATAATCAAAACAGTAGCAATCGATTCCAACACAACATCCAGAAAGAACAACAGAAAACCCAACCTCCTCAATCTACAACAAGTCCAGTTAACAACAACTGAATCTACTGATAAGGACCTCAATAACTCAGAGAAACCCCTATCATGCCTTCTACTCAATTGTCGATCAGCAACTAATCATGCATCAGATATAGCAGCCCTCATCATCAATAAGGAAATTGATCTGGCAATCCTAACCGAAACTTGGTTAACTGAATCATCTGCCCCAATCATGGATATGTTAGTACCACCTCAATATAATATTGTGAGAAGAGACAGACCTATAAAAACAGGAGGAGGTATAGCCTGCATTCACCGATCGGAGATTGAGATCAAAGAAATTCAAGCTGACCCCTTAGAATCATGTGAATACCTAGGGCTTAATATAAAAGCGGCAAGCAATCAAACATGCAACTTCCATGCGTTCTACCATCCACCAGGTGACAATGCAAAGTTCACAGAGCAGGTAATGGAGTTCATAACTGCCTACCACAGTACTGATGTCAATAACATATTCCTAGGCGATTTCAATCTACATTGGAACAACCACAATGATAAGCTGGTTAATAAGCTTAAAGATTTCCTTGACGAGTTAAACCTAATTCAAGCATGCTCGCTTCCTACACACCAAAAAGGTTCGACCTTAGATTGGATTATTGCAAGAGACAAAAATGCATCGATCCGTTCTATAGACCCCTGCGATTGGTCTGATCATCATGCAATATCATTTGTGATACCCACAGTGAGGAAGGGAACGACTGTGCAACCCCCCAAGTTCAAAAAATGGACTCGCGACACGAAAGAGGCTAATATTGAGCAACTGGTTGAAAGATGTGAGAGAGACTTAAAGCCACCTATTCATCTACAGAATGTAAATGAGCTTACAGATCACTACATTACGTCAATCGAAAATATCGTCAACAACACCATGCCACTAAAACTAAAAAGAGTCACAGAGAAGACAAAAAATCCTTGGTTTAGTGGATCATTGAATGAAGACAGAAGGAAACTGAGAATGGCCGAAAGGAAATGGAGACAACACCCCTCATCCCCGGAACTGAAAGCTCTCAGAAAAATGAGAAGCCAGTATAACAAAAAGATCATCACTTCCAAAAAGGAATTTATCCGATCAGAACTGGACAATGCCAAAAACAGACCACGAAAACTCTTTGAACTCCTTAAACAGCAATCAAACAAATTAGCTAAATCCTCCCAGGTGATCACAATTACTCCGTTAGGCTGTGAAGAATTCTCCACATTTTTTACAGAGAAGGCTAAAACGCTAGAAAAAGAGCTCTCAAATGCGGCAACCACTATACATCCTTTGCCCCCGAACGATGACATCCAGCCATTAGAAGGTACCAAGACAAAAAACAAGGCAAACTGGGACACATTCAAACTATACGACCAATATAAGATAGCTAAAACGCTGTCAGAAATTAAACCTAATAACCACTACCAAGACCCTCTTCCCGGGAAATGCGTAAGAGAGATTAGCCACATTCTGGTTCCAATATGGACTAATATAATAAATGCATCACTATCTCAAGGGATCCTTCCTGACTGCCTGAAAACAGGTCAGGTGGTTCCCATAATCAAAAAGCCTACAGCGGATGCAACAGATCCCAATAACTTTCGCCCAGTGACTAACATCCCTCTTCTAGCCAAACTAATCGAGAAATGTGTTCAGGGTCAATTAAGCCAACACATCACCAAATTTTCTTTACTTGACAACTGCCAATCAGGATTCAGAGCAGGACATAGCACGGAAACGGCTATACTACATATTGTTGATGACGCGCTACAAGCCTTAGACCAAAATCAAGCGTGCCTACTGATTCTCCTGGACCTGTCATCCGCATTTGACACGGTAAATCACGAAGCCTTACTGTCTAGACTTCGAGATAGGATGGGTTTAACTGGAAATGTGCTGAAATGGTTCGACTCTTTTTTAAAGAACAGGACACAAAGATTTCTGGTGAAACATTCCACCTCAACTCCATGTCCTAACACAATAGGAGTCCCACAAGGGTCGACGCTTTCTCCAGACCTGTTTAACTTGTATGTTGAACCACTCACAGAAATTCTCCGAGAAGCACAGATATCCTACCACATGTATGCAGATGATACGCAAATTTACATAAAGGTCGCCTCCGTTGAAGACATTGATCGGATGAATGAGTCTTTAGTAAGGGCACTGCAATGGTTATCCACCAATCACTTGAAGCTAAATGCTAACAAAACAGAGTTCTTACTAGTTTCGCCTCCAAGGTACAAGTTGGAAATAAGGGAATGGACCAAACTAGTGACTGCACTAAACTGCACCCCAACATTAGTCGAATCAGCTAAATCGCTTGGAATCACCCTAGACGAGAACCTCGACATGAAAGCTCACATCAACGCAATGGCTAAAAGTGCCCCCTTCCACCTGAACTACTTAAGGAAAATGAAACCCTACATCTCTGAAGCTGATCTAAAGTTATCTATCCAATCTCTTGTTATCTCTAGGATTGAATACGGCTGCTCAACCTTAGCAGGTTTACCAAAAATGTCAACGGCTCCGCTAAAAGCCTGCCTCAATGCAGCGGCAAGACTGATCACAGGATCAAGGAAATTTGACCACATATCCCCTCACTTGAAAGCATTAAACTGGCTACCTTATGAAGCCAGAATCCAAATGAAGTTAGCATGTATCACCCATAAAGCGCTTCACTTCAACACTCCTAGATATCTAGCCAAGAAAATTAAGATATCGGGCGGGGACAGACCAGCTCGGAGTGCCGACGAACTGCTATTGCGGCCAGCCAGATTCCAAAAGAAAAAGACTTACGACAGAGCTTTTGCTGGAGCTGCCCCAAGAATTTGGAATTCTCTTCCTCCATGCATTAGGAAGATTCGCAATATTGCATCATTTAAGCGGGAAGTGAAGAGTCTCCTGATGAGCAAATACCTTGCATAGATACACCGCCCTGATCTAGTGTGGCTCTCAGAAGGAGAAACTCCAAACGAATAATTTCCTAACATTCCCCTTTTCCTACCTCACTCTTGACATGGTATAAGGCATAGGAGATAAATTTAGCCTTACCCCACATCGGAATACGAATTGCACGATATCTGTTTCTCATATATATTGTTTCACACAAACATAGCCTTATTATTATCTACCTCATAACGGCTTTGTCCTTAGGATAGTTAACACTTTGCTATGTCTAACGTGTACCATCTACTACCTCACCTTTGACGGGAATATGGGCATATGATATATGTTTAGCCTTACCCACATATTGATGCGATTTGCACAGATGTTTTTGCTTGCTAATATACTGTCTTATAATCATATTCATTATATTATATATCTCATATCCGTTTGTTTCTTGTAATGTCAACACTGGTGTTGGTTAACTATTCTGATGTAAATCGCTCTGATACCCACGGGTCTTGTTCGCGCTATACAAAACTTTACAATAAATAAATAAATAAATATATATATATATATATATATATATATATATATATTCACTGAAAAAACCATAGGTTATAGACCATATATAGTTAGGAATTAGCATTTACAAAACCTTGAAAATTCACTGAAAAAACCATAGGTTATACACCATATATAGTTAGGAATTAGCATTTACAAAACCTTATTTTACTCACACAAAACCATTGAAATTCGCATATATAGTTAGTTGCACTAGCTATATATCGCGCACCCGCAATCCACTGCTGATCATGTCACATATTACATCATTCATGACATGGTCAGTGACATCACTGATGACATCACTGATGACATCTCAAATGACATCACTGATGACATCACTGATGACATCTCAAATGACATCACTGATGACAACATCCAGTGACTGTATGTTTCTGTAAAGTTAAAATATGTCTTACATATTGAAGAATGAGTGGATTTAGAAGTGTCTGGATGAAGGATTTAGTAGGTGCATGACTGACTGTATGAGTGAGTGATTAAATGTGTCTCACTGAGTGCATGGGTTAGTGACTAAACTGTCTTAATATGTGCATCATTATATCTGTTGTTCTGTAAACTGCTGCATGTGTTGATCAGTAGCTATATGAGTAACTATATGGGTTATTGATTGGTTGCCCAAGTATTTGTATGGGAGACTGAGTGTGTGTGGCTGGGAAGTGTATGACTCTGTGCATAGATGTGTGAGCAGTTGATTCACTAGATGTATGGGTTCAAAAGTGCATGTGGAAACAGCTGTATGGGCGGTTGACTGTGTGCATGAGTGTATTGGTGAGTGAATGGATATCTCAGTGCTACATGTCAAAGTAAGTACATATGTAAAACACAGTACATTTGAGAGTTGACATATATAAATAACTGTGCATAAGAGCCAGTGAATGTGTGAGTGGCTGTATGGATCATTGTGAACTTGTATCCGGGATTGTATAAGAGAGTAAATATGTGTTAGTATATGTTTGAATAAGTAAGGTGTGTATAACTGTATAGTTGAGAAAATGTAGGTGTGATTGATTCTTTGCATGACTGACTAGGTGTGTGTGTAACTTCATGGATGAGTGACAGTCTGTGAGTGTCTGTTTACACTGAGTGTATCTAAGGTTATATTAGAGTCTGAAGAGGTTCATCGTATTATCACATGAATGAAGTCATCAGTGATGTGATCAGTAATGTCAAATGAGATGTCATCAGTGATGTCATCAGTGATGTCATTTGAGATGTCATCAGTGATGTCATCAGTGATGTCATTTGAGATGTCATCAGTGATGTCATCAGTGATGTCACTGACCATGTCATGAATGATGTAATATGTGACATGATCAGCAGTGGATTGCGGGTGCGCGATATATAGTTAGTGCAACTAACTATATATGCGAATTTCAATGGTTTTGTGTGAGTAAAATAAGGTTTTGTAAATGCTAATTCCTAACTATATATGGTGTATAACCTATGGTTTTTTCAGTGAATTTTCAAGGTTTTGTAAATGCTAATTCCTAACTATATATGGTCTATAACCTATGGTTTTTTCAGTGAATTTCAATGTTTTTTTAATAGCAAATATCAAAAGCTTTAAAATGTATTCTTCTTTAAATCGAAAAATAAATTTTATATGTTTTTAATACAATTTTTTTATGTATATATATATTTTTTTTGTTTCGCTACCGGTCCGCGCACCGGGTAGCTTCCCGTTAGCTCAATTTGGTGCCGCGACCCGGTCCGCGAACTGGTAAACGTTCTGTTTGCGCAACTGCCGCATTAGAAAACAACATCGTGACACGTCGCGTAAGCGCGACGTATCGCGTTGTCGCGTAATGCGTCTTATGACGCGCTGTAAATTCGACCGAAACACAAGATGGCGGACTCCCGTTACGCTACCGGTTAGCTACCTGGTTCGCGTACCGGGTAGCGCCTCTACCGCGAAAAAACGGAATTTAAAATGTTTTCTTTTTTTTGCCTTGCGGGACTCTTTAATAGCCCCCTCATCAATCCTAGGGGGTCAGGAGGGGTCTACCTTGCCCCCTTTCATTAATTTCCCCCTTCATTTTTCTTCACCTCTTGTCTCTCGATCCTACCGAGAGACAAGATGGCGGCCGCTCCGGACTGTTTAGAATGTTGACAGACACCGGAGAGCCAATCAGCTTCGCTTCGCGAAGTTCCGTTACGCGTCAGGTACGCGAACCGGGGCGCTAACCGGAGCGCTGTTACAGATATATATATTTTTTTGAACGTTAATTTATCAAAATCCACTGGAGCACATATATTGAGACCTAGCAAAGGCACATCGGGCAAACAATATCTACATTTTTGCCAAGTTTCGTGGAAATCCATTCAGCCGTTCGAGCTAAAAGTGAGTCCAACCGCCCTATGGAAAATTGCATGGGAAAAATGCGTTTTGGGACCCCCCTTTTTTCTCGGCCCCCCCTTGGCGAAACCCCTCAAATTTTCAGGGGCTGCTCAGGATTTTTTTTTCCAATTTTCCTGAAAATGTAAGCCAATTCCGTCCTCAAACGCCAAAGTTATTCGACATAGAATTTTCAAAAATCCCATAGGAAAAAAATCCTAACTATGTATACCTACTGGCGACCGCCAGTAGGTAATATATATATATATATATATATATATATATATATATATAAATATATATATACGAATGTATGTCTGTCTTTCCTTCTGTTTGTCCTTTATGCATTACTACACCATTCATCCGATCGCCATGAAACTTTGTGAAGTTGTTGAGTACACTCCCGCGAAGGTTTCAGGCCAAAATGTTTTTTAAATATCGGCGCCCAGGCCCTCATAATCTTTCGAATACTGATTTACGCACCAGACGGAAAAACAAAAACATATTGTGTTCTGTCTGTTTGTCCTTTATGCATTACTACACCATTCATCCGATCGCCAAGAAACTTTGGGAAGTTGTTGAGCACACTCCCGGAAAGGTTTCTGGCATAACATTTTTTTAAATATCAGCCCCCCAGGGCCCTCATAATCTTTCGAATACTGATGTACGCTCCAGACGCAAAAACAAAAAATATTGTGTATCCACAAGCACTCGAATAAATAAATAGAATTAAAACAACACTTTGAAATGTTTTCCATATTAAAGTGAATAAGGTTCAATAAAAATGACACAATGTAAATTGAATGTTATCATAACGAGTTTCCTTGAATTTCCTTCCTTCGGAGATCGCAGCAACGCGCGACGGGTAAGCTAGTTTGTAAATAAATGAATAAAGTAAAAAATATAAGTGCCAGGGCTCACATTTTTTCTCATGGTGGTGCCACTTTCCTCCACTGCTGGGGACAGCTAGTACCACAATGGCTGCCACCCACTGGCTCTAGTAGCCAACAAGAGGCATGGTTTGTGGTCAGGGCAAGAGGTGGCCAGCAGCAAACAAATGTTGCTAGCAAACTCCTAAGTGCCAGAGCGGTACTAGCTCTGCCTACACGAGATTCTTTGGTGCAATGTTTTTCCATTTTTAACTGGAGTGGACAAGAAGTTGTTGTCATGGGGTTTTTCAGGGGATGTTATCCAAGCAGCCCCTTTAGCTTTTAGCATTCACTTCTTACTCAAGAAACGAGAGGTGGACAGTGAATTAAGTGCATCTGAAGATACTTCAGTACCTGGTGGTGCTGGCTGGAGGTGACGGCACTCCACGTGTAGAGTGAATGAGTGAAGTCTGTGAGTGACTGTGCCTGCACAGAACCTCACCAGGGATCTCTTCTCTGGACACCTGTGGGTCCAACCATCATGTTATGAACAGAAAGGGTGGCAAGGTGAGTGCACCACATGTGCCAAGTGCAGAGGCCATTGGCTGGGGGGCAGACAGCTGAGCTGCATCTACTGGCGGGTACCCAAAGAATTGTCCTACTTCAAGGCACAGTAACATGAGGACAGACCGAGTGAGAGCTGCAGAGATGGCATCGTCAGTTAAATGGTCTGATTTCTGGTGTCTACAGGGTGGGTACATGGTGGCACAGGAAGGCAAGGCATACTGCAGTCTAGCTTGCATGAATGACCCATCTACAGCTGAACACAATCAGCCAATGAGAGGTGGGTGAAGGCAGGTCTGTGCTGAAGGCCTCAATGGTGACTCTGTCTTTTCCATTCCATGGCGTGTGGGAGAGAGCATCATTGGGGTGTCACACCTCACAGTGACTGACAATCTTGTTTGCATTTTTAATTAACTACCTCACGTTTCGCTTTCATTCTAATCCTAGTGTCCAAAAAGAATGCCTTTGTTTGGGTCAACAAAACACCGGTACACATTGTATTGTGATGTATTGTATCTTATTGCAACTTTATAAAGCGCTTACTGAAGATTTGAATTCTGGTTGGTGCACTGGGGAATAGTCGCATGGATAGTTATAGAAAGCACTATCAATATGCAAGACAATAGTTTTAAAGAAAGAATTACACACAGCATAAAATATGGTTCTATAGTTAAAAAAAATATATTACACAGTAAAAAATATGGTGCTGTACTTTAATAAATTTATTACACACAGTGTAGGATAGGATGAAAAACTTGAACAATAATAAGAGCAATGATAAAATCAATATCCATTTCCTAATTGTATTAAATAATAAAGCAACATCAAATGCAATTGTTTCTGATACCAGATTTAAATCATCTTCAGATGTCCTTTGCACAATTTTTATTCCAGGATCGTAGAGTATCTGTTTAAGATAATTCTTCTGTGCCACTAATGTAAAAGGGCAACAAGCAATATAGAAGCTATGTCACATGGGCTGCGTCTTTCACAGTGGGGGGTGAGAATGCTTCTCTCCAATGGCTTGCATTGTAACAGTTCTGAAAGACTCAGAGGGGAAGCCTTAACGGGTTGATCCCAAGTTTTAAATTGAGGACATATTGAAGATAGCAATTGCAAGTGAATTTATTTGATACAATTATATAAAGTAAATGTCTTTTTAGAAGCCCTGAAGGATTTCTCCACCATACACAATCTCATAGTAGCCAATATTTTGGATATTCTTGTTGATTTGAACTTCAAATCCTTCACTTATGCTCTGATAGTCAAAGCTAATTTCATAATTGTGTGACTTTAATAAGATCATTTTTGTTATCCTTTTCCTAATTGGAGTTATTTTGTAACAATTCTATTAAGTAGTCTGGTGTCCAACTACTATCACAGGAATTTGTTAAAGTTGCAAGAAATTTCAAACATTCGATTTCAAGCATTTTTGTAAGGGGTTTAATCCAATTTCAAGTCAAATAACCTGTATGCGCACACTGCATGGCAATCCTAAAACAGGTTGCCACGTCCATCCTTCATTTTCTTTTATATAGCATGCACCTTCTGTGCGTATGCAGACAGTCTATGCAATAGAATAGGGGTTATCTTAGCATCAAGAACCTTAAACGATAGGGTTACTGATAATCCACAAAACATTAGATTTAAACCGAACGTGCGAGCTGGACATTGCAAGCTTTGTTTTAGTGAATACTTGATTATAATGGTCATTGAAAGTCAACCTGTCATTAAAAATGTTTCTGAGATATTCTAAATATTGACAAAGTCTAGCCAGATGTTGTTAACGAACCAATGGAAAGATGGGTTTTTTCCATATATTACCTTTATCTTATTTATATGTATTTCTAATGCATTTACTACACAATATATTTCTAAATATTGGTTGTTCAAGCTTTTTCAGTGCTTTTAAATATTATTTTTGGTAACTAGCAGTCAGATTGTACCAAGAGCAACCCTGGTTTATCTTTCCAATACAAAAGAATGCAATCTGGTAACAGCCTTGCAATACTACTCAAAAGAGTATCTCTGTCACGACAAAGTTTCAGATAACACCAATAAAAGCTTGCACTGTCTTTTAAGCAGCCTTTTATTTGCTGATTAACCAATGACACAAATGTACATGTGTTTCAGGTGCAGGCACCCTGGGGAGAAGGCTTGTTTCTTCTGAAGGTGCCTTGTGCCTTCTCTTCCTTCCTTGTGCCAGGGACTCCTTTCCTCTCTTTCAGCATGAGGCAACTCATGGCCAGCATTAACTGTGCAGAAATGTTTTTTTGTTTTTTTTAAAATCTAAATGTATGTTTTGCTAACATTACAAAAGTGTGGGAACATAGTTAGCATTAGATCCTGCCACTTGAACTGTGATTCTTGACTATCCCTGTTCGGTCGGCGGTTTAACAGAGTCAAAGCCTGATTTAGATCTCGGCAGACGGGTTACTCCAACACAATAGTGATGGATCTTCCATCCAACAAAATATAAATCCCATAGAATATAATGGGATTAATCTGTCGGTGAACGGGATATCCGTCACCGTTCTGACAGAGTATCCCGTACGCCGAGATCTAAATGAGGCCCTGAGCCTCACAGACGTTTTACTTCGACAGTGCTGACTAGAATGACACTGCATGCATCGATTCTCATGACGCGCCAATACACACTAACCCTGGGTGGAGTATGCGTAGTGGTGCTCCGCATAGTTCCACGGAGTTAAAGAAAAGACTCTGTGGAACAATGTGGAGCTCCGCATCATACCGGGACCACAGAAGCCTTCAACTTTTTTTTTAAACCACTTACCTTGTCTCCTGACTGTCCAGAAGACAAGGTAAGTGTTGTTTTAAAAAAAAAAAAATTGAGGGTGATGGCCTCGTACTCCGCCCTGCCAGAGAGTCGGAGTCATTTTGTCATATGTCATTAGGGGGGAGGAGTTGGCCTAATGGCTAGGGCGCTCGACCTCGGACCTGGGGATCTGGGTTCGAGTCTCGGTAACAATGTCAAAAAAAACTCCTGTGATTCTGGGCAAATCACTTAATCTCCCCGTGCCTAAAATGAATGTGTGTCCGTCCTCATGTAACGTAACTGGTGCTATATAAAGCGCTCTGATACCTGATTCGGTTTGGGTCTAGTTCGCGCTATATAAAACTCTGCAAAAAAAAAAATATGTGCTGACTTCTTTGATTAATTCAACGATTAATGAAGCACCCAGTGTTGTCTACAAGTCATCCTGAGTAGTGCAGCTGTATGTGTAAAATAGGGTAGGCAAAGAGACAATATCTTAAACAGTATTTAACTTGTCACCTAGGGATGTCACTTAGTGATGGGTGAATGTTTAGCCTGTGTCAGGTAAAATAAAAACTCGATTCAGTTCTATATGTACCAATGACCCTAGGTGTTAGAACTTAGGGCCCTTAAAGCATTGTCCTGTTCTTAAATTGTTAGTATACAATGTAGAAATATAATAAGATGCAGTAAAGAGTGCAGACGTAAGAGCGTGGTGCAAAAGCATTACTGGCGACGAGCCCTTGAAACTAACACTCATGGCCAATGCCCTGGTGCAGCAAGTACCTCCTTGTTAGGTGTGCAACTGAAGTGCCTCAGAAATTTATGAAGCCATTGTAGGTGACTGAAGGCTGTCATCACTGTAGGTCAATCGCTGCTACAAAATTAAAGTATTTCTTCTATGCCTATAGCCTATCCCTTAGTTTTGATTTTGAATATCTGACCCCTCCCATGTTTTACTTTTTTTTGAGAAATCAAAGCCTAGAAGAGGGGAGCATTTTCCAATCCGAAATTGGATGGATTCTTATAATTAGGTTTTTAATAGCTGAAATGAACACGCATGTTTTAAAGCTTGTCATCGGCACAATGTCTGTCACACTGCAGCAGGGAGATAAGGGAGTGACAGGTTGGACAGGCTAATTAAGTTCCCATAAGCTACTTGCGCAGTATAAAAATCGCATAGCATTACGAGTCACAAACACCTCGGGCCACCATTGCCGGAGGCCTGGACGTCATCAGTCCCCCACCACCCCCTCCCCACCCGGCTACCCAAGTGTAAACCATCCGGTGGGAGCAGCAGCGCGCGGCGGTAATAGCGCACTCCGCATTCCTCTCATAAACACATAATCGGCAAATGTTTAACTTAATAGCTTTGTGATTTAAATCATGTTTCTAGCCTTTGCACCGCCCCTCCCCCTCCCAGGAATATGCAAGCTTCATCTCACTTCATTATGCATGAATTATAGGTAATTTCCCAAAAGCGTGAAGCGGCGGCCGCTGCGGGCAGAAACATTAATAGCGTTGGGATGAATCGATGGGTTTTGCTCCCGAGATGGTCGTTTCTGCGCCGTCGGGTCCCCGTGGCGTGCACGGTTTAGTGCCCGCGGCTCGCTGCCCTGTGTCGCCTTGTCTGTGAAGTCTCCTGTCTTTATCTGCACCTGAGTCCACGTGCACGTGAAAGTGCCATTAATAGGCAGTGCAGTTTCCTTTTAGTGCTCACAGATGTGCATACTTTGATTAAAATTAAATAAATGAAATATGTGTTTTTTTTAGTACATCACCTCAAAATTTGGGGTGGACAGAACTGGTGCGATTCAGTGTGCTGTAATCAGGAGAAATTACCTACGAATTATGTGAGATTACATTTGAGTTACATGGAAAGCGTAATTTTATGTTTAATGCTTTTTTTAGTGCAAAAATTCCCTGCTTGCTAAATGTGCTGTAGGATTTTACCCCAACTTACTACCAGCATTTATCACTGTTTTTGTTAGTGCAAAATGCACCCTTGTCATCCAAAATGTATGTGGGTGTGCATTTTGTGCACAGAATGAGTAGTAAATTCAACAGAACAAGATCAACGAAAATGAGAAGCTGTTCGCGTTTGCTAATTGTGCTATTGTGGTAGGACTTTTTCCCCCCAAATTACTGTTAATAATGCTTTTAGGAGTAATTGCGTAATTATCAGTTACTCCACTTCAAAGAGTAATGCAGATTTACCAAAATGACTCTGATTTCTCCAGCGTGATCGAAAATCTGTTCAGGCCTACTCAAAATCAGAAAGATTCAAAGGTCACGCGGAAAATGAATGCTTAGCTGTATTTATTTATTTGAGGAGTTTTATATAGCGCTAGCCAGACCCAAGTGTATCGCAGAGCTTCACAACAGTTTTTGAGCAAGATTCATACAATAAAGCAGTATTCTATAATTAGGTTCTGGAGTCCAAGTGTACTGAGCAGTATTGAGGTAGTACGTGAGTGCTGAGATAACCTCATAGAGTGCACTTTGTGTTATGATTGAGCCACTTCGGTACGTTCGGAAGTCCAGGTGTGCTGAGCAGCGTTGAGGTAGTACATGAGTCCTGAGATAACCTCATAGAGTGCACAATGTCTTGGGGTTGATACAAAAAAGCAGTGTTTTATATATAGGTTCGGAAGGCCAAGTGTGCTAAGAAGCATTGAGGTAGTCCGTGAGTCCTGAGATAACCTCATAGAGTGCACGTTGTGTTGGGGTTGAACCCCTTAGATAGGTTCGTAAGTCCAAGTGTGTTGAGCAGCATTGAGGTAGTACGTGAGTCGTGAGATAACCTCGTAGAGTGCACAATGTCTTGGCGTTGATACAAAAAAGCTGTGTTTTATATATAGGTTCGGAAGGCCAAGTGTACTAAGCAGCATTGAGGTAGTCCGTGAGTCCTGAGATAACCTCGTAGAGTGCACAAGGTCTTGGTGTTGATACAAAAAAGCAGTGTTCTATAAATAGGTTCGGAAGGCCAAGTGTGCTGAGCAGCATTGAGGTAGTCCGTGAGTCCTGAGATAACCTCATAGAGTGCACGTTGTGTTGGGGTTGAACCCCTTAGATAGGTTCGTAAGTCCAAGTGTGTTGAGCAGCATTGAGGTAGTACGTGAGTCGTGAGATAACCTCGTAGAGTGCACAATGTCTTGGCGTTGATACAAAAAAGCTGTGTTTTATATATAGGTTCGGAAGGCCAAGTGTACTAAGCAGCATTGAGGTAGTCCGTGAGTCCTGAGATAACCTCGTAGAGTGCACAAGGTCTTGGTGTTGATACAAAAAAGCAGTGTTCTATAAATAGGTTCGGAAGG
The DNA here is from genome assembly GCF_964261635.1 of Lissotriton helveticus. NCBI lineage: Eukaryota > Metazoa > Chordata > Amphibia > Caudata > Salamandridae > Lissotriton > Lissotriton helveticus. The sequence goes on along the minus strand of NC_136072.1, from coordinate 1,138,776,619 downwards.
CCAAGTGTGCTGAGCAGCATTGAGGTAGTCCGTGAGTCCTGAGATAACCTCATAGAGTGCACTTTGTGTTGGGGTTGAACCCCTTAGATAGGTTCGTAAGTCCAAGTGTGTTGAGCAGCATTGAGGTAGTACGTGAATCGTGAGATAACCTCGTAGAGTGCACAATGTCTTGGCGTTGATACAAAAAAGCAGTGTTTTATACATAGGTTCGGAAGGCCAAGTGTGCTAAGCAGCATTGAGGTAGTCCGTGAGTCCTGAGATAACCTCGTAGAGTGCACAATGTCTTGGGGTTGATACAAAAAAGCAGTGTTCTATGAATAGGTTCGGAAGGCCAAGTGTGCTGAGCAGCATTGAGGTAGTCCGTGAGTCCTGAGATAAGCTCGTAGAGTGCCCAATGTCTTGGGGTTGATACAAAAAAGCAGTGTTTTATATATAGGTTCGGAAGGCCAAGTGTGCTAAGCAGCATTGAGGTAGTCCGTGAGTCCCAAGCTAACCTCATAGAGTGCACGTTGTCTTGGGGTTGAACCACTTGGAGGGAGGAGCAGTGGGGGGTCAATTAATTGTATATTACTAGGTATAAAAGAGCAGCTTATCGTACATCAATTACTTCGCCTCTTGGCACTGTGTGCTGACGTTGACCTGAAGTTGTGGTTCTTCCAACAGAGATTTCATTCCTGAATCACATTGGTGTGGGTAGGTGGCGTGGAGGATGAGCAGTTAAGTCAAATGAATTGTGTGACCTAACTTAACCTGTGCAAATGTCAAATTTGTAGGGACCCGCACGCTGATATCAGCTACCCTCTGCCTAATCCATGACGGCCAGGGCAGTGTTGTGTTGAGGCAAAGGATCTTGTGTCCTTCAAATTGACCTTGGGGGCTGCATGCTAGAGTGTTTCCAGGGCAATCTTTGTGGACCTTCTGTTTCTAGTCTTGGGTAGAGATCTAGGGGGAACACTGCAACCTAGGGTTGAAACAGATCTACCCTTCTCCTGCACTGGGTGTAACATCGCTTTTCTGTTTAATCTGATGTTTCCTGACCCAATGTTGCCTAGTTGTGAGAGTCTGGCGCTTTCCATGTCGCTTGTACCTTTGCTCCTGTCCACTCATGTTCCTATTCCAACGAGCGTCATCTCTGAGGACATCTTTCCCAAGTTCTTTTGTTTACTGGTTGTCTGTTGTTTGAGGGTCCTTCAGGGTCTCTTGCATTCTACTGCCAACTCAAGGCTGCATTACAAAAGGTGCAGCACTTGTACAAACAACACATACTGCAGTTTTCAATGCAGGAGATGCTTTTGAAAGCAAATATGGGAAGGGAGCCCTTTATGTCCTCTGTACATAATCCCATGGCAGTACAAGTTGGCGGGGATATGAGGTGGAAGGGAAGCAGACAGCTTCAACGCATGCCATCCGCCATGTTGCATACATTTAGAACCCCCCCAGCATGTCTGTTTGGAGCAGGTACGAAGATCCCAAAGACATTGGGGACATGGCCGCTGAGGTGTGTGAGATATGACCCTCTTCTGGAGGATGCACACATATATGCACAGAGGCCCTGAGTGCAGTCAGATCTGCACTTAAAGTATTGTTGAACAGCTTGGGTCTTGTTCGCCCATATAAAACAAAAACAAAAAAAATGGTCAATGCACCCCACAGCCCTTGAGGAATGCTGATGACCACATAAGAGCAGTGTGAAGGACATCCACCACCAGTGGGGCCTTCAGACAGCACTCTAAAAGGTCAAATGGGTAGTCACAGGAAGAGGGGATTCCACTGTCACTCATTCTCTGCCTGCTGCATGCTCTCTTGTGCATGCACTAATAGGGCTTGTTATGTCTGACAGAGGCAAAAGCACATTATTAGTGCTCACCTAGAGACAGCTTTAACTTTCTCTTGGCAAATGGACCTATTGTACCCAATATAGATATAGAGCGTGCTTTATGTTTTCCCCTCGCTCCTGATTCTGTGTCTTTCTTGGTTTCTGCTTCCTCAATAGGTTTTCTTTCTACTCAGGTGTTTGTCTCGACTAAGAAACATTTCGATTTGAATGTTTTGAATGGATTATTTGCATCCTTCCACTGCTTGGGTCTAAATTTACATTGTAGTAGACTATTTTCTCTCTCTCCCTCTCTCTCCATTTTTGCTCCCCTATCAAATTCTTTCACATCCCACTCTCTTTATTAAAGAAAATGCCACTCCATCCACCTTATGCTCCCCCAGGCCCTTTGAAATCCTTGTACAACCCACAACTGTATTGGTGGAGGACTTTCTTGAAAGGTTATTTACCATTTCAAGATGGCCACCCGTGAATCAGAATAAGAAAACCTGTACCACAATAGCAGGATGCATGCACGGTGGCCATCTTGGAATGATTTTTCTTTTTCTTGTTGAAAAATATTTCAAGATGGCCACTGCGCCTGCCACGGCACATAGGATGGAGTCGAATGAGTTATGGGATGATGCTGGGGTGGTTCATGGGGTGAATGTTGCATAAGGATTGGAAGTGGATTCAAGCGAGTCATGGTTCGAAGTTGGGCAAGAAAAGATGCTCAACAGAGGGTTTTTGCAGGGCGATAATTGCCCTTATGAGAAATGTTTTGAATGCATCCTCAGTTGAAGGAGTGCTACCAAATAAAGGAACCCACCTTGTAGTTTCCCTCTGAAATGACCCTCCCTTGACGCTTTGGACCAAGGAATTACTTCCCATCTCCAACCTCCCATTTGCATCCAAGTTGTTCAAGGAAGTGGCCATCAGTAGAAATCAGAGATAACTTAGAAACAATTAACGAGCTAGTCCCCCTTCGCGTGGGCCTGTGCTCTTCTAGCGGGATTTAGGGATTATCAAACAGCAGTCTGGGTGGGTTGACCTCCTGGTCAATGGGTCTATGTTTGTGGCAGTCCCTCATTGTGTGTGACGTCACTTGGAAGCTGGTATTGAGTGCCGCTCATCTAGAATTTTTAATATTGCTTCCACTGAACCTGCCCCAGCCTCACCTGCATTGAGTTAATGCTACCTCAAGAATGGATCGACTACCCGCCAGGCCTACATCTCGTCATCGACAAAGCACTGACCATGTTCCTTAACAGGCAATTTTCCTTGACGGCCTCCATTTTAAGCCGCGCGCGCGCGTGCCAGACCCGCTTCACGCCACGCTGAGACGCAATCTCTGCTGTCACTTACAAATAGCAAATCTATGGGCATTACTGTTTGGGCTGCGTCCTGGTGGCTCGCGGAGGCATTACGCTGCTGACCTCAGCAGAGGTAACGAGCAGCGCCTGGCGGCTTTAAGTGAAAGCAATATCCGCCTCTGGCTCCCAGTAATTGCCCCCATCACTCCTCGCGGCCAGGGAGGGGATGCACAGAGCTTTAGGGGGTTGATAAAGGTAAGCAAATTGGCAGGAAAGGGCTCTTTGCTCGCCTAATCTGTGCACCTCGCGTGCCGGTGAGTGGGTCTTGTCACTCAATCAGGTTTATTCTGACAGCTTCCACGCCTCATTTCTTTACCAGTCTGCCTCCCCTGACACCTGCCATTCAGATTTCCTCTCAGCCTTGGTTTCAGCTGATTAAATTGTCTTTTTACTGACAGCTCTTTTCTGTGGATTTAGCTTGTTTTATTTTACCTGTTGGGGGTGTGAAGGGAAGTGAGGAAGTGGCTTCCCTCTGGGTTCACAGCTGTGCATGTACCCATGAGGGTGACTTTGACCCAGGACTCGTTTTTCAGCTAATAACACTAAGCATGCGTTAGTAGGATCAGATTGTCCAAAACAACCATTGGCAAAGCCAATAAGACTTGCCTCTGGAACTTGTTGGCTTTGCCAATGCCTTTTGGTAAAACTGTATAGCATTGGAAGGAAGCATTTTTTGCAAAAGCTGTGCAGCATCTTCAAAGAAAAAATGGCAGATGAAGCAACCACTGCTGGAGGCCACGTCGTTTTGCAGGTGCACACAGATGTTGCCACATATTCTTGTGCCAATGAAAGGACGCATGCGCTGTACTTTTTTTAATTTACTGTTCCAAGATGGATAGGTAAATTAGAAAAAATAAATTAAATTTATGTAGCGTAAAATAACTTCTTTATAAGGTAGAAGGGGTGACTGCAATTTTCAGGAGAGAGTCATGGTAAGCAACAGGGAGTGATTGGGCTGCAGGAGAGTAGCTACCATTGTGCAGCAGGTGCAGTGGCATCGGGGCACACTGAGCACTGATAATTGTTGTATTTCACTACCCCCCACTTGCAGTAAAAGTGCCCTTTTCCTTGCTTGCACCCTGGCCAATAGCATGCTTGCTATGTCACTGTTGGGCTGGGGTAATAGAAAAATAAAGCCAGGTTGGGGGGGCGAAGGGGAGTAGTAGCATATGAGAGAGAGAAGCACACAAGTGAGAGCTAGCAGCATGCAAGAGAGTGAGAGAGCAACACGTATCGCAGGGGCGAGTATTTGTTGAGGAGGGAGAAGCACACCAGGGAGAGAGCTGGAAAACACATGCACTCTCAGTGCTTACCGAAAAAGAAAAAGCGTAGTTCCCTAAAAGTGATCGCTGGAAGACTACAAGTCTGCCAATTAAAATGATGGCAAAGAGGGCATGCTTCAGGGGAGGGGCAAACACAAGATGGACAAGGAAAACATTGAACAAGAAGCCAGCAAATAAGACTGACAGTAAAGCCAGCCAATGGAAGGAGTGGGTGTTCTGTAAGTCATGTTCCCATTCACAAGTATGGACCTCAGCATGTAAAACTTTGTCCGAAAAAAACAGGATAACTGAACATAATCTTAATGACGTGAGACCTTCTCAAGCCCTTCAAGATGGATGAGCAGTTCATAGCAGCAGACGCAGGGGCCCAGACTCACCAAAGGATTGTGTTGCCTTTTGCCACGCCGGGTGTCGCAAGGGCAACACAATCCTATAGTGAGATAAAGTAAGCCACGGAAGGCCACCTTGCAGGGCTCTGCACTGCTTGGTAAACTTGGAGTGACACAAGGCAGTGCAATCCTCTAGTGATTGTTTTTATGTAGGAAGATGTCCCTTCCAGCACAAGAACAATCCTTCCTGCACCCCGGGTACCGTTGCACCATGGCGCAAGGATACCTGCATTGGCGCAAGTAGTCACTGGTGCGGCAGAGCAAGGAGAAAGCAGGAATGTGCCTTACCTTAACTCCTTCCGTGCTCTTGACGAGCTCAGCTCGTCATGAGGCACTGTTGAGCTCGTCATGACCGTTGGAACGTTCACACGCGGGGATAATTTCCCCGCTGTGCTGAACGTTCCAAAACGGGTGTGGTAGCACAGCGCCGTGCAGCGCGACAAGGTGAGCTTGTCACAAGCACGGCGGTGCAGTGCGTGACCCCCCTCCCCCCGCACATCGGGGGGAAACGCCCCGCAGCGAAGGGGTTAATAGATACAGCGCATCCTGCCCTCTCCTTTGTACTTGACGCAGCGCAGTGTTTTCTTTCTGCGTTGCGCTGCATCAAATGTTTATAAACCTGGCCCACGTTATTGAGTGAGAAGTCTCAGCTACACTTACACTGCTGCCCCCTCTTCTACGGCAGCGTGGGCACTTACTACCCACTGACAGGCTGTCAGCACTGTGTACAAACACGAAGCAAAACATCTGTTCGCTTGTCTCTGACGCCTGCGTACAGTTGTTTTGCTGCCACTTCGTGTTTTTTTTTTTACTGTGATTTGTGATTTGTGATCTGTTTATTTGTTTTCTTTGCTGTCAAGCGTCTAGACGCGATTTGGTTTATTAGCAGCGCTGTACTTATACATTATGATATAATACACCAGCCTCCTTCAGTCTCCTCACAGCCCCCAGATTCTGCTACTGCCTCTCAGTGCCTCTCTTAGAAGCATGTTTCTGGCTTCTCAAGGTTTCCAGGAACTCTGCTAATTTTAGTGTTTCCTCGGCACACTGTCAACACATCATCGCCACCCTACCCTGCCGCCCCCTCCCCCTCCTCCCACACCTGTGCGTGTATTTCGAGTCCTCCTGCGCGGTTTATCTTCCAGATGTCTGTCTGGGACGGGAGGTCGGCCTGTGTGTACATACTCGGCCGAGTCTGGTGAGACAGCGGAGCTATCCCTCACACGTGCACTTCAATACATGACTGACACTTTCCCAGCCCAGCCCGCCCCTCACAAGTGGAAGGGCGAGATTTTGATCGATACCTTATCACTATTGATCTAAACCCCGATCTGGTCGACTGAACCTTTGTTGCCTGTCATTGAAGGAAGAAAGTGCCTCTCTCCCCAAGTTAGTTCACCCAATAAAGGACCCCGCTCCAAAAGATCACAAACAACTTCTAGCTTTCAAAAGTTTATTGTAAGGATAGGATAAGCTGCAAATACAGACATCTCAGAATGAGATTCACGAGATACACAGGTCCAACTACATACATGTGCTCTCTGAAAGCCCTCAGACGAGCAACGGAAATTACTAACACAAGTTCTAAGAATAATAAAGCTATCAGCATTGACGCATATCTCTCCTTCATTTAAGTTGGAGGAAAACACACAGGTTAGGCTGTCCCTACCCTGCTCTAGATGGTATCCCTACTTAACCAAATCCCAACCTAACAAAGGTGTCAGCAGTGAATGACCCCAAGGGAAGTCACTCACTCTAAGTCTCTTGGTGAAAACCTATAGTTCTCCAGTCATGACCCCTCTCTGCCTACCCATCCGCTCTCTAAAGGGTCCTCAGGTATCTGCTCTAACTCCACCCAGGGGTGCTGTCCCTAATACAAAACAGTCAACAACATTTGAGACGCCCCTCATGAGACGCCCCTCACGTGGTGTAGCTTCTGGCTTTTTCCATGCTGCTTTGTATTGGGCCTCATACGTTGGAGTTGACCTTGCTTCTCAGACTCTTCTCCGGCCCGCTGATACCCCTTAAACATTCCAGAACCCTCCTCCATGTCTGGGCCGTCTACTGAACAGACCTCTATTCATATTATTTATAATCGGATCCTCCCTTTCTCTTGCAGACAGACATCTGCAGCCAAGAACCCAACTCTCATAGACTTCCAAAAAGGTTTCGCAACATTTCTCGGCCCAGACATGTACGTGTAAATCAATGTTAAAACATTTCAGGCCTACAACATTTCTCATAATGATTATAGCATTCAACTTCTTCATTAATTAAAGCATGTTAATACTCTTATTCTATTATTCAGTAAACACATCTATAAATCATGGCCCATTAATGCAATGGCCAAAACATTATTTCAATCTATGTCGTGAAAAGAAACACCTTCTAGCTCTGGCCCTGAGGCCTACCACATTCTGCGTTTAACCACATGCCATCTTACATTTTAGCAGCTACACGACATGAATTCAGGAATAATCACATCTAATAAAATCATATAGTGTCAAACATTTCTGTATTAGTTCCACTTCTACTTAAATCTCTACATTAGCTATACATTCAGAATATAATTGCAGATACTACTAGCACTCATGGCATTTCTCCTCATGATTTGTGCTTACTACAGGTAAGTGTGATGTACTCATACATTTAGGTCAGTTTGCGCTCTCTCAGTTCCCCCCTTTGATGACCTCTCGGGGTCATCACTAACATTTAAACTGCAGTTATTGCTGGCATAACTTGTCTCTGCGCTTCCAGAGCCCTCAGACTCCTGTACTGATTATCTTGTATGGCAGCCAATCTCTGCAGCTGCTCTCTTTGGGCCCTTTCTGACCTTCTTGCTCTGTACCATTTGAATACCCTCACCAATCCCCACAATATAATCCCACAGATCAATATTATGATGATAGGTTTTAGTATATACCACACAAAGCTTTTGCCTAAGGTGGAAATCCACCCTCCAACTTCACTCATTCCGTGGCCCACCTTTTCCCAGACATTTTCTCTACTCAAGTCTTCGATCTCCCTGTGAATATCAGTTATGTTCCTAATAACTTTCTCAAGGGGCTTCGAATTGTCTGGAATGTAAGTACAACATTCCTGGACCTTCAAAGCCTTACAGACTCCGCCCTCTTTTGCTAGTAGGACATCTAACGCAAGACGGTTCTGAAGAACCATAGCCCTTATCGATTGCATCTCTCCCTCTACCAGCATTAAGGACTGAGCAGTGCTGGCAGACAACCTGTCGACGACTGTTGCCAGTCGTCTAATTTTAACATCATTAAGGATTACTCCCAAAAGAGGGAACATAGCTCCAAAGACATCTCCAACCATTTCTGCATCTCCTATATCTCTCCTTCCCCTCGATGATGTCTTGCCCTCGATGATCACTAAGTCTTGTGCATGATATATTTTGGGGAAGACAATTGCTAGGTAACATGATCCATACCAGTTGTCAGGTAGTCTCACGTAGGCATTTCTTCCACATACAAAATACACATTTGGAATCACTTGCATTCCCTTCAGGAAATCTTTAGTATAGTACTCTATATTGAAAGCATGTTCACAGCTGACTTCTCCCACGTATACATTTTCATAATACGTTTTGGCTCGGTGAAGACATAGCTTTCCTCTCTGCGTCTTATCTAAAGCTATTGGACCACTACTACCCTTTCTCTTGTGTGCCTTCTCTTCCTCGGTCCAATCTGTTTTCCATTGTCCTGATTTTTTCAAAATCTTTTGTCTCCTGTAACGATCATCCACTTGCCCTATGAACTTCTTCTCGACTTCTGACACCTTGCATGTCAGGTTATTTCTACGGGCATGTGAAGTATCTAAGGTAATCCAAGGAATGAAGAACTTAGCCAATCTGTCTTCACTCTTCCAGTAGTCCCATTTGTTCATCTGCTTATAATTTGGGACTTCTGGCAACACTGAATCATAGTTGGAGAAATAGTATTCAAAACTATCTCTCTCATAAAATATACTAAGCAATAAGCTACATGTAATGCCATATGTCAGCGGGAGGTGATGATATCTAATGCCTTCATCTACAGACGCCGGCAACTGCATGCAGACGTAACAGTCCTTAACCTCCATGGCATCCACGTATTCATATAAGAGTTTAGCATAAGCATTTGACCTAAAGTCTCCTTGGGACTCATCTACGTGTAACCTACGGGCTTCTGCAGCTAATAACGCTTTCTTTTGAGTGTTTTCCCTTTTCTCACCAGCAACAGTGGGTGTAAGCGTTTCTACAGATTTCACATCAGTTACCTTCGCCTCTTCCTCATGTCCCTTTACATAAGAAATTGTTACCACTAAAGCTATTAATATTATCACTCCTACTATTAGTGTACCTATTATACATTTAGCTCTGCGGTTCTGGGTGCCGGCTTCCATTTCGTCAGACAATATGGCTCTCTCTTATCTTAGCAAAAAGTTCTTTTCTTCTCGTTCCTTTACAGTCTCTTTTTAATCCTTTTGTCTTTAGAATCCACACAACTGGAAGCTGACAACCTTCTTCGCAAAAGTCCTTTAACAGTTCAATAAAGACAACCCTAGCCCTTCTCCATCAACTCAAGGGAAGTTCCCTAATATTCTCTGCTTCCTGGGCGCTAGGTAATCTTCTTTTTCTGCTTGCTTTATTTACAAAGTCCTTTAAGCATCTACTATCAGGTTTGTACCTGCAGCTTCGATAGCAAAGTTCAGTATTTCCAAACGAAGATTGTGCTCTTCATGGGCTGTTATCGTTGTACCAAAGTCGGGGAATTGCAATTCTGAAAGAAACATATGTTTTAACTTGCTGAGGCGGGGAGGTCTGGGAAGCATGAATGTCAGTGACCCTTCTTGTTCGACTCCGGGTACCAACAGTCGTATTTCCACGGTGACGATGGGCTCAGAACTGGACACCACCACCGCTCGAATCCTCCCTGTCTCCTGTTTCAAAGACATTTGTCGCCAGATATGTCCACTCAGGTGTGGAGTATCTTCTGTTAGGCACACGTACTCTTCTTGACCTTCTTCGGTCCGGTGCTTCAGCGCCCTGAGCACCTTCTTCCGGGTCTGAGTCTTCTGATATCGGAGGAAGGGTTACCTCTGGAGTTGACCTCAGGCTAGAGCTCCTTCTTTGCGGCCAATTAGCTTCTCCACGTGCCCTTCTACTCCTTCTCCTTCTTGTCTGTTCTCGCTCTCTGTCAGACCTGTCAGTGTCTGACTCGTACTCCCAGCTACTTTCTCCTTCTGTAGCGTCGTCTGTTTCGCTGTTGTACTGACCGTCCTCAGCTTGGTCAGACTCGTTCCCTGCTTCCGCTGGCACCTCTTCAGCTTGGCTAGCCCCCTCTATGGCTTCTCGGTCCTCTGCTGGACGTCTATCCGAGAGAGGAGCTGTTTCTTCCCGAGGTGCTGGAACCCTTCGCGTATGTGACGCGTGGATCCAATTGGGCAGGCCTCCCACCTTCACAGCCGTATTCGCGATCAGGATGATCTGGAAGGGCCCACGCCAACGAACATCCAAGCAGCTTCTTCTCACATGTTTTTTCACCAGGACCCAGTCCCCAGGATACAGGTCATGGCACGGGCCCTGGCACGATGGAACCTCGGCAGCCTGCACCTGAAGGGACACAGAATGAATGGCGTCAGACAGCCCCTTACAATAGTCCAGGATCATATCATCTGTGATATTTAACAGTGCAGTCGTTGGGACAGATGGCAGCCTCATTGCTCTCCCCATTAACACCTCATGTGGTGACAACCCCGTTCTTCTGTCTGGGGTACTACGAAGGCTCATGAGGACCAATGGCAGGGCGTCAGGCCAACTCAGGGTCGTTGAGGAGCACACCTTTGCAATTCGGGCTTTGATCGTGCCATTGATCTGCTCCACAATTCCTGAGGCTTCTGGTCGGTAACTGCAATGCAACTTCTGATCGATATTCAGAGCTACACAAATCATTTTCACAAGCTCGCTGTTAAAATGCGTTCCCCTATCTGATTCCAAAGAGGCCGGCACCCCGAAGCGCGGAATGAGTTCCCTAAGCAGTAACTTGGCCACTGTGAGGGTGTCGCACCTACGTGTAGGGTATGCCTCAACCCATCTGGAGAACACACAAACAACCACCAGGACATAGCGGAGGCGGTTGCATCTCGGCATTTCAATGAAATCTATCTGCATTCGATTGAATGGACCTCCAGACCTTCCTATGTGACTCAGTGCAACTGGTGTTCTTTTCCCTACGTTCAGCTGCTGACAGGTCACACACCGCTGGCACACTGCTTCTGCTGCTATTCTAAACTTAGGATTGTACCAAGTCTGTCTAAACACTCTCAGCATAGCGTCTCTCCCTAAGTGTACGGGACCATGTATGAGTCTGGCCATTGGACTCACCATCTCATTGGGCAACACTGCTCTGCCATCTGCTGAGACCCAAAAATGGGACTCACCCACTACACATCCTGCCTTTTCCCATGTTTCTTTTTCAAAATCAGGAGCATTTTCTTGCATGTTTGCCAGTTCATCCCAAGTATCAACAGTTTCCAATATCATGGCTAATTCAGTCCTTACATTTATTCCGCCCACTTCCACCTCTGTGAAAGAGTACCCTTGTTCTGCGCAATACCGCGCGACTTCATCAGCATATCTATTGCCTTTCGAAACGAAGTCCTCATTTCTGGTATGTGCGGTGCACTTTACAACTGCGATACCTGCTGGGCATTGCAACGCCTCTAACAACAGGCGCACAAACTCTCCATTGCGAATGGGAGAGCCTGAAGAGGTCATGAACCCTCTTTGAGACCATAACTGCCCGTAATCATGAACCACCCCATAACCATATTGGCTGTCGGTGTATATGGTGACTCGAATTTGATTGCTTGCCAAGCAAGCACGTGTCAAGGCAATAATCTCGGCTACCTGAGCGGAGTGTACTCCTTCCAGGCACCCAGCTTCCACAACTCCAGTAATTGTACAAACAGCATAAGCTGCTCTCAACTGCCCAACTTCGTCTCTTACACATGAGCCATCGACAAAGAAAATTTCATCTGGGTCGGTCAGTGGCTCATCTACGATGTCGGGTCTGGGTTTGGTGCATAGTTCAGTCACATCGAGGCAGTCATGGTCTGTACATTCATCATCATCCTCAATATCATTTGGGAGTGGCATCAAGGTGGCAGGGTTCAAAACAGAGCATCTCTTGAGGGTCACATTCTCTGCAGCAAGAATAACTTGCTCATAGCGCGTGAGCCTGCTGTTGGTCAGATGCTGTGTTTTGGTCCTGGTCATCAACAGTTCAACAGAATGGGGCACGCACACCTCTAACGGGTGCCCCATGACGATATTTTCACATCTCTCAATGCTGACACCCGTTGCAGCAACGGATTTGAGACATCCGGGCAACGCTGCGGCTACTGGGTCTAAAGTAGCCGAGAAATAAGCAACTGGTCTACGGGCATTCCCATGGATTTGGACTAACACAGACAACGCGCAACCTTCTCTCTCACAACAGTAAAGAAAAAATGGTTTATTGTAATCAGGCATTCCCAATGCCGGAGCACGACACAGGTCCTCTCGCAGCTGTAGGAATGCCATCAAACAGTCTTTGTCCCATGGTACCGGATCGCTCACCTCCTTGTGCGTCAGTTTTTGCAAGGGCTTTGCTTTCAGTGAAAAGTTCGCGATCCACTGTCGGCAATAACCCACCATCCCTAGGAACATCCTGACCTCTCTCTGTGTCTTAGGCGCATTCATTTTCATGATCGCCTCTATCCTGTCTGGTGACACCTTTCGCTTGCCTTTCTCTATTCTGTGTCCCAAGTACTGCACTTCTGTCAGGCAGTACTGCAACTTTCCCGGGGACACCTTGTGCCCATTGGCAGCTAGGTGATTTAACAAAGCAATGGAGTCCTCCCTGCAAGCTTCTTCTGTTTCTGACGCCACGAGGAGGTCGTCTATGTACTGGACCAGAACTGACTTCTGGGGCAGCACTAGACTTTCAAGATTTTTCTTCAAAAGCTGGTTAAAGATCGATGGGCTCTCTGTATACCCCTGAGGAATACGACACCATGTTAGGACGCGACCTTCCAGCTTAAATGCGAAAAGAAAATGGCTTTCTTCGTCCAGAGGGATCGAAAAGAAAGCCTGACAAAGATCAATCACAGTGAACCACTCAGCTTGGAATGGAATCTGAAACAGTATCACTGATGAATTCGGTACCACTGGACAACACGAAACGACTATGTTATTAATCTTTCGAAGGTCCTGTACTATCCGAAATTTCCCATTTGGTTTCTGCAGACCCATAATCGGGGAGTTGCATGGACTACCCACGATTTCTTTCAGTATTCCCTGTTTAATCATGGACTCGATCACGGGCTTTATGCCTGCAATCGTTTCTGGAGTCAATTTATATTGGGGTGTTCTTGGGAACTCAGCATGCGGTTTCACTACAATTTTCACTGGGTCCACCCCTTTGACCAGTCCTATCTCTTCCCCAGTGAAATCCCATACTTCTGGTGCCACTGTCTCTCTCAAGTCCCAGGGGAGCTCATCTACTGTCAAAGTAGGGTACAGCTCCACGCATATTCTTGAGTTTGCAACTTTGAAGTCTGCGTCATCATCATTGGTCAATACCTCCACTCCCTGAGGTGTACAGTATATTGTACAATTCAATTTACACAACAGGTCTCTCCCTAGCAGACACACAGGACTTGAATCGCAAACCACAAACTGGTGCTCATCGCTGTACTTCCCTATTTTCACCTGTACTGGTTCTGTCAATTGGCTGGTTATTCTCCTGTTTGCGACCCCCACCACTTGTATGGTCTCTCCAGACATGGGCAGGTCTGGAACTGCAGCTGATCTGATCGTGGATCTAGTGGCTCCTGTGTCCACCAGAAAGGTCGTGGGGCACCCTGCTACTTCTGCTTCGACATAGGGTCCCCTCTGGTCCACCTCCAAGGCTGCCCCGAGGGTGCAGTCTTCTCTTTCCACTCTCTGTCCGGTTAATGGGTCCACATAATAGCACTCTTCTCCTTCTACAAACAGGGGCATCTGTCTATAGGTCTTACCCATATTCCCTACTCGGGGAGGTTGCGGGAACTGGGCTCGGGGAGGGGCCCCCCCCCCTTTTAGCACCTTTCCCTGGTATGGCGTCACCCCTCTCGTAGGCGCTCTCTGGGCCTCTTCCTCCTCTTCCTCTTGTTCTCCTATCTCTACATTGTAAGGACACTCGCGTTTCCAATGCCCCACCTCGTTACACTGGTGGCACCTAGTCGTTTTCTTCAAGGCAGCTATGTCTATTCTGGGTCTAAAGGTGGAACTCTCCTCATTGCCCTTGTTCTGACTGTACTGCTTCTTTCCTCCTGTACCTGTTCCTTGCTGCTGTTGCTGCTGTCCCCCCTTCCCTGCTGCCTGCATCTGTACCACCATCAACTTTTCTTTTAGTTTCTTAGCCTTGGAGTCTATCTCATCACAGCAGTACCTGGCATATCTCAGTATTTCGTCTAGGGGTTTACTTTGCCAACAAATCGAGTGTTGCTGAATCATTAAACTAATATCCGGTCTCAGTCCCAGGACGAACTTGGACACGAATTGCCCTATGTCTTTTGGATCCATTACATCCAGGCCGCTATACTGTTTAAACGCCTTCAGCAATCTCTCGTAATATTCGTGGACGGTCTCTTTGGGTTCCTGTCTGGTTCGGTCTATTCTGACCCAATCTATGTCTTGCATTGGCACTTTCTCTTTCAGCCAAGTCATCACTCTCTCGAATTTTGCCATCACAATCTCGGACGGCCCATTAGTCTTAGCATCTCTCTCCGGCTCCGTTGTGGGCCACTCAGCGCTAACCTTGCATGCTGTCCACAGATCTCCTGGTACTACAATGTCAAACAGCGTGTTCAGATCTATCCATAGGACCTTTGAGATTTTTACAAATCTCTCAACTTGCTTGTACCACTCCACTGGGCTTTCCCGCAATTTGGGGAAGGAGGTGGTAAAAGCAGCTAAATCTCCCCTACTCCAAGGGACATGCACATAGTTCCCATTGGCGACTTCACGCAAAGGGTATGCTTCTATTCCCTGCAGCCCTCCTGGTGTCATACCAAGCGTGCTTCTCCTGACGGTCCCTTTCTTGGACCACCTCTCTTCCCACTTATCTAGTGCCCTCCATGTCCTTATTCCAGTGATCAGTTCCCTTATGTGCGTTTTCAGCCCAATCGTTCTCCTCTCATCTAGGTCTCGATCTGTGTAATGTAGCCTGTGGTTACCCTGTAATGCTTTGGTTCTTGACAGGTCCACCATATATTTGCCTGCTAGTTCGACTAACTTCTCATGGATTGCTCTCGCTTTTCGAGTGATGTCCTTTGCCATATACAGTATTTTATCCTGCTCATACATTTCCATTCTTTCTAAAGGCAGGGTACCATCTATCATGTCATCCAGGTCTGACCTTAAGCTGGCGACATCGAGTCTCTTAGCTTTTATCTCAGCTCGCAATATGTCTTTCGAAGGGGGCTCACTGGTCTCCCTACCATCCCAACTCCGAGCTCTACGTTTGGGCTCGGGAGAGTTAATGAGTGCTCTCCCTTGCTCCCATCTCTCCAGGTCCCATGCTCGGCCATCCGATCTTGGAAGGTGATGGAACACGGGCCTGTTACCCCCACTCTTGCTCTGCCCACTCTCTCCTGCTTCTCTCCTTTCACCATACTCCTCTCTGTTATTTTCCCTCTGGTCGCTACTCTCCCTTTGCCTAGTATCGCTCAGTATCCGATACGATCCTTCCTGGATCCCCATATTCCCTGGGCTGCGCTCATTTCCGTCATCACAGGGACTATGGTGCGACCTCTCACAACTCCCATTCTGTTCTCTGGTGCCGGGCACACAGTGTGGACACTTAAAGCTGTTTCTGTACTCTTGCGCTCTCCTCTCCCCTTCACTGAGTATTGGGCACGCCACCCCTCCACTCCCGGGGCCCCCGTTTTCCAGGTCTGTTCTATCCCCACTCCGGGCCCAATGGGTGACTCCCCTACTATCTCTCTCTCTACAGTCCCACTCCGGGCTGCTCTCCCCAGCCCCGCAGTGAGTCCGAGCTCTGCTGTCCTGACTTTCCCTTTCAGCTTCTGCAGCTATGATGCTCTTGTGAGCCTCCACTGCCTCATCCCACTTCTTCATGTACTCATTTAGCTCTTGAAAGGATTTTCGTCCAGTTCCCCTCAGATCCGCTGGCCATCTAGGGCCCCCAGGGTCCCCTCCTGGATCCCCTGCTGTGTGCATCGGGGTGCTCCACTCTCTTGGTATCGGCATCTGACTTGGGGAATTGATCGTATCGTTCCTCCTTGCCGTCCCTGCTCTTTCTCTGTCCTTCCGTACCCGTTCTTCCCCTCTTGCTCTCTCTTGGTCATATATCGATATTATAGGACCTATGGTAACAGGTACCTGTAGTGCATCTGGTAATCCGTAGGATGTGGCGCACTCCGTTTCCGGCGCTCTTTGTACCACAAACCTCCCGACTACCTGTTGCACCTGACTAGGCTGGGACAGCTCTTTCTTTGCCTCAGGATCCCACTCTGAACTGGGAAGCGGTCTATGCTCTCCTGCATTGCCCCCCTTTTCTCCTTCACTATGCTCGACCTCTCCCCCTGCTCTATTATACGGGGGTGGCCTGTCTGTCAATAATCTGTTTATCAGGCTGTCCTCTGTTTCGCTCTCATCATCTTCTTCTAGGGGGCTTTTATTTCCCGGCACCTCTAACACTGGGTACAGTTTATTTACTTCCATGTTATGCACTCTCCATCTTTTAGCATCCGCATCCCACCTGGCATCCTGCACTGCCCTTACCGATCGTTTCACCCTTTCTTGTCGTCTGTTCATATTCTTTTCATGCGCTGCCCTAATCCATGCATCAAGGGCTTCAAACTGGGTCGGTCTAGGCAAGGGTCTCATTGAGGTCATGACTGATTTTAATCGATGTAACACCTCTAATCTGAACGTCCCGTACTTCGGGAACGTCAGTTCCTCATTTCCTTCCGTAATCTTACTCCACTCTGATATCCAAAGGATCGTATGCAGCCCAACATTCACTGCCATGTAACGAGCCGGCGTACCCTCCGGCGGGGCTTCTTCCCCTTCATACGATCCCCGCTTCTCTTTTTTAAACACCGCTCTCAGCCATTTAAAACACTTCATAATTATGCGCACAATATCCAGCCTCGCTACTCTGTTTACTTCCTGATGACAATCCACCAATCCTGTCGCGGCTTTGCTAACTTGGCCTATCGCAGCGCGGTCTTTCTCCGGTTGGCCAATCACAGAGCGACACTTTCTGACGTCTTTGCTAGCTGGCCTATCACAGCGCGGTCTTTCTCCTGTCGGCCAATCACGTCGCGACACTTCCTGACGTCACTTTTCTCCGCTTCGCAGCAGCACCCCTCCTTTCTCAACTCGTCTCCCGGTCATGCATGCGTCCCATTCATACACCGAAAAATGACTACTTCCGACCAAGCGGTCACTTCCCTCGACTGTACGTCCACAGTCTATATGTAATTGTCAACACAACTGACGAAATGTCTATCGTCTCTCTGATAGGTTGCTTACACACACAGTAACTTCCGACCAGCGTCCGTTACTCACGCACTCACTCTTACGTTCCCCCTATCTCGGTCTTTCGGGTGATCAATGGTACCTCATGACCCCCTTCACACTATTTGACAATTACTCTGGGTGTCCGATACACCCGAACCACTTAAGCTCTCCTTGAACTTAAGATTTCCACCGGTTGCGCGCGCTCACAACCTGTTCCACAGTCACTCTACAGACATTCAACTCCGCCAGACATTACAACATAGATACAATACAAAAACACCGCAATCTAACACGCATGACCCTTTATACTCACTCTCGACCGATACTGCTGCTTTTTCTGTCTCACATCATCCGGATCTTCTTCAGCGGGCGGTTCTTCCGATCATCGATTTCTAGGGGCCTTGGGGTAAGCTAACCTGGCCTAGGTCACCGTCCTCAAGAAGGCAACCATCCTCTATAGCTACCAACTGGAAGGGCGAGATTTTGATCGATACCTTATCACTATTGATCTAAACCCCGATCTGGTCGACTGAACCTTTGTTGCCTGTCATTGAAGGAAGAAAGTGCCTCTCTCCCCAAGTTAGTTCACCCAATAAAGGACCCCGCTCCAAAAGATCACAAACAACTTCTAGCTTTCAAAAGTTTATTGTAAGGATAGGATAAGCTGCAAATACAGACATCTCAGAATGAGATTCACGAGATACACAGGTCCAACTACATACATGTGCTCTCTGAAAGCCCTCAGACGAGCAACGGAAATTACTAACACAAGTTCTAAGAATAATAAAGCTATCAGCATTGACGCATATCTCTCCTTCATTTAAGTTGGAGGAAAACACACAGGTTAGGCTGTCCCTACCCTGCTCTAGATGGTATCCCTACTTAACCAAATCCCAACCTAACAAAGGTGTCAGCAGTGAATGACCCCAAGGGAAGTCACTCACTCTAAGTCTCTTGGTGAAAACCTATAGTTCTCCAGTCATGACCCCTCTCTGCCTACCCATCCGCTCTCTAAAGGGTCCTCAGGTATCTGCTCTAACTCCACCCAGGGGTGCTGTCCCTAATACAAAACAGTCAACAACATTTGAGACGCCCCTCATGAGACGCCCCTCACGTGGTGTAGCTTCTGGCTTTTTCCATGCTGCTTTGTATTGGGCCTCATACGTTGGAGTTGACCTTGCTTCTCAGACTCTTCTCCGGCCCGCTGATACCCCTTAAACATTCCAGAACCCTCCTCCATGTCTGGGCCGTCTACTGAACAGACCTCTATTCATATTATTTATAATCGGATCCTCCCTTTCTCTTGCAGACAGACATCTGCAGCCAAGAACCCAACTCTCATAGACTTCCAAAAAGGTTTCGCAACATTTCTCGGCCCAGACATGTACGTGTAAATCAATGTTAAAACATTTCAGGCCTACAACATTTCTCATAATGATTATAGCATTCAACTTCTTCATTAATTAAAGCATGTTAATACTCTTATTCTATTATTCAGTAAACACATCTATAAATCATGGCCCATTAATGCAATGGCCAAAACATTATTTCAATCTATGTCGTGAAAAGAAACACCTTCTAGCTCTGGCCCTGAGGCCTACCACATTCTGCGTTTAACCACATGCCATCTTACATTTTAGCAGCTACACGACATGAATTCAGGAATAATCACATCTAATAAAATCATATAGTGTCAAACATTTCTGTATTAGTTCCACTTCTACTTAAATCTCTACATTAGCTATACATTCAGAATATAATTGCAGATACTACTAGCACTCATGGCATTTCTCCTCATGATTTGTGCTTACTACAGGTAAGTGTGATGTACTCATACATTTAGGTCAGTTTGCGCTCTCTCACAAGCATCAATCTGATTGGATATTCTGGGCACATTTACAAGCCCATTGCTCCATTTTTGCGTCACTTTTCCCATTTTAAAAATGACGCAAAAGTGGTGCAAGGGACTTGTAAATCAGCCCCTCTTTTTATTGCACAGCCCAGATATGAGCTTGGTGTGAGCTATCCTGGCCTGCTCCACACCTCCCAGAAGGCACCAGTAGCCTTTTCTGCTGTGCTTTAGCTTCCATCTCCACCATCATTTGTTCTTTTGAATTTTTTTTTTTGTTGAACCCTCACCCCCTCCTTGAGTCGGATGTTTTAGTTAGTCCTCTTGTTAAAAGATGAATCTATTTTTCAAATATCCTTTGTCTGTCTCTGCCCTCATACCCCTATGGACAAAAACCCTGCCCTGCCCAGGGGCGTCCAGCCCCCCAGGGTGAAGACCACTGAATCAGAACCTTGCGTCCCTGATTCATAATGGTAAATATACATCTGCATATTTACTCATGTCGAGCTATGCTCCTACTCCTAGGTGTAAGATTTTCCCCTCTACGATCTCTGTAATGAGGGGATAGACCTTCCTACAACAGAATCTCTGATAGTAAAGTTATTACTAGCAACTTTTCACCCATAGATGGAGAAAGCAGACATTGAAAACAGTATACGATTGTAAAAATATTTTAGAATACTTTAATGTATAATAAAACATAAAATAATTTAAAATGTTTCCTATTAATGTGTAACTACTAAAATAAAATGTTACAACACATTAACTTCTAAAATTAATTGTGTTCTAAATAATAATATACCAATATTTTTTAAATGACACAATTCAAATATATTATTTGTCATTTATAAATATTCATTTTTAAATAATAATAAAAAATGGTCACCCACACTAACATTTATTTTTATTTTATTTATAGCAGACTTGGTTAAAAGTGATGTATTTAATAAATTTAAATATGTTTAAACTTTTTTTTAAGGATTTAAAAGTGTATTTTAAAAAAGTTTTGAAAACATAAAAAATAATATTTGCATGTCATTTGTCCCTGGAACTTATGATAGAATGTTATTGGTCAGATTTAGGCTTAATAAGTTTCATAGATTGGTGACTTGGCCTAAAATGAATGATTGGTCGAGACAGCTCCCATTGTGTCCTTGTCATAATCAATTGTGTCAGTCTACTATTCATTCTGTCCTTTTCTGCAAATTTTACTCCGAGCTAAGGAAAGTGTGGTTAATTTCACTCTTAAAAACCCAAGGGCTAAGGCAATGTCGCCCTGCTTTCTTAAAACTTCAGCTGATGGATAATGAACATGTAGCATGGAGGCTTGTTATGTTTTTAAAGAGAGTATTCCTCTTAAGGAAAAGTTTAATTATTACAGATGAAGCTTAATTGTTTTTAATTGTCTTTAAAAGTCTTTCTTTATGAATTTCTCTTATGAACGTGTTTGTTGTATAAGATTACTGCTGTTCCTTAATTCCCCTTTGACTGGTAAGTGATGTATACTTTTTTATGTAGTGCTTTTATGATTGTTAATTCATAACAGTCGAATACAGCTTTCTTGATTGATTGAATTGCATGTCATTTTATAATATGTATCTATATAATTTAAGTGTTGGATTAATTTTATTGATTTAACATCCGTTCAGTTTTAAATATGTGACCTCCATCCCTAACCCCTTCTTAAATTTCCTGTATCTTTGCTCATTTTGGCATTTTGGAGTAATTATTCCACATTTTCCCACGACTCCCGCATGTCCTTCCAACATTTACTATAATGTAGTATACTTATGTGTGAGGAGACGTCCACTACCAAGGCACAGAGCTCTGCACAGAAAAGATAGAGGAGGAGGATGTGCAGATCTCTGCCCATAAGTTTGTGAATTGAATTTTGTAGTATGTGAGTAGTACTACCGAAGCCCTTATTTAAGTAATACAAAATGCAGTTTGTAAACCAGGCCCAAGGAATCTAGGCACGAGTTGGAACTTACAGCAACACTCACTAACCACACAGTATCTGCTGTTGGTTTCTCCAACAACTTCTCAAAGATTTTTTTTAAAACGTGAGAGGGAACAGAGACAACGTAAGTGAGAAAGAAAAGGTACCAGATGAACCTGGAAGGATGCTTACCTCCCAGCAATCTACATGACGTACCAGAGGGCCCTGCAAACCTGGATGGACCTAGTATGTAAGACATGCTGCGTTCCAGGAGCGCTATACTAGGTATAGGGCAATGCCATCAATCTATGAGACTTGGTGAAGAAAGTTTATGGGCTACACACACATATATACATATATTTTGATAATGTGGTAGAGTGTAAAATAAGCAGTTGAATCAATAAATGGTCATATCTGTTCTCTGGTTGTTGATCCAATAGCATGTTTAATTTATAAATGAGAAGAACGAAAAGAGTCAAAGATATTCTGTGACATGCAGAACAAGTGCTGTACAGCTGCTTATCTTTGCACAGGGTACATAAATGGTTTGAGGAGTGAAAGCAACTTAGGCACAACAGTAAGACACAATCAATTTTAGAAAAAACATAAAAAGTTAATGTCATTCATATTCTAGGGCGCGTGAAATGATTGAACTTTGATATTTTTGATTGTCTCTCCATGCACCTGTATGGACACCCGAGTCATATATATATATATTCACTGAAAAAACCATAGGTTATAGACCATATATAGTTAGGAATTAGCATTTAGAAAACCTTATTTTACTCACACAAAACCATTGAAATTCCATATATAGTTAGTTGCACTAACTATATATCGCGCACCCGCAATCCACTGCTGATGATGTCACATATTACATCATTCATGACATGGTCAGTGACATCACTGATGACATCTCAAATGACATCACTGATGACATCACTGATGACATCTCAAATGACATCACTGATGACATCATGACACACCAATACCAGTTACTACATACGCACTCACTGATTCCTACGTCTACACACACATTCACTCATTCACCCATACAATCACTCATACATACAGTCACTCATTATTACAACACTATCATATGCACTCATACACCTATGCAGACAGTCACACACTGCCACTCATCCATGGAGTTACTCACACACCAAGTCAGTCCTGTAAAGAATCAATCACACTTCCATTTCTTCATCTATACAGTTAAACACAGAACACCATACTTCAGTGACATCACTGATGACATCACTAATGACATCTCAAATGACATCACTGATGACATCTCAAATGACATCACTGATGACATCATGACACACCAATACCAGTTACTACATACGCACTCACTGATTCGTACGTCTACACACACATTCACTCATTCACCCATACAATTACTCATACATACAGTCAGTTATTATTAGAACACTATCATATGCACTCATACACCTAGTCAGTCCTGTGAAGAATCAATCACACTTCGATTTCCTCATCTATAGTTAAACACAGAACACCATACTTTTCACACATATACTAACACATACTTACTCTCTTATACAATCACTGATACAAGTACACATTGATATGCACAGAGTCACACACCTCCCAGCCAGCCACACACACACTCAGTCTTCCATACATCCAGTCATTCTTCAATATGTAAAACGTATTTAAACTTTACAAAAACACACAGACACTAGATGATGTCATCAGTGATGTCATTTGAGATGTCATCAGTGATGTCATCAGTGATGTCACTGACCATGTCATGAATGATGTAATATGTGACATCATCAGCAGTGGATTGCGGGTGCGCGATATATAGTTAGTGCAACTAACTATATATGGAATTTCAATGGTTTTGTGTGAGTAAAATAAGGTTTTCTAAATGCTAATTCCTAACTATATATGGTCTATAACCTATGGTTTTTTCAGTGAATTTTCAAGGTTTTGTAAATGCTAATTCCTAACTATATATGGTCTATAACCTATGTTTTTTTCTGTGAATTTCATTGGTTTTTTAACAGCTAATATCTGTAGCTGTAAAATGTATTCTTCTTTAAATCCAAAAATATATTTTATATGTTTATGAATAATTTTTTTTTAAATATTTTTTTTTCTTCGATCCCGCTTCGCGAATCGGGAAGCTTCCCGTTAGCTGACCTTGATGCCGCGAAATAGACCGCGAGCCGGTAAACGTTTCTTTACCGCAAGTGCCGCGTTAGAAAACAACATCGTGACGCCTCCCGTCCGCATGACGTTTCACGTTGTCGCGTGATACGTCATATGACGTGCTACGTTAGCGAACTGGTACGCGAAGCGAGTCGCAAAGCGCAGGTTTCTGGAAGCAAACCGGGAGGCCCTGCAAAGCGCTTAACGTAAACGCAGCAAGTCATGTGACTTGGTAATAACACTTTTCATTGGTTCATTTCACTTTTGGTTTCCTAATGATGTAAGACTAGGTCATATAATCTAAAATGAACACTTTTGATTGGTTGAGAACTCTTGTTTTTCCCAAATGATGAAAATCCCTCCTTCTTTCCTCACTCTGACTTTCATCATTGTGAGAGAAAGACCCTTTGTGATCACTGAGCAATGGCTTCTTTAGTAGCTTCAGCTGGTGCTTCCCCACCACCTCCACCACATCCAAGGAAGAGTGGACCACCTGCTCAAGTTATAATTCAACAAGAAGAGGAAGAAGAGGAACAGGACGACGAGCACGAAGAGAGGCAGTTTTTGCCTGAGCAGCCCAGGACGTCTCACCGGAAAGAAAACTTCATTTGGCAATTTTTTAAAATTCCCAAAGGTCAGAAAAAAGTAAATGCAAGATACGTAACTTGCCTTATATGTCAAGATAGACTGTCCAGAGGAACCGAGAAAAAATACAGTTTCGGAAACTACACAATGCATCGCCATATGACTAGGTGGCATCCTAACAACTACAGTGCTGCACAGTTTCGGAACGACCTAGATAATCTCCCTATTATGGCCAGAAGATCTGTTGTACCGGAAGTAACGGGACCAGAGGGCAGGGAGATGGTGCCAAATATACAAATGAAATTTGGTGAAGTAAAACACATCTGCGTATTTTGCGATGGATTCATTTCCTACGGAGAAAGAAGCATCACTCTGATCAACAGAGCTATTGACTATCATATGCAAGTTTGTACGAAACGCCCAAAATAATAAATACTTCTTTTTTTGTTTTGTTGCTCCTGTTGAGCCCTTTACAATGAATCGTTTTCATTGCCCCCTCCAAGAAAAACCCAAAAAAATATAAAACTGTTCAGAAAAATTCAAAAAAAGTAAAAAAATGTTCAGAAAAATAATAAAAAAAATATAAAACAACAAAAACAATAAAAAAAAAAGTTCTTTTCAGAACTACCTCCCCGTTATTAAAAAATTGGTACAATATTTGGAACTGTGCCAACCTCTATTTCTCTTAGTTCGCTTCCCAGTTCGCTCGCCGGTGCGCGAACCGGAAGCGAACCAAAAACAGTAAGTATAAGGGAAGGAAACAGACACTTATGTTAAAAGAAAGACAGCTATAGGGGAGTAAACTAGAGATACTATTACCCGTAATCCACTGCTGATGATGTCACATATTACATCATTCATGACATGCTCAGTGACATCATCAGCAGAGGATTGCGGGTTTTTTGGCAACGTGCCTTATCCACGGTTTAATAACGCTGCCTTTTGCTTTATATAAGTTTTCAAATTGTATGAAATATATACCAATAGGTCGTTATGAACCTTTAGGTAGTGCTTTTCTTCATGAGGTCTGGTCGCTTCCATACACATACAGATGTTTCAAAGATGATCAAGAAGTTTATCTGAATGGAGAGGAATGCACTGAGACGCCAGATCATTCACTAATGTGTAGGCACATACAGTTACACGGTTCATGCAACAAACACCGACCAAATATGGCTTGCGTGTTGCAAGGCACGCCAGTTCCTGCTATCATCCCCACGTTCAAGTTGTTGGAAAATGGTAGTTATTTGATGCTCAATAATGAAGATTGTTCTGAGTTAATTAAAAGTATTCCTTTTATCGTAACAGTAAGTGAACGGGTTATTTGCTGCAGAAATGTTCTATTTCCTCCCACACATGAACATAGGGAGTTTTCAATCTGGCCACAAATACCAACCTTGGGACAGATTTCAACGGCATGGCAAGAATAAGAGCTCTTTTGTCTCAGAGAGAGGTGGCCTTGAGTTCGGCCCGTGAAACTTTCGTGCTTCACATAGCGAACACCCGTACAGAGGTGCAGACCCTTTTCAATTCAGATTTGCCTTTCAATTTCAGCAAGATGGTTCCGACTATCTTTAACGCATCCTCCACAAAGGCCCTGGCGCACTTTTTTAAAGTTGTTACCAGTGGTCTCGTGACTTCATTTGAGAAAATCTTTGGAGTCATCCCTGCTTCCTTTCATTCTATTTTCTCCACTCTGCTTCGTGGATTGGCATTTTTACTTGCATTACCAGCGGACGCTCTTGTGCTTTTTTACATTTTTAAATATGGATGTCCCTCCTATGCAACCTCCCACCCTGCAGCTGCTGACACTGTTCCGCAATCGCATGCTAGAATATTATGGCACAATGCCGTTGGCGATATTAAGCACGGCATATGGATTATCTTTTCGATTCTCCTACTTCACCTGTGTCCAGCCTGTATTTCACTGCCTGACCTGTGATTTTGATTGGGCCATTGATTTGTGTCTCTGCGGACCGGTTTCTCCTGACGTCGACTTTAATCAGCTGATGACTCCTATCATTACTCACGAGTTGGTTTGTCCTGGCGAAAGGATTATGGCTGTGGCATTGATGCATGGACTACTTGGTCCCTGGAATTTACTGGCGGCAGCAAAGTCTTTCTTGGAACAGAGCTTTCTTGAAAACCCACCGAGCTGTCCTCTGATGGTGATAGAGGATCCGGTGCTGGGAGAGCACGTATGTTCTTTTCCGCTTTTAAATTGGATGGCTGAACTGTTTTCGGATGAAGACGGTGACTTCCTATTGGAGGCTGTTGCAGCTTATTTTGCATACACAGGTATGTCATAGACCTTTTTCATGTTTGATATGCTGAGTACTAGCATTTCATTGACAATTCATTGACTTATTTGTCAAGTTTTTATTATTTACCTTGCCTATTGGCTTAAGACTCGATAAAGTACTTGGCTGTTTTATTTTTCTTTAGCATTAAATTTTCCTAGTTTTTAATGCTTTACCTTGCGGACCGTCCACATATAAACTTGCAATCTGCTCTCATGAGATGGCACTTCTATTATCTTATTCAGTTCGTTTCCGGATCATGGGGAGGTGTCATCTAGGTCCTGGATATCTTTACACCGTGTTAAGTTAGCATGGGCTCATTACCGGTTTAAACGCCATTTTTCCTTTTTTGCAACTTCTGCACACGACACTTAGTTGTTGCTTTAGCTTTCCACCTAGTAGTTCATCGTGGTTTACATGAGAATAATATGTTATTGCTCTACTATCTGCTTTGCTTGTTAAACTATATCTGTACAGCGAGTGCTAAAGTTTCAAGAACAACACGATACAGAATTGTTATGAGGTCTGATCTCCACGACTTCATACTCATAACATAAGTGCAACTTCTGCCAATTCTGGGCATGAGGCGGGTTTTATATTGCTTTGCCGAACACACATACACAACAGTTGATGCGGTTCACATGAAGAGAGAGCTGGTGTATGCTGATGTGATTCCTTCAAATCTAAGACACTAAAGTATGGGCACGCCCTAAACCAACACAAAGAGACCTTCTTAGCAAATAATATAATATGTGTATTAGGGAGGGTGAGATATAAGCAGCCGCGGGCCGTGGAGGGAGTTACGGTGAGGCAGGGAGGCGGGGAGGGGGAGAAGCAGGGTGGAGCCCTCTCTACCTTGCCCCTCCCCCTCCCCGCCTCCCTGCCCCACCGTAACTCCCTCCACGGCCCGCGGCTGCTTATAAGTGTTGCTAACTCTTATTCATTTACAGCATGTTAACATACTGTCACCATTCGCTTTTTATGTACTAGTAACTATGCTGGTAATTTTGCTACTGATAATATGTGTACTTGTATTCTCCACCCTGCTTCTCCCCCTCCCCGCCTCCCTGCCTCACCGTAACTCCCTCCACGGCCCGCGGCTGCTTATAAGTGTTGCTAACTCTTATTCATTTACAGCATGTTAACATACTATCACCATTCGCTTTTTATGTACTAGTAACTATGCTGGTAATTTTGCTACTGATAATATGTGTACTTGTATTATCTAAGATACTACGCCTGAGAAGACGGCATTAGTAAATAAACATTTCAAATACACATGTGTTCTTCTTAACTCCATGTTCTGGTTTCTAAGAAATATATAACGACCGACTGTTCATGAGTTCCACGTATCCTGAGGTACTATAAGTTCATATTCTGGATTGTCTAAACATTGAGAGTTTGTTATATCCAATGTGACACTGTACCTAGCTTGCTAAGGAGTTTTTGATTACTAACGTGAGTTTTGGGACACCCTAATTCGCCGAGGTTCCAATCCTCTGTCCACAGTTCTGTGTGAGAACAGAAACCCTGCGACAGGGGCACCCCCGACCCTTGCTGGAGCTTCATCACACTTGCGATACAACTCCAGCAATGCGCCACCTTTACGGCACAGATACATCACGCATCTGTGCTGTTTTTGCCCCATGATGCGCCGCATTGTAAATGCAGCACACCATAGGTGACGGAACAGCGGCACAGAATGACTAACACATCCCTGGTGATGCGCCAGTCATCATAAATGTATCCCTATGCTTCTTATCTTGTTAGAGATGAACCGCCAT
Organism: Lissotriton helveticus; assembly: GCF_964261635.1. NCBI lineage: Eukaryota > Metazoa > Chordata > Amphibia > Caudata > Salamandridae > Lissotriton > Lissotriton helveticus. The sequence goes on along the minus strand of NC_136072.1, from coordinate 1,138,748,552 downwards.
ATGTATCATCAAAGTTTTTTGCATTTCCTAAATAGCGAACTTTAAGGAATAAATAGCGATTCTTTACCATTCCTAGTTTGCGATTAGCTATTTGCTAATTACAAATTACCCATTCATTTCCTTCATTTCCATAGGGCGGTTGGACTCACTTTTAGCTCGAACGGCTGAATGGATTTCCACGAAACTTGGCAAAATTGTAGGGACTGGTAGCCCGATGTGCCTTTGCTATGTCTCAAGATATATGCTCCAGTGGTTTTTACGAAAATTAACTTTGAAAAATATATATTGGGCTACATTGGCCTATATATATGTTGGAGCCCAAATGTAGCCCAATGTAGCCCAATGAAGCCCAATGTAGCCCAATGTAGCCCAAAGATGGCCGCCAGACACACAAAAAAACAAATGTAGCCCAAATATCAGCCAGATGTAGCCCAACTATAGCCCAGTGACAGAATGACCAATCAGCTTCGCAAACCTCCGTTACGCGAAGCGGAGCGCTGTTACAGATATATATCTTTTTTTGAACGTTAATTTCTCAAAATCCACTGGAGCACATATATTGAGACCTAGCAAAGGCACATCGGGCTACCAGTCCCTAATATTTTGCCAAGTTTCGTGCAAATCCATTCAGCCGTTCGATTATTATTATTATTATTTTTTTTTGCCCCGCGGGGCCCTTTTAAAACCTCCACATCAAACCTAGGGGGTCAGCGAGGATCTACTATGCCCCCTTATAGTTATTTCCCCCTTTGTTTTGACCTCCTCTTGTCTCTCGATCCTACCGAGAGACAAGATGGCGGCCGCTACGGACTTTTTGGAATGTTGACAGACGCCGGAGAACCAATCAGCTTCGCTTCACAAAGCTCCGTTGCGCGAAAAGTACGCGTCCTGGGACGCTGCCAGGTCCGCTGTTACAGATATATATCTTTTTGTAAACGTTAATTTCTCAAAATCCACTGGAGCACATATATTGAGACCTACAAAAGGCACATCGGGCTACCAGTCCCTACAATTTTGCCAAGTTTCGTGCAAATCCATTCAGCCGTTCGGGCTAAAAGTGAGGCCAACCGCCCTATGGAAAACTCAATGTTAAAAACACGTTTTGGGACCCCCCTTTTTTCTTGGCCCCCCCTTGACGAACCCCCCCCAAATTTTCAAGGGCTGCTCAGAAACAAAATGTGCCATTTTCCTGAAAATTTCAGCCAATTCCGTCCACAAACGCCAAAGTTATTAGACATAGAATTTTCAAAAATCCCATAGAGAAAAAATCCTAACTATATATACCTACTGGCGACCGCCAGTAGGTAATATATATATATATATATATATATATATATATATTCACTGAAAAAACCATAGGTTTCACACCAGTTATAGTTAGGTGGAAATTTTACTCGCATAAGACCATTGAAATTCCCACATTATAGTTAGTTGGACTCACTATAACTTGCGCGTGCAATGCACTGCTGATGACGTCACATATTACATCACTCATGACATGGTCAGTGACATCACTCATGACATCACTGATGACATCTCCTTCTTTTTTGCATAATTTATGCGTCACTCTATGCCTGAAAGGGTTTTGTTTTGACTTAATACTGGGTGCTCCCTTGTGTCTGGACAAAGCTATACCTCTCTGAAGAGCTCTAATTAGAGCGAAACACTGTGTCAGGAGTTGCTTTTATTCATTTCAGGTTGGCTTGAGTTGGTATTTTACCAATTCAAAGCTGTAATATTGTGCCTGGAGTGATAAATGGCTTTTGTTATTTGACAGCTCGGCAAGGACTGCACTGTACTAGTTCTATGCTTAAAGACTTTGCTGTTCAAATGGCGAAAGACTTTGTCATTTTCTATCTCGGCATGGATAGCACTGTCTAATCCTATGCTTAAAAACTTTGATAGAAAAACAGGCATTTGAGGTGAGCAGATCTAGAGTGTCGCTGGTGTTGAGAGTGCTCTAACAGGAGCTGCTTTCCACCTAAACTGAGACCTACCCGGAGTTCTCTCCTTCTTTTTTGCATAATTTATGCGTCACTCTATGCCTGAAAGGGTTTTGTTTTGAGATATATATATATATATATATATATATATATATATATATATATATATATATATATATATATATATATAATATATATAAATTTCTATGGCAAAATGAAACCCCTCATTTTGTTCCTTTTCAAATTAAATGTATTAAGTGTTACCACTTTATTCCAATCAAGATGACTTCAGGTGTGCCATACTTTTGTCATAAGTAAGACTGTTAGTGTTCTGTTCTAGTTGTTCTTTAGAACACTCTGGGACATTCTGTCATTGGGCTATAGTTGGGCTACATCTGGCTGATATTTGGGCTACATTTGTTTTTTTTTGTCTCTGGTGGCCATCTTTGGGCTACATTGGGCTACATTGGGCTACATTTGGGCTCTAACATATATATAGCCCAATGTAGCCCAATATATATTTTTTCAAAGTTCATTTTCGTAAAAACCACTGGAGCATATATCTTGAGACATAGCAAAGGCACATCGGGGTACCAGACCCTACAATTTTGCCAAGTTTGGTGGAAATCCATTCAGCCGTTCGGGCTAAAAGTGAGTCCAACCGCCCTATGGAAATTAACATGGGGAAAACACGTTTTGGGACCCCTCTTTTATCTCGGCCCCCGCTTGACGGATCCCCCCGAAACTTTCAGGGAAGGAGCGGAGCGCAGCGAGGGAAAGTTAAGAAAAAATACAGGCAGATCCCTCATTCGGCGCCAAAGTTATTCCCAATAGAATGTTGCGGATTTCCTATGGAAAACAATCCTAACTATAACTACCTACTGGCGACCGCCAGTAGGTAATATATATATATATATATATATATATATATATATGTATATATATATATATATATGTAAACAAGCTTCTCCTTCCCAAAGAAAAAGAGTAAGAGTAGAGACCCGAGGGGATGCAGTTGGAGGCTTTTAATCGTGGTACATGGCGGATGCATTTCTGGCTTAGATGATAGCCTTCCTCAGCGCCCAAAAAGCCTCCACGAGTGATGCTGCACACTGTTGGTAAGTCCCGCCCCTCTTAAACCTGATGTCACAAGTTCGCACCGCCCCCTGTATCCAACTCTGCACACCTGTGTAGCGCCCAGTGTATGCAGGGAAACTACAAGTCCCAGAGTCCCTAGTAATAGGTCCTTGGAGGTGTTGCTGGGGGGATGAAGTGATGGCATCTTCGTTGTGCGTGCGTGCGGGACGCAGGGTGAGCCCACAAAAAACAAAAATCAAAATGTGATGAAATTGTTTGTTTCGGCTGATTAGTCCACAAGAAAGCGCCTCCTCAGCTCCCCTACACCGCCTCAGCTTCAGAGTCCAGGGATGCATGCGGCAGGGAAAACATGACAGTGCACGCTTCCCAACGCGAGGCTTGTATGACCTCGCAACTGCCAAATTTCTTCCCGGGCTCCAAAGCGGGCATTGGACACTCCAAACAACTTTGGCAACACAGGAACTGCAGCAGCTCAAGCCAGCGAAGTCCAAGCCCAGGGTGAGGCGGGGGTACTCTGTAGCGCGTCTCTGGCTGACGCGTAGGTATGTGTAAACAAGCTTCTCCTTCCCAAAGAAAAAGAGTAAGAGTAGAGACCCGAGGGGATGTAGTTGGAGGCTTTTAATCGTGGTACATGGCGGATGCATTTCTGGCTTAGATGATAGCCTTCCTAAGCGCCCAAAAAGCCTCCACGAGTGATGCTGCACACTGTTGGTAAGTCCCGCCCCTCTTAAACCTGATGTCACAAGTTCGCACCGCCCCCTGTATCCAACTCTGCACACCTGTGTAGCGCCCAGTGTATGCAGGGAAACTACAAGTCCCAGAGTCCCTAGTAATAGGTCCTTGGAGGTGTTGCTGGGGGGATGAAGTGATGGCATCTTCGTTGTGCGTGCGTGCGGGACGCAGGGTGAGCCCACAAAAAACAAAAATCAAAATGTGATGAAATTGTTTGTTTCGGCTGATTAGTCCACAAGAAAGCGCCTCCTCAGCTCCCCTACACCGCCTCAGCTTCAGAGTCCAGGGATGCATGCGGCAGGGAAAACATGACAGTGCACGCTTCCCAACGCGAGGCTTGTATGACCTTGCAACTGCCAAATTTCTTCCCGGGCTCCAAAGCGGGCATTGGACACTCCAAACAACTTTGGCAACACAGGAACTGCAGCAGCTCAAGCCAGCGAAGTCCAAGCCCAGGGTGAGGCGGGGGTACTCTGTAGCGCGTCTCTGGCTGACGCGTAGGTATGTGTAAACAAGCTTCTCCTTCCCAAAGAAAAAGAGTAAGAGTAGAGACCCGAGGGGATGCAGTTGGAGGCTTTTAATCGTGGTACATGGCGGATGCATTTCTGGCTTAGATGATAGCCTTCCTCAGCGCCCAAAAAGCCTCCACGAGTGATGCTGCACACTGTTGGTAAGTCCCGCCCCTCTTAAACCTGATGTCACAAGTTCGCACCGCCCCCTGTATCCAACTCTGCACACCTGTGTAGCGCCCAGTGTATGCAGGGAAACTACAAGTCCCAGAGTCCCTAGTAATAGGTCCTTGGAGGTGTTGCTGGGGGGATGAAGTGATGGCATCTTCGTTGTGCGTGCGTGCGGGACGCAGGGTGAGCCCACAAAAAACAAAAATCAAAATGTGATGAAATTGTTTGTTTCGGCTGATTAGTCCACAAGAAAGCGCCTCCTCAGCTCCCCTACACCGCCTCAGCTTCAGAGTCCAGGGATGCATGCGGCAGGGAAAACATGACAGTGCACGCTTCCCAACGCGAGGCTTGTATGACCTCGCAACTGCCAAATTTCTTCCCGGGCTCCAAAGCGGGCATTGGACACTCCAAACAACTTTGGCAACACAGGAACTGCAGCAGCTCAAGCCAGCGAAGTCCAAGCCCAGGGTGAGGCGGGGGTACTCTGTAGCGCGTCTCTGGCTGACGCGTAGGTATGTGTAAACAAGCTTCTCCTTCCCAAAGAAAAAGAGTAAGAGTAGAGACCCGAGGGGATGCAGTTGGAGGCTTTTAATCGTGGTACATGGCGGATGCATTTCTGGCTTAGATGATAGCCTTCCTCAGCGCCCAAAAAGCCTCCACGAGTGATGCTGCACACTGTTGGTAAGTCCCGCCCCTCTTAAACCTGATGTCACAAGTTCGCACCGCCCCCTGTATCCAACTCTGCACACCTGTGTAGCGCCCAGTGTATGCAGGGAAACTACAAGTCCCAGAGTCCCTAGTAATAGGTCCTTGGAGGTGTTGCTGGGGGGATGAAGTGATGGCATCTTCGTTGTGCGTGCGTGCGGGACGCAGGGTGAGCCCACAAAAAACAAAAATCAAAATGTGATGAAATTGTTTGTTTCGGCTGATTAGTCCACAAGAAAGCGCCTCCTCAGCTCCCCTACACCGCCTCAGCTTCAGAGTCCAGGGATGCATGCGGCAGGGAAAACATGACAGTGCACGCTTCCCAACGCGAGGCTTGTATGACCTCGCAACTGCCAAATTTCTTCCCGGGCTCCAAAGCGGGCATTGGACACTCCAAACAACTTTGGCAACACAGGAACTGCAGCAGCTCAAGCCAGCGAAGTCCAAGCCCAGGGTGAGGCGGGGGTACTCTGTAGCGCGTCTCTGGCTGACGCGTAGGTATGTGTAAACAAGCTTCTCCTTCCCAAAGAAAAAGAGTAAGAGTAGAGACCCGAGGGGATGCAGTTGGAGGCTTTTAATCGTGGTACATGGCGGATGCATTTCTGGCTTAGATGATAGCCTTCCTCAGCGCCCAAAAAGCCTCCACGAGTGATGCTGCACACTGTAGGTAAGTCCCGCCCCTCTTAAACCTGATGTCACAAGTTCGCACCGCCCCCTGTATCCAACTCTGCACACCTGTGTAGCGCCCAGTGTATGCAGGGAAACTACAAGTCCCAGAGTCCCTAGTAATAGGTCCTTGGAGGTGTTGCTGGGGGGATGAAGTGATGGCATCTTCGTTGTGCGTGCGTGCGGGACGCAGGGTGAGCCCACAAAAAACAAAAATCAAAATGTGATGAAATTGTTTGTTTCGGCTGATTAGTCCACAAGAAAGCGCCTCCTCAGCTCCCCTACACCGCCTCAGCTTCAGAGTCCAGGGATGCATGCGGCAGGGAAAACATGACAGTGCACGCTTCCCAACGCGAGGCTTGTATGACCTCGCAACTGCCAAATTTCTTCCCGGGCTCCAAAGCGGGCATTGGACACTCCAAACAACTTTGGCAACACAGGAACTGCAGCAGCTCAAGCCAGCGAAGTCCAAGCCCAGGGTGAGGCGGGGGTACTCTGTAGCGCGTCTCTGGCTGACGCGTAGGTATGTGTAAACAAGCTTCTCCTTCCCAAAGAAAAAGAGTAAGAGTAGAGACCCGAGGGGATGCAGTTGGAGGCTTTTAATCGTGGTACATGGCGGATGCATTTCTGGCTTAGATGATAGCCTTCCTCAGCGCCCAAAAAGCCTCCACGAGTGATGCTGCACACTGTTGGTAAGTCCCGCCCCTCTTAAACCTGATGTCACAAGTTCGCACCGCCCCCTGTATCCAACTCTGCACACCTGTGTAGCGCCCAGTGTATGCAGGGAAACTACAAGTCCCAGAGTCCCTAGTAATAGTAATATATATATATTTATACACACATACGTACATACATACATATAACTGTTCAAAACTATAGTGTGTTAAAAATTTGCCACAAGTACCTCACTGAGTTGGTGTCTCTCCTCCCACAGAAGCTTCACTACAACTGCCAAAGCATAGACAAACAAGGACTTTGTTTGGCACTGCTATTTATTCAGCAAATCGTGGAAATTGAAGACCAATTGTTATGTCACCCCATCTGTTGAGGATCTTAGAGACACCGGGTGTGTGAGTGAGTGTGTGGGTCTGTGAGTGGGCGTGTGAGTGGCTTTATGGGCTTACACATCTACTCAGAGACCCCCACAGCAACTCACACACATGACCAAACAAAACTCAATGTACCATCAATATATGAATTACAAAATTACATGTATGTCATCTTCCATATTTTGGCCATTCAGTATTTTTGTGTACAGTTGAATCAGTGCTCAATCTGTGCATTGTCTTTATATGCACAATTTAAGGGTCAGTAGATACTGGCCTCTAGAGACATATAGATATTGAAGATAATCCCCGAAAGAGACTATCCATGTGGCACCACACCTATGGCGGTGGTGGTCTCCTAATCGAAAGACGGCTCCCTGACGTAACCACTTGGACACTCATGATGAGCTCAGCTCATTATTAGCTACGGTGCTGAGCTCGTCATGACCGTTGGAACGCTCGCACGCTGGGCTAATTCCCCTGCTGTGCGAGCGTTCTAAAGAAACGGGTGTGGTCATGACGAGCTCAGCTCATCATGAGCACACGACCACCGTGGCTCATGATGAGCTGAGCTCGTCATGAGCACCAGGGCGCTGTCCGCGCCCTCTCTCCCCCCAGCACAGCGGGGGAATGAGCCCTACATGCAAGGGGTTAATGTTTGCGGTATATGGGGAGAGACAATAACCATTTGAGTTGTTTGCCCTCATCTTCTCTTTTTCCTCTATAGTGTACCAGAGGAACCACAAGGCCCACAGTTTCAAAACCTGTTAAGAGATTGAGTAGTAAGTGTAAGGCCTTTCTGTCTGTTTCTGGGCCTGCCAAGGAGTGCACCTGGGGAATGCAAAACTCTTGAAGAATTCAATAAATACACTGGCTGGCGTTGAAGGGACCGTGAGCCAGGCATGGTTGTTGCCGGCTCAACAGTAGACACTTTAGTGTTACTGAAAAGGGGGGCTTGGCAGATAATGTAAGCTTCTATCTGCAGCTGAAGCGGAAGCTGCTGATCCCTGTGCGCAAAGAAGGTCCTGCTGCCCCTCCAATGGTTGTCTAGAAATAGAACTAATATCACAGGAAGGACCTAGTCAGTAAGATCAAGGTAGAGCCCCAAAGCTGGAGGCCAGACATGGAATCTAAGAAAGACAACCTTGGGATTGATGTTCCAAGCTGGTCCCTTCCTCTCTAGAACTAGAGATGTGAGTTGGTTTATTAAGGCAACACTGGCTACCAGGAGAGAGCACTCACAGGGACATGTTCACCACAGGCATTATCATACCCTCTGTTTCTCTCCAGACTCCTAATATCCGAGTGCCGACAGCAAGAAACCGAGCGCCCTGATACTTTTAGATCTTTCAGCGGCGTTCGATACTGTCAGCCATACCCTACTCTTGGATAGGCTGGCCAACTTCGGGATTCGGGACACGGCCTTTCAGTGGCTTCAATCCTTCCTGTTGGGAAGGACACAGCGGATTCAGCTGGGGGATAGTTTATCGGAGGTGGGTAACCTGATGTGCGGAGTCCCCCAGGGCTCCACACTATCTCCAGTATTGTTTAACCTTTACCTGCAACCATTGATTAACTCCCTGGTAAACATGGGTTGTCGCGTATTTAATTACGCTGATGACACCCCAGCTGCTACTTAGCATAGACAATACGGTCTCTGCGCAAAAGTACGCACAGGATATTCTCAGATTTGTAGTTAGCTGGATGACAGCAAATCTGTTGAAAATCAACCCTGAAAAAACTGAGGTTCTAGTGGTTTCGACGATAAGTTCCCCATGGAGTGATCTATATTGGCCTCAAGAATTGGGTCCTACCCCATCACCATGTGACAAGGTGAAAAGTCTTGGAATTAAGATTGACTGCGAATTGTCAATGGCCAGCCAGATTTCCTCCGTTGTGGGGACCTGTACTGGTCGAATGAGACACCTGCGCAAGTTAGCTCCCCATCTCTCCCCGTCCATGCTTCGCACAGTAGTTTCTGCTACAATCATCTCGAGGCTGGACTACGGGAACGCTCTCTATTTAGGTCTACCGAAAAACTTGACCAATAGATTGCAGGTTATTCTGAATGATGCTGCATGACTTATCTTCAGACTTCCAAGAAAATCCCACGCCTCTCCTTTGTTACAGAGCCTTCACTGGCTTCCTATTAGGCAAAGGGCAGAATTTAAAAGCCTATGCACGGCCCATAAGGCAATCTACGGGCAAGCACCGGCCTATATTAAGGAACGGTTGGAGGTTTATAAACCTGAACGAAGACTGAAGTCGTCTGATGCCCAGTTGTTAGTCTGCCCACGGTTTAAACTGGCAACGAAGGGTGGGAGATCCTTCTCTGTTTTAATTCCCCAAATCTGGAACAGATTACCTGAGTCCCTTCGCAAAGAAGGTAACCTCCTACGCTTTAGGAAATCATTAAAAACACTTCTATTCAGGGAGGCTCTGGGTTCACCTTAGTCTATATTATGCTATTGGTTCTCCGATCTGCAAAATAGTTGTTTTGTCCGTCGGTCATGAGCGCCTTGAGACCTGCCGGTGAGATGGCGCTATATAAACCGAAGCTAACAATAACAATAACAACAATATTGTACGTTGTTGACCTATTAGTCCAGGTAGGTCTTGTTGTACAAGGACATTTTAAGAATGGAGCGGTGTGATCTTGAAAACCTATGTAAAAGCACCAAGTTTTGTCCCAGAAACATATCCCAACTTAGAGCAAATGTAATTAACATAACACAACTGGTGTGTTTGGAAAGCACACTGTGGAGCACAGTTTCAGTTCAAGGAATGCCTTGCCATTGACAGATGGCATATTTATATTGATATCCAATGCAATGTTAATCATTGTATCGACTAGCGAGGAAGACTGGATGAGTGGACACAACTGGGTTCCTTCCTGTGGCTGTGGGTTTAACCAGAAATCCCAGAAGTGGATCCATTATTTCACTGAGCCGCTAAAAGATTCCGCGACTGTATCATCTGCACAGCATTGCGTGGCCTTTTCATTGCCTTGACGATGGTGTGGAACATTTTTATCATTAAAGGTACATAATGAAATAGTTAAAGGTCCAGGTTAGTTAATTAAAAATAGAGAAAGGGTAACTTAATTAAACAGCTGAGAAAAGACTTGGGTATGAATGACTTCCTGAGACACTGTAATGTCTCACAATGTAAGGGAGGTGATGTACTAACACACGATAAAGAACTATACAACCCATCTGAAATGGCAATATATTCCCTGCGTCTTTCCCTCCTGCCCTACCATTGTAAAGATTTCATATCATTCTCTCCTGTGCCTCACACCGGTGGTCATTAAAACCACCACCATAAACAAGAGAGCGAGAAGTTGTGACCCGTTCGTGTTCCCTGTCAAAATACAAAGAAACAAAGTGAGAACGGATCATCTACATAATTATCATTCCATTACTTCCAGTCTTCTTCCTTATGTCTCTTCTGTTATAGTCCAAGCGATTGGAACCCGCAGCATGTTTTAAAAGAACTCTCACTCACCTACCTAGCAGGTGACATGCTTCATTATCCGGTTCCCACCCTGTCTGCCGAGAGCCCCCAGGGTGTGCTGTGATGCCCGATTACTGTGGAGCTGTTTTTTTTCGGTGTGATTCCATGACTGTGACGTAGTGATTCAATTGGCTTGGGAGTCCCTGAGATCCTTAGTATCACAATATTTTATTTAAATGTTTTTTTAAGGGTTCCCCGGTCAACATTATAAACAGTGATGGATATGTCTGGCAAAGTTAGTTTGTCCCATATATCCTTATTATGTGGTCTTCATATGTGATCTACATGTTTCAAAACGTAAAGGACCTTGTATGCACAAGGTGGATAACCTGAGCACTCCTGTGTGCTGAAAAAGGCAAAAGTATCCAAAGTTTGTAAGACAATTCAAAGTTTTATTCACTTTGTGTCGTTATGTAAACAGTTCAAAAGGTCTCCATATAGAGAAAATAGAGCTATTTTACCCAATGGTTTTCAAATGTTCCAAAGGTATATTCATGACATCATATTTATAATCCAAGTCTCCATTAGTAATCCAAGTCCCCGATGCATTTCGAGTAGGGTGCTCTTCGTCAGGGGGTTAAAGTCATACAGAAATCTGTGATTAGAACAGAGCGTCAGGGATAGAAAACACCGTTCTCCGCATCTTTCCGATGGCGGAGAACGGTGTTTTCTATCCCTGACGCTCTGTTCTAATCACAGATTTCTGTATGACTTTAACCCCCTGATGAAGAGCACCCTGCTCGAAATGCATCGGGACTTGGATTACTAATGGAGACTTGGATTATAAATATGATGTCATGAATATACCTTTGGAACATTTGAAAACCATTGCGTAAAATAGCTCTATTTTCTCTATATGGAGACCTTTTGAACTGTTTACATAACGACACAAAGTGAATAAAACTTAGAATTGTCTTACAAACTTTGGATACTTTTGCCTTTTTCAGCACACAGGAGTGCTCAGGTTATCCACCTTGTGCATACAAGGTCCTTTACGTTTTGTATATCTCTTGCCCCTCCAGGACAGTAGGGGCTGTATCCTGATCACCCTAAAAGACTTCTCTTTCCTCGAAGTACCTAGTAGAATATCTACATTCACATTCGGAGTGCAGCGGACTTCCGAGGTCCTTTGATCTACATGTTTCAGCCACTTTGGAAGCCCAAGAGGGTCAACGTGGCTTTCATCAGGACCAGATATCTTGTGTTAAATTTGCACACATACTAAAGCATCCAAAGCAAGGATGTCTGCAGTAAATACTTACAAACTCCCCGCCTTTTCTCTATTACAATACGTCTTGTATGGTTTCCTGTCAAGAAAGAAGTTGAAAGAAAGAGAAGCAAGTATGTATTTAATAGGTAGGCACACTAATTCAGAGCTGCGATATGAGTTCTCTCGAAGCCCCTTTTAAACCGTCTTTCATTCAGAGAACATCAATGAGACATTTTTAGTGGCAAAATGAAAGACGCTCGAAATTATCTTTAAAGCCCCATTTTCAAGGGAGATGCACACTTTCTTAAGGAGTTATTTGATTCACTCGTAATCATCAGACTCACACATAGGGCCCAATTATGATGCGGTTAGGAAAGCATTCCCACCTAGGGCCCGATTACGATGCGGTTAGGAATGTCTACTAACAGCATTTGCTCCTTCCGAAGCGGATCGGGAACGTGTCCTCCCGACCGAGGGCCAGATTACGATGTGGTTGGGAACATAGGCTTCCATAGAAGTCAATGGGAGTCCAACCATATCTTGTGGAAGAGGTGTGGCTGAACGCTGGGGATCACGGTTTGATTCCCGGTTCCGGTGGCAGGGATCTGCCCAGCACCATGTGACTCTGGGCAATAGCTCGCTTAATCTTCTCGACGGCCCCCAACGCCTTGACACCTTCGGGTAATTGTTCGCGCTTTACAAATACTGGACATTTACATTTTATATGGAAGTATCCAGGTGCATCATACTGGGTCGGTCGGACTCTCCCGATCCGAGTTGGCCGGTAACCATTTCCAAACCGATTTGATCGGGAAGATTTCCTAACCGCATCATAATCGAGCCCTAAACAGTTATTGACGGGTTTGATTTTTCAATTTTGTATTCAAAATTGTCAATATTGGGGCATTCTGGATCCCACTCTAACAATATTCAGTTTGTTTCACAGTTGATAGGTGAATGCATGTGAGGTGTGTTGCTTTGTGGTGTTTTATACTGGAAAACTAACAAATGGTGGTCTGACCATGTGACTAGAGTAACCATTTGAAAGGTAACTAGTTCTGGATTTGCGAAAATGACATCTATAATATGTTGAGCATTGTGTGTGGGTTTGTGAACGATCTGATTTAGGTTCAGTGTGTCTAGGACAGTGATGATTGTTTTTGGATGGGGCATATTGGGTTTGCCAAACCAAATTTTTAGGTCACCCGGAATGTATAGGTTGGAGTGTAGTGTTATCAGGTTTGAAACTGTGTCAAGACGTGTGTCTGGGAATGTTGCATTGCTAGATGGAGGTCTGTTAAGGAGCAGGAAGTTACAGGAGGAATATGGTGTAGAGTTGCATCTGGTGTAGAGGGCCTCACAACCTTGTATGGAAACATTCTCAGCTTTAGTGATATTTAACCTCTTCCATGCTCATGACGGCTCCCGGCCGCCATGAGTCACGGTGGGCGTGTGCTGATGACGGCCGGGAGCCGTCATGACCACGCCTGGGATCGGAAGTTTCAGCACTGCGGCGGAGTTCGCGCCGCAGGGATGAGGTTAATGTTTGCTTGAATACAACAGCCAGGCCACCTCCTCTTTTGCCTATACGATTTTGTTTGATAGTTTGATAGCCAAGAGGAATGGCTTCAGTTGTGCTTTTCATGCCTGTGTACATCATGCATCACATGGCAGACAAAGGCAGGGAAAATGTGTTGCTGCTGCTGTGCCATCAATAGGACATGGTGACCGTCACTGTGACCAGTGGCTCTCCTGGCAGACAGGTCAACAGGTCATAGATTTTGGGGGGGCAGGAGCACAGCCAGTGTAAACCTGGAACAACAGAGTGGGCAAACAGCGAGTTTGTTTGGGGCGCTGAACTCTGAACAAGGTCCAAGATCCCCTGGCTTCATGCTATGGATATACCATTAGAACATTGCAATGCTGGTAAAAATTGTAAATTGATACTTGTATAGCACACTATTCACCCGCAAGGGTCTCAAGGCGCTTGTACGAATACCGCTGTGGAACCCATCCTGGCTTTCCCTGTGAGGTGTCCACTCCTGGGCACCCCCAGGGTGGAGGCCAGGCATCCTTAGTGTTGTGGGGGCCGTTGTGGAGATTAAGCAAGCTATTGCCCAGAGTTGCAGAGTGGGACTCCATGATTGGAATAGGCACCGAGACAAGAATTATCAGGTCCGTGGAATTTTGAGCCCAAGACCCACCGAGGCGGGGAATTGAACCCTGGTCCCGGGCTAGATCTCTGCATCAGGGTCTGCTGCTCTAACCATTGAGCCACACTGGTAGCTCCATTGAAAACAATGGAGTGCTCCGGGCTTATAATGGCTGGTATAAGCCCGGAGCTCCAACATTCCAATGACTTCAGGGAGCCTGAGGGGATATGAATCCCCTTGCACTCCCTGAAGGCTTTGTTTTATGTGTTAGAACATTCTGCCCTCTAGCGGCAGAATGTTCTAATAGCTTTATACCCCTTCGTAGCAGGGATATACCAGATATTAAAGTCCCGCTGCCTTGTTAAAGTCCCTCGCCTTCGGCTCGGCCTTTAATGTTGCAGCAGGCCTTTAATAGCCAGTATAGCCTTCTACGGTGGGCTATAAGGCTATAGTACATACCTGCACACATACAAAACCAGTCTGTAGGATCATCCAGTCTACATGGGATGTGGAAGGAATGCCAGTGCACGACGCTGCATCACCTTAATGCTTTGATGTCATCGCCTCTTACCGCGCGTTGCTGCCCATGCCCTCAGGACCATGCCAGCCTGTGTGGCTGTGACTTCCATATTCCTAAACCCCTGAAGATGGAGTCTTTATACCCCTTGTGCTGTGCAGGCGCCGTGATTAAATTGCATGCATTATGCATACTGCTGCTAACACGTGATTATCAATAATAACTCTGCCATCCTGTGTTATTCTGATAGAAAATGCCTGCTCGAGCAGACGCATCATTGGTCCATTCACACGCTGTTTTCTTACATCCCCGAAGATTACCATTTTAAGAGCTTTCGGCAGGATGTCATCAGCCGGCTCCGTTTAACAGTGCATAAATCTAATTCCTTCCATGTACTCAATTTCCTCAGGATGCAGAATCAATTTGAATCTGCCAGGATTTTATTTCTGAGGTCTATTAATGTCTCCTGCCTGTTTTTTTCCCCCTTGTCCTCTCTCAACAATCTTGCATTTTTTTCATACCACTTCCAGCAACAAAGAAAATGATCATCTCCTAGCAGAAATAGTCAATTCTCTCTTTCCCCGGATCTAATTAGTCGTGAAGGAAGTTCAGCCCCTTCTAGCTAGAGGTGCTGGCATCTGGGAAACTCTTGTAACAGACATGAGCTAAAGTGTATTGCTGTTATTGACCGCCTGTGGCTGGGTCATGTTTCCGTTCTCACAAAAACAGACTCCTTGTGCAATAAATCCTCTTCCTATTATCAAGGATTTGTTTTAAATTTCATACATAGGGCCATATGTATCAAGGCCAAATGGGTTCGCAAACGCGGAAATTGGCAGAATTTCGGCATTTGCGAACTCATTTTCGCAAAATGGTATGTATGAAAGAATTTGGGTGCAAAATAAGGAATCGCAAAATTTGCCATTCCTTATTTTGCAATTGCATTTAAGGAATCGCAAATTTTGCGATTCCTTAAATGCAATGTATTAGGCAAAAAAAAAAATTCCAAAATGCCCTTAAGGAATTGCAAATTACCACCAACTTCTAGTTGGTGGTAAGTTGCGATTTCCTTGAAAATGCACATTTCAGCATTTTTCAAAGTGCCATGTGACGCACATACGCACCAAATGTGCACCCATGCTTATTTCAGGGGTGCAACAGGGTATCCTTTGGACACCCCTGCACCCTTGAAATTATTCTCAATTTGCGATTAGCAAATTGCTAATCGCAAATTGAGAAAAAATTCCCATTCCTTCCTATGGGCCTCCTGGCCCATAGAAATGAATGGGAAAGTATTCCTTAATTGCGAATTCGCAATTTGCGAATTCACAATTAAGGAATATCAAGAACTCACAAAAAATGCGTTTTTCTTGATGCATACCATTTTGCAATTCTGAAATAGCGATTTCTTAAAAATCGCTATTACAGAATCGCAAATTGGTTCCTTGATACATATGGCCCATAGTCCTTAATACTGTTTTAGCCTGCTTCTACACGCATCTTTTTGCATAAACAGGACCCTAAGCACAGCAGTATCAATTGATTTGCCGAAGATCAAATGGTTTGGTTAAAAGGGAAAGTGCATCTTGAATTCAAGTGACAATCTCACCACTGGATTGGGATTTCTCTGACTTGCCATTGACATGACCACATTTTCTGTTTTTAACTCTAGTTAGGCAGTGATCGAAGTATGGAAATAAATATATAGGAATTGTGATCTTAAGGTTTTAGCGGTACAGGGTGAGAGGATGTGGGGATGAATGTAAATGTAAATTTAGTGCTTTTATATAGCGCACGAATCACCCCCGAAGGGGTCTCAAGGCACTGTGCACATACCGCTGTGGAACCCTTCCTGGCCTTTCCCTGTGAAGTGCCCACTTCTGGGCACCCCCAAGGTGAAGCCAGGCATCCTAACGCTGGTGGGACAATTAAGCAAGCTATTGCCCAGAGTTGCAGAGTGGGACCCATGATTAGAATACGCACAGAGGCGAGAATTATCAGGTCCGGGGAATTGAGCCCAAGACCCGCCAGGGCGGGAATTGAACCCTGGTCCCAGGCCAGACCTCTGCATCAGGGTCTGCCGCTCTAACCATTGAGCCACACTTCTCCACTGGTTAGTGGCTTTCGTAGACCACTCTCTCAGCCTGCATACACCAATCTATGTCTCTCTTCCAGTCATTCGGGTGTGGTGCTAATCCAGCCCTTCACAGTCGTGCTATATTACGTTTAGCCAGCATCAACCCCAGTGTTAGTCAGAGGCGGTCCATGGGGGTGAGATCGGTTTCGTCCCAGATATTTAGCAGGCACCATTCCGCTGATGGGACCATGTCACTCCCACAAACACTGTTGAGACAAGCAACCATAGCTTCACAATATCGCGGGGCTGCCGGGAAGCCCCATGGCATATGAAAAGATGTACCCTCCTGACCACATTTCTTGGGGTACAGTGCTGTATCTGCTTTACCCATTTTAACCAATGTTGTACATGCACAGCAACATCTATGGAGGATTTTGAGCTGCACGAGGTGAACTCTACGTCTTATAGCCATAAAAAGAGTTTTATTAAACTGGGTAATAATTAACACTCTTTATCCTAGAGACCATACATGCCGTTGCAGGTGTTATATAAGTGTAGTCCTTACACTTCTTATTAATACATTGTGGTGTTGTGTAAGTAATATGTGCAACCCAGATGTTGCACACAGACTAGGGGTTGTGTTAACCCACACACCCGTGTACAGATGAAAAGGCCCCAGAATGGACAGATGCAAGACCCCTGAAGCATGCATAAACCTGTAATGTTTTACATTTACCCTCCCTTGAAAGCTGAAACAGGGAACAAGGCCTAAAAAACAATGTGGCGTTAAATCAACATAGATAATACCAAGTGATGTCAGTGAGCCATAGAGTGATGTCACAACCATATGACACCCAGGGGTGTAGCATAGGCCCCTGCAGCCACCGAGG
The DNA here is from genome assembly GCF_964261635.1 of Lissotriton helveticus. Classification (NCBI taxonomy): domain Eukaryota; kingdom Metazoa; phylum Chordata; class Amphibia; order Caudata; family Salamandridae; genus Lissotriton; species Lissotriton helveticus. Next base: position 1,138,731,319 of record NC_136072.1, on the reverse strand, counting down.
TGCCAGGGGACCCCCAAACCTTCATGGGATAGAACAATTTGAAAGAGGTTTGAGTAACAGGACAGTAAATTGTTGCAGATAAGCTGTTGCTGCAAGACATGCTGAAGTAGATGAAGGTCTGTAAGTAAGGATATTTTGATTTTCAGGATAATGAAGAGCATGAGTTTGAAACGGCAGCCTAGAACAAAATATTACATTTGTGGGATGTAAATTTAGTTTTGAGTTTGTTTGAATCCTGCCAACTAACAGGTTTGTGGATAATATAAAGAGAACATGGAAATTGAAAATATTATTGTGATTGATTTTATGTAGGAGGATTTCAAAGGTCATGGAGGTAAGCAGTAAGGTTTATGCACTGGAGGGATGTTTTTTATTATGTAAGGAGAAGAACAAAAACAATGTCAGATTCTTTATTTTATCCAAAATGTGAAGGAAATGAAACATTGTGTGTTGCAGTTTATGCGTGAGTATGAGAATAGGGTCTCAGAGTGGCTAAGCAGTAGTTGATAGCATGTGTGAAGTCATACAGAGTGATATCATCAACTGCTGTGGCAAGATGACTAAAAAGTGTCATTGATGAGGCCGAAGTAAATGTCTGAAGAGTTGGGGCTAAAACAGCGAGAGATGCCATGGCAAGTCAGGCAGTTTGGCCAAGAACAAGCATTAAAGATATGCAGGTTGCCACCTTGAGGCACATAATTTGGGAATGTGAACAAATTCAGGTATATTGGAGGGGGATACATACGGTTATGAGTGAGGACCTACATAAATCCGTCCATACCGAGGCTAACCTCCTCAATGTATGGGAGCCTACAGACTTGATAGGTTTTTTTTGTTGTTTTATTTTAGTTTAGTTTTTTTTTATTTGCATAGTTAATTAAAACCATTGCAATACAAAATCCTAAACACTCTTAAAACGTTGATTAAAAATTTTCATAAAAGGAGAAACTCAGCAACACAGAATGAGAAACACATGATTGAGAGTGCCGGTCTCTCTGTAGTAAACTCTCATCCTGTTCAGCCATATGCCGTGTCTACCCCATATGCTTGACCTTGATCTCTCTTGCTGAATGATGTCGTACTGGTATTAGGCAGTCATGTTCAATAAGGTGCCATTTAATCCTGTTGTCCGTCTGCTACTCGGCCTGCGGCTTTGGTGGTTTCCGCCAATTTTGGCATTCTCTGTTCGGCCACTCTCAAGAATTTCACAAGTCTGCAGTTCAGTTGCATATTTGATCGATTCAGGCAGGCAAGGACCGCTTGCCTTCTGGTGCCAATCCCTCTTTGCTTAAGTTGATCTTTGAGAAGCAGTTGGTGTTCCCGTTGCAATTGTTCGCATAGACAAATTACATGGAGGATGTCACCCTTGGTGGTGTTGCAAAACCTGCAGGTCTCATTGCCGTCTTTCCTCAGCCATGGTGGTAAGAGCCCTGCGCATGGCAAAATCCCTAGTCTGAATTTTAAAAAGTGAATTTTTATGGCTTTGGGGTACCCCTGATTAAAGTATATTTGTGGTGTTAATGTTTTGTAGGAGTTGAGAGTCATCCATGCATGTGATCTTTTAGCGAATGAAGCCTTGTCCTTTAGTAAGGAGAGTAATTTGACGTTTTTCCAGACAATTTTTTTGAAGTTGCCGTGCCCAAGTTGTTTGTCCCAGAACTCTGACAGTTTAGTGACTTCCAAGGCTGACCGGAGGTATTTTCTTGCCTCTGAAGTGTCCCTGCTTTGTATGTCGCGCCATAGCAGAGAATTTAGTGTGTTTGTAGTCGCACTTCTTAGTTTGTGGCAACAAATGATGTAGACTTGATAGGGGCGGAGAGATTGTGGGTCACCCTGGGTGCCACCGTAGCCAAAAGAGATATTGCTCAATTGTGGGGTGAGCCATCTCCCCCGTCTGTGACATTGTGGAAGCGTAACCTTGACTGGTGTATGTTTAGAGAGAAAACTGTTTATGTGGCAAGAGGCTGCCCCCAGAAGTAGTCCCGCGTGTGGGCCAAGTGGAATACATATAGGGCGAATACATATAGGGGAGATATCTGTATGACTCCTACTGCTCCCCATGATGATGAAGCCCTGTCTCCCTGATTTTTCTGTCCTGTCCGCAGATTGTTTCCCTCAACTGCACTGTATCCCAAATGAATTGCCCTGTACAAATATTATGTATTTACTGCCATGTGTGATTTGCCGAATATTGATTTCCTTGTTAATAAATCAATGAAAAGATAATAAAAAAAAAAAAGTATTGACGATATCCTGAAAGTGGTTGATTGGACGAGCGATTGGTATCTTTCAATCAATCGATCAGACCACTTCTAAAGCATGCAGCTACTCAAAAGGAATCTTCTGTTGCCGGCATCCCCAATCTAGCCCCTGTTCCACTGCTCAGAAAGCCTACTTAACCCCTACCGCGCTACCGTGTTTTCCCGCTGTGCGCTGAAAAAAAAATGGCTTGTTTATGACAAAACCAGCTCGTCATCCGCGTAGCGCAGGTAACGCCCATGACGAGCTGGCTTTGTCATCAGCGCCGAAGGGGTTAAACAGCCATGTTTAGAGTGATCTTGTGAACAGACTTTCTGCTCTGAGACAATTGCCAATTCCAAGCCTGGGCCGCAAGTTAGGAAAAAGATGATCTTCTCCACTTCTTGCGTTTAACTCTCGGTCGCAGAACAACCATGTCTTAGAAGAGCTGAAGGAGCTGACCTAATGGAAATGGATTAGCCTGTTAGAAAGATCCATGCTGTAGAAAGCTCTGTGTGTCAGGATTAACGTTTTGGACAAAATCCCTTCCCTGATCGGTAGCCCGTGAACCTCCATCAAATGGGAAGAGATCGATGCCTGCAAGGGAACCGTTAACAGAAAACTAGCAGCCTCATCGCTACCACCTGCAACCTTTTCAGCAAACAGGTGGGCTAACTGAGATATAAGGCATTAGCAAAATCAAGGCGTGGGGTGATAAGGGCATGTAGAACTGTTTTCTGCACCTGCAATGGTAGTATGTGAAGCATTATTTCAGCCCAGTGGAGCATGTTTCCAATGTTGTTTAATGGACTTTAAACATGAATAATGCTAGACTCTGCTCTTGTAATGAAATGGTGATCCTCAAAGTGTTGTGTATAGAGAATAAAGATGTTATTAAAAATATGGAATCTAGGATTGTGCATTCTACCTCCCTTTGGAGGTTTATTGAAGAATTAGAGTTAAATGGTATATTATGGATAGAATGTTTTCTGTTTTAAAGGTGAGGTATTTCTGCAAAAGTAAAAAAATATATAATAATACAAATGGATAAGGATATACATCATATTTTACTTTGCAGAAGGACAGTAAAATGTATGCAAATGGAGCAGAGTCGAGAAGAAGATTGTGGAGAGAAAAAAATACTAATTGTAACATTTTAATTTCTTAATATATTTGGTATGCTTTATTTTATATCTGTGGATGATATATTCCACTTTTATGTATACGATCTTTGTCTTTTTGATGGATTTGTATATAAATCCGTATAAAGATTTTTATTTCTTTCATATTTTTATTTTGGAGTGGTCGTATGGAGGATTGTCCCATAGCATATTTAAAACAGGCAGAATATTCTAGGCTATGGATTTCTAGTCTGTTTAATTCTAATTCTAATTCTGGAATGGTTTCTATGGTAGTTTGTGTTATTTAAAGGAACTGCGGTAGGAGTGGCATTAGAAACTTCATGCACAATGCTAGCCTTCGTATTATTAACTAAATCTTGATTCTCCTTACATAGCACTTTGAGAATCGCCATTCTGAGGTAGCTTCACTTCATTTTTTAACCCCTTCGATGCTTGTGACGGAACGGTTCCGTCACGAGCGCCGGTTGGGCTGTGCTTATGACGGAACCGTTCCGTCACGGCCACGCCCGTTTCTTAGAACCTTCAGCACAGCGCGAAAATTTGCGCCGCGCTGAAGGTGTTAAAGCATTTTTTGTTTACATTTTTTCTTTTAGTTTTATTGCTTTCATCTAGTGTTATTGTGAAATAGTTTTAATGCATTGTAGGTCAATAGCTGTAAAAGGTAAATAAATAGATTCAATAAACAGGACTTAAGTATATATATTTTGATATATATATCAATTTAATTAATACATAATAAAACAAAGAATCGATCCAGTTCTGAAATATTGAACAGTAGTGTAATAAAGGTTTATAATATGATTTTAAGTACACAAATATTAGAATTATTTGATTGTAATTGTATCATATACTGTGTATATTATGACAGAAAGTAGAATGTAAGAGCAAAATAACTAAGAGATCTGAAAAAATTATTCCCAGGCGTAAAGCCCGGGACTGGAAAAGTGGGGCCCTGGTAATGTGAAGTTGACAGGAAATTCTAAACTTCTAAGTTTATTCATTGGGATAGAGGAGGGAATTTAGGGGATTAAAATGAGATAGGCATAGATATGAATGTGGGAAAATAGCTGAGAAAGATGGGTGAAGAATAATGTGGACAGAAGATGGGCAGCAAGGTCCGAAGGCATGAGGAATTTCTAATGTGAGCTTCTTTATTTGCAAGTCATTTTTCAGAAATGCCATTTTCTTAGTACAGTGGAACGAGCTAATCTTATGTGTTGTGTACCCCTATCCAAGATGGTTGACTCTCCTGTGTTTTTTGTCTGAAAACTCAAAATTATTATGACGTTTACCTTTCTAGCTGCTGTATAATTTCGTGTCTTAAGCATTTATAAACAGCTTTGTGCTTGAGAACAATCACATTCATTCCTGATATTTTTTTTGTTCATTGTACGTTTTCTATTCATTTTGTCCTATATTTTTATCACCTTTCTCAACCCTGATTATCAGTGGAATTGGTTATTTGCTTATCAGCTTAGTTTTTCCTCTCAACTGAAAATAAAAACCATCAAGATAGGCAAGGAGAATTTTCCCCATATGGCTTTTTCCTCCTAACTCAGACCCTCATAAGTCGACACTTGACATATTTTACATAAATAATAAAGTGCAGAACCCTGAGTACTAGGACGAGTCATCCTTTATTTGAACAAATGAAAATAAAACTAAAGAGATATTCTTTGCTTCTAATCCTGGACTCACTTATTTCTCCTTTAAGGGACCCTGTTCTTCCAGAGTCCCCTCTTGAACTCCTCTGTCTAGATTTTTGTAAGTTGGAAGGATACATTTAAAAGTTCAGTGGTGCTAGAGATGTGTTTTCTTATTCCATGAGTCAAACAGAAGGTTTACATTTGGTATTGTTACAATTTTGAAGGATGCTGTTCCTCTCAAGGTTTACAAGCATTTTCCTTTAACTTCACTAAATCTTAGATGTATTTATCTTAGGTCTTGTAGTATCCACAAGAGGACTCAATAAGCCGCAAGCCAGCTTAATTTATTTATGTATTTATTTTTTCGAAATTCATTCAATAACTGACCCATCTGCCCATCTCCTTTTTAGCCTTTTTTACATCCACTTGTGACAGATTGGCAAGTTGCTCTTTGGATCTTCTTTAGCGGTTCATAGAGAAAAATGTTTCAGGGGATCTAAAGTTTCTTTTAGTTAAGGTGTTGTTTCTAGTAGCTATCTCTTAGGAGAACCTAGGGGCATATTAACAAGCGGCAGCGATAATTATCACTGACCGCTGTTAGCGTGAGAAAATGTATCGCCGGCTATCGCTGGCGATAATCTCCATGTTAGCATTGTATTAACAACGCTTAACGCCATGGAGATAAAAATACCAACGATAGCGAGGATTATCGTCGTTTTCAATGCAATATCGCTGGTTTTCCAGCGATATTCCATTGAAAATGGCGATAACCTTGTTGATAGGGTAGGGTAATCTTAGCCATGTAATCCACCTCCCACTGGATTACTTGGCTAAATCAGGTCACAAGCAGACGTTAGGAAAGTAGCGTTAACTGTGGTTAGCACTACTTTCCCCAATGCTCTGCTTGTTAGCGTGCAGCTTGATAATAGGAGAAATGTTGCTTAGCAATATTTCTCCTATTATTTTGCGATAGCGTGTTTTTGCTGATAAAGCGATGAAATTTCATATCGCCGCCTTGGTATAATGCCCCTAAGTGAACTACTATGTATTATTTGTTTCCTCGTTTTTGTCCCTGTTAAGGGGTTTTTCCACCTGATCCTTCCATTTTCCCTAAAATCCCTTTCAGATTTCATTGTTCTCGTGATTTGGTGATACCAGTTCCTCCTCATCCACAGCCCTGGAAGTATGGTTTCATAACCTAGACGTTCATAGAGCCCTCTCCATTTATCTGACAAGTACAGTTACTTTCCACAAAGTTCATTCCTTTGTTGTTACTTTTAGCAAAACAGGGCGAGGTCATCATCCTTTCAGAGCAACTCACAGTCACTGGTCTTGTTTTGAAATGTCTGTTTCTCATAATATTACAGGTTTTGATCTACAAAATCCATTTCAGGGGTGTTCCACAATGAGAGTATCAGCTTCCTAGGCAGCCTTCACAGGGTCCTCCTTGAAAGACATAAGCAATGGTGCAACCTGAGCTTCCTGTTATACTTTCATGGTGCATTCTCGGTTGCATAGGGGATGTGTTTCTCATATTTTAGTTCACATGTTTTTCCTGCTGTACCCCATGCATCATCCTTCTCTTCGGCGATGGATACAATGTTCCTCAATGGCTCAAAAGTTGTAAAAAATCACCAGAAACAAGAACTATAGGTGTTCCTGTTCCTTGAATAGATGGTTGGAGCTGAGTGAGCATGGAAGTTCATATACAAGATTAAAAATAAGAGTCTGTGATTTAATAGGGTTTGGTAGTTCTATTAAATTAACCATGCACCCATGTCTGTGCAACAAGGCAGGTTCTTGTGTTGTTTGGCTGCTAAGTGCTCATATTTTCATTGGTCCCTGGCTTCAGTTTCAGTAGTAGGTGATTGGATAGGGTTTGCATGTCTGTACTGTTTGGAAGATGTTTGTTGTGGTGTTTGAGGTCTGAAGACATGTTCCAAACATGTATTGCTCCTAGAGCATATCATAAGTAGGCCCTCAAATATTTCAAGACACCATAGGGTCCAGACAGAGCAAGAGCAAACTTAACTCACAACCACACAGACCAATCCAATAGTGAACTGCGACCAATACAGAACATGTGCAGCCTGGGCAGCAGAAGTGTAGCATGGCACATGAAACATATGTGCAAGCTTCCACCACCTGTATAAAACTACAGAACAAGCAGTAGCAAAGCAAATATAACTCACACCAACACACACAGTTGGTCCAGGGTGACCGCATAACCAAAACAGAATATGTGCAGCACAGCCAGCAGAAGTGCACGCTTCTCTCACCAACAGAACAGATACAGCACATGGAACATATATGCAGACTTCCATTTTATACAAAGGGTATAGCCCAAGCAGCAGCACTACAGTCATAGCTCTCACCCAGATATAACAGGTCCAGCATGCTGCCTGCCCTATGGTGGCTGGAGGAGGGAGGTATGTGCTCAAGGGGGTTGAAGCAAAGTCTCAGGAATCTTCTGATACTGTGATTGCTTCTTCTGTGTTTCAACCTGGGTTGGAGAAGGCTCAAGGACAGGGAAGTACTGCCAGAACATTTGACCGAAGATTTTGTCTTTTAGGTGCATGGTGCTCATTGTCTCACTAGTAATCCAAGCTGGTTTTGCCTCACCCCCCCCCACACTTGGGATGGATGCAAAGGAGGAAATTAATGAGGCAGAAGGGAGAATGGTGGTTAGAAGAATTCGCACCAAAACGTTGTCTTTTCACAGAGAACCCCCTTGAACACAATGATAACCACAAGCATACTCATCAAGAGTGTCAGTGCATCATGCTTATACCTGGCATTAAGACCAGGGACACTGAAATTATGGGATTGTGAGGTGTTTTTCGCACAGTTATAGATTTGCAACATAATTCATTATCTGCTGCATCATCAGCAGATTTTAACCAAACAAATGTTTCTAGGTAAAATGGTTCAAAAGTTACTAAAAACGCTGCAACATATGTGTGCACAGTGGAAGGCCCTTTTGCAAAGGTTGGCTGGTCAGCTTCCTGTTGTTTAGTGCTATATTTGAGTGTTAATCTGGTACTATTGATGAAAATCAATACAAAATGGTCAGGCGATTTAGTTGATGCTTCCTAAGTTAAATTTGCCCGGCGTTAAACGCCTCTAATACCATACGAAGTTATCCAATAAAGAGGCAGGCGCTGGAGACAGGAAGACAGGAAACAAGTTTTATTCCGACGGAGCAGAACACGTCAGATCGGACAACAAGGTATCGTCTCGAGGTGCTCTCCCAGCCTCTCTGAGGCCTGGTCTTTTATACACTGGTTTAAGACATGTGAACGCTCTTTATTACAACAAAGACATTGTGAAGTATGAGGATGACATCCCCGGCACCCCCCCAGTTCCGGCCCATTCCAACACATGACAACAGTAGAGGCCCTTACCCCTCATACAATGGGAGGGGGCTATCACGCAGATGAGTGTTCTGCCGATTCCTTTGGAATGTGTGCGCCTGATCGAATCTCAGGGGGTGGGGAGGTCATGATCAATAGTGGCTCCTTTCAAGAGAGGCGAGTGCATACAGTAGTGGGCAATAAACTGTACCCTCAGGCTAAGGGATGACCAGCGGTTCGTACAGGCAATCGGGCTCAGAGGAAGGGGTCATCAAAGGAGGGATATTCATGGACGGAAAGGAGGTGTTGGTCAGGCGCCGGGTGTGGTTCCCAAAGGCAGAGTCACGCAGAAGGGGAGGGTTCGTGACTTGTGCATGTGAGAGCGGGGGCAGTCAGGGTACATGGGGGATGCTTGTAGGGTCGGGGAAGTGCACTGACGAGCGATCGTGAACAGGGAGACCATGGTACCTAGAATGGCCGTCGTGTTAGTTCATACGTGAGTCTGAGGGATGTGCAAGATGGCGCAGATGATGTTCAGTTCACGAACTAAAATTCCACAGTCCTCCCTTTTAACATGTCTCGCCAGCTTGTCAGTTCGGATCGATCCCCATAAGACCACGTACTTCTATCTCGTAGAGGGGACTCATGTGCTCAGTTTTAAAGTCCAAAGTCTTAGGGCACATACAGTTGGAAATGAGTGAACACAAAGGTGGTAAACATTGAATACCTAAGCAACACCCACACAGTATCATGATTGGTATCAATATCAACGTAAACAATCTCCATCCCCAGTTCTTCAAAGTGTCCCAGAACCAGCCTCCAAGCGACCATCCTTCCTGCTCCTGGTGAACCTCTGAGGACAGTCTGTGGAGGTGTTCGATTGCTTTGTAGACTGAAGGCGAGTTATCTGGCACGTAGGTGCAACAGCTGGAGCCGATGATGCGGCATGCACCTCCACGGTCGGCCAGAACCACATCTAGAACAAGGCGGTTTTGAAGAGCCACCAGGCGGACTGCCTGAAGCTCAGCCGTGTTGTTAGCAAGGATGCCAGCCGTGATGTTAATGGTTGTTTCCACTGCCTGAGTCAGGTGTTGGATAGCGCGGCTTTTTGCCATTGGGCCCCACAGAGGAACAAGTCCCTTCGCCGCATCCAGGAACTGTGCTCCGGTGGAGTCGGCTTGTCCAATGTCTCCGGCGCGCTTTTGACGGTGATGGTAGGCTGGAGCCACATACGTGGGAGGAAAAATGAAGGCGATATAGCACGTACCCCTCCAACCTTTCGGGAGCCAAGTGTAAGCTTTGGTGCCACAAACAAAGTACATATTCGGAGAAGCAACAAAGGAGGGGGGATCAGCTGAGACCAATGTTCTGGTGATGCGGCAGGAACTGTGACCCACCAGCTGTGTTCCCTGGCCTTCGAGGCAAACGAGACCTGTGACATTGATGACAGACAGGGCCACAGTCAGAGTGGCAGCCGTTCGTTTCCGTAGGTTGGAGAAGGCGGGTCTAGCTGGATTGTGGAGCACTTGCATTTCAACTCGTTCTTTGGCAGGGATGTTCATAAGGAAGGCTGAACCTGAAATCACAGGACAAAGGGGGGCAGATGTCCTTCCTGTTTTGTTCAGCCAGAACCCATAGTAGAAGTGTGACACTGTTTGACCAGAAGCGGTGTTGTCCTTGTGGCTTTCCTGCATGAGGATCAACCAGGCGAGGCAGGAGCCGTGAACTGAGAAAGGAGAAGGGATGAAGGGGATGGAGTGTCCGGTGGCATGCGGGAGCAACCCGCAGATCCAGCAGTTCGTGGCATTTGCAGCAAGGTTGTGCTGGTGCAACAGTTGCACGAAGGAATTGTTCCAGAACTCCTTACGCCTTTCTCGGAGCTGAGGTGAAAAGGTGATCAGGTGGTGCTCTTTCATGGTGGTTGGCTGTGCAGTGGTCGGCAACATCTGATGAGCGGGTGTGCTTTCCTCCAAGATCCAGAAGGAAGTCATGAGGAGGAGGCAAAGGAGGAGGACAATGAAGAAGGCGATTGTCTTTGATTTGTGCAAATTGTCAGCCTTTGGGTTCCGGTAGTGGGTATTTCCTGTTGCTTCCGACGTCTTCTTATCTGGCGCTTCCATCATCTTCTTATCTGGCGCTTCCATCATCTTCATCTTCAAGGTGCTCGGTAGTGGGCAGAACCACAGACTTTGTTTAGCTTCTCTCCGGGTGACCCTTGGTTGTTCTAGGCCACCGTTCTGAGATTTTAACTTAGTCCGTGGTCTACTTAGCCGAAGCTCCCTCCTTTTCGACGCAGGAAATACCCTTCCCAGGATGGCACAGTGGGATCAGAGTGTTTTGCAAGTTCAAGTGCCTCGGTATCAGGATAGCAGTTCAGTGATGGTCGGTCTTTGTTCAGGAGCTCTTCTTGGGTGTCGACGTTTTCTGTTGTGGCCAGGGTCGAGGAGACCTTCTTGCAGTGGTGTGCGTGCAGCCAGTGCCTCTTCCCCTCTACTCGAAGAGCCGTCCGAGTGGTGATCAGTACTTGCCAGGGGCCCGTCCACCGGGGTTCCAGACTCTTTGCCCGTTGAAAATTCCGGACTAGAACATAATCTCCCGGTTGGATATCGTGACCGGGACCCCTGGAAGCATCGGGGATGGCCTGCTGCACCTGTTAATGAATGACAGACAACGTTTTAGTTAACTTGTATAAATAATCTGACAGCAGGACGTCGGGGACGTCGTGAATGGAGGTCGGTTTGGGGGCAGTCCAGAGGTTCATTGGTCGCCCAAACACAACCTCGTAGGGGGTCAAGTGGTGCTTAGTGGGAGTGGAGCGCATCAATAGCAATGCCAATGGGAGGGCATCTGGCCACTTAAGCCCTGTAGTGGCTACTATTTTTGACAATTTCAGTTTCAATGTAGCATTGTGTCGCTCAACCAGGCCAGCGGATTGGGGGTGAAAAACCGCATGAAACCTCTGTTTTACCCCCAGCCCCTTCAGGGTTAGTTGAATAACTTCAGCTATGAAGTGGCGGCCATTGTCGCTCCATAAAATTCGACAAAGGCCGTAGCGAGGGAAAAACTCTTTCAGTAGTACTTTGGCAGTAGTCATGGCAGTGTTATCACGGGTCGGAGAGGCTTCCACCCATTTGCTGAAGGCGCATACAATGACCAATACGTACTTTAAGCCTTGGCATCTCTCCAGTTGGATGTAATCCATCTGGAGGACCTCAAATGGGTGGTCAGGGACCCCGAACCCTCCCCGGGGTACCATAGTTCCTTTCCCGGGGTTGTGTTGTAGGCAGATAAGACACTGCTGGACCAGGCGTTTGGCTGAGTCGGGGATCTTGTTGTTGTGCCAGACTTTGGAAATGAGTTCAATCATGGGGGCAGAACCTATGTGTGCAAGGGAGTGTGCCATTGTCAGTATGGGGATCAAGTATGCATCAGGCAGCAACCATTTGTTTGTGTCTTTTGTCCGCCAGCAGCCTTCATCGTCCCTTAGACCCACCCGTGCCCACTCAGTCAGTTCGTGGGGTGTGCTGGCCGACTGGATGTCCCTAATCGTTTCCCTAGCGTCAGTCCATTTTTCTGCTTGCGACCTGGTCACATACATGCGTGTCATCGTCCTATTCTCAGCTGTGGTTCGGGCAGTGATGTCGGCTAGTGCGTTTCCCTGTCCGACTAAGTCTGTCACCTTCTTGTGTGCCTGGCATTTGATTACTGCTAATCGTTTGGGGAGGAGAACTGCTTCAATCAGGGCGGAGACTAGATCTCCGTGAAGGATGGGCGTGCCGTGGGACGTCAGGAATCCCCTTTCCCTCCAAAGGAGCCCAAAATGATGAACCACTCCGAAGGCATACTGGCTGTCCGTGTAAATGTTCGCCGTGGTTCCTGCTGCTATGATACATGCTCGTGTGAGGGCAATTAGCTCTGCCGCCTGTGCGGATCGTTGTGTGATGCGGGCTGTTTCAACTACTATTTGGGCTGTCGTCACCGCATAGGCAGCTGAAGTGGTGCCGTGGGAGTTTGATACAAGAGCCATCTACCCATAGTTCTCCATCAGGGTCTGTAAAAGCAATGTCTCGGAGGTCAATTCTACTCCTAGTCTGTTCGTCCGTGAGGGTCACACAGTCGTGTATAGGGGGCACATCGGGGTCATTTTCAGGCAAGGGCAACAGTGTAGCAGGATTCAATGTCGTGCATCTCTTCAACGTGATGTGGGGGGCAAGTAGAGTCAATTCGTACCCTGTCAGTCGTGCACTAGTCAGGTGTTGAGTCTTGGTCTGGTTCAAGAGGGTGTCAACTGCGTGGGGTACTAACACCGTGAGAGAGTTCGAAAGTACAATTCCCTCTCTCTGGCGGATAGAGACAGCAGCGGCGGCTACTGCTCGAAGGCAGGCAGGTAGAGCTCTGGCGACTGGGTCAAGAGTGGCAGAGAAGTAGGCACAAGGGCGTTGTTTGGTGCCGATGGGCTGAGTTAGAACAGAAAATGCGCATCCCTCCCTTTCGTGAGTGAAGAGGGAGAAGGGCTTGGAGTAATCTGGTGTTCCTAGGACGGGTGCCGAGCAAAGGGCATCCCGCAACTCCTTAAAGGACGCTTGGCATTCGGGGGTCCAAGGGAGTGGGAAAGGAACATCTTTGGCCAACAGGGAAAGTAGGGGTTTTATAATGAGACTGAAATTTGGTAACCATTGTCGGCAAAAAGAGGTAAGGCCCACCAATGAACGGACTTGCTTCTGCGTTTTTGGGATGGGGGTGTCTAGGATGGTTTGGATTCGGTCGGGCGTAAGCTTCCTCCCTTCTTTGGACAGGAGATGGCCTAGGTATGTCACTTGAGGCTGACAGAACTGTAGTTTCTTTTTGGAGACTTTGTGGCCGTTCTCCGCAAGAAAGTGCAAGAGTTGGATAGTGGCCGTGATTGCAAGTGTAGTGGTGTCGGCCGCCAAAAGGATATCATCGACATATTGGATCAACACCACTCCATCTGGTAGCTGGACGGCGTCCAGCTGTCTTTTGAGGGCCTGGCTGTAGATGCTGGGACTTTCAGTGTAGCCCTGGGGAGCTCTACAAAATCGGTACAAACGGTTTTTTAAAGTTAAGCCGAAGAGATAACGGCTGTCTGGATGGATGGGGATAGAGAAAAATGCATTCTTGAGATCAATAACGGTGAAGGTGGTGGCAGTGGACGGGATGAGGGTCAGAATGGTGGTGATGTCTGAGACTACGGGGTATTGTGGCACCACTACTTTGTTGACTTCTCGCAGGTCGATGATGAAGCGGTACGCTTTCTCATCTCCCTCACCTTGCTTCTTAACAATGGGTAGGATAGGGCTATTGCAGACATTACTAACCACTTCCTCTACCACTCCTGCATCTACCAGGGACTGAATAATCGCTACCAATGCCTTCTCGCCTTCGGGCGATATCCGGTACTGTGGGAGTTTCGGGAGTGTTGCAGCTGGTCGAACAGTTATGTGTACAGGGTCGATCATCATTCGTCCTACATCCGAGTCGTTTCTAGCCCACAGGTACAGGGGTAGGGTGTCGAGCAAGGACAGGTCAGCATCTGTTATGGGGTACATATGTCGTGCGGGGCGGGATCTGGACATGCTCGGGTTGTCGTACAGGATGACTCGGACTCCATCTGGGGAACACCTAATAGTAGCTTGGAAATGTTTTAGTAAATCAATACCCATAATGGCATCAGGGGAGTTGGAGGAGAGCAGAAATGTTGTGTCAGTGGGGTTGTTTCCTAGGTCAAAGGAGATAGGTACAGACAGGGGATTAGTGGAGGGCGTTCCATCGAAACCTATCGATGTAATGTGTGAGCCAGACAAGGGTGCCCTTGGAATCAGTCGCTTTGATAATACACTACGTGTCGCTCCAGTGTCCACCAAGAATGGAGACTTTGTACCCAGGACCTTAGCGGTGACGTAAGGACCTTGCTGGTCAACACAGAGCTCGACTGGATCCCTCCCTTGCCCCTGGCAGTCCTATGCAGAGTCGTGAGCATTGTTGCAGTCAGACTGTTGGCACTGATTCTGTCGGGGGCGGTCAAATGTGTTCGATCTGCCAGGTCTGTCATTGTTGGTGTCGTGGGTGTGCCCTCGTCCCTGCCCCCCAGTCCTGGGGCCATTTGCCACGTCCCTTGTCTCTTTATTTTTAATCATTTCCCGGAGGGCCAGGCATTGAGACTTCCAATGTCCAAATTCTTTACAAAATGCACACTGGTTCTCATCGAGGTCAGTTCGTGGAGCACCGGATGTGGGGGTGCGGTCTCTAGAGGGTGGATTCCTAGGGGCATTCGACTGGTAGTTTCCCCTATACCGTTCCCTTCCCGTAGTCACTCCCTGCAATTGAGCAATCATCACTCGTTCCTTTAAGTCCTTTTTCTTTCTCTCAGTCGCCCTCTCGTTCTCGTTCTTTTGGTGTTCGTAATACTGAGCCATCTGAAGGATAGCTGCAGGTTTGGAGGCCCCCAACTGCTCTCGCTCGTCTGTAACTTTTGGGAGACCTCTTGCGATAGCCCCTTTACGTAGTTTTGCACGAATAGGTGTTGTCCGGTTGCGGTGGTCATGTCTTGGCCACTGTAGTCGGAGAACACCGTTTCAAATCGGGAGAAATATTCTGATACGTCTTCCTGGGGTTTCTGACGGCAAGCCGTGACTACCGACCAGTCTACCTTCTTCTCTGGGATCAACATCTTTAGCTTCTGCACTATTTTGTCCGGGAGTTCCAGTATGTCTTTTACAGGTTTCTTTCCGGGCTCTCGCTGCCTATCTAGTTCAATGAGTTGCTTCCAGGTGTGTCCGAACAGATCTGTGTGGTCGGCTTTCCGGATTTGCTTCCACACATCGGCCGGCAGACATAACCCGAAAAACAAGTCAATGTCCGATAGAGTCATTATGGTTGAGCCCAAGGCTGTGCCTAGTTCGGTATAAAATGCTGTCGGGTTCTTTCTTAAATCGGGCAGGGTTTGCCTAAAAGTTAAAATATCTTGCCGATCCCATGGTTGGTAAACCCAATTGTGCACAACCCTCCCTTTTGCATCTGCGTGGTTGATATCGTCGTCATCTTTGCTCAACCTATTTGGTCTGGCTGTTAGCTGCTTGCCAGTCTCGAGTTCATCCGATGTTGTTACCACTGTGGCTGGTGCGAAGGCCGTAAGAGCCGGGGCACTAGCGCTAGGGTCACCCTCGCCCGCACTTTGAACTGGTGAGTGTTGTGCTAGAGGCTGGCAGGGAGCATAAGGAGGGTGCATGTAGATGATCGGAGGGCCTAGCAGTAATTCGTCGCTTGCCCGTTGTTTGGAGGGTACTTCTGGGTAGAGCGCAGTGGGGGTCCTAACAGGGCATTGGCCTGCCGACCCTGATTCTTGCGTTTGCCTAACCTCCTCCCTCTTTCTTATTTCTTCATCTAGTTCTTTAGCGGCCAGGTGGGCTGCTTTTCGTAACTCTTTCCCTATTTTTGCTTCTTCTCTTTTCCTTCGTTGTTCTGCTTCTTTGCGCCACATGCCAATACTGTCGAGCATAGTGGGCGTTGCCTTATTTATTTTTACAGCTGCTTCTAACGTTTTTATTTTATGATCATCAAAGGAACCTATCAGTGGCCACTGACTTTCGGGATCCTTTTTTGTATATTTATGCCATAACTTACTATAAGCTATAGCGACTAGTCCTTGCTTAGTAAACATGTCCTTATTAGGGGTGCCTTCCAATGGAGCTGGATGGTTCATCTCTAATAAGCGGTCCGGGTTGACCCAACTACTAACCAATGGGGAGAAGATAGGCATGACGGATTACAATGGGGGCAAAAGCCTGCACTACCTATCTTTTCACTACTTGCAAAGACTAGACAGAATATTCTATTCTACGCTGTTTGCAAACAGAGAATACCTCCAAAAAGAACCAATTCCAAACAGTCAATGTTCGGACAAACAATCAATCAATGAGGAATGAAATAGGCACGACGGGTTACAATGGGGGCAAAAGCCTGCGTTACCTACCCTTCACTTTCTACAAAGGGAGAGAGAATATTCCTATTCTTCCCCGTTTGTAGGCAGAGAAGATCCTTTAAGAGAACCAACTTCGAACAATTCAATGCTCGATCAAACAATCAATCAACGGGGGAGAAAAATAGGCACGGCAGATTACAATGGGGGACAAAAGTCCGCGTTACCTACCCTTCACTATCCGCAAAGGGAGATAGAATATTCCTATTCCTCCCCGTTTGCAGGCAGCGAATATCTCAGAGAGCGACAAAGCAAATACTAGTATTTCAATCAATAAAAACAATCAATCAATTTCGCAATTTGTCGTGTGTCACGACCTTACCCGGACCGCATGGACAGTTTCTCGTCTTCCGCTTCCAGCGCCTGATCGTCCTCTACTCTCTGTTGCTACCGCGGCACTCCTGATGGTTCCCAGTCAGGACCGTAGATCACTCGGGAGAGGTCTGCTTGGAATCAGTGAAGTTCAGATGATCGGCTGTCAGACGAGGGTCTATCGGACAGGAGCTCTCCCGATCGTTGCAGTCGTTCACTCTGTCGTCGGGACCTCTCCCACTGGATCCACGTGTCGCTGATGGGCCCCGCGTTTGGGACGCCAATTGATGAAAATCAATACAAAATGGTCAGGCGATTTAGTTGATGCTTCCTAAGTTAAATTTGCCCGGCGTTAAACGCCTCTAATACCATACGAAGTTATCCAATAAAGAGGCAGGCGCTGGAGACAGGAAGACAGGAAACAAGTTTTATTCCGACGGAGCAGAACACGTCAAATCAGACAACAAGGTATCGTCTCGAGGTGCTCTCCCAGCCTCTCCGAGGCCTGGTCTTTTATACACTGGTTTAAGACATGTGAACGCTCTTTATTACAACAAAGACATTGTGAAGTATGAGGATGACATCCCCGGCACCCCCCCAGTTCCGGCCCATTCCAACACATGACAACAGTAGAGGCCCTTACCCCTCATACAATGGGAGGGGGCTATCATGCAGCTTAGTGTTCTGCCGATTCCTTTGGAATGTGTGCGCCTGATCGAATCTCAGGGGGTGGGGAGGTCATGATCAATAGTGGCTCCTTTCAAGAGAGGCGAGTGCATACAGTAGTGGGCAATAAACTGTACCCTCAG
Source organism: Lissotriton helveticus (assembly GCF_964261635.1). Classification (NCBI taxonomy): domain Eukaryota; kingdom Metazoa; phylum Chordata; class Amphibia; order Caudata; family Salamandridae; genus Lissotriton; species Lissotriton helveticus. Next base: position 1,138,713,823 of record NC_136072.1, on the reverse strand, counting down.
GCTAAGGGATGACCAGCGGTTCGTACAGGCAATCGGGCTCAGAGGAAGGGGTCATCAAAGGAGGGGTATTCATGGACGGAAAGGAGGTGTTGGTCAGGCGGGGGGTGTGATTCCCAAAGGCAGAGTCACGCAGAAGGGGAGGGTTCGTGACTTGTGCATGTGAGAGCGGGGGCAGTCAGGGTACATGGAGGATGCTTGTAGGGTCGGGGAAGTGCACTGACGAGCGATCGTGAACAGGGAGACCATGGTACCTAGAATGGTCGTCGTGTTAGTTCATACGTGAGTCTGAGGGATGTGCAAGATGGCGCAGATGATGTTCAGTTCACAAACTAAAATTCCACACTATGAGGTGCAACCAATGCCCCGACAGTGTTAACAAGTGTGAAAATGACAAAATAATGAAGTTATACTATCACAAAATGTGCCACATGATACCACATAATTTGCCTTTTCTTGCTGCATAAATTACTGAACACTGATGCATAATGCCCTCCCTTGCTGGATCCTACCAGTGACCCTGAATAAGACATTCTCTAGAAATGTGTGTGCTTGCCACTGCAACATTTTGCCATAAGGGCACTAGAGTCACTACACGTAAACTAAATAACAAGCATTTACAATGCAATAGCTCTCTCATTTCCGAGTGTTTTAGCTATTGGCATTGTAAATCACATAGCCATTGATTTATGTGTTTTGAAAACCTGCAAGCGGTGCGTAAACACATACTTTGTACTTATAATTCTTGCTTACGACAAGCAAGGGTGGCAGTAAAAGACAAAACACATAAAAGGCATTGTTATTTACAATGCCAATAGCTAAAACTCTTGCAAATGTGACACCTATTGCACTGCAAATACTTGTTGAGCTCGGAGGCGGCAGCAGCCATACGAAGCAACGACCGTGACGCCAGGCCGTGCGTTTCAAAAGCAGGAGGGAGGAGGGGCCAGCTGCAGCCAAAACATGCAAGTTAAGAGCAAGATTTACAGCCCTGTTTACAACTGAGCTCTGTAAACCACAAAGCACTTCTGAGTGTTGCCATGGACTGTACGTCCTTTTCTCCACTCCAGTGCAGCTCCTCACCTCTCAGCCCTGCACTGCTAATAAAGATCAGACAGGGGCCATGCACTCAGCTGCAAGTTGGCTGACCAGATTTTCAAAACATGCATTAGCAATGCAATAGGTCTCGCATTTATGAGAGTTTGAGCTACTGGAATTGTAAATGACAATGCCTTTTATTTATCTGTTTTGATAATAAACACATAAATAAAAGGCATTGCCATTTACAAATCCAATAGCTCAAACTCTTGTAAATGCGAGACCTTTTTCATTTCAAAGAAGCTGCCACCTTTGTTGCATGTTGCAGGAAACCATGTTCTGCCTGTAGTAGGAGAAACTCATTAAAGGAATTAGTAATAACGAACTAAATAAGATGTACCGTGTAACAACAGAAGTAAAAGGGCCAGTCCTCATGGGAGGTTACAAATGAAGATATTGCTGTACTAAGGAGGGACTAACAAGCCTACTAACAAATCAGAAGCCAGCATTTAGAAAGGACAGTGACACAAGTCAATGACAAATATGGACGGAGAGGTGGTGGAGCCTCAAGTGCATACTCTAATACAGCATGCCTCGCAGAGCAGCACAAGCACTGCAATGGTTCGACCTAAAAACAGAAATCAGGCAGGCCAAAGAGACACAAACCTTTCATGACCAATAACAAACTCATGAAATAAACAAACAGACTGTATGCTAAAAATTATCCTTAATAATTAATGTATGCATGCCGATAAGGCTTTCAATAAAGGATGGTTGTATTGAGGAGTAAAGGTGCACCATTCTTTGTATACACTAAACAGCCTTTGAAATGCCTGGAAGGCTCTCTGCAATTTCAAAATTAAATGAAAGGCCACATTTTAAGATAAGAGGAATTCAAAGAAGCAATAGATTTCTCAGCAGTCTCTGTTTAATCACAGGAGTTTAGACATTTTGTTTTACACATAAGGTTATGTGTAGTCATCTTCTTTGGCCACACTTATTACCAGACTCTCGCCATTCTTGACCCTCCCGCCACTTGTTAACTGCCATCTTATTTTAGCAGCAAAATAATAACATTCTTTTGTAGTGCCTTCTGCTGTAGCTCATGTTTCTAAGTGGTGTACATAAAATGTATTGCTAAAACCCATTTTAATTGTACCGATTAAATGGAACCTGAAAGGATGGAAGCCTTAGTTGGCGTCTCTCTCATTGGTATTTGTGACCTGCAGATCAAAGCAGATGTCAGCGGTGAATGTTTACTCACTGTGTCATCCTTTTAACAAATTAGAACACTGGCCCCAGTGAGCAACACAAAATGATGGGACCCTCCTGCAGAATTTGAAGAAGGGACCCTTAGTCTACCACATCTCACAGATATTCATTGGTCTCAATGGGGTATCCTAGAGGTTCGAGGGGCCCCTGAAGCATTGTGCCACCCTCCCCTTTGCACCTCAGAGGGTGCCCGAGGGAAGCTTTACGTCCCTGGCTGGCTCTACTTATCACTGAGCTAGTGTTCAAGAAGAGGCTTGGAGATGAAACAATCCAAGAAAATGGAGGCACAATTAACCCTGGGCGTAGCTGGCATAGCGGGACTACGCCGAGGTCCATGGAGTGAGGAATAAACTCCGTGGAACTCAGCTCCACCACCCCTATTAACAATTAATTAGACAGTAATTAAAACTTAAACAAAAACACTTACCTGTACTGCGGCATCCCCAGGCTGCCCTCCTCCTCTTCCTGGCTGTCTCTGAGTGAAAACAAATCTTAACTCTGTAACAGTACCACCCTACACTGCCTTTGATGCAACTTTGAAGAGACTCGTTGTAGTTCTTTCTTAGTCTCATCATTTCAGGGAATATGCCTTTTCAACAAGGTTTTTACCTTGTTTTGCCTTTACTACACAGTTTTTAGCATGCATATTTTTACCACGGGCATGCCTTTACAACGCATGCCTTTATGATGGATTTAAGGTAAGTTGGGGGACCTTACAGCAGAGACAGAGACAGCACAAGTCGTGTGAAGCTTGCACACGAGCAGGCATTCCGTCTCTGGGATCACCCAAGGAGGTCGGTAATCACTGACCAAGAGGTACTTATAGACCTCAAAAAGTCAGGTCAGTGTACCCAGACTTACACACCTACAATATATAGGTCACTTTTCCAATTTTTTCTTTTTTTCTTTTTTCCATTTGGGTCCTGATGAAATCCTTACTGACCCCTCCTGGGCGACAACAGGCAGAAACATGTCGACCTTTTTAACGGACACTTATTAGTGCAGAAGACCCCTAACCTCTCTTCTACTGCACGCCCAAAATTTTATCTAGCCTGAACCCAGATTTAATAAATCTTTGTTTTCTGGCCATTCAAGCTTTTTAAGTAACTTCCTTCTTTTTGGTCACTGATCACTACTGGTTTCACCAGTGGTTAACCCCCGGGTGGAGGAAGCACAACCACTAACCCAATGATGATGCTGCCACGTACCAATAAAGCCTGGGCACGTGATTGAGGGTTTTTTATCGGTACCACCAAACGACGAATCAAAAATCCTGATGATCCAGGACAAGAGATCCGTTCCCCCCATGATTTTTTGCTAAACACAGACAAACAGTAACAGAGCAGGAAACCAAGAAATAAATAGTCCCCCAAAGAACAGATAAAGAACCATGGCGGAATGAGACAGTACTAAGTCCCTGCTCTATGGAAGGAACAGAAGAGAGAATGGAGGGACAATGAGGCAGGACTGACCACTAGCAAGCAAGTATTTTTAAAGGACACTGACATAGACAAATGAAAAGCAATGGCAGGAAAGGGGATGGACTTGAAGCCTACAGACTGATTATAGCAGGTCTTGAAGAGACAGCACATGTGTTGTCTAGCTTGACCTAATAAAACACAGAAGGAAAAAAACAGTCCATCTGGCACCTTACCCAACAATCAACTTCAAATATATAGAATGTTTTTCACATTTTTAGCTTATAAATTGTAACCTCCCCCACAAAGCTAACTAAAGGGTTGGCATTTTCTCCTCTCTGCCTTTTAGCAAGCCACTGCTGATCACCAATAGGAAGATCACAAGTTCTGATGAGGATATTAGCTGGAGAAATGAGAGTTGTAGGCGCAGACCTACATTTTATGTAGATTTATTCCATAATTAGGTTTCACACAATTCTCAAATTGTACACAGGGAACTACAAAACATGCAGATAAGTTTTGGGCCTATTTCAAATAACAACATTCTTGTGGAGAGCCACAGGTGGCCTAGCCACACATTCAGGGTCGCAGATGCATTTGACTTTGGTAATATTTCCTGTTTTAAGACTTGCACAAATCCCAAGTTGTACACAAGGAAATCCGTGAGCTGCGCAGATTTTTCAAGCATACTAGGTTTTTCCGATTTTGAATTATATGCATTTTTGCTTATTCTCCCATTTCTTATCTGTTGACTATGCAAAACATTTTATGCAGTAAAAATCTTTCCTCCTCAGCCCCCCATAAAATATAGAGGTGCTTGCTCATTCAGAAAGTTTCTGAGTACCCAAAACGTTGTGACTTTGTGGATCTTCTTAACATTCAAAAAGATCACTCACTGACTCCTCCAACGCAATTTTTGCTGAACTCTTCGAAATTCCATATTTGGGATCCATTTCCTAGAATTGAACCCCTGTCTTGTACAACATTCCATAGTAGGCCAGGGAAACTGTAGGTCTCCCATGAGTTCAGTGCTTAATTTGTGCCGGTGCTTTCCGTCGCTTAGCACCGGCACTTACTTATCAGGAAAGGGTCTATGCGTCTGCTGCTTGCATGTCACATTATTCATATTATATTGTTGACTTGATTTAAATGATTATACCATCTCCTCCTCACTGACTCGGCGGCGGAGTGTTGTTCTCGACGTCTCCCATGACCGCCCGAGCCATTCAGATGGAATTGGCACCCTTAGGCGGTGGACGGGAGACCCAGTGGGACACTGATTGGGCGGGATTTGGTTCTTCAGGGGTTGGAGCTGTGGGGCAGCATGCACAGATTTTATTCAGATGATTGCCACGCCCCGTCACACCCGCGCACCCCACGAGTCATCATCAGGAAGCATTAAGGAAGGCAGCCCGATGACATTGAGAGCAGGCAGTACCAGGCCCAGTTTATACTAAGGCAAAGGCAGTGTGCCCCAGTCCAGCCCAGCCCACCACGTAATAGTCGGTCCGTAGTAAATACTAAGGTCCTCATTTATGAGGCCGTGCGTCACTTTTACGCCACCGGCGCGTCACTTTTTGTGACGCACCAGCAGCGTAAAAAATGTGCCCTGTTGCACCATATTTACAAAGTGACACCCCTGCGCTACATTATACCTACGCCAGGTATAATGTATGCGGGGGGAGTCCTGACACAAGAAAGGGTCATAGAAGTGACGCAGTGAAATCTGTAAGATTTAACTGCGCCACTTCTAGGACACAAATGTGTCAATTTCTTACGCCTGCCTCACAGCAGGCGTAAGACTGACGCAAGCCCTTTCACATGCGGCTTGCCCCATGTGAAAGGACACATTGCTGGAGTTGCGTCACTTTTGCGACACACTCCAGCAATGCGTCACTTTTGCGCCATACAGATACGTCAGAAATACTGACGTATCTGTAACTCCTTGCGCAATGATGCGTCATACTGTAAATATGACGCATCATTGGTGTCGCAAGGAGGGCACAATGAAAAGTGACGCATCACTGTTTTCACGCAGCAATGCGTCACTTTTCATAAATGAGGCCCTAAATACTTACTAGCAGTTTGCATATTAGTAAATTATAGCAGTAGCTATAAACGCAGACTCGTTTCTGTCCGCACCCAGCCTCTGGCGTAGCTTGGGCCGCGGCCACTAAGCGATCCTCTTGGTGTGGACTGCACGCACCAGAGTCTGCATGTGTTTAACTCTAAATTAGGATTTTCTTGCACCAACTTTTATATGTGGGAGTAAATAAATCCATGTTCTGCCTCTAGAAGGCCTTTGTGTTTCACACATGCCCACGGTAATGGCGGCGCTGTTTTGAGAGTCAATGTAAAAGCCCGCACCTGAGTGCCCCGGCCATAGCATAAAAATTGTTGCTTGTTTGTCGGCTCATCATTACTAGTGGAAATATTGGCACCAGCCTGCTTTAATGACGTCTTGTTAAAGGTGCTGAGGGACATCTCTTTGATGTATTTATAGATGCGTTTAAAAATCGTTTTAGCCCGTTGAGCAAATTTAGATTTAAACCCTAGAGCCTCGGATGTCTGTCTGTGTCAGTGTTTTTTCACCTAACAAGTGTCACATCTAAATGCGTGTGTGTGATGGAGTGCGTGACAAACAAAAGTGAGGTGCGAATCAAATGACATTTCTAGAGCGGGAGATCTAGAGTCATAACTAAACCAAAGCAACACCAAAGTGTTAGTTCAGAACAAAAATGTGATTAGAACGAGAAAATAAATGTTAAAAGCACAGAAAAAACTTCATTGCACCATATTTTTTTCACACATTTGTTGAATGCGCGTCCTGTATTGTTTTTGCGGAGTGCAGTCAACCCTTGACCCCCCCAAAATGAATATAAAATAACAGTTACAGCAAAGCACTTAGATTTAATGTGCTTCTTTCCAAAAACTCCAAACGGCAAGATTTGCTGCAACTTTGCATTTGTGCTGAACTGGTTGGTGTAGCGCCAAGTAACTGGTGGGTGGAGCTAGTAAAGGAAGTTGGGGGAGCCAGAGAAAAGTAGATGTGGCCTCTGACAAACATTTGAGCACCTGCACTTTATAGTTTACAAATTAAGCACTGCATGAGTTGGATTAAGGCTCCAGCTTATTTTCACATCCTTTGTGGTTGGGCTGCACTTAGGGGCCGATTAGGATGGCGGACGGACGCAACCAGAGGTGGAGGGACCGTCCGCATGGGCTGCGGCGGTCCCTCCGTGCAAATTAGGATGTGACCGCCACCCTGGCGGTCACATCCTGGATATTTAACATTGCGGCGGGTGCTGCTTCAAGCAGCACCCGCCGCAATGTTAAAAAGTGCATGTTTAACATTTACATGCACAAAGCGGCAGGCACCGCGCGGTGCCTGCCGCTTTGTGCATGTAAATGCTGGGGGGTACCATAGGTACCCCCCATGTGCACCCCCCACCCGCCTACACCCTGGGGGCCCGCAACGGGCCCCCAAAATCAAAAGTACACATGCTTTTCCACGGCGGAAAAACCGCCGCGGAAAAGCATGTTTACAAATGTTTCCTAATTTGGCTGGCGGTGTCTGATAGACACTGCCAGCCAAATGAGAGCTTTTCCGCCGCGGTTGTAATCCGACCGCGGCAGAAAAGCAGCGGACAGAAACCAAGACCCACCAGCCATGGTAATGCGGCGGTGGGTCTTTGGTGACTCCGCAGAGGATTTTCCGCCTCCTCCGGGCCGGAGGAGGCTTCCGCCGGCCCGGAGGAGGCGGAAAATCCTCCATCCTAATCGGCCCCATAGTACTGAAAAATAAAATAATAACAACATTGTGTTATTATCGTTTTATTTTTCCTTTTTGTACTGCTCAGAGAGTAGTGAGGCGCTTCTCCTCCGCCTTGACAGAGAAGCCACCGCTGCTTCCACCCACAGTTCATTATTTCAAATGCAATTGAAACAATGATTGTGAAAATTAACCTTCATTAAAACAATAAACATAGAGGATGGTAGGTTCCATTTACCAGGGGTTAGTTGACTAAATGTTATATGGAAGCCCTCAGGCACTACCCCAGGGTTCACTCACTGCTCCCCAGAACTACATAAATGCTTCCACAAGCAAGAGTTTACTAAAGTTAGCCCCTTGAGAGAACAAAGTAGGGAGTCCTCTAGGTTCTTATCTGTCCTGGTGCACACAAATGGTGTCCATAGGGAGAACAACCTTTTTAGGTCGAGCCTTGCTGTATTCGAGTATGGACTTGAAGCTCCACCCTCTCTCTGCCCATATTTTTTATTTACTTGTGTCATTGTCCTGTGTAAATGCTGGCTTCTGATTCGTTAATAGGCTTGTTAGTCCCTCCTTGGTACCGCCTTGTCTTCAATTGTAACCTCCCATGTGGACTGGCCCTTTTACTTCTGTTGTTGCACAGTATGTCTTATTTAGTCTGTAATCACTATTTTCTTTAATGAGTTTCTCCTACTGCAGTCATGACATGCTTTCCTGCAAGATTCAGCGTGCCATGCCTGCTTTTACTTTCCAAGCAGCATAGGTCAAGCATTTACAAGAGTTTGAGCTATTGGCATTGTAAATAACAATGGGCCAGTTGTAGGTAAGTTCCATTTACCGATTCTAAAATACCAAATTTTACCGATTCGGTATTTTAGAATCGGTAAATGGTATGTAGGTAAGCATTCGGTAAAGTTTACCAAATCGGTAATATTCGGTAATTACCGATTCGGTAAATACCGAATCGGTAATTCCCATTCATTCCTTTGGGCCAAGCGGCGCATTGCTGGAGTTGCGTCGCAAGCGCGACGCAGCTCCAGAAATGATATGGGGTGCCCTATGTGCACAATGCTGCGTCAATCCTTACACCTGCTTCAAGCAGGCGCAGGGTTTTGATGATTTCACTCAGCCACTTTTGGGGGGTCGTTCCTGCGCCGGAACGCCTCCCCCTGCGATGGTACGCCTCTTCCGGTGTAGGGCTTTACAACGTGACTCATCTGGGAGATGCCTCACGTTGTAAATACCCCGCACCATGGTGCATCTTTTGCGCCGTCGCTGCATCACAAAAGTGACGCAACGGCAGCGTAAACGCAGCGCAAGGGGCTTGTAAATCTGCCCCTCAGTATTTACCGATTCGGTAATGGGGAACACATTCAAGGGTGGCAAGGTGTCACATTGACACCCTGTTGCACCCCTGAATAGTGCATGGGTGCACATGTGGCACACATACATGCCCTAAGGGTATGTATGTCTGCCACATGGCACTTTTGAAAAAGGCACAAATTTGCTTTTTCAAAGGTTTTCGATATTTACCACCAACTTGTAGTTGGTGGTAAATAACGAATCCTTACAAGTGAAAAGCAGTCACTTGAGTGCTTCCTACATTAAGGATTCGGTAATTTACCGAATCGGTATTTAAGAATTCGGTAAATTACCGAATCCTTAAATTAGGCCCCTACATCTGAAAAGCCTAATGCCGGTCGGTAACGGCTGAAATTCGGTAATTTCGGCCGTTACCGACCGGTATTAGGCTTCCTACATCTGGCCCAATGCCTTTTATTTATGTGTGAATTATCAAAACAGATAAATAAAAGGCATTGTCAAATGTGAGATCTATTGCTTTGCAAATGATTGTTATTTTGGGTGGGGGGGGGGGGTTACCTTGAGATGAGGTGCTCATTAAACTGAGCTATAATGGAAAAAAATCCAGTGGATCTTCAGGAACAAAGTAAAAAAACATGATGGGTCAGCTGGCAGAGTCAGTCAGGGACTTTTGTCCTCATAAAAGCCCCAATGGCTTGAATCATTTCATGGCAGGCAATGTCAAGCTAATCATGTTAGAAGAAAACAAGCCCGCGCGCCCTCACAAACCACACGGCTATCGATGTTCAGCGACACCATTATCAAAGTATTGATTGAGAGGGTTATTAGATTTGCTGACATCCTGAAAACACATCACCTATGGCTTCCCCTGCGCATGATATGTTGCTCTTCTGAGCCCGCGGATGATGGATCCGGTCTCCGGGCGCCAGGCCCAGCGGCGGTCAGGATTAGTGCTTCAATTAGCCGCTGATGGCTTTCCATTAGAAAATTGGTTTCAAAGAGCAATAAAAGCAAATGTTGTTTTGATTTCTGGATTTAATTACTTCCATCAGGGCCCTATACAGGCTCATTAGCTTTCATGGCCTTAAATTCTCGGGATTATGGTGCCCTGGTGCTATCACTATGATCGAACGCAGGTGTAAATTTTGCCCGGGCAGTGCACCCAAGTACTCATACGCTGCTCCGAGACAGGAAGGCTGCGGTGGGCTGGTGCTGCGATGCAGAAGAGCACTCTAGCTTGGTGGGGGATTTTAACAGTGGTGGCTGGAGAGGGGTTGTGTGGTAGAACAGCTGAGGGTTCAAAAGGAACTGAGGAGTGAGACGGCTGCAGGTGGAGAGGGGTTGAGTGGTAGAACAGCTGGGCCTGTTGATGAGAAGGGTGGTGGAACAGCTGGATCTGGGGACGGGTTGGGTGATGGAACAGCTGAAGGTTGGAGAGGGGTTGGGTGGTAAGACAGAAGGGGATTGCATTGTGAGACAGCTGGGGCTGGAAAGGGGAAAGGTGGTAAAACAACTGGAGTGGGACTGGGTGATGGAACAGCTGAAGGTTGGAAAGGGGTAGGGTGTAAAGCCGCCAAGGCTAGAGAGGGGATGGGTGGTAGAATAGCTGAGGCTGGGGACGGGTTGGGTGATGGAACTGCTGAGAGTAGGAGAAGGCTTGGGTGGTGTAACAGTTGGGACTGGGGACGGGTTGGGCGATGGAACAGCTGAAGGTTGGAGAGGGCTTGGGTGGTGGAACAGCTAGCTTGGAAAGGGGATGGGTGGTGGAACAGCTGGGGATGGGTTTTGTGATGGATTAGCTGAAGGTTGGATCAGAGTTGGGTGGTGGAGCAGCTGGGGTAGAAAGGGGAAGGGTGGTGGAACAGTTGGAGCTGGGAACTGGTTGGGTGGTGGAGAAGCTGAGGGTTGGAGATGGGTTGGGTAGGGTAACAGTTGGGGCTGGGGATGGGTTGGGTGGTGAAACAGTTTGGGCTGGGGATGGGTTGGGTGGTGAAACAGTTGGGGCTGGGGATGTGTTGGGTGATGAACTAGCTGAGGGTAGGAGATGGGTTGGATGGTGAAACAGTTGGGGCTGGGGATGGGTTGGGTGATGGAACAGCTGAAGGTTGGAGAGGGTTTAGGTGGTGGAACAGCTAGGTTGGAAAGGGATGGGTGGTAAAACAGGTGGGGATGGGTTGGGTGGTGGAATAGCTGAGGGTTGGAGAGGAGTTGTAAGTGTAACAGCAGGGGTTGCAGGAGTTGAGTGGTGAAAAACCTTAGGGTGGGAAAGGGATTGGGTGGTGAGACAGCTGGGGCTAGAGAGGGGATGGGTGGGGAAACAGCTGGGGCTGGTGAGAGGTTTGGTAGTGGAACAGCTATGGGCTGGAGAGCAGTTGGGTGTTGCAACAGCTGGTGCTGTGGACAAGTTTGTTGGAACATTGTAATCAATCAATCAATCAATGAGCATTTGTATAGCGCAGCACTGTCACCCCTAGGGGTATCTGGGTGTGACATCAGAATGAAGGTCAGAAATGAGCAGAAAGAGGTAAAATAAAGGGCAGAAACTAGCAGAAAGTGCAGAATAAAGGTAAAAAACTAGCAGAAACAGTTGAGGTTTGGAGATGGGTTGGATTGTTGAACAGCTGAGGGATGGAGAGAGGTTGGGTGGTGGAACAGCTAGGGTGGAGAGGGGACGGGTAGTGGAACAGATGGGTTTGGAGCAGGTTGGGTGGTGCAACAGCTGAGGGTTGGAGAGTGGTTGAGTGGTGGGTCAGCTGAAGGTTGGAAATTAGGTGGGTAGTAAATCAGCTGAGTGTTGGAGAGGGATTGGGTTTTGGTACATCTTGGGCTGGAGAGGGGTTGGGTGATGGAACAGCTGGGGCTCGAGAGCAGGTCGGTTATGGAACAGCTGTGATTGGATAGAGGTTGGGTTGTGGGACAGATGAATGCTGGAAAAGGGTTGGGCGGTGAAACAGCTGAAGGTTGAAGAGGTGTTGAGTGTTGACAGAGCAGAGGGTTGGAGCGGATTTGAGTGTTGTTACACCTGGGGTTAGAGAGAGGTTGGATAGTGGAACTGCTGGTGTTGGAGAGGGGCTAACTGGTGGAATAGCATAGTGTTGGAGAGAAATTGGGTGTTGGATATATTCCGTTCCGCCTGTGGCATCGGTGGAATTTTGGTGACTCCATGTTACTCTTGTAGCACAAAGCTCTAGCCAAATTCTTCCAGTCACTGCATGTTGAAATTTCTTCTTGCGCCCTCCTGCAGGAGGACAGTAAGTAGATGAGCGTGAGCAAGATTTGGCATCCCCTACTGTGATTTGCAGTCTTTTTTCTAATGTTGGCAGTCGCTGACAGTCCCGACCATTCACGGTCAGAAAGCTGCCGCACGGATAGAAAATCTACTTGATTGGCAGCAAAATCAACTTGACTAACTGGGCCCTCTGGTGCACCGTGCGGTGCCATTCGCAATGATTTTTTTCAATGCAGCACGTGTTACCAGTGCTAAATCACAGTGCGAATAGCGCGACATACCTATATCCGCCCTTTGGCGGAACTCCATGGAATCTCGCAGAGTTTTATGTAACTCCGCTGAATTCCACAGAGTCAAAATCTGCAAGTTTTTCCCACCTCTAGTGTTGGTACAGCTGGGGATGCAGAAGGGGTGGGTGGTGAGGGATGTATGATAGTACAACGCATTCATTTTGATCGCGGTACTTTACATCGTGGATTTTACAACACAAGTCGTTACAACGATGTGTGTTGGAGGGCGTGGATTGAGGATTATTATAATTTTATATTCCAACACCAGTCCACGTAACAGTAGGGAAGGTGTTGGAATATAAAATTACAATATTCCTTAACCAACAGCGCCATCCAGCGCAAGTCGTAGTAACGACTTGCGTTGTAATGGCAGCGTGGTAAAGGTTGTGTGGTGTAAACACCGCGTTGTAAACAACGTTTACTGTGGTGAGACAGCTGGGGCTGTAGAGAGGGAGGGTGGAGAGGCTGCTGAAGCTGGCGAGAAGGAAGGGAGCACTCCAGGTGGTGGCATAAGAATGCTTCCTCCTGCTTGGAAATGGTAACTTTTCCTCAATTTTCTTGTAAGGGTGAAGGAGAGGTACCTGATTGCCCATGCACACTCTCACATATGATTGGTGATGCAAGAATGGCTAGCTATTGAGGGAAGAATAATGCAAGAAAAAACTGCATCTCCCCTGGGACGACGCCTAGTCAGGAGTGTCCCTTTCTGTGATTGAGCACATTCTACAATAGTTAGATTAAGTAGTCACATTCACTGTCAAGAAATAAAAGGACGTCTGATAATAATAAATAGCCAATTGATATTCAAAGTATCAATATCTGGCCGTTTAGCGCATCATGGTATAACCCTGAAAGCAATATACAAGTTTATTCCCCCGACTTTGGTTCATGCAAACCCTGCCACTGTTATAGTTCTCTCTGAAAATGGTGCAGTCTTACAGAGCTTGGCCTTACCCTCCTTTTTATTCTGAACGCTCGGTCTTTCTTTTGACTTCAGCAAAAAAATGCAACATAATTTGGAGGCAGAATAAAGCAATACATTTGAGAAATGAGACAACGTTGTGAGTTCAGGAATAAAACCCTCCAAAACCTCCGAATAGAAATAACGTGATGCAATTGCAAAACACTTTCAGAGAAAATTAGATTTTTGGAACATTTGCGAACATATTACACCCGTCAAGATCAGAGAAAATGAAATACTGAAAATATGTGCACCAGCATTCAGGTGGCTCACTGGAGGATTTACTGGGACCTGGGCATTTTCAGAACTCAATTTGTCTTCACTGTTTACAAAAGAACTTCATGCAGTTCCTGCTCCACTTGAAAAAGCAGTCATTGAAACTGATTTACAATATATTTTGAAAAATAGACATTCTTTGAAAAACCTTTTTGTCCAATTTGCATGGATCACACATAGTTAGTCCACTCATGATTCATAAGTATCTTTATATGATTGCAAAGAAAAATACTACTTCTTTCTGTTTACATGGGCCCACCAACTAAGGGCCTCATTATGAGTCTAGAGCTCCAATGACCACCAGACTTGCGGGGCGTGGAGATGGCAGTCCAACCACTGCCACACCGGTAGTCGAACCGCCCCATTAAAAGTTGGGCGGTCAGACCGCCATTGCACCGCCACAGCGGCCAGTGAACCACCATTCCCTGGCGGTGGCGCGGCGGTCACGGACTAAGTAATATGTTTGTGGTGCCGCTGCAGCACTGCCATCCCTATTTGGGATTCAGGACCGCCAGCGGTGTCATGGAGGTCTTTACTCGATGAAAAGGCTGGCGGTCCTGAAACAAAGAGTGCCCTACAGGGCCCATTGTTGCTCATTTGCATGTGGATGCATGCAGGGGGGCACAACATGTGCCCCCTGTGTGCATGCACCCCAGTTCGTGAACAGCATGGACATTGCGGTGCCCATTTTCAGAGGCACTGATCCAGCGGGCTATAGAAAATATATCATAAACTACGCTACCCAATTTCATAACCTATAAACAAAATTCTAAACTATACATGGACCCATTTATGAACCTGATATATTTTTGGGCCTACTGAATCAGGTGGTCAAATAAATCTATATACACATTATTTACAAACTATAAACATATTTATACATTTGCAGAAAGAATATTGTCATTAGAATAAAACCCAACCATTTAAACGACCACCATAGGCGACGTGATCTAGCTAAAGGTAACCTATACTTCTAAATAACCAAGACCAGCTTGTTTGTCAAAAGTAAGATTTTATTTTCTAGATTATGGTATATAAGTTGTAAGTTTTATAAATGTAATTTTATTTGCAATAAAGCAAGCATGATAGTAAGAAATATGGAAAAATACAATTTAAGCAATTTAATCAAATTTAAAGAAATTATATAAAGTTTAGCATTTCTAAAACCTATTTCCCTAACTGAGCTAAATAGACAGAAATTAAAGTAAAGTTCTTTGAGGATTCTTACGTGCTCCACGCAAAGTCCAGCAGCACATCACCCTCATCGGAAAGTCAGAAAGCAGCAGCCAGCCCAACCCTAAGGGCATGACTTTTTATACCTTTCTACGCTAACTAAACTAGCAAAGGAAAGTTTTCAGAAATACTCGACGTCCCATTGGCTGAAAGTGACAAGTGACATGTCACCCGATTCTTAAAAAGTTCCACAAAATCATGTCTTACAAAGACCATTGTCTCTTCCACGTGAAGCCAGAAACTTCCTGCGATTGCAACTTTGTAACAGATCATCCTCGCAGCTTCCATAGCTTTTCAGAGCAACTTCCGCGGATGCCAAGTTAAGGACTGACAAAAAGTTCACTTTCGACCTTGGCCATGTCCGACAGAATGATGTCAGCTCATCAGTTTTTGCTTTGTGAATGCAGCTTCAATAAACGTTTTAATTCAGAATGGGCGTCTCGTGACTTTCTGCAGAAATATGAATTAGCTCTTTTTGTGCGGCTCAAATAGTTAGGCCTCAAAAGCAGGCAACTTATGATTTCTAGTATAAAACAAACACAAGAAAAGTATTAATGTAAGAAATAAAGTATATTCTGTATCCACCCCATGGTTTACTAAATAATTAACCCACCCGATTAATCAAAATGTTACCTAGCCATTGCAAACAAATAAAGCAGCGTTTATATTTACCAGTCTCCGTCTTTCTATGAGACCCATATGCACCTAGAATAGTAGAAATGACATCATACAGACAAGAATAAGCAAAACAAGCACATGCTTATTTTAAATATGCAGCAGTTAGTAATGACAAAAACGAAAACAATAAATTATTTTATTATTTTGCACGAACAAAAAGATGCAACATTTATGCACGTTTATGAGCACACATGTTAGTCCCCCCACGTGTAAAGTTTAATCTAGGTTGTATTAGCACGACATATCACAAATCATTAATCATTTTATTCATGTTATGGAAATGTGACTTTGCGAGTTTAAACAAAATTTTGTTTTCTATCTCGCTCCATCAACTCCCTCATCTGGTGATTAACAAATCACCACACCAGCACTCAAAAATTTGGTAAATTTAATTTATAAGAAATCGATTCAAATTCATTGTATTAGTAAACCTAAAAGTCTGTTTCAGCATAATCTTTACAATTAACATGACGCTCTCTATGTAACTCCTGCAACTCAATCTCCCTTTCCTCTTCTTTTCTGAGTTTATAGATTCTTTTCTTTTCTCTCAAATGCTTCTTTCTTTTATGCAACAAACAACCTACTTTAGTCAAAATAAAAATGAATATAATTATAATCAAAGGTGCCAGAATCTTGCCAAGAATTGAACTTCCGATATTATGAAACCAGTTTTTAATTGCTTGAAACCTATTTGAAAGTTTCCCAGTAAAATCTTCTTCTTCTAAAGGAATTATTTCAGAATGCATTTGTGTAATATTCTTAATATACATTTCAATATTTTTACTTTCATCTGGTATATATGTACAGCAATGTTGGACATGTAAAATGCCACAGACTCCTCCCTCTTTTGCTAGGAGTATGTCTAAAGCAAGACGGTCTTGAATTACCATGGATCTAATTGCAATAACTTCAACATTCACTAATTGAAACCCATCAGCAGTGTCAGTTGATAATCTATCAACTATAGTGGACAATTTTCTGATTCTCCCTGCATTTAGGGTTATACCAACAAAAGGTATTACAGCTTGAAAAATATCTCCCAGAACTTCAGTAAAAGTTTCTCTTTTAGCTCTATTTACATAATTATGGATTTTAAATAATCCTTCTGAATCTCTGTCAACATGAAACACTTTAGGAAAAACAATTCCCACATAACAAGTTCCATACCAATGGTCTGGAAGGTTGTAGTAGGCTTTGTCACCACAAACAAAATAAATTCCAGGAAAGATAGGATCTTTTCCACCTTTAAATCCCCAACCTCCCATAATCTGATAAGTATCTTCACAGTTGCTTGCACCTACAAAATAATTATCAAAAAGTGTGTTATCTCTTCTAATGCAAAGCTTTCCACTAACAGGTTTGTCTATGTGAATTGCAATATTTTCAAGCATTTTACCATTTAGTTTCTCATCCTCTTTTTGCCAGAATGATGACTTAGTCTGCTTGACTAATTCATTTCTCTTATAAATTGCTCTTCTCTCCTCAACCATATTCAGAAATTTCTTACCTTCAGCACTTAATTTACATGTTAGATTATTCTTATAAGCATACTCGTAAGTGAGTTCATTAGTAACAAGGAAATATTCTCTCAATTGTTTAGCTTTCTTATGCTTATTTAAAGCATTATCAATCTTGATATTAGCAAAAATCTCATCATAATTTGAATAGTAATATTCTAAACGACCAGTTTGATAAAATAAACTAGTTAATACACTACATGTAACAGCATAAGTGAGAGGAAGCATATTATATGTTACTCCCTCAGAAACAGAAGCGGGTAACTTAACGCACACATAACAATCCTTTGCATCCATTACCTTTACATATTCACTCAAAAGCTTTGTGAATGTATTGCTTGAAAAATCACCTATTGATTTATCTTGATGAATGTTAGGTTGATGATCAATTACTTTTGCAGATGCACTATGTTTAGTTTGGCTAACCAGAGCTTTGCTTGTTAAGTTAACTTTGTGTAATTCTCTATTCATTTCTAAAGGTATAATCACAGCTAGTACCAACCAGAGCAGAACTAAAATGAGCAGACACACCAGAGTCATCTTACAGCATCTTTTAAAAACAGAGCATTTTGAAGTGCTCTCCTTAATATAAGGCATTTTTAGGTTAGTTTTAGCCTCAAAAATAAAATTAAAAATAAAAATAAATTTTAAAATTTATATACACCCCCCTTTTAAAATATTTTTCTTTTTATAACCCTAAACAAGATTTCTTCGACCTTATGTCATACATAAGTTTTTCTTCTACTAGACAGTTTTTCTTCGACCTTGTGTCAACTAACAGGATTTCTTCAGCCTTATGCCAATTTAATAAATTTGTACTTCAATCATTGTCACTAATTTCTTGGATTTCGTTTTCTTCTTCACTACTATCATATATGTCTATAACAGGTGGAATTACTAAGTAAGTCCACTCAGGAGACTTGTATTTCTGGTTTGGTCTAATTATTCTCTTCCCTTTTCTTGATATCACTTCTATTTTCCTTCCAACTCCAACCTCTTTTCCAGGACTCTTTTGACTACTGATTTCTTCAACTTGTTCTATTGGCTTTTTAATCAATCTGACTCTCAATCTTCCACCAGGCCAGTAGTCTGCTTTTCTCACGTACTTTTTCTTTGGTTCAGAATTATTCGATTCTGATTTCCAAGTCCTTTTCTTTCCGTTTTCACTTCCACCTTCCACGTCACTTTCTTCAGTTTCGTAGTCTGAAATTTCAATTGACTCAGGAACTTCTCTATACGGCAATTTCACTCCTTCAGGAACTTCACTTTGTCTTCCATCACTGGTACTCGGTAATTCGTTCTCCTCCTCTTCCTCAATTACCTCTAGCTTCCCAGATTTCGGAATTTTGTTCCTTACTTCAGAGCTTGTTCTCTGCCTTTCGATACTCTCCTGGTCTGAAACTTCTTTCGGTTCAGCTTCTTTGTCTTCAATATAGACAACCGAATCCTCAGTTATCTTTCCTTTTAACAGATTCTCTTCACCTTCAGAATCTATTTCAATTATTTCTAAGTCTTTTCTTGTCAGATTTCCATTCACTGGCACAGTTTCCAGATGTCGACTTTCTTGTCGATCTTCAGAATCTGGAATTACTTCACCTTCTGTTCTGTCTTCTGCTTCAGAATCAGAGTCATCTGTGGTATCACTTTCAACATCAGAATTCTCAGGAGTTGGTATTGGAATAGTATGACTTGGATGAATCCAACGCTTCAATCCTCTGCACTTTACAGCATTAGTAGTGATCAAGATTACCTGCCTAGGTTTCTGCCATCTAGGAGATAGACAATTCCTCCTCCGATGTACTTTCGTTCTGACCCAGTCTCCAGGTCTCAGATCATGTGTCAAAACTTTGTCATTTGATTGTGCTTCAGTTCCCACCTGATTAGATACAGAAGTTACCATATCAGATAACCTTTTACAGTAATCCAAAATTGCACTGTCATTTATGCTCAACAGTTTACCTACAGGTACAAAAGCTTGCCTCATAACTCTTCCCATCAAAATTTCATGAGGACTCAAACCTGTCTTTTTATCTGGTGTACTTCTTATTGACATCAAAACAAGTGGAAGAGCATCAGTCCACTTAACTCCTGTCTCTAGACACATTTTTCCAATTCTGTTTTTGATAGTTCCATTTATTTGTTCAACTACACCTGATGCCTCTGGTCTGTATGCACAGTGTATTTTCTGCTCAATACTCATAGCTTCGCAAATTAATTTCAACAGTTTGTTATCAAAATGACTTCCTCCATCACTCTCAATAGTGACTGGAAAACCGTACCTTGGGATGATTTCTCTGAGCATTAGTTTTGCTACTGTAATTGAATCACAATGTCTTGTAGGAAAAGCCTCTACCCACCTTGAGAACAAGCATACAATTACAAGTACATATTTCAAACAGTTGTGTAAGGGCATTTCAATGAAATCTATTTGTAACCTGGTAAAGGGACCACCCTCTCGACCAATTATTCCTGTCCCCACCACTGATTTTCTGTTTGGATTCATTTGTTGGCATGATAAACACCTTTGACAAAAAGATTCTGCAATGGTTCTAAATTTGGTATTGAACCATGTTTCTTTAAACAGTCTGACCATAGAATCTCTTCCTAAATGTGCAGGACCATGATATAATCTGGCCATGTCAGAAATCATGCAATTTGGTAAAACTACTCTCCCATCTTTGTAAACCCACACTCCATCTTCATCACGTTGTCTACAATCTGATCTTAACCACTGGTCTTTTTCTTCATCATCTGCTTCGTTTTGTAAATCTCTAATCTCATTCCATGTTTCTACAATAGTTGTTAGCATTAATGAATTTGAATCAGTTTCTGTACTTCTATTCCGATTGTAAGAATAATTTTTTCTTGCGCAGTACTTTGCTGTTTCATCTGCGAAGGCATTTCCTTTGGAAATATAATCAGTCCCTCTAGTGTGTGCTGCACACTTGACTATGGCAATTTCTTTTGGCAATTGTATTGCTTCAATTAATCTTCTAATGAATACCGCATTTTTAATTGGTGACCCTGTTGATGTCATGTATCCTCTCTGTGACCAGAGTTGTCCATAATCATGCACAACTCCGTACCCATACTGACTATCAGTAATGATGGTAACTCTTATATCTTTTGATATTTCACATGCACGAATTAAAGCAATCAATTCAGCCACTTGTGCTGAACGAACTCCTTCAAGACATGATGCCTCTTCAACATCTTCGACTGTACAAACTGAGTATGAAGCTTTCAAGACACCACCTTCGGATCTTAAGCATGAGCCATCTACAAAGTAGACAAAATCCGATTCAGGCAAAGGTCTGTCTTTGATGTCTTTTCTTGGTTTTGTGCAGAATTCCATGACATCTAAACATTCATGTTCTGTCTCGATGTCATCAACAATTTCAGAATCAGGCAGTAATGTAGAAGGATTCAGATTCAAACATCTTGAAATTGAAACATTATCTGCTCCCAGTATGATTTTCTCATACTTTGTCAATCTGCTACTTGTTAAATGTTGAGTCTTACCTCTTGTCAGTAATATTTCAACTGAATGAGGCACAAAAACTTTTACAGGAAATCCCATAATGATTCCTTCACTTTGTTCAAGACTGATACTTGTAGCTGCAACTGCTTTTAAACAACCTGGTAATGCTTTTGCAATTGGATCAAGAACTGCAGAGAAATATGCAATAGGTTTCTTTAGGTTCCCATGTCTCTGAATTAACACAGATAATGCACATCCTTCTCTCTCACTGCAATACAGTTCAAAATCTTTCTCATAATTTGGCATACCCAAAGCAGGAGCTTGGCATAAGCTCTTTTTCAAGTTCTCAAAAGATTCCATTTCAACATCATTGAGAATAATTGGATCTTTTATATCTGATTTGGTCAGTCTTTGTAGTGGTTTCGCAATTACCGAAAATCCACTTATCCATTGTCGACAGTAACCTACCATTCCCAGGAACATTCTGACCTGTCTTTGTGTTCTTGGTGGTAACATTGCTTGAATCATTTTTATTCTCTCTATTGTTACTTGTCTTTTTCCTTTTGCAATTCTGTGACCAAGATATTTTACTTCCTGTTTGCAAAACTGTAGTTTTGCTGGGGACACTTTATGTCCTTCTTCTGCAAGGCGATTTAACAGAATTATTGTGTCTGTTACACAATTTTCTCTTGTCTTTGCAGCTATTAACAAATCATCAATATACTGCACCAACGTAGATCTACCTGGTAAGTCTAAATCTTCTAATGATCTTTTTAACAGTTCGTTAAAGATTGAAGGACTTTCTGTATAGCCCTGAGGGATTCTTGTCCATCCAAGGGTCTTACCTTGGAATCTGAAAGCAAAAATTTCATAACTGTCTGGGTGTAGAGGAACAGTAAAGAATGCATTGCAAAGGTCAATGACTGTGTACCATTCAGCATCATATGGAATTTGAAATAGAATTACTGCTGGATTTGGAACCACAGGACAACATGGAATAACAATTTGATTAACCTTTCTCAGATCTTGTACGATCCTAAATGTTCCGTTAGCCTTTTTAACTCCCATAATTGGTGAATTACAAGAGCTACTCTTCATTTCCTTCAATACACCTTGCTTGATTAATTTTTCAATTACAGGTGTAATACCTTCAATTGTCTCTGTTTTCATTTTATATTGTGGAGTGTTTGGAAATTCTATTCCCTGCTTCAATGCAATTTTAACAGGATCTACGTTTTTCATCAGACCCATCTCATTCCCAGTAAAATCCCATATTTCAGATTTCACTGTTTCTTTTAGCTCTTCAGGTAAATCTTTTTCTTCAAATGCAGGAAACAATTTTGTTTCTTCTGCTTCCATCATCATCATTGTCATTCTGTACAAACCATCTTCCTCCATTGTTTGTAATTCAACTCCTTCAGGAGAACAATATATTCTGCAATTCATTTTACATAGGATGTCCCTACCTAATAGATTTACTGGACTACTATTACAAACCACAAATCTGTGTTTGTCTCTGTAATTTCCAATTTCAACTGGTACTGGATCAGTTAAGTCTGTTTTAATTTGCTGATTACTTACTCCGACAACTTGGATGGTATCCCCAGAGAGAGGTAGGTTTTCAATTTCCACTGATCTAACAGTAGAACGGGTAGCACCAGTGTCCACTAGAAAAGTGATGTCTACATCATTAACTTTCCCGTTTACATAAGGACCAGACTGGTCAACCTCAAGAGTGGCTCCAACAACACACTCTTCCTCCTCTCTCGGGCACCGTCAGCAATAATCATCAGAATCACTGTCTTGGCTTTCTGTTAATAAAAATTGTTGTGAAGCATTTTGCATTTGAACCCTTTGCTGCTTTTGCTGTTTTTGTGGTTTTATTACCTGTTCACATCCCTGAAATCCCACGTTTGGATTATATTTTTGAACTCCCCCACAATTCGGAAAAGGTGGTTGTGGCAACTGGTCCTGACGATTATTCACCTGTTGTTGTTGCTGTTGTTGTAATTGTCGCTGAATATTAAATTCATTTAACCCCTGTTGCATCTGTAGCTGTTGCTGCACGTTAACACCATTCTGCATCTGTGGATTCAATAAGGGATTCTTTAAGTTTCTAGGAGGATGAGGACACTCGTCCCTCCAATGTCCAATTTCGCCACAATTAAAACAAGGTAATCTTTGTTTCAGCTCTTCTATTTTTGGGCTAAATTTCTTTTGGAAATTATTACCTTTAAACTTTCCTTGTATCTGATTCGTATTTCCAGTTTGAACAAAATTAGTGTTCTTATTTCCCATGCTGGCAATCTGTTGCTCAGCTACCTTTACCTGTGCCCACATGGCTTTCTCCTTTAGCTTCTTCTGTTTTACTTCTAATTCATCGCTACAATATTTTGCTTTTCTCAGAATATCATCTATAGATAGTGCTTGCCATCCGACAATACTAGTTCTGATCATTTCTCCAATTTCAGGTTTTAGTCCATAAACAAATCTATAGATAAAATGACTCATGTCTTTCTCATCTAATTTTTCATAACCACTGTATTGTTTAAAGATTAACAGTAGCCTTTCATAAAAAGAATGAACTGATTCTTTTGTTTCCTGCTCTGTTCTTTCTATTTTAACCCAATCAACTTCTTTGGGTGGAATTTTGTTTTTCATCCAAACAATTACTTTCTCATAAAAATCCATTACAAGTGGATTTGGGGCACCTGTTTCTTTAATTCGCTCAGGTTCTGTTTTTGGCCAACTAATAGATATTTTACATTCTGTCCAAAGATCAGATGGAACAACAATGTCAAAAAATCCATCCAAATCAATCCACAGAACTTTTGACACTTTGATAAATCTATCGACTTGCCTGTACCACTCAACAGGTTTCTCTCTTAATTTTGGAAAGTCATTTGTGAATAACAGAATGTCCTGTCTCGACCATGGGACATGAACATATCCTCCACCTGCAACTTCTCTCATTGGAAATTGTTTTGACATTCTTTCTAATCTTTCATCTTCCTTTCTTTTGGTCCATTTAACTCTCCATTTGTTCAGTTCTCCTAGCTTTTTGATATAGACAATTAAATCTTTAATGTGAACTATTCTTCCCATTGAGTTCAAACTCTCAATGTCGCTTTCTGAGAAATCTAATCTGTAATGTTTTGCAAAATTCTTTTGTTTACTCACATCGATTTCAAGTTCTGCAGCTAGATCCTCTAATTGATCATATTTATTTTTCGTTTTCCACTGAATACTTTTGCAAATGAATAGTAGTTCATCATCCCGATAGTAATTTAAACTATCTGGGCCAATTGTTCCAATTATTAATTCTTCTATATTTGCTTTTAATTTGGCCACATCAAGCTTTGGTGTAGTTACCCTGACTTCAGGACTTCCTACATCTGACATAGCACCCATTGGTGTTTTTGGAGATAAATCCTCATTGAAAGTTAAATCAGGCATTCTCGATCTAGAAGTGTTTAATTCTGTCAAATCTGAATAAAATTTTTCAGCAGGTTTTTGAATTTCTGTATTTAAAGGAATAGTTAATCCAGTTTTGTTTGTATTTCTTTGTTCAAATACAGGCTGAACAGGACCTATTGTTACTGGAACTGTAACAGCTTCCATGCCCTTTGTCATTCTTTTGATTAATTCTTCTTTAGACCTTAAGTATTCATTATAATCGACCTCATCAACATTTCTTGTCTCTCTTGCATAATCTTTTGGAGGTTCCCTTGCTCTTGGAGTCATTGAAAAATGTCTACCTTCATTTCGAGCATTCTCAAATTCTGATCTTCTAGGAGTTTCAGTGATTTCACAATTATTTGGATAAAGTTTAGGAGCTTCATTAATTGGAGGTGCACTCGGTGAAGATTCAGTAGAAACCACCGGAGTAGACCATGATCTAGGAGATCTCAAAGGCTGATTAGGCTGTTTATTTTTAGCAGTTGTATATATTTCTTCCATAATTGCATCCTCAGATTCACTTTCCATAGATTTTCCTGTAGGAGAACCCATTACCATTTCATGAATTAAATACAATCCTTCACTCATGTTTCCCTGTCTCCACATTCGTAATCTATCTTCATGAGTTTCTCTTTTCCATGATGGATTTTTAGAAGGTCTTTTAATTCCACTAGCTTCTCTTTGTAACTGATACATCTCATCTTCCCACTCAACTAAAGCTTCAAATTGAGTTGGTCTCGGTTTTGGAACAAGAGCATTCATTTTCTCTCGTAAGTTTCTTAAAACTCTTACATTAAATGAACCATCATCAGGCCAAGCCAAAACACCATCGTTTTTAGTATAACGTTTCCAACTGTCAAACCATAAGACAGTATGATATCCATATTCACCTTCCATGTATGCTGCAGGTGTTTTATACTTATGAAGTAGTTTACCACCTCGCGTTTCGATTTTCTTGTCAGGTGAAAATAAATTCTTAAATTTCTGAAATAATGTTGTCTTTTTCTCAACATGTTTAAAATGATAACTCATTTTCAAAAGTAAAATTTTATTCACAAAATCGTTCGTAAAATATTTCCGGGATGTTCCGCAAAACAACCAATCCGTGCGCGAAATACACTAACAAGCCAATGGCAGTTGAGCTGCGTCACTTTTCAGCTCGACCAATAATTTTGGAGATTTTCCTAAGGACCAATCAGCTCACAGGCCGTCAGACACTCAGGAGCCAATCAGAATACCGCTTGTGACGTAGGTCACCCAATCCCAGCGCGGCTCTGTGACGTACACAGCAGCTGCGGTTTCTCGCTTCTCACTCCTGGCGCTTACCCCTCCTTCACAAAATCTTTTCACAGCGCCATTTTAAGAACACTTTTCAGTGTAAATTAATTCTTAACAATGACTTATAAAGACAACATCTGTTCGTTTCACTAATTAGGATAGTTTACATACATTCAAGTATCCACACTTCGGAATAGACGGCGCTATTCACACTAAGGATAATATTCAATTGTCAGTAGAGTAACCTTACCCCACCCTTCTAACACGTATAATTATGAACTCGCTTTGCTCTGAACCCACCGCGAAGTGAAAGTTCTAAGAGTTCCACTTGAACATAAAATACAACTCAAACTCGCACTTTTACACGGAAAATTTCCCTAAATTCAAACACACACGAAATCCGTACAGGACTCTCACCTGTTTATAGAAATCATGCACCGTTAGCAAAATAACGACGTTATCCGTACAGGGCTCTCACCTGTTTATAGATATGAAACATGTACCCGTACAGGACTCTAACCTGTTTATAGATAATCATGCACCGACGTTAAATTTTACCCTTCACTCAAGCTCGGATATAACTAATACTCTCATCACAGTGAGTTTTATGGAAGGCGCTTTGTCCCTATTCTCATGCTGCTTTGATTTCTTAGAAAATCCTCACTATACAAGAATCAGACCTAGCCCTAAAACTGTGCTGCTCGGCGACAACACTATGGTACACGGCGATACCTCTTGTGATACTCGGCGATATCACTACAAACGAACAGATGGCTTGCGTGACTAATTTCTCGCCACACAATCTATACCGGTATAGCTTACAGATAGGCACGAAAAACGAACTTAACAAGTGTTAAAACATCAATCCTATTTGCATACCATGACGCAATCCTTAGCAACCAACATGTTACCTTGGTTACTCCTTAGCAACCATCAATTTCTGCTACCAGATAATTGATCCAGCGGGCTATAGAAAATATATCATAAACTACGCTACCCAATTTCATAACCTATAAACAAAATTCTAAACTATACATGGACCCATTTATGAACCTGATATATTTTTGGGCCTACTGAATCAGGTGGTCAAATAAATCTATATACACATTATTTACAAACTATAAACATATTTATACATTTGCAGAAAGAATATTGTCATTAGAATAAAACCCAACCATTTAAACGACCACCATAGGCGACGTGATCTAGCTAAAGGTAACCTATACTTCTAAATAACCAAGACCAGCTTGTTTGTCAAAAGTAAGATTTTATTTTCTAGATTATGGTATATAAGTTGTAAGTTTTATAAATGTAATTTTATTTGCAATAAAGCAAGCATGATAGTAAGAAATATGGAAAAATACAATTTAAGCAATTTAATCAAATTTAAAGAAATTATATAAAGTTTAGCATTTCTAAAACCTATTTCCCTAACTGAGCTAAATAGACAGAAATTAAAGTAAAGTTCTTTGAGGATTCTTACGTGCTCCACGCAAAGTCCAGCAGCACATCACCCTCATCGGAAAGTCAGAAAGCAGCAGCCAGCCCAACCCTAAGGGCATGACTTTTTATACCTTTCTACGCTAACTAAACTAGCAAAGGAAAGTTTTCAGAAATACTCGACGTCCCATTGGCTGAAAGTGACAAGTGACATGTCACCCGATTCTTAAAAAGTTCCACAAAATCATGTCTTACAAAGACCATTGTCTCTTCCACGTGAAGCCAGAAACTTCCTGCGATTGCAACTTTGTAACAGATCATCCTCGCAGCTTCCATAGCTTTTCAGAGCAACTTCCGCGGATGCCAAGTTAAGGACTGACAAAAAGTTCACTTTCGACCTTGGCCATGTCCGACAGAATGATGTCAGCTCATCAGTTTTTGCTTTGTGAATGCAGCTTCAATAAACGTTTTAATTCAGAATGGGCGTCTCGTGACTTTCTGCAGAAATATGAATTAGCTCTTTTTGTGCGGCTCAAATAGTTAGGCCTCAAAAGCAGGCAACTTATGATTTCTAGTATAAAACAAACACAAGAAAAGTATTAATGTAAGAAATAAAGTATATTCTGTATCCACCCCATGGTTTACTAAATAATTAACCCACCCGATTAATCAAAATGTTACCTAGCCATTGCAAACAAATAAAGCAGCGTTTATATTTACCAGTCTCCGTCTTTCTATGAGACCCATATGCACCTAGAATAGTAGAAATGACATCATACAGACAAGAATAAGCAAAACAAGCACATGCTTATTTTAAATATGCAGCAGTTAGTAATGACAAAAACGAAAACAATAAATTATTTTATTATTTTGCACGAACAAAAAGATGCAACATTTATGCACGTTTATGAGCACACATGTTAGTCCCCCCACGTGTAAAGTTTAATCTAGGTTGTATTAGCACGACATATCACAAATCATTAATCATTTTATTCATGTTATGGAAATGTGACTTTGCGAGTTTAAACAAAATTTTGTTTTCTATCTCGCTCCATCAGCACCACTGTGTGACCGCCCAAAAAAAGCCTGTCAGACACGAGGTAACCCATAATCTGGTGGGCGGTGGGCACACAGGTTTAGCGGTGCGGGAGTGGGTTGCCGGCATGGCAGTCCGCTCCCTCAACGCCAGACTTGTAATCAGTCACTTAGTATGCTTACCATTAAATGTCTTGCGATTTTGCAATTTTATATTAATTGTCAAAAGAAAGCTCAGGTTTATGGATTGACCTGGGTTCTAGGGCGATGAAAAATTTGAGATTTAGCAAGAATTTTCATTTCTTACTATAAACGCTTCTTCCATTTACTAATCCACTTCAATTAATCTATCCCTTTCAAAGCAATTACTGTGAATGCATGAAATCTCAACCACACTAACGTTTCACACTTACAACAACTAATCCGCAAGAAAATAAAAAACATGTTTTACTAATCTGCTACCTTCCAACTTCTAACCTTGGGTTCTGGAGTAGCATGCTATTCGCCGCAAAGCACGTTGTCTCATCTGAAGTAGTAGCATTATATAAATTCACTTTACAATTACAACTACAAGTTTATGTGCAGCTCTAGGGATGGTGAAGATGGCAGTTTGGAGTCCAGAAACAGGGGATTGTCATAATTAATCAATCAATCAATCGGGGAGTTGTAAGCGTGTTACTCACCCGTGAGGGCCTCAAGGAGCTTGGGGGGGGGTGGAGGGGCAGCTAAGTTCAATCGAAGAGCCAGGTCTTGACGGTCTACCTGAAGATGTGCAGCAAGGGGGCGCATATGATTTCGATTGGGAGCTCGTTCCAGGTCTTGGCTGCGACATAGCAGAAGGTTCTTCCACCCGTTTGTGCTCTGAGAAAGCGTGGGGGTTCGGCAAGGGCAAGAACTGTGGATCGGAGGTTCCTCTTGGGTACATGAAAGGAGCTTCTATCATGGAAATATTAGGGTCCGGGTTTGTGGAGGCATTTGTGGGCGTGGGTGAGTATCTTGAAAGTTACTCTCTTCTCAACGGGGAGCCAGTGGAGGTTCCGCAGGTGTTGGGTGATGTGTTTGTGTCGAGGGATGCAGAGGACGAGTATGGCTGCGGTGTTCTGTATGGTCTGGAGTTTCCAGAGCAGAGACTTGTTGATCCCGGTGTAGAGGGCGTTTCCATTATCCAGTCTGCTGGTTATGAGTGAGTGGGTGATGGTCTTCCTTGATTCGAGGGGGGATCCATTTGAAGGTCTTTCGGAGGATGTGGAGGGTGTTGAAGCAGGTGGAGGGGAAGGCATTGACCTGTCAGGTCATGGAGAGGGAGGAGTTAAGTACAATGCCAAGGTTTTGGGTGTGGTCCATGGGGTTGGAAGGGGTGCCGAGGGCGGTGGGCCAACAGGTGTTGTCCCATGCAGAGGGGGCGGGTCCAAGGACAAGGACTTCAGTCTTCTGAGTTGAGCTTCAGGCAGCTATTGCTCTTCCAGGATGCAACGTCCTTCATTCCTTCCTGGAAGTTGAGTTTGCTGGTAATGGGTTCCTTGGTGAGGGAGAGGATGAGCTGTGTGTCGTCTGCATAGGATACAATGCTGAGTCCGTGCTGTCTGGCGTTGTGAGCGAGGGAGGCCATGTAGATGGTGAAGAGCGTGGGGCTGAGCAACGATCCTTGTAGTACTCCGTAGTTGATTTCCGAGCGCTCAGAGCGGAAGGCTGGCAGTCTGATTCTTTGGGTTCTGCCGGTGAGGAAGGAGCAGAGCCAATCGAGGGTGGTTCCCTGTATGACAGCGTCGTGGAGTCTGGCGGTGAGTGTGCAATGGGAGATTGTGTTGAACGCTGCAGAGAGGTCGAGTAGTATCAGGGCCTTGGTGTGTTCGTGGTCGAGGAGGGTGCGTATGTTGTATGTGGCGGTGAGTAGAGCAGTCTCAGTGCTGTGGTTGCTGTGGAATCCAGATTGGGAGGGGTTGAGGATGGAGTTTTCTATGATGAATTTTGTTAGTTGGGCGTTGATGGTATTCTCTGTGAAGGGGAGGAGGGAGATCGGTTGGTAGTTCTTGAGGTCTGTGGGATCTGCTGAGGGCTTTTTGAGTAGGGGTCTGACTTCTGCTTGTTTCCAGTCATCAGGAAAGATGCTGGTTTTGAAGGTGGCGTTGATGGTGTGTCGTAGTCCCTGAGCGATGGCAGCGGTGGCTCTGTGGAAGATGTGCAGGGGGCAGAGGGCTGTGGGTGCTCCTGAGTGGATTCCTTTCATGGTCAATGTGGTGTCTTTGGTGGTGACTGGGGTGCAGGAGGAGATGGTGGGCAGGCTGGCATTTTGTTGGAGTAGAGAGGGTTTTCGGAGTCAGGTATCTCGTCGTTGAACTTGTCATAGAGGACCTTGATTTTCAGATGGAAGTAGTAGTCGAGCTTGGTGCAGAGGTCCTGGGAAGGGGTGATGTCAGTGGTTTCGCTAGGATGCTTGGTGAATTCCTGGATGTCATACATCTTGTAAATTAAATATCTCAGGGATCCGGAGGAGGGTTCTCACACTTGCATATAACGTACATATGATCATATGTTGTGGCGGGAAATAATAGATTTTAATCATGCATCTTTCCCAGCAGGCACCTTGTCCCTGTTAAAGGAATTTATTTCCCTTTTACTTTTTTGTCTTATGTGTTAGATTTTGTTGTATTGATTTTGATTGAGTTACGTTGTATTGTTATGTCCTGTTATTTGATTTTATAACTGCCATCTACACCAAAACACAGCAACAAAGTTGGAATGAGCTTTGTGTTTAGAAATATCTCCCTCAAAATACTCACACAACACCAGTTGGCTAAGTAGTAGTGCATTCTGCATAAGTAATATTACACAACGTGTTGACTGGACAAAAAGAGGGAAGAGGCAAGCAAGGGACCAGAGAGGGAAGTGTATGGAGCGTTGAGGGTGGGGCCATGGGAAGGCTCAAGAAAGGAGAGACCACCTCTCCCTCTTGCAGTAAATGTACTCAGGAAACACCCCTGCGTTTGCCGCCCCACGGGCCGTATGAAAGAGCGTGGGTTGCTGGCGATTCCTGCGACTGCCGCGACGACCACAGGTAAGAGCAGGGGTTGGGGGGAGGCTGCCTCCCCCAAAACTCATGCCGCCCGGGGCAGACTACCCCCTCCACCTCCTTGCTACGCCACTGCATGCATGCACATATAGACCCACATGCGGATGTGACAAACAGAGGAGCAGAGAGTGAAGCGTATGGAGCGTTTGAGGGTTGAGCCATGGAAACGCTCAATGAAGGAGGGACCGCATCTAACTCTGGCAATAGATGTACTCAGACCCACCATCTACCTGTCCTGGATCCATGCATGCACATATAGGCCCACTTGCAGATAAGGGAGCTGGAGTGGTTTAGATCTTGGTGGTAATAGCCAGACCCACTGTTATCTCTCTAGGCATACTTACTTTTGGGAGGAGAGATACCAGGATTGAGGCATTCTTCTGAGGCTGAGGGTTAATCCTTTGTATTCAGCTATCCTAGTCTGGCCAGGACCAGGCATTCAGAGATTTAGACCTCACCTTGGTGTCACTGTTGGCTTCTCTGGTGTAGTTCCTATGTTCTTGACATGACAAGGGTTTGTGCCCAACAAGGGCTTGGGCTTACATTTTGAGTACATTCCAGAGGCAAGGGAAGATAGAGGGCACAGACCCATTCCTATTTGGCTCTAGGCTCTGAGGGCATTGTAAAAATAAATAATAAATAAATACTCCAGTTTTAACATTGGACAGCCTGCTGTTTAAGACATGCCTCCTTGTTTTGTCAATGTTCTTAGCATGTGCCTTGCTCAGAGTACACTGTCTTTGACAGCCTCCTCGTGGCTCTGTCAATGCATCTCATTTCTGGCTGATAGAACTCCCTGCCTGGGCGAACTGGCCAGCTCCTAACAACCTGGGCTGTTGGTGTGGTACCAGCCGGGAGTCTCTCCAGCAGCCTTGCTTCCACCCTCAGAACACAAGCTCTGAGAAGGTGCCCTTGTGGGCCAGCCTTTGTTTACAGGGTTAATGGTATGATGAGACTTCAATCCCAGCTGCCCTCCACTACCTGACCTAGGAACATGTTTCTTTAGAGGTGCCAAGAGAAAGATACGTGAGCAACTCCAGCAAAGGGGCCCTAAACCAGCAGAGGAGAAGTCCCAAAGCCTTATAAGCTGCAACAGGAATCCTCAAAAATGCCCAGTGCCTAGTATGTGCACCACTGAAACAAGCGCCTATACCTCACTTCAACACCTCAAAGCGCCAAGACGCAAGACGTATTAAGAGCAGCGCTCTTGTCACTCACACCCAACACCAACATTCTTCCTACATTATCTCACCGCAAGTAAAATATCCTTACAGCCAGGCACTGCCTTTCCGTGCACCATGTCAGACGTCTGATGATACAGGGGCATATTAACTACAAAACGGCGATAAACATCGTAAAGCGCGCTTAGCACTATTACATTAATCGCCATCTATCGCTGGAGTGTATCGCCTGGATAGCGCACTATTAACAACGCGTTTCATAAAGGCGATAAATATTCCAGTAATAGCGGCGAAATGCAGGAATATCGCTGAAAATCCAGCGATATTCCTGCAGCTATAGCGAAAGCCTTGTTGATAGGGAGATGTGGATTCAGCCATAGAATCCACCTCCCATTGTATGTATAGCTAAGTCTGGATTTTTGCAGACCTTAGCTTACGGCGATATCCGCGGTTATCCCTGATTTTCATGTCTGTATTTGGTATCCTGGGCCGCTTGATAATAGGGAGAAGTGCAGTTGGCGATGATTCCCGTGTTGTTTTGGGAGGAAACGCCTACTTTGCATCTCATTAGAGATGTGAAGCGAGGCGTCTGGAAAGCGGTTGATAACATGCGCTAATGCATGTTAGCACCGCCTTGTAAATACGGCGAAAATGTTATCTCTGCTTGTTTGGTTTTTAAAGCCAAAAAAGAGGAGATAAGGCCCTTGATGATGTTGCCCACAGTTTGGCAACAGGCAGATGGGTTGGGAGTTCTTTAAAAATGCAAGCATTGCCTTATACGAGCCGTCTAGTACCATCATTTGTTCAAAATAAAAATACTCAGCAGTGTTAGAGGGGTAGATGTGAAAACATGCAGAGGAAGCCTGTATGGAAAAAGCCTTTTGCGAAAATTGCAAAGTTATGTATACTCAAAGAAACTTTGCTTGGAAGGGAAAATTCTTGCAAAAATATTTTGGAGGGACAATTTTGTTGCAAAACTTTCTCTGCAAGGGAAGTATGCGATAAAATAGAGCTTTTTAGCTGTTTTCTGCAAACCTCTGTTTGAAGAATTTTGTGGTCTCAATTTAAACTTTGCAGAAGAAATATTTGCTTCTTCTCCATTTTTAATACCGTGTTCTATCCAGGATGTGCCGAAGCAGACGCCCATTGTGCTCTCCTGACCTGAAGGTGACCCTGATAGTCCATAAAGTCCCCTAAAAAACCTTCAAGTTAGGGGCTTATGGCATTACTCCCACCAAGGTACTTGTGACCATGAAAAGAAATTGCATCCTGAGTAAGGCCTACCCAGATTTCCATAAGCGCCACTTATTGTAGCCATGTGCGAAGTACCTTTCTTATCTTACAGTCATTTGGTGACTCTAAAGAGTACTTCTGCCAGGATGCTGTGTTTTTGATGCAGTTCCTAAAGTTTTGTCATAAACATGCTGGTACCACACTAAGGGCCAGATGTAGGTCGCCCAATACCGGTCGGTAACGGCCGAAATTACCGAATTTCGGCCGTTACGGACCGGTATTTGGCTTTTTAGATGTAGGTGGCATTTTTTTAGGATTCGGTATTTTACCAAATCGGTAATTTAAGGATTCGGTAAAATACGAATTCTTAACACACCGATTCGGTAAATTACTGAATCCAGGATGTAGGGAGCACTCAAGTTGGTGCATTCCTCAGTTAAGGATTCGTTATTTACCACCAACTACAAGTTGGTGGTAAATAATGAATTCCATTGAAAAACTTTTTTTGCTTTTCCAACAGTGCGATGTGGCAGACATACATGCCCTTAGGGCATGTATGTGTGCCACATGTGCACCCATACACAATTGAGGGGTGCAACAGGGTGTCAAAGTGACACCCTGCCACCCTTCAATGTGTTACCCCTTTTACCGAATCGGTATTTACCGATTCGGTAATTGCCACTCATTCCTATGGGACTCCAGGCCCATAGGAATGAATGGCAATTACCAAATCGGTAAATACCGACTCGGTAATTACCAAAACTTACCGATTCGGTAATTTTTAACGAAAAATTACCTACATCCCATTTACCTATTCTTAAATACCGAATCAGTATGATTCGGTATTTAAGAATAGGTAAATTGAGATTACCTACATCTGGCCCTAGAGGTGGCGAGACACTGAAAGTTGAGCCAGACTTGAGCCTGAAGCCTGCCTCTGGCCTCAGCACAAGGAAGGGAAAATTCTTGCAAAAATATTTTGGAGGGACAATTTTGTTGCAAAACTTTCTCTGCAAGGGAAGTATGCGATAAAATAGAGCATTTTACCTTTTTTCTGCAAACCTCTGTTTGAAGAATTTTGTGGTCTCAATTTAAACTTTGCAGAAGAAATATTTGCTCCTTCTCCATTTCTAATACCGTGCTCTATCCTGGATGTGCCGAAGCTGACGCCCATTGAGCTCTCCTGACCTGAAGGTGACCCTGATGGTCCATAAAGTCCCCTAAAAAACCTTCAAGTTAGGGGCTTCTTGCATTACTCCCACCAAGGTACTTGTGACCATGAAAAGAAATTGCATCCTGAGTAAGGCCTACCCAGATTTCCATAAGCGCCACTTATTGCAGCCATGTGCGAAGTACCTTTCTTATCTTACAGTCATTTGGTGACTCTAAAAGTACTTCTGTCAGGATGCTGTGTTTTTGATGCAGTTCCTAAAGTTTTGTCATAAACATGCTGGTACCACACTAAGGGCCAGATGTAGGTTGCCCAATACCGGTCGGTAACAGCCGAGATTACTGAATTTTGGCCGTTACGGACCGGTATTAGGCTTTTTAGATGTAGGTGGCATTTTTTTAGGATTCGGTATATTACCGAATCGGTAATTTAAGGATTCGGTAAAATAACAAATTCGTAACATACCGATTCGGTAAATTACCGAATCGAGGATGTAGGGAGCACTCAAGTTGGTGCATTCCTCAGTTAAGGATTTGTTATTTACCACCAACTACAAGTTGGTGGTAAATAATGAAAACCTTTGAAAAAGCTTTTTTTTTGCTTTTCCAACAGTGCGATGTGGCAGGCATACATGCCCTTAGGGCATGTATGTATGCCACATGTGCACCCATAAACAATTGAGGGGTGCAACAGGGTGTCAAAGTGACACCCTGCCACCCTTCAATGTTTTACCCCTTTTACCGAATCGGTATTTACCGATTCGGTAATAGCCATTCATTCCCAAATGGCACTTACCGAATCGGTAAATACCGATTCGGTAATTACCGAAACTTACTGATTCGGTAATTTTAAACGAAAAATTACCTACATCCTATTTACCTATTCTTAAATACCGAATCGGTATGATTCGGTATTTAAGAATAGGTAAATTGAGATTACCTACATCTGGCCGTAGAGGTTGGCGAGACACTAAAAGTTAAGCCAGACTCGAGCCTGAAGCCGCCCTCTGGCTCAGCACAAGGTCCTGTTGGAACCTCGAGTCCATAACGAGCTGAGCTTTCATGCGGCTTCTGTTTGACTCCTTCTATCCACGGTGTGGCATTATGGTCAGAGCAGCCGACTGTTAAAAGGTAAAAATAAAGCCTCCACATAAGCAAAGACAAAGAGATACCCATTTCCTGCTGATTTGTACAAAGTGAAACCAGAAAACCTGGATAAATTGCGGCTTCCATACTTAAATTGTGTGATCTTAGGCCAATATTTCCACTCACTAAAAACTCTTTTTTTATTCATAATCGAGTATGAAAGTGCTTTCAAATACGTTAGTTCAGACTACCAGCAGTCCACACTGTTACTTTTTAATTTTTTTTTAATTTTTTTAAAAACTTTTCATTTTGCTTTTGCACTTCAGAATTATACATTTGTTTAAATGAATCATGTCAACAACCTATAACAGTTCTCTCCATTGACAGTTTGGGTATACACATTTTTCGGATGAGACAGTGCTAGCTACAGTCCATAATATAAATAACGATCGCTTTCCCCGCACCCTCCCTAACACATCCTCCCACTGCAGTACAATTATGCCACCCGGTTTTTAGGCAAAAAACATGTTAACATCGTATACAACACTACATACGTAAAGCAGCTAGCACAGCGTGTTCTGGCGGTGTACATGGAGTAATGTCGATATCTCATTCCTTCCCCTAGCATCCCTTCCCAACTGTTCAAGGTACGCTGTACCAGTATATCTGATTCTCATGGACTATTCTCGTGGTCAGTTGACAGCTGCAGTGGGTCGCAAATGTGTCCCCGGGATTCATTCAATTTCTCTCAAACTTTAGACCACTTCTTGGGACATCCCCTGTGTGTATAGACCGCCCTCTCTGCCGCCATCGCTACGTCCATGTCGCACACTGTCACTTTTGACCTCTTCCATGCGTCGGACGGCCCCCGGCCGTTTAACGCCAAGGCGGGCGTGTTTGTCGGATGGCCGGGGGCTGTCTGATCTGTGCACGTGTCAAATTCCGCCGCACTGCAGCGGAATTTGCGCCGCAGCAAAGCGGTTAATAAGTACTTCGCTCTGCAATGCTACAATGTGCAGCATGAATGTCAAAGCTTCTACATGCTAAAGAATTATACTGTTTTTAAATTTTGATGAAACTTTCTCATAGTACATGTGATGTTTGTTGTATAATTTACATAGCAAATATTTTCAGGGCTCGGCTCCTGCATGGGCTCTAAAATC
Organism: Lissotriton helveticus; assembly: GCF_964261635.1. Taxonomy (NCBI): domain Eukaryota; kingdom Metazoa; phylum Chordata; class Amphibia; order Caudata; family Salamandridae; genus Lissotriton; species Lissotriton helveticus. Next base: position 1,138,677,223 of record NC_136072.1, on the reverse strand, counting down.
CGAGCCAGACCCTTGGCCCAGCTATGGCTCGGCTCTCCCTGTTAATTTGTTGACTCACCCAGCTCTATACCGGACATGAGGAAAAAAAACCAGCTTCACGGTTCCTGCGAGACGATTTCTGCGCGAACCAATCTTTCGCAAGTGAAAATTTCACAAAAGTGAAAATAAATTGTTAGAAACACAAATTATATTAAATAAGGAAAATAGAAAAACTCAGTTATGAGATGCATGTTAGATTCTCTGGAATGGTGTTCCCATTGTGTCAAAGGACCGACAAGCCTCCGCTCGCTAACGCTAGCCCCAAGCTACGCACTTAAAGCTGAGAAACGCCATCTCCGCAGGGATGCTGCAGCATATAGCCCACAACAGGTGCAAAGGTCCCTGTTAGCAAGATGTCTCCTTCTCAAAGCTGCTCGGCAAATCTGGACTGACAAGGAACTGTTCCCTGCTCCGGCAGGTTCAGGGCGCGATGCATAATTCATGTGTTTTGCGCCACAAGCCGCCAAGGAAGTACCTGCTGCTTTCATTGGCTTGTTGCTTCGGGAAGATGTAATTACCGGTGACATGTCTAGGTCTCTCAGTCACCTGAAGTTTAGCTCTTATCTCATCTCAGGGAGGTCCTGAGGGACATGGAGTGTCACGAACAAGTGCCCAGCTTTTACTCTGCTACATTGCTTTTCTCTAGCATCATTTTCTAGGCAATTGGTTTAGCCCTGGCTTTTGTGAGGGAGCTGAATGTAGTAGGGTACACAGAGTAGTGTCATGCTCATGTACAGCATCCATTTTAGGACATTCTCATTCCTCACTCCTCATCCCTACTTCTCATCCCTACTTCTCATCCATCATCCCTACTTCTCATCCATCATCCCTACTTCTCATCCATCATCCCTACTTCTCATCCATCATCCCTATTTCTCATCCATCATCTCTATTTCTCATCCATCATCCTTACTTCTCATCCATCATCCCTACTTCTCATCCATCATCCCTATTTCTCATCCATCATCTCTACTTGTCATGCATCATCCCTACTTCTCATCCATCATCCTTACTTCTCAACCATCATCCTTACTTCTCATCCATCATCCTTACTTCTCATCCATCATCCCTACTTCTCATCCATCATCCCTATTTCTCATCCATCATCCTTACTTCTCATCCATCATCCTGTACTCATGTGTTTAGCTCTCTACACTGCCACCGTCAGGGGACGTCAGCTTGCCTTTAAACTACGGGTGGGTTAAATTAAAAATAATCCCCTCTTGAAACACAGAATTGTTGTGAAATCTTTGCCAAACTATATGCATTATAGGGAATGCACTTAGCCAGTTTCTCACATGAAAACTGAACGGGAAATTGTACCTCACTTACAAAAGTCATTTGATATGCCATTAGGGCAGGGGCTGCTTGAAGTAGAAAAGGTTTCAGGGCTGTGTTACCCAGCAGCTATCAAACCAGTCCTCGTGCAAGAAAACTACATTAAAAAACACAACTGCTTTTAAAACAAATCATTATGCAAACTACACACGACCATATGTTTAGGAATTTTGCAATGTTATGTTTGTGTAATACAGTAATGTTTATTGGCATGACAGGTGTTTACAAGTGTTTTCCCCATGTTTTAGGTATCTGAGGGGCTTCTTTATATGGAACACTCCATAACACCACTGACACTCTAAGTCTGCTCACCTGAAAGGTCTGTTCCTCTCGCAAAGTCTTTAAGCATAGGATTAGCACAGTTCCATCCTCGACGGGCTAAATACGAGAAAGCCGGTTACCACTTTTACTGCAAATTCTTTAAGCGTAGGGTCAGCTAGAGCTATTAACCCTGAGCTGAAAAAAGGCAAATGCCTTTTCCACTCCAGGTACAGTATTACAGCTTTGGATTGGTAAAATACTATCCAAGACCACCTAGAATGAATAAAAGCATCTCTGACACGTGTTTCTCTCTGATTAGAGCTCGCCAGGGAAGCTTTGCTTTGTCCAGACACAAGGGAGCACCCGGTATAAATTCAAAACATGCCCTTTCAGACTTCAGGCAATCACAGCGCAGAGCAGTCCAGTTCCCCAAGCGTTTCTCAATTACTGCATAGAACAGCGCGTTACTGTATGGTACAATCTATTGCTGCATAGGACATCCCATTACTGCATGGAACAGCCAATTACAGCACAGAACAGTCCATTACTGCACGGGATGCGGATGTATTGCTTAGAAGTGTCTCATCAAATTAGACTTTGGACTTCTAATTTAAAGTGCTTCAGTAACCTACATTCACCGACTGAAATGTTGAGCAATCTGGGATGGCCTTTATTTCCCTTCAGTTCATAATACAACGCAGTGGCAATTCTTTTATTATAGAAAAATGTTCTTCTCTTTTTGTTTAAAGACAATAAGAATAACAAATAAACTTGGCACAAATTAAATGGCAATTCCTGATGCACCTCAAGAGCCTGGAATGCTGTCTACGCAAAAATGCAACAGGCATATAAATAATATTATATTTTCAAATGATAACTTTTTTTTAATTTGTTTTTATTGAGCAGAATAAAACAACATACATTAAAGCCAGTATCCCTTAACATCGATATATATTATGATACAATTAATACACCATTTTAAATTATAGAGGAGTAATCATCTTCATCCTTCTCTTGTACTAAAGTGCAGATGCAGTTCAACTCAGAACCCTGAAAATATAATTGAGCAGCATAATTTACACAATTAGACAAAGTGCCAGTGCTAGTGCAAACATATGCTCCGAAAGGAAGCTAAACTAAAGTGCAAGCCTTCTCTAGTACTAAAAGTGCAAAAAATAGAATTAAGGTCAAGGAAGTAACATTTGACAGTGTAATTTACACGATCAAGGAAAGTGCAAATGCAAGTGCAGATATATACTCCCATTCTCGTAGAAAAGGAAATGGAAACACCATTGATGACCCGGTAGTATGATTCATAAAAGAAAATCAAAAATAATCCTTACCCCTGGACCTTCTTATTAATCATAAACATAATCCGAATAATTATTCAACACCAAATTGTCCCTGAAGATGTCTTTCCATTTGATCGAAAAGTTTCCAGATTGACTCAAATTTCTTAATTGCTCCCACACTTTTAGCATATGCTTCTTCAAAGATTCCCACACGTTTCATTTTTTTATACCATTCAATAAGAGTTGGGGTCTTGGTTGTTTTCAAATTCTGCAAGATCAATGAACGTGCCACCAAGAACGAAATTGATATAAACATTTCACCCCCTTTTGTTAACACCTGATTTGGTCTTTGTTTTAATAAACCAAATAATGCCGCCTCCGGTTCTAGTTGAACAATGGTTCCGATAGTGCGGCTCAGCCCAGCACATAATTCCAGCCAAAACTGCCTCAAACTAGGATATGTACAGGCAATATGTAGCCAACCTTTTAAAATTGGCAGCCATAATTAGCTTGTTGCCATCCTGCGAAATCGCTTGCCATTCTCTAATTGAGAAATTGCAGGCCAATTATTTTTTTCTTTTTTCTAAGAAATTAGTGACAATCAAAGGCTCCCCTTGATTTTGAAAAACTCTATACCAATTCCCTATACCTCTCAATTTAATTCTAAACACAGACGCAAGAACTGAAGGGGTGCCTGAGTTACCTAAGGGGTACAAAAGGGGGTGGTGATGGACGGAGCATCTGAACCAATCAAACACTCACACCCAGTCAAAAGATCTGGGTGTAATACATCACCGTTCTTTAGCCCACTCTGCCACCCCAGTTAAGACATGGCCATATGCAAATCAGTCTGACCCTGTGCCACCCTGTGACGTGAGTCCCTTGCTCACTTTGCCACTGGAGTCAAGCATGCCCGGCTGAAGACGGCTGTAATGCCAGAAACCGGTCCTGGGAAGCTTGATTCCGGTCCAGGGAAGACATGGCTTGGCAGTTCGGGCTGGACTGTTCCCATGAGGCACAGGGTCAGACTGATTTGCATATGGCCATGTCTGAACTGGGGGGTGGAGTGAGCTAAAGAACGGTGATGGATTAAACCTAGATCAGTTGACTGGGGGTGAGTGTTTGTATTGTCAACGCTCCGTCCATCACCTCCTTTGGTTTTTCTCTGTTACCTAAGGGTGCATATTTATTTATCCACCTAAAAAAAAGGAGCCTATTCTGAGTGCCACATCTGGGCTGCACCTCCACCCAGGTCATACATCTGCCTCCTAACAGAAAATGACCTAACTCTTTAAAGCCTTTTAACTCCCAAAATTTAATATGACTACTATGAATAAAAAGGCCCAAGCTTCTAGCCTCTGACAACCCCAAATATTCAAATCCCGTTGATTTTGCCTTTTGCAGAAAAAACAACCGAAGTCTAAAAGAGAATTCTTGTAGCGTCTTATATCTTACTTTTTTAGGCAATTTTGATGTTTTTAAAAATACCGGAGGCTGAATCACTGCTGCATCAGCCATTTTCCTCATAAAAAAACCATCCAAAGACCCCCTATTATCAAGTAGAGTAACTAGAATATCAAATGATAACTTGGATGAATAGTTATGTATGATAGTTTCAGCTGCGAGGGCTAGCGCTGGGAAGCCCGATCCAGGTAGCCAGGCGCTTAACAAATGATGCTGCTAATAATAATATGAACGCAAAACAATTAGAAAATCATATTAAAACGCATAGCACAAAGCATTTAGACATACACATAAGTTAAAAGCTCAGGTAGGACAGAAAGAGAAGTCCTTTCCTCCCTGTACAACTCCAGTGCTTGACAAGAAAGATTACTGACAGACTACAAGGGGCATCATATTCTCCTGCCAGCCATTTGTATATCGCTTTCTTACCCTGTGCAAGGCTCAAGTGCTATATTACCCCCTCGCTGATGAGGACAGGTCACGAAGGGCATGGGCAGGCTGTCCGACCAGTATCACCCATCCATCTTTAGTTCAGCTGTTGAAAATCATCCTCCTGTCTACATCCCGGAACTGCAACATCAGCACCACCAGAGTGCTCACCTCACCTGTCAATCACCTGAGATCCCTACTAAGGGACCATCATTTTCAACGAGAGCATCGCCGGGGTCACCAGTGAAAGTACAAGGCTGCCCCCCCCCCCATGAGGCCCAGCCCTGCTCCCTTCTCCTCCGTCACACACTGGTCTCCCCACCCACTGGAAGTCTAGCAATCCTCTCCATCAGCAAACACTCAGGTCACACATCCTGTCCACAGATGCCGCCTAGTGACTGGACACGAAGGTTGCAAGAAAGAGGTGTGGTGGCAATGATAGTTTCTTCAGAGATGACCTTCTGGGTGAAACACAACTGCCAGAGTGTGGTTGTGTTTTGAGCAACACTTCCAGAGAGCTCCCTCCCCATAGCAGAGACCGATTACTCTGGAAGGGAACACCCATAGTACAGTTTACTCAGATGGTCTCTGCAGCATAACCCATAATATCCTGTTAAAAGCAGGCTTCTGGTCCTGAAAACTCCCTTTACTACAAATATAAATGCAAGAGGTGGACATCATAACACACTGGGCAGATACACACTCAGCTGAGGGTCTCATAAAAGATGTCCAGAGTAGCATCCCCGAGGTGGGGGGCAGACTTCTCCCAGGAAATACAAGTGAACTATGTTAACCCCGGGTCCAGAAACAACAGACTCGGTTTCACCAGGTGTGATTCTGCACCAGGATCAAGTGCAGATCTGAACCCAGAAGTGCAGAAAAGCCCTCACCCTCCGCCCTCCTGCCCCACAGGACAGCTAATGCCCTGCCAGGATGTGGCCTCTCCCTTCCTGCCCTTCTCCCTGCATCCTTGCCCCCCCATCCGTAGGACTCCCCTTGAAGCAGATGGTCAATGGCAGGGGTAAATGATCCATTAGTGAGACCAGAATTGGGAATAACATTTGAAATGATCCATATCCCTGAGTTCACATGTAATTCCCCATTCAGGCGTCAGTAAATTGTAATGGGTCTCATTTATGAGGCCTTGCGTCACTTTTACGCCGCTGGTGCATCACCAGCGGAGTAAAAAATGTGCCTTGTTGCACCATATTAACAATGTGACGCATCTAGGTAGATGCTTCACTTTATAAACCCCTGCACCACATTATACCTGCGCCAGGTATAATGTATGCAAGGGGGACGTTTTGAAGCAAGAAAGATTCATAGAAGTGACGCAGTAAAATCTAAAAGATTTCACTGCGCCATTTCTTGGACGCTAATGCATCCAAATTGTACGCCTGCCTCATGGCAGGCGTACGACTGGCGCAAGCACTAACAACATGGGACTTGCCCATGTGAAAGGACACATTGCTGGAGTTGCGCCACTTTTGTGACACACTCCAGCAATGCGTCACTTTTGCGCATACAGATACGTCAGAAATACTGACGTATCTGTAACTCCTTGCGACATGATGCGTCATACTGTAAATATGACGCATTGTTAGTGTCGCAGGGAGAGCGCAGTGAAAAGTGACGCATCGCTGTTTTCACACAGCGATGCGTCACTTTTCATAAATGAGGCACAATGCCTTTTATATATTATGATACAAATATTTTGAGATTAGCACACTAGTATCACAATTGCTAGAGCACCAAACACTTTTATCGCCTTACTAATAATTATAAGTGTATTTAATTTTTATTTCTTACCAATTTTCCCAAAAATTAATGAAAATCCTGTTAGCAATTTTTTCATTAAAAACAAAAGGTTTCTTATTGTTGCTGTAGGTCCACTGTGCCTTGTAAAGATTTATTGGGCGAGGGCATACTGGCTGGAATGGGAGACTCCGGAAGCCCAGTAACCAATGACCACATAACAGGCTAGCCGCAGTGAGGCAAATGGTGGTCACTCCCAATGTAGTAGCATTACACCTAATGCAACACAGCTCAGCTAAGACCCACAGCTTAGACCACTCACATATTACCACAAGGAGTAATTATAAGGTCCCACCAAGGGGCTAACTCAGGCCCCTGCAGACCCTTTAGCGCAGAGAGACCCCAAATTATCCAAGGGCCCTAAAACCTTCAGGAGGGCCCTTATTCAGCCCAAGACCAGTGTTGATCTGTGAGATATGGGAGACTCAGGGGCCCCTTATCACATTCATCAGGGGAGAGGGCAGCATTTTGTTTAGGGCACTGGATACTGCCTGCAACCCACAATAGAGTAGAAGTGAATGTTTTCCCAGTGAGAAGAACCACAGCATTAGAGAAGATTGGTCTGATAAACTGTTCACACCAAACAAAACAGCCTCAAAGGACACCTCACAAACATAGCATGGGCTTACATTCAAATAGAACCACATGTGGCCAGCTGCTCTCCCTCAGGATGAGGGGACTAAAGTCTGGGCAAACTGGAGAACTGTCAGAACTGGAAAAGGCACCCTGCTCAAAGACTGGTGGCCCAGGTCAGTGTTTGTAGTCGAGATGGTACAAAAGAAATATAAGAGAGGCCACCATAGCAAGTACATCTCTGAGGCAGTGAATCAAGCTAACGAGTCATCTTCCAGGAAGCAATCAAACCGAAGCCAAGTGTAGCTCTTCCCTCTGATCCAGCTGTAGGATGAGAAACTCCTGCTTTTTAATATGAAAAAAATAAAACCACTATAAGTTCACGCTGACAACCTGAACGATCATCAACCCCAGCCTTAGACCTAATATCTTAATTCACCACATTATAGCACCACTAAGGAAGACGAGGTGGGATGGCCAACAAATATGATTAAGGCATGTAATTAATCAGGGGAGCCTTGCTTAGCATCTTGCATACATTACTGCCAATACTTGTGCTTGATATGATAAATGCTCCCCTCAGAAGGCCTCATATGAGTGCCACAACACTTTCAAATCAGGCACCAAAATGGGTTTGCCATCCGTTTGAAATTACAAGTCCCCTAGAATTGCACTGGGTCATGTGTTTTTGGCTGCACAAAAACCTGGAAGGATTTGAACGTCCAAAGAATAGGTACTGAGAGTATGACCATGACATCCAAGTTCACCATCAATCAATCAATCAGGGAATTCTGAAGCATACTACTCACTCGAGAGGGTCTCAAGTCACTAGGACGGGAGCCGCTCCGATCAGTCAAAGAGCCAAGTCTTGAGGGTCTTCCAGAAGATGTGCAGAGTGTGGGCAGGTCTGATGTCAATCGGGAGCTCTTTACAGGTATTAACCGTGATGTAGGAGAAGGTTCATCCATCCGTTCTTGGTCTGCGGATGTGCAGGAGTCCGGCAAGGGCGAGGTCGGTGGACCTGAGGATTCTCTTGGGTAGGTGGAAGGAGATTCTTTCGTTGACATATTGGGGTCCGGTGTTGTGGAGGCATTTGTAGGCATGCGTGAGTATCTTGAAAATTACTCTCATCTCAACGGAGTGTCGAGGGATGCTGAGGACGAGTCTGGATGCTGTGTTTTGTATGTTCTGGAGTTTGCGTAGTTGGTCCCGGTGTAGAGGGCACTTTCCGTTGTCCAGTCTGCTGGTTATGAGTGCGTGGGTGATGGTCTTTCTTGCTTTGGGGGGGATCCATTTGAAGGTCTTCCGAAGAATGCAGAGGGTATTGCAGGTGACGGCCTTGATTTGTCGGGTCAGGAGAGGGAGGAGTCGAGTACAATGCCGAGGTACCGGGCGTGGCCCATGGGGGTCGGCGGGGCTGCAGAGGGCGGTGGGCCACCAGGTGTTGTCCCATGCAGAGGGGAAGGGTACGAGGACCACTGTCTAATACGAGTTGAGCTTCAGGCAGCTGCTGCTCATCCAGGATGAGACATCCTTCACTCCTTCCAGGAAGCTGAGTTTGGTGGTAATGGGGTCCTTGATGAGACAGTTTCAAAGTCTTGAAGAGGGTGGTAAATTGTGAGTGTTTGACAATCGCAATTGCGGTCACAAAACATTCGTACATGGCTTGTGAGTTGCTATTAGGAAGGGAACGCCCCTTCCTAATAGCGAGTCGCAAAACACTATTTTGCGAGTCGCAAATTATTTGCGACTTGCAAAATAGTGTTAGTTCATGGCCCAGAAGCTAATTGCGTTCGCAAACGGGTCGCAAATCCGTTTGGGCATGCAATTTTCCGCCGTATGTCTGACCCCAAATGTATAATGTACCTAATGTACTAAAGCCATGTCATGATATTCTATGGGCAGCGCCATCACAGGCACAGCTCAAGCCATCTAAAATGCCAAGCTAAACCATCATAAGTCCAGGCAGGACCATCAGACCCCCAGTGCATCCTCCTCCTATTTAGGAGATGGTCTCCCATTGCAGCATTCAGAGATCCTGCTGTTCGGCGAAAGCTGCACCACAACTGCTTCCAGGAGCTGCATTCTCTGAGGCACAAGATTGATAAAAAGAGCCCCTTGATAAACATACCTTTCTAGATTAAATATTTTATTGGCTAGGCATGAGGCTTGGTCTCCTCCACAGGCACCCTGTGCTGTGCTGAGGATTGCAGACGAGATCCCCCATGCCCGAGGTTCCGTCTCCTCCCGAGTCCTTGGCGGCTCATTTGAGTTTCACAGGTGGAGTCCCCATATTTCATCACTCCTGGATGCCCCGCATCACAATTTCTTCTCCCTTCAAAAGCACTGTGAGTGAGGCCTGGAGTATGGGGCACCTCTAGAGGGTTCTGTCAGCACAGAGCTCTGTGTGTGTGTTAGCGGCTTCTTGGTGGGGTAAGTGATGTGGGTAGGGCTGTGGTACGGGAAGGCGATACTCTGGGGGAAAGCTGTCCAGACAGAGCCTCTCCTTGTAAGGAGGGACTGCGCTTACTGGCTGAAGATGGCTGATAGCCAGAAACCGGTCCTAGGATGCTTGATTCCGGTCCAAGGAAGACATGGCTTGGCAGTTCGGGCTGGACTGTTCCCATGATGCACAGGGTCAAGGCTGATTTGCATATGGCCATGTCTGAATTGGGGTGGTGTGGTGAGCAAAAAAACGATGGATTTAGGCCCAGATCTCTGTACTGGGGTGAATGTATGACATTGTTCTGCATTCTGTCCATCAACTGTTGTTTTTGCATTTGTCACTCCGAGTGTGAAGGTTATGCTCCTCCCACACACCCCATACTCCAGTTTTGGAGCATTAACTGTAGATCCCTCCCAAAACACAAATTAAATATCTATGACTTTCTTGTTGCTGAGCAGCCTGATGCTCTGTTTCTGACAGAAACCTGGCTTCACGAAAGCTCAGGTCCGGACATCGCCTCTGCGGTCCCTAATAACTATGCTATGTTGAGGCAGGATAGAGACCCCGGAAAAGGAGGAGGCATTGCCATTATTTTTAAGTCTTGTTATTTTTGTAAACTTGAAGCCTCTCCCCTATCTGGATGCGAAGCTGCGCTATTTAAACTAGCAATTAACCCCCAATTTACCTTGTCTGGCCTTCTGGTCTATCGCCCCCCTGGCAATGCCCATGCTTGGATATCCTCGTTCGCTGAGACCATAGCCCCTCTACTTCTCAGGGCAGCACATTTTACAATTCTCGGAGAGCTAAATCTGCATCTCGAGGATCCCTTTTGTACCACCAGTAAACGTTTCTTAACAGATTTGGAGGTTCTTAACCTCACGTTGTGCAATTCTGGCTCTACTCACTCCGCTGGGCATCAATTGGACCCTGTTCTTTCGAATCTTCCTTTTGATTGCTCACAGAGTGCACGCCCGTTGAAGTGGTCTGACCATTTTGCAGTTCATTTTCCCTATTTAACACCAAATATTCAGCCGAGAGGGGTCATGGCAAGGGCGAACTAATTCATCGGTGGGGTAAACTTGATGTAACTAAGTTTAACCAGCACCTTCTCAGTACTCGCCCCGAGAACGAGAACGACGACGTTCCACTCAGGGACTTGAATACTGCAGTATCACAGTGGCTTGCTAATGCCGTAAACTCCCTTCTTCCTCTCACCCCGAAATATTCCAGATCTCACCGCTGCCCGGCACCCTGGTTCTCTGCCGATTTGAAGGCCTTGCGAACCAACTGCAAGGCTCTCGAAAGAAAATGGAGGCGCTCTTATTCGGTTTCCCGCAAGACTGCTTATAAAGAAGCTCTGAAGGGGTACCATTGCCAATGTAAAGCTGCGAGAGCTGCGTACACCGTAAACACAGTGACGCAGGCACAGAATTGCCCGCGTACCCTTTTTGCGGTTGTCAAAAAACTGACAGGAGCGGATACTATTCCGACTCCCCCAGTTCTGGAGGAAGTTCAGTGTAATTCCATTGCGGAATTTTTTATTGCCAAGGTTGAGCACATATATGACTCTATGAGTGCTCCCCTGACAGTAAATCAACAACAATCAGGACAAATTGCCGCCAATGAATCAACACTCCCAATGGCACTGCACTCTCTCCGGTCCCTAGGAGTAGATGGTCCCGTGCTGGCCTGGATTGCCTCCTTTTTAAGTGAGCGCACTTTCCAGGTTTTTTCTACGAAAGCTACATCTGCTATTTGTCCGTCGGCGTATGGCGTCCCTCAGGGGTCTATCCTCAGCCACTTATTATTCAATATTTACATCAAACCCCTAGCTTCCATTGCAGAGGACGCCGGGCTGACGATATTTTTATACGCCGACGACACTCAAATTGTTTTCTCCCTCTCCAGCTCTGAAGGCGACAATGTGTCTAGTCTGAAAATCGGACTGTCACGAGTAGCTGAATGGATGCAAATGCATCTCCTCAAGCTAAACGGTGACAAGACCGAGATTGTCATCCTGGGGAAACATAAAGATCTTTGGGGCCCACAAAATTGGCCTTCTGCCATGGGTCCCCTTCCTCAACCGGTCCCTGTGGTCCGCAATCTTGGATTTCTCATAGATGACAAGCTCTCTATGAGGCAGCAAGCCACCAAGGTAGCTGCCACCTGTTTTACTACCTTGAGATGGCTCCAGGAAATTCTCTGGATGCTGCCATATGCCACCAGGAGAACCGTTGTCCAGGCGTTAGTAACATCTCGCCTGGACTATGGCAATGTCCTCTACCCTGGTGCCGACGTAGCGACCATAAACAAATTGCAGGTCGTACAAAATTCATCGGCCCGACTTTTATGTAACATCCCGAGGAGATCTTCAGCCACTCAGGCTCTTCGCGATTTACACTGGCTCAAGGTCCCGAGCCGTATTAAATTTAAAGCCCTGTGCTATCTTTTTAAAATTAAGCAGGGCTCGGCCCCACAGTATCTTCAGAGTCTTGTTCAAGCTTACAGGCCCAGCCGTACATTAAGATCTTCAGCTAACTGTGATTTTGTAATTCCAAGATTCAAACTTGTGAAGATGGGGGGTAGATCCTTCTCCCATTTAGGCCCCAAGTCCTGGAATGCGCTACCTATTGCCCTGAAATCAGAGACTAACATATTCTGTTTTCGAAAAAAACTGAAAACTCTACTCTTTCAATAGGTTCTCTGCCGCTTTAGCTGTCAATAGTACTGTTGTTGTGTCTACTCTTTCTGCTCCAGTCTATTCCTTGCGCCGGGAAACCCACTGCGGGTAGCTGTTGCGCCTAATAAGTTCAAATAAATAAATAAATGTGAGTCCCGTGCTCTAAACACCACAGGAGTCAAGCTATCCTGGCTGAAGATGGCTGATAGCCAGAAACCGGTCCTAGGATGCTTGATTCCGGTCCAAGGAAGACATGGCTTGGCAGTTCGGGCTGGACTGTTCCCATGAGGCACAAGGTCAAGGCTGATTTGCATATGGCCATGTCTGAATTGGGGTGGGGTGGGGTGGTGTGGTGAGCAAAAAACCAATAGATTTATGCAGAGATCGCTGTACTGGGGTGAATGTATGTCATTGTTCTCCATTCTGTCCATCAACTGTTGTTTTTAGGTCGAGCGTCAGCGAAAGACCTATTGTGGCCCGTATTTGGGAATGTAGACACGAGAGAGTGCTCGAGCGCAGATTTGACCTCATGGGCGCGCACGGCGCTGTGCCCCTCTCGTGCCTCACATTCCCGTGCGCACGCAGCCTGCCCCCACACCCCTGCACACACGCCACACAGGCACACAGGCAGGCACACACACAGGTACAACACATGCAGGCACATACATGTGCACCCCCTCCGCCCCCCGGCCCCGCCGCCCCCCGCTTACATACACACACAAACGCGCACACACACACTCCCAACCCCGCTCACCGGGCACACGCAGGGCTTCCGTCACTGGGGGGGCGGGCACCGTCAATGTGCCCCAACGCCCCCCTCACCGGGTCTGCTATGCTCTTTTTAGGGCTCGCCTGGTGTTGCAGCGGCTTCTAAGACGCGTCCCCGTCCCACAGCCTCACAGCACTCCTCAAGTACAGTGGGCGAAGACTGCAGGCGCCGCCACTGTCATGAGCCGCAGGGAACGCTAACGTGCACGCTCACGGCGTCACGCTCCTGCCTTCCTGCGTCTCTTCTGCGCTCCAGGCCGACTTTTTCTTTTTTTTTTTAATAACGCGGTCCTCTTCCACTTTGGGGACCGCGTTTGTTTAATTAATTGTTTTGCTGTAGTATGGGCCGCTTTCGCATTTTGTATGTCTTTAATTATTTAAATATTTTGGAGCACGGTCCCTACCTTTAGCCGCCGCGCTTATTTGTACTTTACAATTGAGCAGGGCCCCGCTTCAAGGAGACTGCGCCCTACTGTTTAGAATGGGTGGAGGTCGAGCTGCTGCCGTCCAGTCAAGTACCTCTGTTCACGGCCGTACCCGGCCAGCTCTTCCTCCTCACCGCTCACCAGGCCCCCGCTGCCCTAGTCGCTGCTGGACTGCGCGGCCAAGAGCGTGGCTGAGAGCTGGGCATTTGAGCAGGTGGAGGAGCTCTTCAGCTGCATCCCTGAGCCCTTCCAGCGCCGCATCGTGCACTGGAATTCTCCCTCTCCAAGTGTCAAATATGCATGTTTTCCTCCTTCGAGTACCGGGGTGGTCAGGAAAGCCCACCGCAGCCGGCCAGGGTCGCAGCCGGCTCAGCCCCAGCGCCTGCAGGGGCAGCAGGAGCCGCTCCGGCAACTCCCACGGGGACCACCGTAGCACCCGCAGCCAGGGACGGGCTACCCTTCTGCCGAGGCATCCGCCTGCTAGAGACGGGCTGCATGGATAATGGCCTGGAAGTCAGTGAGTGCACGCCCCGTGCCCCTTCTTGAGATCCCCCCCCCCGCACCCCTCCCCCCGAAGCTCCTGTGGCTGAGTGGATTCAGTATCCAATAAATGACTTTTGGGAAAAAAGACGTGCGCAGTGGCAGAGCTTCAAAGTCCCCCTCTCCCAAGGGATGGTGACATTGCTAGCAGTTTGCCAGGACAACGGACCCCAACGAAGCAGCCCGCAACTTCACACAGTGGCTGACCGCCTGCTCCGACGACCTCGTGCCACTAAAGAACCCTCCCAGCAGACCCAGAAGCAAAAAGGCACCCTGGTTCACCGACAAACTCAAGGACTCCAAGAAGACCTGCCGCACCCTCGAGAAAGCCTGGCTCCTCGACCAGACCACCGACAACACGACCGCCCTCAAACACGCTACCCGCAAGCACCACCAGCTCATCCGCACCACCAAGAAGAAATCACTGAAGGAACGACTGGACAACAACTCCCACGACAGCAAAGAGCTCTTCACCATCGTCAAGGAGTTCTCCAACCCCAGCACCGGCACCAACGACATCACTCCGTCACAAGACCTCTGCAACTCCCTCGCCTCGTTCTTCCGCCGCAAGATCGCCGACATCCACAACAGCTTTGGCGCACCACCCACGCATCCAACCGTCGAACCAACGCCCCCCACCGCCACCCTCCGCACCTGGACCACGGTGACCACCGAAGACACAGCCCGCACGATGAACACCATCCACTCCGGATCACCGACCGACCCCTGCCCACACCACGTCTTCAACAAGGCCGACTCCACCATCGCACCCCAACTCCGGAACATCATCAACACCTCTTTCAACACCGCCACCTTCCCGGAGAGCTGGAAGCACGCCGAGCTCAGCGCCCTCCTGAAGAAACCTACAGCGGACCCCACCGACCTCAAGAACTTCCGCCCCATCTCGCTCCTCCCTTTTCCGGCTAAAGTCATCGAGAAGATCGTCAACAGACAGCTGACCGCCTTCCTCGAGACGAACGGATCTCTCGACCCCTCGCAGTCCGGATTCAGAGCCAACCACAGCACCGAGACCGCCCTCATCGCAGCCACCAACGACATCCGGACCCTGCTCGACAAAGGGGAAACAGTGGCCCTCATCCTCCTGGACCTCTCCGCGGTGTTCAACACTGTCGGCCACCGCACCCTAGTCCAGCGCCTCAGCAGCATCGGTATCCAAGAGAAGGCACTGGAGTGGATCATCTCGTTCCTCGCCGGAAGAACACAAAGAGTCCGCCTCCCCCCGTTTCGCTCCGAGGCCACCGAAGTCATCTGCGGCGTCCCGCAAGGATCTTCACTCAGCCCCACTCTCTTCAACATCTACATGAGACCGCTTGCAGCCATCGCACGCCAGCACAACCTCAACATCATCTCGTACGCCGACGACACTCAGCTGATCCTCTCCCTCACCAGAGACCCCGACACCGCCAGAACCTGCCTACACGAAGAGATGAAAGACGTCGCCGAGTCGATGAAGGACAGCCGCTTGAAACTGAACTCGGACAAGACGGAAGTCCTCATCCTGAGATCTTCGCCCTCCGCCCTCCGCCTGGGATGACTCCTGGTGGCCCCCAGCCCTGGGCACCGCACCCAAGCCAACCGACCACGCACGCAACCTTGGCTTCATCCTGGACTCCTCCCTCTCGATGACCAGACAAGTCAACGCCGTCTCCTCATCGTGTTCAACACCCTGCGTATGCTTCGCAAAATCTTCCGCTGGATCCCGACCGAGACCAGGAAGACAGTCACCCATGCACTCGTCACCAGCCGACTGGACTACAGAAACGCCCTCTACGCCGGAACCACAGCCAAGCTACAGAAAAGACTCCAGCGCATCCAGAACGCCTCCGCCTGACTCATCCTGGATGTCCCCCGACGCAGCCACATCTCCATCCACCTGAGGAACCTGCACTGGCTCCCCGTCGACAAGAGGATCACGTTCCGGCTCCTCACCCACGCACACAAGTCTCTCCACGACCTGGGCCCCAAGTACCTCAACGACCGCCTGACCTTCTACACGCCCACCCGCCAGCTACGGTCCACCAGCCTCGCCCTCGCAGCCGTACCACGCATCCGAAGAGCAACCGCCGGAGGAAGATCCTTCTCTTACCTGGCTGCCAAGACGTGGAACTCACTCCCCATCCACCTTCGGCTGACCCAGGACCATCTCGCCTTCAGGAAACAACTCAAGACCTGGCTGTTCGAGCAGTAGCACCCCCCCTCCCCCAAGCGCCTTGAGACCCTCCCGGGTGAGTAGTGCGCTATGCAAATGGTTTGATTGATTGATTGATTGACTAAACATAATGTTCACAAAAGTTATGTACAAAACTTTAAGCTATTGCCATTATAAATTACAATAACTTTTATTTAAGTATTAATTATTTTAAAAAAATTAAAAGCCATCGTTATTTGTAATATCAATACATCGAAGTCACGTAAATACAACACATATTACAGTACAAATGCTATAGGTGTCACATTTGCGAAAGTTAAAACTATTGGCATTGTAAATGACAAAGCTATTAATTTTGCTGTTTTCCAAACCAACACATAAATAAAAAATTTGACGTTTACAATACCAATAGCTCAAACTTTCCTAATTCAAGACCTATTGCATTGCAAATGCTTGTTACATTTGTCACCCCGAGTGGGACGGGTATGCTCAGACGTGAGTCCCGTGCTCTCCACACCACTGGAGTCAAGCTATTCTGGCTGAAGACGGCTGATAGCCAGAAACTGGTCCTAGGATGCTTGATTCCGGTCCAAGGAAGACATGGCTTGGCAGTTCGGGCTGGACTGTTCCCATGAGGCACAGGGTCAAGGCTGATTTGCATATGGCCATGTCTGAATTGGGGTGGTGTGGTGAGCAAAAAAACGATGGATTTAGGCCCAGATCTCTGTACTGGGGTGAATGTATGACATTGTTCTGCATTCTGTCCATCAACTGTTGTTTTTGCATTTGTCACCCGAGTGGGAACGGGTATGCTCAGACGTGAGTCTCGTGCTCTCCACACCACTGGAGTCAAGCTATCCTTGCTGAAGACAGCTGATAGCCAGAAACCGGTGCTACGATGCTTGATTATGGTCCAAGGAAGACATGGCTTGGCAGTTCGGGCTGGACTGTTCCCATGAGGCACAGGGTCAAGGCTGATTTGCATATGGCCATGTCTGAATTAGGGTGGTGTGGTGAGCAGAAAAACAATGGATTTAGGCCCAGATCTCTGTACAGGGGTGAATGTACGATATTGTTCTGCATTCTGTCCATCAACTGTTGTTTTTGCATTTGTCACCCCGAGTGGGACGGGTATGCTCAGACGTGCGTCCCGTGCTCTCCACACTACTGGAGTCAAGCTATCCTGGCTGAAGACGGCAGATAGCCAGAATCCGGTCCTAGGATGCTTGATTCCGGTCCAAGTAAGACATGGCTTGGCAGTTCGGGCTGGACTGTTCCCATGAGGCACAGGGTCAAGGCTGATTTGCATATGGCTATGTCTGAATTGGGGTGGTGTGGTGAGCAAAAAAACGATGGATTTAGGCCCAGATCTCTGTACTGGGGTGAATGTATGACATTGTCCTACATTCTGTCCATCAACTGTTGTTTTTGCATTTGTCACCCCGAGTGGGACGGGTATGCTCAGACGTGAGTACCGTGCTCTCCACACCACTGGAGTCAAGCTATCCTGGCTGAAGACGGCTGATAGCCAGAAACCGGTCCTAGGATGCTTGATTCCGGTTCAAGGAAGACATGGCTTGGCAGTTCGGGCTGGACTGTTCCTATGAGGCACAGGGTCAAGGCTGATTTGCATATGGCCATGTCTGAATATGGGTGGTGTGGTGAGCAAAAAAACTATGGATTTAGGCTCAGATCTCTGTACTGGGGTGAATGTATGACATTGTTCTGCATCTGTCCATCAACTGTTGTTTTTGCATTTGTCACCCCGAGTGGGACGGGTATGCTCAGACGTGAGTCCCGTGCTCTCCACACCACTGGAGTCAAGCTATCCTGGCTGAAGACAGCTGATAGCCAGAAACCGGTCCTAGGATGCTTGATTCCAGTCCAAGGAAGACATGGCTTGGCAGTTCGGGCTGGACTGTTCCCATGAGGCACAGGGTCAAGGCTGATTTGCATATGGCCATGTCTGAATTGGGGTGGTGTGGTGAGCAAAAAAACGATGGATTTAGGCCCAGATCTCTGTACCAGGGTGAATGTATGACATTGCTCTGCATTCTGTCCATCAACTGTTGTTTTTGCATTTGTCACCCCGAGTGGGACGGGTATGCTCAGACGTGAGTCCCGTGCTCTCCACACCACTGGAGTCAAGCTATCCTGGCTGAAGACGGCTGATAGCCAGAAACCGGTCCTAGGATGCTTGATTCCGGTCCAAGGAAGACATGGCTTGGCAGTTCGGGCTAGACTGTTCCCATGAGGCACAGGGTCAAGGCTGAGTTGCATATGGCCATGTCTGAATTGGGGTGGTGTGGGGAGCAAAAAAACGATGGATTTAGGCCCAGGTCTCTGTACTGGGGTGAATGTATGACAATGTTCTGCATTCTGTCCATCAACTGTTGTTTTTGCAGGACCATCAGACCCCCAGTGCATCCTCCTCCTATTTAGGAGATGGTCTCCCATTGCAGCATTCAGATGTAATGCTGTCCGGCGAAAACTGCACCACAACTGCTTCCAGGAGCTGCATTCTCTGAGGCACAAGATTGATAAAAAAAAGCCCCTTGATAAACATACCTTTCTAGATTAAATATTTTATTGGCTAGGCATGGGGCTTGGTCTCCTCCACAGGCACCCTGTGCTGTGCTGAGGATTGCAGACGAGATCCCCCATGCCCGAGGTTCCGTCTCCTCCCGAGTCCTTGGCGGCTCCTTTGAGTTTCACAGGTGGAGTCCCCATATTTCATCACTCCTGGATGCCCCGCATCACAATTTCTTCTCCCATCAAAAGCACTGTGGGTGAGGCCTGGAGTATGGGGCACCTCTAGAGGGTTCTGTCAGCACAGAGATCTTGTTAGCGGCTTCTTGGTGGGGTAAGTGATGTGGGTAGGGCTGTGGTACGGGAAGGCGATACTCTGGGGGAAAGCTGTCCACACAGAGCCTCTCCTTGTAAGGTAGGACTGCACTGACTGAAAAAGAAGCCCCAAGAGTCGTCAAAACAAGCCAGATGGAAGCCCC
Organism: Lissotriton helveticus; assembly: GCF_964261635.1. Lineage (NCBI taxonomy): Eukaryota > Metazoa > Chordata > Amphibia > Caudata > Salamandridae > Lissotriton > Lissotriton helveticus. The sequence goes on along the minus strand of NC_136072.1, from coordinate 1,138,657,975 downwards.
ACTCACACAACAATGAGGTTGAGCATAAAGATGCATAGATCTGCCAAAGCTCAGCCAATAAAGAGGAGTCTTCCTCACCAAAGCTGTTGTTCAGTGTATTTAAAAATGGTGGCATATGTGGCGGCATTATTAGGAGATGGACCACCCTTCTGAACCCAATAAGACTGCAACAAGCACTCTTTTTGGTTCAGCCACACAAGTTCCTCCCACACAGATACTGTAACTTAAGGTGGTATTCACATGGGTAAAAATGCATTTGTTTATTTACTCATGTATATATGTACCACTGCACTTAGGAGTACCCCTAAACGTTTTCACTATTCATCATTTCCGAGTGGAGATCAATACTTAGGTTCAGACTTACATGCTTCTACTCAACCAGATCAGGGATTGGAACTTCATACATAAGGAGTTACAAGTACAAAGTTACTAATAGTAATTTTTAACAACCAGGTGGAGCTCTCCAACACCATGGTGAAAATGTATCTATGTGAAAGTATAGCAAAAATTATTAAAGCATATTATTTTGACAAGTAATTATACAAATATTTTAATCTACAATAGTAATGTGAATTTATCTTACACAAAAAACGAATACAAATTAATTTTATACCATATTAACTCATCAAATTAAATGTGCATTAAGTAAATAAATACATTAATTAAACATATAAATCATTTATTTACACTCATTTAAAAACACATTCTACCTTCAAATATTTTTTTTTGCATTTAATATGTAGTATATTTTGTTAAAAGTTATGAGTTGATATATTTAAATTATTTTTAATTTTAAATGAAAGTTTAAAAGTTTGATTCATTTTTTAAATTAAATGTATTGTTAATATTTAAAATAATATGTCCGTTAAATGTTGAAATAATGTAATTTGTTTACAACTAGAATGTGTGTGTGTGTGTGTGGGTGTTGCTTTACTTAGTCCAAGTCTGGGGAGGAGTACCTTTACAATTGGTTTGGCACTTTAAGGACTGTAGTGAATCTTGTTATAAAGCATAGTCTTACAATTTTGTGGGTGTGTGTTCTTATTAACATATTCCTTCCTACACCCCTCCTTAAACTTTCCTAAACAGTTCCAATTTCATAGCAAGCCTTCCCTATTTTCCTTGCACACCTCTTTCTTTATCCCATGTTTACTATTAAAACATATACTTTGATAGAATTCTGCCAAATACTGGAAAACCCTCCCTCTCCACCTGTGCAAGGAACCCAATCACCTTGCCTTTCAAAAGTCGTTAAAAACATGGCTCTTTCCCTATTTTGGATGTTTTTCTGTTGCCTGCCGCTATCAGCGCTGGGATGCCCTCAGGTAGCCATGCACTCGTTCAATGTATTTTTCATTTATTTTCATGTGTGGAGTTTGCCGCAACTATGTCGGTGACCTTCCTCCAGATGACAGGAGAGTCAGAAACCATCACCATAAGCCTGTGAATAGAATTTGGGATACTACTTTATGTACTACAAAATGCAGTTTGTGACTTGTAACTAACATGTGGGTGGAGTCATGACCCCTCTCTCCTTAGTGCTTTTAAATGCTCTTTTTCTGGTGATAACATAAGGCCAGTGATACGCACGCTGGCAGGCCAGACCTAAAAATGACCCAGTGTGTTGTATTGTCCTATGCACTGTGCCAATTGTTGCAGCGTGCAGGTGCGTTGTTTGCCTCCAATGGTAATGTGTGTTGGCACCGCTAGGCTGGATGGTGCTTTTTGTGTTTTCTTTGCCAGAGCTGACAAATCACACCTTTAATGGCCTCCAGGCAGCAGTATTTAGTTTTTTGTGTATCTGGTTGTGGAGCAGCGCACACACACCTTTTAGTAGCGCCTCTCCAGGGTGGTCTCCCATGCTATATAGAGAAGCAGAGACAGGCTTTGCCAACCAGGTGTTTCCTTTGAAGGTCTCTACAAGGTCAGGGCAGCAGTCCTGGAAAAGCTGAGCTGCAGATAGGGTGGAATATAGGCAGGTGCTGCCTGGGTGATGTGAACTAGTTTCTGCCTTTTCAAACCTACATATTGTGGTGAGGGTGTGCGGATGTGTTTATACCTGTGGAATTGTGGAAATGTTCACATTCCAGCCATCCTGACATTGTAAAGTTTCTAGAGTATTTCCAAAGAATGCGAAAATCAGTTTGTTTTGTTGCAGCATAGTGCAGTGTGCTAAATTCCCCACTAACTGCATTTGTCGCCAGCATTTATTGCCACTTTGAATCTGTTTGAAATTGATGTCACGTGTTTTACTGCGGAAAAAGGTGCAAGTGATGGCTTTGAGTGACCTGGAGCTAAATACAATGGCATAGTGTTCATATAGTCCCTGACAAGGTGCTAAAGCACACTGCACAGTGTGGTGGGAATTTTGAATTTCATTGTGACCGATTGAGCTGGGTTCCACGTTCTAGACTTGCTCTGGAACCCCTGGCCAATGGGTCTTTTGTTACCTGCTTGTAAGTATAGTGGAGAGAGAAATTACATTTTCGATTATATATTACCAATGCTCATGACGCCGAAGGAATACAACCTCCTTATCCAGTTTTAGTATATTTATTACAGTGCCAAGAAAAGTTGAACTTACAAACACCTCTTAACGACAGTGTAAAGGTACATGTGCACTAATACAAAACCAAATCTAAGAACTAAATTTAGTCGGTGCGACAGGCACAAAATTACCAATTCCTGCATCAGAACACAAATGATTATAGAGACTATGTCAAGAGATTTCTTCACTGGCAGTTCATGAGTAATAGCATTAAATCCGTTCTAACGTGACATCCCTAATTAGCTTTCACCCAGGCACGTTCTCTAAAAGGTGTCAGCATGTGAAGACTTCCTAAAAAGCACACTCACGTCAATGAGGTCGAGTACCGTAAAGCTAGGGAGCTCACTCTAAGATGCTCTCCTCGGATGTATGTCGTTACTACGCCTGCTTTTACAACGCATGCCTTTACCACGCAACTTTTACAACGCAAGTCGTTACAACGACTTGCGTTGGGGGGGTGCAGTATAGTGAATAGTTTAATTTACTATTCCAACTCCAGTCCCGTGGATAGTAGGGAAGGTTTTGGATAGTAAATTAAACTATTCCCTATCCTACAGCGCCCCCCAGCGCAAGTCGTTGTAACGACTTGCGTTGTAAGAGTTGCATGGTAGAGGTAGTGCGTAGTAAAAGTTGCATTGTAAATGCTGGTTACTCTCTCCTCTCTTCAGGTAAGGCAGAAGTGTGTGGACTCTGTCCCTAACCCTAATACAAAAAGTCGGGCATCACACCCACAAATATATCACATGATCACTTTATTCAATTAGACCCCTCTCGTTTGGTACCCTTCCATGAGCAAATAGACATCCAGCTTCCAGCTTCTAGCTCGATGACCTTGGTTCCCAGGCCTTTCGAGACATGAATGGCATCCTCCTACATTATCGGCTCCGCTTGTTCAATAGCATCCTCTCCTCCCTAGGTCCTGTCCGACTCCTAAAACAAAGACGTTATTCAAACTAACGAGGACAAATTCCTGCACCTGCATTTGGAAACATGAGAAGAGAGGATTCCACAAGCACATATATTCTAATCAGCAACCTTCAATCCGAAAGTGAACAGGGATAAACGAAAGTCAGGCCTAGCAAGTTGTCAGCGAACATAAGGACCGTATACATGTTTTTAATGGGAAATATCCTTTACAACGCAACTTTTACCACGCAGTGCTATTACAACGCAGGTTTTACAACGAAAACCATTACAACGCATTGCGCTGGGGGGGCGCTCTAGGATAGGTAATAGATTTAATTTACTATCCAACACCTTCCCTAGTGTCCACGGGGGACTGGAGTTGGAATAGTAAATTAAACTATTCACTATCCAGCACCCCAAAGCGCTATGCGTTGTAATGGTATGCGTTGTAAAAACTGCGTTGTAACAGCATGCGTGGTAAAAGCATGCGTTGTAACGTCATACATCCGTTTTTAATACATGCATAAATGAACTGTTAATACACACACGTTACTGAAGCTTTTAAAAAAGATATATCCGTTAGTCATGAATATACTTCTCACATATATGATTACCTAAATTTGTACAATTACTACGTTAATTCTTTGGTTACGTGAAGAAAACTCTTAACACGTTGCTTACATGTTATTACAATTCACATTCTAATAGCATAATACAATGAATTACAGGTTGATGTGGACGAACCATGACTATAGCACACCCCTACAAATAAAGAGCGTAATTGCACTCTATCATGACCCATGGGGAAATCATTTTGGTGTCGTGAGATAGAATCGACAGATGAGCAGTGCACCCAGGAACAACCGGGGAGCAGTTAATTTCGAAGCAACAGAAGAGCAGTCCATCCTAAGAGTGACAGAGGAGCAGTGCGCCCCAGGCGTAACAGAAGAGCAATCCAGGGAATGCAGAATATAGGCAGTCATGGCTGATGCTCATTATAATCCCCTGGAGTGAGAGAAGATGTACACATAGGCATGGATTATCTATAGCATACTAGGATTCCCCAATTCTTGGAAAGGAGAAAGACATAGTGAATGTGCCTTAGGAACCACCAGGGAGCAAAAAGCCAGGTTATGAGTGGCAGAGGAACCATCCATGGCATGCATGCACTATGACAGATGAGCATTTAACACTTTCGCCGTGGCGCGAATTCAGCCGCGGCGCGGGCCGGGCTTGGGAGTGGGCGTGGCGCTCCCTTACTCCACGCCGTCATGACTCACGGGCGGCATGTGCTCAGGACAGCGTGGAGCTGTCATGACCCCGCCCACTCACTAATTCGCCCGCACAGGCGGGGAATAGGGAGCGGCAGTTGATGACGGCTCCACACCGTCATGAGCACACGGCACACGTGGCTCATGACGGCATGGTGCTGTCATGAGCATGGAAAGGGTTAAGGGTCTAACAATTCTCTGAGGAGTGTAACCTGCTGGGAGGAAGCAGCTGCAGTGGATGATCTTTGGAGTCTACCCAAGAAAGGTGTAGTGCCGCCCACAGACATGCACTGGCAACAGGAAGCCAGGGGCCTAAGATCACATATAGGTGTGAAGTCCCACAAACAAAGGCACTAGACCGAAAAAAAAAAAGACAAATTACAAATCGCAGAGGCCATGACTACATAGCTTGGACAATACCTCTTGCCCCTTGTCATGGTGAGGAGCACTTCCAAGCAGATTTCAGACAATGTTTACTAGGGTTTCTCAGGGGGGCAGAGGAGCAGCCAGACTGTGGCACCTTGAGTTCACCTGGCAGTGACATAGGAGCAGCCCCTGAGATGGGCTATTTAGAAGGCAACAATAATAAATACTCTATAGGGTCTACACATAAGTGACAGAGGAGCAGCCCTACAGACGTGCTGCAAGCATAACTGGTCTATGGGGCCCACTCATAAGTGACAGAGGGCAGCCTTTGAGACATGCTGGCAGGATACATGGTATATAGATTAACCCTGGGCAGAGACCTCCGCTCCACCTGCGGAGTGTGCGAGGATTTGCATTCACCGCAGCATTCCGCGGAGAATGCGGAGAAGTCAAATCTCTGCACACTCGGCAGCGGAGCTGAGTTGGCTAGCCCCCGCCTCCACCCCCCCATTATAAAAAGTAATTAAACATTAATAAAAAATAAATTTAAAACCACTTACCTGTACTGCGGCGTCCCTGGGCTGCGCTCCTCCTCTTCTTTGCTGTCTTGCTAATCCTTGTGAAAACTGCGCATGCACGCGCGTACATGTACATGTCTTGCGAGAAATGCACATGCACAGTTTTCACAGGGAAAGAAGGCGAAAAAGAGGAGGAGGGCAGCCTGGGGACGCCGCAGTACAGTTAAGTGGTTTTAAATTTATTTTTTATTAATGTTTAGTTACTTTTTATAATGGGGAGTGGAGGCGGGTGGGGTAGCAGAGTGGAGCAGAGTTCCACAGAGTTTGTTTGCAACTCCGTCGACCTCCGCGTGGCCCCGCTACGCACACTATGCCCGGGGTTACTATAGAGTCATCCCTCAGTGACAGAAGAGCTGCCCTTGGACATGCTGGCAGGATAAATAGTCTACACAGTCCACCCATCAGTATTGTATTGTATGGGATTTATAAAGCGCCGGAATCACCCTCGAAGGGGTATTTTTGCGCTGCAGAGGAGACAAGAGACAAGTCAGGCAAAATCAGTCCCGGAATAATTCAGTCTTCAGGAGTTTCCTGAATCGAAAAAGACTGGGGCATTTGCGAAGGTCCTGGGGCAGAGTGTTCCAAGATTTTGGAGCAAGGTAGGCAAAAGTTTTGCCTCCTGTTTGTCATTTCCTGTAGCGGGGGACCACAAGAATCCCTTTACCCTAGAATCTAAGTAGTCTGCTTGGACGGTATAATTTAAATTTTTCTGCCAGATAGCAAAGGCTCACACCATAGAGAGCCTTATGGGCAGAGTTTAAACTTGATTCTCTGGTGAATAGAAAGCCAAAGAAGCTGTCTCAGCAGAGGCCAGGAGGAGGTACGAGGAGGCGTTTTGAGAGCCAGACTCGCGGCAACATTCTGGACTATCTGTAATCTACTCAAGAGGGATGCTAAAAGAGCATTACAATAATCAAGTTGGCTGATGACCTGGGCTTGAATCAGAGTTCTTTGGACTGATAAGGGCAGCCACTGGAACACTCTGCGCAAAAGAGTCAGAGTGTGGTAGCAGGCCCCGGAGGTGGCCATGCCTTGGTCTCTCATAGATAGGGAGTTATCCAATCGGACCCATTTTTTGCCATGTGTGACAGGGTGGGTGCAGGGCCTAACATAGCATGCCACCAATTTGGGAACCACGTTTTTTGAGCAGAGCCAAACAACAAGATCTCAGTCTTAGCTGCATTCAGCTGGAGGAAGTTTTCTGTAATCCAACCAGAAATGGCTTGCATGCCCTCAGCAAAGCGATGTTAAATTAACTCTGTATCCTTACCAAAAGATAAAAGCAGTTGTGTGTCGTCTGCATAGGGATAGGGAGTAAATCCGTATTCTCTAATAATCTTGGTAAGGGGGGACACATACACATTGAACATGGTGTGACTCGGGCAAGAGCCCTGGGGCACCCCCTTAGTAAGCTTCAAGGGATGGGAACGAAAGGGGCCTAGGTTAATCGTCTGAATGCGCTGGTCCAAAAAGCTAGCAAGCCACTTAAGTGCCTGTCCCTACAGGCCAGTCTCTCCCATTCGTAAAATCAGTTTCTGGTGAGAGACAGTATCAAAGGCTGCTGTTAGATCCAATAAAAACCAGCAGTACGGCCTTGTTGTTATCCAGAGCCATTTTTATATAATTTCTGACACCGATGAGGGTAGTTTCCATAGAGTGGTTGGGTCGGAACCCAGACTAGAAGGAATCAAGGGTACCTTGAGATTCAAGATAACCCATCCGCTGAGTGTTGACGTACCCTTCCACCAGTTTGTTCATAAGCGGCAGAATTGAAATAGGGCGATAGTTGGCAATCACATTCACGGGTATCGGAGCTTTTTCTTGATTGGTAACACTTGAGCGGCCTTCCATTCAAGTGGGAGTACCCCTTCCCTCAAAGAGGTGTTTAGGATGTTACAGATGGAGAGGGCCAGAAGCGGACAAGTAAGGGAAACACATAAGCTGGCATAACATCGAGAGGAGAACCAGATTTCTCTGTTCTTAACATGGCTTCGGCCTGTGGTGGCTGTATCGCATTAAAATGCTCAAGGCCGACATCAGACCTTTTCATGGTTGAGGGCAGCAGATTAGAGGGATCCAAGGAGTTAGAATCATGAGGAAATTGATCATAAATTTGATTATTTTTTTCATTAAAATAGTTAGCTATGTTATCACTGAGTTCTTTGTAGGGAGCAGGCAGTAGGGTTAATGGAAGTGTTAAGAATTTTATAAAGTTCAGTTCCTTGGTTGAGTTGCCCTCTTGATTAAGCTTTGAGATGACATAGGCTTTCCGTGCCTTTTTAAAATTCTTGTGGTAGGAAGTGAGTGCATTTTTATAGTTATATTTCTCATTTTCCATATGAGTTTTTAACCAGATGTTTTCCAAAATTTTGCATTTAGATTTTCATTAGGCAAGTCAGGCGTGTACCAAACTGCACATTTTTTGTGGATGTTAGTTTGTTGTCCTTTAAAGGAGGCTAGAGTTTCTATCAGTGAAGGGATAACCTAATTGAAGATACTAAGCTTGTTGGCAATATCCATATGTTCATCAAATATGGGAGGTATAAAGTGTTTACAAAAGGAGTCAAGTGTGACTTCATGCCATTGTCTTCTATGATTGTGTTGGGTGTGCGAGGGTACTCGATTCCTGAAAAAGCCATTAATCTGGAACTGAATCAGTGAATGATATGACCAGATCACTGGGCAAGGGGGATTAGTAGATATGTAGGTTGATTTTGTATGATGTCCAAAGTATGGCCAGCCGAATGGGTAGGGCCTGCGTTCATCTTCGCAAGGCCCAAAGAGGCCATATCAACAAGGAAATAACAGCATCAGTATTCTCACTATCTTCACTTTAGATATTGAAATACCCCAGTAGCAGAAAGTGTTTTGTGGTAATCGTGTGAGGGGCAATTTTCTCCATCGTTTTTAAGTTAAAATCTTTAACAGGCCGGGGAGGGCGATAAATAAGAGCACCCTTTAGGCTGTCCTGGGGAGTAAAATCAATTTTAAAAATACATATTTCTATAGAGGGGAGATTTGCGACCCCTTGCCGGAGGACGAACAGGATGAATCAGATGGGGAAGAGGGAGAGGTTTAGCGCAGTGAGCGTTCTGTGAGGGGGGGGAGAACAGAGATTAAGAGAGTGGCCTTTTGTTACATTAAAACGCAGGATTGACGGGAGGAGAGTAAATGGCATATCAGTTTAGAGGGATATATACTTGAACACAAACATGACCCTCAGGGGCTGTAACGAGACTGGGGGAGAGGCTGCCTTGAGACACCTGAGTGAGATATTTACGAACAGTTAGTGTTGCTCTATGAATGACCAAATTATTGTTCCTAACAGTTACTTTGATTTGTTGTTGTTCATAAAAACTGGAAAACCAAAAACCGTTACTTTCTGGAAACTGATGCCTGTGCCACACCTCTTTATTGCAGCAACTGTAATGCAGTTTACATTATTTAATAATCTACCAGAGACTTTGTGGTGCTGTATTGTGATTAACACCATACTATAGCGGCCAGCCCGTTGGGTTGTAGGCATTCCGCAGTGTAATTGTATGACGCAATAAAGGTTTTTGAAAAAAAAAAAATACATATTTCCATATCATTATCAGAGGTGGAGTCAATAATGGAGACTTTCAACACATCTTTATATACAATGGCAACACCCACTCCTGCTTTTCTTTCCCTATCCAGTCTAATGACCAGTGGCAGAGAAGAAGCCCCAGACACTTCCTTGAAGAATAACTGGTCTATTGAGTCCACCCATCAGTGACAGAGGAGCAGCCCCAGATGCTTGCTGGAAGGATAAATGGTCTATAGGGCTCACCCACGAGTGAGAGAGCAGCAGCAAATGAGATGTGCCGGCAGAAAAAAGGGTCTACAAAGTCCATCCATAAGTAACAGAGAGCCCCTGAGATGTGCTAGTTGCAGGCAGCCAAGATAACTGGTTTATTGGGTCACCCAGGATTGACAGAGGAGAAGACAACACATGAACTAGATGCAAACAGCCATTTAATGATCTAAAGACTCTTTTAAGGAGTTTATCGTACCAGCATGCTCAGGCAGGAATGTAGCCATAGGGACTACTCATTGGAGTCTACCCAGGAGCGATATACTGGTTACTGGTGGCCAGCATCCCAGGATAACATGTGCTGACCCGCAAGCATGGGCACGTGACAAAATGAGTCAAACTACGCAAGTTCCAAATCGAGGTGGTCATGACAACGAAGCTTGTGAAATGACACTTACCCATTTGTCGTAAAGATTCAGTGGCATCTGGCATCTACCGCAGTAGGGCATGTGCATGTGCAAAAGAAAATTAAAAAGACTTTACCAAATGATGTCCTAGGCTAGGCTCTGGAGCTCTTCTCTCACTGACTTCCACAAGAACTGGATACTGCAACTCCCTTAACCAATCCTGATGCTGCTCTCATGCTGTGAGAGCAGCGCTCTGATTGGATTGAGCAGCCTCATTCAGCGTCCTACAGTGACCTGGAGGCCTGCACCTACGCTAACCTAGCTGTCCTTAGACAGCTGGGTTAGAGGTTTCAAATTGCACATGTCTGGCTGGGCATTGCAAGACAGCTGACCAAAGGTACTTGCGCGCTTTGAGAAGTGCGTAGCATGCCCACCTTCCTCACTGCTGCTGTCACTCTGCAGCGTCCCCACTCCTGTCCTGATGCTCTGTTTGGGACGTTTCTCAATGTATGACGTACCTCATACATATTAATGAGGTAGGTCAAATCGCGACCCACTATGAATTGATATTGTGAGAATAAACCTATTAATGCATAGGTCGATTCTCAAAATAGCAATCAATCAATCAATCAATCAATCAGAGCATTTGTAGAGCGCACTACTTACCCGTGAGCGTCTCAAGGCGCTAAGGGGTGGGGAGTGCTGCTACTGTTCGAAAAGCCAGGTCTTCCAATGGGTTCATTAGAAGTCAATGTGCAAATTGTGACCACTTCTAACAAATCGATTTAACTTATTGCAAGTTATAAATTGATATTTGTCACAATTTACAATTCCTTAAATTTGTACGTGATCCTATGCCCTAATGTACAAAGATACCATTTAAGGAATGGTCAATTGCAAAAAATAATGATTCACATTTTGTGACTCCTTAAATGGAATGTACAAATATTAATTTGTTAGAAATAGTCACAGTTTAAGCACCGACTTCTAACTAATCGTTATCCTGAGATGTGGCAAATTCATAATTATGCAGAAAGCTCCAAGGTCGCAGAATCACATAATCCAATACCCTGATTATATTTAGTCAGACAAATGGACAGACTGGATGGGAACAGTGGCTCCTAATTAATGCCAAATTTTAGGTTTCACTATTTGTACGCTCATGACTTGGCAGGGTGCACACTGTGCCTTCAAAGTGCTGATCCCTCCAGTACAATTGCTCAAGAAATCCTTCTTGCTTTTCACTTGTCTTCTTAAATGTACAAAAGTGATTTAAAAAAACCTTTCTTCTACACTGGAAGAAACCTCACCTCCTCTTTGTTAGATTAAGACCCCCGGGGTGGAAAGGTGTTTGGAGTGAGAATCCGTGCACTTGTGTTTTATTTATGCCTAGGGGTCTCCAGTTCAACCTGTGAAATATTTATTTCCTCCTGTACTCGCGGATAATCTCTCTGCTCCTGGAGCTGTGTTACAGCTCACACTGGTAATGTTATGAGACCTGCAGTCGGGAAATACACGCTCTGCGCATCCCATGAAAGCTGGAATAAAATCACCTTTGAGCTGATGGAAGGAACATCTGCCTCAGCATGCACTGACTCAACTGACATGAAAATATGAAGTTATTCTAGAAAGGGATGTGCACAGTCTAGTTGTTTACTTGTGTGCACTTATGCAATATTTCAGAAAAATTACATAAAATGCAAAACCAGCAATAAGGCAGTGGGACCACCACTGGACCACTGCAAACATCGGGGATCATGGATTCCGCGGCAATGGTGCGGCGGTCTGGGCCCTAATATGATGGCAGGGCCGCTGCGGCACTGCTGAGCATATTAGGAGCTTCTTCACCACCACAGCTTTCATGGTGGTGAGGCCGCCATGAAAATTGTGGTGGTGAGGAAACAAAGGGAGGCCTACAAGGCCCCCTGTTGCCTCAGGGCCTTGGGGGGGCCTGCAGGGGGGCACCTATTGTGCCCCCCAGGGTGCAGTCACCTCCTTTCCTGCAAGGCGTGGACTTTACACTCCATGCCACGCAGGAACAGGCTTTGCCACTCCCATTGCATTGTTTTTTTAATAGGCAAGTAAGCGTGCTTTCACTGATCCTGTTGCTGTAATGCAATTGTAATTTGTACTTGTAAAGCACACTAATACCCATGGGCGTCCTGGCCCTGTAACTCATACCGCTGTGGAAACCTTCCTGGCTTTTCCCTGTGAAATGCCCACTCCTGGGCACCCCCAAGGTGAAGCCAGGCATCCCAGCGCTGTAGGGGCCGTTGTGGAGATTAAGCAAGCTATTGCCCAGAGTTGCAGCGTGGGACCCATGATTAGACTAGACACCGAGGCGAGGAATATCAGGTCTTAGGAAATTGAGCCCAAGACCCGTCGAGGCGGGAATTGAACCCTGGTCCCGGGCCAGACCTCTGCATCAGGGTCTGCCGCTCTAACCATTGAGCCAGACTTCTCCACTCCACTTCTCTGTTGCTGTCCTCTCCACTGTTGTTGTTGCCTAGCGCCATGAGACCTCCCCGGTGACATGCGCGCTTAACAAGAACATTTGACATTGACATTGACAATAGGCACTGCCAAAGGACTGCCAGCTAGATCACGAGATTACTTGTAACCTGGTGGGCGAGCGGCAGTCAAGCTTGGTGGTCTTGGAGCTGGGCACTCTCTTGGAGGTACGCGCCAAGACCGCCAAACTTGTAATTAGGCCCATATTCCTCACATTTTGTGTATTCCACAGAACGGGACCCAGGTACTTGATTGAATGCTTTAAACATGGGTAGAGATTTTAGTTCTTCGAAGACACAACTGTTAACATTACCAGGATTAAACAGAAGAGCAAATGTGGTTGTTACTTTTCCTATCTCACCGCTAAACTCTGGATGACCTTCCTATCACTCTATATTACATTGACAATGAGGTCTGTATCAAACAAACAAATAAACTCTACTTTTTTAGATCTGTTTAACCAAACTTACCTTAATCCTATTCTGTGTTCTCTTTCACTTATGTCAGCGTTGATGGGCTTTCATGGTAGCTGCTGGTCTTTGCCATACCGTAGTGTGACTTGTAAGCAGGCCTGGACATCTTTCCATACTAATCCAATGCTGCCTGAAGGCTCATAGATGGGTTTAGATTTGTCATCAATCCTACCTATCCTATCCTATCCTATCCTAAGAAGCGTGGCTCAATGGTTAGAGCGGCAGACCCTGATGCAGAGGTCTGGGCCGGGACCAGGGTTCAATTCCCGCCTCGGCGGCTCTTGGACTCAGTCTCTCCGGACCTGATAATTCTCGCCTCGGTGCCTAGTCTAATCATGGGTCCCACTCTGTGACTCTGGGCAATAACTTGCTTAATCTCCACAATGGCCCCAGCAGCGCTTGGATGCCTGGCTCCACCTTGGGGGTGCCCAGGAGTGGACATTTCACATGGAAAAGCCAGGAAGGGTTCCACAGCGGTATGAGTGCAGCGCCGGGATGCCCCGTCACGTGGGCAGCCGTGCGCTTAACAAATACAACATTTACATTTTACATTTTTACCTTTGTGAAAGAAAACTTCTCAAAACAAAGCCATTGATCTCCTGGCCATTGTCCTTTTATGTCCAGGCTCTCAAAGTTCAATTCAAAGAGAAAGTGTTGAGGGCTGTGGGTTTTCCAAGAGGTGCTGCCTTTCTCTGATTCTGGGCGTATTAGAATGTGATCATCCCAGAGAAATCTCTCTTGATAAGCAACAGCTTCTCTGGTCATCTTTCAGAACCCAGTTTATCTGTCAGCACAGAAGCCCCACCTCAAAACCAAAGAAATGGGACAGACGTGGGTGGTTGACACCTGTAAGCAGATGGCACAGAGCCTAAATCAAGTCAGGTCAAGTCAAGTCAAGTCAAAATATGCTTTATTCGATTTTAGTAAAAGTATAAAATCATAAAAGCAGCAATTTAAAAAGGAAATAGTCAATTTCCCATTCCAAAAAATAATGTAGCTTTTTGTCATAATATATTCCTAAAGAAGCTGTAGCCCTGATTGGGTATCACAAGTGAGAGGCCGGCCGTCCTTAACTGTGTCTGCAGCAGAGTGGACCCCTCTTAGCCTTAAGTTAACCTCTACCTAGCACCAAAATGTTCTGCTTTCACTCTAAAGTACTATTTTGGGAAGAAACCATAAGGATAAATGAACCATAACAACAGGCTCTCACAGGTTTCTCTCCCCGGGCCCAGGTTTGGTAGTGAAAAACATTCAGGGCCTAAGTCACAAAGGGAAACCTACAGTTTTGTGTAAATGTGGGACTTTTTGGAATTCACAAAGAAACTTTATAAATAGTATCTATACTACCTTCTGTTTTTTATGTGTGCAGTCTCCACCACGATTGCAGATCCTCAGCAGTCGTAAAGATACTGGGGCATATTATCAAGGGATTTATCTCCGCTTTTTTGGCTTTAAAATTCGCATGTTAGCAACCTTTTTCTTTACGCTTCCCCTTGCATCTCTAATGAGATGCAAAAGGGGCGTTCCAGAGAAAAATAATAGGAGAAATGTTGTTAAGCGACATTTCTCCTATTAGCAAGGATTTCGCTAACCCTGTTAGTGATAAAAAAAGCAGCGCTAACCGCGGTTAGCGCTGCTTTTTTTACACCTGGTATTTTCCTGACTTAGCCATGATATCCTATGGAAGGTGGATATCATGGCTAAGTTTGTGAGCCCCTATCATCAAGTTAACGCCAAACTTCGAGAGATTATCATTAGTTTTCCAGCGATAATCTGTTATTTGGCAGTTAGAGCGAGGATTTTTATCACTTCTGAGATAAACCTTGCTAATAGCAAGTTATCTCTGCGATAATATCCGGCGATGCATAGCGCTAAAAAATTCGTTGCTAAGCCTCATTAGCGATAAATATCGCTAATCGTTGGTAATATGCCCCACTACTTGTAAAAATACTTGGTGAATTGCAAAACAATCAAAAACTTATGCAGAAGTGTAAGTTTACCTTTGTAAATGAATCAGGCCCACAGTCTCATGTTATGTGCACAAACTGTGGAGCAATGTACAGACCCACAATCACAAACAATCATAGATGTGTGAGGTACATGACGGTGATGGTTTGTGTCAGTCCATTTGAGAATTTGTAACTTCCATGACAGTGAGTAAATCTGTGTCCTCTCCAGTAAACTACTTTGAAGTGTACAGGGAGAAACTCTATCCACACGCTTGTTCTCAGCCAATCAGGCCGTGCACTGTGCTTAGATTTAATATCACGTTTTCCCCAATTTTTTTCCCATGCCCCTTTATAGGTATAGTCTTGGCAGTGCATGAACTGCCTTTCAAGACAAGCTGTATCTAATTTATGGGTTTTCAGCACACCCATCTGTTTCAATTCGTTCCTTCATGTGCCTTTCGAAATTCCTTTATTTCCATTAGTGAATGGTGTACATTTATCCCTTTTTTACCTCTTTTGGTCACGCCCTTGAGACTGGCCCTGTTACATGAATCACTTCACTACTTTTTCTTTTGCCTGGGCTTGTTTGGGATTTTGAAACGCACTCAGCTGAGGGCTGCGAATCATGTCCTTATCTTGTTTTCCACGGTCTTTGGTTCCACAAGCCCATTTTCAGCCAGAGGCAATGTTGCTTTTTATCCTATAACATTTTGGGTTTCATTAGCTCACATGTCCAAATCTTAACTAATATACTTACTTAATGGATGTATAGTTTAAGAAGACAGCCGACAGTAGGATCAACTTATTTACAATGTGCTTTTGACTGCGTGAATATTTGGATATGATTAAAGAGGTAAACATCTTGTTATTGCTCCATTTTATGAAAATGGAAGCAGCTTCAAGTTACGTGCTATCAATCTTTTTCTTTTCGGTGACAATCATTGGTGAAATAAGAAACAATATCAAGGGATGCCTCCTCTTTCTGTCCAAACCCAGCATGTAATGTGGACAATATATCCTGCAAGTTGACAGTGCAACACCACCTCAGCACCACTGCAGCACTACCTCAGCATCTGAACATCACCAGTCAGCGTCACTCAGCACCACTTCTGCAGCACCACTGCACCACCTGAGCACGACGCCAACATCACAGCACCACCTCAGAATCACTCAGCCCGAGTACAGCACCACCACAGCTCCTGCGCACAACCACTGCACCAGTGCAGCAACACCTCAATACCAGGACAGCACACCCTTAGCATCAGCACAGCATTACTCAGTGCCACCGCATCATCACTCAGCACTATCTCAGAACCAGCACATCATCTCCTCAGCATCACTCAACACCACCTCAGCATTAACACAGCACACCTGACCTCCGAATCAGTGCACCACCGCCAGTGCAGTACCAACTCAGTACCACAACAGCCCCAACACATTATCAGCGCATCACCACCTCAGCGCTAGGGAAGCACCACCTTTTGCAGAAACTCAGCACCAATGCACCACCACTACAGCATTAGCACAGCACCACCTCAGCACCAGTGCAGCATCACCTCAGCACCAGCACAGCACCAACTCAGTACCACCCGAGCACCACCAAATCATCACTCAACACCACCTCAGCATCGCTTTGAACCACCTCAGTATTACTCAGCACCAGTGCAGCACCACCTAAGCACCAGAACAGCATCAGCACATTGCCACCTCAGCATCAGTGCAGCACCACCTCAGCATGAGCACAGCACCACCTCAGCATCAGTACAGCACCATTTGAGCATCAGCACAGCACCACCTCCTCATCAGTGCACCACCCCTGCAGCACCAACTCAGCATTACTCAGCACCACCACAGCATCAGGGCAGCACCACCTCAGCGCTAGGGAAGCACCACCTTTTGCAGAAATTCAACATCAATGCACCACCACTACAGCATTAGCACAGCACCACCTCAGCACCAGTGCAGCTTCACCTCAGCACCAGCACCAGCACAGCACCAACTCAGCATCACTCATCACCACCGGAGCACCACCAAAGCATCACTCAGCACCAACTCAGCATTGCTTAGAACCACCTCTGTATTACTCAGCACTAGTGCAGCACCACCTGTGCACCAGAACTGCATCAGCACAGTGCCACCTCAGCATCAGTGCAGCACCACCTCAGCATGAGCACAGCACTACCTCAGCATCAGTACAGCACCATTTGAGCATCAGCAGAGCACCTCCTCCTAGTCAGTGCACCACCACTGCAGCACCAGCACAGGATCACTCAGCACCACCTCAGCACTAGTGCAGCACCACCTCAGCACCACCTCAACATCACCCCAGCACCATCACAGCATCAGCACAGCACCACCACCAGTGCAGCCACACATCAACAGAAGCTCTGCACCGGCTCAGCACCACTTCAGCATCAGTGCAGCTCCACTGTAGCATTAGTACAGCATAAACTCAGCACAGTACCAACTCAGCATCTCTCAGCACCACCTGAGCACCAGCACTTCACCACCACCTCAGCATTACTTAGCACCACAACAGCATCACTCGGCACCACCACAGCATCACTCAGCACCACCTCAGCATCAGCTGAGCACCAATTGAGCACCACCACAGCACAACTGTAGCATCAGCACTGCACCATCTCAGCATAGCAAGGCACCACCTCCCCATCAGTACACCACCACCAGTGCAGCACCAACTCAGCATAACCTCAACATCAGCACAGCACCATTTCAGAATCAGCACAGCACCACCTCTGCATCAGTGCACCACCACCAGCGCAGCCCCACTTCAGCATCAGCACATCCCCACCTCAGCACCAGTGAAGCCCCACCTCAGCAGCAACTCAGCACCAACGCAACACCACTTAAGCATCAGTACAGCACCGTATCAGTGCAGCATCACTTCATCACAACACCAACTCAGCATCACTCAGCACCACCTGAACACCAGCTCAGCACCGCCCCAGCACCAGCCCACTACCACCACCTCAGCATGACTTAACACCACCTCAGCATAGCTCATCCCCACCTCAGCATCACTTAGCACCACCTCAGAATCACTCACAATCACCTGCGCACCACCACAGTACCCAGTACTATCTAATCATCAGCACAGCACCACCTCCTTATCAGTGCACCACCATCAGTGCAGAACCAACTCAGCATCAGCACTGCAGTACCTTAGCACCAGCGCAACACCTCCTCAGCACCAGCACAGCACCATCTCAATTTCAGCACAGCACTATCTCAGCATCAACACAGCACCCCCTCTGCAGCAATAAACCACCACCAGTGCAGTCCCAACTCAGCACCAGCACAGCCCCACCTCAGCAGCAATTCAGCACCACTTCAGCACAGCATCACCTCAGCACAGCACTGACTCAGCATCACTTAGTAAGTACCATCTGAGCACCAGTGCAGCACCACCACCTTAGCATGACAAAGCACCACAGCATCACTCCGCACCACCTCAGCATCACTGGAAACCACCTCGGTATCATTCAGCATCACCTGATCATCACCTCTGTACAAGCACACCACCACCTAAGTACCACCTCAGCATCACTCAGCACCACCTCAGTCTGCTCTTGGAATCAGGCATCTGTTGATTCTCCCCTAGTGTCTGTCTGCTTCTCAATTTGTAATTCAGGTACTATTTCCCAACCTACACCCTCCCATTGTTTATGTCCCCCATAACACATAACAAAAAAAGCTATAACAAACATGCATTAGAACAGGCAGGAAAAAGTTTTCAGCATTGCAATGACAAAAAACAAGAAGACAATTTTTATGTTCATTCTTTTTTTTAATAGGGTTGTTCAGTTGTACAGAATGTCTTCTTGGTTATATATCAGAGAACAAAAATGCTTATAACACTTTTATATTATAATTTTTAACCATGCTGAACAGAAGCCACACTGCTCTACAACATAGTTCAAAGACATTGGCAAAGCCAATAGCTCAGGCTAAGAACGTATCAGGTCCCAATGGTCAGATCTATCGGCTATGCCAATGCTTGTTCACTTTGGCCCCTCTTTTCTTCTTACTGCTTTATCATAGTGATGAAGACCGCAATCCACAGATGTGTCATAAAGTAAGCAGTTTAATACCTTTCTGAACTGAACATGTGAGCTAAAGAGCCCTGTTTTACCCCTTCAAGTGTGTTGATTTAATTAATAACTAATATGCGGGGATAATGTTACCTAAGTGTGGGTGTAATTACCCTTGACTACATAACAAAGACAAAGTGAGTTAATAGATGTTGATACACACCTCACAGCCTGGTGCACACGCTGTGTATTCTTGCACACTTCCTGCATGTTTTACACGCCTCAGTTCACTTTGGCTGCTGCAGAGAACAGGCTGGTGTCCAAGCCAGGACGAGCCTAGAAAGCTGCAGCTTGTACCCCTCCTACTCGCCTGGATCTGCCTGATGAGGTTAATAATATCTCTGAATACATATGCATAGCATTAGTTTACATGGTAACATGCATAATTCACAGAACAGGGGAGCTCTGAGGAAGCCAGCATCCGTGATGCGCCGGGCGGCCGTCCAGCGTTCGCCATCTGCTGAGGTTTGATGCACAATTTTTGCCTAAGTGAGCCATTTATCTTACATATTATCTCCGGCGTGTAATGACCCGGCAGTTGGGGTGGGGGTTGGGCTACCTTTGAACACGGCTCTGGAGGTGCCAAGATGTGCCGTATGGCGCACAAGGAGTCAGGGGTGCAGCCAGAGGTTACCACCGCTGTAAACGAACCACACACGACATCCAAAACGCTTTCCTTCTATCTGTCCTATTGTCTGTTTGACATCTCCCCAGCCCTTCTGACTGCACACTTGCCTCTCTCATCTTCATCCCAAGGGTCTCGTAACAATCTGCTCTCTGGTTAAGCTGGACATCAGAACATCATTTAAAAAAATATTGTGTCACATAGATTTTGGTTCTCAAATATCGTTTATAAACAAAGGGGCCGATTCACAGAACTAGCTTAAGACAAAATCCTAAACTTACTACCATTTTGGTACTCAAAGAAGGCACTTACTCATTTTGCTATTCACAGAAGGCACTTACTCATTGATGAGTAAGTGCCTTCTGTGAATACCAAAATGAGTAACTTACTCATTTTGAGTAACTTACTCATTTTGAGTAACTTACTCATTTAGAGTAATTTACTCATTTTTGTATTCACAGAAGGCACTTACTCATTAATGAATAAGTGCCTTCTGTGAATACTAAAATGAGTAAGTGCCTTCTGTGAATACCAAAATGAGTAAGTGCCTTACCAAAATGAAATGAAATGAAAAAGCGTTTATTGTTCAATTATTTAAAATCATTACAATATGCTAACTGTATAAAAATAATTATCTAAAAAAGAAGCATGAGTTATATTCCCTAAACTTTTTCCTCCAGTCGGTTAAACGTAAAACCTTCATAAAATGACATATTATGACTATGCAGTTTAAAAACAAAGTGCATTAATGTTTTCAAATTGGAGGTGTGTCCGCCTCTCTCCTCCATCCAGACCTACAGTTTCCTTTTTGCAGCGCAGCGCTTGCGGACAGTCCCGCGCGAATTAGGTCTGTAAATTTCCCCAGCCGTGCTACTATTTGACTTGCTGTAGACAAAAAAACACAAGTCCGAAATTTCGCAGCATCGGTTGAGGCCCTGAGTTCTGCAAATTGGGATAACCAAACGTTGCCTCTCTCTAGCTAATTTTGGGCAGCAACACAACAAGTGATACCAGGATTCCTGGTGGTAGTCACAAAGTCTGCATGCTACTGATTTATCCACTCGGGCCCAGCTTGGGTTGAACTCCACTATGGGTAGTGCCAGGAGCCTCATGTGAGTGATCTTTTTTCGGGTTTGAACGGAAAGAGCTTGTTCAAAGTAGGGCTGTGCTTTACCCACTTTATAAGAGTCATCCAGTGAGGAGAGGTTTGGGTGATGATGCAGACTGGCGAGATCTCTTGCGAATGATTTTTGCTTTACCTGTCGGTTCACTGCTCTTTTCCATGCTGCAGTTGAGATGTTCGTGTTGGCCAGGTTTTGCACCTCTATTTCCAGCAATTGATTGGCTGGTGCCAGTTGCGTTTGCCATGGCGATCCGCTTTCTTCAAAGATTGTTTTAATTTGCGCTTTCAAAGCCGTTGCTGGTGCTCGCAGGGAGCTAATATAATATTTTATTGAGTCTCCCAGGCAAGAGATGTCGGGATGGGAAAGGCCCAGCTCCAGCCTTACTCTAGCTCTCCTGGCCTGTCGTGGGATACCCAGCCCTTTCTTGTATGCAGCAATTTGAAAATTCATATAGAAGTTGGTAAGGGCTCAGGGAAAAATTAAATGGCCATAGTTGACTGAGGGCAATATTTTTGCTTTTAAGACTTTCAAGATGGAGTCCGTAGATGGACAATGTCATTTACGATTGAGGTTTTCCAGACTGCAGATGATTCCTGCCCCTTTACTTTTTAAGTGCTTCAGATGAGCTGTTGTCTTTGCCCCCTCCGTTAGCCTGAGGCCCAGGTAGTTATAATTTTTGCAAGATCTAATTTGCTGGTCACCCAGGTGCCATTGGGCTATGTGCTTTCGATGATACTTCCCAATGATGAGATTCTTAGTCTTATCCTGGTTTACCAATAAGTTGTTCTTTTGATTAAACCTGTTTAGCGCGTCTCGGGCTTTCTGTAAGCCTATCCTAGTGTGGTCCAAAATTACAAGGTCGTCGGCATATTGAAGTATTTGGAGCCGCTTGTTCCCCAGCTTTGGAATGACTAAGTTTGCCCCCTCCAAAGCTTGGCCCAGGTTGGATGTGTAGATGTTGAACAAAAGTGGTGCAAGAACACACCCCTGTTTGAGGCCGTTATTTGTTGGGACCTTGTTGGTCATCGATGATTGGCTGGTCTTAATCCTTACTCAGGTCCCTTCGTGTAGAGACCTTATTGCCGTAAGCAACTTTTCGAGGATGCCCCAGTTGGTGAGTTTACTCCATAGTATGCCACGGTCTACGCGGTCGAATGCTGCGCTGTAGTCCACAAAGCAGCAAAACAAGGGAGGTTGAGCGGGCTGAGTCGCACGTTTGGACAGGTATCCCAGTGCTATGATGTTGTCTACTGTGGAACATTGTGGTCTGAATCCTGTTTGAAAAAAAGGCAAGATGTTGTGCTCCTCCGCCCAGCTTTCTAGTTCCTTCAACAGCACTCTAGCGAATGCCTTTGCTTCGATGTCTAGCAAGGCCACGAGCCGATAGTTTTCGGGTTTTGTGCGATCTCCCTTTTTGTATATGGGGCAGAGTACTGAGCCTTTCCACGATGATGGGATGGAGGCTGTTTCAAAGGCGTACTTGAAAAGTGGGGTTAGCTGTTCTGCCCAGAATCCGTGTGCCTCTTTAAACACCGCCGCTGGAACACCGTTGGGGCCCGGTGCGCTGTCTGTCCTCATTTTCTTGATCAACTTAGTTATCTCTCTTGTGTTTATAAACAAGCTCTCGACCTCATCTTCGTTATCTAATGGATTTAGCTGTTCTTGCGTGACCCTCATTGCCTGCTCTGTAGTGTACAGTTGTTTTGCGTACTTGACCCATTCCGTGGCTGCCACGCCATTTTCTTTACTTTTGTCAGTATGACTTAATTGTCTGATGTATCTCCAGAGGCGGACGTGGCCGTTTTCTTTAAGCATGTGAAATATTTTCAACCACTCCGCCTCAATTTTTTTTGTTCGGATTTCCCATATTTTTTTCCTGTGTTCACGTCGAAGGACTTTTATTTCCGCGCTGAGATGAGTTGTCACTCCTTTTCTTCTCGCCTTCAGAGCTTTAGAGAGGCTCTGTTTCGTTTGCTCTAAATCCGTTGGGTTTGGCTGTAGTAGGTGGATTTGCGGGTGAAGGTGTTTGGTTTTCAGGGGCCCACTAACCTGTCCTAGGACCAATTTTAATTCCAGAAGTAGTTCCGTCCAGTGCTCCGTGGGAGGAGCCGTTATTTGGCACTGCTCTTTGCGGACGACCCACTCCATGAGCGCTGGACTTATTTTTGTGGACCACTTTATTCTGTTCAATGCTGTGTGGTGCTCTTCCTCGGTAGAGATACCCATTTATGTCTAATGTGACCCTCAGTGGTTTGTGATCGCTTTCCTCCCTGTCTCCCACCTCAAAGTCCTTAACAAGTGTTACAAATTTCTTTGCGATGAAGATGTAATCAATTGTTGACTTGTTATTGAAGGTGGGCAAGGGACACCATTGTGGGTCCACAGCTTTCATGGTAGCATGGGTAGAGACCATATTATGCGCAGTCAACAGTTGAACTAAGGGAACCAGTTCTGTAACGCTTGACGTGTCCCTCGTGTCGTCGTCTAGCCCCCTGATGTTCAAGTCCCCTGCAATGATTGGGAAGTGAGATGCGTGTTTGTTTATCAAGTGATCAATTTTTTGGGATATTAATTTTATTGCTTGGTTTTTTTGCCTTGTGGCAGGGTTTATGTAACAATTGAATATCAGCAGGCGGATTGCGTTATTATTACTTTTGAGGCCAGAGATCAGAACTGCTTGGAGATTCACTGAGTTGGTTTCTATTGAGTTTACCTCTATTTTACGGTTGTGGTTGATGTAAATTGAAAGCCCACCTGCTGCTCTCCCAGAGATATTACTTTTTACCGCTGTGGTGTGAATCTCGTAAAACTCTGAAAGAATTAAGGGTTCTGTAGCACATGTCTCTTGTAAACAGAGTATGTCATTTTCTTGAAGATACAAGCTTGCTGCTTTACAGTTGAGCATCCTTTTCAACCCTGCAACATTCCGTGATAAGATGGACAATAGAGTGTTGTTCCACCTTTTTTGGTACTTATTCCAGTAGCTGGCTCCCTTTCCTTTGTTGGATGTGCCGTCGAGGGCTCGTGTCCCCCAGGCCCATCGTCATGTTTTGCCTTGCGGTGTGATTTAGGTCCATGTGGAGCACTACCCTTTGCTCTGCGGAGCTTATTATTTTGTAGGCCTTGTAGAGTCTCGGGACCATGGGCGCACTTGTCCCTTTTTGATTAACTGCCGTCCCTTTTAACACCGAGTATGCCTCCTTTGTAGGGGGGTTTAGTGCTAGAACGTGTGGGTATTTCTCAGGTATGGGAAATGCTATGTCAATTCCCCAGGCGGCCATCATTGCTATTTCATCAGTAGTGAGCCCCACTTGGGCGTGTCTGCTCAGTCCAATTGAGGTTGATTCATGGTGGGTGTCGCTTGTTAGACTAAAGAATTTAACCCAGACTAAATCTTCTGTTTGAATTTCCGTAAGAGATGGTATATGCTTGAATAGCCTGAGTAAGTTGCCCCTGTTTAGTATATCGTGGTTACCTTTGATGTGGTATCTAGGGGTTAGAATCACCTCGTATGTTGTTTTACTAATTTGATTTACTTTGCCCTGATCCTTTAGTTCTCCTTCGCTGCTGGGTGCTTTTCTACTAATGCCGTAGGTCCGTTTGCCTGAGGCCGGCTGCTGGGCAGAACGTTGAAGTGGCAGTTCTACTTGGTCGCACATTTTCAGCCCCCCAGGGGTGAGGTGACCCTTAGTTGTACTGGCCCTCTGGTTTTCTGTGTTCCCTCAATTTGTTGTTTAACTCCGGGGGAGGATAGGCTCCGCCAGCCCTGCCATGTGGGCTTTGAGCACCCTCTGTATGGGGGATTGGCTGTTTGTAGCTACCCCTCAGATCTGTCTTCCCCGGGGAGGGTGAAACTGTGCCTATTGAATTATTTGAAGGCTGACTTTTTTTTGTCCTCATTACGCAACATATTAAAGTTTGGAGATTATCAGGGTCCTTTCTCTTACTCAAACCTTTCTTTGTTTTTTTATGGATCTAGGCCACGATTTTCCGGTATTTCAGAGAAGAGGAACCCTTTACTTCCATACACTTTTATGAAAAAGAACTCTTTAATTCGATCGCGGGTAAGCTAGCCATTTTGGCTACTTTAAAGAGCCTTCATCTGTTGTTGTTGCATAAGTGTAATCATTGGACTTGGCGAAGTACGTGGGTGAGCCCAAACAAATGTATATTAAAACAGAGCCACCTTATAACTTAAATCAAATCAAACCTTATGAAACTCTTCCCATATTTCCCAAAATTTTAATTTCTTAGAGAATAATTTCTTTTTTCTATCGAAATCTGACTTTTTGTAAAGATTGGAAAGAGGCGTCTTGATTCTGTATTACTTTGTGATTTTTGGAAATGAGATGGTAAAAGGAGGGCACGTTTTTTTGCTGTCTTGGCTTTTTTTTCCTGTTTCTTAAGCTTTTTCTTGGCCCTCCTTGACAGAGGAAACTCCTTACTTGTCTGGTTGAGGTTGATGTCTTCTGATTGTTTTTCCAATGAGGAGTGGCTGTTGTTGGATTTGCGTCTGAACGGACTACTTGAGACTTTGTTCGATGTCGAGGAGTCGTGTGCTTCTGAGATTATTATTGAATCACCCGCTTTTCCTCCTCCTGCTGTGCCTGACTGGTTTTCAAGTTTTAAGTCAGAACTGCAACTGTCCTTGTCGATTGGGATTCCAGTTTGAGTTTTTAGAGCTTCCACCATCCCTTTAAGAATTTCTGGCAGTGTTGCCCATGTATCCATGAGTGCGGCGCACGAGCAGGTGCCTATGCTATTGATCTGGGTGACACTCAGCTTTTTCTCCAGAAGATCTACCTTATTGTTCAGCTCCGCTAAACGTAGCGCGATAGTTGCTAGTAGATCGATTTGTAGCTCCATCTTCTTTGATTGCCAGAGCAAGGACCTGCCCATGTTTTGCACTGTTTCTCCGGGAAGGGATGATCCTTGTTCCAAAATGGCACTGCTCTCCTGATGTTTTTGGCTTTGGGGACTTGATGTAAAGGAGGGTGTGCATTGGTCCTCGTTGGAGCTTCTATAAAAGGTTGGAGTCAGCTCCAATGTACTTTGTATCTTGGGTTCTAGCTTTCGGAGAAATATTGGGGATAGACAACCCAGATTTTGCTGCCTCTCTGACGCGGCAGAGCCTGGATTTAGTGACGATGGCCTCAGCACCGGGGAGGGAGGAATCAACTGATCTTGACAGTGTATTTGGGCAATTGTAACGTGCTCTGTCTTCCGGCAACTTGGTGCTGGTGTGTCTCTTGCTGAATCAGGTATGTGACCCAAACCTGAGCAGGAGCGAGAGTGCCATCTTTCTAAACTTGTGGTTCCAGGGCTTTCGCATTGTGTTTGTGTGTTTGGCAGCTTGAGATAGAGCTGATTCCCTGAGCTATTGTCCGTCTCGTCGCTACTTATGCATCCTTGTTGCACGGGAATGTCTGAAGTGCTCTCTGGGTTGGGTGTAAGTTTAGTCTGTTGGTAGCAAGGACCCCCTGATACGGATCAATATCCTGGGACAGGGTAAACACTATGTGAAAAGTAACACTCCCAGGCATACAATACGAAAGTTAACACAATAGATTGAACAAAACAAACTAGTTCAGTTTAGAAAAAAATACATATTTTTAATTTGATTAAAAAGAAACATTAAAATTCAATACATTGCTCAAAATTGATAAAAATAACCATATAATGATACATATGTGTTCACAAATGAAAATTTAAAAAGAGGTTAGATGGCATCCGGTCGACGCGTTTCGACATATAAATTATGTCTTCATCAGGACTTATACCATCAAAATTCTGTAAAAAATCAGAACATGATTTTAATATTCTTATATTCCTATCGTGACAAATCACAACTGAACTAGTTAACGGTTTGTTACACCATTCTATTGGTAAGAATATAATATTCTATTCACATTCTTGATATACTGCTTTACATAAACATTTAAGACCTATGCGTATACAGAAACATTTGTTTAAAGAAATAATTTTCTTGGGATGGTGTGATTAATGTTCGTAAATCTGGCAGGGGAGACCTGACCATCCACTCTATTTCCCAATCATGGAAGAACATACCCAATACAACTACAGGCAAGTTAAGAAGTTAATACAATAATAAACAGACCCTTATTTCTGAACATTTCAACCTAGAGAGATAAATCAGATACATCTTGCACCATATATGTTTCACAACTGAGTATAGTTGAAGACAGTACTGGTTTCTAAGAAATCACGTAATTGCTTGGTACATGGTCCACCAAAAATGGTCTTAATTCTCTTAGGTTTATTTAAATATGGCTGTTCTTAGACAATGAATGGGGCCCATTTACTCGTGATTACTAGAGTGGTGGAAAAAGAAAAGGAAATGAAAAAGACAGAAAGTGGAGAATACTGATTAAGACACTCCTTGATTCAATGGTATTAAATATATCCATTGGTTATGTCCAAAGCACTATTAATTTCTAGAGATGCTCATAGTAAACATCACATATTAAGTTGACTTATCCCATTCAAACGCATGTTCTCATAATAATTATTGTGAAAAACTACTATAACTCCTATTTAAATTACGCACCAAATGCACGTTATTAAAATATAGTTTTCTTACCTAAGTAGTGCTGCTATGATTCATATCTACTAGGACTATGATGAGTTTATGTAGTAGGGTTATTATGACCCAGGGCGTAGTCACGTCCCTACAAGTAGATAACATGCTTGCATTAATGGCGCGCTATTACTATTTATTTTTTAATTTTACTAAAGGGTAGCAAACACACATAACATTAATTCTCTTACCTTATATTAATTTTTAGTATGCCTTTACTCTGGGGTCTGATTAGTCAAGACGGCACCACCGTAGAACATTAATTTATTAAAAGTATCCTACCAAAAGATACAGAGAACACATTAAAATGATGAACCCAAAGTATGTAATCATATTGCACTATCAATAAGCCGCTTACCTAAATCACAAGAGACGTCTGCTGATAGTTATAGACCTTTCTATGTTCTTTTGATGAATACACAAAATCAATCATGCGCAGGAAGGGCGGTAGTATGCCACAGCCGTTCAGTAAACGGGGGCTCCTAATGCAAAGATATCAGCTCAATGTAAGTCATTGTATTAAAAGATAGGCGAAGTCAATGGACGCGTTTAAACAAGATTTACCTTAATCTCACGGGGCACTTTAAGCAAATGATATCGTATTCACCTCGTGGTCGGGAATACGTAAGCTTGAAACCAGCGTCTTGATATCAACTGTATGTCCGGTAAAATTTACAAGCCAAACGTACGCTACTCCTATAAAATAAGCGGCAAACCATTACTATTAGAATGGCTCTGTGCAAAATTGCAGTCAGATTTAGGCTCCCCTAAGCGCGACTCGTGTTCTCTTACCGTGAGTGCTGTGAGCTGACAGCTACATCCGGATATTCTGCCAACGGGTCAGGTTTTCAAAAAAGAGCGACTCTGATTGGACCTACAAACGCGCTTTTATATGCGCATTTTTTATTGGTTCTTGCTCCACCTGTGATTATTAAAGGGCACTCCTCGAATTTGCACTGTGCGGGCCCTTTTTCCCCCAGCTTCAGTGAGGTTTTCAAAAACGAGCGACTCTGAATGGAACTTCAAACGCGCTTTTATATGCGCATTTATTCTTGGTTCTTGCTCCACCTGTGATTGTTATTAAAGGGCACTTATCGAATTCGCACTATGCAGGCTCTATTTCCCAGCGTCAGTGGGGTTGAATGTAGGGATATTTATACAGAACTAATAATTCACTATCTAGGAGGGAATGATAAATCTAATTAAATTATATTTATATTAAAATTATATAGCCAAATGCATAATAAATTTTGAACCAGTTAACAGTCAGTTAGGGGTTTATAAATCAAGATATTTGAAGAATTCATATGATCGCATTCTCCCAGGGTAATTCATTGTTAAGGCCCTGGGTGAAGGTCTTAAGGGAATAGATCCAAAAGACCTCACGTTTCTTTCTTATCTTCTCCCCTCCTTTGGTATTTGGTGTATGGATTTTTTCCAGGATACGCCACCTCAGATCTGATGGAGCATGCTGGAAATCCATAAAATGTGCGACAAGTGGTGCTGACAGTTTTTTAGTTTTGATTGCTGACTTATGTTCGGTCAGCCGGGTTTTAATTGTTCTAGAAGTTTCGCCCACGTAACCCAGGTTACAAGGGCATACGAGGAGGTAAATGACATTGGTAGTATTGCATGTCCACAGCTCATTAGCTGTCATGCTATATCCATTCAGCTGGAAAGTCTCTCCTGTTATAATATTATTGCAGGATTGGCAGGAACCACATCTGGAAGTACCTTTCACAGGGTTTGCACCTTGTATTGATTTTTGTACAAACAAGGGCCTTTCAGAATTGCCTATATGTCTAGATCTTACGACATAGTCTTTTAAATTTTTGTTTCTCCGATGTGCAAACATCGGTTTCTTGAGTTTAGGTTTAGATGGCTCTATGTTTAGTAGGTGCCAGTTTGCATTCACTATCTGTCTGATGGTTGCATTCATCGTTGAATGTCGTGTAACACAAACCAATTTTGGTTCCTGGACTTCATTTTTTGGTCTTAATAGTACGTCCCGGTCATAGTATCGGGCTCTCTTGTAAGCTGCACGGACTAATCTATGGGGGTATCCTCTATCGAGGAATTTTTTCTTCATCTTTTCGGACTGGATATCATAGTCTTTAATATTTGTGCAGTTACGTCTCACCCTGAGAAACTACGAGAAGGGTATTCCATCCTTTTGGCTCCTCGGGTGATAGCTCGAGAAATGGAGCAAGGTGTTTCTTGAGGTGGGCTTAGTATACAGGTCTACTTCCAATTTATTGTTTACATTTCTAATATACACGTCCAGGAACTCAACCTTGGTAGCATTGACATTGGCAGTAAAATGAAGATTTTCATCCGCAAGATTTATCCACTCCAAGAATTCCTGAAGAGCCTGTTCCCCACTGGTCCAGATAAAGAAAATATCATCAATATACCTGTGCCAGTGGGAAACAGACTCATAGAATGGGGCCATCTCTTTGTGTATATTACGTGCCTCAAAGAGAGCCATGTATATATTAGCTATGGACGGAGCCATGGCTGCCCCCATGCTCACGCCCTTAATTTGTTGATACATGTGGTTTCCAAATTGGAAGACGTTTTCCTGCAGTACTATAGATAAGCAGTCATGGACAAACTGCTTGTTACAGGGTATCTGATGTAAATTTATGAACCACATGGTCGCATCAAGCGCTCCTTTCTGTGGGATATTACTATACAACGCTTCAACGTCAAGCGTAACTAATAGATCCCTATTCTCATTGAATGATAGATTTTCTACCTTGGCTATAATTTCACTGGTATCTTTAATGTATGATGGGGATAGTGAAATATAAGGTCTCAGTATGTTGTCTACATACTTTGAAATGGCCTCAGTAGGGGTCCCAATTGTAGAGACTATGGGTCGATAGGGGGGGTCCTGTTGGTTCTTGTGCATTTTGGGCAACCCATAAATGCACGCTAATTTCCCTTGGGAGGTGTTTAAGAATTCATATTCTTTTTTAGTTATTAAGTTCCTATCGAATGCTCTTTTTGTTGTTTCACGAATTTTTCTCACTACTCTATCCGTTGGATTGTTCGTGACTTCTTTATAGAAAAGAGGGTCATTCAGCATATTAAGCATGTTGGTTTCATATGCATTACAATCTATGAGGACAATACCGCCTCCTTTGTCACTGCTTTTTATTATAAGAGATTTGTCATTTTTTAGGTTGACTAAAGAATCATGTTCCTCCCTCCCCTCCCCTTGGGTGTAAGTTTAACCAGAAATTGTGTGATGAGTCCCCCTGATGGCATTGTGTGATGAGTCCCCCTGTTGGCGTGTGATGAGTCCCCCTGAAGCCCATAGGAATGAATGGGGCATTACCGGTCGGTATTTACCGAATCGGTAAATACCGATTTTGACAAGGGTGCAGGGGGTGTCACTTTGACACCCTCTAGCACCCCCAAAAAAGGGTCGGGACCATATGGCAGGCATACCTGCCCTAAGGGCAGGTCTGCCTGTCATATGGCACAGGTGTGCATGCACACATGTGCATGCACACCTGAATCGGTATTTCACCATCAAATTGAATTTGATGGTAAAATACCGATTTCTTAGGCCTTGTGGGACTCATAAGAGTCCCACCTACATATCAATGTTACCGATTCTGTAAAAATACCGGTCGGTAAATTTACCGACCGGTATATTTACAGAATCGGTAAAAATACCGATCGGTAAATTTACCGAACGGTAAATTTACCGATTCTGCCCCCTACATGTCAAAATCCTTTTACCGGTCGGTAACGGCCGAATTCGGCCGTTACCGACCGGTAAAACCCTACCTACATCTGGCCCTAAGTGCCTTCAGTGAATACCAAAATGGTAGTAAGTTTAGGATATTGTCTTCAGTTAGTTCTGTGAATCAGTCCCAAATTGTTCAGTTAGGTGTAGATTTCCTATTATGAACTCTAGTAATGAGATATTTTTTAAAACAAAAATGAATACACAATGTTTTTTTCTCAAATTGCATTAAGACCACTATATTCTGATACAGCACTTTAGAGGTCAACAGAGGTCAAAGCCACACCTTGTTTTTGCCCATCTTGGGCTCTCAGAATCTCACTACAAGTAGGCCATAAAATGGTCCAATAACCATTCCCCTGGGGATACTACGGGTGTAGATAATTCTTGAAGGGAGGGGGCTACATACTCCTAATTACTTTTATGGGTTATATCATGCAGGATTCAGCTTCTATGTACCAATTCCAGGAGCAGCCCGTGCAGGTAAGACCAGTGGCGTGGTGCAGCTGGTGGAGGGAATTCGACAGACGATGACGAGGGAAAATGTTTTATTTATTTATATTTTCTCTGCGTTGTTTGTCGTACTCGTATACCCCCCTCCTTACAGCTCTTACCTGCACGGGCAACTCCTGATTAATTCCCACATGTTTTTCAACATTTACGCTATGGGTTTTACCTAGACATAGTGCCTGCTTCCCGGAAAAGAAGAGCCACACTCAAAATCTCCAAGCCCATGGGGTTCCTGTGATTCTTGGAGCTGCTAAACTCCATTAACACTGCCTGCTCCTTACAACAGAATTTGCCACAGAAGAACCAAGATACTCACCTCATGTTGAACTGTCCACTGTGCACTAAACCCACACCCAGACCTTTAAAGTTGCCATCTGCTGTCACAATGGGCCCCTTTAAGAAATTGCTTTACTAGCTGAGAGGGGTGGAAACCCCACTCAAATAATAAACACAGTCCTTTTCAGGGTGAACCGGAATTTACACTGGGTTTAACCCTCTGGTAGCTTGGCACAAAGCAGTCAGGCTTAATTTAGAAGTAATGTGTAAAGTATTCACGCAGCACACACACAGTAATAGAGTGATACCACAACACAAGAAAAATCCCAAAACAATTTACAAAAAAATAGAGTAAAATGTAATAAATAATCTAACCCCAAAACAAACAAAATCCAATCAGATGAACTCATTTGTTAAGTTATAGGTAAGAATAGCACCGAAAGGTGCTAACTGTGGGCATCTGGTCATGCTGGACTGGGCCAAAGTAAGAAGTTCAGTCTGACCACGATGGAGAACAGGGAGGGTACAGGACCAAGTTCAGCCCGCTGGATTTGTACCTTAAGTCCGTGATGCAAGGTCTGTGCAACGTTTGTTTGCGAAGCCTTGTGTTGTTCTGTGTTGGTTCTCATGGAGCTTTCAGGTGTGGGTAAGGCTTACGAGGTCTTCTCATCACTCAGCATCAATTCCACTGAAGCTTTCAGCTGTGCAGAGTAGATTTGCTTCACATCACTCACCGTCAGTTCTGATGAAACTTTCATATATGCGGTGATACTTTGTGGGTCTTCGCATCACTTGGCGGTAGTTCTGGTGGAGCTTTCAGCTGGTGGAGAGGCTTTTTAGGTCTTTGCATTGCTAGGTATCAGTTCTGGTAGAGCCTTTAGTTTGGAGCTGCACAGCTTTGCAGGGTCCTGAATCGCTTTGTGTGGATCTGATGGAACATTCAGTTAGGCTGGGAGGAGTACTCTCTGATGGCAGCCAAAGGTCTAGGAACTGGGGTCACCTCTTTGAGATCAGGACTCACTCCAGCAGAGACCAGGAGCAGGACCCCTGTGGTAGTTGGAAGCTTGCAAATACAGTTGCATTATCAAGCAATACTTTTTCCCAAAGAGCAACACACACAAACACACCGATAAATGTCTAACATGCCAATCTGATTTCTATATATACATTCTGGTTTGCCCTTGTGAGAAACTCTACGTAGGGAGCACTATACACCCAGGGAAGAAATGTTCTAAAAAACATTGGCGCTATTAAGAATGGGTATACACAATATCCCATGGCACATCATTTTAATGATAAACACGAAGTGAATAGGGACTTGCCATGTATTCTTGCCCTGGATAGAGTTTCTATTTCTGTGCAAGGATGGGAACTGTACACACAAGCTTAGAGAGTTTGAATCTAAGTACATACTTGAACTAGACACCATTGTCCCCAAAAGCTTCAACTTTGATGAGGAAATGCACATTCATTTGGGTGAGTAGATACTCATTTTCCCCTTATCCCTGGGAGAGAGATGGGGAAATGTGTTTAATGACTTAGTTAGTGACCAATTTAATGGTGGGTTTTTGATGAAGAGTTCACTGTGTCTCTGACGTTGTGTGTCAACATCAAACCATCATACAGAAATTGTTTGCTCACGTGGGCGGACTTTATAAGAAAATTATGATTATGGTCTTAGGTAGGGTCATGTGACAGAGTCTTAACCTCATGCGCGCTAAGCGTTTTACCGACGTGCGCTGAGTTTTTCTAAAACCCGCGGTTCATGACGAGCTCAGCTCGTCATGAGCGTACGAGAGGCGTAACTCAGCTGAGCTGAGCTCGTCATGAGCGTCGAAGGGGTTAAAGAAGAATACACGTCCATGCAGGGATTTTTACAAAATATGTCTACTTTCACTATTGTCCACTGTCCGATTCTTATAAACGTATATGAACTGAGATTATATACATGACTGTAGGACGTATAAGGATCACAGGGTCACACTAGTGAAAAGCATGTTGATCAAAGTGAGAATAATTATTCATGTTTGTGTTATGTTTAACTATTTAGTTGATACTGTATGATTTCCAACTATGAGGCCTTAGGATGAACGCAATACTTCCTTTAATGTAATGTTGTTATATGTGAATCAACATTTTCCAGTATGTCTGACACTTTTCATTCGTAAGAAGTGAGCCCCTCACCCTTTTTCTATTTCGATGTATTTGTGTGCTTTAAAAAAATAAAATATATATATATATATATATATATATATATATAAAAATATATATATATATGTTTACTCACTGATTTCATCAACAAAATATATACAGCCAATGAAATAAGTACACGTTTGTTTAGTAGCATATTAACTTTAAAGAAAATGTAAACTTTTATTTAAAACTTTTTTTATATTTTATGGTGTTTAGGATTAGGAATGAGGAAAACTATCCTCATGCCAGACTTTATATCCCCTTTCAATGATCAAAAATGAGACGGAATCTATTACCCTATCCATTTTAATTAAATAAGAGTTGAGTTGAGATAGGCGTTAAAATCAATATGGTGTATGTCTCCTTGGCGCACCATCCCATATTAAATTGCATCCTCTAGTGTTGTGATTTGATTAGATAGGAGAGAGGTATGGGGTTATTGCTTCAGCAGGTGGAGCACGTGCAGAAACGCACGTGGTAACTGGAATTGCAGCCCTAATTGCTGCCTCAGAGCATCCCTGAATGTTTCATTGGAAATCCTGCATTGCACCATATGGTGTGTTCCTAAGACAGAGACAATAACAGAGTGGAATTAGAGCAGGTTATAAAGTTGGCAGCTGCACTGTCGAAAATGTACACGGTTTGAAATTGTAATTAAAATTTACCGGATTTGTGAAGGGAATAAATACTTGGGTTTAGGACAGCTGCTCCTGTGTTGCAACTTAACATCACAGACTTACCAATTAAGAGAAATGAGAAGTCAGGAAACCGGTTCCTCTTCCCAAGTAAATATTTCTGAACAACAAGAATGGGTTACTCAGAAGGCACACATTTACCTAGATTACGGAAGATGTACCTGGAGTATGTACTGCCTGGAAAACCATCAGGTTTTGAAAAAGAACCCCCACTCACCTATCTAGTAGGTGACATGCTTCATCATTGGGTTCCCACCCTGGTCACCGAATGTTTCCAGGGCGTACTGCGACGCCTGATTACAGCGGAGCTGGTTGTGTTTTGGGGGTGTGGTTGTGATTGTGCTTGAAAAGTGCTCAGGTGAGATGCAATTTAAAATTGGCTCAATACTCTCATTTGTATAAATTGTATTTTATTTTATTATTGAGAGTATTGGTCGATGTTAAAAGGTGGCAGATGGGAGAAGGATGTTATTTTGATCCTTCGTATCCTGTGATTGGTCGACATGTTTCAGCCATGATCTAATGTGCCCGGTAGGGTCAAATGGCTTTCTACAGGACCGATATGTGCATGCATGCACACTAAGACATTCAGCTAGTGAGTGGATCGTACTTACAGCCCACTAGGAAAACTTCATGTTGCTGTTTGGTTCTTTGGAGAGGAAAAACAGAAGTCTAATCGCAATCACAGACATAAATAGACATAGGCCGTGTTAAAAAATAGTGCTCAATGCAGACTAGGAGGTTGTACGAGTCTACAATTTGACTCTGTGTCATTTCTATAGTAAAAATCACTTTCAAAATGGCCTGGACAGGTGCTAATTCACACTAATGAAAGTAGATTTTGCAGTGAAAATCAAATGTTTTATCGCCTTTCATCTATTGGAAATTATTTTATATAATGCCCAACATATAAGAGACAGACATGACATACCCGGTAAACAGTCAAATATCGACTACAAAATATCGAATGGACATAATATCGAGTTTAAAATATAGAATGGACATAATATCGAATGGACAGAATATAGACATCAAAAATATTGTTTTTAAGGTAAGTAATGTAATATTGAATGTTAAAAATATAGAAAGTTAAAATATCGAAGTATATAATATAGGTTATTAAAATTATCGAATTTGTAATAATATCAAATTTTTTATAGTGTTTTTTATGTTATTATATGTGTGAAAAGTGTGTATTTATGTTATAATTTATTTTAATTAATGAATTGTGTTTTTTTAATGTTTGCGTAATTTAATTCTGCAGCGGGTTGTGGTTTTATAGGGGAATAGGGTGGGAAGTAATTTATTTATAATTAATTAAATATGTAAATCTATTTATTGGTATTCATTTTTAATTAATTGTTAATTGATTGATATTTGGTCATTAATTACATTTTAATTTGCAATTAATTTTAATTAATTGATTAATTGCTAATTATGTTATTTTTACTAATTTATTTTCTGTAGCGGGTTGTGGGTGTATAGGGGAATAGGGTGGGAAGTAATTTAATTATAATTAATAAAATATGTAAAATTATTTATTGGTATTTATTTAGAATTAATTGTTAATTAATTTTTTTATGGGTAATTAATTAAATTTGAATAGCCAATTAATTTTATTTAATTGATTAATTGCTAATTATGTTAATTTTACTAATTTATTTTCTGTAGAGGGTTGTGGGTTTATAGGGGAATAGGATGGGAAGTAATTTATTTATAATTATTTAAATAAATACATTTATTTATTTGTATTTAATTTGAATGGTTAATTAATTTTTAAATGTTAAATTATTAATTGTTAATTTGTAAATAATTTGTATTACTAGGTAATTAATTGTAATAATTAATTTTAATTTGTAAATTTAATTGATTAATTATTATATTATATTAAATTGGTAATTACTTTTAATTAATTTTTTATAGATATTTATTTATATTTTTTTAAATAATATATGAAGTATTTACTTTCCCTACTGTTGCACTCTCTGGAGTGGGAATAGTCATTTTTACCTCTACGCAATCCAACGCTTTCCCTACTGTTGCACTCACTGGAGTGGGAATAGTAATTTTTACCCCTACGCTATCCAACGCTTTCCTCACTGTTGCAGCCACTGGAGTGGGAATAGTAATTTTTACCCCTACGCTATCCAACGCTTTCCCTACTGTTGCACTCACTAGAGTGGGAATAGTAATTTTAACCCATACGCTATCCAACGCTTTCCCTACTGTTGCACTATTTGGAGTGGGAATAGTAATTTCTACCCCAACGCTATCCAACGCTTTCCCTACTGTTGTACTCTTTGGAGTCGGAATAGTAATTTTGACCCCTACGCTATCCAACGCTTTCCCTACTGTTGCACCCACTGGAGTGGGAATAGTAATTTTTACCCCTACGCTATCCAACGCTTTCCCTACTGTTGCACCCACTGGAGTGGGAATAGTAATTTTAACCCCTACGCTATCCAACGCTTTCCCTACTGTTGCACTCACTGGAGTGGGAATAGTAATTTTTACCCCTACGCTATCCAACGCTTTCCCTACTGTTGCACCCACTGGAGTGGGAATAGTAATGTTTACCCCTACGCTATCCAACGCTTTCCCTACTGTTGCACTCTTTGGAGTGGGAATAGTAATTTTAACCCCTACTCTATCCAACGCTTTCCCTACTGTTGCACTCTTTGAAGTTGGAATAGTAATTTTTACCTCTACGCTATCCAACGCTTTCCCTACTGTTGCACCCACTGGAGTGGGAATAGTAATTTTTACCCCTACGCTATCCAACGCTTTCCTCACTGTTGCAGCCACTGGAGTGGGAATAATAATTTTTACCCCTACGCTATCCAACGCTTTCCCTACTGTTGCACTCACTGGAGTGGGAAAAGTAATTTTAACCCCTACGCTATCCAACGCTTTCCCTACTGTTGCACTATTTGGAGTGGGAATAGTAATTTTTACCCCTACGCTATCCAACGCTTTCCCTACTGTTGCACTCTTTGGAGTTGGAATAGTAATTTTGACCCCTACGCTATCCAACGCTTTCCCTACTGTTGCACTCTTTGGAGTTGGAATAGTAATTTTGACCTCTACGCTATCCAACGCTTTCCCTACTGTTGCACCCACTGGAGTGGGAATAGTAATTTTTACCCCTACGCTATCCAACGCTTTCCCTACTGTTGCACCCACTGGAGTGGGAATAGTAATTTTAACCCCTACGCTATCCAATGCTTTCCCTAATGTTGCACTATTTGGAGTGGGAATAGTAATTTTTACCCCTACGCTATCCAGTGCTTTCCCTACTGTTGCACTCTTTGGAGTTGGAATAGTAATTTTTACCTCTACGCTATCCAACGCTTTCCCTACTGTTGCACTCACTGGAGTGAGAATAGTAATTTTTACCCCTACGCTATCCAACACTTTCCCCACTGTTGCACCCACTGGAGTGGGAATAGTAATTTTTACCTCTACGCTATCCAACGCTTTCCCTACTGTTGCACTCACTGGAGTGGGAATAGTAATTTTTACCCCTACGCTATCCAACACTTTCCCTACTGTTGCACCCACTGGAGTGGGAATAGTAATTTTAACCCCTACGCTATCCAACGCTTTCCCTACTGTTGCACTCTTTGGAGTTGGAATAGTAATTTTTACCTCTACGCTATCCAACGCTTTCCCTACTGTTGCACCCACTGGAGTGGGAATAGTAATTGTTACCCCTACGCTATCCAATGCTTTCCTTACTGTTGCACTGACTGGAGTGGGAATAGTAATTTTTACCTCTACGCTATCCAACGCTTTCCCTACTGTTGCACTCACTGGAGTGAGAATAGTAATTGTTACCCCTACGCTATCCAATGCTTTCCTTACTGTTGCACTCACTGGAGTGGGAATAGTAATTTTAACCTCTACGCTATCCAACGCTTTCCCCACTGTTGCACCCACTGGAGTAGGAATAGTAATTTTTACCTCTACGCTATCCAACGCTTTCCCTACTGTTGCACTCACTGGAGTGGGAATAGTAATTTTTTCCCCTACGCTATCCAACGCTTTCCCTACTGTTGCACCCACTGGAGTGGGAATAGTAATTTTTACCCCTACGCTATCCAACGCTTTCCCTACTGTTGCACTTTTTGGAGTGGGAATAGTAATTTTAACCCTTACGCTATCCAACGCTTTCCCTACTGTTGCACTATTTGGAGTGGGAATAGTAATTTTTACCCCTACGCTATCCAACGCTTTCCCTACTTTTGCACTCTATGGAGTGGGAACAGTAATGTTTACACTTCCGCTATCGTACGGTAATAATATTGGATATTATTTAATTATATTATGTTACTATATATATATATGTTTTAACAAATATTATTGTAAAACATTTTTTTATAACTTTCATCAATTATTTAATTATTATAAGTTAATTTAAGTATTTTTAAGTACATTTTAGTAATTAATTTTTAATATTAATTTACTTTAACACTGTTTTTAATAAAGTCGATATTTTAATAAACTATATTTTTGTAAACAATATTTTGTACTCGATATTTTTGTGCTTACCTGTTTGTAGATACAAACTCGATATTCTGTCTGTCGATATTTTGTCAACGATATTTTTACCCCTACGCTATCCAACG
The DNA here is from genome assembly GCF_964261635.1 of Lissotriton helveticus. Classification (NCBI taxonomy): domain Eukaryota; kingdom Metazoa; phylum Chordata; class Amphibia; order Caudata; family Salamandridae; genus Lissotriton; species Lissotriton helveticus. The sequence goes on along the minus strand of NC_136072.1, from coordinate 1,138,618,667 downwards.
CTTTACCTACTGTTGCACCCACTGGAGTGGGAATAGTAATTTTAACCCCTACGCTATCCAACGCTTTCCCTACTGTTGCACTATTTGGAGTGGGAATAGTAATTTTTACCCCTACGCTATCCAACGCTTTCCGTACTGTTGCACCCACTGGAGTGGGAATAGTAATGTTTACCCCTACGCTATCCAACGCTTTCCCTACTGTTGCACTCTTTGGAGTGGGAATAGTAATTTTAACCCCTATGCTATCCAACGCTTTCCCTACTGCTGCACTCTTTGGAGTTGGAATAGTAATTTTTACCTCTACGCTATCCAACGCTTTCCCTACTGTTGCACCCACTGGAGTGGGAATAGTAATTTTTACCCCCACGCTATCCAACGCTTTCCTCACTGTTGCAGCCACTGGAGTGGGAATAGTAATTTTTACCCCTACGCTATCCAACGCTTTCCCTACTGTTGCACTCACTGGAGTGGGAATAGTAATTTTAACCCCTACGCTATCCAACGCTTTCCCTACTGTTGCACTATTTGGAGTGGGAATAGTAATTTTTACCCCTACGCCATCCAACGCTTTCCCTACTGTTTCACTCTTTGGAGTTGGAATAGTAATTTTGACCCCTACGCTATCCAACGCTTTCCCTACTGTTGCACTCTTTGGAGTTGGAATAGTAATTTTGACCCCTACGCTATCCAACGCTTTCCCTACTGTTGCACCCACTGGAGTGGGAATAGTAATTTTTACCCCTACGCTATCCAACGCTTTCCCTACTGTTGCACCCACTGGAGTGGGAATAGTAATTTTAACCCCTACGCTATCCAACGCTTTCCCTAATGTTGCACTATTTGGAGTGGGAATAGTAATTTTTACCCCTACGCTATCCAGCGCTTTCCCTACTGTTGCACTCTTTGGAGTTGGAATAGTAATTTTTACCTCTACGCTATCCAACGCTTTCCCTACTGTTGCACTCACTGGAGAGAGAATAGTAATTTTTACCCCTACGCTATCCAACGCTTTCCCCACTGTTGCACCCACTGGAGTGGGAATAGTAATTTTAACCCCTACGCTATCCAACGCTTTCCCTACTGTTGCACTATTTGGAGTGGGAATAGTAATTTTTACCCCTACGCCATCCAACGCTTTCCCTACTGTTGCACTCTTTGGAGTTGGAATAGTAATTTTGACCCCTACGCTATCCAACGCTTTCCCTACTGTTGCACTATTTGGAGTGGGAATAGTAATTTTTACCCCTACGCCATCCAACGCTTTCCCTACTGTTGCACTCTTTGGAGTTGGAATAGTAATTTTGACCCCTACGCTATCCAACGCTTTCCCTACTGTTGCACTCTTTGGAGTTGGAATAGTAATTTTGACCCCTACGCTATCCAACGCTTTCCCTACTGTTGCACCCACTGGAGTGGGAATAGTAATTTTTACCCCTACGCTATCCAACGCTTTCCCTACTGTTGCACCCACTGGAGTGGGAATAGTAATTTTAACCCCTACGCTATCCAACACTTTCCCTAATGTTGCACTATTTGGAGTGGGAATAGTAATTTTTACCCCTACGCTATCCAGCGCTTTCCCTACTGTTGCACTCTTTGGAGTTGGAATAGCAATTTTTACCTCTACGCTATCCAACGCTTTCCCTACTGTTGCACTCACTGGAGAGAGAATAGTAATTTTTACCCCTACGCTATCCAACGCTTTCCCCACTGTTGCACCCACTGGAGTGGGAATAGTAATTTTAACCCCTACGCTATCCAACGCTTTCCCTACTGTTGCACTATTTGGAGTGGGAATAGTAATTTTTACCCCTACGCCATCCAACGCTTTCCCTACTGTTGCACTCTTTGGAGTTGGAATAGTAATTTTGACCCCTACGCTATCCAACGCTTTCCCTACTGTTGCACTCTTTGGAGTTGGAATAGTAATTTGGACCCCTACTCTATCCAACGCTTTCCCTACTGTTGCACTATTTGGAGTGGGAATAGTAATTTTTACCCCTACGCTATCCAACGCTTTCCCTACTTTTGCACTCTATGGAGTGGGAACAGTAATGTTTACACTTCCGCTATCGTACGGTAATAATATTGGATATTATTTAATTATATTATGTTACTATATATATATATGTTTTAACAAATATTATTGTAAAACATTTTTTTATAACTTTCATCAATTATTTAATTATTATAAGTTAATTTAAGTATTTTTAAGTACATTTTAGTAATTAATTTTTAATATTAATTTACTTTAACACTGTTTTTAATAAAGTCGATATTTTAATAAACTATATTTTTGTAAACAATATTTTGTACTCGATATTTTTGTGCTTACCTGTTTGTAGATACAAACTCGATATTCTGTCTGTCGATATTTTGTCAACGATATTTTTACCCCTACGCTATCCAACGCTTTCCCTACTGTTGCACCCACTGGAGTGGGAATAGTAATTTTAACCCCTACGCTATCCAACGCTTTCCCTACTGTTGCACTATTTGGAGTGGGAATAGTAATTTTTACCCCTACGCTATCCAACGCTTTCCGTACTGTTGCACCCACTGGAGTGGGAATAGTAATGTTTACCCCTACGCTATCCAACGCTTTCCCTACTGTTGCACTCTTTGGAGTGGGAATAGTAATTTTAACCCCTATGCTATCCAACGCTTTCCCTACTGCTGCACTCTTTGGAGTTGGAATAGTAATTTTTACCTCTACGCTATCCAACGCTTTCCCTACTGTTGCACCCACTGGAGTGGGAATAGTAATTTTTACCCCCACGCTATCCAACGCTTTCCTCACTGTTGCAGCCACTGGAGTGGGAATAGTAATTTTTACCCCTACGCTATCCAACGCTTTCCCTACTGTTGCACTCACTGGAGTGGGAATAGTAATTTTAACCCCTACGCTATCCAACGCTTTCCCTACTGTTGCACTATTTGGAGTGGGAATAGTAATTTTTACCCCTACGCCATCCAACGCTTTCCCTACTGTTTCACTCTTTGGAGTTGGAATAGTAATTTTGACCCCTACGCTATCCAACGCTTTCCCTACTGTTGCACTCTTTGGAGTTGGAATAGTAATTTTGACCCCTACGCTATCCAACGCTTTCCCTACTGTTGCACCCACTGGAGTGGGAATAGTAATTTTTACCCCTACGCTATCCAACGCTTTCCCTACTGTTGCACCCACTGGAGTGGGAATAGTAATTTTAACCCCTACGCTATCCAACGCTTTCCCTAATGTTGCACTATTTGGAGTGGGAATAGTAATTTTTACCCCTACGCTATCCAGCGCTTTCCCTACTGTTGCACTCTTTGGAGTTGGAATAGTAATTTTTACCTCTACGCTATCCAACGCTTTCCCTACTGTTGCACTCACTGGAGAGAGAATAGTAATTTTTACCCCTACGCTATCCAACGCTTTCCCCACTGTTGCACCCACTGGAGTGGGAATAGTAATTTTAACCCCTACGCTATCCAACGCTTTCCCTACTGTTGCACTATTTGGAGTGGGAATAGTAATTTTTACCCCTACGCCATCCAACGCTTTCCCTACTGTTGCACTCTTTGGAGTTGGAATAGTAATTTTGACCCCTACGCTATCCAACGCTTTCCCTACTGTTGCACTATTTGGAGTGGGAATAGTAATTTTTACCCCTACGCCATCCAACGCTTTCCCTACTGTTGCACTCTTTGGAGTTGGAATAGTAATTTTGACCCCTACGCTATCCAACGCTTTCCCTACTGTTGCACTCTTTGGAGTTGGAATAGTAATTTTGACCCCTACGCTATCCAACGCTTTCCCTACTGTTGCACCCACTGGAGTGGGAATAGTAATTTTTACCCCTACGCTATCCAACGCTTTCCCTACTGTTGCACCCACTGGAGTGGGAATAGTAATTTTAACCCCTACGCTATCCAACACTTTCCCTAATGTTGCACTATTTGGAGTGGGAATAGTAATTTTTACCCCTACGCTATCCAGCGCTTTCCCTACTGTTGCACTCTTTGGAGTTGGAATAGCAATTTTTACCTCTACGCTATCCAACGCTTTCCCTACTGTTGCACTCACTGGAGAGAGAATAGTAATTTTTACCCCTACGCTATCCAACGCTTTCCCCACTGTTGCACCCACTGGAGTGGGAATAGTAATTTTAACCCCTACGCTATCCAACGCTTTCCCTACTGTTGCACTATTTGGAGTGGGAATAGTAATTTTTACCCCTACGCCATCCAACGCTTTCCCTACTGTTGCACTCTTTGGAGTTGGAATAGTAATTTTGACCCCTACGCTATCCAACGCTTTCCCTACTGTTGCACTCTTTGGAGTTGGAATAGTAATTTGGACCCCTACTCTATCCAACGCTTTCCCTACTGTTGCACCCACTGGAGTGGGAATAGTAATTTTTACCCCTACGCTATCCAACGCTCTCCCTACTGTTGCACCCACTGGAGTGGGAATAGTAATTTTAACCCCTACGCTATCCAACGCTTTCCCTAATGTTGCACTATTTGGAGTGGGAATAGTAATTTTTACCCCTACGCTATCCAGCGCTTTCCCTACTGTTGCACTCTTTGGAGTTGGAATAGTAATTTTTACCTCTACGCTATCCAACGCTTTCCCTACTGTTGCACTCACTGGAGAGAGAATAGTAATTTTTACCCCTACGCTATCCAACGCTTTCCCCACTGTTGCACCCACTGGAGTGGGAATAGTAATTTTTACCTCTACGCTATCCAACGCTTTTCCTACTGTTGCACTCACTGGAGTGGGAATAGTAATTTTTACCCCTGCGCTATCCAACGCTTTCCCTACTGTTGCACCCACTGGAGTAGGAATAGTAATTTTTACCCCTACGCTATCCAACGCTTTCCCTACTGTTGCACTCTTTGGAGTGGGAATAGTAATTTTAACCCCTACGCTATCCAACGCTTTCCCTACTGTTGCACCCACTGGAGTGGGAATAGTAATTGTTACCCCAATGCTATCCAACGCTTTCCTTACTGTTGCACTCACTGGAGTGGGAATAGTAATTTTAACCTCTACGCTATCCAACGCTTTCCCTACTGTTGCACTCTTCGGAGTTGGAATAGTAATTTTTACCTCTACGCTATCCAACGCTTTCTCTACTGTTGCACTCACTGGAGTGAGAATAGTAATTTTTACCCCTACGCTATCCAACGCTTTCCCCACTGTTGCACCCACTGGAGTAGGAATAGTAATTTTTACCTCTACGCTATCCAACGCTTTCCCTACTGTTGCACTCACTGGAGTGGGAATAGTAATTTTTACCCCTAGGCTATCCAATGTTCTCCTACTGTTGCACCCACTGGAGTGGGAATAGTAATTTTTACCCCTACGCTATCCAACGCTTTCCCTACTGTTGCACTTTTTGGAGTGGGAATAGTAATTTTAACCCTTACGCTATCCAACGCTTTCCCTACTGTTGCACTATTTGGAGTGGGAATAGTAATTTTTACCCCTACGCTATTTAACGCTTTCCCTACTGTTGCACTCTATGGAGTGGGAACAGTAATGTTTACACTTCCGCTATCGTACGGTAATAATATTGGATATTATTTATTTATATTATGTTACTATATATATATGTTTTAACAAATATTATTGTAAAAAAATTTTTTTATAACTTTCATCAATTATTTAATTATTATAAGTTAATTTAAGTATTTTTAAGTACATTTTAGTAATTAATTTTTAATATTAATTTACTTTAACACTGTTTTGAATAAAGTCGATATTTTAATAAACTATATTTTTGTAAACAATATTTTGTACTCGATATTTTTGAGCTTACCTGTTTGTAGAAACAAACTCGATATTCTGTCTGTCGATATTTTGTCAACGATATTTTTACCCCTACGCTATCCAACGCTTTCCCTACTGTTGCACCCACTGGAGTGGGAATAGTAATTTTAACCCCTACGCTATCCAACGCTTTCCCTACTGTTGCACTATTTGGAGTGGGAATAGTAATTTTTACTCCTACGCTATCCAGCGCTTTCCCTACTGTTGCACTCTTTGGAGTTGGAATAGTAATTTTTACCTCTACGCTATCCAATGCTTTCCCAACTGTTGCACTCACTGGAGTGAGAATAGTAATTTTTATCCCTACGCTATCCAACGCTTTCCCCACTGTTGCACCCACTGGAGTGGGAATAGTAATTTTTACCTCTACGCTATCCAACGCTTTCCCTACTGTTGCACTCACTGGAGTGGGAATAGTAATTTTTACCTCTACGCTATCCAATGCTTTCCCTACGGTTGCACTCACTGGAGTGGGAATAGTAATTTTCACCCCTACGCTATCCAACGCTTTCCCTAATGTTGCACTATTTGGAGTGGGAATAGTAATTTTTACCGCTACGCTATCCAGCGCTTTCCCTACTGTTGCACTCTTTGGAGTTGAAATAGTAATTTTTACCTCTACGCTATCCAACGCTTTCCCTACTGTTGCACTCACTGGAGAGAGAATAGTAATTTTTACCCCTACGCTATCCAACGCTTTCCCCACTGTTGCACCCACTGGAGTGGGAATAGTAATTTTTACCTCTACGCGATCCAACGCTTTCCCTACTGTTGCACTCACTGGAGTGGGAATAGTAATTTTTACCCCTACACTATCCAACGCTTTCCCTACTGTTGCACCCACTGGAGTAGGAATAGTAATTGTTACCCCTACGCTATCCAACGCTTTCCCTACTGTTGCACTCTTTGGAGTTGGAATAGTAATTTTTACCTCTACGCTATCCAACGCTTTCCCTACTGTTGCACTCTTTGGAGTTGGAATAGTAATTTTTACCTCTACGCTATCCAACGCTTTCCCTACTGTTGCACCCACTGGAGTGGGAATAGTAATTGTTACCCCTACGCTATCCAACGCTTTCCCTACTGTTGCACTCTTCGGAGTTGGAATAGTAATTTTTACCTCTACGCTATCCAACGCTTTCTCTACTGTTGCACTCACTGGAGTGAGAATAGTAATTTTTACCCCTACGCTATCCAACGCTTTCCCCACTGTTGCACCCACTGGAGTAGGAATAGTAATTTTTACCTCTACGCTATCCAACGCTTTTCCTACTGTTGCACTCACTGGAGTGGGAATAGTAATTTTTACCCCTAGGCTATCCAATGTTCTCCTACTGTTGCACCCACTGGAGTGGGAATAGTAATTTTTACCCCTACGCTATCCAACGCTTTCCCTACTGTTGCACTTTTTGGAGTGGGAATAGTAATTTTAACCCTTACACTATCCAACGCTTTCCCTACTGTTGCACTATTTGGAGTGGGAATAGTAATTTTTACCCCTACGCTATTTAACGCTTTCCCTACTGTTGCACTCTATGGAGTGGGAACAGTAATGTTTACACTTCCGCTATCGTACGGTAATAATATTGGATATTATTTATTTATATTATGTTACTATATATATATGTTTTAACAAATATTATTGTAAAAAATTTTTTTTATAACTTTCATCAATTATTTAATTATTATAAGTTAATTTAAGTATTTTTAAGTACATTTTAGTAATTAATTTTTAATATTAATTTACTTTAACACTGTTTTGAATAAAGTCGATATTTTAATAAACTATATTTTTGTAAACAATATTTTGTACTCGATATTTTTGAGCTTACCTGTTTGTAGAAACAAACTCGATATTCTGTCTGTCGATATTTTGTCAACGATATTTTTACCCCTACGCTATCCAACGCTTTCCCTACTGTTGCACCCACTGGAGTGGGAATAGTAATTTTAACCCCTACGCTATCCAACGCTTTCCCTACTGTTGCACTATTTGGAGTGGGAATAGTAATTTTTACTCCTACGCTATCCAGCGCTTTCCCTACTGTTGCACTCTTTGGAGTTGGAATAGTAATTTTTACCTCTACGCTATCCAATGCTTTCCCAACTGTTGCACTCACTGGAGTGAGAATAGTAATTTTTATCCCTACGCTATCCAACGCTTTCCCCACTGTTGCACCCACTGGAGTGGGAATAGTAATTTTTACCTCTACGCTATCCAACGCTTTCCCTACTGTTGCACTCACTGGAGTGGGAATAGTAATTTTTACCTCTACGCTATCCAATGCTTTCCCTACGGTTGCACTCACTGGAGTGGGAATAGTAATTTTCACCCCTACGCTATCCAACGCTTTCCCTAATGTTGCACTATTTGGAGTGGGAATAGTAATTTTTACCCCTACGCTATCCAGCGCTTTCCCTACTGTTGCACTCTTTGGAGTTGAAATAGTAATTTTTACCTCTACGCTATCCAACGCTTTCCCTACTGTTGCACTCACTGGAGAGAGAATAGTAATTTTTACCCCTACGCTATCCAACGCTTTCCCCACTGTTGCACCCACTGGAGTGGGAATAGTAATTTTTACCTCTACGCGATCCAACGCTTTCCCTACTGTTGCACTCACTGGAGTGGGAATAGTAATTTTTACCCCTACACTATCCAACGCTTTCCCTACTGTTGCACCCACTGGAGTAGGAATAGTAATTGTTACCCCTACGCTATCCAACGCTTTCCCTACTGTTGCACTCTTTGGAGTTGGAATAGTAATTTTTACCTCTACGCTATCCAACGCTTTCCCTACTGTTGCACTCTTTGGAGTTGGAATAGTAATTTTTACCTCTACGCTATCCAACGCTTTCCCTACTGTTGCACCCACTGGAGTGGGAATAGTAATTGTTACCCCTACGCTATCCAACGCTTTCCTTACTGTTGCACTCACTGGAGTGGGAATAGTAATTTTAACCTCTACGCTATCCAACGCTTTCCCTACTGTTGCACTCTTCGGAGTTGGAATAGTAATTTTTACCTCTACGCTATCCAACGCTTTCCCTACTGTTGCACTCACTGGAGTGAGAATAGTAATTTTTACCCCTACGCTATCCAACGCTTTCCCCACTGTTGCACCCACTGGAGTAGGAATAGTAAATTTTACCTCTACGCTATCCAACGCTTTCCCTACTGTTGCACTCACTGGAGTGGGAATAGTAATTTTTACCCCTAGGCTATCCAATGCTTTCCCTACTGTTGCACCCACTGGAGTGGAAATAGTAATTTTTACCCCTACGCTATCCAACGCTTTCCCTACTGTTGCACTTTTTAGAGTGGGAATAGTAATTTTAACCCTTACGCTATCCAACGCTTTCCCTACTGTTGCACTATTTGGAGTGGGAATAGTAATTTTTACCCCTACGCTATTTAACGCTTTCCCTACTGTTGCACTCTATGGAGTGGGAACAGTAATGTTTACACTTCCGCTATCGTACGGTAATAATATTGGATATTATTTATTTATATTATGTTACTATATATATATTTTTAACAAATATTATTGTAAATTTTTTTTTATAACTTTCATCAATTATTTAATTATTATAAGTTAATTTAAGTATTTTTAAGTACATTTTAGTAATTAATTTTTAATATTAATTTAATTTACTTTAACACTGTTTTTAATAAAGTCGATATTTTAATAAACTATATTTTTGTAAACAATATTTTGTACTCGATATTTTTGTGCTTACCTGTTTGCAGAAACAAACTTGATATTCTGTCTGTCGATATTTTGTCAACGATATTTTTACCCCTACGCTATCCAACGCTTCCCCTACTGTTGCACCCACTGGAGTGGGAATAGTAATTTTAACCCCTACGCTATCCAACGCTTTCCCTACTGTTGCACTATTTGGAGTGGGAATAGTAATTTTTACCCCTACGCTATCCAGCGCTTTCCCTACTGTTGCACTCTTTGGAGTTGGAATAGTAATTTTTACCTCTACGCTATCCAACGCTTTCCCAACTGTTGCACTCACTGGAGTGAGAATAGTAATTTTTACCCCTACGCTATCCAACGCTTTCCCCACTGTTGCACCCACTGGAGTGGGAATAGTAATTTTTACCTCTACGCTATCCAACGCTTTCCCTACTGTTGCACTCACTGGAGTGGGAATAGTAATTTTTACCCCTACGCTATCCAACGCTTTCCCTACTGTTGCACCCACTGGAGTGGGAATAGTAATTTTTAACCCTACGCTATCCAACGCTTTCCCTACTGTTGCACTCTTTGGAGTGGGAATAGTGATTTTAACCCCTACGCTATCCAACGCTTTCCCTACTGTTGCACTCACTGGAGTGGGAATAGTAATTTTTACCTCTATGCTATCCAATGCTTTCCCTACTGTTGCACTCACTGGAGTGGGAATAGTAATTTTTACCCCTACGCTATCCAACGCTTTCTCTACTGTTGCACCCACTGGAGTGGGAATAGTAATTTTTACCCCTACGCTATCCAACGCTTTCCCTACTGTTGCACTTTTTGGAGTGGGAATAGTAATTTTAACCCTTACGCTATCCAACGCTTTCCCTACTGTTGCACTATTTGGAGTGGGAATAGTAATTTTTACCCCTACGCTATCCAACGCTTTCCCTACTGTTGCACTCTATGGAGTGGGAATAGTAATTTTTACACTTCCGCTATCGTACGGTAATAATATTGGATATTATTTAATTATATTACGTTACTATATATATATATGTTTTAACAAATATTATTGTAAAACATTTTTTTTATAACTTTCATTAATTATTTTTATTGTAAGTTAATTTAAGTATTTTTTATATATTTTAGTAATTCATTTTTAATATCAATTTAATTTAACACTTTTTAATAAAGTCGATATTTTAATAAACTATATTTTTGTAAACAATATTTTGTACTAGATATTTTTGTGCTTACCTGTTTGTAGATACAAACTCGATATTCTGTCTGTCGATATTTTGTCAACGATATTTTTCTACTCGATATTATGTCCCTCGATATTATGTCAGTGATCTGACATACCCCTATGTGACTGAGGTAAACTTAACATCACACCCGTTTGGGCTGTAGGAGATGATGTAGTTGTAGCAGCTTTATCTGGACTGTTTCTTGAATTCATATTTTTGGAGATTGCTTCCTCCACTCTGTGTCTGCAGTTTCTGCAGCATCAGATGTTGTATCCATCTGACTGATTTTAAGGTTGAGACACATTTATGTGGGGGAGAGAGGTCTCCCTGGTGGAATAGTTGCTAACCTACTTGTACTCTGTGTTCCTTCTGGATCCCTGCCTATCCTGCCAGATTTTATCTAAGATCTCCCCTTTCTTTTGGTTGAGTCCGCCCTGGTGTTATCACCCTAGCAGGGTGTGGATAGGCGCCGATGAGGAAGCATGTCACGATAATGTGAGTGAAGCGTCTGCTCTAATATCTTTGGATAACCAAGAGGTGTTGGGAAGCAGATTCTTCCTAGAAAAGGGTCCTTACTTTTCTTTTTTTTCTTTCTTTTTCTGGTCCAGTTGCTCTGTGGGTGACCCTTCATGCACAGTTAGGTGCGGGCTCCTTTGAGCATGCGCCGGCGGCCATCATGGTTTTCACTCTTGGATTGTTGAGCTTCCACTGGGTAGAGCTTATCTCATGAGGAACCATCTTTCCCAGCCCTGGTCAGAAAGCCACTACCTACCCTTCATCTTCAGTCTCCTCAAAAACGTTCATCCCTAGGCAATATGAAACCTGTTAGACCTGGCACCATTGGCATGAGTGTCCCTTCCATTTTCTGCCTTTGACTCCTGTATTTTTGCTGAGTGTTGGACTCTGTTTTGCTGGTCTAGATGCTTTGGGCACTTGCCACTGCTGTTCAGTGTCAAAGTGCAAGTGCTCCCTTTGTAAAATGTTGTTATGGATTAGTGATTCCATGATTGGCCAATTTAAATTACTTGTAAGACCTAGTATAGTGCACTGTGTGTGCCCAGGGCCTGTAAATCAAATGCTGCTAGTGGACTGCAGCACTGATTGTGCCACCCACTGAAGCAGCCTATAACATGTAACTCTGGCCTGCTAATACAGAGCCTGTGTGCAGTCTGGGACTGCCATGTCGATTTGGCAAGTGCACACACTTGCCTGTCCCTAACCTTCCCTTTTCCTACATGTCAGACACCCCTAAGGTAGGCCCAAGGTACCCCTGTGGGCAGGATGCATTGTATGTGAAAGGTAGGACATGCCCTGATGTGTGTGGCATATCCTGATAGTGAAATACTGCCAATATTGTTTTTCACTATTGCAAGGCTACCTGTTCCTATAGGACAGAATGGGGAGTTTGTTTATAACATCTTATAAATATAACTTGGCCCTGTGTACAAGGTAGAAAAATAAAGTTTAGTATGCCTGAACTCAGAATGTGAAAATGCATCTTTTAGTGAGGGCAATTTTTACATTCTGTGTTTGAAAATACAACTTTTAGAAAGTAGGTATTTTCTTCCCTAACCATCCAGTGTGCCTCTGCTAGGTTTGTGTATTGCAGTTTGGCTAGTGGATGACAGGGGCCGGAGAGGGGCAGTGTCTCCAGAAGTTTGATGAGTCAGGGCTGGGCTGAATAGGTTTGGTCTGCATATGGAGCGGTGGGAGGAGTAGCACCTGCAATTGAATAGGGCTGTGCCTGCCTTCCACAATGATTGCTCCGTCCCCCTGTGGTGTGTCTGGAGCTAGGGCTCACACTGACAATGGAGGTTTTTGTGCACTTGCAAAGTGCCCCACAGAACTCGTTTTGGCTGGCTACAGACACTCTCTGCCTTCTGAGAACAAAGGATTTTGGGGTTTAAAAAGAGGGGCCCAGACCCCAGACTTTTGCATCACTTCTGAGAAATCAAGAATGACCTTTGCCAAGGAGAAGAGCCGTAGAAGCTTAGTAGGGAATACTGCCCCTGTGCTGTTTGCTGTCCGGGGTTGGCCTGCAGTCGCTACTTGCTGTCAAGGAAAGGAGAAAAGGACTTTGCTGCATGCTTTGTCCCCCTGCTTAAAGAAAAGAATTACCAAGGGCTTGAACTGAGCCTGCCCCCTGTTCTAGAGGTCTCAGGAACAGCAAAGACCTCCCCGTGTCTGTGGGCACTGTCTCTGATTATCTCCGCAGAAGAAAAGGGTAACCGACTCTGTCATCGAGTCCGTCACAGGATTCCGTGTCTTGAGAGCACAGCCGAGAGCAATGCCTCACTTCGCAAAGCAACCCTGGCCTCACCGACTCCGTCAAAAAGTCGCTGCTTACACCGTGTCCGGTGAGCACCGCACTCCGCAACGCTTCGCTACAAGCTGCAAGGACGTCACCGACTCTGTCGCTGACTGACCTGAACATCGACCGACTCTGTCGCCACACCGTGACCTGCCAGGACCGCAGAGAGCACCGTCTCACCCTTCAACGCAAACCCTAGTCTCACGGACTCCATCAACAAGCCGCTGCCTGCACCAAATAGTGTGGACCCCGTTGCCGCAACGCTCCGTTTAACAACACAACTGTGATGTTTGTCCCGACCGACTCACACCGACTTGTTGGTCGCAACAAGAAAGGTACTGTGTCCGAGTCTGTTGACGCTTTAGGTGTCCCGTATCAACGCGGTCGGCTGGAAATGTTAAACTCTGTCATATTCAGGATTGCTGTAGCCCCAGGATGAGCTACTGAGTCGTAAGAACTGTGTTTTATTGATTTTCCTGCAATTTAAAGGTTATTTGCACAAGTACTATTTTTCCAGAGTATTGTATGTTGGATTTTTATCATATTTGGTCTTGTTGGTTTAGATAAAGATTTAATATTTTTGTAAACTGGCGTGATGTCCATTTGTAGCGTTTTCACTGTATTACTGTATGTGTTCACAAATGCTTTACACACTGCTTCTGAAATAAGCCTGTCTGCTCGTGCCAAGCTTCCAAGGGGGTGAGCAGGGGTTATTTTAGGAGTGTATCCCCCTTACCCTGACTAGAAGCAAGGGTCCCTGTTTGGACATAGTTACCTACCTCTGCCAACTAGAGACCCCCATTTCTAACAAACCTTGTCCAAAGTTTCACCAAAAATGATGGTCAAACCCTCTACCTTATCTTTTTCACCTCATTCCATTCTCTTAATCTAACCTTCCCCCAAATTGCTGTACTCAGACCACTCAGCTATACCATCCTTCATGACACACAACGTCACAAAATCAGTTACTCATCTTTCTACACAATTTTAAGTCTGTCAAGAATACCTTGCTGCAGTCAGAATGTCCAGGTATGACAAGAACGCTGAGGGAGCTACTGATGTAACCATCTGGGTCAAAGGGTTGGGTACCAAAATAAGTGAACCCAAGGGTAACCTGCATGGGGAGAGACAAAACAGATATTAAAACAATGAATACACAATGTCCTTTTTAATGCTCAACACTGATAGTAATCATTGCTGCGCCCCGTGATTTGTTCATCTCGGAGGATCTGAAAACAAGAGTTGCCAGGCACACAAAAAAAAACAAATACAACAATCTAGGGAAGTGAGCAGATAAATAAGGTAAAGGACAGAAGGACCAAGAGATTTTTCAGATAGAGGAAAAGAGACTGTTTACGCGCACACTACACATTACTGCTGTACCAGAAATGAGGCTAGAACACATTGTCTAGTAGTATCACAACATCTTTGAAGACCCAAAACACAAGCCACATAACCCCTTATCTACCTCATCTAAACTAAGTCCAGACAGTGAGAGTGTTCTCAATCTTGTAAAACAGATCTCATGAATCCTGCAGGTTGCAGCCATTTTCCCTCTATAAAGACAAAGATTACCCCCTCCGAAAGAAGACTTTCTCCATGTCAAAGTCTTGCAAGTCTACAACGGAGATGTAAATTTCCAGCACCATCAAATCTCGTCCACACACTGCTGCACCATCTTCAGTCGTGTCCCACATGACCTGATGCATGATAATGCCTTAAACCCTTAAAAATCCTTTCCTCAAACTCTAGATTAATCTGATCTCCTCTCCCTTTCTTTCAATCATAGCCAATGTTATTGATACAACCACAAATGAAGAGACGCACCTTTGCATCGATTTCCTCATCTTTGTGCGTCCTGTCTAGACACCCAGACCCAGCTTGATCTGCTGAAAAAAAGATATGATAGACCACTAGGTTAACTATCACTGCCTGCAGGAGTCCGCCTTACTCCTCACCAGGGACTTCCTCCTCGATTGGGCGCAGGGTGGACTTCTCCTAATATTCTGTTATCTGCTGACTGCCACAGAGGTACATCAAGGGTCCTACAAGGATGGGGGCGTGGCTAGCCGAGCAGCGAGATGGCCGCTCTGTGAGCGAGCTCCGCCGGCTACGTTCTGAAATCCTGCCATAATCCTTGTTCGGGTCCCTGCGGACCCCCGTCATACCTGGGGTTGGACGACGGACACCCAGCGGATTCTATTGCCGGAGTTTGGGGCGCGGAGCTCCCCGGATGGTGGAGCTAACGTGATCTGCAAAATCGCCGACCTGTGCGCCGGCGGCGACCCGAGGCTGCGGAGCTGTGATCTGGATGCTGCGAGCCACTGTGGACCGCGGCTTTGGAGGCCCTTGGAGATCCTGAGAGGGCGGACGCGGGACCCCGACGGCTTTGGCGCCGCTCCGTCGGAACACACTGGTAAACCCCTGCTGGCCCGGAGAGAAGACCTGGACACGTCTGGTCCGGGGGGTGTGTGGGGTGGACATTCCCCCTCCGTGGGGGCAAGGCCTGCAACACTCCTACAGACGGCCGGCCATTTTTGTACGTCTGGCGCATGTTGACCGGCGCTGTTGTGCTTCGGCTGGGAAGGAGCCTGACCCTGAGCGGCGACCACCTACATCTCACAAGGTGAGGCGTGGAACTTGCGTGAGTGGGGTGTGGGACGGCCGCGCTGCCTCACTCACGCGCTGACCCGCCGAAGTGGCGACTCTGGCCTCCTGAGACGGGGGTGATCCGCTGGTAGTGATTCCTGAGCCCGTGAACTGTTGCAGCCCCTACCCTACATCTGGGCGACATACTGGGCCGGACTCGGCGCAGTGCAGCCGAGGGGCCGGAATTGGCACTGCCGCCATTTTGTAGCCTGTGCGTGCTCAGAGCTGTGTGCGGCTGGAGGCGCGAACCTAGTAGTGCGGTATACTAGAGGCCTGGGAGGCTGGTTGGCGAGTCTGCGCTAACTGTTGTATGCACAAATTGCTTCTGGCGCTTCATGTGCTAGCACGGACACGGCCTATTTGTTGAAGCTATCTGCACGAGTGACTCGCTGCCCAATGGTCGCCTCCATCATGGGGGGGAAAAATGAGGCCAGACAGCCCAAAATTAACTTTGATAATAAAAGACCGCCAAAACACCCGCAAGCTGAAACGGACGGCGGAGGATCTTCGTCGCATGGTGCACCGGCGGACATAGACTTTGGGGTCCTTATAATGGAGGTGAGGTCCAGCTTGAAAAGTATTGATGCCATGTCCGAACAGCTGGAGTCAGTGAAGGCCAAGGTGGGCGCTCATGAGACGAGGCTGGATTGTTTAGAAAATAGGCAAACTGAATGCTGCGAATTCCAACAGCAGGCCAAAAAGCACATAACGAACTTGGAGAAAGATCTGGACAACCTACGCGCTAAGGCAGACGATTTGGAAGCGCGTTCCCGTAGATCTAATGTTCGCATTACGGGAATTCCAGAGACGACAAACACTGGCAAGATGGAGGTGTTCGTGACCGATCTGCTACATGAGCTCTTTGACCCGGCTCTGTCACCAGTCTTTACGGTCGAGAGGGCGCATAGGTCACTTGGGAAAAAACCGCCGCTGGGTGCGCCACCACGTCCCATTCTCGCTAAGTTGCTCAATTATCAGGACAGAGACCTCATTCTACGGCTGGCTAGAGAAAAAGGCAAGATAACGCATAAGGGAAATAATATTTCATTCTACCCGGATTTCACCCCCTTGGTACAAGCGGCCCGCAAGGAATTTCTGCCGGCTAAGAAAGTACTGATACAGGCTGGAGTGCAGTATTCCCTGTTGTATCCAGCGAAGCTGAAGGTGCTCCATGACAACGAGACGCACTTCTTCACGGATGCGAAGTCTGCACTTAAATTTGCTAAACACATCAACGGCCCGGGAGCTAGAAGAAAATCGCCCAGACTGGAAGATGCTACTGATCAACTCAGTGATAATGACATAGGGCCCGATGTAGGTAAAACGCATTTACCGATTTTAAAATACCGATCCGTACCGAATCGGTATTTCAAAATCGGAAAATGATATGTAGGAAATAATCATCGGAAAAATACCGATTCGGTAGCATTCGGTATCGAGAGTCGATACGTACCGATTCGCCAACTACCGAATCGGTATAGGCCGGGTCGGACAAGTCCGAATCGGGAAAAAAAAAATGCGGAACCAACCGAATCGGTAAACGCCGATTCGGAACAATAAATACGCCCCATGGGCCGAAAGGCCAATAGGAAGGCATTATACATTCCGAATCGGTATTTACCGAACACATTCGGAAAATACCGATTCGGAAAATACCGATTCGGAGAATGCCGTTTTGCCGAGCTGGTTGAGTGACACTGAAGACATCAGCCAATGAGCTGTAAGCACCCTCCCCCACAGGGTGTGGCAACCCAGGCAGGTGCAACTCATCAGAACATTCTGGAAAGCTGCATGAGTTGAGCAGACACAGAGAGAGCAGCATTGTGAGCAGGATCCCTGAGAGACATGGACACCAGCACAGAGAGCCAGAAGGCAGGGCGGAAGCGCAATCCTAAATTCAGCACCATGGAGCTACAAACTTTGGTGGAGGAGGTGGTGAGGGTGCACACCCAGCTATATGGCAGGCAGTCCCTGACTGTCCCGGAGAGCACCAAGAGGAGGCTGTGGCTCGACATCGGGGAGAAAGTCAATGCAGTTGGTGTCACCCACAGGAGCCTAGACGACCTCAAGAAGAGGTTTTATGACATCCGTGGCGTGACCAAGCGCAAACTGGCCGACCTGCACAAGCAGGCTGGACTCACTGGAGGAGGAACAAACCGTGCGCCACCCCTCACTCAGCTGGAGGAACTAGTGGCGACGACCATCGAGAGGGCCAGTGTCGTGGGCATTGGGGACCTGGATAGCTCATCCCGAGCTACAGCTACAGGTAAGAAGCATGCGCAACTTGACACACCATACCAGACACCTCCCCTACAGACCCAATGCACAGCCAAACCCCAGGCCAGTACAGCTAGCAACAGACATGAGCAATGCATCGTGCTAAATGTACTCAGCAAAAGTTACCAATAATGCCACAGCAGAAGCATGAGATAAATAACTGTAATACAGCATCAACGTGTTTGTAATGAGATGTGCAATGCTTTAATAGTTGTGACTGGAACACATTAGCACCCACTTGACAAATGCTTCTTTGTACCTAGGGGCACCATCAGGCGGGGGAGCAGCATCAGCTCCAGCACCAACAGCCAGTGCGGCAGTGGCAAGCACCAGTGCAGCAGCACAGGAGGAGGAGGACAACAGCTGTGCCCTGGCAAATGAGGAGGACACAGGACATTCCCTCACAACTCCACACTCCCCCCGACTGTCTCAGTCTCAGTCGCCCTCATTGGTATTCTCCCCGGACAACACACCACCACAGAGCCACCCTGCACCTGCCACTTCCCCGGCCCGGAGGAGAATAGTGGCTCCATTAGTCATCATGGAGGGGGCAGCGGGTCAGGCTCCTGCACAAGACCCCGTGACACCAGCGACACCAGAGCACACACAGCAGGGCAGCAGGATTCCACGTAGGCCACGTGCTACCAGCAGCCCAATACCAGCACCGGGAGGCAGCGTCTTCGCAGGGCTGGAGACCAGCATGGTCACAATTCAGAGGATGCAGGCGAAATCCATCCTGGCCTGCCATCGCCAGTTGCGCCTGCACAACCTGCAGATGGGTGAGATGACACAGGGCTTCAAGACCTTCGTTGACAGCAACAAGGACATAGCAACATCAATTGGCCGAATGACCACTGCCATCACCCAGCTCTGCACCAGGTTGGATGACCATGAGCTGAGTCGTCGCAGGGATGCAAGAGTCACGAACAGGTCACTCACCCGCCTTGCGGCTGCGACTGCACAGTCATGCCAACGTGGGGCAAACATGGAGGCCAGCCTCACACAGTCCATGTCCGAGGTCACTAGAGGCATGGGCCGTATAACAACAGCCATGGAGACACTACTCATCTCCAACACCGCAGTGAATCCCGTCCTGGGCGAGGCTGGGGACAGCAGCAGCCGCAGCAGCCCGGCCAGCACTGCGTCAGAGCCGCGCCGGAGCACCAGACGCTCAGCTGAGGCTGCAGGGCATTCTGAAGGGGGTGAGGTTCATCCCAGTGGGCCTGCTAAGCGCAGCAAAAAATAGGACTGCCACTGCGGGTGAGGCAACCCGGACATTGGACAATCCTACCCCTTGTTGTTTAACTTTTCTTTTGTTGCACATCAGTGCAGTAACGTTGATGCAACATTATTAAATTTAATTTCTGAACACATACATTGACCTGTTTGTGCATCTGTACTCACTCAGAAATAGTTGTCTGTGATCTCCTGACGCCTGTATCTGCCGTCAGATGGTGCAGAGACTCCAGCAGGTAGTGGTAGTGGGACAGCATTGTCATCATCAGGGTCCTCGTAGTCGGATAACTCTACCTCAGTGCCTTTCCTGACTGCAAGGTTGTGCAACATTGCACACACAGCAATAATCTTGCAGCAGGTGATGGGGGTGTATTGTCTTGCACCTCCGCTCTTGTGCAGACATCTGAACCTGCTCTTCCAGATGCCAAAGGTCCTTTCCACTACGTTCCTCGTGCTTTTGTGTGCACGGTTGTACCTCCTTTGGCTGGGTGTTGAGGGGTTGAGGTAAGGTGTGAGAATGAACGAGCGTAGGGCATATGCACTGTCGCCTGGAAGGAGAAGGGGTAACATTACTCACATGCATACATGTATTACACACTGCAATTTTGGTAATGGGGGTCTGACACTGTGTCTTACCTAGGAGGTATCCTTCGCCAAATTCCCCTGCCATCAGCCGTGCATAAATCCCGCTACTCTGGAAGATATAGGAGTCATGGGTACTCCCCGGAAACTTTGCAACCAGGTCAGTGATCACACACTTGGCATTGCATATCACTTGCACATTTATGGTGTGCCGTGACTTCCGATTGCGGTATACGTATTCGGTGTCAGCAGGGGGGCAAATCGGTATGTGTGTGCCATCTATGCAGCCAATGATGTGGGGGAATCTTGCCATCTGATAGAATTCAGCTTTTGTCTGTGCCAGTTCTGCATGGGTGGAAGGGAAGGAGATGTAGTGGGCCATCCTCTGGATCATGGCATCAAGGAACTTGTGGAAGAACCTTGACAGGCTGCTCTGGGTCACCCCTCCTGCCACAGCAACTACACTTTGATAGCTGCCAGACGCCAGAAGATGTAGGCAGCATAGCACCTGCACCTGCACAGGGATTGCATGTGCCCTTGGGGTGGGGTGCTGCAACAGGGGTTGGAGGTCCCTGATGAGGTCTCTGATGGTGTCTGCCTCCAGCCTGTACCTCTGTAGGATCTCTGGATCTGTCAGCATGCACAGGGTCACCCTCTGCCTGTACACCTGCTCCTGTCTCAGCCATTCCCTCTCACCTTCCTGCTGTAGCCGTAGCCGTCTAGCTATGACATAGAAAGCTGCCATGTTGCAAGTAGAACTGCATTTTGGGTCTTTTTTTATAGGTTGCACCTGGTTACCACCTGATTCAAATCCATGGTAATTTCCGAGTCAGAAATACCGATTTTAGAGCAAAATCGGTATTTCTGTGCTTACCTACATCTCAATCTTAGGGTTTTCGCATGGAATCGGATTTTCACCGATTCGGAATATATACCAATTCGGCGATTTTACCGATTCGGAAAGTCACCGAGTCGGTCGGATTCCGAATCGGGAAAAAGTAGTAATCGGAATTAATCTCCGATTCGGTAGATTACCTAATCGGAGATTTTTTCCGATTCCGACATTTTTCCGATTCGGAATCCGACCGACTCGGTGATTTTCCGAATCGGTAAAATCGCCGATTTCGCAGGATTTCGGCCTCCTACATCCCGTTGTCTGTATTCCGATCGGTAACGGCCGAAAATACCGATTTTCGGCCGTTACCGACCGACCTACATCGGGCCCTAGATGAGCTGATAATGTGAGTGATGCTACGCTGGTTACTTGATCCCTCTGAGACTTGCACCGGAGCTTGGAGACCCCCAAGCACCTACTGATGTTACACTTAATCTGATTGCGAGTGGGGTAAGACACTGCTGTAGTACGGGAGGCGAATTTATGACTACCCGAACCTGGACCTTATGTGACAATGGCTGTGGTGGGGTTAGTCGACCCTGAGGCGGGGGCGCCGTTGGGGCCCTGCAGCTTTCTTTTCTGAATGTAGCCACCCCGCTAACGCGGGGGTGTAGGCTGGGTGCACCACGTCCCCATGGGGTGTATCCCACTGTTTCTGATGTTGGTTGTGTATCACGCTATGCGTGTTTTTCTACGGGGTATGTCACCACCTGATTGGGGGGTTGGTTTGGGAGGCGGGGAGCGGGGGGGGTTGGAGAATTTGTTGTTTGAAGTCTTAGACTGGTGCACTGAGAGATATCTTCTACTTTCATTTCTGGGCACAGGGACAATGCATGTGCTGTGGGCTGGGTCTGGCGGTCCTGGGGGTCGGGTGCTGTCGGGAGATCTGTTGCTTCTACTGTACATCCGAGATGGGGGGGGTTAAACTGTGGACCTGGAACATTAGAGGCCTTGGGGACTACAAGAAAGCCCGGTTGATGCATGGTATGCTAGCCAGACATAATGTGGACATTTGTTTTCTGCAGGAAACTCACCTTAACACTATTCCTTCACCTAGACTGCGGAATTCCAGATGGTCAAATGTGTATTCTGCCATATTTTCCAATTATGCGAGAGGTGTGGCTATACTTGTACGTAGAGGGCTGGACTGGCGGGAACATACATGTGTGCAGGACAATGAGGGGAGGTATGTGCTCTTACATGGTTCATTGCAGGGCAAACCAGTTGTGCTAGCTGCCATCTACGGTCCGAACGTGGATGATCCGGACTTCTTTATGACTCTATGGGCGCGAATTGCACTGCTTGATTGCCAATCTATTATTATTGGAGGTGATTTCAATGTTGTGCTGGATGATGCTATGGATCGGAGAGGTGCGGGTAGGCCGACACATGCTAGAGCGCGCCAGGCTGTCTTTGATGTAATGGGGGAGGGGTTGCTTTCAGACGTGTGGAGAGTTCGACACCCTGGGGAAACGATGGGCACCTGCTTCACGTGTCATCAGTCTGCCTGGTCCCGGTTGGATTACTGGCTGGTGTCGCCTGAGGTGGCGACGTGGGTGAAGAACGTTGACATACAAGCCAGATCACTGTCGGATCATGCCCCATGTGTGTTGGAGTTGTGCATGCCTGATGCGATTCACAGGGAATTCACGTGGCGTCTGCCCCCTCATGCTCTCACGGACCCGGTATTTGTTGAGGAGATCAGGAAAGATATTATTACATACTTTGCAGAAAATGCTGGGTCCGTTTCATCAGAGGCCATAGTATGGGACGCCTTTAAGGCGGTGATCAGGGGCCAGTGCATAGCGCGACAGGCGGGAGTGCTGAAAGCCATCCGCGGAACACTAGCCCAGTTGGAAAGGGAGATGCGAGACCTGGATGAGACCTTCAGCCGAGATCTGTCCTTGGAGACGGCTGGTAAATTCAAAGCCAAGCTACTTGAATTCAATGAGGAGGCGGACCGCGAAGTTAGATTCCTAGGGAAACAAGCAGAGGCTCGTAGATACGGGGAAGGGGATAGGCCAAGCAGGACACTAGCTAGATTAATAGCTCCACGTACACAATCACACTACATACACGCCATCCACGACGAGAGTGGATCCCTGGTTATGGGCCAAGATGCGGTACTGCGCGCCTTCACTGACTTTTACACATCTCTTTACACCTCCAGACAGCCCGTAGCTCCAGCTTCTTTGGAGAACTTTCTGGACTCCATCGCCCTGGTGTGGTTTAACGACAATCACAGGCAATACATGGATCTCCCGGTGACCGTTCAGGATATTATTCAGGTCATCAAGAGCATGCCGGCCAACAAGGCTCTGGGCCCTGACGGTCTGACAACGTCCTTCTACAAGACATATGCAGAC
Source organism: Lissotriton helveticus (assembly GCF_964261635.1). Taxonomy (NCBI): domain Eukaryota; kingdom Metazoa; phylum Chordata; class Amphibia; order Caudata; family Salamandridae; genus Lissotriton; species Lissotriton helveticus. Next base: position 1,138,595,582 of record NC_136072.1, on the reverse strand, counting down.
GAACTGGCACCGAAACTGCATGCGGTGTTCGTAGAAGCCCTCGAATTAAACTCCCTCCCAGACTCCATGCATGAAGCCTTAATCATTACACTATTGAAACCAGACAAAGACGAACAGTTCCTAGACTTCTATAGGCCCCTCTCCCTAATCAATGTGGATGCTAAAATCTATGCCAAAATCATTGCGGATAAACTACAACCAATGTTGCCGATCATTGCACTCCCTGACCAATCTGGATTTATTCCTGGGCGAGCCACATCGCATAACCTCAGAACAATCTTTTCTGTCCTGCACTACTTACACCCTTCTGTACAGGCGGCAGTGGTGTTCCTAGACGCTACCAAGGCGTTCGACTCCTTGGAGTGGCCTTATCTATTCCGGATCTTGGAGAGGATGGGATTTAGTCGTAATTTCATAACCCTAATCAAATTACTATACAGCGCGCCCAGAGCTAGAGTGAGCGTAAATGGCCTCGTTTCCAAGCCCTTTGAGATCTCTAGGGGAACCAGACAGGGATGCCCGTTGTCCCCGCTCCTGTTTGCTATTGCAATGGAGCCGCTTGCGGCCAGGATACGGCAACACCACACCGCGAGGGGGATCGGGTTCAGCTCCCGAAGTTTGCTGATTTTGTTATACGCAGACGATGTCACCTTGTACATCGTCGACCCTAGGGACAACATGAACCCGTTACTCCGTGAATTTGTGCGGTTTGAGGGACTCGTGGGGGTATCCATGAATTGGACAAAGTCGGTCGCGTTTCCCCTTACTGATGAGACGAGCCAACCATCACCGGAGTACCCCCTGCGTTGGGAAACTGACGCAGTTAAGTATCTGGGTATCTGGATCAGTCGTGATATTCAGGAGTTGTGGTCTCTTAATTTTGGCAGAGTGGTGGACTGGCTTGAGAGGAAAATCGAAGTCTGGAACAAACTACCCCTTTCCCTGGTGGCACGAATAGCGCTGGTGAAAATGGTGATCCTACCCAAATTCCTATACCTGTTCGTGAATGTTCCATTGCCCATGACGGCACATTTCCATGCGCGTGTCCGCTCCTTGCTATTGAATCTTGTCTGGGCGGGGAAACAGGCGAGGGTGTCCTGGAATCTGCTAACACTCCCACTGAGGCAGGGTGGCCTCGGAGCTCCTGACCTCAAGCTATACTCCCTATGCGCGCAGGCGCAGTTTCTGCATTTCTGGGCCTTCCCCACTCCTTACCAACCACATGTGGCGGTGGAGCTCGCCGCTGTTGCCCCGTTACCACTGCGAGTGGCACTCTATGGCAAAGTCAAACGTCCTTCGAAGGATGTGGATACGGTGGAGATGATTCGCTGGTCTTGGCGTGAATTGCAAAACAGAGCGGGTCTCTCCTTGTTGTATGCGCCAGCTGTCCCCCTACGGGGCAATCCAATGCTGCCTTGCTTGAGTACCAGAGGGGATACCCTTACACTCCGCGGACGGAGACTAAATACGTTTGCTGATATTTATCCAGAGGGCACTTTTGGGGAATTACGCGCGGGGGCGGACGATCAGCCCGAGTCTTTCGCGGACGCGCTGCTGTACCACTCCCTCAGGGAATCCTGTAAGGAATTGGGACCCCAATTTCCTGAAGAACCGCCGACACTGGAGGCCCTTCAGAACCTACTTTCAAGACCTTCCCCAAAAAAACTGGTGTCAAGACTATATAACTGTATGCAAGAGCAGGCCCCAATAACGGTATCCACGGCCAAACGGGCTTGGGATGCTGACCTTACTGATCCGCTGACAGATGACATGTGGGAATACTGCTGCAAGCAGCTCACGGCACTGTCCCCGAATTATCGTCTTAGACTCATCCACTTTAAATTTCTGCAGCGATACTATCGCACGCCGGTTCTGCTACACAGAATGGGCGTCCGTGAGGATGCTGCTTGCTGGAAATGTGGGGGAGCAGATGCGTCCTTCATTCATGTGGCGTGGAGTTGTCCCAAGCTAGATGAGTACTGGTCGGCCGTGTTCGCTGCTATTAACCAAATTCTTCACAGGACTGATGCCCCATCACCACTATTGGGTCTGTTGGGATACGTCAAGGACACAGAGCCTTGCGATAGGAAATTGCATGCAATGCTTCTCCTATATGCCAAACGTCAGATATCGCTACACTGGGGCCGGAGGGCTCTTCCATTGTACGCAGACTGGATTAGGGATGTGACATATGGACACACGCAACTGACCAATTATTGGGAAACGATGCCAACGGCTTCCAGACCTAGTGATATCTGGGAACCCTTCCTACAATGGACTAGGGAGCGTGCGGGCTCGGACGCTTCCGATGGTTCACCTGATGTGGGTGTGTCGGATGATATGGGGTGAGAGCTCTGAGATGGGGGCATGTGGCAGCTGTCCTGGTAAGTGGGGCTGGCGTGGTCTTCCTTGGGGATAGGACATGTCCCGATTCTACTGTCCTTATTGTTCCCTACATGCGGCCCTCCGGGACTGCCCTGTTCCACCCCTAAGGCCGCATGACCCTATAGATTGTCCTGCCTCAGCTCCCTCCCCGTCCCTCCCCTCCTTCCCCTTCCCCCCCCCCCCCTGTCTTAGCGATTGGGACCTGACACATGCACTACTACAGCCCATACCGCTGATTAACACTCATTCACAGCTGCACAGCGCACGGTGGATATTGCATACTTGATGTTTCTCGACTGCACCGTTGTTTACTGTTCATGTTTTTTTTTTGTCTGTTGGGACAAGTTGGGTGAAAACAGTGCTGGTAGGCGATTCCTTTCATTCTGCCGATTCAACAGGCTGTGTCCTGTTGCTGGACTTGGGACAGACCTGAAACCCTTAGATTCATCTTTGCCTACAGCACTGATAAAATGTAAGATCATTACTGCGCAAATGTTGCACTGCTCATTTACATGACACTCCTGTTTTTTGTATACTGTTATTGATGGCCCAATGACTATTGAGTCGGATCCACCCTATTGCTTCAATCGCTGTCATGTGATGTGCACACCATAGCGGCCTGCCTCCGGGTTGTTGGCGTGACGCAGTGTACCTCTTATGTTATCTCTACATAATAAATATCTTACAAAAAAAAAAAAAAAGGGTCCTACAAGGATCTTTGTTTCCTTCCATGGTCTTCAACATTTACCTCCTCCCATTTTCTGGACTAAGAAGATCTTGAGGATGCTACACTTAGGCTGACCGTACCCAGATCATAATCTGGGGGGGCAAGTTTTACTTCTTTAGTCCCACCAGCCCCTAGGCTCACATTGGTGGACAGTTTGACTTGCTGGTGCTTGTTGATAGTGCAGCACACTGGAAGTGGTGGAAGATTACATTGGTGAAACGTGAGGTGCATACACTGCTGGACAGTGTGAGAAGTTATCACAGGGCACATGTAAATACCTTGCTCTATATGAGAATCTCACAGTGGCGGACAGTGAGGACGCGTGTGATGCCATATTTCATAGTGCTGAGCCAGGAGACATGAGACAAGCCTCAGATAATTTCGCCACAGGATTCTCCACTGGAGGTGAATCCTCCAGCAATTTACTTCTCACTCCACACATTGCACAATTTTTCATAGCCATATCAGGCCTTTCGTAGGTGCTTTTAAAGAGATGTCACGCTCTTTGCAGCTGTGATTAAAAATTCACTTACTACAACTAGTTACAATGTAGACATTTCCTTAGGGACACCCAAGAAAACATATGCAAGTATTTCCATGACATGCCATCCATAAAATAATGCCTTTTGTAAGACTGTAGTTCGACAACCCATCTGTCAAACAGGCCTGTAGTTGGTAATATACATCTGGTGCATATTAGATCTGCCCCTTTCGGTCATTGGCTTTCTTAGAACACATTCTTGCAGCCATTGGCTGGAGACTTTGCTAATCACACATTGGCTCGCCCCAATGAAGTGTATTCCGTTTACCTAATGCTATTGGCTATGCGGGTGTATCCATCCACCTCCACTAAAGTACTTGAACTGATCTGGACTACTTCACAATCGTAAGATTCCGCGGTGGTGCCTTCTCGTTTGTCTTTCTCAGATATGAGAACTGCACATGCGTTAGTACATTAAACCCAGGCCTACTGGCTTTGAAAATGCTTACTGTGAAAGACGTTGCCCTCTCGCCCCTCTCCCAGGCAGATGTCTGCTCACCTCAGGCTCACTCTCAGGGTGTGTGTCTGCGTGTGTGCAGACTGGCAGCCCCGCGCCAAGTCCTTAGCTCTCTTACCTCCTTTGATGCAGCAGGAAGACAGCTTTTTCCTCCCGAGAACATCAACGAGGGAATTCCAATGAACAAAAAAAATGGACTAAGATGTTACGCTGATAAGGTTTGGCTGCCAGCCACATTGGTGCACGCCTATCTGACGGAGCAAGGGCGCCATCTAGAGGGCTTTGCGGGTAAACGCCGCAGCTAGAATTGTCTTTTTTTCAACAGCCTCAGCCTATGGAATGAGGCAAAACATACTCTAAGCCTGGTGTACAATAATTATGTTGCCTTTGTGCATCCCAGTCTCTTTGTAATTGATTAATTAGGGGATTCACCTCAAATGCAAGTCAGTAGCCAAGCTGAAGCTATGCAGTCTCCCACCAGGAAACGCCCACTCCTTCATTTTAGGGTACATGATTCAGCTCTTCATTTTCGTATAAAAATGATTGAAAACAGGAAGGTGGTGATCTGGAGAGCACCGTCATTTAGGGCCATATGTATCAAGAAGTCATTTTGCGATTCTCAAATAGCGATTTTTTGTGAATCGCTATTTGAGAATCGCAAAATGATATGCATGTAGGATTTGCAATACATTGTGCGAATCCTACATAGTCCTTAATTGCGATTCGCAAATTGCGAATCGCAATTAAGGAATACTGGGGCAGATGTATCAACATCGAGATTTGAGAATCTCAAATAGCGATTTTTTAGAAATCGCTATTTGAGATTTGCAAATTGCTATGTATGTAGAAAATCACAATTTTTGGGCGATTTCTTAAAATTCCTTAATTGGGATTAGCAAGTTGCGAATCGCAATTAAGAAATAATTTCCCATTCATTTCTATGGGCCAGGAGGCCCATGGGAATGAATGTGAAGTTATTCTCAATTTGCGATACACAAATTGATAATAATTTCAAGGGTGCAAGGGTGTCATAAGGACACCCTGAGGCACCCCTGAAATTCACATGTGTGGGCATATGGTGCACATACGCGCCACATGGCACCTTCACAAATGCAAAAAAGTGCTTTTGTGAAAGAAATCGCAAATTACCACCAACTTCAAGTTGGTGGTAATTTGCGATTTCTTAATGAGAAATCACACAACTTGGGTGCTTCATACATTGCATTTAAGGAATCGCAAAATTTGCGATTCCTTAAATGCAATCGCAAAATAAGAAATCGCAAATTTGCGATTCCTTATTTTGCACTCAAATTTACTACATACTTACCATTTAGCGAAAATGAGTTCACAAACGCCGAAATTGTTTGCGAACTCATTTGAGCTTCATACATATGGCCCTTAGAGTTTGGAGTTCTTCAAATGTAATTTGATGGTGACTCTGAATTAAGGTGGAACTTTGATGTTCACAAATTACACATAGCTTATAAATTTGAGCCCAATGACAAACCTGCATTAAACATTCTCCAAATGCTAAATTTGAGTAAATTGTGGTCCATACCGAGTTGTGTTATTATGTGAAATAATATGATGCACTTTTTACAGAAGTTAACAGTTGTACAAATGTAAGTATGTAAAGCCAGCACGCGCTGGCTGGGCGCTCTGGATCCATGTCTCGCTGTGTTTGCACAGCCTTAGCCCGCGCATGCGCGCTCTCTCCTAGTATTTGCTGCAGCAGCACCTGTCCCTTTGCAAGCCACGGATTTATCGCGGAAACAGCTCATTCAATAAAGCACAGTGTCGAGAGCACCGTTGTGACCTGACCATTGCATTACCCGGCCTAGAGACTGGAAAGAAAGGAAATGAACCCTCGAGCACAATTTGTCTGCCAGGCCTTTGAGGATTATGAACAATAAAAAAGCAATATTGGAGGGAAATTGAATTTACTGCTGTGGCGGCTGCTATGGCAGAGCGCAACTTGGAGTGAAACTGATTCTGTACTCGACTGTTTGCCGCTGCACCTGCAGCCAGCACTCAGTGGGATGACAATAGGAGCAAATTTACATGTGGCAAGCGCTCCCTCTAGCGGTCAGTACTTGGAACAGTAACTATGAAGAGCTGCGTCTGCAAGTGGTGCACTTGGTACAGATAAAAGGCAGCTGAATGGCTAAGATCAGACAAGAGCTGGAACTTCTGCTCATAAACGCAATTGCCAGCTAGGGTGACCAACCGTCCATAAAGATCCCTTTTACGAACGCCTTTTGTCTGTAATTGTGGGCTTTGCAGGGAACGGCACTGTTCCCTGCATGAAGTCTCAACTCCCTGATGGGGCCGCCTTGCACTCCTCCCAGGGCCGGACTGAGGGGTATATTATCAACAACTAGCGATAATTTTTGTCTCTAACTTGTTTAGAGACAAAAATTATCGCCGCACATCGGCGATTTTTATCGCAGATAAACCTTGCTATTAGCAAGGTTTATCGCAAATGCGATAAAAAACGCCCGCAATGCATGAATATCGCTGAAAAGTCAGCGATATTCATGCATTATCGAGCAAATGCTCTTAGCCATGTTATCCACCTCCCATTGGATAACATGGCTAAGAACTGCTCAGGGCAGGTGTTAGCTTTTGGAGATATTCGCCCTTAGCGCAAATATCTCCAAAAGTTGGTAATAGGAGATAGCGATGTTAGCGACTGTTTCCAGTCGCTAACATCTTGGCACGCCCACTTTGCATATCATTAGTGATAAATATCACTGACATGCAAAGTGGGGCCCAAGATGGTCGCTATCTCCTATTAGCTGTTGCTAACTGGTGTTAGCGACAGCTTGGTAATAGGGAGATAATTTTATCTCCGCTTTCTTGGCTTTTAAAGCCAAAAAAGCGGAGATAAAACCCCTTGATAATATACCCCTGAGATCCAAAACCGGCCCTGGCAAAGTGCTCGGCCCACCCCTTGGGGGTGCAACCGAGCTCTTTGCCGAGGCCGGTTTTCGGCCGATTTTGTTACAGGGCCGATTTTGCACGGACCTGTATACAAAAGCGGCCCCCAGGGCCCAAAACCGGCCCCCACCCTTGCGGCGCACCGGGGGATTGCCCGGTGCCCGCAACGGCCAGTCCGGGCCTGACTCCTCCTCGGAGCACTAGAGCAGACCCACCGCCCACTGTCATTCTGTCTGCGGCTGATGATTGCCTCATACAGAATGACAATGGCACAGTCTGGGCGTGCGTGGAAAGCAGGAAAATGTCTCTTTTCAACAAAGGGCTATAATGGCTGCATACTTTGAAAGCAGATGCTTTGTTACAGCCGTCCGGGATATAGAGGTTCGATAATGTGGCAGTCGTTCTCCAAATCTAGAAGAGGTGCCCTGTTCCAGCCTCTCTTTTACATTACTTTGAAAAAAGCTGGAGAGCAGGAGACTATTGGAGTGCCCAGACGCTTTATTATTTATTTTGCAGTTTGCCCAGAATCACGCGCTGATGAGACAAGGCTGGCACTCGAACCCGGTTCACCACTAGGCCTGGACAGAACTCGTAGAATTCCACAGTTAAATTAAAATTCCATGAAATTTGGCAGGGTTCTGTAAATGGCAAGAAAATGCTCATCGCGCTGTCACTTTGCACCGGTGGCACGTTTTGTGCTTAAAAATCCGTGCGAACAGCAGCATGTGGTGCACACGTGCGTGCCAATTTTGTTTTGCATACTCCTGTCTAGCTTTTTCTCCCTGCTGCTTTTGTTTCCCAACTTTCTAACCCACCCAATCTGATCATCCACTGCCCAGTCTAGAGTATTTTAATAACTGCATGAACATTAGATTTGGGTCTATATATGGAAAGGATGGGGTGGACTGGGTGTTTTTAGATCGAGTGTACTATGCAGCACAATCTGGCTGGATGCAACAGACCTATTGTGGGCTCTCCAAGAACTTACAGGGACTTACAGCCCACCTGTAGCTCACCATTGGCTGCCTTTATTATTTCTCTTATTTACATTTTCTTATTCAGTGTCTTTACTTGTCCCATCCTGTCCATCTTCTCTTTGTCCTCTGTGTGATTGGCTGTCTTCTAGCCTTCCACTGCTCACTTTTAGTGAACTCTCTTTTTCTTTTTTTAAGTGCTTTATGAGAATGCATTTTTTTATCCTTCTCCCTTGTGTGCTTCTCCTCCTGCCAAATACTCACCTGCTCCGCTACAGCACTCCCTGTTGTTGTCTCCCTCGTGTTCAAGCTCTTTTCATGCTTCTTCATCTGCCAAGCTCCCTGGCCCCACCATGATTGCTGCCTTTTTTTAAATGTAACTAACAACCATTGACAAAGCCAATAGTTCTGGCTTGTTGCAGATGTAACATTACTTGTTGTGTTGTATATCTGGATACAATGACAAGAGGCAAAATACCAGTCAGGCGGTACACTATACTAAGCACAGATTTTTAGCTTAGTTGTTTTAAGCCACGCCCTTAATTACATCACACACCCACTTTGGAGAGACACCCTCCAGATGTTTCATCCCACTTAAAGTCCTGGAAAACACACCATGTCAGAGTCACCTCATGGACTGGCACTGTGCATCATGCATGACTCAGATTGCCTATGTGCAAGGGCATGGTGAACCCTTCCCCGCCCCAAGCCTTGCTTTAGGAATTAGAGCAGGGTTGATGTTCTTGATGGGCCTCTTCTGTCTTCAAAGGCTCAGCTCATAAAAATTATGAAACAGTAGGTGAGTGAGTAAGTGAAGGGATGGCTGGATAGATCAGTGAATGGATGGATAATGAGAGAAAGGATGGATGGATGTGAGTGGAAGGATGGATGAGAGAAAAGGTAAAAAGATGGATGTATGGGTGGAAGGGTACATGGATGAGTTAAAGGGAGGATGATGGGCGAGTGAATGGGTGATGGATAAGTGAAATGATGGATGGATTGATGAATTCATAAGTGAAAGGGTGAATGGATCGGTGGTTGAGTAAAAGAGTGGATGTAAGGATGGATGAGTGAGTGGAAGGGAGGATAGAAGAATACATGATGGATAGGTTTGCAAATGGTTGAATATGTTTGGATATGGATGTGCTTAACTATATACTATTGCGCGACCTCCTTTGATGTGTCTGTAAAACTTACCTTTTGTCCCGAAGTTTTGTCCTGAATTTTGACTTCCTATCCTGAATTTTTGTCTTGAATTTAGGCCCTTTGTCCTGAATTATTACACTCACCGTCCTGAATTTGCACTCATGCCAGTTGGTCACCCTAATTGCCACAATGTGTCTATGTTTACTCTGGTGAAATTAGACAGATAATGTTTGATGACTTCAAATTCCAAAAGGGATGGGACATGGTCATTTTCCACCCCGACTACGCCATCAAGCAATTTGGCAAAATATTCACCTACCAGAAAACGAAAAAGTAAGGGCCTTATTTATGAGACCTTGCGTCTCTTTTACGCCGATGGTGCGTCACTTTTTGTGACACACCAGCAGGGTAAAAAATGCGCCATGTTGCCTCATATTTACAAAGTGACGCATGCGTCACTTTGTAAACCCCTGCGCCACATTATACCTGCGCCAGGTATAATGTATGCATGATGGGCGTTCTGACGCAAGTAAACCTCTTAGAAGTGATGCAGTAAAATCTATGAGATTTTTGCACCTGCATCAGAAATACTGGCGTATCGGTAACTCCTTGCGGCATAATGAGTCATACTGTAAATATGACGCATCCAGCATGTCGCAAGGAGGGTGCAATGAAAAGTGACGCATCGCTGTTTTCATGCAGCGATGGGTCACATTTCATAAATGAGGCCCTAAATTTCCTTGCTTAAGGGACAGGGCATACTGCATGTCCTGGGCAGATTAAGGCATTGAGGTACAGGGAGTAAACACGATTTACCTAAGATAACACAATTTGGTAAAGAGTTGAACGTTTGGTTTAAAGCAACTTCTTGATGAATACAACAGAAACCAAAAGGCCACAAATCTATTTTTCATGCTCTGGACGTATGATACCTGGTGCACAATATCAGCGAGAATGGTAAGTCAACGACTAAGTTGACAAAAAATACACCTTCCGGTTAGGATTCATTGCAATTAGTGCATTTTTGCCTGAGCCTCTATTTCTTCTCTCAAGAAAGACATGTGTAAGTTTTCCAATTGTCTTTCACATTCCTCACTTCTTTGTTGTATCATTTCATCAAGAGTTTTAACCCAAAAATCACAGCGAGAAGCTACAGGTGTATATAGTTGAAGATCTCATGCCCACGTGTTTGCTTGCGTAGCTCACAGAGGTCTCGTATTCTATAGAAGCGCTACTCAGAATGTAGGATTTTCAGCAAAGGAAAGAATCGACTTGGTATTTTCAAAAACTAATTGTGTGTATTGTGGGTCGGAATCTTCTTCCAGGTGTTCATGGTAGAAGACTGTGAGAGAAAAAGATAAATGGAAGTTTTTCATTTCATTAATGGGAAATATGTTACCAGGCAGACATAGAGACCTGTTATGTTGTGGGCCCTGGGCCCTCATGCTGATTAAATTAATAACACAGACACCACAGTTGTAAATAGATAACTGGTCCCGGCATGTGCCCCTGGCCCCTTCTATTAGCTGGGTCACCTGACTAGCGACACCTGTGTTGGATGGGTGATGGGATAAGGGGGTATCAGCACTGCCCCTAGGGAGGAATTGCTGCATGATGTGTCCTGCAGGATGCTACAGGGGGAACAGCGTTTACAACGCAACTTTTACAACGAAGTACTTTTATGACGCAACCATTACAACGCAACTTTTACAACGACTTGCGCTGGGGGGGCGCTCTTGGATAGGGAATATTTTTAATTTACTATCCAACACCTTCCCTACTATCCACGGGGGCTGGAGTTGGAATAGAGTCAAAAATACTTTATTCGATTAGTTAAAATCATAAAAGTATACTACAAATACATGTAAAAACATATAAAAGCACATAAATGCATATAAAGAAATATAAAGATGGAGATTACATTTCATTTAAATTTCAGCAAATACAGTACAGGGATGTAGTATACATATAAAATGATGTTTAAAATGATGTTTAAAAAAGAGCATTAAAAAGAACATTTATGCAGGAAAAAACAGGATCAGGAGTTTCCTTTTACTTTTTAATTTTTTGTAACTATTTTTACTTTTTATAATAGTTGGAGTTGGAATAGTAAATTAAACTATTCACTATCCAGCGCCCCCCAACGCAAGTCGTTGTAACGACTTGCGTTGTAAAACTTGCGTCGTAAAGGCATGCGTTGTAAAAGCATGCATTGTAATGATGTACATCCTACTACAGGGCAATGACCCAGAGAGAATCGCTGAAAACACTGACCCGCATCACGCAGAAGTGTTTTAGGGCCATAAGGAACCCATGCAGCAAAGCTGACCAGCCCTTCGCTGCAAGCCCTGATCACTCTCAACAAACATTCTTAGGTCCTCATCTATTGCAGTGCCAGGACGTCACTTTGTATACGGTATGGTGGTGTAATGTGCCACTGGCACATTTATAAGGCCCCCGTAAAGCCACGTTATTTGGCTTTTCATGGCCTTATAAATATGTGCCCGTTTCACGCGGAAAACTGTGTGGAAGGGGCATTTCATGGGTGTTCCTAGGGGCGTTCCCAGAAACATCCATGGCTTTTTTACACTGCCCCAGATTTACTGGAAAGCCTAAGTCTGTGGCAGCGCCAAAAACATACACCTCCGCAGGGGAGGCGTAAGGGAGGCACATTCTGCAGCACACATAGAAAGAGGAAAAAGCCTCTTGTGATTATTTCTGTGCAGGAAGGTTTCCCTTTCTTTACAAAAATAATCATCCCCGCAATGCAGCCACCCTTGCACCATGTTGCAAAGGTGCCTGCGTTGGCGCACAGCAGCCCATTGTGGGGGAAAAGGACAAGAATGTGCTGCATCTAATAGATAGGGTGCATTCCTGACCTTTTTTTTGGCACAGGGCAAAAACACATAAAGGAGGCTGACAGTCTCTGTGAAATGGAGTGGGAGTGGAATGAAAACATGTTAAACTATTCCAACGTACGTTTCAGTCAGACACACAGGTGAGACACTGCAGTCACTAGAGGTAGGCCCTGCAGGCACAAATTCAGGTGGGACCCGACAGGCATCAGAGGTAGGCCCTGCTGACACACACTCAAGTGAGACCCTGCGGGCACAAGAGGTAGGCCCTGCAGGCACAAATTCAGGTGGGATCCGACAGGCATCAGAGGTAGGCCCTGCTGACACACACTCAAGTGAGACCCTGCGGGCACAAGAGGTAGGCCCTGCTGACACACACTCAAGTGAGACCCTGCGGGCACAAGAGGTAGGCCCTGCAGGCACACACTCAAGTGAGACCCTGCGGGCACAAGAGGTAGGCCCTGCAGGCACACACTCAAGTGAGACCCTGCGGGCACAAGAGGTAGGCCCTGCAGGCACACACTCAAGTGAGACCCTGCGGGCACCAGAGGTACACCCTGCTTGCACACATTCAAGTGAGACCCGGCTGGCACCAGAGGTAGGACCTCCTGGCACACACTCCGGTGAGACTCTTCAGCCACTAGAGCTAGGCTGTGCAGGCAGACACTCAGGTGAGACCCTGCAGTCACTAGAGGTAGGCCGTGCAGGCACACACTTAAGTGAGATTCTGCAGTCACAGAGGTAGGCCCTGCAGGCACACACTCAGGTGAGACCTATAGGCACTAGAGATAGGCCCTGCAGACAGATCCTCAGGTATAATCCTACAGGCACTAGAGGTAGGTCCTGCAGGCACACACTCACATGAGATACTGCAGTCACAGAGATAGTCCCGCAGTCAGACACTCAGGTGAGATCCTGCAGGCAGGCATTCAAGTGAATTCCTATATGCTCTCACATAAGTGTTAGGGGTTATGAATAATTGTGTAATTCCCCTAAAGGGATAGAGCTGATAATCCCAATCGTACACCTGTTACAACCAAGGAACTAAATGATAAAGCTTTGGTTGGAAATCCGGGGGAAATAGGGACAGAAGAAGACAGCAGAGACACTGGTTTGGAATGGGGCCCAGAGCAGCCTAGGATCATCTCAGAACTACTGCTTGGATATCTTCGATAGAGGAAGAGAGACATATCAGCAGCATGAGGCGGCGTAAATCAACAAACGCTGAGTGTATCTCACTAGTGGAGTGTATCGTTCAGCTCTTGCTCAGCGAGAACATACTCCGAGCAGCCCCAGTCCAACCAGGAAGGTGGCCGAGAGCCAATGTCCAATTAGAGGCTTTGGGACTGCAGGAACAGAGAGAGAATCATGATGGGTCAGCAGGATGGCTGCAGAGCATGCTACAGGATCTGATACAAAAGCCACAGAGGAGAGCACCACCCTCCAGATATGAAGGATGCAGAGGTAATGGAGTAAAAGGACTTAGCAGACAGGAAAGGGTAAAGGAAAACAAGCATTTACAATGCAATGGTTTTGCCTTTGTTAAAGTTAGAGCTATTGGCATTGCTCATGACATTATTTTTATTTATGTTTTTTTTAAACATAAATAAATAGCATTGTCATTTACAATGCCAATAGCTTAATCTCTTGCAAATGACACCCACAAACACCCACAGAGAGCCCCCCCCACACACACCCAGAGCCCCCCCACACACACACCCACACAGAGCCCCCCACACACACAGCCACACAGAGCCCCCCCACACACACACACACCCAGAGCCACACACACACCCAGAGCCACACACACACCCAGATCCACTCACACACCCAGACCCACACACACACACCCACACACCCAGAGCCACACACACACCCAGAGCCACACACACCCAGAGCCACAAACACCCACACACCCAGAGCCACACACACCCACACACCTAGAGCCACACACACCCACACACCCAGAACAACCAAGGTCAGCCTCTTGTGCTAAAGAAATGGCCAGGAAGGACACAATTTCAGATTCTCGCGTTTGTAACTCATTTACAGAGGTCCCAGCACTTCTAGACATCTGCGTGCTTCGTGCCATGACTTTAAGTGGCCTTCTGGTTTGAGGTGTAGGGCAACACCCGTAGTCAGACAGTTTTTACCAGTGTTATTAGACAGACCTTCCTAGCAGGCTGAAAGCCCCATTACAGATCTGTGATGGTCATGTTAGCGCTACACCTTGAACCATGAACCGAAGAACACAGATGCATGGCCTGAGGGTGGGAATACAGAGGACGCTGCCTACGACCTTCCAGATAAGGGGCTCTTGCAGAAAAAACATTGATTGGAAGGTCTGGAGGATGGAACTGTACAAATATAGCACATACTTCCCGGAAATGTAAGTGACTCTTCCCCAGCCCTTCAGGAGAAACAAAGGCCTGTACCATACAGTAAACTCGAGATTCCCTGATTAGACATTACTTCTAAGCTGGTGGTTAAGTAGTGTCAGACTCGTATGTATCATGCATGGGAAAAGACAAGCAGCGGGCTTCCTTGAAAGCAACACAATGTGATGTCCTGCACAGTAGTGCAATCCTTTGACACTGAAAGTTAGTGTTTGAACCCACCTTTCATATTAAATACAACAGACTATGCCCATTCAGTTTTTGACCTTGCAGCAGTGACCGTTCTCTCGTACTTGCACTTTCACAATAAATGTACAGTAGCCTTTTTGAACATTGCTAATAATGGGCACTGCAGTCCGGAAATAAAGAGACCAGTGCGAAATGGCTCAGTCACGATCTCAGCAGTGGACGGAGTGGATGCGGGTCTGCAGTTATTTAAGAAATCCCCTTGAAAAGAAAAGAAACTCTACCAGGGAGCAGCACCCTACAAGAATATTGATGAGAGTAACGAATAGAAGTCAAAGCTCTATAACTCAGCAAATACGTACACCCGTCCTACCAGGGATCCATAGGGTTTTAACTTAAGAATCCTAGTACAAAATCCACAGGAAGAAATTGAAAATCAACCTGGGACTAAAATACTACTACTACAGTTTGAGTAATAGAACTTTTCCGCTCCTAAATAAAAAGGGTGTTTAATCCCCAAGTGGAATAGGAATGAGACTATGAATCCTTCCAATACTAACAAATAAGAAAAATTTTAACCTGTATAAAGCATAGTCCTGAAGAAGGTGTTCAAGCCAGTTCACCGAAACGCCGCGTCGACAATTCCTGTGCTTTCACGTTCATGTTTTTAATTACATTGTATCTCACATATTTAAATGTTTGTTTTTAATGAAATTGTGAAAATTGTTTAAATTGTATAAATTTGTTTTTTGCTAAATTATACTCAAGCTAAATAAATGTATGAATTTTATTATGACTCTGGCACTCAATTTCCTCTTATCATCTTGATATAAGACAGTTGCATGCAATAAGTACAAGTGTATCTAATAGTCTATGTGTAAATTTGTTACCTACTGTGGGTGCCTCATATCAGTGTAATTCAACTCGACATATAAGACTGGTTAAGTCCAGCCTTATCTGTCCACAACAACCAGGAAAAGGGAAACCTTTGTTTTTTGTCTGTACGAGACCCATTCCCTTTTCATTGAAGGGTGCCTCCTTAAAATCTTTATACCCTGCCCTTACTGAAAGTAATGATTATGTGCATTAAAACCATCGCTATTAGACCTAAACGCACTGGTGTTATAATTATTTCAACCCAAATTAGAATTGGCAACACTTCTCTTATCTTCCTCCACTAACTACCAGGGTACATCATACTTACTCAGAAACATAAAGCATGGATTGGAGTTGTCATGATTATACACTCCTTGGCCTCTCCCACTGAGACATCTAACAAGTAATACGAACGGCAACAAAATTATAGCAGTGTACAGTAAAAGGTTGCCCAACAGGGATACATACTTACCCCCAGAGAAAAAAATATATAGCTGAAATAGGACAATTACACATAGAAGTTGTTCATTTGAAGAAAAAAATCGTTGCGTCATACGTATTTAGCCGATGCCTGCATTTGTTTTCACTCGTCGCTCGTGGAATCTGGGCTGGAACTTAATGGAGGATGAAAATCACAATCTCTCCTTTAAACATCTCATCCCTGCAATTCGACAGTACCTAATGCCCTGTAACTCATCTATTATAACTGCAAACATGTACATGATTCCGCATAACCAGCCCCACTAAAGATCACACCTAACGTCTACAAATGTAATCTGCCAGACAGGAACAGAAGTAGATGCATCAAGTGGTTTCTTTAAGAGCACAAGACTAACCCAAATAACCACTGGAAAAACAAACAAGAATTTACAAGTGGGTAACAAAATGCTGCAGCGGGAGGGGGGCGGGAACGGACAGCGGGAGGGGGTAGTGTCAGACTCGTATGTATCAGGCATGGGAAAAGACATGCAGCGGGCTTCCTTGAAAGCAACACAATTTGATGTCCTGCACAGTAGTGCAATCCTTTGACACTGAAAGTTATTGTTTGAACCCACCTTTCATATTAAATACGACAGACTATGCCCATTCAGTTTTTGACCTCGCAGCAGTGACCGTTATCTCGTACTTGCACTTACACATTAAATGTACAGTAGCCTTTTTGAACATACGGCGCGTGCATTTTAAACAACCCGCCAGGCAGCTCCCACATGTCCTGGGAAAGAGCCAGTTATTCTGTGATTGGCTGAGGAAGGGGCAGTTCCCAGGATCGCTATAATGAATGGATGAAAGGGCTTGAAATGATAGGTTGGGGAGGGAGCAAAGTCAGGTTTACTTTAAGATCCGCACCCGCATAAGATCCAGTGGCATACCACGGGCCGTGTCCCTAGTGCAAGCAAAACATTAGCACTTACACTCACCGGGCTCTCAGGCGGATGCTCCTCTCTCTCTTTGGTGGCGGGTGCGGGACACACGGCCGCTGTGTCTCTCCAAGCAGCGTGGGGCTCTCCTGCAACTCCGGAGCCCCGCCTGCACTCTCCACCGCCCGGCTCTCCTCTCACTCAGGACGTCCTGCGAGGCGGGGTAGGCTCCCGCCCTCGCTTCCTGTCGGCCATTGTTTTTCACGAAACTCCCCGGCCCGAGCAGGAAGGCGGGTGCCGGACCAGATTCGGGGGCGTTCCCGGGAACTGGCTTTCGGCTGACGTAGCCAAAAGCGAAAAATTCTCGGGAACGCCCCCGAATCTGGTCCGGGATTGACAGACAGAGCCCTCTCCCAATGGCTAGCCTCCATTTATGGAGCTAGCCAATGGGAGGAGGGGGCGGATACCCGACCCCACAGAGAAAAACATAAGATTTTCCTAGCGTATGCGCACTTCGTACGCATTGGCTAGGCAAAACCTAAAAAGGGTAGAAACCAAATGGTTCAGAAGGACAAACTGGGGCATGGAGCTGAGGAGGGTAAAAATACCAAACAGTGGGAGATCATAAATGCAGAGTGATGAAAGGACAGAAGTGAAGTAAGCCCAAACAATGGGGAGATGTTGCCAGGCACTGAGCCAGTGCTTGAATTGACCTTTTATATAATCACTGAACCATAGGCCACAAACCAGAAGTGAGAAGCAGCCTAGCTTCCATGATCCCATCCTCTACACTCGCCAAGCATGACCTCTTCCGAACGAAAAGGAATGTCTAAAGCTTGCACAACTGGGTAAAGGTACTGGGCTAGAGCAATCTACTCCTGACATTGAGCTCCTGCAGGCACTCAAGAGAGTTCATGCAAGTCTCCAATGTAGGCCCAGCAGGCAGTCACTCAAGTGAGCTCCTGCAGGGTCTCCATTGAACTTCTGCAGGTCCTGGAGCGAGCTCAACTACATGCTGGAGAGAGCCCCTGCAGGCACTGAATATACATTATGCAGGCAAGCACTCAAGTGTGCTCCTGCAAGATTGCAGTGCAAGCCCTCATACAGTTACTGAAGTGTACTCATGCAGGCTTTCCAATGAACTCCTTCAGGCTCCATATGTAGGCCCTGTGCACACTCTAGTGAGCTTCTAGATTTCACCAGTGAGCTCCTGCAGGCAGAGACTTGAATTTCTGTATGTAGTGCAGAGTACTCTTGCAAGCACCTATATGAGTTGGTGTGGACGAGGTAGAGGTAGGCACTGAGGATGTTGTGTGTGCTCATGCCCAGACGTGGGTTCTTTGTTCACTTTGCCACTGGATTCAAGCTAGCCTGGCTGATGAGGGGTGTTACCCCAAATCCGGTCCCAAGATGCTTGTTTCCGGTCCAGGGAGGACCTGGATTGACAGTTCAGGTTGGACTGTTCCCATGGGGAACAGTCTCAAGACTGATTTGCATATGGTTGGGTCTGAACTGGAGTGATGAGGTGAGAAGAAGAATGATGATGGATTTAACCCAGATCTAATAGTGACTGGGGGTGAGTGTCTGAAAAGTTTCAGCACTTCGTCCGTCATCATATTGTTTACTTTGTTCACCCTAAGTTGGCAGGGTAGGCCCAGATGTGGGTCCCTTGCTCACTTTGCAGCTGGAATAAAGCTAGCCTGGCTGATGAGGGGTGTTACCCCAAAACCAGTCCCAGGAGGCTGGTCCAGGGAGAGCCTGGCTTCGGCAGTTTGGGCAGGACTGTTCTCATGTGGCACTGGGTCAAGAGTGATTTGCATATGGCAGGGTCCAAACTGGGGTGGTGTGGTGAGCAGAAGAATGATGATGGATGTGACCCAGATCTGTGACTGGGGGTGAGTGTCTGAAATGTCTCAGGTCTCAGGTCTCTGTCCATCATTCTACTGTGTTTGCTTTGTTCAACTTCAGTTAAGTTGGCACTATATGCCCAGACATGGGTCCCTTGCTGAATTTGCCACTGGATTGAAGCTGGCCTGGCTGATGAGGGGTGTAACCCTAAAACCGGTCCCAGGATGCTTGTTTCCGGTCCAGGGAAAATGTGGCTGGGCAGTTCAAGTTGGACTGTTCCCATGAGGCACAGGGTCAGACTGGTTTGCATATAGCCTGGTCTGAACTGGGGTGTTGAAGTGAGCAGAAGGATGATGATGGATTTAACTCAGATCTAATAGTGACTGCGGTTGAGTGTCTGAAAAGTTTCAGTGCTCTGTACTTCATCCTATTGTGTTTGCTTTGTTCCCCGTAAGTTGGCAGGGTATAGCCAGACGTGGATCCCTTGCTCACTTTGCCACTGGATTCAAGCTAGCCTGATTGATGAATGGCATTACCCCAAAACTGATCCCTGAATGCTTTTTCCAGTCCTGGGAGGACCTGGTCTGGCAGTTCGGCTGGACTGCTCCTATGAGGAACAAGGTCAAGACTGACTTGCATATGACTGGGTCGGAACTGGGGTGGTAATGTGAGCAGAAGAATGATGATGAATTTAACCCAGATCTAATAGTGACTGGGGGTAGAGTCTGAAAAGTTCCAGTGCTCCATCCATCATCAAATTGTGTTTGCTTAGCTCATGCAGGAATCTATGTGAGCTCCTGAGTGTCCCCAGTGAGCTTCTGTAGACATTCAACATCCATTTGTATGCTTTCTATTGTGCTCTTCCACTGAGGCCGGTGGTGAGCTCTGAAAGACCCACGGTGTGGGCTTTGCAGGCACTCCCCAATGTATGCCCTGCAGGGAGACACTGATGTGAGAGCCTGCATGCTCTTCATTGAGCTTCTGCAGGCGTTCAAAGGAGCTCCCACCCCCCAATGCAGGCCCTACAGTCACAGAAGGGAGCACCTGCATGCTCTCTTCTGTGAGCTCTTCTAGGCGCTCAAAGGAGCTCCCACTCCCAAATGTAGGCACGGAAGGAAGCTCCTACGTGCTCTTCAGTGAGCTCCTCCAGGCACTCAAATGAGCTCACATTCCATAATGTAAGTCCTGCAGGCACTGAACTGAGCTCCTGCAGGCTCTTCAGTGAGATCCTGCATGCGCTCAAAGGAGCTCCCACTTCCCAATGTAAGCCCTGCAGGCACTGAAGTGAGCTCCTGCATGCACTTCAGTGAGCTCCTGCAGGCCTTCTAAGGATCTACTATTCCACACTGTTGACCCTGCAGGCACTGAAGGGAGCTCCTGCATGCTATTCAGTGAGCTCCTGCAGGCGCTCAAAGGATTCCACTTCCCAATGTAAGCCCTGCAGGCACTGAAGTGAGCTCCTGCATGCACTTCAGTGAGCTCCTGCAGGCCTTCTAAGGATCTCCTATTCCACACTGTTGACCCTGCAGGCACTGAAGGGAGCTCCTGCATGCTATTCAGTGAGCTCCTGCAGGCGCTCAAAGGATTCCATTTCCCAATGTAAGCCCTGCAGGCACTGAAGGGAGCTCCTGCATGCTATTCAGTGAGCTCCTGCCAGCGCTCAAAGGAGCTCCTATGCCCCGATATAGGCCCTGCAGTCATACACTGAAGGGAGCTCCTGCGTGCTCTTCAGTGAGCTCCTGCAGGTGCTCAAAGGAGCTCTCACTCCCCAATGCAGGCCCTGCAGGCAGACACTGAAGGAAGCTAATGCGTGCTCTTCAATGACCTCCTGCAGCCAAACAGTGTAGCTCCTCCTTCCCAAATTAGGCCCTGCAGGCCCTCAAGCGAGCTCTGGCACTCACATTTCATTCACTTAAAAAAAAAAAATCTCCATGTCTCTGACTCCGCCCCTCTGTTGACGAATACTGGGTGCGGAACTGGTTGCTGGAGCTCCACGCGACATAGCAGTGGCCAGGGAGTACATGGGTGTCCCCTCTGATCACTTGGTGCAAGGCCCTAGCTCAAGAGCATCACAGGGGCAGCTCTGGGTAAGGGGCCAAGAGGGGCTTCATTTAGCACTGAAAAGGTGCAGAATTTGCTCTCCCTGGTGGTCCCAGGGCAGGAAAAAAACCAAACGGACATATTTACAAGGTAATGGCAGAGTGCAGAGCTGTGGCACATTTTTCAGTGCCGTGCTCCACCATTTCCAAAATGCAGGGGTACACCATATTTACAGCAATACGACGCATCCCTGTGTTTTCTGTAGCGCTGGCTCTAAAAATAGCTGCCTACCGCCAACACAGACACCTTTGCGCTATAGTGCAAGGGTGCCTGAATTGCAGGGAATGATTGTTTATGTGCAGGAAAGTGACCTTCCTGCACATAAACAATCAATAATGATTTGTGTAGCAAAAAGTCATTTTAAGGATAGTTTATGTGCAGGAATACACATAAACAATCTTTAATGGCATTTTGCTCTTTCCATGTGTGCTGGTGAATGCAGCACTCATAGAAAAAGCAAAAACGAGAAGAAATAAAAGTATTTCACCTTTTTGCGCCATTCTAATGCCTGCTATTCCGTGGCGTTTGTTTTTAGTACTGCGTCTGATTCACACAGCCTTGTAAATATCTTGGGCAGTGTCAAAAAGCACTGGTTGTTGTGATGACATGGCCATCGCAACACTTATTGCATGCAGACAACTGTGTAAATGGGTACCCTATTTGCAAAGTGGCATTTCTAAATATGGAACAGGGCATTGTGCCACTGGGACGTTGGTAAATGTCACGAAATTCGGGTGATTCGAGCACTGCAAAGTACTTTAAGGTTAGAATAAACGATTACTGTGCTCCAGGAACACCCTCTACTCAGGGGTGTGTAGTGTACTCAACAAATAATGGACAAGTTCTTAATCAACTTGTATTCCTGGGCACTAGTGTATGCTGTAACCAGCCAGAATTTTCCAGTGAATAATGGCTCACTAGTATGTTTAACAATCTTTTCTTTATTGGTAATCCATAGTTCAAAAGGGCATTCCAATGTTACTCCACATTAAATGTTCCCATCAACAAGATTGATCATTTCTTTTCTTTCAATTAGTTGCCAAAAATCTGGCCTTCCATGGCCTCCCAATGCATTTCGGCGAAATTGCGACTCAGAAATTTTTTTGACAATGTATTGACAGAAGCCACAAGGTCAGAACCCGATGAACTAAAAGGACTCAAAGTACCCAGTAAATATATGGCACCAGTGAGCCATAAGGCTATAGATTTATTTGAGACCCTCTGTAAACAGGACTTACAAGCTATCAACCTGCACCCAAAGAAACATCGTAACATATCACCGGGTGAATTAAAGATCATTAAAAACATCAGTCACGATGAAACTATACTATGCCAGAAAGCGGATAAGGGTGGAGC
The DNA here is from genome assembly GCF_964261635.1 of Lissotriton helveticus. Lineage (NCBI taxonomy): Eukaryota > Metazoa > Chordata > Amphibia > Caudata > Salamandridae > Lissotriton > Lissotriton helveticus. The sequence continues at coordinate 1,138,573,437 of NC_136072.1, read as the reverse complement.
ACTTGTCATTATGGATCGGTCATATTATGAATCAAAGATAAGTGAACATTTGAGCGATACCAATCTATATATGAGTATTACACACAATCCTACTAGAGAAATACAAGACATCCTTGCTCTGATTTTGAACAAAGCTACAGAAAATGGCATCATTAAAGAAAAAACAAAACAATATCTAACACAGATTGACGCACGGAGCCCGTCATTTTATATGACGCCGAAAATTCACAAAAACCTCTACCAACCTCCATGCAGATCCATAGTGTCAACTGTTAAGAGCGTACATGAACCAGTGGGGAAATTCCTCGATAAATATCTTCAACCGTTTGCAGTGGAAGCAGAGTCCTACATTAAAGACACCACAGACTTTTTGAAAAAACTAGCTTCCATCAAAATTAACAAAGAACAACTTATCTACATGGCAACAATAGACGTTCAAGCACTATATATGTCGATACCCCACCTAGCAGGCATAGAGGCAGTGGAAAAAGTACTGTTATGTAGTAACTATGATGATACCATGAAAGTTTTTTTGATGGAACTTTTAGAGTTCACTCTTATGCACAGCTATTTCAAACATGGTGAACTTTGGTATATCCAAAAGAGTGGTACAGCCATGGGCAATTCGGCTGCGCTGACGTACGCTAACATCTTTATGAGGAACTATGAAGAGACGAACATTTTGAGCCAAAACACTTGGAAGCAACACACTAGACTTTATGTTCGATTTATCGACGATATTTTTATTGTTTGGGAAGGTGCCAGAGAAGTTCTATCATCAGAAATTTCTAAATTGAATTTGATAGATGAACGCATCAAGTTTACTTGGGATATTCAAGAAAGAAACATCAACTTCCTAGATGTCAATGTCATTCGAGGAGAATCCAGTTTTGACACTATGCTATATAGAAAAAACACTGATCGAAACAATCTATTGAGCTTTGATAGCTTTGATCCCCCAGCCCTGAAAAGACACTTGCCATTTTCCCAATTTATGAGGGTGAAAAGAGTCGTCTCTGAACCACAAAAGGCAGCAATTCAGATGACAGAAATGTCCACTCGATTTCAAAAAAGAGGCTATCCTCCATCAATTTTGAGTGAGGCCACCGAAAGAATCAAGGATATGTCGAGAGGAACTTTATTTGCCAGCAAACCAACTTCCAATGAGCAGGGCATAACATGTGTGAGTAAATACTCTACAGCTAGTAATGCCTTCAAAAATATAATCAAAAAACACTGGTCCATACTACGTGTTGTACCGGATTTTAAGGGAGCATTTGAACGAGATCCATTGTTTGCCCACACACGTTCGAAAAATATGGGTCAACTTTTGAAAATGAGATCTAAAACCAACCAATACGCAATTTGGAAAGGAACTTTACCTTGCCTCAACTGTACTAACTGTGGTAACATTAAGAAGGGCAACAAGCTATCACCTCCAGAGTACAAAGAAAATATCAACTTACATGTAAATGGTACATGTGATTCAATGAACGTTATTTATGTACTAAGTTGTCCATGTCAATTGCATTATGTTGGTCATACAGAGCACAAATTAAAAATCCGGCTAAATGAGCATAAGAGCAACATTCGCACAAAAACGCTCAAATCCACGGTTGCCACACACTTCATGGAAGCTGGTCATGATCTCACCGAACTGAAAGCATGCATTTTGGAAAATGTGGAAAAGCACGAAGGCATCAATAACAAAACGCAACTTTTAAGGAGAGAGAACCACTGGATATATCGTCTTCAGACTTTAAAACCGTCTGGTCTTAATGAAAGGGTGGAATTTCAGTGCTATTTGTAAATATGATTATTCTCTGACTTTTATAACTGTAGCATGATGTTCCCAGATTTGTTGTACTGACCTAGTATACTGATGAGCATACAAGTACCATAAGTCATAGCGCAGCAGCGTAGACAGTTAACCCCACCCACCTAATTCCTTTAACCTTACCCGCCACTCCGCGTAGCTAGAACCGGAGTGCAGCGGACCTTCGCGAGCGGCATCCCCGTTTGTTCTGGTAAGCCAGTTGCAACATGCGGTTAGTTAAGCGATAGCACCCCTTAACATCTTGGTTTAAGTTTTCACCTGTGAACCGGAGTTCAGAAAACCCCTACTAAGGTTTTCCTAGTTTGTTTTGGTAAGCGCGTGATTTAAAACGCCTAGTTAAGCGATAGCGTCTTTAAACATCTTGGCTTTAGCTCCCATTTTGAGGCTACGAGAGATCACATTTACTCATATACATGTAGCTTTTATGCCGCCAGCGCACTTGTAGGAGGCATTGCACGGTTTAGTTTACCTACTTTCAGACTAGTGTCAGCCTGCCACGAGGGAAAAAAACCTTTTTCCCCGCATTTCTTTCCAGTTTTATCGTCTCACCTTGCTAAGTATTTGCAGTTACAGTTAGCGTGCGTAGAGGCACCATTTGTTTAGCATTATTTTCCTGCATCAGTTTAACCACTTGGCATGCATGTTGGTATTTTAATTACACCTTCACATCAGTAGCAATGTATTGCATGTAGTTTTGTTGGTCCCTTACTATGTAGTAGTAATCATCGTTATTTAAACTTACAGATCCCTTGATAAAGGCGCTGGCTTGCGCCGAAATGCATTGGGAGGCCATGGAAGGCCAGATTTTTGGCAACTAATTGAAAGAAAAGAAATGATCAATCTTGTTGATGGGAACATTTAATGTGGAGTAACATTGGAATGCCCTTTTGAACTATGGATTACCAATAAAGAAAAGATTGTTAAACATACTAGTGAGCCATTATTCACTGGAAAATTCTGGCTGGTTACAGCATACACTAGTGCCCAGGAATACAAGTTGATTAAGAACTTGTCCATTATACGTTGGTAAATGTGACATTCCTCTGATCCAATGCCCTTGTAAATATGCCCCAAATCTCTGGGGCAGGGTGAGTGTACCACCAGGCCTGATGACGGCATGATATGTTCACACTCACTTGTGGTTGCTGGTGGTCAAATGGTGGCTATTTACAGTGGTCATAGGGCAGAGCTTACATATCTGGGATCTTTCAGCTGACTTTGAGCTGAGATGAGAGTCCTCTTTATGGCTGAAGGTTGCTCTTTGCAGGCAGCATTTTAGGCAGGTGGGTCAAATTCCTGTAAGATGTCTCCAGCATGGTCACAGCAGGAAGGCAACAGAAGCACACAAGGCTGCGTCAAGGGAAGACACTGATCAGGTCCATGCAGGTTTTCTGGGTGAGCCCAGATACAGCCTGGCACTGGTGTAGATTCCCATTGAATCAGTTGTTTGTATTTTATATTTCTAGACCATTCAAGGAAGAGAGATATTTTGCACTTTCCCAGGGAATCTTAACCTCATGCGTGCTCATGTCGAGCTGCGCTCATCATGACCCGCGCGGCGCTCACGCGTGGGTATAATTCCCCCGCTGTGCTGAGCGTTCTGAGGAAACGGGTGTGGTCGTGACGAGCTCAGCTCGTCATGAGCACTGCGCCACCGTGCTGCGTGATGAGCTGAGCTCGTCTCGAGCACCCTGGCGCTGTGCGCGTCACCCCCTCCCCCCAGCACAGCGGGGGAATTACCCCCGCGGCGAAGGGGTTAATGAATCTGAATTTGCGTAAAGGGATCTGTATTCCCAGCCACGTCAGACATGGGAACAACATCTCATTCTAAGAACATGGAGGTTCCAGCAGGGGAAACCAGAAGCTGCCTCCACAGAATAGTGAGCGCCGCACTCCCCTGCAGATTGACAAACTCATTACAGCTGTTAATCCCACGGCCGCTCGGGTCAGAGGGTACAAACACAGCCGGCGTCTTAGAGCAGAACCCGCAGCCCTGCAGTCAATCTTCACTTGGGCAGAGATCCAATTCTTTCATTACATGCACCAGGGTGCAAGGACAAAGGGCCTGATTTATATTTGGGCGGACGGCCCCTCGTTCCGCCAGGTTGGTGGAGTAAACGACTTCATCGCCCTGGTGGAGGGACCGCCAGCCAGATTTATAAATGGCCACCACGCGGTCATATATAAAGCACTGCCAGGAACCGCCATCAACGCATTTTTCTGTTTGGATCAGGACTATCAAAAACAATGAACATATTCTGGGGTCTAATCTACCAGTAGCCTCTATAGGAGGAAGATCACTGGGCAACAATATTATCACGAGTCACCACACAAAAGTATATCAAAACTAAAGAGTGAAAAGACCCTTGAGAGCGGTTGGATTCCCATCACATACCACTGTGATCATTCTCATCATTTGGGTATGCATCCTACCTTCCACCAACCTTCTTGATCATTGAGGGAAATCAAGTGGATAGTATCCTTAAATTGGGTCATATAGGTGGAGAAAATGAACACACTGGAATCCACCAAGGTGACACCCTAAAACATAGGGTGAGAGTGATAAACGCAGTGCAATTATGTAAGTGAAATGTTAAAAAAGGATGTACAATAGAGAAAAAACTTTATTAAGATATCTCTTGTAGCCTTTACTTAAAAACAGTGCAGATAAAGCAGTTTCAATAATAGCTGCTTTTAGAGTCTGTCGACATGTTTCAGCCATTTTGGAGAAATGGTCCAAGGCTTTCTTCAGGACCTAACTGTTGGTGTACTTGCTACTGCAAAAACATAAAACAGTGTGAAAAACTAAACTGTGTAAATAAGTAAATAAAATAAATAAATAAGTTGGAATTAATACAACCTTTGTGATTACAAATCCTCCTTTCAGACGAGATGTAGAGGATTCCTATAAAGGAAAAATACAGTTAGTGGTACTCAATTGTGATATAAAGGTGTCCATGATCTTTTCAACTAGTAACGCCATGAGGTATATATTAATTATTATCCTCCCAGCAACTTTCTCCTTATTGTATAATTAAAAAAACTCTATATGAAATTACTTTTGCTCACCTGTCTGATACGCGGATTGGACCGCCCCCCCCACCCCCCTGGTAACAACTCAGGTCGCTAAGGCCCCGCTCTAATAAACAGAAGGAGGAAGGAAGACTAAACAAGGTACAGCCCAAGCTGACATCTTGAATAACATAGGGGCATATTACCAAGGAATAGCGATTTTTATCGCAAAATGCGCTTAGCGCATTTTTTTTATCACTGCCTATCGCTGGATATGTTAGTGGAGAAAACATGCTATTAGCAACGTTTTTCTCCATTGTGCTAAAATATCCAGCGATAGCGGCGAAATGCGTGAATATCTCTGAGAATACAGTGATATTCACGCATTAGCGACGAAATGCTCTTAGCCATGTTATCCACCTCCCATTCGATAACATGGCTAAGAACTGGTCTGGACAGGTGTTGGTATTTGGAGATATTCGCGCTTAGCGTGAATATTTCCACGGCTACGCCCGCCTTGCTAATAGGCGATAGCGACGTTAGCGACTGCTTTCAGTCTCTAACATGTTGGGTACGCCCACTTTGCATGTCATTAGCGATAAACAATGCTGACATGCAAAGCGGACCCCAAACCGCTCGCTATCGCCTAAAAGCTGTCGCTAACATCAGTTAGCGACAGCTTGCTAATAGAGCGATAGAATTATCGCCGCTTACCGGCTGAAAACGGCCGCTAAATCGGCAATAATTGCCTATCGACCCCTTTGGTAATATGCCCCTTCCTTACAGTATCCCTCTAGTCTGTCTATTAAAATAACCTTGTACTGTCATCTGATCAGACAAGGCCAATAATTACTAAAACATTTGTTGTGGATCCCCATGGCTTTAAAAACATGGCATAAAGGCAAGGTATGAAAATGCCTGATACGTGTTATCTATTGATATTTTCTGGTCTGGCTCTGATGTTTGTGCCAGCAAAGAGCAGGGGAAAATAACCCTTCACGCTATAAGAGAAACTGAATGGTGAAGACAGAATATACTCTCAGCTAAATGGCATGAAAGCAAGATATAAGAATGCTTCATACATGTGTGAGTGTTTTATTATCTTTGTTCTGTGAGGGTACCTACAATAAAACTATTGTAGGTTCCCTCACAGAACAAAGGACTACTTCTCTTCTTTTTTCGTGGGCATAAATATCAAAGCCAAAGAAGATGAAGCACTCACACTTGTATGAACCATTCAGTTTCTCTTATAGTGTAAAGGGTTATTTTTCTCTGCTCTTTGCTGGCACAAACATCAGAGCCAGACCAGAAAATATCAATAGATAACACGTATCAGGCATTTTCATACCTCCCTCTGTGCCCAAACTTGAGGTATGCCTTGGGTGACCAGACTTCCCGGATTTCGCCAGACAGTCCCAGTTTTCAGTGGACTTTCCCAGTATCCCGACACATTTCTAAATTTAAAATACATGCCCAAGTTTTTCAGGTGATTGTCAGGTATTTGTAATTGTAAGGAGAACTGAAAGGTGCGCTGTCCTTTCACGGGCGCCTCAGCAGACTGACATTTTTTGGCATTTGTTCTATTTATGTCAGGCAGCACAGGAGGAGTTTGGCTGCATGTGCTCAGCTGAGGGGAGACAGCGTGGAGAGAAGGGCAGGGGGCACAGGTGGAGGTCCTGCAATAGATAATGTTAAGAAAATAAAGCCTGGTAAATATGTGCCTATATAACTGTATAGGCACACATTTACAAGTCTGAGATAGATAGATAGATAGATAGATAGATAGATAGATAGATAGATAGATAGAGAGAGAGAGAGAGAGAGAGAGAGAGAGAGATAGATAGATAGATAGATAGATAGATAGATAGATAGATAGATAGAGAGAGAGAGAGAGAGAGAGAGAGAGAGAGAGAGAGATAGATAGATAGATAGATAGATAGATAGATAGATAGATAGATAGATAGATAGATAGATAGATAGATAGATAGATAGATAGGTAGGTAGGTAGGTAGGTAGGTAGGTAGGTAGGTAGGTAGGTAGGTAGGTAGGTAGATAGATAGATAGATAGATAGATAGATAGATAGATAGATAGATAGATAGATAGATAGATAGATAGATAGATAGATAGATAGATAGATAGATAGATTGATTGATTGATTGATTGATTGATTGATTGACTGGGAAAGGCCAGGTATAGAAGTAAGACTAGCATCTTTAGCTCTACATTTAAGCCTCTCCTGTCCCGATTTTTGGTTCTCCAAATCTGGTCCCATTATGAATGCCAGCATAGAAATCTGGTGAGTAGACCACTATGTTGAAAGGAATGGATTTCCGCTGCCATTGTGATGAAGTAGCCATCCCGCCAACATATAATGATCATTTTGATCGCGATGTAACGTTACATGTTTTTGTATTTGTAAAGTGCATCAATCATCCCGAGGGACATCACGGCGCTACAAAGCACTATCCTGATATAGCAGTGAACAGGTGGCCCAAGGACTAATGAAGGGACCTGCATGAAAGATGCTGTAAGCATTTAACATAAATAGCTGCAAGATATTATCCTCTCCTCTCTTACTCGTCATTGATGGATACAGGTAATATGTCTGTGATGCTGGGCAGCTCCAATGGAAATACTATCAAGAGAGATGGAGACAGTACATCACTGAGACTGAAGGTGTCTTCCCTTCCACCTTCAAGTTGGATCTGACTACTGACTTCAAATGTTGCCAATTGCACTGTTTGTCCACATGGTGGCAGCAGTAACACACTAGTCAGGGAGCTCTGCCCTCTGCTTACAGAAGCAACATCCTGCTGTCCACGCCTTTTATTTATCATTACATCTCCGAGAGAGATATTGGGTTGGACTGAGTGTCACCGCTCGCTCTATGCGCTGCTTATTTTATTGAATGTCGCCATTTCATGCCTCATTCTTTGTAATGAAAATCCCAAACTGTTAAACCTGATAATGTTCTAATTTTTCTGAGTACTTGCTACCTTATTCTAACGCAACGAGATGTACATTTTTACTGCTGTTTGAATTGTATATAATTGCTTGCCTGCAGTAAAATGATCTTACACCCTTGGGCCTGGTACACTTTATATAAAACTTCCAAAGAACAAATTAAACACAAATGCCGCTCTTCATGCTGTTGAAGGGTGTCACGCCCCTCATAAAGGTCGGGGGCTCACTGGTGACCAGGTCTAGTGCTCCAACAGCTGTTCTAAAACAGTCTCTTTAATGAGGCTTCAGGGTTCTGCCTCACAGATTTTAGCTTAGGCTACGGTGGCCGGCAAAGACAAACTACTGCAGTAACTCGGCTGGACACCTGGTAATATCTACATTCTACCTACGCTTGTGAACGTGCACGCGCGCTACCGTAGACGTGACAGCGAGCATGGCTCTCCGATCTTGAAGACTGATACAGGCCCCAAGTGATTACCAGCCCTCCCTTGCCCAAAGGGTGGGACTCGCCTGTTTTGCAAATCTTTTCTGGAGCAAGGTATCCCTGACCTGCTTCAACCTTCTCCACTTCATGCCATTTGCTGACACTGTTCTCCGGACCCGCTCCGCGGGTCCCGCTTCACGAGGGAAGCCAGTGTGGGTGCGGCGGCTCAACGGGGCTGCGAGCGTGAAAGGCAGGGACTCTATTGACCAGGAGTCCCTGCGAGGCCAATTGGAGATACCTGGCCCGCTCTCCCCGGAAGCCACGCCCCCACTGCACACGTTTATAATCTGACTTACACCCGCGCACGTGGGACGCGCGCGGCATGAAGCACGGAGCGAAGCCCGGGCAAAGGGCGGGCCGTTTGAGGCCGTTCGAGGACGGCAGAGACCGGGACCGGGACCGGGCCACCCCTCTTGGTTGGAATATTCCACTGTCCCACCAGCAACCAGGCCCTGACCACATTGGGGTCGAGATGTGTACCAGGGAAACAAGGAGTAAAGCCTCGCTGGCCTTGACAGGGGCCACTAAAGGTCCCATCGATAATTACTTCGTCAAGGCAGGATCACTCTTGATAGACGAAATCACTGTACTTGAAAGACGTATTTCCCAGGAAATTGATTGGGTAAGGAGATCATCAATGGGCCCAATGGCTCTGGCTAAGACCCCTGAAGGAAGGCCAGAGCCTAATAACTTCAACCATGAGGGTCCGGGGGTTAATCAGTCACCTATTAACTCAGACCTCACCAGGGAGGCCCTTGATGATCTCGAGGATATGAGCTTAATGACCTTACCGATGGGTCAAAAACCACCCACCCCACTACCAACCCCTCCCATCGACCCAGCCACTGTCACCATTACGGAGAATGTTTCAGATCTCTTAAGGAAGGAGCAATCCAAAAAAGGAAGAAAGGGGGGCAAACTAAGCGAGGATCTAATTTAAAAACACCTAAGCCCATCCCCATTAAGGGTGATGCCAGCATTGGTAGTAACATCCTTGATCAACCACCGAATATCAGACCGGAGGCCCCATCAGTAACCATTATTCCTAGGGTCGCATCTTCCCATTCTATCAATACTTCAACGGAATCCTCTAGTGAGGAAATAACACTTGCAGATATGGGCACACTTTTTAGGTTTCTCCTAGGTCCCCTTGAAGCGTGGCTGATAAAGATCGAAGCCAGGCTGGTCATCATTGAAAAATCTACTGTCCAGCTTGCAGACAGCTTGAAAATAGAAATCGAGGGAGATAAAGGGGGGTTATAACCAAAGCTTAAAAAGGGTATCGATTCCTTAACTCTAACGAGAAAGAATGGCCAAACTACTTCTCCACATACACAACACAAATCTAATCAGAATAAAACCCCGCAACCCTTGGCCACTTAAAATACAACTAAGTTACCCTTACAAACTCAGGCACCATCTCCCTGCCCCCAAAATACAACTCCACACTCCAAGGGCAACGTCACATCCCCGGATAAACTGCACAGTGATCCAAAACCCCCAGATAACATCCCCAATAATCCTCGTAAAACTAAACCTTTTAATATACCACCTGAGGCGTCCCCTTATACAGTAGTCCTGGTGGGTGTACCTGAGCTAAAATCTACTGCCATTGAGACGACTGCTTCCCTTAAGAACAAAGTCATCAATTGGTTGTCTATTTATAGACCTCTTCCGCAAGGCACGTCTAGCGACGTCCTTATGGTGAGACGGACTACCTGGGTTGGCAATACGAGAAAAACAACTAGAGGCGACTGTGTGGTGGTCAGTTTTAGAGAACCCAGGACAGCCTCTTACATTTGCAGCTGGGACCAGGATGACCAAGGGAGTCTCATTCAGTCTCTCCCTCTCTCATTCTTCTACCCCTCAAATATGTACTCATTAGAAGACCAGAGATGGGGGCACCATCAAGATCTACTGGAAGAGTGGGAGAGAAATCGTGTGGGGAGGAGGGACACTCATTACCATAGGAGTATGATCCCCGATTATTTACCCCCATATGGTGACGAAGACGGATGGGAGACTAGCACTAGGAGGAGGGGCGGATGGGGGGGGGGAAGTGAGAGGAGTCCCGGGGCCATATAGAATTCACCAGCCTGCTTATTTCCCAACCTCCAACAGATATAGCAGTCTCGAAATGGTCGACTGACTGCCTGAGTCTATAGTTTGGGAACAGTACCGACCTCACACACTAGATGGTAGTGAGGAGACAACTATCTCCTGTGAACAAACCCAGGTCCCACGAGAATTGATAATCGCTCCTAATGAACTTGCACACCATCAGGTCCTTGGTTGTTCTATAGTAGATCTAATGGACAATGACAGTAATCTAGCTGTGGGCCAGGGGGAATCGCCGCAAGATCTAATGACAAATCCCGGTACTAAAGAGAATGACAATTCGGGCACTGTTTTATCACTTCCAAGGCTTCCAACACTCAACCTGATTTCCTGGAATGTAGTGGGGTTGAGTAATAAAATGGACTGCCCAGACTGGGCTTCTTTTATTAACACCAAAAGCATCTGCCTTTTCCAGGAAACCTGGGCAAGGGAGGAGTATACATGCTCGGGGTTTGAAGTGTTCTCAAAACTCGCTAAATGGGGGGGAAGGGGACGACCGTCAGGAGGGTTGGCAACTTGGGTAGCCTCTCAATTAAGTTTTCAGGCACGACGGCTAACAGTCAATTCTGAAGACATACTACCTGTCTTGCTAGAATGGCCAAACTCCTCCAAATTGCTGATAATAAATGTTTATTCGCGACCTGTAGTTTCATCACGCGAATCGAACATTATAGAGGAACTCTCGGTCTTCATAAGTGAAATCCCAAGAGACCTCCTATACCTGGTTGGAGGGGATTTGAATTCGCAATATGAGCCACTGCCCGGCCTTCTTGATAGACCCTGCCTAGAGGAGGATTCAAGGTGGCTGATTCCTCCCACGGTGGCACCCCCAGCAAGAGCTTGGACTCCCCTTGCATTGCAGATTACTGCCCTTACCTTAAATCATGGCCTAAGGGCCTGTAATGGGCGTATTAAATCAGACATCCCAAGCAAATGCACTTTCAACAAAGCAGGAAGGGAATCTAGAATAGATTATGTCCTTGTCCAATTATCGTGTTGGTCACGAATTATTGACTTCAGGGTACTGGATAGAGGGGACAGTGATCACAATGCCCTTGAACTTGAGTACGCCATGCCAGGCATGGAGGATACGGGACAGGACAAAGAAAGTGTAAAGACAGGGTTACTGTTGGAGAATAATAGGAGGAGAGTCAGGTGGGGAAAACTGGCCACAAGTGCTGACAAGTTACCAAGGCTCTACGCAAGAATTACCCCCGTGTTGGAAAAGCCATTCAACCTTGGCAAGGATCTCGTTAATAGGGAAAACAGAGAGCAATTATGGCGAACACACGAAGAAGTAATAAGTACCTTGGAGTTAGATCTCTTTTCGAAAGGCACGGTCAAAACTAGCGGGTTGCACAAAAAGTCCTGGTATAATGCCACATGCCGGGACTCGAAACGTGAACTCCTACACGCAATTAAAGTGCGTGGATCCCAGAAGGAGATACAAGCCAGAAGACGGGCATATAAGATACTGCTGGTAAACGCCAAGGCCGAATGGGACCAACAACATTGGGAGAAACTCTCTGGTGCATTAGTCACCAAAGACTCTCGTAAATTCTGGCGGTTAGTCAGTAATGGGTCAGAAGACCTCTCGTCGGCAATTGAACCCAACATTGCCCCGAGTGTCTGGAAAAATCACTATCAGTCCCTTTATGCAGTGGAGGACGCTGCCCTGAGTACACCCCACTGCATAATAGTGAGTAGCAAGGAGGGTGAACCCTTCACGGAAAAAGAAGTCCGGGAAGCAATTGCGGGCTTGGCAGCAGGCAAAGCCCCGGGCCTCGACGGGGTCCCGAGGATCTTTTCAAGCAGGAGCCAGGGATATGGGCTCCCTATCTCCTGTTGATATTTAATGCGGTCCTTGGGGGAATGGAGGTCCCGGATACTTGGCTGGGAGCAGAGGTGGTCCAAATATTTAAAAAGCGATCCCCTCTGCTCCCAGCCAACTACCGCCCGATAAGCCTCATCGATGTATCCCAGAAGCTTTTCGGGAGGCTGATATTGAACCGCTTGCAGAGTTGGATTGAGGAGACAGATACCTTGAGCCCATATCAGGCAGGTTTGAGGAGGGGGGTCTCCACAGTTGACCAAATATTTAGATTAAACCTCATGTATTGGAGGACTGCACTGATTGAGGGCGGCACCCTGTACACGGTTTTCGTGGACTTACGTGCCGCCTTCGATCTGGTGCCAAGATCAAAATTGTGGAGGGTAATGGAAGAGTTAGGCGTCCCGAAAGACATTTTTGCGGTCTTGATAAAGTTACATCAAAACAACTTTGCTCGCGTCAGGTGCGGAAGAGGTGGCAACTTAACCGAAAGATTCCCCGTTTGCAGAGGGGTGAGACAGGGCTGCGTGCTTGCACCGACCCTGTTTTGCCTCTTTGTGAACGGGGTAATCGCGCACCTGGCAGGGATTGCAAATATTGACGCCCCAAAATTGACCGGCAGCAGGGTGCCTGCAATCATGTTTGCGGATGACACCCTGCTGCTGTCCAAATCCCCGATGGGCAAACAGCGGGTGTTGGATGCTTTCCTGGAGTTTTGTACTGAAAGGGGACTTGAAATTAACCCCCAAAAGACAAAATTTATGATTTTAAACCCTACGTCCTTCAAGCGTCCAAGTCCCCTGCTCGGTGCAGTGCGCTTGGAAAGGGTTCACACAATAGAGTATTTGGGGATAACTCTGAACCAAAACTTAACGTGGGGGGAACACCAGACAAAGGCAAACATGAAATTGGCCCAGAAGGCGGGTGGTATCATGAGAATTGCGACGAAGTCATCATACTGCCCTCTCACCCCTGCTATCCAAATTTACAAGGCACAGGCACGAGGGGCTGTAACTTATGGGGGAGAGTTGTGGGGCCACATTACATCGTCCACCTTGCTAACCACAGAGAATATATTCCTGAGGCAGCTGACAGCCCTTCCCTTGAGTACCCCACTCCTGCCCTTGCGACTGGACCTGGGTATGAGGCCTATCACGGAGGAACTCGGCCTCAAACCACTTATATTTTGGCGCCGTCTCTGGAGCAGTCAAAATCTTCTTTCCTACAGATCTGAGCTACAGGAATTCTTATTACTACCCAACGCCACCAAAATCCCTTGGTTAAAATACATCAAGAAAACCTGTGAAACCCTCGGACTACCAGAATTGTGGTTAGACCCAGAAAACACAAGCACGAGGACTCCAAGGAAAGCGCTCTCAAGAGCATACTATGATAAAATGCTCCTTCGAGCTCTCGATAGCGCACGAGAGGGATCTCTGACACACTGTTTTATCATAACCAAAGATTTGTATAACCTTGAAAGTGTTCTGGATGGCATGACCCCTGTTTTAACAAGAAAATTATTCCTGCAATGGAGGTATGGGACCCTTCCGTTGTTTTCTTTTACCAAAACATGGTCCTGCCGGCCTCCCACTGAGATGTGCCCGGCATGTGAACATTTGAAGGAAAACGAGGTCCATGTGATTTTCTTTTGCCAAGCCTACCAAAAAAGCAGGAAATTTTGGCTCGTCCCCCTCCTAAAAAACTTGGGCTTTAGATCATTTTTGCCTGCTTATAGAGTTTTAAAGACAGACTTATCGCCGCCAATTGTCTTCGCTTTGGCAAAATTCTTAACGGCAATGTGGCACACTCGAACTCGATTGTTAAAGATGGTTGGAGATTCTTGAAAACTTTTTAATTCCTTGTTACCCCTTTCCACTAGTATTCTCCTTTTTAAATTTCCCATGTACCTAATAGTAATGTTTTACTTATGTTCTGTGATTTTATTCAAATGTGGTATTTTGTATATCTTTTATGATCTTGTGATCGAAATAAAGATTTTAAATGAAAAATGATTGTCTGAATTTAGGAGGAGAGTTTAAAGGGAGGACCAGATCACACGGTGCCGCCTGAAGTCTCGCGATACCAGCTCTCTACACATGGTCACCCGGTGAAGAGCCAATATCACACGTTGAGCACAAGCTGAGCTGTGAACCCCCACAGAGAGTAGGGGCTCAGATTGCACGTGGAGATTCTGCACTTTTGAAATCCATTACAGGTTTTAAAACCTCGTGACATGGGAGGCGTTTTCAGTAGCCTTTTGTTTGTTGTTCAGTATGATTAGGGAAGGCCAGGAAGGGCATAACCCCCCCCCCTCACCAGCTCCTGTCCCCTCCGATGTCCCTCTGTGGGTGTGAAGGCCTCAAAGCCCTGAACCCCCTCTTGGCCCCCCCCCCCTCTCTTCTTTCACATGGTGATACCGATTTCAAAGTTGGCAGATCTGGGGCGAGGTGGCAGGCAGAAACGTTTGAAGCTATGGCCAAAGTGGAGATATTGCCCAGGCCCCCACCCTCTTCTTCCAAGGGGCCTTATGGTGAAAAAGAAAATGCTCTCCCTCTCTCTCTGTCTTTCTCTCTCACCTCTACTTCTGACTCTGTCTCTGTAACCTGTGCAAATTTAAGGATTTTTGGGGTGTCAAACAATTTCAGTAGTTTTTTGTAGCCCTGTTAAAGGTTTAACATATAATTTAACTTTGTTTGGTATCATGCTGGTTGGAATTGGCAGGAAATGTAAATGTATTTCTTACAGGGGCCCCCAAATTTGTCTTGCCTGGGGCCTCCTAAATCCTTAAGATGACACAGGTGGCAGGGCCACAGGTTGCCCTGCATGCACTGGAAGGTGATTGCTAATAGCAAATTGTGATTGAGTGTTCCTGATTCAGTTACTTTGCAGAAACCAATGAAAAACACTTTGGTCGAAAGTTTGTAAAAAATATAAAGTGGACTTTTAGCTGAAAATGATATAAAGCCGCACCCCGTTTGAAATGTGCTTACTGTAACTACCAATACTTCAACAAAGTTGTACTCTAGTTTGCTCAATGCAGAGACCAACACTGGTGAGCACCATCTCCCAAGTAAGAGGACAGATGGACAGTGTGACATTGTGTGGTGTCAGTGGGTGCACAGGGGTGCTGTCGGTTTCTGGAAGCTGCCTGCCGTGGACTAGCTGCAGCTGTCTGCTGTGGACTAGCTGCAGCTGTCTGCTGTGGACTAGCTGCAGCTGTCTGCTGTGGACTAGCTGCAGCTGTCTGCTATGGATTAGCTGCAGCTGTGCGCTGTAGACTAGGTGCAGCTGTCTGCTGTGGACTAGCTGCAGCTGTCTGCTATGGATTAGCTGCAGCTGTGCGCTGTGGACTAGCCACAGCCGTGCGCCATGGACTAGCTGCAGCTGTCTGCTGTGGACTAGCTGCAGCCATGCGCTGTGGACTAGCTGCAGCTGTGCGCTGTGGACTAGCTGCAGCTGTCTGCTGTGGACTAGCTGCAGCCATGCGCTGTGGACTAGCTGCAGCTGTGCGCTGTGGACTAGCTGCAGCTGTGCGCTGTGGACTAGCCACAGCCGTGCGCCATGGACTAGCTGCAGCTGTCTGCTGTGGACTAGCTGCAGCTGTGTGCTCTGGACTAGCCACAGCCGTGCGCCATGGACTAATTGCAGCTGTCTGCTGTGGACTAGCTGCAGCTGTCTGCTATGGATTAGCTGCAGCTGTGCGCTGTAGACTAGGTGCAGCTGTCTGCTGTGGACTAGCTGCAGATGTCTGCTATGGATTAGCTGCAGCTGTGCGCTGTGGACTAGGTGCAGCTGTGCGCTGTGGACTAGCTACAGCCATGCGCTGTGGACTAGCTGCAGCCATGCGCTGTGGACTAGCTGCAGCTGTGCGCTGTGGACTAGCTGCAGCTGTGCGCTGTGGACTAGCTGCAGCCATGCGCTGTGGACTAGCTGCAGCCATGCGCTGTGGACTAGCTGCAGCTGTGCGCTGTGGACTAGCTGCAGCCATGCGCTGTGGACTAGCTGCAGCTGTGCGCTGTGGACTAGCTGCAGCCATGCGCTATGGACTAGCTGCAGTGGTGTGCAGATAGCCAATGGTGCCTGGGTATAGAGGGACTCTGTGACGCAGAATTTTTTGCTTGTTCGCGGTTTCAAAATGCGTGTTCGCAAGATATTACTCCTCGAGCACGTAAACCGCGTTCTCGAACTGGAAAAAAGCATCACGAACATGCAGAACAAGCAATTCTGCATATTCGCTGAACTTTTGCATGCTCGCGGAGATTTTCCACTGTTTCGCGGAGCTTAACGAAGCGCGACTACGCATATTACGCCCACCCCTACTTCAACACACCCTTCACAGCGGAAGGTGAGATTCAGCCCTGTCGCAGCTCTCCTCAACTTATTTCCCCCCCAAACACATTCTCATTATTAACATGCATTGGCAAAGGCAATAGGTCTCGCCTACACAAGGTATTGACTTTGTCAATGTTTTTAGCCATGTTGTAAAGCAGCATGACTTCTGTGCAACATGGCTGAGAGTTTATTTTAAGAAGCGCTTTGACGTGGCCAGTGCTAGCTGCAACAAAGCACTTTTTATCTTAATGCTCGTTGGAAGACGAGGCGGGAGGTATGGAGGGAGGAAGGTCAGGTGACATGAACTATGGGACGGGACGCATGTACGGAGCCCATGAGGGGAAACAACTATGTGATATGGCCAGCACTGGCCACATCTTAGTGCTGGTGGGAAGGCGAGGCAGCTGATATTATGGAGGGAGGAAGTGTGTGCAACACGGAAGGGCATTGGGGAAATAAGCATTATAACACAGCCAGGGGTGTACGCACCATGGCCCTATTTTTTGTTACGACGGCTCGGTGGTGGCAACCAACAACAACAGAGGGAAGTCAGGTGACTGGTGGAAAGCAATGATGAACAGAAGAAGGGAGGGCAGGTGAGTTGGGCAAAGCAACAACGAACAGACAGAGGGAGGGTGAGTGAGGAGCAAACAAAAACAAAAGGATAAAGGGAGGGCAGGTGGGGCAAAAAACAACAAACAGAAGGCGGGAGGGCAGGTGGGGGCAAGCAACAACAAGCAGAAGGCGGGAGGGGAGGTGGGGACAAGCAACAACAAACAGAAGGCTGGAGGGCAGGTGGGGGCAAGCAACAACAAACAGAAAGTGGGAGGGCAGGTGGGGGCAAGCAACAACAAACAGAAGGCGGGAGGGCAGGTGGGGGTAAGCAACAACAAACAGAAGGGAGGAGGGCAGGTGGGGGCAAGCAACAACAAACAGAAGGCGGGAGGGCAGGTGGGGGCAAGCAACAACAAACAGAAGGCAGGAGGGCAGGTGGGGGCAAGCAACAACAAACAGAAGGCAGGAGGGCAGGTGGGGGCAAGCAACAACAAACAGAAGGCAGGAGGGCAGGTGGGGCCAAGCAACGACAAACAGAAGGTGGGAGTGCAGGTGGAGGCAAACAACATGGACAAGGTGGGTGGAAGGAACACGAACAAGGGTAAAGCAGATGAGGGAGCCAGCTGAGAGAGACCCACTCTGGTGGGGTGCTTAAATACAAAGAAGTAAGCACCACCTGCATAAATGAGCAGTGCCAGCGGATAAGTAATGTTTCCATGATCCGGGAGACTCACAAACACATGAAGAGTAAGGATGCATGTAGCAGCTGGCCAATGCAAAGCTGTGAAAGTGACAATGAAGGCAAACAATGGAAAACAATGGGCATTCTAAGAGCCCCCAGTTAAAAAACAAAAGGTCTCAATGAGATAACAACAACACTTTTTAGGTGAGCTATAAAAATCAGGTCAACAGGAAAAACTCAGTTGTGCAGCATTCAATTTTACAAATAAACATACATTTTCACAATTGCCCCCTAACTGAACATTTGCTACTTTATTTGCAAAAAAATATCCTCTAGGTCAAATGTATCAAAGATTATTAAAATCTTTGCACCCATGGTGGAATGCAACACAAGGCACTTTGCAAACGTTAACTGGGCACCTTTAAGCTAGCAATGCTGTAATCTGACATTAAAAGGGGTCACAATTTATCATTGAGACTAGTGCAAAGCGTGTTGAAATGTCAAAAGAGTGCCGACGTAATGACACAGAATGTGTTGCTTAATGCAGCTTAATTTGCCTTCGCTGTTGTATGATTGGCCCGCCGTCTCTGGCGCATAATTTTGTCTTCCACCTCTGTGGTATGCCCACAGTGATAACAGCCAAGGGAGCTCAGAAAGCTACCCAGAGCCTCTCCACACTTCTACGACACAGGATCAGCTCGCGAGATCTTCTTAGCCCCGAGGACAGGGAAGTCGCTCTCCATGGTGCTGATCTGCATTAAGAAATATTGTAACTCTGACTTAACATCGACTTCTATGGGATAACATTGGCCCACAGCGGTGTGCTGGTAGAATCATGTTGTCATTTTCAGCGTGCTGTGAGTCATATCTTTGAAACGTTTATTATTAAATCGTATTTTCTCTCCAGTGCCTGGTTTCAATTGAACGTTAATGTTTTGCATAAAAAAGATATTCATTTTTAAAAGTAAATATCTATGTGAGTTTACAAACATTATATTTATTAGTTTATGTAGGTTTTGTGTCACACTGTATCTGGTACCAAGATTCTAGCCTCCTCGTGAAGAGATTGAGGCTTGATGCGTGAACATCGCCGCCACAGCAGAGTCCAGGGAGCTGCAGAATCCTTGCCTAACCTCTGTTGATAGTAACCAGTACTCAGGTGAGTAAGGAATCCAGGAAGAACCGCGATGGGACTGTGAGTGGTTCTCATCTTACTCCCAGGACCCCCTGCCCCCAATAATCGTTGCATTCCCCATGTCCAACACAATATTCTGTATGTGTATAGCTCCCACCCAAAACTGAGTTGCACTTTGGCGCTTGTTGATAGGTTCTTTTATTATGCCACCTGTAATGTCCCTTATTTCATCCATCAGTGAAGGATTCGAGCCTGTGGCCTGCAGGTCACGCAGACGCAGTGGACGCACAAGTCTGATCGGTCTCACCAGTAGGGTGACCAACCGTCCGTAAATTTCACGGACAGTCCGTAATTTCGGCCGTCTGTCCGTTGTCCGTGAAGGATTCTTTAACGGACGCCATTTGTCCGTCATTTTAACAGGGCACCGGTTGCCCCACTCTAACACCGGCGCAGCTTGCACCCACCTCCCTTCTTGACTCTGATGCTGCATCCATCAAAGCTCAGATACCCCGCAGCATGGGAGAGGCACAGCGGGATGGCAGCCCTGACACCTCCAGCCCTTAATGAGCTGTTAAGAGGTGATCGAAAGCGACTGAGAGGGAGGGGCTGCAGCTTCAGGAGCAGGGGCATCTGTTCAGATGCAAACAGCCCTGAATGGTCACGTCTCTGCAATTTACAGGGGGCCTCACACATTCCCCTTAGCCCAGGGCCCCAAACATCCTAGAACCGGCCATTACACCGAGGCAGCACGTGGTTCTCTTCACAGAGCTTAATTACGTCACTAAATTGTAAGCAAACCTCAGTTCTTCAAACATGCAGTCTATAATGTAATAAAATAAAGAAAAGGCACAATCGCACCCACACTGATTAACAAAGTATGGAGGACAATCAGTTCTCTTAGAGTATCTCCTGTAAGTACTATACATCACAGTGGGGGATGGCATTTTGGACAGAGAGCTTGTCTTGTCTTGTGCAGGAGGTGGCGAGGAGCCCAAGATGATACTAGAATACTGCATTCCCACCTCTGTGCCCACCCTGGTGGATCCTGTTCCCCCTCCTGTGATGGCTCCTTTCCCCCCTTGTGATGGCTCCTGTCCCCCCCGTCCTCCTCCCTCCTCCCCCCCGGCTGTGATGGCTCCTGCCACCCCCAGTGATGGCTCCTGATAAGTGCAAGGGTGAATGAATGGACGTATGAGGGAAAGGGTGGATGTAAGGATGGATGAGTCAGTGAAAGGGAGGGTAGATGGACAAAAGGATGAATAGATGTGTGAAGGAGTGAAATGATAGATGGATGAGTGATAGGGTCAATGGATGGATTCATGAGTGGATGAGTAGATGGATGGATGGGTGGGTGGATGGATGGATGGAAGGAAGGTTGGCTAAGTGAAAAGGTCGATGGAGAGAGAAAGGGAGGATGGATGACTAAAAGAGTGGATGGGTGGAAGGATTGGTAAGTGAAAGGATGGCTGGATTGCTGAAAGGGTAAATGGCTGAATGGATGAGTGAATGGATGGATGGGATGAAGAGTGGATGGATAAGTGTACAGATGGATGGGGTGAAAGGGTGGATGGATGGATAATGGATGGATGAGTGAAAGGATGGATGAAGGGATGGATGAGTGAAATGATAGGTGGAAGGATACATGATGGATAGGTTTGCAAATGGTTGAATATGTTTGGAAATGGCTGGGCTTACTTATATACTATTGCGCGACCTCTGATGTGTCTGTAAAACATACCTATTGTCTTGAAGTTTTGTCCTGAATTTTGACCCTATGTCCTGAATTTGTGTCCTGAATTTTGACCCTTTGTCCTGAATTTTTACACTCACCGTCCTGAATTTGCACCAATGCCAGTTGATCACCCTACTCACCAGCCGCGAGGCTACACTGTGTGTTGTACACACTGCTCACAGCGAGGGCTCGCCCCTCCTCCCCTCCACCCCCCAAGACCTTCGAGGCACTGTGAGGAGGGCAGAGCTCAGGACCCGAGCCGAGCAGCGCATCAGGGGGTTCACAGCCGAGGTCTGCGCAGCGAGGGTCAGCTGCGCGTGTCAAGGCTGCGCATCCTGCCCGCGCGCACCGTGACCCCCACGTCTGCTCAGCACGCTATCACTCACTGTCAGTCCAGGCACTTTGCATCCAGACGCCGTGTGATTGACGTGAGCATGAATCGCGCAAGCAGCGCGAGGGCCCCGGCTGTCAGTCCTCTTTAACGTCAGATGTATACACGTTGACGTGCATCAAGATGCTGCGCATCTCATACGGGTCCCCTGGCGCCGACTGCAATCCATCGCTCTCCACTGCCGGCAGGAGTGATGGGGGAGAGCGGCTAACACAGGTAGGGAGCAGGAGGTGAGCGGGAAGGCCTCAGCTGAAGCCAGGGGGTGGGGAGGAGGAGGTGAGCGCGAGAAGCACTGCAGGCGGAGCAGGAGTGCAGGTTTGTGGTCTAAGTGCGGTGGCTGAAGTGCTTCAGAGCCTTTAAAACGTGTTGAAATCCGCCCGGATATGGATCTTTTGGCAGAGGTAAGGAAGTGGGGGGATGCTGACGTCACGTCAGGAAGTGACATCACGAAAGGTGGCTTGCACCATTAGATTCATTGCCTCCCCTCGCTCACCCCTTAGATGCGATTGTATCACTGTGAGCAGCGTTCTGAATGACCTCGGATCTCGCCCCAGAGAGGCCAAAGAGTGAATGTGTGGCTCCATTTGCTCCAGTTATCGAGCTCCCGGTAAAATAAGTGGGGGGATGCCGTCCACCCGCGTGGTACCCCAACTCGAGCCCTGCGGCCTGGGCCCTGTTGCAAGCAAGGGAAATGGCTCCTGTGACTGCTGTTTGCTTAGTAAAATACAACACTGTCATAGTCCATAGACCCTCAGCGCTCTGGTGCCACTGCACCTACTGCACCAATGGCAGTTATCCCTGAGCACTTTTAAAAGAGCAGGGACTTTTACAGCTTCTTACAGATCATGTGTGCCTGTACAAAGCAGAAACTGATGCAGTGGAAATGGGGGCGTAGAGAGTGTGGGTCCCTCGGGGCATCTCAGAGACCCTCACATAGCTCACAGCAGGCCCGTACCGTAGTGCCTCCTTCTTTGTGGGTCCCCACTCTCAAGGATAGGAAGGTAAGAAGAGGGGTGGGTTCAGATGGCAGGTCAAGCTGAGACAAGGATGCTCCTGTCTCCTTGTGGCATTGAGGGGCACTGGGGTCTCTGATTAACTGTTCTGGAGCCGTAGTACAGAAAGTACCCTGGGGGCGCCCACTTTGAGCACCCCCAGGGCACTTTGGTATTACAGAAGAAGCCGCAGAGGCTTATGCAGCGCCTTCTGTATTACATATAGCGCTGGTGTCAGTGGCGGTTTCTGGCTAAGGGCGTCGGGGCTCCGCCCCCTTTACTTTCACCCCGGTCAGCCACGATCCATTCTCTTCGAGTTTGGTTTTAAAAAAAACATTGTGCACACACTGCTTGCAGCTTGCCAGTCAGTGAAAGCTATTTCCTGAATGTGCTGGCGCTGCCTGTGGGAAGGGCCACAGCCTAATATATTTGCCGGTCGGAGGATCCCACAGCCCTGAGGGTTGTGAGGTCATCAGCTCGGCAAATACATTGCCTTAAAGACCAGTCTCCACCCCCTGAAGACGTGCGTGCAAAATTAGCCCCGGGCGTTTATTCTTAAGCCCTGTAATTCTGGAACTGCACGTCAGTCAGGGAGTGGAGGGAGGGGTCACCCCACCCTTTCCCAATTCGTCACAGGGGGCTGCCCTGTGACGAGTTGGGAAATGGTTTGTCAGGCGGGAAGCAGAGACATCGAGTCTGCGCAGTCATCTGTACTTCTGAAGACCACTGCAGACTCGAGTTTTCTGCTTCCTGCGGCGCTGTTGTTGATGACAGGAGTGTGATGTAATGCCATTATTGGAGCTCCGGGTGGTCCCTGTGTTCAGTGGCGTCACTGGGGTTGGTGTCACCCGGTGCGGGTAACTCATGGTGTCACCCCCTCACGACCTACCGCATGGACCACCTCTGTCGGAAATGTACGGTGCTAGGTACTGTCTTACTCCCTCTAGCTCCCTCTCTCTGTCTAGCTCCCCCTCTCTGTCTTACTCCCTCTAGCTCCCTCTGTCTCCCTCTCTCTCTGTCTTACTCCCTCTAGCTCCCTTTCTCTCTGCCTTACTCCCACTAGCTCCCTCTCTCTCTGTCTTACTCCCTCTAGCTCCCTCTCACTCTGTCTTGCTCCCTCTAGCTCCCTCTCTCTCTTACTCCCTCTAGCTCCCTCTCTCTGTCAAGAGCCCTCTAGCTCAGTCTCTCTCTGTCTTACTCCCTCTCTCTGTCTAGCTCCCTCTCTCTCTGTCTTGCTCCCTCTAGCTCCCTCTGTCTCCCTCTCTCTGTCTTACTCCCTCTAGCTCCCTCTCTCTCTGTCTTACTCCCTCTAGCTCTATCTCTCTGTCTAGCTCCCTCTAGCTCCCTCTCTCTCTCTTACTCCCTCTAGCTCCCTCTCCCTCTGTCTTGCTCCCTCTCTCTCTATCTTAATCCCTCTAGCTCCCTCTCTCTGTCTAGCAGCTCCCTCTGTCTCCCTCTCTGTCTTACTCCCTCTAGCTCCCTCTCTCTCTGTCTTACTCCCTCTAGCTCCCTCTCTCTGTCTAGCTCCCTCTCTCTGTCTTACTCCCTCTAGCTCCCTCTGTCTCCCTCTCTCTCTGTCTTACTCCCTCTAGCTCCCTCTCTCTCTGCCTTACTCCCTCTAGCTCCCTCTCTCTCTGTCTTACTCCCTCTAGCTCACTCTCCCTGTCTTGCTACCTCTAGCTCCCTCTCTCCCTCTCTTACTCCTTCTAGCTCCCTCTTTCTCTGTCTTACTCCCTCTTGCTCCCTCTCTCTGTCTTACTCCCTCTAGCTCCCGCTCTCTCTCTTACTCCCTCTATCTCCCTCTCTCTCTCTTACTCCCTCTAGCTCCCTCTCTCTCTGTCTTGCTCCCTCTAGCTCCCTCTCTCTGTCTTACTCCCTCTAGCTTCCTCTCTCTCTGTCTTACTCCCTCTAGCCCCCTCTCTCTTACTCCCTCTAGCTCCCTCTCTCTCTCTTACTCCCTCTAGCCCCCTCTCTCTCTGTCTTGCTCCCTCTAGCTCTCTCTCTCTCTGTCTTACTCCCTCTAGCTCCCTCTCACTCTGTCTTGCTCCCTCTAGCTCCCTCTCTCTCTTACTCCCTCTAGCTCCCTCTCTCTGTCAAGAGCCCTCTAGCTCACTCTCTCTCTGTCTTACTCCCTCTCTCTGTCTAGCTCCCTCTCTCTCTGTCTTGCTCCCTCTAGCTCCCTCTGTCTCCCTCTCTCTGTCTTACTCCCTCTAGCTCCCTCTCTCTCTGTCTTACTCCCTCTAGCTCCATCTCTCTGTCTAGCTCCCTCTAGCTCCCCCTCTCTCTCTTACTCCCTCTAGCTCCCTCTCCCTCTGTCTTGCTCCCTCTCTCTCTATCTTAATCCCTCTAGCTCCCTCTCTCTGTCTAGCTCCCTCTCTCCCTGTCTTACTCCCTCTGTCTCCCTCTCTGTCTTACTCCCTCTAGCTCCCTCTCTCTCTGTCTTACTCCCTATAGCTCTCTCTAGCTCCCTCTCTCTCCGGCTTGGTCCCTCGAGCTCCTCTCTCTGTCTTCCTCCCTCTAGCTCCCTCTCTCTCTCTTACTCCCTCTAGCTCCCTCTCTCTCTGTCTTACTCCCTTTAGCTCCCTCTCTCTCTGTCTTACTCCCTCTAGCTCCCTCTAGCTCCCTCTCTCTCCGGCTTGGTCCCTCTAGCTCCCTCTCTCTGTCTTGCTCACTCTAGCTCCCTCTCTCTCTCTTACTCCCTCTCTCTCTGCCTTGCTCCCTCTAGCTCCCTCTCTCTCTCTTACTCCCTCTCTCTCTATCTTACTCCCTCTAGCTCACTCTCTCTGTCTAGCTCCCTCTCTCGCTGTCTTACTCTCTCTAGCTCCCTCTCTCTCTGTCTTACTCCCTCTAGCTTCCTCTCTCTGTCTAGCTCCCTCTAGCTCCCTCTCTCTTGCTCCCTCTAGCTCCCTCTGTCTCCCTCTCTCTCTGTCTTACTCCCTCTAGCTCCCTCTCCCTCTGTCTTGCTCCCTCTCTCTCTATCTTAATCCCTCTAGCTCCCTCTCTTTGTCTAGCTCCCTCTCTCCCTGTCTTACTCCCTCTGTCTCCCTATCTGTCTTACTCCCTCTAGCTCCCTCTCTCTCTGTCTTACTCCCTCTAGCTCCCTCTCTCTTACTCCCTCTAGCTCCCTCTCTGTCTTGCTCCCTCTAGCTCCCTCTCTATCTGTCTTGCTCCGCCTAGCTCCCTCTCTCTCTGTCTTACTCCCTCTAGCTCCCTCTCTCTCCGACTTGGTCCCTCTAGCTCCCTCTCTCTGTCTTGCTCTCTCTAGTTCCCTCTCTCTTTCTTACTCCCTCTCTCTCTTGCTCGCTCTAGCTCCCTGTAGCTCCCTCTCTCTCTATCTTACTCCCTCTAGCTCCCTCTCTCTGTCTAGCTCCCTCTCTCGCTGTCTTACTCTCTCTAGCTCCCTCTCTCTCTGTCTTACTCCCTTTAGCCCCCTCTCTCTGTCTAGCTCCTTCTAGCTCCCTCTCTCTTTCTCCCTCTAGCTCCCTCTGTCTCCCTCTCTCTCTGTCTTACTCCCTCTAGAGCCCTCTCTCTCTGTCTTACTCCCTCTAGCTCCCTCTCTCTCTGTCGTACTCCCTCTAGCTCCTCTCTCTGTCTTCCTCCCTCTAGCTCCCTCTCTCTCTCTTACTCCCTCTAGCTCCCTCTCTCTCTGTCTTACTCCCTCTAGCTCCCTCGCTCTTACTCCCTCTAGCTCCCTCTCTGTCTTGCTCCCTCTAGCTCCCTCTCTATCTGTCTTGCTCCGCCTAGCTCCCTCTCTCTCTGTCTTACTCCCTCTAGCTCCCTCTCTCTCCGGCTTGGTCCCTCTAGCTCCCTCTCTCTGTCTTGCTCCCTCTAGCTCCCTCTCTCTCTCTTACTCCCTCTCTCTCTTGCTCGCTCTAGCTCCCTGTAGCTCCCTCTCTCTCTATCTTACTCCCTCTAGCTCCCTCATTACTACACTTTTCAAACTTTAACTAATGAGAACATTTTAATTCGAATAGGTGAGAAAATATCTCTGTTCGCTTTTGTTTTTAAAGCGGAACCAGTCTCTCCGAGGCCTTCGGGTGCGGTGCAGGGGGTGCCATGTACAGAGGCCTGCTGGGGGGGTGGGGGGGGGTGGGGGGAGGGCGCAACCAGATGGTGTCACCCCCATGTGAGGGTGTCACCCGGTGCGGTCCGCACCCCCCCGCACCCCCCTAGTGACGCCACTGCCTGTGTTGAGCACTGGCCGGCAACTAGATCGCCCAGGCTGTGTGTGCAAATAGAGTTTTGAGCCTCCCCACCCCCATTTTTCTTTTACCTGCTGCCCTCGAGATAATTTGGGCCGCAAATCATAATTTCCTGCAGTTTAAAACTGAAGCGAATTACTGCAGTATTTATTTCACAGAGCCTGTCTGTTTCGTTTCTTTAGCACTCCCATGGGTCAAGGATGAGTTCCCCATGCTCCTGTGCCTCTGACAATCATTTATTAAAAGTTCTGGAAAGTGCGATTTAAATAGACAAATAAATAACCGTTCAAAGGCACCCCACGCAGCCCATTTGAGAAGGAAATCACAGCATTTCGCAGGAGTTAGTGCACAATGAAAGGAACACGTGTGTTTCTGTTAGTTCTATCTGTCGCCCATGCAGACCCCAGAGGTAAGACTCCAAATATATAAACAGTCATCATTTGTCTTTAAGATCCACTTCTTAATATGCAGTGCTTTAAATGGAAAAAGAGAAGTGCCAGTACTCACCAAATTGATTGGGGTGCTTGGGAGGGGTGTATCTGTGAGTCGTGGCTTCAAGGCAGCCTTGTACACTATCAGCAATTTCTTCTTCAACGTAAAGTGCCCCAGGCCAAGTTGTGCTCATAGCTGCAAGGTGTAATTGGTGTTTGTTGTAATTAAATACAGCGTGAACTTAGCCCGAGGGCATTAATGTGAGAAGCGGAAGTTTCGCAAAAGCAGACTTTTTTTTTATGGCACATGGAGATTTAAGTGATTTGCCCTGGATCACAGGATGTTGAGTCCACCCTGGGATTTCACCTGTGCCATAAAAACAAAGTATGCGTTCATGTAGAACTTGTGCTTCTCATGTAAAGCACTTTATGCCCTCCTGCCAAGTTTGCGCTATATATAACTGCAAAAATAGACCAATGTGCCCTGCATACACAATCCGAACTTGGCCGAAGGGCGTTAGGCGCTCTGACAGACAATGGCGAGTGTATTCCAGCCTGCAACCTTTCCCTATAACTGAAAGCGCGACAGTTCCAATGTGGAGAGCTCTAGCTGTCAAGCCACACGTGTCTTCCTGTCCTGTCACGCTGTCAGGGTGTGAGCAGGGCCGGCCTGTAGCGTGGGCGAGCTGGGCACAGGCCCATGGCGCCAGTATTCCAAGGGACGCACGGAGCTGTGCGCATTAAGGCAATACCAGCAGCAGAACCCCTCTCATCTTGCAACCGCCTTGTTCATGTCCCTGCCTCTGTCTGACTTGCCAGATTAGAGTTCTTTTAATCCTTTATGATTAGACTTTTGGGCAATGTTTTAACACCTCATTGCCCCTTTCTTCGCTCTCCTTTCACCGTCTCACCCCTGCACCAACAGACCCATCACCGTGAGGCAGTTAAGCTATCTGTGATTTAGGTGAGCGGTGGAGGTCCCCTGCTGCCTGATTTCAGTCTCTATCAGCAAGGGCGCCAAATTTCTCTCCGCCTAAGGCGCTATCTTAACAAATGCCGGCTCTGAGTGTATGGCTGCAGTCGCAACCTAGCGCCGGGATACACGCCATTAACCGCCATGCGCCCATAACCCAGAGACTGACCACAGCATGCCACTGGGAGTACCGGTACTCTCTTAACACAAGGAGAAGTCCCGGTACTCAATGGGAGAAGACGGAGAAGTGATGGTACTCCGTACCGGTGAGTACCGTCCCATTTAAAGCGCTGATAATATGGTTGTATGTACAGAGCACCCTTGGTGGAAATCCCAGCTGATAGAGGTTGCAGATTAGAGATGATTTGTAATGTCAATATTTGTCTAATTAGTTGATGTCTAAAGGTGCCTATTGGTTTCAGCTTTTTATTATTAACAAGTAGAATTTCCATACTGTTTTTTTTTTTTTTTTACAATGGGCACATGCAGTGAAACGTTATTAAACCCATATGCCACAGGTGGGTCAGGAGAACCCATTTGTAACTTGTCAATTGGATTTTCCACAAGGGCTTTAACAGGAACTTTTTTCAAAAGCATTAACATAGATAGTTTTTTTCAGTATTTAGAAAAGGGACTGGGTTGTAATGGACCCTCTACAGTGGCATAGAATGTGCGACTATTCTGTTCCTGGTGCTAAAACTGCATTGATTGTCACTCCGATTTTCTAATAGAAATCCTCTGACAAATGAAGGCATGTTTATTTTTATTTTTTTCATCGCTGGCTTCCAAATAGAAGTTCGCTCAAGACTGATTTGCCTTGTCCCTCGGAAGAGGAATGAGTTTTATGATTAGGACATTTAGGCTAAATCATAGCTATGGTTTATGTGGGCTGGCTGAACGAATAACATTGAAGTGGTGGCGCAGACACGTTATCTGCATGGGCGAGGCAGCTCTGCTTAATAAAAAAAAGTATCAATGAATGAATCCGATCCGCATCTATTTTTCGTTAGGCCATATTTTTGATTGTTGGTCCCTTCTTGCCATTATATCGAATCCTGTCAACACAGAGAGAGCACAGTGGCAGCAAAGTGTAGTGTGTTCAGGAAATTAAAAGCGCCCCAAAGCCATCACTAAATTGCACATGTAAAACACATTTTGTGCTATTTTGCAAGAAATTAAAAGTGTTTGGTTGTTATTAATCCACATTAAATTCGTAGTAACTCAGATTCACACCCCCTAAGAAAAGAGCAAATGTTTAAAATGTTATCACGCTGCTTAAGTTTTAAACATGGATGAAAAGTGAAACCCATAACGGCATAAAGTTGGTGCCTTCGCTGTGCATAAATTTGTTTTCAAAATCCAGGCACAGATCAAAAGTGACCTGCTTCTGAAAGCTCTACTTCCTTCTTTGCTTGTCCCAGAATGCTCTAGTGCAGGTCAGTTTGCCAGGGGCTGTTACTGCCAGTGCAATACACAGGTGAGACGTTCCATTACTTATTTCCCCATATACCTTTTCTCCTACAATTACAGTGGTCAGGCCCTTTGGCAGGTCATTATAGTCCTATTCAGTGGGAAACTCCAGCTCTCTCGCCCTGGTACCATTTAGTTGCCCTTATAACTGCTCAGAGCTATGGAACAGTGCAGCATTGCTAGGTAAATAGTTAGAATTGTCTCTTGGAGGAAACATTTAGCAACTCATTCATAATTTAGGCATTCTCCTGGAGTAAAACAACAGCTGGTGGTTTGTGCGCCTGTCACATCAAGGAAGCTGCATCGCATTATCAGCTCAATTGAACCCCCATGTTGTTCATTATGTGCCCACAACCAGGCTCTGAAAGTTTGTTTCCCTGACATGTGGTGTGAAGGTGTATAAAGTAATGAGCATGTTGTTTGCTTCCGGCAGTCACTGCACACTGCACGCACCACTGATCTCCTTCGTGTGGGAAATTTCCGTAATCTCACTTTTGTTTTCTTACTGAGACCTAGAAGAGCAAAAAACAGTGATTCATTTGAAACACACATAGGTGTTGTTGCCCAAAATGGTACTAAGGAGGCTGCCACCCACTTTTAAGCCCTGGTGTGGCCCACATTCAAATGGATTTGTTTCAAGTCTCAATCAAATGTGACAGCCTCATGAACGCAGTTTCATCAGCAATAACCTCTTAGTCCACAAAGGCATGTGGCCATCCATCAAGACATAAAATAAATCAGAAGAAAACCTGACACCTGCAAGGCTGTCTCTGCAGGACAAGAATCCAATGCAATATCAAACTATACATCAGGGTTATGTCAATGAGATTATGAGAAAGATTTCTGATGCTACTATTCTGTTTGATCCCTTGTTGGGTTATTGCCCGAGGAGCTAGGGGGTTTGATGCGAAATGCTGCTGTCTCAGCTGGGGATTTCTGTTTTAACAGCCTGTCGTCTGCTTTCTCTGCCGAACTGATCCAGGATAAAACTATGAAGGAAAATTGAATATGAATTGTATTAACGTGTTACGATTTCCTTCAACAGTGTGTGTAAGAAAGGACTAGGAGGTAACAACTGAGAACTGCACACAATTAGCAAGGTTTTTTTTTTACATAGAGCAGGGTATTCCCACCTTAATCAGCTATATTCAAGGGCACTGGAATTATGTAACAGGGGAGGGCTAAATAATGCGGCTGGGTTGACTAAACTATCTGCCAAGAAAAGGCAAATTATGTGGCACATTGTCTGATGGTATTACTTCATACTGTTGTCATTTTTTCAACATGTTAACACTGGGCAGAGGTTTGACCACATTAGTTCCAGATTACACATAAATAGAGCAATAATCAGCTGAAGGGTGACCAGTCAACCTTTGTGTGAATGGCTTTCAAGTGTGACGAGCTGTTTCGCTACGTTTATAGTAGTGTGGAAGCGTTCCAAGTATATACTTTCGTGCACTAAATAATAACAAATAATAATATTTTGATGTTACTATAGATTCTGAGTTTTGCTTTGCATTACCTTGACATGTTGATTTACTAGTGAGTTTTGTTGTACAGTACTTACTATGATTGTGAATCTTATAAAAACATAATGGAGCCTGAAACAGTACATCCTGATACTGTGACGAGCAGCTCTGTGGTGGTGTGATGTGTCTTATGATGTTACAAGTTGCCTTGAGCTCTGATGTTGTGATGGGTTGCAGTGAGCAATGATGCGATGCAGTAGTGTGCCTTGAATTGTGATATTGTATTGAGCTGTGATGTGTTCATATGCTTTGTTGAGTGCTATGTTCTGTCTTGTTGTGCTACATGGTGTCTAGTGATTTTTTTGTATAGATTTGAGAATTGCCAAACATTTCTTCTTGCAACCTCGAAATTTCTAGCAGAAAACTATAACTAGTGTGAAGCTTAAGAAGCTGTAAAGCTGAGCTTTCGCATGTAAATCAGGACTTTGTGACTATGTTGTGTATAAGTGTATGTCTGATATGTAAACTCACTGATCACAGATGTCACTGCCTTATTGATGGCCCTGCATTTGGCACCAGCCAGACACAGGATCCAGTTTAAGACCTGCTGTATTCGCACTAAGGTCTTGAATGGCATGGCTACTTGCTTTGTGGATAGGAAAGTCAAGAAATACATTCCTAATCAGATTGGTAAAGAAAAGTAAAGGAGGCTGTAACTTCTCGGTACAAGTTTCTGTCCTATGGAACTCTCTCCCAGATCACTTATACCACATAGGTAATTGTATTCGGTTTAGGAAACCCTTAAAAACAATGCTCTTCAAACAAATATTTCACTGTTTACCATCTTCTTTAGCTCCAAAATGCTATATTTGGATCCCCCTTTTTTCAACAATTTGCAGTAAATATGTGGTGTAAAATCCACCATTTTAATCCATTTTTAAAAAAAAATTCTTGCGGGGTGAGAACCCCCCCGCACCCTCCTTTTGGGGTTCGGGCTCGCTCGCTTTGCTCGCTCGCTTCTTACATTACTGTACAGCATTTATAGCCCCCCCCCACTTTCAAAATCCACCAGCCGCCACTGGCTGGTGTACATGTAGTCCTCAAAAGGGCGTTCTCTCATTTGAATGGGAGTGTGTCCCATGCAAATGATGGAATCGCTTTACCTCTGCATCTGCGCCATTTTTTGGATGTGGTTGCAAAGGCAAAGAAGCTGTCAGGAGACGTACTGAATGTGTGCCACAAAAAGGTGGTGCATTGTCCGGGCATGCCCTGATGTCAGTCCTTCAAAGGGGCAGAAAGAGGGTCATATGTTAATTTTGATTTATATAGCGCCAAATCACTGACAGGTCTCTTAGCGCTTGCTTTGGGAACCCGTCCTGGCTTTCCCTGCGAGATAACCCCTACTGGGCATCCCCAAGGTGAAGACCAGGCATCCCATCGCAGTGGGGCCGTAGTGGAGAATAAGCAAGCTATTGCCCAGAGTTGCAGAGTGTGAACCCATGATTTGAGTAGGCACCGAGGCGAGAATTATCGAGTCGTGGACATTTTGAGCTCAAGACCTTGCCGCGTCGGGAAATGAACCCTGGTCCCGGGTCTGACCTCTGCATCAGGGTCTGCCTCCTTTAACCGGTGAGCCACACTTCTCCACCATATGGACCCACCAGACATCCCTTTCAGGGCGGTTGCAGTCACTCACTGCACCTACCGGCACCTGCCGGCAAGGGAATCTCTCTAATCCCACTTGAAAGTACAGGCACCGTGAAACACGGAGCAGCTTCAAAGCAGCCACTCCGTATTTCACTTAGATACGCTGCCCCAGCCCAGCATGAGTTTGCGGCTGCCCTGGGGCCGCGCATTCACTGTAATAAGGCACCATTTCCCTGTTTGCGCACACCCCACCCACTTAAAGGTGCACAAACAGGAAAAGTACTCACAGCAAGAGAGAGAAAAACACACAAGGGGAAAAAGGAAGAAGAGAAAAATGGAAAAAGTCACAAAGTAAAAAAGTAAGAACCTGCAAAAGTGAGATAAAGAGGTAGGGAGTGTGTGGTGGTGGATTAAATATGTATGAGGTGGATTGAAGAATATGCAGCCTTAGTTTTGGGTGTGCTGAAATTCAGTAGCCCCGGCTGTGGGCTCCTGAGCAAAACTTTGGGCCCCAGCACTGAATGTTGGTACTCTACTAAACAACGGAGGATCCACTCTTGACACTCCCACCAAGCAGGACCAAAAGATTGAACACTAACCCACACTGGGAGGCCACTCAAGTTGCCAATCGGTGCTGCTCTGAGAATATTTGTTGCAGATCATGCATCATATGGCCTTTCTACTCTTCTCAGTGACGCTTTATCCTTCACATTCTTGCCTGACCTTGGGCGAAATGGACTAAAGGGTTTTATGATTGCAAACCCTGTGACTTGCAAAATCACTGAGTTTGCGACTGCAAAATACCTTTTTGTTATGTGCAAAAACCGGTGAATGAGTCAAAAAGTTTTCCAACTCATAACATGGATTTTGCAACGCATACTGAATTGCAGTTTGGAAGAGGGTGAAAGAGACTTTGCTTTCAAATTGTCATTCAGTGTGACAATCACAGTCACGAACCCTTGACCAATTGCTGACTCCATAAAAGAAGTCGAAAGTGATTCGCAAAGGGTAAGTAACCCCTTTGACATTCACGTGGGTGGCATCAGAGGAAGTAGGCATTAGTCCAGGGCAAAACTCACTGTTCCTGTTTGTAGCCAATCACAGGGGTCACAAATTGTGACCTGCCTAAATACATATTTATTAGGCAGGTTAGTCTGCAATCCACTGCCAATGGTGATTTTCTGAACAAATCTAACAGTACATAGATGGATTAAAAAAAAATCTTTCTCAAAAAGTTGGTGCACAATTTGTGACCATTTTTTGCTAATACAATCGCAGTAGGTCTGGCCCTTGGATTTTCATATAATATGCTGTGCAAAAATCTTCATTCATACCTCACTTCTGGAAGAGCTTTGTTGGAAGGAACGGTCTTTGTGAGGTTACCTTACCTTGTTTACTCATGGAGTGCTATGCTGTGCTTGGCATGACAGTCAAATCTTGTCTCATGCAGACTCCGTCTCTCGACTACGAACAGAGCTCTGTTGCCAATCAACACAGGTTTCTCTGTGCAAATATCAATACATATCATCAAACAATCCTACTACGCAACAAAGCCCAGCCACCCACCAGACAGGCCTAGTCAGCAGTCTAGGATACTACTCCAAAAGGGCATTGCACACAATGGGAACTGACTACAATGCAAACGAGATGTTTTTGCTTCTTTGGGGTAGTATGCACCACTTGACAATGTCCCCATCCAAGCAGTCCTGAGGTGGTCTGAGGCTGCCTGGCTGCTGGCACTAGCACCAGCATTGTCCAAAAACAGATGACCACTCCTTGGTCCCATCCCTCCTGTCTAACCTGAGCAGCAGACGGCTAGCTCCAGGATGTATCTCAAGCCCTCTAGAAGTCTGTCCACGTCTGCTTCTTTAAACATGATCACTAGAGCATGGGGATCAACACGCTGAGACACCATCTCGCTTACTATCTCCATAAGTGCAAAGATGCTCCAGTGTCAGGAAGCCACAATACATACGACAGTGAAGAGCATCACTGGAAGACCTCCATCTTCATCCTCTCCTCATCAGAATCATTTTTGGTTACAGACCTCTAGAGACTGAGCATTTGGGAGGAGCACGCGACAACCATTGCATCTCTATCTGCACCTAGTGGGACCTCTGGAGAGTTGCTATCCAGAAGATGCTGAACAAGATTTAAACCTGGGACCAGCAGTGTCAAATGAAGTCACTCATCCCACTCCCACCCCTGAAATGGTGGTTGGAGGATTCCTAATGAGACAAAACATGGATGCTAAAACAAATACACCCATTCCCTAAACTAACTCCCCTGGGTGGAAGAATTCTGTTGTCACTCAGGTGTTTCTATCTCTGGTTGCCGTGCGTTACAATCTCGTGCAGGGAATAGTAGGGCTACCCTCTCACCCTAGAGAGAAGCCACAATCTGCACCACCCTTTTATAGAAGAATGCCCACATCATGCCAGTAATTCCCACAATTCTGCCAGGCCATGCATTAGACCAAGGGCTGAAACCACCATGTCTTGGGTGCCACTGTTGAAGCAGGAATGTCCTCTGCACCATTCAACAGACATGCATCCTGCTCACAGTAAACTATATTGTACCTTTCACTGGTGCCCTTCTTTGTGCCCGACACATACAACAATCATGCACACACAGTGAGGCCTAGACTTTGTAAACGGTTCTTAGACCCAGAGTGTTCATTTGTGGTCCAGAGGAGTGCACATGTGGGCCTTCTTAGCATTACTGTTGATGACCTGGAACATAATGATGCATCACCGGATGATACATAACATTTTCATGACCTGTAGCAAGGGACGGGCCTTTTCCCTGTTCACCTTGGTAACATTTCCCTACAACGATGTGCCCAGACCCTGTACTGATATCCCAGAGTGAACAGTATGTGAACAGGAAGTTTATGTGACTAGTATGTTGTATGCAAGTGTGTGGCTGACAGGCCAGTGGAATCAATTTTCAACCACTGAGGGGAGAGGTGTGGTGCCAGGGCGACTGATGCTGGACGCTGGGAATCACAGTTCAATCCCCGGCTCTGCCGGCAGGGGTCTGCCCAGCACCATGCAACTCTGGGCAATAGCTCGCTTAAACTTTCCCAGGGCCGAGATACCCATTTGGGGGTGATTCGTGCGCTATACAAGTACTGGATTTATATTTACATTTTTACCACTCTTGGTAAATCATGACCCAAAATGGAGTCTGAGGCAAAATCCCGCCTGACTGACAACGTTTATTGCTGAAATTCCTCAGCTCCGATTTAGTACCAGACAGTGAGCTGGGGAGAATTGTGTCAGTGCTTCTCTGGAGTCCTACAGAGTACTGAACATTTTAGCAGGTGTCGTAAGATGTCTTCAGCATCACCATTTGATTTAATAGAAAGTATAGGGGATGGAGAGAGCGGTCCCCTTTGTTGTGCAGATGGAATCGCTCAAACAGAGAATACCCACTTGTTTTTTTTCTTAAAGTTGCTACTGCCAAAGGCTGATGGTGACAGGTGCAAAGGCTTTACCTGTGACTGTGCTTGTGTTTTGGCAGCTCCAGTTGGAGACACACCTCTCTTAACATCCTGCTTTGGAAACCATCTAAGGCAGAGGAGCAACGCCCCACTGCTAATTCAGAAGTGCACAAAAGAAATATAAAATGCTAATAACATTACATTATTATCATTGTATTTTTCTTTGCGGAGCATTGGAATCAAAGTGAGGAGTGGTGTGCATTCCTTTAAGTGCACATGATAGTTTGGCCAACCCTTTAGGGCCGGCCAAACCATCATGCGCACTTGGCATGTTCTCCATTGGGCTGTGTTGCACAGCCCATTGAGAACATGTCCAGCCTCCCCAGGCACAGCCTCAGGATGCTCAGACCAATAACGACACTGCTCCTGCAGTGTCTGGATTGGATGAGAGATGTGCGTTAGCATGGGGGGAAGGAAAAAGGAAGTACATTTTTTAATTATCATTTTTTTAAATCCCCCGCCCTACCACCTTTGTTCCGAGGCAGCCGCCACTGGTCCCTCGTTCTGAATTTGGCACAGCCAAGCAAAAACTTCAGACCTTGTGAAGACAGCTCTCTGCTGTACTCACTGCATCCTCCTCCCAAGGGCTTCTCACATTCTTCCCACAAGAAGAGCTTGGCACCTGCTCGTAGTGTCTATTTTGAGTTTCGTTTTGATTACGTGCACCTTTCCCAGCTTACTACAGTGAAGAAAATTTATTAAAGTAGAATAAAAATGTACAGAATTTTGCATTATGTGCTTCTACGGTTCAGAGAGTGAAGCATTGGTCCTTTGTCATTATGAAACTTATTTAGAATAATTTTGCTGCTAAAACGAGAAGACGCCACCAAGCCTTCTCCGGCTCAGCTCCGAAGATCTGGAACTCCCTCCCACTGGAAATACGTTGAATCTCTTCCAAGGAGGCCTTCAAATTGGAAGTAAAAAGATTCCTTATGAACAAGTTCTTACCTTAATAGGATGTTGGATCGTCTGCTCTAATGCATTGGACTTAAACCTTTAAGCCCTTGCGCTGGTTGCTATTCCATCTCAATATGTACTAGTTATGTTCTTATTATTCTGCTGATCCCGTGTTCATGTAACCGTTCTTGTCCTGTGAGTTCTATTTTGATATGTGATTTTGTCTGGATTCCCATTTGACGCATGTACTGCAACTGTTACCTTCCTTTCCCCACATCTGTAAAGCGCTCTGATATCCCTCAGGATCATGTTCTCGCTATATAAAACTTTATAAATAAAAGAAATAAATAAACTATAGATTTGCATTAAAAAGTTGCTATACTTCTATAAGCTTTCCAAAATGTCTTTTTTTCACACAACCATTATGGCAAAGTCAGCATCATTAGGAAAGGTGTTGGGACCACTAAGCTACTCATGTCCATGATATGTTGAGAATTACAACCAATGTGCCATGGCCAGCATTGATGCCGTGAATATCTGCAATATGGCAAGAATTACACCCATTATCTTAGGGCCAACTGTTTTAACCAAAGGTAGGCACATCACATTATTGCCTTGACAAAAACAATAACACGCATAAAAAATACACATCTGGGGCATGGCTAGCAGCCGATCATGGCGGCAGCCTAGAGGACGAGCTCCGCGGTTAGAGCGGCCTCTCCACAAATCCGTTCACACATCCGATCTTTAGCAGACCTCTGTCAGAGGGACCCGACGCCCGGGACCGGGCGGCGTCGCTGGCAGTGATTCCGGTTCCATTTGTGTGCCGGGTGACCGAGTTACCGCCGACTGTTCGGGAGGCCTACCGAGAAAGAGAAATCCGGGGACTGCAGTGCCAGACCGGCCCGTCGGAAGTGCTACCATCTGGGGGAAGAACCGACCGGAAGTGCCCGAGCGCCGGAAGGCCAGCCGCGGGGCTCGGGACTACGGCGCAAGGAGTGTGCTGGGTCGATTGCTGAACGCACACATGCCAACGGGGGGGTCGTGAATAACAGCGGACGGCGGGACGCCAACGCACCCACCGCGACCGACCCGAACTGCCATCTTGGACGACAGCGCTCCGCAAGGGGCCCACGGCGGAGTCCCCGTGCGAGGTGGAATAGAAGCACGGACACATCGTGGGTGAGACACAGCGGCTAGACACGCCTGTATCTGCCGGGGGACAAACTCCTGTGTCTGGCTCTGCCCGACAGCGGGACACTGAGATCGCCCCGGCCCTCCGCATGGGAGAGACGGAGCGGGAGCCACCTGCGCCAGGCCGCACCGCAGAGCGGACACCGGCTGGACCCGTGTGAAGGGCCTCTGCGGGCAGCGTACCAGTACTTGTGACCTACCAGGGTGCCCCCCCCCCGGTGCCACCTCTTCACTACGTCGGCCGATGCCCGGCCTGGACTCACGGCTGCTACCATAACGACCGCTGCCTACAGAGTCGATCAATAGACCCTCCGTGGGAGGCCTGGGACAGCCAGACCACCGACACCCAGTCTCGATCCTCGGACACTCTGAACGGAAAGCTACGGAGGGTGGTTGATTGTGATCCGGCCCTTCTCTGAGGGACCGATAGATCGGACATCACAGTGCACCCCAATACGCGCCAGGATGGCGGGACGAGGCCCCAAAGGTGGCGCGGCGCAAGCGCGCTTGGAAAAATTTGCTTATGAAAAAGGCGCATCCTCCCCGCCAGAGGGACGGCCACCCGGCGGTAAATCAACGGACGGAGCGGGAGGGAAGAAGGCGACGCTGGACGATGTTATGCGAGCACTGAGTCAGGTACAAACAACTGTGGGCTCAATCTCCACTGAGATCACTCTCCTGCGGGCTGATCTCCATAAGATGTCAGAGAAGGTGGGCTCGCTTGAGGTAGTCACCAAATCATTAGTGGAAGATGTCTCGGAGCTACAATCGGCGATGGA
The DNA here is from genome assembly GCF_964261635.1 of Lissotriton helveticus. NCBI lineage: Eukaryota > Metazoa > Chordata > Amphibia > Caudata > Salamandridae > Lissotriton > Lissotriton helveticus. Next base: position 1,138,534,801 of record NC_136072.1, on the reverse strand, counting down.
ACATGTGATGGCCGAAAATAAAGTGCTGAAAGAAAAGCTTGATGACCAAGAAGGACGCTCCAGGCGGAAAAACATCAGGATCCTGGGAGTTCTGGAATCGGAAGGTACGGGAGCGACGGATCTTTTTGTGGAGGACCTGATCAAGAAGAAACTGCAACCTAAAGGCCTCTCCGCCTTCTTCTCAGTTGAGAGGGAGCATAGTGTGCCAGGCGGCCGGCCTAAACAAGGTGTAGCCCCGAGGCCCATTATAGCGCGCCTTTTCAACTTTCGTGACAGGGATGTCATCCTACAGGCTGCGAGATGGTCTCCTCCGGTTCAGCTACAAAATGCAACACTGGCCTTCTTCCCGGACTTCACGGCGGAAGTCGCCAGGCGCAGGCGGACGTTCTTAGAGGTCAAAAAAGAGTTGAGAACACGAGAACTGCCATACTCAATGCTTTTTCCGGCCAGACTGCGTGTGGTGGCAGAAAATAAAACTTGGTTTTTTGACACTCCTGAAATGGCCAGAGAATGGCTGGATGGATGGCGTCCCGCCGCGCAGCCACGCCGATCGAACAGGACTCAGGGAAGCCGACATGCAAGGAGTCGCGAGGGCTGACTGACCTCAGAACATGGGGACAAGGAGCAGTCCTCGATGGGAGATGGATTGGAGGATGAGGCTACCTCGGAACACTGATCACCCGGCGGAAGATGAACAAATATTCCTACAGTTAGCTGCCTGGGAGGCTGCCATAGGACACTGGGCGGAGGGCCTCCGGAGAGAGTAACGAGAGGCCGCCGACTGTGGGGTGTTCCTCACCTCAGCGAGCAAGTATTTCTTATGTGGGAAGGGTTAAGCACTCTGCTAAGTTGGGGAGGCGGGTGGTTGTAGGTCCGTGTAGCAAGAGGGCAGGGAGAGGGGAAGTTTGGGAGGGGGTAATTGCTAAAGTTCACACCTCTGGACAGGAGGAATTGTTTGTTTATGAATTGACTCACTGTAGAAGGACTTATGAGGTGGGCGTTGAAAGCCTGCTGACAATGATACTGAAATGGCCGCACGGGTACTCCCCCGTGATACTCATAGGGTCCCTACCACATACCTCTCATGACACAAGACGCCCCGATTGAGACCCCGCAGGGAGGACCTCAGACGACACCCGTGGCACCACTACACTTCATGTCATGGAATGTAAGGGGCCTAGGCGACAAGATCAAATGGGGACTAGTCATGCAGGGCATTAGGAGAGTGAACCCGTCCTTGGTTCTACTTCAAGAGACACACTTAGTGGGCACCGCGAGTAAGGCTTTAAACAGGAGGGGCTACCACATGGTAGTGCATTCCGAGTTCACTTCTGGGTCACGTGGGACAGGTATATTGGTGCGGAAGTCATCCCCGTTTATACTCCTGACTACCAAAACGGACGACCAAGGCCGATTCGCGGCAGCACACGGGCAATGGGAGGGTAAACCTTTGACCGTGGTTTCAGTTTACATTCCACCGGCGCTGCATGCCATAGCTTTTCCTGCTTTGGGGAAGTTCCTCTTGGAGCTCCCGGAGGGTGACCTAATCATTGGGGGGGACTTCAATGCAGTTGCACATAACACACAGGATAGGTTTCCGGTTAGGACGCACACCCCTGGTCCCTCTCGCTTCAGCGATTTTCTGGAAGCACAAGGGTTGATAGACATATGGCGAAAACTACACCCCACTGAGCAGCAGTATACATATTACTCAGCGACACATAACAGTATGTCCCGCATTGATTACTTCCTCACCTTGGGCGGTAGCCTACTTACCATAGACGAAGTGCAAATCAAACCCAGGGGAATCTCAGACCACTCACCACTAACACTAACTCTATCATGTACGGAAAAGGCCCGTAAGCGGTTGTACCAGATACGTCCGGGGTATCTTGTGATACCGGCCGTGAGAAAGGAGTTGAAAAAGACGACTCTTTACTACTTTGCGGAGAATCAGGCCTCGGTGGAGTCCCCCACGGTCCTATGGAAAGTGTACAAAACGGTTCTAAGGGGACAGGCTATTTCCACGATAGCGGGATATAAACGCGAGAAGGGAAGGGAACTCCTACAGTTGGAACTCGACCTAGCCGAGGCGAACACTGCACACACGGCGGATCCTACGACGGATACACTACACTCCCTTCAGCTCTGCCAGCAGCTACATGACGACCACTTGAAACAGCGCGCGATAGAGTCCATGGCGGCGACCGCGCATAAAATATACGATGTGGGGGATAAAGCGAATAAACTCCTGGCTTGGTTGGCGAAGAAGGAGGGTGGTAATAGGAGTATACTACAGTTAGTGGGTGAAGGCGGGCGAATGCTCACGAACCCAGCGGAAATAGTTGAGACGTTAGCAGATCACTTTCAAGGGGTTTATACCCCTGAATTCGAAGTCACGACCGAGATAGCAGTGGCGGCGCTTGCAGAGGTGCCGACGCCTACTCTGTCACAAGACGCAGTGGACGAGCTCGACGCAGCCCTCACGGTGGAGGAGGTGCAAGCGGCCATCAATATGATACATTCCGGGAAGGCAATGGGCCCTAACGGCCTCCCTATCGAATGGTACAAGTTAATGGCGGACACTCTGAGCCCGCCTTTACTGGCCATGTATGTGGATAGTCTTGACCGAGAGATCATGCCCCTTGAGCAACGGCAGGCGACCATCGTGGCGATCCCAAAGCCGGGCAAATCGCCCACTGACTGCGGGTCGTACCGCCCCCATCTCGCTCATTAATGCTGAGGCCAAAATCTTGGCGAAACTGTTAGCCACTCGGCTGCAACCTCACCTCGCCCAGCTGATTCACCCGGACCAATCGGGCTTTATGCCCCACAGAAGCACGGCATTGAACCTCCGCAGGGTGCACGGAGCTGTGGCGTGGGCGCCCTTTCTTACGGAACCGGCGGCCATACTCTCGATTGACGCCCGCATGGCGTTTGATATGGTGGAATGGAGGTATCTTTTTGCGGTGTTAGCCCATATGGGATTTGGTCCCAAATTCTTCGCCTAGATCAGACTTTTATATAATGCTCCGGTGGCACGGGTAACAGCGAACGGGCATATCTCTCGTGAGATCCCATTGCATAGAGGAACGAGGCAGGGATGCCCGCTTTCTCCGTTGTTATTCGCTATAGTCTTGGAGCCTCTAGCCGTGGTCCTTAGAACCACCCCACTGCTCAAGGGAATCAAATGGAGGGACGACTGGGAGGACAGAGTGTCCCTCTACGCCAACAATATGTTGATTTATCTGACAGACCCGGAAAGGGGCATCCCAGAACTCCTCACGCTGTGTGAGAAACACGGACGGGGGTCTGGCTATAAGATCAACTGGGCGAAATTAGTGATATATGAGCTGCGGGGACCCCCACCGATCATCCCAAGCGGGTGCCGACTGGAGACAGCGGACACCTCCTTTAAATATCTGGGAATACATATAACGCGTAACGCTGCCGATTTCTACGACAGGAATCTACTGCCACCCCTAACCAGACTGAGGAAGGATGCCGGTCATTGGATGACCCTCCCTCTGACGCTGCTGGGGAGGGCAGCTTTATATAAAATGATGGCACTTCCCCGACTCTTATACGTGCTTGAGAATGCACCGAGTTTGGTGCCGCCGCGCTATTTGCAGAGCATCGCGACGGTGGTGAATAGCTTGCTGTGGGGGCAGTGCCCGGCGCGCATAGCACATCTGAAACTCAACAGGAGCTGGTACGATGGAGGGATAGCGTTGCCCAACATACAATTGTATTACTGGGCGTCCCAACTTAAAGTTATTAACCAATGGCTACACGCCCCGCAGGATGACCCGGCCTATCAGGCGGACAGAACACAGCTGGGCACACACAGCCTACTGGCTCCACTATACCACAAGGGACTAATGGGGAAACTAATAGGTCCGACCAAACACACGGTCACACTGTGGCACAGGGCACAGAAGAGGCTTCGATGGGAGGGAGTTATAGCGAAAATGACGCCGTTGTGGGACACCAGGGCGTTGGGCCACTTGCGACGTACCAAAGGCTTCACCCAATGGGATATTATAGGCCTATCTATGGTGGGAGACCTATGGTCGAGAGATGGAGTGGTGCCATTCGCGCAACTTCAGCAGACCTACAGCCTGAGTCCTAACTAAACATACAGATATCTCCAGATTAGGCATGCACTGCTAGCGGCGATGCCAGCCGGAACCCAGATCGCAGAGTCGTCTCCACTAGAAGATCGCTTGCTCACTGATTTTATGCAAACACACGCCACCTCCCTAACATATCGTAAACTCCTGAATAACCTGCCAGACCCCCTGGATAAACTGAGGGAGACTTGGGTAGACGAACTAGGAGACATGAGTGAATTGGAATGGAATGCGGCTCAGGCGTCACCGAGGGAGGTAGGCATTTCATCAAGGTTCAGATTGGTGCAACTTAAGGTCCTGCATAGGGTATACTTCACTAGAACACTACTGCATAGACTAAACAGGGCAGCACACCCGTTCTGTTTGAGAGGTTGTAATGAGGAAGGCTCATTTAAACATACGCTATGGGACTGCTCGATCATTACCACATACTGGCGTCAGATCTTTCGCACCATATCCCAAGCATTAGAAAAGACGCTGCTGCCCGACCCCCGCACAGGCCTTTTACACATCTGGGGCCCTACAGACCTGACACGGAAGGATCAACAATGGGTCATTATAGGCCTGATGGTAGCCAAGTGAGACATAGCACAGAAGTGGGGGGCGGTGGAGGCCCCGACGTTTGCCCTGTGATGCAGAAATATAGACATGCTGATGTTGACTGAAAGAGCAGTTTATAAACTAAGAGCTAACCCACGCAAGTGGAATAAGATCTGGACACCCTGGAATAAATACCGGGGCGACCTGTGTGAACCCCTGTCAGAGGACGAAGAGGAAAGTTCAGACGAGGACGAAGGGTAGGAGGGTGGGCTAGTAACTGGGGACGCACTCCACAATCCCGTTGATAGAATAGCGACCGAGCCAGATATAGCCAGGAAAATGGGGAGGCCTCCGGTAGAGAGTGGGACGGGAGGGATACCTACGATGGCTTTCAACAGTAACATAGGTATTGAAAATAACAGTGAATATACGATATTATTCGACAGAGTCAAAAGTTCTGTTAAGTTTTGTTACAAATCATAAAAGTAGGATACAATATGAATGTATGTTATAGGCCAATACATCCATATGATCACTTTGCCTGATTTGCTGCCGGACCTCAGGTTGTCGGCTGAATAGCTGTGTAACTTACGTGTAGTACATGTTTCTACGACAAGGCAGCCGGCCCCAGGGTTGTAGGCCTATAACTTTGTATTATTGAAATTGTGAATAAAGATCTTACGAACCAAAAAAAAATACACATCTCTCACTGTTGCTAACACAGGCATGCACACACACACACACACAGACTCACAAACACACCAGCGTTCAACATATCTTTAATACTTACTTTGCAATGCATCTCACTCCGGCTTCCTTCTGCACCTCATCCAGATTGCACTCCCCACCGTGGCGCGTTGCGCGTGCCGCCTGCCATATGGCAGGCTGTGCGAACACACCAAGCTTGTGATTTGCAATGAGGGTCAGTAAACCAGGCAGTCTTCATGCCATTTCAGACACAAGTTAATTGGCTGTCAGCCACTCTGTAAGTGTGATGCGAGCCTGCCATTGGCTTTGGACACTGCTCTGTGTTCTGGTCATGATATCAGGTCACTGATCTCTAACAGAGCACTACTGAATCCAAGTTATCATGAGAATGACCATTGCTTGTGTGATGGGCCGTATGCAGAACCCAGAACCATCACATGTGCATAGTTTTAATAGTTCCTATTGTCTTCACACTATGTATCAATAAACAAAAGAAGAGTGTCTGGGACACAATAGGGACGAAGAACTACGCTTGGAGCTCAGTAACAACAACACGCCCTATATTCACCATCCAGCTCCGCAGTAATCCTGGCGTTGCAGCACACCAAAGAGACACTCGGTCTCTTTGGTGGGGCCCGATGATGAAGCATGTCATCACTAGGTGGTGAGTGAGGGCCTTCTTAAACATCCTAGTGTGGTTGTTACTGAGCTCCAAGCGTAGTTCTTCGTCCCTATTGTGTCCCAGACACTCTTCTTTTGTTTATTGATTATTGACCGGGGAACAAGAGTGTCATATATTCTCCCTACCTCTCTTCTTGATATTTCATACTTCACACTATGTATGTCAGCCATGCACGTCTTTGGGTCCCTTGACCAGTGGCAATGAATCCCAGTGTTGCCACACTTCACAAAAAATTGTTAGGTTCCCTCTCGACCTAGTATGCATGTCTTTGAGCTTCCGGACACGTGGCAATGTGTTCCAGTGATAGCATAGTGCACCAGAGTACTGTCCGATTCCCTGAACCAGTGGCAATGTTTCTGAGCTCTGGTCCTCATCCTCGGCTCCAACCCTTCAGCGTGGGACGACTTCTGGTGGCCGACGGAACTGGGGGCAGCCCCGACACCCATCGACCATGCACACAACCTGGGAATCATCCTCGACTCAACGCTCTCAATGACCAAGCAAGTCAATGTCGTCTCCTCCTCCTGCTTCAACACCCTCGGCATGCTCCGCAAGATCTACAGATGGATCCCGACAGATACAAGAAAGACAGTCACCCAGGTCCTCGTCAGTAGCATTCTCGACTACAGAAATGCCCTCTAAGCGGGAGCCCCGACCAAGCTCACCAAACGACTACAACTCATCCAAAACGCCGCGGCACGACTGATCCTCGAGGTACCACGCCACAGCCATATCACCCCCCACCTGAGAAACCTGCACTGGCTCCCCGTCAACAAGAGGATATCCTTCAAGCTCCTCACGGACGCACACAAGGCACTCCACAATACCGGCCCAGCCTACCTCAACAGACGGCTCTCCTTCTACATCCCCAACCGCCAGCCGCGCTCCACCGACCTCTCATTCACCACCACCCCGTGCATCCGAAGAACAACCACCGGTGGGAGATCCTTCTCCCACCTCGCCGCCAAGACATGGAACACCCTCCCACTGAGACTACGACAGATCCAAAACCTGCTGACCTTCAGGAGGATACTCAAGACCTGGCTGTTCGATCAGTAGCGGCCCACACCGCCCCCCCCAGCGCCTTGAGACCCTCGCGGGTACGCTTTACAAAAGATTGATTGATTGATTGATTGATTGATTGATTGATTGGCACACTGCACAGGAATTCATTTAGGCCCACACTCGGCCTGGCACACACGTCTTTCAGTCTCAATACAAGTGGCAATGTGTTCCAGTAGCAGCACAGGGCACCACAGTCTAGTCAGGTTCATCTTTGATATAAAACGCTGGACTCTGGGTCCCTGGACCAATGGCAATGTCTCCCAGTGGTGGCGCTCTGCACAGGAACACATTAATGTCCACTCTCAGCCTGCAGTCACGCCTTCAAGTCTCTGGACAAGTGAAAATGTGTTCCAGTTGCTGTATAGTGCACCAAAGTCTAGTCAGATTCACCTTTGATATAACGCATTGGAACCCGGGTCCCTGAACCAATGGCAATGTCTCCCCGTGGTGGCACTCTGCACAAGAACATAGTTAGGTCCACTCTCAAGGCCTGGCACACTAGTCCCTGGACAAGCGGCAATGTGTTCCAGTAGCAGCCAGTGCACCAGATTCTAGTCAGGTTCATCTCTGATATAAAACGGTGGACTCCGGGTTCATGAACCAGTGGCAATGTCTCACAGCGTTGGCATTCTGCACAGGAACTAACGTAGGCCCGCTGTCGGCCTGCCACAGAGGTTTTTAACTCTCTGGACAAGTGGCAACGTGTTCCAGTGGCATCATAGTGCTCTAGAGTCTAGTCAGATTCACCTTTGATATAAAATACTGGACCCTGGATCCCTGAATCAGTGGCAATGTCTCTGAGCATTTGCAGTCTGCACAAAAACACAGTTAGGCCCACTCTGGGCCTGACACACACATCTTTAAATCTCTGAACTAGTGGCAATGAGTTTCTGTGGCAGCATAGTGCACCAGAGTAATGTCAGATACACCTTTGAAATAACACACTGGACTCTGGGTGCCTGAACCAGTGGCAATGTCTCTGAACATTGGCACTCTGCACAGGAACACACTTAGGCCGACTCTCTGCCTGGCACACACGTTGTTATGTCTCTGGACAAGTGGCAATGTGTTCCATTATTACCAGAGTGCACCAGAGTCTAGTCAGGTTCATCTTTGATATAACACACTGAACTCTGGGTGCCTGAACCAATGGCAATATTTCTGAGTGTTGGCACTCTGCACGGGAACACATTTAGGCCCACTCTCGGCCTGGCATACACGTTGTTATGTCTTTGGACAAGTGCAATGTGTTCCAGTGTTAGCATAGTGCACCAGAGTCTAGTCAGGTTCATCTTTAATTTAACACACTGGACTCTGGGTGCCTGAACCAGTGGCAATGTTTCTGAGCGTTGGCACTCTGCATGGGAACACATGTAGTCCCACTTTTGGCCTGGCATACATGTCTCTGGACAAGTGGCAATGTGTTCTAGTGGCAGCATGGTACACCAGAGCCTAGTCAGGCTCATCTGTGATCTAACACGCTGGACTCTGGGTGCCTGAAACAGTGGCAATGTCTTCCAGTGGTGGCACTCTGCACAGAAACACATTTAGTTCCACTGTAGGCCAGGTACACACTTAGTTTGAGTCCCTGAAAAAGTGGCAATGCACACCAGAGTACAGTAAAGTCCAACTTTGAGCTGAGGCGCTTGACTCTGAGTCCTTGGACCAGTGCTAAGGTATTTCAGTTTTCTCATACTTCACAGGGGCACAGTCAGGCCCACCTCTGGCCCGGCACGTCCCTTTCTTTCAGTGGCCCATCCAATGATATAATGGGCTCTAACCAGGGCCGGACTGATCACCGGGCGTTTTGGAATGCTGCCGAGTTGGGGGCTGATTACAGCAGTGGGGGCCGATTTCATTGATGAAGACCTGCGTGTGCTTTGAAATAAACAAAGCAAAACGAATTTCGTTCAGCACATGCAGGTCCCCCTCAGCGAAATCAGCCCCCAGCTCAGCAGCATTCCAAAACGCCCGGTAGCCAGTCCTGGCCTGGCTCTAACTAGCTAAGGCAATTGCTCGGTGTAAAAATGAGCAGCAATTGGGGTTGAGTGAGTCCCACCCAGTTACTGACCTTAGTACCACTGCACCTGCTGCACTATTTGTAGCTGCATCCTTGTCTGAGTCCCTGGACCAGTGTCAATGTGTCCCAGTGTCAGCAACACACTGGACCCGAAAAGAGTTAGGGTGATGGAGCAGAATAAGTGCTGGTACAGGAGTCTGATACCACTAAATGACAACACTGTCTTATGTTGGGAATACAATGTAGCCACAGGGGCTTTGGAAGTCTGTACAAAGAAGTGAAACATTTGAACTGCAGTAAAGAAGCAGAACCATTTCTCACCACTAGAGGGTCTTGAATAACCACAAATGGTTTCACAAACTACTCATTCTGGGTCCTGAATTACACTTGTATGTAAGAAAGAGCAGCAAAGGGAGGCTTGGCTTGTTTCTGTAACTCCCTTTGTTCCCAGCAGAGAATTGGCTCCTGTCCTGGCTGGTGACAGAACAGAACAAAAGCATCTCCAGCTGATGCAATCAATTGAAATTGCACAGAATGAATAGTATAACAATTGCTGACAATATATATTATTTAACTCACTGCTTTTGTTTTATAGCACAGACCTCTGCCCTTTCTAAGCACTGTAAACAATAGACATTAATATTATATTACCCAGTGTAAGGAGACTCAATAGTTCGACCTTGTAAGGATTGAAGTCTTATTGAAATGTGCAGCAAATCTTACCCCAGGCCCTAGTCCTACTCTTTTTTATTCTCTTATTGCCTTCATCTCCTTCCTGAGATGTAGCAAGGCCCCTATTCAGTGACCTCTTCCTGAATCAAAGAGCACCCCCTTCATTGTGTGTGCCCTGCCCAGCTCACAGGAATGCAGTAATCCTGAATCCTGTCTGGAGGATTCATCTACCACGTTATGCTCCTCCTGTCCGCCCGTGGGCTCCTAAAATGGAATCCAGAGTCTTACATGTATTGTACCTTTCACAGGCACGCATACACCCAGCATATGCGTACTACGACACACGCTGTACTGCGCTACACAATGACTTGATGAAGGACAAGGGTGAATTAAGCACATAACAGTGGAACTTTGCATGAGTGAGCCTGTTGGATTCACTCCAGTGAAACAGGTAAAAGGCAAGTTCAGTTCTACTGATCACTACACAGTATTCTGCCACAACTGTGCTTGTGCTACTTAACTCCTGGCAAAGACAATATAGTTACAGCACTAATAGGGTAGCCCTTTGAGTGCCCCTCCCAGTGTAAGAAAACTACAGTCTGTGAGACAAGCCTATGTCATGCTGCACACACATGCTCTGTCCTTGCCATGACTACAACAGTTAGCACCAGGGATCAAGACATGCTTCAGCTGGAGCACTCACGGGGAGGGGTTCACATTCGTCACCATCCTAAAGACTTTACCATTCCAAAAAAGTGCAAACGTCCTAATTTGTTATTCATTTTACTTCTTTTTTTTCCCCAAGAAGGTTTTGTTTGAACCGAACTCTACAAAATGGAGTCAGGCTAGAACAAGAAGTGATATCTGTGCACAGTTTTTTTGTTAGAGAGCGAGATGGGTTCTTCATTACTTTCCAACATTTTCAAGAGTGTTATCCACCTCAGGGTACCACTTGGTTATTGTATTTTATAAGTTTTACAGAAGCAGAAGATAAATCCTTATGGGCATCCAAACACTGTGCAAAATAATATCCTTAGTTCTAAAAACCTAAAAAAGCAACAGCAAATATGTAAAGGGAAATACTGGACAACCACAAAAAGCATGAACAAAATAAACAAGTCCTTGTAAAAAGGGAGCAAATGAGCCCCCAAGCCACTAACTAACTAACTAAGAGGAAAAATGTGTAATCAAGCTGGTAAAGGATGGATGTTGGCATAATTAGGAGTGAGCTAGGAATAGCAGCTATGAAACCATTCGACCTTGAATGCGGCATCATTGATAAGAGTGTGTGAATGTCATGTAATTTCTTTCACGTAAATATGCAAAATTCCGAGAAAATGTATGCAAAATTGCATGTAAATATGCAACATGCAAAATTTGCATTTGGTGCTGCATTTTAGGCTCAAATGCAACCTTGCTTCCATGTTGGACATATCGATGCATTTTGACCAAAAAAGTGTGCAAAAAAAAGGACAAACGGCAACGAATTGTGCTCTGTCATTCACGTTTTTCCAGTGTGTTTGTAATACATTTTTAGCATGAGTTGCACATTTGCTGTGAAATTTTACCCTGAATGTCGCATTATTACATGATGTGGTGTAGTTGCATAATTTCAGGGATTTCATGTAAAACGAGCAACACAAAATTACCAAACTTGTTCTAATTATGCTGGTATACCTCAAATTATCCTGGGACCTAATCATCAACAGAAATCATATTTGAAACATTAGAGGGGCCTATCGGTCATCCATTAGAAACCTTTACATGCTGGTTAGATGTCACCACTCTCCACCTTCACTTGCTTCTTCCTCTTGATCTACAGACCACCTTGCAACTGCAGAAAATGTAAGGATGACTTAACAGATGCAGTGACAACAACTGTACTAAACCACCCCAACTAAACACCTTAGGGGAACGAAACACCTGGTTTTACAAAAAGGATATGACACCATCCGCAAGCATTAAGTCAAATCCTGAGGTCTTCAATCTCTTACAAATGTTTTTTGGTTCGATTCTCTGAATCCATCACACATGGAAAATCATAATCACCCCTCTGGGACACACCATGATTGGCAACTATCCAGTCAAATGGAGTGACCACCAGACCAACGTAATTTAACAAAACACCTCAAAGACAGCAACAGCCATTAACAACAACTCCAAATTCAGGCAGTGAAAGAAATGGATCTCTTAAGACTTATCGCCCATCTCAAAAGAATGTCAATCAGTATGAACCCCAGGATGTACCCAGGGCTTAATTTGTAAAAAAGATAAGTTCCAGGGCTCTCATTCGGAGGGCACTGCAGCTTATGCCAGTCGTTGCCCCTGCCAGTGCTGCAAATGATAGGAGCAAAACAACTACTAACCATCGCACTCCTACAAGCGTGAGAATTCAGACTATTTCAGGCCCCAATCCTTTGAGAATGGCTTGGGCAACATGTAATAGTCATTTTTAATATCATTTGAAATAATAATTAACTGTTGTGGTCATGTCTAAATTAACCAGGTATCGCCACCTAGTAACAGACTGTCACAAGTGCCGGTGCTGACAATTAAGTACACGTGCCATGCACCGGAAACTACCGGCTCAAATTAGGCACTTGATGTTCCCACCTTCTACAACTAGATCTCCACTGGATTGAACAACCAGATAAAGCCAAAGACCACAACAAGAGTTAACCTCTGTAAAAACATATCTGAAATCAGTTTGTATTATCTTTATATATTTTGCAATGAAGTGCCCCTGTTAACAATTAGGAATGTGCGAAATTCATGTATTTGCCTCTGCATAATTATGTGGAATTTCAACAAAATTACCTGAAATGACATGTAATTACTAGGCCTAGCCAGAGTCCACGGAGTAACTAACTCCTCGAAGTGACAAAAAACTCAGCTGCACTACGCGGTGTGCAGCAAACTACACTCCGCGAGCTCCACGGAGTGCAGAAAACTCCACAATTTCCAGTGGAGTTCACCAGGCCTAGTAATTACACAAAATGCAAATCTGTAATTTTGAGGCATAATGTCAGCATAAAATGCACCCTCACATTAAAGTTTGGCACGAGCGTGCATTTAAACAAAAGCCTGTGAAGAACAGTCATTCATGTTGTGTTGGTCCCATACATCCATGGTAAATTTTTCCTGCGAATGGTGCATAATTACGAGAAGTGGCATAATGGCATAACTTTGGAAACTTTGATGTAACAACTGTAACACAAACTTTCTACGAGCATTACATCATTTCAAAAACTGGCAAGGGAAGCAGGATTTTCTGAGAATAATAGGGACAGAATTGTATACAGGAAAGATAACTTTCCCTCAAGGTCATGCTAGGCCTCCGTAGCTCCAACTGCCTGCTTTCAGGTGGGTCCCTGTTCAGTTGAAAGGACAATCATCTTTTCTCTTATGCTTTACTGTTTTTTGTCAAATGCTAGTTGGACTTTAGCCTTCCTGTTAGGCGGTGTTTGATTTTTAACAGATAGAACATGTGATGGTGGGAACTACCTCCATGAAATGAAGAAGCAGGGGAGCACAGGACTCCACTTAATGACTTCTAGAACCAGAGGTAAAGAAAACGTTTCTCAAGGGGAACTGGGGTGGAGAGGGGCCAGCGATGGACCTGGCAATTGGCTGAAATATGAGCATAGACAGGACCAAGCGAAAAGTTTTAGGTAAAAGTCTGGTTTGTTGTTTATTCGCTTATATTCTTTGTGGCTAATGTATTTTCAAAAGGGTGAACATAATTGTCGTCAGCGTATGAGACAACGGCTAGAATAGGAGGGAAAAGTGTTGGACAGCTAGGACTGGGAGGAGTGCGGGAGAAGGGAAAGTGAGTATGAGTGTGAGACACTGTACAAAGGAAGCAGACTCCAGAAATAGTGCAGTTACAGGCAAGATATGCAAAAAGAACAATTGATGGACGGAATGCTGAACAATGTCAAACACTCACCCCCAGTACAGAGATCTGGGCCTAAATCCATCATTTCTTTGCACACCATGTCATTCCTGTTTGGATCCAGTCATGTGCAAATCAGTCTTGACCCTGCTCCCCATGGAAAAAGTCCAACCCTCACCAGCCAGGCCAGCTTGACCTTGTGCCACACCATGTAACAGTGATGATACACAGGAGTTTCAGGACCCAGAGCACTGACACCTGATGGGTGAAGGTATGAAGGAAAGAGACAAGCCACATGCCACTTCTGGTGTAGACTGAAGTTTTGTAGAAACCAAGTGGTTCTTTTGAGGTGAGTGAGCAATACCTTCCCTTTCTTCCCTCCACAAAATCATTTGGAAGATATAATAACTAAAGAAAACCCTGTCCAGCTTTCCATTTCCTTCCCAACGCCCTTCCACTGCATTAGCTGTAGGCATAACGATTGCAGATCCCTTTTAATTTTATCCAAGTTGATTGCATTATAAGGAGTTCTGATGAGGTTTGGAATGTTTAACACAATGAGCCTCGACTGAGAGGGACACCTGCCACCACGATGTACAAACAATATAGTAAACTCACCTGCAAATACTTGGATGTATGACGTTACAACGCACACTTTTACAACCCATACCTTTACAACGCATTTTTTACACCGCAACATCCATTACAACGCACACCTTTACAACGCATACCATTACAACGAAATCTTAAAAAATACCTTTACAACGCATTCCACTACAACGCATACTACATTTACAACGCATACCATTACAACGCATTACATTACATTGCATATAAGGTAAGTGTTGGATAGTGTAGGGGTTAAATTTACTATCCTAACTCCAGGGGGTGCAACAGTAGGGAAAGTTTTGGATAGTGTAGGGGTTAAAATTACTATTCTAACTCCAGGGGGTGCAACAGTAGGGTAAGTGTTGGATGGTAAGTTTTGCGTTGTAATGGTATGCGTTGTAATGACTGCATTGTAATGGTATGCGTTGTAGTGGTGTGCGTTCTAGTGTCATGCGTTGTAATGATTGCGTTGTAAATGTATGCGTTGTAATGGATGTTGCGTTGTAAAAGTTTCATTGTAATGGTAGTGCGTTGTAAAAGTTGCGTTGTAAACGTTGTATACCAAATACTTAAATGAGTGTTTGGGAACCCACTAATAAACACAGAAAGAGGTATTTTCCAGAGTGTGCTACCTTGGACACAGAAAGATTAGCAAAACTGCGGAGGAGCCTGAAATATCCCAATAATAAAATAGGCGCTGAAGAATGGCCCCTTATTATCCAGTGGCATGAGGAGGCACACAAGTGCAGGCGTGCATCCCATGTCCAGAGTATGAAAGATTCTCAGGAGAATTTGGAATAGTTAATAAGCCACTTTAAGGACAAGCTCAGGACTTGTGCTGCAACTGTTCCATCTTCTCGATACCTGTTTCTCCAGATCACTAAACTGCAAGAGAAGAAAGAGAGAGATGATATGAAGGAGAAGATTTTTGGGGCGTATTCCCCATGCTGAGAAATGGGTTTGAGGTGCAGCTGGAGTAGCACCTGGAAATGGAGCTGCGCCTACCAATGAGATAATGCACAAATGACTGCTGTGATGCGATTGGCTGGCAGTCACTGCGGAGTGTCAGTCAACGACACAAGCATGTTCTGCCCCAGTTTGTAGGTGCCGGATAGAGAAAAGTCTGACAAACACTTTAGAAAGCTTGAGACAAACTGCAGATGGGTTTTCCAGACCACCTCCTCCTGTTTCTCCCAATCTAAGTGATGCTGCTGAGGACAGTCCACCCTCTTCTGCCGTTCTCCTTTGAGGGATTACCCAGTGGCCGAGAATAGATGTTCCCTGGGCCCTCTCTGAATCAATGAGCATAAAGAAATGATTCCCCAACACTCGGGAAGGTCCAGCTGCTTCAAGGAAAAAATACAGAGGGGCAGATTTACAAGAAAGTGACGCATCTGTATAGATGCGTCCCTTTCCCTGCGCTACCATTAGAAACCACTGCACCACTATGGATGCGCCGTATTTACAATAAGGTACACCATGGCGCAAGGATTGACAGATGCATCTGAAATTCTGACGCAAAAGTCATGCATTGCAGGAGTTGTGTTGCAAGCACGACGCAACTCCAGCAATGCATGGGAGGCCTATCCTCATTGTGCTGCGTCACTCCTTACGCCTGCTTCAAGTAGGTGTAAGAATTTGACGCAGTGGCGTCCTAGAAGTGGCGCAATGAAATCTTGTAGATTTCACTGCGTCTCTTCTACGAGGCTTTTTTACATTAGAATGCCCACCCTGCATACATTATACATGACGCAGGTATAATGTGACACAGGGCTTCACAACGTGACGTATCTCCCTAGATGCGTCACGATGTAAATGGGCTGCATTTTTACGCTGCTGCTGCGTCACAAAAAGTGACGCAATAGCGGTGCAAAAATTACGCAAAGGGCTTGTAAATCTGCCCCAGAGTGTGTTTCAAGTATACAGGCCCAAAGGGGCAGATGTAATCAATTGTTGCGATTGACAGTGGAAAGTGAGGAAAGAGAGATTGGTGAAGAAAGCGCTGTGACTGAGAGTGTATCCTAGGAATGATGGACAGTTGAATGTGGCAAAGGATGTCCTGTTGTGTACGATTCCAGGGATATACCCAGTGAAAAATGACCACACTAAAATGTCCAATTATAATCAGAAGAAGAGTGAACCTCTGGCTGAATATTTAGACAGACTTGAGGAAGGGGTTGAAAGGTACTCGGGCATAGCCCATCCAACAGGGATGTCTCAGGGAGCTGTTGATGCTGCTTTTGTGCAGGAATCATTAGGAATCAATTGGCTACATTATGTTTTGGATGACAAACTAAGAAGTTAGCAGAATTAGTGATTGGCAGGAACCACTGAGTTGCAATACCAGGCGAAAAAGAAAGACAATGCTGAATCAAAAGCGGTGCCTTTGAAATTGCAGATCTTGAAGCGAGAGATTAAAGAAGCAAGATGTGGAGTTCCAGCAGGATTAGAAGTCGCCACAGTAGATAGGGCCCACACCATGCAGAGCGCTGCATGGTGTGGGCCCTATCTACCTTAGGAAGCGCTTTGCCTTCTATATCCCTAAACGACTCTTGCGTTCAGCGGCCCAATGCCGGATGGTGATTCCTCGCTTCCGCAGAGTCCGACTGGGTGGCAGTTCTCTCTCGGTCAAAGCAGCAGTAGCTTGGAATTCACTCCCCGCTGATCTCCAACACATCACGGAGTTCCGGATCTTCAAGAAGCAGCTAAAAACACACCTCTTCAGTATGTCTCTCTAAATTCTCTGCTGCCCCCCTCTGATTCATTCCGCGCCAGGACACTCAAGAGTAACAGTGCGCGTGACAAATACCGCTATAACATAACATAACATAACACATAGAGCCCCCAGGGCTAGGAGGGTCTTGTTTTGCATGCGTTCAGTTGAGGCACTCACAGCGAGATTGTCTTAACACTGCTTCCAGTGTGCTAGGACCTCTGGATGAGTTTGGGTACCTTACACTGTTCAGAATCACTACCTCTAAAGTTAGGACAGTCGAGAGGTTACAAATGTAAAATGAATACCCTAATATATGTAGATCAAAATGTCCATAATGTAGACATCAATAGTAAACACAGCACTTGCCTTAGTGATACTAGTGCAAGATGCATGCCCCTCACAACCTCTGATTTCCTTTCTTTGCCCATAGTCGCAGTTGGTATTTTTAATCATCAACCATATTACAGACCCAGTGCCCATATCTGTAGGATCTATTAGTGATATATATTCATTTTTGCTTAGTCCCATTCTCCGACAAATCTGATGTGACAGAGACATTCTATGCAAGCGGAACTGCGTTGTGTTTTGTACCTCATTCAGATGGGGTGTTTTTGAAAACACCCGAAAGACAACAGAGTAAGGTACTTGCATAGTTATGCAAATGTTTGTACTGCTCAGTTGAAGCAAGCCACTTGTCATGAAAATTACAGAAACTACGCAAGATTACGCAAGGGTAACAGATATATCGCCCTGGCCTAGAGGTGATACAAATACAACTCTTGACTTGAGGCAGAACAAGAGCTTACATAGTTTGCCTTGAATTCAATCCAGGAAGCAGCTCCTCAACAATGACAACAGTGTCGACTGTTACTCAATTCTCTGCACTTGGAAGGATGAAAGGCTTGAGAGAGCCTGCATGGATTTTATCTTGTGACTATAGGCAGCATAGTTTACTAGAGCAGGGCTTCATTCACTGAGCTATCGTAGCAGCCATTCCAATGCCAAAGTGTTGTATCAGATCTCAAGGCACAGTACACTCAGATCAAGCATTATCCAAGCCTATAGGCCTGACATTGGCTGCCAGACTTTTTGGCTTATCGATGCTTGTTTTGTCATGGTTTTCCCAAAACACTACTGTTCCGGGGTTATTGGGCCCTCAACATTAAAAAATAAATAAGAAAAGGGCTAAAAACAAAAATATTTTTTAGCCTTAAAAGGTACGCATTACTACAGTAATACATGGTCCTTAAGGTAATTACCTTGTGTGTGGATGTGCCTCCTGGGAAGGAGCAAAATGCGATCACTCACAGTGGAGTCGGCCAATGTCTGAAGTGGGCTGACCCCCAATGGCCTAAAGAAACTTGAGGGGGGCCCCCTGCAGGGTACATGGAGGGGCATCCACTCTGGATTTAATCAGGAACTTTCATGCCAGCGTACTGTGCTGAGGGGGTCTCCCTGCTGCTCAGCCCCTTCCCCCACTGTAGGGGCTGCGGGGGTCTGTGTTACGCCACTGGCCAACCCTTTACACCAAGCAGTATACTTAGGCTGTGGGGTTTTAGGTTTAAACCTATAATAACTGATAAAACCCCACTGAAAGAAAAATAGCCCTCACCGGGGAGAACATATAAACACTGAAAAAACACCTGCACAACCACAAACTAAATGCCATTCAAAGAAAGGAAAAAGAGAGTGAATGAATCATTTTTTCTTCCTGAAGGGGTCAATACAATGTAACTTTGTTATACAAGCTAGCAGTAAGAAAGACTGGCTAACATTATTCTGCTTGAGTTTTGTTCTTTAGGGATGCCACTAAAATATTGTTTCTTCTTCCTTTTACTTTTTTCAGTTTTGTGGACTTTGGTCTAAAGCGGCAGGGTTTAGTTTCATGTTTTAGGTCTAGTTTAATTATTTTATAAACTGTAGAGAATCAGGAAATATCAAACTCATATTTGATATTTTGGCTGCATTTGATTCTTTCACTGATAGGTAAAATGGCTGGTTTCATAAAAACTTTCCTAATATGTGTCATCACATTTACCCACAGAGAATGGGTAAAAACCCTTAATTGATCAGACCATAGTTTCTAGTGGGTCAGTATTGATATTAGGTGAATTTCCAACACCTCAGGCTTTAAACATTCAATGCAAGGTATAGTGACAACTATATATATCACCAAGCATCTGGGATAGTGGTGAAAACATGACACCAGACTTTTGGAAAACATTAAACGCAGTGTCACTTGTAATGCTCTGCAAAAATGGTTCTTTCCAAGTTCAACAAAGATTGGAGTGATATTGTTTGTATTTGCAGTGATTCAGCTACATATATAAAAAAGTTGTGTGATGACCTGTCAAAATTGATACCCGAGTTGAAGTGATTCCCTATAGGAGATCCTTGCCACTTGTTAGATGGTATGCTGAAAGCATCTTTACAATCTTCAGAGTTAATGAGAGATGCTATTGACTTTTTAGTCCATTCTGGTGCACTGTTTTCTCATGCACAGGAACTAAAACGCAAATATTTATCATTTTGTGCGTTATGTGCCATCAAAGAAAGAATTATCCCAACTGTGTCCATTAGCTGATGGTTCTCAGCTCAAGGGGCTATGAATGCTGAGAGGGCATTTTCGCAGAAGTTTACATGGGAAGGAAAGAGCGAGCGCACATGACCCAAAGACTCACGGAAGAAGTATTGTATGGTGTACTACAATAAGATTAATTTGCAAAAATCTATTTGGACCTCATATACACTATAAGTACACTGTCTATATACCATGTTCTTTCAGTGCAGAAAGCAAGCAATAATAAAAGCAAAACGTTCCATAAACACCGGAAAAACCACTGATAACAACTGTTTTTTAAGATATTGAAAACAATGAAAAAAAAAAACCAGAATTTACCAAAAATAGAAACTGAAAACAGGAAAGCCTAAGTATAGTGTAGCAGGTGGGAGAAAAATGTGAATGCCATTTCAATAGAGAAATTGTTGAAAAGGGCTGGCTGAAAGTCCATATGCAAAAATATATCATAAATATAACTTTAGTAAAATTAAAAGGTCTTGGGTCACACCAGGCCTAAAATGAAATACTGGTCTGTCAAAATGCAGAATCCGCAATACTGCAGCAGCTAGAAAGAATCAATTAGGACTCTCTCCTGTTAGATGCCTCTTTTCAATCCCTAGCTTCAACATGGCAGCGTGTTTACATAAGTGGGTTAATTTACCACCCAGTAGGTGCAAAATGCCTACGACTGCCCTCGCTCCCAAGATACTGTCTGTAAGCCGTAATGTTTATATTTTGCACATGTGGAAGACCGATGGATGCGCTTAGGCTGAGACATGTCTACACCACATCTTTGGAATATTGAATGTTACCCCAAGATACCAGCTGTGTCTTGCTAAGTGCTCCGCTGTCTAGACTGACGACGTTCGCTTTAGTACTGAGCCACAAATAAATAAAGCATGTGAGTGCCACAAGGGAGGTGCGTGGCTCCCAGGTCTGGCCCCCGCTCCTCTGCAGCATGTACAACGCACTGGTCCTTAAGTATTTTAATTCTGTGTCCCCTCCCTCCCCCATGTATAGAAATACATTCATCACAGTCCCCCAGAAGGAAAACAATTATTCACAATTATGTTACAAAATTGTCGGATGTTAGTATACTTAACAATTCAAACATTGCAGCTGTGTTCAGTAATCCCTCTTAAAAATGCATGATCACTGCCGCTCAAGTAGAAAATCTACTCGAGTTGAGTGGTATCAAATCTACTCGAGAAGCAGCCCTCTGACTACTACCACTGATGACTGCCTGCGACCGCCCACGTTAGAAAATGGCGCCCGGCGATGCCGAATCTTGGGGCCTATTAGCAAGAATCTCGTTGAAATGATCGCCATTTTAGCTGCAAGAACCTGCTGCAAAAATGGCGATAATGGGCTTGCTAATATGCGTCATAGAATTCCAATAGAAGCCCAGGTTAGATGTGCAGGACATCTAACCTGAGCTTCTATTGGAATTCTATAACGATTATTAGCAAGCCCATTATTGCTGTTTTAGCGGCAGTTTCCTGCCGCTAACACAGCGATAATTTTAACGAGGTTCTTGCTAATATGCCCCCTCGCTTGTGCACGCAGCGATGGGTGGAATCTGGACGGAACTCTGCGTTACTCTGCCAAATTCTGACACCCCCTAAATATTGCTAACATGCTGTGGACAGTCTAATCTTCTTAGAGTGTAGAAGTGTCCACCCTATGATTCTTTATCAGAGTAGGGTGGAAGGGGGGAATCTAGGCTTATTTGGAGCCCTCTCTCCTTTGACACCTTCACCCAGCCAGGATGTAAGTGACAAAAGATGCTACTGATAGCCCATTAAGGAGTAACTCAGCGCCTCTCTGTGTTTTTCTACTTAAAACAAAACAATTATTTCCTCAAGAATATCTTCTTGGCAGGGTGTAGCACCCTCCTGGAGATCAATGTGCCCCCCCCACCATGGGGGAGGGACTCAACAAATTGTTTGAAGACCTATGATGCACAATAAAGTGCTATAGGAAGATGTCACTGCTTAAAGCACTGGGGGCATCAGCTCAGTGGACAGAAGGCCACCTGCACATAGCAGATGTACAGTGTCTGGGTTAGTACTGTCCCTTACATGTGCCACGCTGCCCCCTACACAATATGTGGTGTCAGCCGGACTGCACACACCATAGTGTTCTTTGGTGTGCACCCTGGCGAATGTACCAGATGTTGCTGCCACAATAAAACATTCAAAAGACCAATTGACAATGTATATCACAACAAGGAAGTGGTCAATGTTTGCTTTCATAGGTAGCTGGAGCCTGCACCCCTCTGCCCTTAGGTACTCTCGGCCCTTGCACCTGCCACACTCAGTCACCTCTGTCCATGCTGGACCTGGGATGTGCCTGAAGCTGTTCCCTAGGAAGTTGACAAAAACTGCACAATATCCTCGTCCATCACAGAGCATGGCATCACTATATCTACACTCCTCTCCACATGTTACAGGGGTGCCCGAGCCTCTAGTACCCTCCACGCGCACAGGTGGTACATGCCACTACCCTTTGCCCAGCTCTACCACCTCAGCATGGAATGCATCACTGAGGAATGTGCAATACTATTGTGTCTGTGTCACCCTTCAGGCTGTTCAAGGGGATTCCCACAGGTGAAGGCACCATGGAAGTGCAGACCATGAGCAGTGTTCCATTGCATGCATCTAGGTGGGCCACTTCAGGTCCCTGTGCCCCATTTCTGCAAACCTGCAAAAAGGGGCCATTTGGAAACAAGCAGAACACACTGGAGCACTATCAGGTAAGAACAAGGGAAACGAATGTGCAGGCAGGAGGTGGAGGGAAGAAGGATTGCAGAGACATTTTACCCTCCTAAAATAATTTTCATGGTAAATAAAATCAAGACATCAATGCAACTGTGTGTGGACTGCTTTTTACATTTTCCAAATTTATGAAATGCATTGGGCTGATACCAATGCTGATGGACAACCCTGTGATCCAATGTCTAAAGTGAGCTCAATCACATTAGCCAATGGATGCAAGGGGCTGCCAATAACCCAATTTCCGTTTCCATATGTATGTGTTTGTCATGTGTGGTGTCATGTATGTGTGTGATGGCACCATCTCTCCCCAGACAGCTAAAGGTGTCTGTAGGACACACCTTAAGAAGCTCCAGCAAAGAGTAGCACATCAAAAAAGTGCCACAGCACCAGCAGCACCATTGAAATCATGGTCATTTTGCCTGCTAGATAACTGCACTTGTGACTACTTGTTTAGTAGTAAAAGTTATCAATATTGTGCGTTTAGAGGGGTACCTAGAGCTTTTTGCCCCCGTGCCATTGCACCTGCCGCATCAGTCAAATGAAGCCTCTTTTAACTGCAAGATAACCACAATTGTGTCTGCTTGAACAGTAATAAAATATAGCAATATTTGGTGTTTAGAGGAGTTCTGACAACATTTGAGCCTGGTACCACTGCACCTGCTGCACCATTCAAATCATTACCCTGTTGTCTGTAAGGTAACTGCACTTGTGATTGCCTGTTGGGTAGTAAAATATAGCAACATTAGGCGTTTAATGGGGTGCATAGAGATTTTGGTCTGGTGCTACTACCCCTGCTACACCATTTAAATCATTACCCTGTTGACTGCTAGATGAATGCACTTATGACTGCATGTATAGTTATCAAATATAGTAATATTAGGTGTTTGACAACTTGTGAGCCTGGTGCCACTGCACCTGCTGCACCATTCAAAAATTACCCTGTTGCCTGCAAGATAACTGCACTTGTGACTGCCTGTTTAGTAGTAAAATATAGCAATATTTAGTGTTTAGTTGCGTTATGACACTTGGCCTCGGTGCCACTGCATCTGCTGCACCATTTAATCAAGTCCCTTTCAACTGCATGGTAACTGTAACTGTGACTGCTTGTTTAGTAGTAAAATATAGCAATATTAGGAGTTCTGACAATTGTTTGGCCCGGTGCCACTGCACCGGCTGCACCATTCAAATCATGACCTTAGTGCCAAAAGATAACTGCACTTGAGACTGCCCGTTTAGTTGTAAAATATAGCAATAATTGGTGTTTAGTGGGGTGCCTGGAGCTTTTGGTCCTGGTGTCACTGCTCCTGCTGCACTATTAGTAATCATGACCCCAGAGTTCGCTAGATAACTGCACTTGTGACTGCCTGTTTAGTTGTAAAACATAGCAATAATAGGTGTTTAGAGGCATCTTAACAACTTTTGGGCCCAGGGTCACTGCACCTGCTGCACCATAGAAATCTCAACCCTTTTGTCTGCAAGGTAACTGCACTAGTGACTACCTGTTTAGTTTTAAATGTTAGGAATAATATGGTTTTAGTGGGGTCCCTAGAGCTTTTGGCCCGGTGCCACTGCACCTGCTGCACCATTCAAATCAAGTCCTTTTAACTGCAAGATAACTGCAATTGTTACTGCCTGTTTAGTAGTCAAATATAGCAATATGTGTTTAGAGGAGTTCTGAAAAATGTTGGGCCTGGTGCTACTTCACCTGCTGCACCACTTAAATCATGAGCCTGCCATCTGCAAAGTAACTGCACTTGTGATTGCCTGTTTAGTAGTAAAATATAGCATAGCTCTTGTATATTAACCTTATTTTTAACGTTTAATGTTTATTACAACATTTAGAACTTGATTATAATGGCCAAATAGATTAAGTTGAAAAAATCAATTTGATAAGGCAGAGAAACTGCAAAGAAAGTCACTGTCACTGAGGCATGAATAGGAAATGCTAAAGCACCTGCTTTACACAGCTAAGTAATAAAAAGCAAGCATTCCAGCATACTGTTAGAAGCGGTTTGCCTTTTCCATTGGGAGAGATCTTACCTTGACAGTGAATGGGTGGGGCTTCAACAGTGTGAACAGCTTTAGTAGAAGTATTGTAAATGCATGCAGCCAGGGGAAGCTAACAATAAAAGTTCCACACAGAAGCAAATTAACATATTAATTTGGCTATGAGAACTGATATGAGCCCCTTTTAAGATATATTAAATACAAGCGATTTCACGAGCACAGCGCAGGCGCTGTGCAGGCGTACATAAAAAGCTTGTTTCTTGCGCCTGTGGACATCCTGTTGTGAAATGTTCTAGAACAGTACTGGCCAGATCTTATCAGAGACACTGCACGAGCACAGTGATGCAATTTGACGTGCTTTATGATACATCTGTTCCAGCATCTTGCCTTAAAAAAGAATGCATTTTTTTCCCACCTGCCTTTGCTCGCCTAATTGCTTCCTTGCAATGCATCACCGGAGACCGGAAAGTTGTGATACTTTTCTTCTAGGTATGTTGCTCACAGCTTGTTACTTTTATTGATATAATGCAGTGTTCAGCAATTTAAAACGAGTACGGAGGCTGTGCATCACAATGGGAATTCTAGTGCATAAATTTTGTATTGAGATTCAGATAAGTGGTGGGTTCATGCAGTTTTAGGCTCGGTTACCCAGAGAGAAGCTTTTCCAAACAGCTTCTTTCTGGGCACAGGATTAAGCAATGGCTTTAAAAGCTCTTGTTTGCACATCTGAAAAGGGAAAATGCTTTTTGTTACTCTGCCTGGCTGCTGAAAAGGTTTGTTCTGGTCCCGAATTCAAGATGAATTCTTGGGTGGGAAGGCAGTGATGCAGCGTTTGAGCCATGCACATGTTTCAGAAGGGAAACATCCTTTACAACGCAACTTTACAACGCACTACCATTACGACGCAACTTTTACAACGCAAGTCATTACAATGAATTGCACTGGAGGGCGCTCTAGGATAGGGAATAGTTTAATTACTATCCAACACCTTCCCTACTATCCACCGGGACTGGAGTTGGAATAATAAATTAAACTATTTACTATCCAGTGCCCCCCAACGCAAGTCGGTGTAACGACTTGCGTTGTAAAACCTGTGTCGTAATGGCATGCGTTGTAAAAGCATGTGTTGTAGTGACATACATCCGTTTCAGAAGCCTGCTGCTGATGTCAAAAGAGCACAGATGAGCGCGAGCAAGATAACCCTCAGAAGTGCATGTGATGCAGACCATGGAGATTACTGCCCTTGCTCACTCGCTCCTATAGGCCAATGCACAGAAGAATGCTGCAACAAATTACATCAATGTTTCTCCTGCTGGCTTTTTGTTTCAGTTACACTGGCCTTCTTCAGGTGAGCTACAGAGCCTACTCAAGCTGCTGCCTCGCCCCACTGGGTACTGGATTTACTGTGAGGGAAACATGAAGGTCAAATATACTCCCAGATAGGCTGCCTCCTTGTCCCTATGGGGCCGAAGCAGATAATACTAGGGAGACCGTAACCTTGCCAATGGAACTGTACTGCCAATCAGAGTGCCAGTGTCCAGCTTCTTTATTCAAGATGTGGCACAGATGTGCCGGCAAGAGTGATCAGATGTCGGTGTTATAGCCTTATCTCTTCTGCCCTTTCCTCATGTGAAATAGTCAGTTGCATGCTAGGTGGGCCTGTAGGAAATAATTAAGCCGGATAAAAATGAAGACTGTTGTTCAAATACATGCACTTGTCCCTAGACTCTCCATTGTTGGATGAGAAATGTTTACCAACATAAAGAAAAGGTCTGCTAGATCTGACCCGCATGGATGCCAGCTGTGGACCCTGAAGACCAGAGAAACTTATGGTTCCACATTTCTTGTGGTGGGTGATGCTGGTGTTATCAGATCTGGGACACAAACATGATTTTTTTTAATTCTATTACTAAAAAGTCCAAAGTCACCATGTAATGTACAAAGCTTCATTCTGCAGTCATTGTGCTGCTGTTCACATATCAATGCCGTTTAAGGGTCTTCTTTGGAAGGGTTGGTGTTTGGGATGCGGTAGGAGCACAGGGGTGTGCTCTTTTCTTCATGTCTTATATTTATCTCTCTTTTTGTTATTGTCTGACCAATTGCTTCTCTGTGGTGGGATATTTGAGCTGGGGACACTGATAGGTACATATAAGTTTCCATGGGTCATAGCTAAGGTAATTTGATATTAAAGTCGCTCCTCTTTCTCCTGTTCTTGGTCTTACTGGGTACTAATTTGCCTCCTGCCTTACTTTCCACCCACTCATATATGATAGGGTCACTGGCCTTGTGCTCAAAATTCAATGGGAGTGAAGAACTCTTCCGTGTCTCGCTGCCGCCATCAATGATCAAATACACATACATCGGAGAGCCAGTGGGAGATTAGGGGAAAGGGGAATGGGATTAGAGATAAAACAGAGAGGGGGCGTGGCTTGCGCCCGACGGTGATGGCCGCTGATCCGTGACTTTCCGGGGAGGACGGGGGATGAGACGGGCCAATGTGACAGGTTCTGTACCTGCTTTGACTCAGCTTTGTGTGAGAGGAACCATGAAATGCTCGTGAGTCGCAACACGCTACTTCCAGACTCCTGCCAGGTCTGCTTATCCTCTTCTTCACTTTGACGGTCCTAACGCGGCTCTTCGAGCACTGCGCCCGCCATTTTGTGTGGACCCTGACTGAATCACGGAGTTTAACGCGATTTTCTCCTCAATGCCTGCGTTGAAAGGAACTTTCCTCTAGGGCACTTTATGCCTCAACTGACCCCCGTTTTTGCTTTTAAGAGGCATTTTTGCCTATGCCTGCATTCGTTTGGTGTTCTTCTCGCTATTCATATGATGCTGAGGGTAATAAAGCCTGCGTCTGACATTTGTATTTCACCGTTGCCAGAGACCTCTTCAACGCCCAGTTATTTTGCCACAAGTCAATGCCTCCTTCATAACTACGCTATTCTTGTTATTATGCAGTGCTCATGAGTTTTTTCAGAGACAATACGCTTATTTTTTGTGCAGTTCAACACTTTCATTGCTGATTCAAACGACTACTTTTGCCTCAATTACCTGCTAATACCGGCTTCACATGTTGACACGCCTTCTGGTTGCTGTCTTCTGTGTTTTTGACTTGTGGCTTCTGTAAAGGAGTTGTTTGGCTGCTTTCGGCTCTACGTTTTTGAGGTGACTTTCTTTGCTGCTGACAAAATTCTTCATATCCATGCTATGTATGTTTTATTGCTCATTCACCCATAACCCAGGCTGCTTGCTAATGTTTTCTTGAGACACCTCTATATGTCTTCATGTGTATGACAATCTAAATTTTGGGCTTTTTATTCTCCATTTGTTTCACTAAAATTGCGCAGGTATCTCTCCTCTGCATGGGTAAACAGCTTAAAGCCCTGTCTCAATCCAGACCTTCATTACGCAATTCACTACTTCAAACTAGCTCACGTTACCAGTGTTTGGCAATGGAGGACTCTGCTAGTACCTCATCTAAATCCTCATCAACATCAACTATTGCAGCAACCGTTGCTTCTTCTAATGTCACCAAAACGTCCTCAAAAAGGTTGATGAAAGATCCCCATCCCCTCCCAAACAAAATTCTTCAGTTACTATGGACTTATTGTTGAAGGAGATTCGTGCTCTGAGACCATTCATCGAACAGACTAATTCAGTGATTCAGGCTCTAACAGATAAATGGTCCAAAATGGAAGAGCGCGTAATCACTTTGGAACACACTATCGACTCCCTTTCCTCTTCTGCTTCCAAAATGGAATCCTTGCCCTCTCAGGTGCTGACGCTTCACAAACAGGTGGCGAATTTAGAAAACAGGGGTAGGAGAAATAATCTATGCATTTACGGGCTGCCTGAGGAAACCGAGGGGTCTTACTCTATCACTTTTTTCAAATCATTTCTTCCACAACTTCTCAAGCTTCCAGAAGGCACCAATCTCAACATTCAAAGGGCTCATCGTTTGGGCTCAAGGTCATCCACAATATCGATGGCATCCAACAGAAGACCAAGATGTGTCATTATTTATTTTTTAGAGTACACTGATCTACTGCGGGTCATATCAGCAGCTAGAGCTATGCGCAAGATCACCTCGTCTGGAAACTCTTTATTCTTCACGCAGGATTATGCCAAATCAACAGCGGACCGCCGCAAGGAATTTCTGTCACTCCGTCCTCAGCTACGTTCCATAGGGGCGCGCTATGGACTATTTCATCCCTGTCTTTTTAAGGTTACCATAAACAACTAGACTAATACCTATGAAGACCCATTGGAGCTCAAGAGTTTTCTTCACTCTTTCCAGACCCATCCGATGGAGACAGCTTCAACATCGCAGTCTAAATGATTGTTTATTTTTTCTGATGGTGTCTTATGCGTTTCTCCTTTCTTTTAGCGTGCGTCATAGCTATCTTTGACTTATGTTGTTTTTAGTATGCTGATATTTATTACTTCTTATCAGCTATTCTCTTTTATATGTATACACCCGATGTACATCTACATTTGTATTGTTTATTTGTTTAATTTGTCCATTAATTTACTGCTCTTTCATTCACAGATTGCTCCAATGCCACTCGTGCTCTCCCTCATGTTCTTACTGCCCGCTGGTCATGTGTTCTCCCCTCCGCCGCCCCCCCCCCCCTCATGGGTCCAGGGTGCGTCATCATTCGTTCTGGCCTTCCATCCCTCCAGTCCTCGTATGTTTTGGATTTGTTGTAAGTCTTATGTTTTTCTCTTATTTTTCCTCTGTTTGCTTTTACTCCTCCTCTTTCCCTTTCTGACACTGTTTTCCCCCTGGTTTTTCTTCCTATTTGGTTTTACCTTTTCTCACATCTTCCTTTCCCTGTCCCTGTTTTGCACCCTACAAGGTTCTTTTACACTATTCTTTTGCTTTTCTGTATCTCTCCTTTTCGCTCTTACTCTGCTTTTCTATATTTTACTTGTTCATAGTTATGATTGATTCGCATTGTTCACAGTATGGTTCATTTTTGCATGCATCGTTTTATTGTAGTTCTTTCATATGCCGTTGAATATTGTTTCATGGAATGTTAGGGGTTTGCATTCACCCATTAAGAGACAGAGAGTTTTAACCCATTTAGCCAAGTTAGGTGCTGACATTGCTTGCATACAGGAGTCCCATTTATCATCGGCAGAATCTGAAAGTTAAAAAGAAGTTGGGTGAATGAAGTGTTTTTTCTCCTGGGGATGGCAAACGTAACAGTGTTCTTATTCTTTTTCGTAAATCACTCCCCATTAAGATACTTGCTCATGATTCAGACTCCAATGGTAGATAGGTGTTTGTCAAGTTTCTAATAGATAACGTCCAGCTTTCCCTGCTAAATGTGTATGCCCCTACATCAGGTGATCCCTCTTTTTGGAAATCTTTTGCTTCACATATTACACAACACCTGGATGACAATTGTATCCTTGCAGGTGATTGTAACGAAGTTTTTGACCCCTTTCTTGACCGACATTCCTCATTTTCTTTCATTCCTCATAGATCACACAAGCTTTTTACACAAACGATAAAGCAACACAAACTCATAGATGCCTGGCGACTCTCTAATCTATGGCAAGGAAATACTCCTTTTACTCCCCTTTGCATCATACCCAATCCAGATTGGATTACTTTTTTATCTCTCACAATGTGGCCCAATTACTTGTGCATGCCGATATAGGGTCCATACTGATATCTGACCATGCACCGGTTTCCATGCATCTAGACGTCCTGAGTACACCCACATTAAATCGTAAGTGGAGATTTAATAATTCTTTGCTTTTAGATCCAATATTTACATCGTCTTTCACATCTTTTTTTCATGAATTCTTTTTTCTCAATCACACTGGCAATGTGTCTTTCCCCGTGGTTTGGGATGCTTTCAAAGCCTCCGCCAGGGACTTTGTTATTAGATTTGTGTCTAACAAACGTCGAAAGGCACGACAAACTACTAACGCTCTTTTGGCCAAAATTAAAGCACTGGAACACTCATACTACTCTTCTAAATCTAAAGATTGCCTATCTGATCTTCTTAAAGCCAAATTTCAATTTAATAAAGATACCACTAACAATGCGTCTAATATTCTGCTCAAGTCTAACGCTAAATACTATGGAGGCCAGAACAAGGATGGTAAATTATTAGCAAATTACTTAAAGGTCAAACAAAACAAACTTAATATTGAATCAGTTTTTGGTCGTGATACTCAATTAAAGTTTAAGGATGAAGACATCTTAGCCGAGTTTCTCCATTCTTACAAATCACTTTACATGTCTGAAACGTCCTCTTCTGATGATGACATTACTCAATTTCTTTCTTCTATTGAACATACTCCTTCCAATGCTTTAGATTCCTCGTCGCTGGAAGCTGAGATCTCACAGAAGGAACTTCTGAAAGCTTTGCAGACACATAAAAAGGATAAAGCTCCAGGCCCTGATGGGTTTACAGTTGAGTTCTTTTCTCTTTTTTCACACTTACTTCTTCCCAAATTATGCCTTCTTCTCTCTGCTTTTGTTAATTCAGGCCACTCTTCTGGATCGTTTGCGGATGCCCATATTTGTCTTATTCCTAAGGATGGGAAAGATCTACAACACTGTAAGAATTACCGCCCCATTTCCCTGGTCAGCATTTTATCTAAGGCTTCGCATCTATCACAACCTCTTGCGGCTATCGCGTTGGATGCTGAAAAAGCGTTCGATAGAGTTGAATGGTCTTATTTATTTCATGTCTTTCGTTGGTTTGGCTTGGTCCTAAAATTATTGCTCTTATCTCCTTTCTCTACTCTAACCCTAGAGCAGCGATGGCAGCAAATGGAGGTCTTTCCTCCTATTTCTCCCTACGCAGAAGTGTTAGGCAGGGTTGCCCACTTTCTCCTATTCTTTTTAATCTTGCACTAGAACCCTTTTTACTACATATTCGCCAAAATAGTGATATTCACGTTTTCTTCCATTATTGACGTCACAGTAAAGTTGGCTGCATATGCTGATGATGTCCTTTTGTTTTTATCTCAGCCACAGCCCTCTCTTCCCGCTTTCCTTGGGGAGGTCCAAGCCTTTGCGTCTGTTTCTGGATATAAGTTAAATAAGGATAAGTGTGAAATTTTGCCTCTTACCAAATTTACCATCAGTGCTGATTTCGTCTCCTCAGGATTCACTTGGAGTCCTCATTCCATTAAGTATTTGGGTTTGCACTTTTCCCCTACTATTCGAGACACTATGTCGCGTTGCATGGATAATTGCTTTCAGAAGTTATCGTCCTTAACAGCAAGATGGCACCCACTTTATTTCTCTTGGTGGGGCCGATTGGACACCATTAAAATGATGCTTTCACCCATAATCTTATACATCATATCGAACATCCCATTAGCTATTCCTTCCAGATATTTTAGGAAGCTCAATTCTATCCTGTCCTCTTTTTTATGGAGCAATAAAAGAGCGCGTATGTCCATCTCAAAACTGATTCACCCAAAGATGGAGGGAGGGGTGAATTTCCCAGATCTCGCTGCTTATCACAAATCATTCCTTCTGCACCAAGCCTCAAAGTGGCTTGCGGACCCTTACTAGAAAGGTCCTTTCTTTCACCATTCTCTTTTCAGGAATTTTTGTCTTTTACACGCAAACCACAGTCCGTCTCTACTCCTATAATTAAGTACACTTCAAAATTGATACCATCGGATGATTTTGTGTCCTTTTCTGCCTCATCTATATGGCATAATACAAACATTTTAATTAATAACAAACCTATTTACTGGAGTTCGTGGTGGCAAAAAGTTATAGTTTGGGTTCATCAATTATATTATCAAGAGCGCCTTATAACTTTTGATAAAACCAAGTGTCTCTATTCGCTTTACCCACTTCATTCAGATCCAAATTTTCACTCTTAATATCCGCTATTCAAACTGCACAGTCAACGTTTAGGGGCCGATTAGGATGGCGGACGGACTTTCGTCCGTCCGCCATCCCAGAGGTGGAGGGACCGTCCGCATGAGCTGCGGCGGTCCCTCCATGCAAATTAGGATGTGACCGCCACCCTGGCGGTCACATCCTGGATATTTAACATTGCGGCGGGTGCTGCTTCAAGCAGCACCCGCCGCAATGTTAAAAGTGCATGTGTAACATTTACATGCACAAAGCGGCAGGCACCGCGCGGTGCCTGCCGCTTTGTGCATGTAAATACTGGGGGGTACCATAGGTACCCCCCATGTGCACCCCCCACCGGCCTACACCCTGGGGGCCCGCAACGGGCCCCCAAAATCAAAAGTACACATGCTTTTCCACGGCGGAAAACCCGCCGCGGAAAAGGATGTTTACTAATGCTTCCTAATTTGGCTGGCGGTGTCTGATAGACACTGCCAGCCAAATGAGAGCTTTTCCGCCGCGGTTGTTATCCGACCGCGGCGGAAAAGCAGCGGACAGAAACCAAGACCCACCAGCCATCGTAATGCGGCGGTGGGTCTTTGGTGACTCCGCAGAGGATTTTCCGCCTCCTCCGGGCCGGAGGTGGCTTCCGCCGGCCCGGAGGAGGCGGAAAATCCTCCATCCTAATCGGCCCCTTAGTGTTGCTCAACCAACTGATATGCCCACGCTTGCGCACGCAAATCGCCTGAGATCTCTGTTTCTTAATGCCTCCAGAGCTTCTGCCATATACACATTTCTTCACACTTCTCCTACCCCAAGGGATAAATCTAAAGTGGAGCGGGCCTGGGAAACTGAATTAGACTCTTCCTGGCCAGTAGACTTTTGGGAGAAGATTTGGCTTAAGATCCACAGATACTCCAGAGCGGCTAGTACCATACAGACCCTTTTCTTCATTTACAATAGGCTTTTTCTCACCCCTTTTGTCCTTTACACTAGATATCCGCTTGTTGTGAACACCTATGGTCTTGCTCAGCACCTCAAGCAGACCTTTTTCATATGCTTTTCACATGTAATTTGGTTCACAGCTTCTGGACTAAAGTCTGGTCTCAGATAAACTCTATTTTCAATACCAGCCACACATACGCTCCTGTCCATATTTTCTTGGGTAGTCTATCCCATATCTGGAATGACTGCGAATCCACGGTTACAATCATTGACCTGTTGTTGGCAGTAGCTTTTCAGCAAATAACTAGGAACTGGAAAGATTTCACTAAACTGACATTTCAAGCATGGTGGTATGCGGTCTGTTATAATCATAGGTTAGATACTTCCTTTGTATACCAATTGCATATGGCACCCAAGCGTGCGCACCTATGGTCACCTGTCACAACTTATATTGATATTAGTGCGAGCCGTTCTTTACTTGTATCTCCGTTACAAGAAGTTGCTAAACCTCCTTGATATTCCTTCTTGAATACAATTGTTATATAGTATTATTGCATACAATATCTTGTTTTGTATTATATTATCTTCTTTCTCTTCACATATCTTTTACAGGATGTAATTTGTTTAACTGTTGTTCTCTCTTCTCATTGGAATTATTTTTTTCTTTATTGTACATTGAACCCTACTTGTTTTCGTGATTGTATAATTATTATATTGTATATTTTGCTCAGATTATATGATGCTTTTGCTCTTTGTATTATTATACTATATTGTCTTTATTAACATTCTTTTGAACTTAAAAAGAGATAAAACAGAGACACTGAACTGAACCACTCTAACTCATCACTTCTACTGGCCAAAGATGTCTTCAGGATACAGAGGATATCTTTAGCAACTTGAAATATGGGGCTCTGCAATGAACTGGAATAGTGGATGGATGCACCTTAACAATACCTTGGTGCAAACAATGTTCTTCACTTAGGTGTGGCACTTATAGTTCCAAAGAACTATCTCTACGAGATTCCATGGAGTTCAGCCAATAGGCAGAACTTATGGATATCATGCTGCGTGCGCTGCAATTTAGCGCTGGTAGCTCAAGCAGCGCTGAAAAATCAACAAAAAGGCACCATCCAGTGCGCAGGAGCGTGCAGCCATTTGGGTTGATTTGGCTGCCACTGGAGTAGAATATCTACTTGAGCAGCTGTAAATTTACTTGATAAGTAGAACGCTGACCATGACTGCCTGCACCAAATCTCACTCATGGGCGCCACCTCGCATTAATCTGGAGTTTCGAAGGGGAATACATTTTCCATGGTTCACTCCCTACTCTTGAAAAATGAAACATAAACGTTGATTTTTCTTTTTTTGAATGCATCCCATTTCCCTTTAAGGAAAACATGCTGCATTTAAAAAAAAAAAAAATGATTTATTGAAAAATCAGTCACAGCCATGGTGGTCTGCGGACCCCAGCAGACCACCCTCCCTGTGAGTGACGGCAATTCCCAACGGTTTGCAAATTGCAACCTGCCTCATGAATGTTAATAGGCAGGTCCCTTGCGAACCATTTGAGAATAGCAAACAGTGTCTCAAGCATTGCTGTATATTTCATTTTGCGACTCGCAATTGTGAGTTGCCAAAAAATCGCAATTTGTGAGTCGCAAAATGAAATGGTCGTACATATGGCCCTTAGAGCTTTCAAATGTGCAAGGTCTGCAGACTTCAATCCCTGCATTTTGACAGTCCTGTGCACACCCACCCCAAAGTTTGGCCTGCACTATACAATCCTTGGACACTGCTGGCCCTGCTGTCAGTTTGACAGCACTGTGCAGCGACGCTGGTACCAGTAGAAGCAGGCCTGTCTTATGCCAGCCCTGCATACTGCCTTACATGCACACTTCCTGCCAGTGCTGCACATTGCCAGCCCTGCACATAGACTAGCTGTCAAATACTGGCACTGTCCTGTACTAAACCAAATTTTATTGTGAAAGGGGAATGGTCCCCTTTGTATTTATGTAAAGGTGAGTACTTACATAGCCCAAACCTAGCCAGATAGCAACCAGACCATTTGTCGGAGTAAAGTTTCAGATATTAGACGTTCTAAAGTGTCCACATTGGTGTGTAGTCAGTCTTGACCTTTACTTCCAAACATGGGCCTGTAATGTGGGGATTTTGACCATGGCCTGTTACGGTGGGTATTGCAGACGGTGTTTGCAATATAATATTAACATGAGGTACATAAAGGGTACATACAAAAATATATATAGTAACGGTAATAATGCAAATGGTATTCAACAGGATATGTAACAAAATAGCAGAAAAATATCAGCACATTCCTGGGTTACATAAAGTGCCAATAAAAATACACAGCAACAATTGATATATAAGGCTAAGGGGGTGGCCTTTGGAACAGGTGAATTAATTGGGTTGAAATACGCGGGCAGGGGCACGGCAGATCACATCAGAAGAGTGTGTACCATGTTTGATGGGACGGCCGCCTCACGAGACCCTATGGCCCTAATATTGCTAGATGCTGAGAAAGCATTCGATAGGGTCTCGTGGGGCTTCCTTTGGGCAGCATTTGCAAAAGTAAATATCGGTGATGTTTGCATTAAGGCTTTAAGTGTCTTATATGTGAATCCAATGATAAGACTCAGGATAATGGGAGAACAGAGTGGGACTATAAATATCGGACGAGGAACTAGGCAAGGATGCCCCTGTTCTCCGTTGCTCTTCGCCTTTTATATAGATGCCTTTATTAGAAAGATAGAGCTAAATAAGAATATTATACCAATTGTGCTGAATGGATACGAAACAAAAATTTTAGGCTATGCCGACGATTTAGCTATAACATCTGCGGATCCGGTCAGGGCGCTCTTGGAAATAGAAAGAGAAGCTAATTTATACGGGGCATTGTCGGGTTACAAATTAAATCAGAGTAAAACTCAAATCGTAATTAATAAAAAGATAACGATGGTAGATCAAAGGCTAACGGATTCTACAATGTATTTAGGAGTAACAATAACTTCAGATCTCTCTAAGATAGTTGAAATGAACCTAGGACCGCTGATTAAAAAGACCAAGAAGGATCTAGATAGATTAAATAACCTGCACTTAACAATAATTGGACGGTGCAACTTAATGAAAATGACATTCTTGCCTAAAGTATTATATTTGTTTCGAACAATCCCATTGAAATTTAATAACAAATGGCTTGGGGAAATAGAGAGAGTTACAAACCGCTTTATCTGGGCTAAGGGCAGAACACGGCGTGCACTAACATTTCTGTCTTTGCCACGGGAGAAAGGAGGCCTTGCGGCACCCGACTTCAAGGCCTACTACTGGGCAACTGTCCTACAATGTATTAGAGGGCTAGTTGGCGGGAGTATGGAGGATCAGTGGAGAGGGTGGGAAAGTGTCCCTGACACATATGAGTTATTAATCAAGGACTCTAATAAGTGGCTTCTTACATTTAACGATGCCAGTTACTATAAAAAAGTTAAGTTCAAGACCCTTGGTCCAGCAGTATCAATTTGGTCCGCCCTCAGGAAGAAAATAAAAATGGGGAGAATGAATTATTATACACCTCTGTATAAGAACCAACTTCTACCGGTGATATTTCACGACCAGGTAATGAAAAGATGGGATACATTGGGAGTGAAAACTATTGGGGATCTCATAGACACAACAGGATTTATGACATTTGTGAATTTACAGCAATTATATAATATAGACCGTAGAGACTTTTTAAAGTTTCTACAAATAAGATCAGTGTTGGCAAAAAAACAGGGAGGGGATATCAACTATAAGAGAGAGGAAATTATGGAATTCTTAAGAGATCAGAAGGGCTGTTCGATATCTCAGATCTATGGGGAATTGATCCTGCTTAAGGAGGATGATTGTGGAAGGGCCGTACAAAAATGGAATACTAAGCTAAATCTATCTGGTAACGAGGTTGAAAAATCTTTCCAGTTGTTAAACTCAGTGCTAAGAGTAACCAATTTACAAGCCCAGCAATACAAGACCCTATTTGAGCTCTATTATACACCACATAGAATTGCTCAATGGGGCGGAACAACGGGGGTCGTCTGCCCTAGATGCCAGGCAACACAGGCAGACACCATACACATGTTTGCGGCCTGCCCAGCCCTGGACCCATCCAAAAGTTCAATAGAGAAATTCCTTGATAGAGAACTAGGGATTAACATTAGTATAACGAACGAAGTTATGGTTCTAGGGATTACCAGGGATGACATAGAAATAGCTCATTCGGAATTTGTGTACCTAGCAATGACTCTGAGTCGATTATGTATTGCAACAATGTGGAAAGATCCAAACCCGCCAACATTCCAACAATGGCTATCACGGCTGCTAGCTATATATGTCTTGGAGAAAGCAATGTATGATAAAAAGGTCCGGACGGCAAAACAATTGGGGAAAAGAATATGGGCCCCAGTAACCGAATAGAAACAAAGGTTAGAAAATGGCTAGAAATCTATATTTGTTGCCTGCTCTTCTCTCCTCCTGTCTCTTCTTGATTCCTCTCTCTTCCTCTTCTCTTTTCTATAGTTCAAATGTAAATAGATAATGTATTCAGTATGCTGTTTCAGCATGAAGAGAAATACTGTATAACTTTGTCATATATATTCTTTTTTTCCATTTATATAAGATTGTGATATATGAATTGGCGGTAATTATTGAATAATGAAATGTACTATGTCTGATGGTGATGAAAAAAAAAATAAAAAAAAAAAAAAAGAAATACGCGCTACTATGCTGGTTTATTATTGTTCCTGTTTAATTGTCGTAGGTTGTGCTCCCGGGGCGGCGTCTTCTCTCCGAACGTCTTTCAACAAGTAGCAATTTGCACTCCCTTCATGGGATGTGTCCCCCTGGGGCACTACTAGTGTCCTATTTTCTATTCTCTTCATCAGGGATTAGTCCTCATGGTGTGCTGGTAACACCAGCGAAAGCGCGTGTTACCAGCACACAATGAGGACTAATCGCTGATGAAGGGTGATTGACAGCCCGAAATGCATTGAATGAAAAAATAGTCTGCATACTAAGAATGGCAAAACCAACCTAAAATCAAGATATTATGTATGAAGAATAACATACATTAACTGATATTGACGAAGTGTGTTTACCTTTACTATAAACTCAAGAGCCTATGAAAATAGGACACTAGTAGTGCCCCAGGGGGACACATCCCATGAAGGGAGTTCAAATTGCTACTTTGGAACATGTACACATTTTAGTTAGCTTTGGCAAAGACCTGGGGGTCTTTGGAGCTTTGGAGAGACTGTTGGCTTTGGCCAAGATGTCTTTAGATGCACAGCCCACAGTGCTTAGTAACTGTAACCAAACCATAGTCCAGGGCCATCCCATGAGGACAACTGCCTCCAAACCATGAGGGTACCGTGTGCCACCAGGGTACTCAGAGCAACTGCTGAGGCATGACTTTTGCAATAGTAGGTGAGTCTGTTTGCCACTATCTTCAAGAATAGTTTGAGTCCTGTTTTTAGACTTTTTTATCATGAGCTTAGTGTAAGCCTTTCAGTTAACATTGGCACTTTGGTGATGCGAAAATATGAAGCATGATCGCTCATATCAAGGGTGTTGGACTTGGCCTTTTCCCCCAAAATTTTTCGCTTTTGACCCCCTTATCTAGATTGTCTCCCCCATGGGATTAAACCTCTATAGGCCATGAGTGGTGTGAGACACCTTGGTGTAAATGTAATTACATGTAATAATCTGAGCACTTGTAAAATCCCCCATTTTAAAACTGCACCTGATTGAAATGTATTGTATTTAAAATGGATGCCATGGCCCTGGGTTTTGCCACTGGACTGCCATAGGTCAGCGGTCTAGATAATATTACCCAGCTACCCCTAGCTTTTGGAGGGAAAGCCTGGCACCCAGGATGCTCACCCCCTCCCCTAGAACCAGTTTAGGCTAGATGTGCCAACATTCTAGAAGGTCCTGGCACTGCCTGGGAGGAGGGTATAAATAGGGAGAAGTGTCACCAGAGAGTCAGTCAGCGCTGGGACAAGGAAGGGAGGGGACCTGCTGTGAGGTGCTACTGCCACATGGGCCTGTGAGCTGGGCCCTACACCCCTATAAACCCCCCCCGCTGCTGTCCCCATGGGCCCCTGACAAGGGAGGGCCCCTACCCAGGTCACTGACGTTGTTTGGACCGGGTACCACGCCAGCACTGCGTGAAGAAGCGCCCAGGAGGTGAGGAGTGTGCCCCTGAGGAGGACAGTGGGACTGTTCACTCCCCCCCCCCCCCTGTGAGGTGTGCTGCCAGGTGTTGTGCTGCAATAGCGCTGTGTTGGGGAGGTTGATGCCCCCAAGGAAACTGTGGCCCCTTTGGAAGCGCGGGATTGTGAGGTACCTATGGTGAAGGGCTGTGGACAGCTGACTGGCGTAAACTGCAGTACCGCCCCCTAAGCGCTGGGAGTCCAAAGACTGATTCTGCCTGTGGAGCTGCCTGGGGAGGATTGTGCCCCAAGGGACTGTGCCCTGTGATTGGTGTGACCCCCGAAGTGCTGTTGGCCCTGAGGACTGTGTGGGCAGAGGGAGGAGTAGTGCGCTGCGAAAAGCACCATTCTCCTGAGGAAAATCACGCTGAAGGAGCCTACCCTCGTGTCAGCGCGCTGCCTGCCGTATGATTAATTAATTAAGAAGGGAGCCTACCCCTTGTTGCAGCCGGAGATCACCGTCGCAGCCCGGGTGCTGAGGAGACTGTGAGGGGACTTTATAACAAGAAAGGGAGCCTACCCCTTGTCCTGTCCTCGCGCTGTGTGGCATCGCCGAAAATCACCGCCGCGGCCCGGCGCTGTCTTGAGGAGATTTCCCCCCTTGCTG
The DNA here is from genome assembly GCF_964261635.1 of Lissotriton helveticus. Classification (NCBI taxonomy): domain Eukaryota; kingdom Metazoa; phylum Chordata; class Amphibia; order Caudata; family Salamandridae; genus Lissotriton; species Lissotriton helveticus. The sequence goes on along the minus strand of NC_136072.1, from coordinate 1,138,494,759 downwards.
GGGTGTGCAACGTTGCGGCAGCCCCCGATGCCAGGAGGGGGCCGCCGAAGCAGAGGGAGGGCCGCGCTAGGCCCTGAAGCCGTTCCGGCCCGTAACACATGACGAGGGGGCCAGGCGGCGTCATCGGCCCGCCCCCGCCGCGCACGGATTGGCCTGCGCGGCCGTGACCTCTGAAGGCCGCGCAGGGATTGGCGGTTGGCCGGGAAGGCCCGGAGAAGCTGAATCCAAGCCCCGGGTCCCCGTGAGGTAGGAGGGGGACCCGGGTGAAGAGTCGTTGCGGGGCCCCGTGATCGCGAGAGGGGAGCCCCGATTGAGATTGACCGGAGCAGGAGCCTACCCTGCCGGTCTATGCCCCGAGTGTGGGGCCGGGAGGATAGGCGGGCCCGGAGCACACTGTCGGTGCCAGCCCCCTCCTCCCCAAGCAAAGCAGGGCACCACAAGAGCAGCGCGTCGCCTGCAGGGCTCCGTGTGGTGGAGGAGCCCTGCCATCACGCACAGGAGCCGGCCGGAGGAAGTCTGTATTCCTGCGGGGCTCCCAGCCAGTGAGGAGAGCCCTGCACACCGGCACAGTGTAGTCCTGGGCCCGGCTGTCATTGTGAGAGAGAGGAGGGGGCATCCAGGCACATTGCCGGTGCCTGCCCCCCTCCACGGAAAAGAGCCCTGCAGGGGAAGAGGACCCCCGGAGTAGCCCGGTGAGTGGGGCTTTAATTAAACTGTGTGGGGAGTGAAGAGGGCAACGGGGCACAGGGTCGGTGCTCGCCCCCCCCCCCCCCCCGGGAGACATTGTAATTGAGCTCGTGGGCCCTAATTACGCCAGGGCCCCAGTGAGAAGTACCAGCAGGATTGCCAGGCCTCTGAACTGGGCTACGACATTAGTTAATCCCTGCCTGGGGTGTCCAGGTGAATGCCAGCTAGTGTAGGCCCTGGGATTTGTGTTAGTGTGGCAAGGCAGTGCTTCCGCTGAATTCCGCACCCAGTGTGTCAGTGTGTTTATGACCTAAGGGCACACCCCCATATAGGTTGGCTTGAATGAGCCGGGAGGGAACAGATGCCTAGGGGGCCTTCATTAGATGATGCACCAGTGGAGAGGATTAGGCTCATGCGTATGGTTTAATACCTGCCAATGCTCTATAATGTGTATGCCTAATGTTCATGAAGAGAGTTGGCTGTGGTGTACACCCTGATGTCTTATGCTTATAGTGATGCCAGCGTTCTGCCTGATGTTGATACCCCAAGGTTGTTGGTAGAGGAAGCCTAGCTATTTCCTTACAGGTGTTCCTGATATATAAGGAGGGCTCCTACCTGATATTTATGCTGGGCGATGTATGTTCCGCCTAGGTTGGTCAATGGGTTGGCCTGATGTTATTCCAGGCCCTTGTTATGTACCAGATTGATGGGCCTGATAGGCTGATTTATTGCAGATGTTCCTGCCCATGTTATGCCGTGATGCCCTAATGTTTTCTTTCCCTAACAGGGGTTGGGTTGGTGTTAATGTGCATGATGGTTAACTATGCTAATGTAGAACTTTTGCATTTACAGCCTTCCCTGTAGGATGAGAGTCTGAGTTGGCCCCGCCAGATTGGGCTCCAGAACTAATGACATTTTGAATCCATCCTTTTTCCCTTACAGCATGGACTACTTCCTATGTACATAATTTCCCCCCTTTATTTACTTGGCTCTGGCGCCATTGGGCGTCTTGTGTGACACTACTGTTTTGCATTCTTTTGCCTTGCAGGTTGGAAACCCTACTAAACGACGTATCTTTTTCCAACTCAAACTGGTGTCCTGCCTCTTTTGTGGTGTGCCTGGTGTGTTGACTGTGGGTATTGAGTGAATGCTTCACATGTCCTCGAAGTTTGGCCTGCCTGCTTGATGCCATGCTACCCCCTTGGAGATTTGGGCAACCCCCATTTCCTACATTGGTGGCAAGCGGTGGGATAGGACTTGTGTTTGCGCAGTACCACAGCGGCCACAGGTTACACCACAAGTAGAGCCTTGTGGTGGGGATTATTGTTTGGAAGATTGTTTGCTAAATTGCTTCCTCCTGAAGAGTGTTCTGAACTGTCCCCTTGTTCCACTGGGAGGGTGTGTCCCGGGTGTACCTCGCCACGATGGGGTTGATTTACCAGGAAGTGGAACTGATGGAGTACACCGAACAGGAGGTGATAGACTTCCTCCTGGAGAGAGGGATACCCCCAGTAGGGAACATTAGGAGGAATTTGTTTCTCTATGAGGCCCTCAAGAGGGGAGAGCCCTTAGAGATTGATGGGGACTTGTCTGACTACCCCCCCGAAGTTTAGAAGGGTCAGTGGGTTAGAGACCAGAGAGAGGGCTCCCCATCCAGAACCCTGGGAGGTAATTGCTCCGATGAGAAGGAGGAAGAATTTGAGAGGGCGGAGATGCCAGTAGCTGTGGAGGACACCGAAGATAGGGAGTCTCGCACTGGGTCCAGTCCCGGGGGCACTGCCCCATCCCTTTCCCTGTCCCCAGAAGAGTGGGTAGATAGGAGAGAAGAGAGGGAGTATCAGCTGGCGCTGGCAAAGCTCAGGCATGCTGAGGGCTTAGCGCAGCTGAGGGTGGAAGAGCAGCGACTAGAGACTGAAAAAGTCCTAGCGCAGGAGAGGATGGCGGAGGCGGAGAGGGCCTTCGCCAGAGAGAGATCAGCTCAGGTGGGTAGGTTGTCCCCTGAGAGTGGTTTTAGGAGTCTGGATTCACCGAGGAGGGTGGGATCCAGTGGTGGCAGCGAGTGTAGGTCCAGTGCAAGGAGTCCCACTCCCGAAGCCCAAGAGATTGTGCCTGATTCCCCGGAAGAGGAGGACGGGTTAGTGTTTAGGGGCCGGGGAAAGCTGTTCCATCAGTCCTGGGGAGAGTTCGAGGAGGAGTGTTGGACTGTACTGGAGGATTGGGTGGTGAGGAGAGCAGTGGAGGATTGGGAAGGGCTGTGCCATGCCGTTATCCGGGAGCACATGCTGAGGAGTTGTTTCCCAAGACTGCGTCACCATCTGTTGCGGTGCGGGTTCTCAGACCCCAGGGAACTTGCACGGGAGGCAGACCTCTGGGTAAGTGCCAGAGCGTCTGGGAAGGCTGAGGGGAGTGATCCTGAAGGGAGTGAGACGGGGGGTGTCCCGAGGTGCCCTAGCTGTGGTCACCGGGCCTGGAGTGTTCTTTAAGAGAACCCCAGGTTGGGAGACTAGGCTGTCCCGATGTGTCATCCAGAGGAAGGGATCCCCTCATGTCAGGAGGACCCGGAGCATCAATAATCGGAGCTCCAGTGGTTCGGGGGTCTGACCAGTCACAGGGTTTAGATCCTGGACTGGGGTTCCAGGTTAAGGGGTTGCCTGACCTGGAGGGTGGGGTACCTGTAATTCAGGTCCCTACCAATTTGACTCCCAGGGGTACTACTCCCAGTGGGAGGGTGCGGAACTCTGGGAGGGGGTGCAGAGGGAGGAAGGTCTCTTCTCTGTCACCAGCTCAGCCACAGGGCGCAGATCCTGGGTTGGGTGGCCAGGGACAGGGGTTGCCTGCCCTGGTGGGAGGGACCTCTGTAACCAGAGTCCCCCCGGAAGTGACTCCCAGTGGTACTTCTCCGGGTAGGAGGGTGCGGAACTCTGGGAGGGGGTGCAGGGAGAGGGAGGACTCGCCCCTGTCACCAGTTCAGCCTGTGGGTTTCGACTCCAGGTTGGGGAGAGAGTTGTGTGAGGGTGTCCCCAGGCGTAGGAGATGGAGGAACCCTAGGAGGAGAAGTAGGGGGAGGAGAGCCTCGCCCCTAAGGGCTGGTCAGTCTGAGGGTGTAGACCCCAGATGGGTGGACCAGTGGCAATTTGGAGAGAAGAGAGTGGTCCAGGAGAATTACAAGCCTGAGGCTAGAGCCTCCCACTCTAGGAAGGAAAAACATCCCACTAGGGAACACCAGTGGGGTGGTTTTGTTGGTGAAGGGAGGGTTGCGAGAGAGAACCATTGGGTTCCAGAGTGGAGGAGAAACTGCAGGTGCTCCTGTAGTTGCAGGCCTGCGTCCACCTTTTTCCGCCCCAAGCAGGGAAGCCCATCAAGGCATTGATCGGTCTACCCTGGCTTTTGGCTGGGGGGAGTTGTGTTGGACTTGGCCTTTTCCCCCCAAATTTTTCGCTTTTGACCCCCTTATCTAGATTGTCTCCCCCATGGGATTAAACCTGTATAGGCCATTAGTGGTGTGAGACACCTTGGTGTAAATGTAATTACATGTAATAATCTGAGCACTTGTAAAATCCCCCATTTTAAAACTGCACCTGATTGAAATGTATTGTATTTAAAATGGATGCCATGGCCCTGGGTTTTGCCACTGGACTGCCATAGGTCAGCGGTCTAGATAATATTACCCAGCTACCCCTAGCTTTTGGAGGGAAAGCCTGGCACCCAGGATGCTCACCCCCTCCCCTAGAACCAGTTTAGGCTAGATGTGCCAACATTCTAGAAGGTCCTGGCACTGCCTGGGAGGAGGGTATAAATAGGGAGAAGTGTCACCAGAGAGTCAGTCAGCGCTGGGACAAGGAAGGGAGGGGACCTGCTGTGAGGTGCTACCGCCGCATGGGCCTGTGAGCTGGGCCCTACACCCCTATAAACCCCCCCGCTGCTGTCCCCATGGGCCCCTGACAAGGGAGGGCCCCTACCCAGGTCACTGACGTTGTTTGTACCGGGTACCACGCCAGCACTGCGTAAAGAAGCGCCCAGGAGGTGAGGAGTGTGCCCCTGAGGAGGACAGTGGGACTGTTCACTCCCTCCCCCCTGTGAGGTGTGCTGCCAGGTGTTGTGCTGCAATAGCGCTGTGTTGGGGAGGTTGATGCCCCCAAGGAAACTGTGGCCCCTTTGGAAGCGCGGGATTGTGAGGTACCTATAGTGAAGGGCTGTGGACAGCTGACTGGCGTAAACTGCATTACCGCCCCCTAAGCGCTGGGAGTCCAAAGACTGATTCTGCCTGTGGAGCTGTCTGGGGAGGATTGTGCCCCAAGGGACTGTGCCCTGTGATTGGTGTGACCCCCGAAGTGCTGTTGGCCCTGAGGACTGTGTGGGCAGAGGGAGGAGTAGTGCGCTGCGAAAAGCGCCATTCTCCTGAGGAAAATCACGCTGGAGGAGCCTACCCTCGTGTCAGCGCGCTGCCTGCCGTATGATTAATTAATTAAGAAGGGAGCCTACCCCTTGTTGCAGCCGGAGATCACCGTCGCAGCCCGGGTGCTGAGGAGACTGTGAGGGGACTTTATAACAAGAAAGGGAGCCTACCCCTTGTCCTGTCCTCGCGCTGTGTGGCATCGCCGAAAATCACCGCCGCGGCCCTGCGCTGTCTTGAGGAGATTTCCCCCCTTGCTGGGGTGTGCAACGTTGCGGCAGCCCCCGATGCCAGGAGGGGGCCGCCGAAGCAGAGGGAGGGCCGCGCTAGGCCCTGAAGCCGTTCCGGCCCGTAACACGTGACGAGGGGGCCAGGCGGCGTCATCGGCCCGCCCCCGCCGCGCACGGATTGGCCTGCGCGGCCGTGACCTCTGAAGGCCGCGCAGGGATTGGCGGTTGGCCGGGAAGGCCCGGAGAAGCTGAATCCAAGCCCCGGGTCCCCGTGAGGTAGGAGGGGGACCCGGGTGAAGAGTCGTTGCGGGGCCCCGTGATCGCGAGAGGGGAGCCCCGATTGAGATTGACCGGAGCAGGAGCCTACCCTGCCGGTCTATGCCCTGAGTGTGGGGCCGGGAGGATAGGCGGGGCCAGAGCACACTGTCGGTGCCAGCCCCCTCCTCCCCAAGCAAAGCAGGGCACCACAAGAGCAGCGCGTCGCCTGCAGGGCTCCGTGTGGTGGAGGAGCCCTGCCATCACGCACAGGAGCCGGCCGGAGGAAGTCTGTATTCCTGCGGGGCTCCCAGCCAGTGAGGAGAGTCCTGCACACCGGCACAGTGTAGTCCTGGGCCCGGCTGTCATTGTGAGAGAGGAGGGGGCATCGAGGCACATTGCCAGTGCCTGCCCCCCTCCACGGAAAAGAGCCCTGCAGGGGAAGAGGACCCCGGAGTAGCCCGGTGAGTGGGGCTTTAATTAAACTGTATGGGGAGTGAAGAGGGCAACGGGGCACAGGGTTGGTGCGCGCCCCCCCCTCCCCCCCGGAGACATTGTAATTGAGCTTGTGGGCCCTAATTACGCCAGGGCCCCCGTGAGAAGTACCAGCAGGATTGCCAGGCCTCTGAACTGGGCTACGACATTAGTTAATCCCTGCCTGGGGTGTCCAGGTGAATGCCAGCTAGTGTAGGCCCTGGGATTTGTGTTAGTGTGGCAAGGCAGTGCTTCCGCTGAATTCCGCACCCAGTGTGTCAGTGTGTTTATGACCTAAGGGCACACCCCCATATAGGTTGGCTTGAATGAGCCGGGAGGGAACAGATGCCTAGGGGGCCTTCATTAGATGATGCACCAGTGGAGAGGATTAGGCTCATGCGTATGGTTTAATACCTGCCAATGCTCTATAATGTGTATGCCTAATGTTCATGAAGAGAGTTGGCTGTGGTGTACACCCTGATGTCTTATGCTTATAGTGATGCCAGCGTTCTGCCTGATGTTGATACCCCAAGGTTGTTGGTAGAGGGAGCCTAGCTATTTCCTTACAGGTGTTCCTGATATATAAGGAGGGCTCCTACCTGATATTTATGCTGGGCGATGTATGTTCCGCCTAGGTTGGTCAATGGGTTGGCCTGATGTTATTCCAGGCCCTTGTTATGTGCCAGATTGATGGGCCAGATAGGCTGATTTATTGCAGATGTTCCTGCCCGTGTTATGCCGTGATGCCCTAATGTTTTCTTTCCCTAACAGGGGTTGGGTTGGTGTTAATGTGCATGATGGTTAACTATGCTAATGTAGAACTTTTGCATTTACAGCCTTCCCTGTAGGATGAGAGTCTGAGTTGGCCCCGCCAGATTGGGCTCCAGAACTAATGACATTTTGAATCCATCCTTTTTCCCTTACAGCATGGACTACTTCCTATGTACATAATTTCCCCCCTTTATTCACTTGGCTCTGGCGCCATTGGGCGTCTTGTGTGACACTACTGTTTTGCATTCTTTTGCCTTGCAGGTTGGAAACCCTACTAAACGACGTATCTTTTTCCAACTCAAACTGGTGTCCTGCCTCTTTTGTGGTGTGCCTGGTGTGTTGACTGTGGGTATTGCGTGAATGCTTCACATGTCCTCGAAGTTTGGCCTGCCCGCTTGATGCCATGCTACCCCCTTGGAGATTTGGGCAACCCCCATTTCCTACAAAGGGCCATTATTATCAATATCATATAATTGTAGTGTTGAGAGAGCCACCATCGCTATGATATCTACACAGCTATAGACAATTGTGTGTTTGAGCATGAATTATATCTCTTTTACAGGTCGTCCTTCACCTCCGTGGGCACTTTTCCCGCATTTTCATTACTTGGGAGGTTGGTGTTCCCGCCTCGCCATAATGTGTAGATGCATGTTACTTGGTCCTGAAGAATTGCCATTCGATCCTCCTGACGAGCAAGTCAAGAAACATGTTGACCTGTATAATTACGAGTAGAGCGTAAATATCCTGATCCATCACAGTCACATATGCGCCACTCTATCTTTATTTTAATCAAGCAGGGTACCTACCAGGATAAAGATCTCTTATTGGATTCCCTGACCTGTTTTAATCACTGCAGGCACGTATTCACCACATCTACTCATATTAGGCCCCTCACCCCCACGACACCATACGGCATGGAACAAAAGATCTCCGCCAAAGAGCCCCACATTGGGTGCCCGTCAGGTATTGCAGCGCCGACCCGACGAGGAGCAGGCCCAATGATGAAGCATGACACCTAGCTGGCTGGGTGTGTGAGGGCCCTAGTTCTAAAGGGAGGAATTCCCCTCCGTCTTGACATATCAGTTGGACTGCCCTTGTAGTAATAGTTATGCTGGCTCTCTCGCCTACTTAAGACCCTCATAAGGAACTACGTACCCTCTTTTGTATAACTACCCAGGACACATGCCATAATACCTTGATCTAAACATGTCGTACTATCACAAAGGTGATAGTACGAATCCAGCCCTCTTCGTAGGGTTGTAGGAGAAACTATTAACACTTTCGGAATTTGGAAATGAACATGAAAGTGCAAAGGAAATCAGGGCCCGATGTAGGTAATTCTTATTTACCACTTCTTAAATACCGAATTTTACCGATTCGGTATTTAAGAAGTGGTAAATATGAAGGGGGAGATGTAGGTATTTCCAGATGTGTAAATACCGAATCTTTAAGATTCGGTATTTACCGAATCTGGAAATACCAAATCGGTATTTCCTATTGATTCCTATGGCCTGTGAAGCCCATAGGAATCAATGGGCAATAATAATTACAGAATCGGTAAATACCGATTTTAGCAAGGGTGCAGGGAGTGTCACTTTGACACCCTCTGGCACCCCAAAAATAGGCATGTGCGCCATGTGGCACACAGACATGCCCTAAGGGCATGTCTCTCTGTCACATGGCTAGGTGTGCATGCACACATGTGCATGCACACCTGAATTCGGTATTTTAACACCCAATTGGATTGGGTGTTAAAATACCGAATTCGTAGGGCCTTTGGGACTCTGAAGAGTCCCACCTACATCTGAGATTTACCGAATCGGTAAAAATACCAATTCGGTATTTTACAGAATCGGTAAATTTACCGATTCGGTAAATTTACAGATTCTGTAAAATTGTGCTCCTACATGCCAAATCTGTAATACCGGTCGGTAACGGCCGAAAATACTTATTTTCGGCCGTTACCGACCGACCTACATCTGGCCCTCAGTGCACACAGGTAAAAAAAATCTGGCTTCGTTTTTTTTGTGTTGACTTTTTTTCTTGAAAGGTGTATATCATTGCATAAAAACCATACATAATAAGAGATTACATAGAAGCAGGTTGTGCTAAAGAAAAGAGCACTACATTTTGATTCAATAAGATGGTACTGCCCCGCTGTTTCCATAGTGCAATATTATAAAAAGGAGAGTGAGTTAGCAAAAGGAAGAAGTACAGTATTCTAACCACAAAGCTACAAGGTTTGTGATTGTCTTCGGTCACAATACCTTTGTTAGAGACCCTACAAAGGGCCTTGGTAAAGCCAGATGGCAAACCCAGTCATATTTTGGCAAGAGGAAGGAAAAGGGTAGGGAAGGGAAGGAACATCAATTTAAAATAAAATAAAATAAAAAATAAATAAAATAAAATAAAATGTAGCGAAACAAAATTAAATAACAAATAGGAAGTCTCTATAGGTTCAGAGTCACCATGAGCAGAGATGGTCACTTCTGTTCAGTTTTGCTCAGTTCAGTTCCCCGCCACTCATAATACATCTTCTAAACTTCAAGTAACCCAACGAAAAGAGGATCCTACAGTAGTACCTGCTACATTATGAGTACCAAAAAAAAAGCAGTGATAAGAACAATAACAACTTTCTCATCAGCTCAGCCGCCTTATCTTATTATAGTTTCCATGTATGTGTCAAACCATAGAATGACATTATTGTGGCTTTATGACCAAGGCTCTGTTTGAGAGGTGAGTTGGGTATTGCTTATGTGAGTGGAGTTAAACAATCTATGAAGGATTCCCATATTCGTGTAAATATTTCTTCATTGTCTTGTAGTCTGTAAATAAGACTTTCACATGTTACCATATTATCTACTTTGATCAACCAATCACCAAGGGCGGCGTTTGTGGTGCTGTCCAGTGCGCATGATACATATTTACGCAGTGGCTACTGCAGTGGCTAACAGCCTGTTAGGTCGTGAGCTCAGCTGTATCGTGTAGCAGAACTAACTTCCATAATAATGGGATAGGTGTATAAATTGTCCCGCTCAGGGTGTTCTGTATGGAGGACCAGTATTCCCTCTGGTCTGAGCACACCTCCTGCTGTCTGAAGTTTTTATCGGGTCCAGTACCAGTTTTGGAGTGTTTTGAAGAGGGCACATGTCATCCTGGTTCCTCACTCTCACCCCCTGTTCAGATTCCCTATTGCTCCAGGCCAATCGTCCTCTGTGTAGTCTATTTGGAGAAGTCACATAGTGAGCAGTCCTGTCTAGAGGGGCCATGAGTGAAGGTGAAGTACTGTGAGATTGTGAATCTAGAGACCACCCCTTTAAACAAACCTCAATGTTTTAGATATTGTAGTACAGGAGAGTCTTGAATTGCCCATGCTGAATGAGTCAGGGCTCGGCTGAATAGACCTGGGCTGGATTTAGAGTAGAAGGAGGAGATTTTCTTTACATTTGAATGGGCCAGGTCTGCTTTGGACAATGCTGTCTCCACTTCCTGCCGGGAAGTTGCACCAGAGAGGACAGAGCTGGTTTTGCCTGAGAATAAAAGATTTTGTATTATAAAAAGAGGGGCTCAGACCCTACAATTTTAGATCACTTCTGGAAATCAAAAGGAACCTTTGCCAAGGAGAAGAGCTGGAGAAACTGAGGAGGAATACTGCCCCTGTGATGTTTGCTGTCTGGGGTTGACCTACAGTGGCTGTTTCTGCCAGGTAAAGGACAAGGGCGTTGCTGTGTGCTATGTCCCCTGCTTGAGGAAGATCTCCAAGGGCTTGAAGTAGAGCTTGCCTCCTGTTCTGAAGTCTCAGGGACACAAAGACTTCCCCACCAGCTCCCCTGAAATTCCTTGCTGGGAGTTCTGACTTGCTAAGAGGTGCCTGCTACTGTTTCAGACCTCAAGAGGCTGTCGCTGGGAGCTTGAAAAGTAATGCAACTTCAAGAAGCGCAAACTACACCTTGGATTTCACTCTTTACATTCATTCAGAATCACTGCCTTGATTGTCGTGACCTAACCGTCTCTGTTTTGTAGAACTTAATGTATCCGACGCATCGCCGTAGAAATCCACGCAGCACCTGCCGCGGCTCGATAAATTGTCAAACCCCATGTACTGATCTCCGAAGTCCGAGATCACATCATCGATTCCGATGCAGGCCCTGCTGCGCAGCTGCAAGAAGCAACGCATTGTTGGACAACGGCTGGAGAGAACCACGCTGTGTCTTCGCCGCGCCACATCAAGAACCGACGCATCCCCGATCTTAATGCATCACATCTGGGCGCCACGCCAGCAAGAATACCGGAGTTGCAGTAAGAAACCAACGCATCACCTCCCCTTCAATAAGGAATCGATGCATCACCATCCCTGCGTGGCAGTAAGGCACCGATGCATCACCTCCCCTGAAGTAAGGACCAGACGCATCACCTTCCCTACAACAGTTTTGGTTTGTGTGCGCATTGCATCCAAGGTACTTTGTATGAAACGTGTTGCATCTGCAATTTGCTTTTATCTGAACTATTTTTACCCTTTTAAAAGTCATATTTTAATTACTGTATTGTGGATTTTTGTCGTCTTGGTCTTTTTTGGTTTAGATAAAGATTACTTAATTTTTTCTAAAACTGGTGTAGTGTCCATTTATAGTGTTTTCACTTTATTACTGTATGTGTTCACAAATGCTTCACACACTGCCTCTGAGATAACACTGTCTGATCGTGCCAATCTACCAAAGGGTTGAGTTGGGGTTATTTTAAAAGTGTGTCCCTCTTACTCTGACTAGGAAGAAGGGTCCCTACTTGGACAATGGTGCCAACCATTGCCAACTAGAGAGCCCCATTTCTAACACCCCCATATAAAAGCTTTTATACATTTATCATTTTCTTGTATTAGAGAGGTCTTTACTGTGAGCGGTAGCAAGCTGGAAGTAAACTGGGGCACCATCACCATTTTTTACAGCCTGTACTCTCCCCATAGCGATAGATTAAGAGGGTGTATTTGGTGTAGTCTGCCATAGTCTTGGCTATGATTGAGCAATGTTGTCTGAGGCCATCCATTCTAGGCCTCTTCTGATATACACTTCTAGATACTTTATGCAGTCTGGTTTACATTGAAATCTATAGTTCAGCATAGCTACTGTCATTGTTACTTGGGACAGCAATATGGTTTCACTCTTGTTCCAGTTAACCTTATAGCCCGAAATTTTCAAGTATTCTATGATAGTGGACATAAGGGCCGGAAGGGCGGTGGGCAGCTTATTAAGTGTGATTTATACGTCATCAGCATATAAGAGCATTTTGTAGGTGACCCCTGGTATGTGGGTCTCCACTGTGTATGCTGTTGTGTAGTTGTCACTAAATGCTCCAAGGCTAGGGGGAAAAAGAGGAGTGAAATGGGGCTGGCTTAGTTTTCTAAACAGTAGAGAAAGCTCATAAGAGGTCTTTTTTTCACCTATTTTGCAGAACAAATATATTGAGCAGCAGTCCCACAAAGTATGCTACTGCATAAAAAGCTTGTCGAGAAGTGGAGTTAGAAAAAAATACCTGAAACTTCACAAAATTGCGAAGGGCACAACATCACTTCGACCCCCTTTAAATTTGTGTCAAAGTTATAATCATGAAAGCACACCCTGAATCAATCTGGAAAGCATACAATGCCAGCTCAAGCTGTACAACCAACAAACCAACGAATTTGACAGTACAGCCTGGATTGTTCGTATTGGAGCAGGGACAAGACTGATTTGCTGGGTCCTAACTGAGGTGACATGATGAACAAAACAACAATGGACTGGAATGAGGCCCAAGTAATTATCAGTGGCTGAAATTAATTCAAGCATTCAATCTATCACTTTTTGTACACTTTAATATGTTGTCCAAAGTGGGATGGGTGGGGGGCGTGGCTACCGGCCGATCAAGACGGCCGCCTAGCCTGTGAGCTCCGGGGACCCAGCCGCCCTTTTAACTAAATCCGTGCATTGATCCGATTCATAACACGGCCCTGACGGCGACCTCTGGTACCGGAGTGCGGGCGGTACGGCCTGAGATGCTTGCCGTCTGAATCGGGCCTGGACTCGCCCTGTACAACTGCTCGGCGACCTCAGGCCTACCATCGCAACCAAGACCGGGGACTAAAGCAGTGGGCTGGCCGCCATCCACCGCCCGGAAGTGCAGGTCTGGCGCCTTATCCGGCGCGGGTGACACACTACGCAGGCTGAGTCCTTCGGTGCCGGCGCGCGCTCATCCAACAGCCCGAAATTCAGGACTGCGGAGTACAGGAGGTGAGACTGCCTGTCCCCGCCTGACGCTGAGTAACGGCTCCGGCCGCTAGCCGCACCGGAGCCGGAGATTGTGGAGGCGGTGGGACTGGGACTCCATCGGGCCAGCTACTGCCATGGAATGAAGACTCTGCTTTGGGAATGAGTCTTCCCCCTCCTCCGACCCCCGTTGTGACCACCAACTGACACCGGCGCACGCACTGAAGACCCGCCTTGGCCGGGGGTACTGCCCTTCGCACATCATTACTCCGCAGTGCAGTGCAGCGGGGGAGTGGGTAGTGGAGCGCCATTAAATAGTGCTGCGGGCCCATGCCTTCCCCCGCATGTATTTGACACTCTCGCTGGCACATCACAACGCAGTGAGCCCCCCCGGGTGAAGGTTCACTGGGCGCTGTATTGATCCTCCTGTGTTGTCTGAGACTCCCCCCCCCCCGCTGGCAGTACAGGCGACCACGTGGTGCTACAGGATTAAGGGGCCATGGCGGACAGAGGACCGAGACACACTGCTACTCAGGCAAAATTAGATAAATACGGCTATGAAAAAGGATCCTCCCCCGGCCACTCACAAACTAAACCTACGGAGGATGAGAGACCAAAAAAGATCACCCTGGAGGATGTAATGAAGGCGCTAGCTAACGTACAGGCGACGGTGGTCACTATATCTACGGACGTCACCCTGCTGCGGGCAGATCTACACAAGATGGCGGATAGGGTCAAAGAAGTGGAAATAGTGGCGAAGTCTCTCATTGCGGACACCTCGGAGTTACAGACCTCAGTTGCCCTGCTTGAAAAAGAAAATAAAACACTGGCGGAGAAGCTCGATGAGCAAGAAGGGAGGGCAAGACGCAATAACGTTCGGATTATTGGTATTCCGGAATCAGAAGGTTCGAGAGCTATGGATCTGTATGTTGAGGAATTATTTACCAGCAAACTGCAACCTAAGGGGCTTTCGAACTTTTTCTCGGTGGAATGTGCACACAGGGTGCCCGGTGGCAAACCTAAACCGGGTGCGCCTCCTAGACCAGTGCTCGCGAGATTATTCAATTTCAGGGACCGGGACGCCATCTTACAGGCAGCCAGAAACTCCCCACCGGTTCATGTTTTGAACTCCGCAGTGACGTTCTTCCCGGATTATACGGCAGCCGTTTCTAGGAAGTGCCGAAGCTTCTTTGAAGTCAAGAAGTTACTCAGGGCACAGGAGTTGCCCTACTCGATGCTCTTCCCTGCGAGGCTTCGGGTGGTAGCAGATGAAAAAACTTGGTTTTTTGACACGCCAGAGGCTGCCCATGACTGGCTGGAAGGTTGGCGCACCGTGGGCAAGTCAAACCAGCGGCCAAAACCGCAAGGGCACCGAGACACTGAGGGTACAGCTGGAGGCTCTGACTCGGGAGGGCCTGACCTGAACTGCTCTCCGCTCAACGAAGAGGAATAGGCGCAATACACATGCCACGGAGTCCCGATTCTGACTGTGATCCTGCTCGGCTACGGGCTTTTGCCGCCTGTGACTCCGAGCTGGGGCAAGACTAGGGGCTTAAGGGACTGGTACCTGGTTGAACTCTCCCCCCGACAAACAGGTATTGGGTGATGGGAGGGATAAAGTGCTCTGCTGAGTTGGGGTGGTGGGCAGTTGAAAGTTCGTCTAGCAGGGAGGCAGGGAGGGAGGGTGGGTCACAGGGTGGGGGTATCAGGGATTGTTTTTTGATGTTTTTTTTCTTTTTGTTTGGGAGGACGGTTGGTTGGGTTGTTTTTCTTGTTTCTTGTATGGTAATGAAGACAACATGTTTCCTGAAAGTAGATGCATTACAGGATTTATCCCCCGCGATGTTACGTACAGTGATAGATGGCTGCACAAGTAGCAGATGCACCTGAAATTCGTATAACCCGCCAGTCGGCTTTAACAGTCCTCACCTGGAATGTTCGGGGATTGAGGGACAAGGTGAAGCGTGGCCTAGTGCTGCAATACCTAAAGCGTTGTAGCCCGGCCATAGTTTTACTGCAAGAACAGGGACAGGGATACTGATAAGAAAGAACTCTCAGTTGGTGGTTCAGCAGACACGTGTAGATACACAGGGACGCTTTGCAGCGGCAACGGTGCAGTGGGAGGGCCAGCTTTTTAACTTTGTGTCCGTATACATTCCACCAGGCCTACATGCTACAGCGCACACTGCCCTCACGGCTTTTCTCCTGACTCTGCCGACCGCGACATTGGTGATAGGGGGCGACTTCAATGACATAGCGGATCAAGACCTCGATAGACACCCACATACGGCAACGGTGCGGGGAGCCGGACGACTCCTCTGACTACTTGACGCCTTGGGACTCACGGACTGCTGGAGACACAAACACCCTTACGATAGGCATTACACTTACTACTCAGCAGCCCACGACTGTCTCTCCCAGATAGATTACATCTTGGTGTCTGGGGATGGGCTGCAGGGCATTGAGGAGATAGACATCCGCCCCAGGGGGATATCTGATGACTCTCCACTGCGACTCACATACACGAACCACCGCCCCCATAGAAGCCGAATTTTCCCGATCCACGCGAGCTACCTGTGGGTCCCCTCTCTAATGAAAGGCTTAAATAAGGCTACTGAACAATATTTCCAGGAGAATTCTGGATCGGTAGATTCACACAGTACCCTGTGGGAGGCTTACAAAACAGTCCTACACGGACAGGCCATAGCCTCCGTTGCTGACCACAAGCGAACACAGCGACAGGAACTTAGAGCTTTGGAGGAAGCGCTTAACACTGCGATCCGGGAACAGGAGACTCGACCGTCCCTCGGGGCTGCCCAGGCTGTCCGGCTACGGTATACCGAGTGGATGACATACCAGAAAGAAATGGTACTGAATACAATTCAGGCAACCCGTCATAGGGTTTACGAGCTAGGGGACAAGGCCGAAAGATGCTGGCTTGGCTGGACAAGAAGGAGAGATCGGGTAGAGTCATTGCTCAGCTGACGTCACCTTCTGGCCATACGACCTCGGACCCCGAGGCCATAGTCGACCTACTTGCAGACCACTTTGAAACACTATATACACCCCAGGCGCAGTACTCGATCAAGGAGGCATATGATTATATCAAAGATTTGACCATTCCGGGCCTCTCCCCAGAAGCGGCGCTCCAAATCGAGGCGGATATCACAGTGGACGAAATACAAGAGGCAACCTACGCATTGGCGTCTGGCAAGGCACTGGGCCCCAATAGGTTCCCAGTGGAGCTGTACAAGAACTCAGTTCAAATCATGGCCCCCCATCTCATCAAAATGTTCACCGATAGTCTGGAAGCAGGAGAACTCCCTAGAGATCAGCACCTCGCCACAATCATTCCGATCCATAAACCCGGTAAGGCGGCTGAGGCTTGCGCCTCTTACCGCCCTATCTCTTTAATAAATGCGGAACCAAAAATTCTAGCCAAATTATTAGCGCAGCGACTGGCCCCGCACCTTACTACCTTGGTGCACCCAGATCAGTCTGGCTTTATGCCAACTCGCAATACGTCGCATAACCTACGACGTTTGCAGGCTGTTTTGGCCCGCCGGGACAGTATAAAAGAACCAGCTGTCCTCCTTTCCCTTGACGCCACTATGGCATTTGACACCGTGGAATGGCCCTATTTATTTGCTGTGCTTCAACATATGGGCTTTGGCCCCAAGTTCTGCGCTTGGATTCGATTACTTTATACCGGGCCCCTGGCCCAGGTGGTAGCAAACGGCCATATATCTAGGGACTTCCCGCTCGGTCGAGGGACTAGGCAGGGTTGCCCACTCTCCCCCCTACTGTTTACTCTGGTCCTTGAACCGTTAGCAATTTGGATCAGATGGGAACCATCCATTAAGGGTATCCGATGGTCACCGATGTGGGAGGATCGCATATCTCTCTACGCGGAAGATATCCTTCTCTATCTCACCTCTCCCAAAAAGTCAATTCTTGAGCTTCTTAACGTCTGCGAAAAATTTGGGAGAGTGTCGGGATATAGGATTAACTGGACTAAATCGGTCCTATTCGTTCTTGCAGGCCACCCACCGTCGCTCCCGGCGAGCTGCCCCTTGAGTTATACCGACGCGGCGTTTAAATAGCTGGGTATTTATGCTTCGTCAGAGCCGGACGAATTCTATGCCCTGAATTTGAAACCCCCACTGGACCGTTTCAAACGGGAAGTGAAAGTATGGCGCCTCCTCCCTCTTACTCTCCTTGGCAAAGCGGCACTGTTCAAAATGATGACGCTTCCCCGCTTCCTGTATATTCTCGAAAATACGCCGTTTCCGGTCCTCCCCTCCTACTTCACGGCGATCTCATCTGCGGTATCGGCTTTGCTGTGGGACGGTAAGCCGGCACGGATTGCGCAATGCAAACTTGTAAAAGACTGGTATGATGGTGGCATAGCACTCCCTAACATAGAACTATACTACTGGGTGGCCCATCTCAAACAAATTAACTACTGGCTGCATTCCCCGCACACTGAACCCGCTTATTTAGCTGATAGACAATGCTTGGAGCCCAGAGGCTTGTTGCGAAACCTCTATAGCCGTAGTGTGCCGACCGACCTCCTGGGACCGACACGACACACGATTCAACTCTGGTACAAGGCACACAGACACCTCCAATGCGCTAACACAACCATGCAAATGACGCCATTGTGGGACTCATACAGACTAGGTTTCCTTTGCAACAGTAAAGGGTTTCAGGCCTGGGACAACATAGGAATATCGGTTGTGGGAGACCTTTGGAAGAAGCGCAAGGTAGTGGACTTCGGGTTTCTACAAACCAAATATGAGATGGCACAGTCTGAACATTATAGGTACATACAAATCCGCCATGCACTGCAGACGGCCATCCCGGCAGGGACAGTCCTACAGGAATCCACTCCTCTTGAGGATAGATTACTAACAGAGCACATGCCCCGCAAAGCAACATCATTCACATATCGAAAGCTGGTAAACAATCTCCCGGACAGATTGGCTAAGTTACGGTTGAGCTGGTCGAGGGATGTGGGCGACTTCGAGGATTCGGAATGGCAAGAGGCTATCTCCTCGCCGCGGGAATCAGCGATCCCCTCCAGACTTAAATTGGTACAGCTGAAAATACTACACCGCACGTATTACACCAGAACAGTCCTACATGAGATAGGGAAGACCTCTCATGGGCATTGTCTTCGTGGATGCGGGGAGAGGGGAACGTTCTATCACACTATTTGGGACTGTGGTCGAGTGGCTATGTTCTGGGCGGCTGTGATGCGTACCATATCCCAAACCATGACTGTTTCCCTGCTGCCTGAGCCCCGGCATTGCCTGTTAAACATATGGGATGCAACGGATTTAACCCTCCAACAGCAGGACTGGGCCATGCTGGGGATGCTGGTGGCAAAGCGAAACATAGCTAGACTGTGGGGTGCTGAAGCTTCACCTACGCTGAGGGACTGGTGTAGGGACATGGATGTAGCGATGGTTGCCGAGAAGGCGGTGTTTGTTCATCCGTGGTGCCCCAGGAAGTGGGGGCAGATCTGGGGGGCATGGAACAAGTTCAGGGGAGATATTTGTGAACCGCCCCAGATTGACTCGGATGAGGCCCCTTCAGACTAAGAGCCCCATTCCCACGATTAAGTGCAGTATGGTGGGTTTTCAGTTCATTCCGGAATTTGGCCATTAGCTGCGGAAGGTTTACCGATGGGGACTTAACTGTATTTGCACTACGTATTTTCAAAATACTACATACATGATTGTTTATGTCGTCTTCAATACTTGATGCGATACTAACAAGTTTATTAGTTTTAAAAATAAAAAAGGACCTAAGTAGATTTATGATCCTTCTGTGAACTATGTACTCACATGATTATGGAATGCCGCCGTACCCCTGGGATGTTGGGATATGGGCTGTGTTATTATTGATATTACAGAGTAACTGTGAATACGTTGCGGCCGGCCCAAGGGGTTGTAGGCCAGACGCTGTGTATAAGGGTGAAGTACAATAAAGGTCTTAAAAAAAAATAGTGGGATGTGTATGCCCAGACATGGATCCCGTGCACACTGTGTCACTGGAACCAAGCTGTACCTGGCTGATGAGCCCATAACTAGGGTGAAAACCAACCCTGGGTTGCTTCTGGCTTGGTTCAGAGAGGACCTGGCCTGCCAGTTTGGGCTGGACTGTTCCGAATGGAACAAGTTCAAAACTGATTTGCAGATGCCTGGGTCCAAACTGAGGTGGCATTGTGTGCAAAATAATGATGGATTGTGATTGAGGCCCGAGTAATTTCCAGTGGCTGAGTTTAATTCAAGCATTCCATCCACCACTTTTTTGTTTACTTTAATTTTTATATACTTTCATGTTGCATAAACTGGTGACACCAAGGCAATAGGGATTCAAATGCAGAACTGAATGAATAAATTCATGAACTGAAATGTATTTCTCTGTTCCTGTGGCAAGGACGCTGTGCAAGTCAGTGCCAGGGAATTTCAGCATTATCTTTGCAGGTGACAACATTCATTTAGCAATTACACATGGATGCCGTGCAGCGGGAGAGGAGAGGGCCGCGTAAAGACGCGTTAATCATAGAGCCCTTCTCCCTGCCAAAGTCGCTTTTTCCTTGGGTACATGTTAATAATTTCTGGAGTGACTGTGCAGCAGCTGGGAGTGCTCTGTGGGGACATGGTTAAATACTAAGCCATAATTTACTTCCATGTTTTCCTCAGTAAAATTTGAACTTTCATAAAGGTCACACACTCAAAACGATGCAACCGCCCAAGATCAATAAAGGCACCTTTGCGCCCAGACAGTGCGATGCTGTGCATTTTAAAATGCGTTATAATCATCCCATATGTTTCCTGGGTCTAGGTGCTTGTATGTCCAATGCTGCCATCCCTTTAAGTTTAGGTTTATTAGCCTTTCTTCCTTCTGAGGTTGAAAAATTGAGTACCATTGAGTTGGGTAACAATAAGCATCTGTTATTCAGCTCCAAGATACCCTTGAGTGAGCGTGCGCTTTACAAATACATATCTCGTGTTATGTTGTGACGGGAACAAATGAAGAATCAATGGAAGCCACAAATTCAATATTTCACAAATAATGCAGAATGCTTTCCCTGAACTGCCCACTGTGAGCTATTACCATTTGTTGCACTGCTCTAATGCAATTGCTGCAGTCACCTTGCTTTGAAACATACTTCTCTTAGCAATACATTGGACCATCATCCACCGCCATCTGTTCTGCATCCTCATCAACTATTATTGCCTTGAAAAAGCTTGTGACGAAACACGTGTCTGCTGTCTCTTTTTTCATCACGACTGGATACTCAAGATATTATTGTTTGGTTGTTAATTGATACTGCTGGCTTTCTTGCCACTAGGACTGTAACTGGTATGCACCCTGTTAATATGATATATATATTTTTTTTGATAATCAAGTTTATTGGTTTTAAAGAACAAATCACAAACTACATTGGCAGCAAAATCAAGCACATTTGGATAAAATAGATTTGAAAGAGAGACGACAGAGACTTGTAAATCATTCTCTAGGATGTATAAGAACACTAGGATTTTTTACTGTATTATTTTATGGATCCTGTGTGAAAATAACATAGGAATCAGCTCTAATTATAAGGTCTAGGCTTATTTCTGATTGCAAACTACTTCACACATACTGAAGACAGCAGAACTCTTTCTCAATGGACACAAATTGCTGAGCTATAACTTGCAGTGCCATGTGTACCTGATTTAATATCTGTACGTCTGTCTTCATCCATCTCTCCTAGAGAGCCAGGGACATACAGCCTCAGAGGCACAGACTCTTTAAAAACAGAAGGTTCCGAACAATACAACCACAATATGAGAAACCAAAGGTCCACAAACACTGCACTAGAAAGAGGCACAGTATCAATCACTCCTACACAACAGCAGTATTAGGTGGAGGTGGTCAACACTCGCCCCCCACTGTGAGCTACCTTGGGTATCCAAAATACTGAAGAAGAAAATGTCATGACACAGTAATATCATTGCAATTCCCGATGTCATAAATACTGACAGCTTTAATATCTCAAGTAAGAGTATTGGTTTTTAAGCAAGTTTTAAAATATATTAGCTATTGATATTGTATAGTTATGATATCAAATGTTAATTTATTTATATATGTGTAATTGTTACATTTTCTTTAAATTACTTTAATTTTTTAGCAGAGGGATATGTGGATTATAGGAAGTGCCACTGGAATTATGCAATTTTTTTGCAGGGGTGTTTGCCACATAAATATGGATTTTCTGCATTTGCCAAATAATCCACCGCCTGCTTCATATTTTGCAGGTTTTATCAAAATCATTGTTTTCCACCTAAACAGACCAAAAGTTACTAAAAATGCAGCAGAATGTGTTGCTGCACTGTGGATGTAACTTTGCAAAGGTTTCCTGGACAGCTTTCTGTTGTTGATTCTTGTAGTAGTTGGGTATTAAACTGGTGCTAATGAGGTGAAAGCTGTGCTCAAACCATGTTAACCGGTCTTCAAATTATAAAATAATGAAGAAAATGCTACCATAAAATATAGCATATAATGCTGCATAGTTGCTCACATAATTTAGTCAACCATGCCACATAATTTGACCCTCCCCTGATGCAAAATACCAATGGCCCTACTGCAGTGGGATGGGGCAGGCGGGATCTTTTTTTCTTTTAATCTATATTGTTTTTGTGGTACTATTTTATGTTTTTAATTTAATGTACTTTTTTTGTGTTTATTGATTGTTGTTATTTAATGTTTTACGTTTTTATTTGTATATTTTGTGTTCATTTTTAATGTACTGGTTTTTTATTATGATAAACTTTTTTCATTGATATTGTATTATATTATATTGATATATTTGTTTACATTGATGCAAAATAGTTCTGCTTTTTTATTAGTTGTTTTATGTTTTGATTATAATTGTGTATTAAAATTTATTTACTTTAAATATTAATAAATTTATAATGCATTAAATTGTCATTTTTACATTTGTATTTAATTGGTGTGTACATAATTTACCAAAATATATATTGTGTTTTTTATTGTAATTTAAAAAAACAAATTGGGGCGTGGCTAGCAGCCGACTGGAATGGCTGCCTAGCAGAGGAGCTCCGTGGTGAACGAGACCCCATCTCACTATCCTGGCACTGATCCGTTTTATCTGCTGCTCTGGCGACTGCTTTAGCGGGGAGACTCCAAGCGGCATCCCCCGCCGAAACCCCGGTGTTGCTCTGACACCGGCATCAGCCCCGCGGAGAAGTGCCTGCCTGCGGCCTACTGGCATCGTGGCCGCACCGGCTTTGCCTGCAGTACCATCCGGCCGGAAGTGAAGGGCCGCCGGGAGAACAAACCGGAAGCTCCCGCATCGAAAATCTGACCGTCGCCCGGAGGAATAGCCTGCATCGGATGACGGCCGAGGACACCTGTGGCGGCGCGCCTCTGAGGTGGGTCGGTGGATCCCCCCCCCCCCCCCCCCCCTTGGCCTGATCGTTGTCGAGGGAGCCGGTAAGGGGCACCCGGAGGCAGGGGGGTCAGAGACATCAGTGGCGAGCCAGCGCCCGACCCACCCCCCACCCTATACTGTGCTGCCGGCGGGCGGACACGACCGCGCTGCCACGGTGCCGGGGCACACCCGGGCGATTACTGCAGCGCCGACCTCGCCCGCCCCTCCTGCAGCGCCGACCTCACCTGCGTTACTGCGCGTCCAGGGGCCGCGCTGCTGAGGTGACGGCTTCCCGGACCTGTGCTGGGGGACAGACAGGTGAGATACACCCCGGACCGGGGCCGCCAGCATTTTGGATCCGTGGCAAGGCCGCCTGCGCAAGTTGCGGACCCTTTACAGCCTTGAGGGGGTGAATTGTCCCAGTGAGGATTTCCCGCGACGTGAACATCAATTACTGGCCACTGCGTCCACCCTCACCCCCCCCGGGACATAGGTCGCCAAGGGTAACAGCGAAGACACTGTCACATAAAGACCCGGCAAACCACGTGACGCACAGCTCTGGGATCCACAACTGCCCGGACCCCGTCTCACCCCTGACCAGTTGACTGCATTGGCCGGCTTCGGAGTTGGGGGACCCCACCCATTGCGCCATTCCCAGAGACTACCCCTGACGCCCCAACGGGCCTGCCTCATCGACGGCCCGTCATAATTGAGTGGCCGGACCTCTGGGAACCAAGACGCTATCTGGGCTCGAGCCGGAGCGTACACGCCTCACGGCCCACGGAGGGACGGCGGGATGGCGGGGAAAGGAACGCGGCATAACGCTGCTCAGTCTAGACTGGAAAAATTCGCGTTCGAGAAGAACCCATCGCAAAACCCGGACGGACGCACGTCCACAGGCAGAAGCCCCGAAGGTGACGGTGTTAAGAAGGTGACGCTTGAGGACTTGATGAGGACGCTCACTAATGTGCAGTCTACGGTGGGGGCCATCTCCTCGGATGTGGGCTTATTGAGGGCAGACCTGCACAAGATGACTGAGAGGGTGGCGCAGGTGGAAGTGGTCACAAAATCCCTGGTTGAGGACACCTCCGAACTACAGCTGGCCATGGAGCGGATGGAAGCGGTCACTAAGAAACTGCAGGACAAGCTGGACGACCAGGAGGGGCGGGCTAGGCGTAACAATGTCCGAATCCTAGGAATACCAGAATCGGAGGGCAAAAGGGCGATGGACCTTTACATTGAAGACCTTATCAAGACCGAACTGCGACCAAAAGGTCTCTCAAACTACTTCTCAGTGGAGAGAGCACACAGGGTCCCAGGTGGAACACCGAAACCGGGTGCAGCGCCAAGACCTGTACTGGCCAGACTATTCAATTTCCGGGACAGGGATGTCATACTTCAAGCGGCCCGGAATGCCCCGCCCATCAAAATACAAAACTCTACGTTGGCCTTCTTCCCTGATTATACGGCCGAGGTGGCCCGACGCCGCAAAAACTTCATGGAGGTAAAAAAGGCCTTGCGAGAAAAGTACCTGCCCTATTCGATGCTGTTCCCAGCGAAACTGAGGGTCGTGGATAATCATAAATCCTGGTTTTTTGATACCCCGGAGGCGGCGTGGGACTGGCTGGACGGTTGGAGACGGGTGGAAGGGGCTAGACGCACGGGCAGAGGCCAGCGAAACCAACGGTCCGAGGGTGCGGAAGCTTCACCAACGTCGGCCGGGGAAAATCATGACAAGGAGCTCGAAGAGAGACCGGAAACCGACGAACAATGACCTCAAACATGAGTCCCTTCCTGGCACAGTCGGACCCATGGAGGGACACGAGAGATGCGGGGGCTGCCGCTGACCTGGGAACGGGAAGAGCAGACTGTGACTGATGGGGTCACTAGTACCACGGAACACTTACCCCGCAAGCAAGTACATTGGGGGGAAATGGGAGCAGGCACTCTGCTAAGTTGGGGGAGCGGGCGGTTCTATGTCCGTATAGCAGGGAGGCAGGGAGGGGGGATGGGCGGGGGGGTTGTTTGCCAAGTTCTATTGTTCTCTTTTAAGTCTCATGTTTTTCCTAGGGTTATATGTACACACGACCAGGGGACACTTACTCTGGAACCAGTGCACACTGCTGGGTCTTCCACGCCAGCACGGGCGGGGCTACCTGGTACGCCTGGTATTCTCTATAGGCCACCTAACTCGACAGGGGGAGGGCTTTGTGACCGCTTTCCGCACTACTCGATACGAGGGTCGGTATTGGACCTCTGACCGAGTTTCTAGTTCGGAAACACCAACGCCCCGGCACTTAGTAAACAGTGTTTGTTCTTTGGTTGGGCCCCGAAGTCCCGTTAGTCACAGGTTCCCGTATGGGCTGACTCTGCACGCTGGCGCTGGACACTCTCTGTATTGCCTCTACACGGGGCTAGGCACTCTTCATCACCACAGTCAAGGCTTCCCATACTCAAAGTTACTGGACCCCGGCCTGAAGGCTATATCCAAAGTTCCTGACACACAAGAGCACCTACAATCATGGCTGACCAAGACCTTTTAACGCCTCACCCACACTCACAACCGCTGGTAACTGCCCCGCTTACTATCATCTCCTGGAATGTCAATGGGCTGGGCCACAAGATTAAACGGGGTTTGGTCCTCCAATTCCTTAAGAGAAAGGCCCCGACAATAGTATTGCTCCAGGAGACACATCTGGTGGGAACAACCTGTCAGGCCCTTAACCGCTGGGGGTTTAAAATGGTCACGCACGCAGAATTCTCATCGGGTTCACGTGGGGTTGGTATCCTGGTTTCCAAAAATGCACCCCTACTTATCAAGCACACATGGGCTGACGACCAGGGACGCTTTGCGGCGATCAGTTGCCAGTGGGAGGGACGGCCATATAATTTACTAACAGTATACATCCCCCCTGTGTTACATCAAGGAGCCTTCTGGACTAGCCGTCTGGACTACGGCAACGCCCTCTACGCCGGTACCACCGCCAAGCTCCAGAAGAGACTCCAGCGGATCCAGAACGCCTCAGCCAGACTCATCCTCGACATCCCACGAACCAGCCACATCTCCGGACATCTGAGAGACCTTCACTGGCTCCCCGTCAACAAAAGAATCACCTTCCGCCTCCTCACCCACGCACACAAAGCCCTACACGACCAAGGCCCGAGCTACCTCAACAGCCGAATCAACTTCTACGCTCCCAAACGCCACCTCCGATCAGCCAACCACGCCCTCGCCGCCGTCCCCCGCATCTTAAGAGCGACTACAGGAGGAAGGTCCTTCTCCTACCTGGCTGCCAAGACCTGGAACTCCCTCCCGACCGACCTGCGCCTGACCCAAGACCACCTCTCCTTCAGGAAGAAGCTGAAGACCTGGCTGTTCGAGCAGTAACGGCACCCCTCCACCCCCAGCGCCTTGAGACCCTACGGGTAGGTAGTGCGCTCTATAAATGTCATTGATTGATTGATTGATTGGTTCCAAGACCTAGGCAACTTCCTGCTCGGACTCCCAGAGGGGGAACTAATTATTGGTGGCGACTTCAATGCAGTGCCAAACGCTGCCGTGGATCGACAGCCTCCTCGAGAGGCTTCCAGAGCAGACCACCTGTTCCGAGAATTCTTAGATGCGATGGGACTGTTAGATGTATGGAGACTCACACATCCCCGGGATCGACATTACACATTTCTTTCCGGGGTACATGGTAGCCTTTCCCGGCTGGACTACTTACTGACGCTAGCCGTTCCCCCAGAAAAGATTGCGTCCATAGAACATCTACCGCGAGGGATCTCTGATCACTCCCCAGTGGATTGGTGTCACTACAACGCGGTTTTTTACATCGCATTCCGTTACATCGGAATTTTTACAACGCAGGATCCATTACATCGGATGCCATTACAACGCATGGCATTACATAGCATATGCTATTTCAACGCATGGCATTACATCGTAAGTATAGGTAAGTATACCTTTTTAAAAAAAATGTAATTAAGTTCATTTAATTAATTTAATTTAATTAATTTAATTAAAATACATTTTAAAATAGTAATTAATTTAATTTAATAGATTTAAATCTATTTATTTAATTTAATTTAAATAAAAATTGTAATTAATTTTAATTAATTAATAAAATGAAATTAATTTAATTTAAATATTTTTAAAATTGTAATTAAATAAAATTAATTAAAATAATTTATTTAATTTTATTAATTTAATTAAAAAAATGTAATTAATATAATATAATTAATTTAATTTAATAAATATATTTTAATTAATTTATAAATGGTAAATATAATTTAATTAGCCCTAAGCACAAACCCAACCCTGAACCCTAAAACACCCCTGTACCCCAAAACCCAAACCCAACCCTAAAACCTAAAAATACCCCTGTAACCCAAAACCCAAACCCTGCCCTGAAACCTAAAAACACCCCTGTACCCCAAAACCCAAACCCTGCCCTGAAACCTAAAAACACCCCTGTACCCCAAAACCCAAACCCTGCCCTGAAACCTAAAAACACCCCTGTACCCCAAAACCCAAACCGTGCCCTGAAACCTAAAAACACCCCTGTACCCCAAAACCCAAACCCTGCCCTGAAACCTAAAAACACCCCTGTACCCCAAAACCCAAACCCTGCCCTGAAACCTAAAAACACCCCTGTACCCCAAAACCCAAACCCTGCCCTGAAACCTAAAAACACCCCTGTACCCCAAAACCCAAACCCTGCCCTAAAACCTAAAAACACCCCTGTACCCCAAAACCCAAACCCTGCCCTAAAACCTAAAAACACCCCTGTACCCCAAAACCCAAACCCTGCCCTAAAACCTAAAAACACCCCTTTACCCCAAAACCCAAACCCTGCCCTGAAACCTAAAAACACCCCTGTACCCCAAAACCCAAACCCTGCCCTGAAACCTAAAAACACCCCTGTACCCCAAAACCCAAACCCTACCCTAAAACCTAAAAACACCCCTGTACCCCAAAACCCAAACCCTTTAATTATAATTAATATTAATTAAATTTATTAAATAAAAATTAAATACTTATCTATACTTACGATGTAATGCCATGCGTTGTAATAGCATCTGCTATGTAATGCCATGCGTTGTAATGGCATCCGATGTAATGGATCCTGCGTTGTAAAAGTTCCGTTGTAATAGACTCTCGTTGTAAAAGTTGCGATGTAACGGTGCATCACCCTCCCCAGTGCTACTCACCTACACAGTGCACCCCACCAGACGACAACGCATTTATCCGGTCTATCCTGGGTATCTTAAAAATCGTACCATTGCTAAAGCGCTCAAAACAGCTACCACGAATTACTTCGAAGACAATGTGGGTTCGGTCGAATCACCATCGATCCTATGGGAGGCATACAAGACAGTGGTCAGGGGGCAAGCCATCTCCGCTATCACTAGGCATAAAAGGACACAGAGGGCAACCATAGAATCGCTCGAAACAGCGGTCCAGACCGCGGAGCTGGCACACGCCTCTGACCCCACGGAGGACACAGCACACGCACTGACGTTAGCTTCCCAGGAATTCAGATCATACGCAGAGGACATGACAAAGGCAAGGTTAACTGACACGTTACACAGGGTCTATGAATTGGGAGATAAGACTGGGAAAATGCTCGCATGGATTGAAAGGAAGGAAAGAGCGAGTAGATGGATAGCCGTATTAACACTCTCAGACGGTACTTACACGACCTCTCCCCCTGATATAGTGGAGGAACTGGCTTCCTACTATGAATCAGTATATACAGCACGTGCGGGAGTGACGGAAGACGACTGCACAAAATTCCTACGTGACATCCCTCTCTCCACACTCTCGCAGGAAGATGCACAGTCCCTAGAGGATGACCTGACGGGGGAGGAGTTGGGGGTAGCCCTGGCAGCCCTAAACACTGGAAAGGCAATGGGGCCCAACGGTCTGCCGATCGAACTATATAAGACAATGTCATCGACCCTTACCCAACATATGCTTCCCATGTACGCTGACTGCTTAGAACGGGGCTCCCTCTCGCCGGATCAGAGGTTGGCCACCATTGTCACTATACACAAGCCTGGTAAGCCGCCTGACCTGCCTTCCTCATACCGGCCGATCTCACTAATGAACGCAGATGCAAAAGTGCTAGCGAAACTCCTGGCTCTGCGTCTACAACCTCACCTCACAACACTGGTACACCCAGACCAATCTGGTTTTATGCCTGGGCGAAATACCTCCCTTAATCTGCGTAGACTAAACGGAATACTACACCGCATTCCCTCACTCCGGGAGGATGCCGCGATTCTCTCGTTAGACGCCACCATGGCGTTCGATCTGGTGGAGTGGCCGTTCCTTTTTGCGGTGCTCAAGAAGATGGGCTTTGGCCCTAACTTTTGTGGCTGGGTTAGGCTCCTTTATACGGCACCCTTGGCGCAGATCATTGCGAATGGGCACACGTCACGCGTGATTACATTGGGTCGCGGCACCCGTCAGGGCTGCCCCCTGTCCCCACTATTGTTCGCCCTCATACTTGAGCCGCTAGCGGTGAAAATCCGTATGGATCCACAGATCCGAGGCATCTCGTGGGGAGAGGGCTGGGAAGACCGCATCTCCCTCTATGCTGACGACGTGCTGCTATATTTGACGTCTCCAACCCCATCCCTAGCGACGCTAATGGCCATACTTAAGACCTATGGTGACGTCTCTGGGTACACCATTAACTGGGCCAAGTCACTCTTGTATGTCTTGCGCGGTTCGACGCCCATGATACCCCATGACTGCACCTTGCAAATGGTATCCAGAGGGTTTAAATATCTCGGGATATACGTCACCCCACAGGAGACAGTCTTTATGGAAGAAAACCTACTGAAACCTCTACAGAGGCTAAAGTCGGATGTGAAGCACTGGCGTTCCCTTCCCTTGACTTTACTGGGCAGGGCGGCCCTCTTTAAAATGCTCTCACTCCCGAGACTCCTCTATGCATTGCAAAACACCCCATTCCCGGTCCCTATCGCATATCTGAAGTCGATCGACGCTGAGATCGCCGCGCTCTTATGGGACGGTAAACCAGCCCGGATAGCGCAGGCTAAATTGTCACGTAGTTGGTATGATGGGGGCATTGCCTTGCCGAACGTCAAGCTATACTACTGGGCAGCTCAACTTATGGTGGTGAACCAATGGCTACATGCCCCGCAACAAGATCCGGCCTATGCTCTTGACAGGACCGTTCTCCCCCCTGACAAACTCATGAAGGCATTATACTCAGACAAACGCCGGCACACGCTCACGGGCCCTACGGCCCACACAATCAAGATCTGGCACACTGCACAGAGAGCTCTGGGATGGGAGGGAGTCCTTACGCTAGCCACACCACTCTGGGATACCCCCAAACTTGGCACGCTGTCGAATTCGAAAAGTTTCAGGCAATGGGACCTAATTGGCATCTCGACAATCGGAGACCTATGGTAAGGGGGAAGATCATTTCATTCCCAGCCCTACGAGAGAAGTATGGAATGGGGGAAAATGAACACTATAGATATGCACAAATCAAACATGCCTTGCAGGGAGCCATCCCATCTGATTCAATCCTTGCCGCTTCCTCCCCCTGGAGGATAGACTCCTCACTGACCACTTAGATAAGAAGGCGATCTCCCTCACATATCGGAAGCTCGTCAATAATCTCCCTGACCCCACGGTAGTCCTCCGCAGTAGATGGGAGGTGGATCTGGGAGACATAGCTGATGAGGACTGGTTACACGCACTGTCCTCGCCCAGAGAGACCGCCATACCTTCACGGCTGAAACTGATACAATTAAAAATATTACATAGAGTGTACTATTCACGTACTCTACTGCACAAACTGGGGCGTACCCCGGAACCTACCTGCCTCAGTGGTTGTGGATCCCCAGGGACTTTCTACCATATACTATGGGACTGCCCCAAAATACAGTCATATTGGGAGGAGGTGTTGTTTGAGATATCGGAGGCGACGGGGGTGGTGCTGCAAAATGAACCTAAGTGTTGTATACTGAACATTTGGTCACCTACTGATATGAACAAGGGGTTGCAACTCTGGGCGACACTGAGTATGGCCATTGCAAAGCGTAACATTGCTAGGAGATGGGGATCTGGTGTGAAACCCTCATGTACTCATTGGTGTAATGATATGGACTCAGCAATGGTAGCGGAAAGGGCAGTATATGTGCATAGAGGATGCCCTGGGAAATGGTCGAGAATATGGAATAATTGGAACGAGTATCGAGGGAACCTGTGTGAACCCCCGGAGGAGCTGCTAGAACCTGATGATGACCCGTAGAGGGAGTGATATAATGTCTTTGCTCTATGATAGCCTTCTATGTTTTTGGGACACGGAGGAGGTATTTTTTGGAATAAATGTGCAGGGTGGTGGTCTAAGTCACTGCGATATAAACTGTGTGCCTTGGAATACACCTGGGGGGGGTCATAGTTGCAATTACGAGAGGTGCCGTGCTGGACGGGTGGAGGCGCAGGGAGTGCCAGGCAAGACTAGTGATGTGGCTTGTGATGGGGGCTGTCTCCATAATATGATGATGTGCTTAGGACCCGATTGTAAATGCTTATATTATGTAACCCTATAGGATGCTGATATTGACTGGTTTACTAATGTTTTTCATAGAGACAAGTTTTGGTTGTTTAATATAAAATGAGACGGACTAGGTCTGTGAACACTACTATCCGACAGTATTCAGATGTTGTTTGCATAATTTACGGCTTGGCAAGGATGGCAGTTACTATTGCATTGATATTGGGATACTTTGCGTATGATAAATAGCGGCCAGCCTCCGGGTTGTGTGCAAGACGCTGTGTATAACTGAAACTTTAATAAACGTCTTTTAAAAAAAAAAAAAAAGAATTTTACAAAAATATTTTGCAAAATATATATTTTTGATTTACCTTTTCATATACATGTGTAGGATGATCATTGTTATTTTTATTGCTTCATTTTTTCACTAATAAACATTAAACCATGTTTTAAATAAAATTAGTCTAATAAATGCTTCACATTTGTAATTAATTTTTATTCTTGAAAATGAAAAGTGATTTTTCATCATCAGTGATTTTTTTTACAGTATACTTTTATCAATATGTTATGATGATATGTCTATTTGTACAGCACTCTGTCACCCACGAGGGTATCCTGTCACTGAGTAGATTTTCCGCTTTTTGCGAAATTCAAGAAGAGAGGAGAAGGCTCAGATGTGGAGATGGAGTTGTTTCACGCTTTAGGAGTGATGCAAGAGAACTCTTGTCCTTCTGATTTTGTTCTGCATGTGTGTGGGATGATTGCAAGTAGGAGTCCTGCATGGTGGAGGTGTCTGGATAGTTGCTGGAAGGAGTTGCAACTGCTCGGGTAGGTGGGGCCTGAGTTGTGGAGTGCCTTTAATGTGTGAGTGAAGAGGCTGAATTGAGCGTGTTTGTGTATTGGAAACCAGTGTAGTTCTCTGAGGACTGGTGCAATGTGAACTTTGTGTGGGAGGTTGAGGATGAGTCTGGCTGCTGATTTCTGGGTTGTAGTAGTCCAACTTGCCGGTGACTCATGCGTGAACGACAGTTTTTTTGGTATGTCCAATAATGGATGAGAAATATATTTATATGTCCCAGAATTTAGCTACTACCCAAATATGACTTAGATTGGAGTGGGGATAGTAAATCTAAATCCCTCAAAGCTTAACGTTTTCCCCAATGTGGCTTAGATTCAAGGGTCAATAGTAAGTTGAACAAGTGTTTAACTTTTGATTTCCAAACAATATTGTTTTTTAAGTATTATTTATTTTTTAGGATATTGTTTGTAGTTTTGTAGGTGATGATAGTCTTTGTAAGTATTCATTTTTTAATAACAATATTTGCTTGAAATTTTAGGTTATCAAGGGAAAATTCAAGATTGACACGCTTTTATAACATAATTTATATTTGTATTTCAATATACATAGTCATATATTTTTCAAAACATATCTGTCATGCACGTACATTTTTATCAACATGAATATTTTGAAACACCCATGTCTTTTAAAAAAAAAATACATTTTCACATATGCTCAAATGTTTTAAGTGTCAATACATACATATGCTTTTAATATAATATTTTAATAATATCATACATAGTTTCTTAATTATTGCAATCTATTTTAAACATTGTATGTTCAGGAATAGTTATAAAATATTAAAACCTACTAGGATTAATTATTATTTTCTGTATTGTTTTAATATATGTTTTCATTTTTGGTACACTTATATTGTTTACATTTCTGACAGTGGAAGGTTTTTATATATTAAAGTATTAAGTAGTAATATCATTTTATTTTCCACTGTTGTCTATTGGGATTGAGTCTTTTGTTATGTTTATTTATTTGGCATTATTTCCACTTTGGTAATTTTGTAGTCTATTTTTGCTCATTTGAGCAATCCCTGAGTGTGATTGGTTGTGGTTTCCAATTTCTCTTCTCTAGTTCAGATAAGATTACTTTTGGTGTTTTTAATGTTTGAGGGGGGAAGTGTTTAGGATTAATTTGGTTAGTTTGAGTTAGTGTTTGTTAATACATTGTTTAGTTAGTGTTAGAAATTTGTTGTATTTGTGGTATTTGAATCAGTGGGGCTTCTCATATTGTCGTTATTGGCTTATTCTATTTGATAAGTTTTGATATATTGTTTTTTTAAGGTTATGTTCTAGTGCTGCGTTTATGTGTAGGTTCAGTGTTTTGTGTTTCTTTTGGAGGTTTCTCAGTTGGTTCGTCGTAGCTAGAGATTTTTGGGATACAATTTTTTCACGGAAATACATTTGGTTATATTTCAGCCACTGATATTTTTTATTTCTTGATTTTTTGTTTTTCCTGAAGCAGATTAAAAAAATTACATTTTTGGGGGTATAGGATGGTCTCCATGTACGCTTTTTTAGAATTTCATTTTTCATCTTGATATTTTTGCATATTATGGGGAACTTTTATTTTCTAATTCTGGATTATTTTTCCCTTTTAGATGAAGTTTGATGTCTTTGCTACAAAACTATGAGTAACATTTGTTTTAAAAATGTGAAGTTTGCAATATGTTATTGTATTTTATTATGTTATGTCATTTATTGCAAATTATATTTTTATGTTGTGTTTATTTTACGATGTATTTTGTATTATGTGCCATGGTTTTTACGGCTGATAGTTGTGATATTTATTGTTTACATTTGAAAATATTTTTAAGGGCTTTTATAATTCAAAGTATGCTTTTCAAACTGCACATTAGTGACCTCTTCTCTCAGGCTCCACCATTGCATTGTTCACATAATGTTCAGTAGTGCGAGCTTCTTAAGATAACCACTACTGGCAGCCTCTCAAATTGCCAACTGTTATTGTTTGGATATTTGCAATTCTGATACAATAGTAAAAAAATAAACTCATATTAATAAAAAATGATTAGTCATTTTCAGGTTTGTTTATGGCTGTAGTTGGTGTTTTTGTATTAGTTAAAGTAAGGTTCTGTCTATGGAACCTAGATGTGGTAGGCCTTGATAGTTAGTAAAGATTGGGACTTTGATTTGTGACATATTGTGTATTTCTTTGGTTTATTTTGAGACTTTTGGTTCTAGTTGGGTTAGTAACTGTTACATTTAAAGGGCGTGATTGCGACTGCCAGACTGGCGGTGGCAGTCCACTATCTGCAGCATTACGACTTTGAAAGTCATTGCGGTTGAGGACCGCCGGCTGCTCAAGGAAACAGTTGTTTCCTGTTGGTAACGCAGTAGCGCCACAATCTACTTGCTGCTCATTTATCTCCTGAGGCAGAAGCCGGGAGGCATTATTCAGATAGCGCTTCTTTAAAAAATATTTTATCTTGTTTCTGTGCATTGACCCTTTGTGTCCGTTCCCTCCCCCTCCCTTCACGCAGCGCCTGCGGATTTTATCGCGGCCCTCTTTCCAGTCTAAACATACTTGGCTGTGTCACGGACTACTCACAATTGGCACTCTGCTCCGCTGATTGTAATTTTATCTCCCATTCTCACGCACCCTGGGCGGTTCTTGGCCGATTCAAGGGCAGAGGCTCCCGGGCTGCGCAAATCGGCAGCGGCCATTTTACGTTGGGCACTCCTGGCTCGGCGCTCTAGTCGCCAGTACTTAAACAGCCCATAGAGAGCAGGCGCGAGATTGCTGCTCATTTATCTCCTGAGGCGGAAGCCGGGAGGCATTATTCAGATAGCGCTTCTTTTAAAAATATTTTATCTTGTTTCTGTGCATTGACCCTTTGTGTCTGTTCCCTCCCCCTCCCTTCACGAAGCGCCTGCGGATTTTATCGCGGCGCTCTTTCCAGTCTAAACATACTTGGCTGTGTCACGGACCACTCACAATTGGCACTCTGCTCTGCTGATTGTAATTTTATCTCCCATTCTCACGCACCCTGGGCGGTTCTCGGCCAATTCAAGGGCAGAGGCTCCCAGGCTGCGCAAATCGGCAGCGGCCATTTTACGTTGGGCACTCCTGGCTTGGCGCTCTAGTCGTCAGTACTTAAACAACTAGTTATGACTCCGTGCAGCGGACGCTATCAGCGGGCGTGCCGCATTCGCGCCGGAGTCGTGCCAGAGTCCAGCCCGTCTGCGCCTGTCAGTGACAAGGAAGCGCCAGGGGCCAGGTATGCTGCTGCAGGCGAACCCTTATATTCTTCATCTGTCCACGTGCATTGAAACCCTCTAAACTACCCTGCCATTACTCCGTTACCCCTGAAACTCTTTCAAAAACCCTTGTATGTGGCTGTAATGACACAGTTGCTATGCATAAAACCCCGGATACGGCTCACTGCTGCTCTCCCCTCACTAGGACACCTCTGTCGCTCACCACTGTCCATGCGGGTTTTCTTATTAATTCCCGCTCACTGGTCAAACATAACATCTCTTTCAGGGATTTCATCCCACAGAAAAAGCCCACATGGGCTTTCATTACCGAAACATGGGCTACGGACTCGTCCAAACCGGATCTGTTAAATGCTATCCCCGATGGATACTCGCTGGCCAGGATGGATAGAGTGGGTCGAGTGGGAGGAGGCTTGGGGATATTGTACCACAACTCCATAAAATGTCGGACTGCCCATCTGTCCTCCCCGCTCGAACGCCTTCAGGCAATGCATTTCATTCTCAACCCCTCCCCCACGATCTCCTTCTCTGGAATATTGATCTACAGACCCCCTGGTCTTAGGTCCGCGTTCAGTTTAGAACTCCTTAAGATCATAGAGCCCTATATTGATGACCCTAGTTTAACCATCTTAGGGGACTTCAATTTCCACTTGGAAAACTACAACTCCCCTGACACAGCCCATCTGTTGGATTCCTTATCCTCCTATGGTCTGCCGCTGCACACCCTGGATGGGGTCTTTAGCAACGATTCCCGCCTCCTTACTGGTACCCCTTTCCCCCTGTCGTGGTCGGACCACTTTGCTGTTCCTTTTGATTTTTCCTTTTCTCCTCCTAGCGGCCCTCGGTCTGATCACACCAAGTGGGTATTGAGGAGGAACTTTGGGGAGATTACCAACGACTCCCTTACTCCTTTTCTGGCCACTCTTAAACCCCATTCTACCGGGGATGTCCACATAGCGGCTCTTGACCTCTCTAATACCCTGACGGAGGCTGTCAACTCGCTTGCCCCAGCCCGGCAAGCCTACGCTGCCAGGAAACGACCTTCCACCCCATGGTATTCTGATTCCCTCAGGACTCTCAGACAAGGATGTAGGAGGCAGGAAAGGCTTTGGAGAACACATTTGGACCCCTTAGAGAAGGATAAACACAAATCCCTTCTCAAAGGTTATAAGGCCGCTGTGCTGACAGAAAAACAGGCCTACTACTCCAAACTCACGTCCTCGCTCAAATCTCCGAGTGACTTGTTTAAGATAGTTGACAACCTCTCCCTTATTCAGACTCCTGACCCCATAACAGCCTCCCAGGTTCTGTGCGACCAGATTTCCACATTTTTCCATGAGAAGATCACGGACATTTACACAGACCTAGATACTCTCAACTCCAGCTCCTTATTTACCACCTCTCCAACCTTGAGTTCAGAAACTCAAGCTCCTGTCCCTTCACTTTCCTTTTCCCAGTTCCCCCTGATCACTCCTACACATCTCAGTACGCTGTTGGACAAGCTAAAGTCCGGGTCACCTTTAGACCCATACCCCTTAAAGGTCCTCAAAGATTGTAGACAGAATATTCTACCCCCTCTGTTGGAGGTTATGAATCTGGCCATTTCAGAGGGGGTATATCCCGTCTCCTGGAAACTGGCCACTGTCAAGCCACTACTGAAAAAACCCACCTTAGACCCTGGGATATTAAAGAACTTCCGTCCCATTTCTCTTCTCCCTGCCCTTGCTAAACTCTTGGAGGCCCATCTTAATTTTCATCTGAGTGCTTTCCTTCACAGTACCAACACCCTTGATCCTTCACAGCATGGCTTTTGTAGGACTCACAGCACTGAGTCGGCGCTTACAGTGGTTGTCGACAGCATCCGGTCTAGGGTCGACACCGGTCAGACCACTCTACTGGTATTACTCGACCTTACGGCAGCTTTCGACACTCTGTCTCCTACCATTCTGGTTAGCCGACTCAGTGAGCTGGGAGTCAAGGGCTCTGCACTCAGCCTCCTAACATCCTTCCTAGACCAACGGAAGCAAAGGGTTAAGCTAGGCGAGTATATGTCACCCATTAAGCCTGTGAAGTGTGGGGTCCCCCAGGGCTCCTCGTTGAGCCCGACGCTTTTTAATATCTACGTTGCCCCACTCGTGAGACTCATAAGATCCTTTGGATTAGAAGTTCTTTCCTACGCCGACGACACGCAGATTATGGCCTCCGTATCTCAATCTGTTGGCATAACTGCTCTCAACTTTAAAAACTGTATGGAGGCGGTCGCCGGATGGATGGTCAAGAACTTCCTTAAGTTGAATGGGGAAAAAACGGTGGTCCTCATCTTTGGAGGCAAAAGTGAGACCTGGTCTATGGATTGGTGGCCTTCTGTCCTTGGTGCCTGTCCCTCGCCGTCCCTTTTCGTCCTCAACCTCGGGGTCATTCTGGACACTACTCTCTCTCTAGACAAGCAGGTTAGTAGGACTGTGTCCACCTGCGGCAATGCTCTTAGGATTTTAAGAAAAATCATGCATTATCTTTCCCCTGAGGCACGCAAACAGGTAGTAATTGCGTGGGAGGGGTGGACTTTTGTCAAATAAATTTCCTGTCCTTAGGGGGGTAAGGCAGGGTTGCGTCTTGGCGCCAACCCTGTTTTGCCTCTATGTTAATAACGTCCTATCCCATCTTAGTAATGTTAGGGACAATGATGCCCCCTTTTTGGCAGGCAGGAGGGTGCCGGCTATCATGTTTGCCGACGACACCCTCCTGCTTTCCAAATCTCCGATGGGGATACAGCGGACTCTGGATGGATTTGGTCTTTTCTGTAGACAGTATGGTCTTGAGATCAATACAGGGAAGACCAAATTCATGATTTTTAACCCTTCCCCCAAGACAAGATCAAATCCTTCATTAAGTTCTGTAAGCCTGGAAAGGGAAAAAACGTTTCAATACCTAGGGGTGACCTTGCATGAGAACCTAGCCTGGGAACAACAGATAGCAAGCTCTCGGATCAGGTTGTCTCAACTGTCCGGGGCAATTTTGAAGGTTACGAACACCTCTACCTTCAAACCAATCGCCCCGGCAATTGAAATGTACAAAACTCAAGCCAAGGCGGCTGCAGTATACGGCAGCGAGCTGTGGGGGCATAAGGCTGGGAAAGCGCTGACGAGCGTAGAAAATAACTTTATGAGACGACTTCTGGGCCTCCCCCGTGGCACACCCCTGACTCCTCTAAGATTAGACATGGGACTCTCAAATATAGGGGAAGACCTAGAACTAAAGCCACTAAGATTTTGGCATAGGCTCTGGACCACCAATGAGCTTAAACATTACAGGCAAGATCTTATCCATGTACTGAATTTAAATCAATGTGGCAAAATTCCAGTGTTAGCCTTTGTAAAAAAAGAACTGTATCGTCTGAGTCTCCACGAGCTCTGGGAGGCTCCCGAGATAGGTTGCAATAAAGTTTCTCGCAAAAGACTCATAGAAATCTATAAAGTAAGTAGTCTTGCTTCCATTGTGCTTGCATCCAACAATGGGATTTTAACCCAATGTTTCCTGGAGTCCAAAAATTCTTACTGTTTTGAAAATTTTATGGACATCATTTTTCCTTTAATGGCTAGAAAGTTATTTATTCAATGGAGGCTTGGTATTTGCCACTTAAATCCTTTACGTGCAAATGGGCCAAGGGGGAAGATAAAACATGTCCCGGTTGTGGTCTTTGTGACGAGGAGGAAATTCATGTTCTGTTCTTCTGCCCAGCCTACAACAGGCCCAGGAAACATTGGCTAGTGCCTCTGTGTAGGAATTTGGGCATAAGGAGCCATGTAATTTCATACAGAATATTGAAAACCAATACTTCCCCTCACATAGTATTTGTGATTGCAAAATTTTTAATGGCCATGTGGCATACCAGGAGGAAATTAGTAAAAAACTGATTATTTAAGGATGGTTCTGTTATATATACAGTGTTGTCAATGTATTTCTGGCATAACATCTGGGAATTGATTGCCGTTCTTAGTATTTATTTTTTACAAGTATGTTTTATCTTATGTTTTATTAATATGTATTCTTGTAATGAATCATCATATGTATCTTTTATGGCCTAAATGGCCGAAATAAAGAATGTTTGGATTGGATTGGTAGTAATTGCGCTTATTGGCACCAGACTCGACTATTGCAATGCACTTTACTTTGGCATTAGCAATGGTCTGGTCCAGCGCCTCCAGACTGTGCAGAATGCGGCTGCCCGGTTTGTTGTGGGTGCCCCCAAACGCTCCTCGGGTACAGCCATCAGGAAAAATCTGCACTGGCTCCCCATGCAGGCGAGGATTAATTTTAAGGCCTTATGCCTTACACACCGTGCCCTTAATGAGTTCGGCCCAGAGGCTATCCGCGCCCTTGTGGCCCATTATACTACTGGTAGAGCACTCCGCTCTTCCGGTAAAAGCTTACTAGTTGTCCCTCGTATATCCAAGGCCAGATGGGGTGGAAGGTCCTTCCGCTTCCTCCCACCCAGACTTTGGAATACGCTCCCCAACGACCTGAAGGTGATCTCTTCCCACACTTTGTTCCGTAAGGCGCTCAAGACCTGGCTTTTCCAAGAAGCTTATCTCTAATCCTTCTTTGGGTGATTTTTGAGTTTTCAGCCTACCACCCTCCAGCGCCTTGATACCTACGGGTTAAGTTGCGCTACCTACAAATTTCTTTTAATAATAATAATAATAATCTAAGGTGCTCAGCAGGACTGGCGCAGTCCTACTGAGCATATTACAAATGCTGCCACTGCCAGCCATTTCATGGCAGGAGCCCAGCCATGGAAAGGCTGCGGTGGGGGATCAAAGGGGGCCCAGCAGGGCCTCCATGGGCCCCCGCCATGGGTATACATTCAGGGGGGCACAACATGTGCCCCCTGTCTATATTCCCCCAAAGTTCAAACAGGGCATGGACATCACCGGCTATGCCATGCAGGAACTTTTCTGCAATTTTTTGCTGTTTTTCAGGCACCGCAATGGGAAAGGCAAAGGACCATCCCCCGTGCATGAGTTCAACTCGTAATATGGTGGGTGGTCCTTGCGCAGGTTTGGAACAGCTGTGCCGGCGGAGAGTTGGCGAAACTGAGCCTAACTCGTACTCAGTCCCTTATAGCTCTTGATACCTCTATTCTGCTTTTTGAACTTCTAAAAATCGGTATAGTTAAGGGTGGCTTCATCTTAAATTCCCTTGCAAGGATTTTTGCCACCCTTCCACTACACAGTTTTTTTTTGCCTGTTGTGACATTGTCGTGTTATAAACATTCACCATAGAATATGGTATTTGGGTTGGCATCTGTGACTAGAAAAGTGTAGTCTGCCAACCCGAGTTTTTTCGAAATAGACCACTAGGGGAGTTATTTTATACTCATGTCTGTGATAGTATTGTGATTCTATTAATAAGTTGCATTGTTTTGCTACCTCAGTTACTGGGATGTATGCTATGGCCCTTAATTTTTTTATTTCATGAGCAAATGTGGCATTATACATTTAGGTCCTATTTAGGATGTCGGTCGGAAAGCCTCCGACCGCAGGTCAAAGTCTTTCTGACTGACATCCTTGGTTTGAATTCCAACCTCTGTATTACGATTATGGCAGTCGGAATTCAAACTAGCTGGTCATTCCGGCTTGCTTCCGGCAGGGTCAAGGAGCCTTCCATAATACCATGCGGATGATGTTTCCGCCATCGGGATTATGATGTCGGTTTTCGTCAGGCTCTCCATGTCGGGCTTTCTGACATGAAAAACCTGTTAGAAAGCTACTTTGGAGCCCCTAGAGGGCCCTCTTTTTCAGCAAACTCCAGTTGAGGGCCAAGGCGGCACCTATGGCGCCCCTCTGAAAATCCCTGCACTGTGTAGGAGGCACGATGAGGCACAGGGATATACACTGACACTAGTGAATGTCTAATAATTTTTCTGTTTACAGTCAGTGAGTCAGAGTACCAAACACTTTTAATAATAACATGCATTGGCAAGCCTAAAGGTGTAGCCTACACAAATACACATAATGAGCAATCACCTCAGTGCGTTCAACACGAGCAGTAAAACCGTGCCATAAAAACCTAGACATCACAGATGACTCCTTTCCAGAAAACTACAATCTGGAGCCCAGAAACAGCTTGATGTGTTTCACCACAACCATACACATCCTGGATATGTAAAAACATAGTTTAGTGGATGCCTGGGTTGTCAGTGAAATAGGTGAACATGTTCCACTGAAATATCTCTTCACTTTAGCACTCTACTCTACACTACTGCACTCGACACCTCTGTGCTGTACCCTGTGCCAATCCAATCTATCCTGAACCACTCCACTCTATGTCACTTCACTCTACTCTGAAACAACCTACTCAACACCATTGCACACTACGGCACTGCATTCTACTATGCACCACTCTACTCTATGCCACTGCAATTTATGCCACTCTACTTTGTGCCACTGCACTCTAAAATACTCTATTCTGCAAGACTGCACCATCAGCCGGTGAACTCAATGCCACTCTACTCTGAACTCTATACTACTGAATGTTATGCAACTGCAAGCCATTTCACTCTGTCACTACACTCTATGACACTCTGTTCTACTCTGTACCACTGTACTCTACTCCACTCTACTCTGAGCCATTCTACTCCCTGCCACTCTACTTTGTGCCACTGCACTCTACAACACTCTACTCAGCAAGACAGCACTCTCCACCACTGAACTCAGCACCAATCTACTCTGCACCATGAAAAAAATGAAATACCAGCATTTGTAAAGTGCACAGCTACCTCTGGAGAGGTGTCCTGGCGCTACGGGTCGTCAGGAAGATTAAATGAACTATTGCCCAGGGTCACAAAGTGCTGGGCTAACCTGCCGCTAGCACTGGGGATCGAATTGTTGCCCCGTGTTCTGGAGTCAGCCGCCCTAGCCACTGCACACTACACCATTGCACTCTATGCTACTCTATTCTGCTCTGCACCACTGTACTCTACACCACTGATCTCTGCCCCACTCTTCTCAGCACCACTCTGCTCTATTCCACGGCACTCAACTCAGTACCACTC
Source organism: Lissotriton helveticus (assembly GCF_964261635.1). NCBI lineage: Eukaryota > Metazoa > Chordata > Amphibia > Caudata > Salamandridae > Lissotriton > Lissotriton helveticus. The sequence goes on along the minus strand of NC_136072.1, from coordinate 1,138,452,579 downwards.
AACTCTATGGCACAGTACTAAACTCCATGCAACTACACTCTGCATCACTCCATGGCACGTTAATCTATTCTTCACCACTGCACTCCACACCAGTGTAGTCAATGCCACTGCACTCTATGCCACTCAACTCTACACCTCTGCAGTCTACCCTGCACCACTCCACTCTACCCTGAATCACTTCTCTCTAGGCCACTGCACTCTAAAACAATCTCCTCTACGCCACTCTACTCTACTTCACTGCACTCTACGTCAATGAACTCTACTCTGTGGAAGAGGTGTGGCGCCGCGGCCAGGGCGACTGACTCCGGAATCTGGGGATCACGGTTCGATCCCTGGCACCGGCGGCAGATTAGCCCAGCACCATGTGACTCTGGGCAAAAGCTTGCTTAATCTTCCCGACGGCCCCCAGCGCCTAGAGACCCTAACGGGTGATTGTGCGCTTTACAAATGTGGATATTATTATTATATTATTATTACACCACTTTACCCCAAACCACTGTACTTTACACCACTTTACTCTAGGCCATTCTAATAACACTCCACTCTATGATACTCCACTCTACAACACTCTAATCTACTCTTAATCTACTCTATGATGTTCTACTCAACTCCCTCTATGCCACTCTATGTTACTTTACTCCACTCTTTTCTTCGACACACTACTTCACTCTACTCCAAACCATTTTATGCAACTACACTTAATACTAGTCCACCCTAGTCTACAACTCAAATCCCTTGTATGCCATTTCACTCTCCTACACTACTCCACTCTATGCTACTCCACTCTACGACAATCTACTCTGCTCTATGCCACTGTATTCTACAACACTCTATTCCACTCTATGCAACACCCTCTACGCCACTTTCACTCTGCTCTACAGCACTCCACCACACTCTATGTCACTCCACAACTCTCTACTCCACTCTGACACTCTAAAACCACTCTACTCCCTCCATGACACTCCAGGTCACTCCATAAAACTCCACTTCACTCTGCTCCACACCACTCAACTCTATACCACTCCACCCCACTCCATAATACTCCACTATACTCCACTTTGTGGCACTCCATAACACTCTCCTTTACCCCAGTAACCTTTAGCAATGTTGAACAGCAGCCATGCTGGTGTGCAACAAGGATAAAACATATTGGCACTAGCTCTTGCAAAGTCGAGACCTATTGGCTTTGTCAATGCTTGTTTAAATGGTAGATATTATTCCTTATTCCTTGCTCAAAGTAAATTTTTATTTTTTGTGGATTGTAATTGTTTTAGAGTTTATTTTATGTAATAGTTCTTGTTATTTGGTAAAAGTGCATAGACTAAGAGGATGCTGTTGTTTTCATATTGCTCATGGATTGTGTGAATGGTGAATGGGCATGATTCAAACTTGCCATCCATCATCCATGTGTTGCTCTGGGCATGTTTTATTAGGGTCCTATTAGTATCATGTATAATTATTCCTTTCTCATTGTTACCATTGTCGTATAAAAGAAAATTTTCATTAGAGTGTGTTTCTGGGATATTTATGTCCTCAAATCTTTTTGGAGCAGGAGGTGTTTCTCTAGTTCTGTCTAAAAGTCTTTTTAAATCAGGTGCTGCCCTGTAGTATTATATAGAACACTGGGTGTTGTATTTTATTAGACTGTCACAGTAGGCTCTTGTGAGATTGTGCTACCTACCCTGAGGTACTGCAATATATTTTTACTACAACTTCTGTTATGTTGGGAGGATGATTATGACCTGTAACATTTTCAATAATATCATTTTTGAACCGGCCCCATATCAGGAATTAGAATAATACTTTATACATTTTCAGTGCAATCGTTCACTACTTGTATGTTTTTGTTGTACGTACACCCTATGTGATTTAATAATACTTTTCCTTTCTATGATCTTGTGTTTATGACTTTGTCAAGCATTATATCTGAGGTTTATACAGTATTAAAGTTTTAGTTAAACACTAATAATATGTTTTACTAGATAATTATTTTTATATTTGTAAAACATTTCTCTACATTTAATTTAATTTCATTTGTTAATCTTTTTGATTTTAGTTTTAAAAGGGAAATTGTTAGTTAAATAGTTTATTAATTTATTTCATATTACTTACTTTTTATTTGTCATTGTGGTGCTTGCTTTAAAAATGTGTGGCTAACTTTATTTTCAGTGCTGTTTTCTTTTCAGTTTGGATTGATGTTTTTTTTCTGTATTTAGGCAACATGAAAAGAAATAGATATAGTCAGTGGGTGATTGAACTATGCATTGTTAGTTGTTCTTAATTTATTTTAGCTTACATATAATTTATTTAACTTACTTTCATTTATGTTGTTTGTTTTATTTGGAGCTGTCCTTTTGTGTTGTGTGTCTCAGCAATCCAGAAGCATTTCAGCTTCTTTTGATGAAGTTTTTTAGTGAAACGATTTATTGAATATTTCTGTGGCTTTTTTATATTCCTTTTAACTACCTTGGTTTCATGACTCTCTTATAGCCATCAAACAGGAATGTCAGAGACAAAAATGCAAGTGTCACTCAGGTTATAAGAGAGAGGAGTGGGACAAGTACAAATCCTGTGTAGGCAACTATAAGACATCAATTTTGGCGGCCAAGGCAAAATATTATACACCAGAAATAAATTTAGCTGCCAATGATCCCGAAACCCTATTTCAAACGATAATAAAAATTATCACCCCAATGTGGTCTAATCTATCAATATTCAACTAAGAATTTTGTGATTCTCTACTGTGTTCCTCTCAGGAAAAGCTCAAAAAACAGTGGAAGTTTGTCACACTAGATACTGGATCTCACACTGCACAACACTAGAAGCTTTTCACTCTGCCACTACTGTGAGCTTCCCACCAGTGCAAGGTTGTCACATGGCTCACATGTGAAAGCTTGTCACACTACACACCAGTGCACGCCTTTTCAACTTCCCACCACCAGTATAGGCAATCTCCTGTTGCTCAGCAATGCAAGCTTCCCACACTGCCCGCCAGTTTGAACGTCTCGCATTGTCAGAAGGTGCAAGCTTCTCAGACTTACCATCAGTGTTAGAATGTCAATCTGCCCACAAGGGCACGCTTTTACACTGACCACCGGTAAGAGCATGTCACACTGACAAGCAGCGTGGGTTTCTCACAATCACTTTTTCCAAACGTATGCTTTTCAAACTGCCCTCTAGTGCCCTCTTCTCTCAGGCACCGTCAGTGCATTATTCACATAATGTTCACTAGTATGAGCTTCTTAACCTGCCCACTAGTGGCAGCCTCTCAAACTGCCAACCAGTTTTGCAAAGCTTCTCACACTATGGACCAGTGTGCTTTACAGACTGCTCAGTGAGCTTCACACTCTCCGAAGAACAACGGATTGCTCGTGTGGGGGTGTGCAGAATATTACTTCTCCATGCCCATTCAACCCTTGGCCTTTCCTGCTGAATGTGAACATGTGCTTTGGAGTCAGATTATGACGGGATGAAAGTACATCGCAGTGAAAAGACATAGCATCAAAGAAAGAAAGAGACCCGAGGCTACAGGGGTGCTCTGTGGTGAGAGTGGGGAAGGCGAGGGCTAGCATAGCCCACGACGCCGTTATGGCGGTCGCACTAGTCCCCGGCTTAGGAGAGGGGGAGACCGCGTCAGCAATGACGTGGCACTCCCTCCCACATTGTAACGAATAGGCAAGAGGCGGCACTGTTGAACCGGAAGCACTTCGGTGCTTACGGTCCAAAACGTCCAGCCTGTGCCCAGGTAGACCGGTCTGATCCGGTCAGCCTGGGCGCCCACTTTATAAGGGGGAAGTGGGGAGCAGGACAGTCTCTTGTCCTTGCTCCCCACAGGACTATCCACCAGGCCGGCTGTGGGCCAGTAATCTTTTTCTTTTCTTTTCCTGCAGGTTGCCGTGTCAAGAGCCAGAGTAGTGTTGGAACGAGTGGTGGTTTTGCAAAGCTACGATTCAGCAGGAGAAGCCTTTTTTCTCTGACACTCCCTTTGCAGGAACATGCAGCTGCAGCAGTTCTGGGAGCCAGTAGCTGGAAGAGGGGAGCGGTATTGTCGGTGCGACGCTACGAGCAACGGGAGGAGCCTTGTTTCTCCGTCTCTCCCCTTTGGCAGATCACGCAGCAGGGGCAGTGCTGGGAGCCGGAAGCTTGAAGAGTAGGAGCGGCTCAGATCGGGGACCTCCGGGCAGCTTTGAAACAACGGGAGCAAGTGGCGTGCAAGTTCAGCATTTAAGGAATGTACGGGCGTGTGCTTCTGGGTATAGAACCAGAGCCACTTCGAAGTCAGCACGCTTGCTTGCATCAGCGGGATAATTTCTTGCTAGTAAGGGGTCGGCGTGGGAATTTTAACGTGCACATTTGTTTAACGCATTACTTCAGGCCAAGCTGGGGCTGGGTTAATGGTGGTACTATAAGCTTAAATACCGAGCGGCCTAGCAGTCCCAGGTGCATCTGTATTTTCAATGGAGCGACCAGCTAGCAGCCTGATCAGTGCTAGCGTCTACCGCAGGGGAGTTTCATGTAGCAGCAGTCTATTAGTGAGCACGCTCGCGGCGCCTATAACAGCTCAGCATGTTGTGTCTCTATCTAGGACCCTAATTCGATATTCCCGATTTATGCCCTTATGTGGCTATAATAAATAATATCCTTATAAAGGCATAAGAATCATATCCATATTTAGTAATAGCCCATGCAGTCCAAATATGGCAAGGCTACTCCCCTAGACTCCTAGAAAGTACAACGCGTTCTTTAAACAAACCAAACCTCCAGCAGCCCGGGAAATCCCCCTGCTCTTGTTTTGATTTGCACAAGAACTCCTAGAGTCAGAAAGAACTGTTAGTTCTTGGTGACGTCTTATGTCCAACCTTACGTCAAACCCGGCACCTTTCAGGTATAAATATACCAACGTTGCCTTAAGCAAACACACGGTGGTTTGGAGCAGAGCGGCTATCCACTTGCCCGAGAGCCCAACTGATGCAAGAGCCCACGGACGCCGCCCCTCCCTTTTGACACACTGAGAAAGACGCTGTCTTTTTCTCCAGCCGAGAAAATCCATCTCTGGTGTTTCCAGCCGCCCTTGCGGGTTGCTGGGATATCGAGTCCTGAGAGAGAGATACCAGACCTCCTACATTCTATTACCAAGGTACGGAGCTGACTAAACCCTTAAGAGAATTCTTGATCCAGATCCTTGGCAACAACCAACTTAACTTAATCTGCTACTTACTTACTCCTTCCCACGTATTAGGCTTAGGTCAGGTACACCGGGGTAGGCATAGATTAGAAGCACCAGTTGATTACGTTAGTCAATGTTTTTATGTATGTATATATTTTATCCATTTTAAAGTATCATATGGCTAAGAAACCATATCAATGCTTTTACAGTATTATTTTATAATACTCCTTTTACTGTACACACTTTACTTTATAATAAGTATTGCAATTGTGGCAATTCATTTCTCTTGCATGAGAAAGAAGACTGCTCAATAAATAACACCTTTTATTGAAAACGCCCGTCTCTCTATTTCTCTGCACTCTGGTGAAACTAAGTACGCACGATTGACTGAGTGAAATAGTTGTCTATTGTTTTCACACGACTCTAGAGATACACTCTTTATTCTGAGGGAGCAAAGTTGTCATGTTATATGGTTGTCAGAAGCTAATCCCTTCTTGTCTATCCAGGGAAGTTAAACTCCTCCTTGTTTACTCGAGAAAGTTTCTAGTGACCTCTGAGCTAGCTGGCAAAACTAATTAAGTCTAATATAGTCAGTAGAGACCTAGTCGACCTCAGTCCTACGTCTACACTACTGTTTATATTATTCCAATGCGCAGAGCCTATTGGGAATATAGGAACGACACTACATGGCACCCAACGTTTGGTAAGGCGATAATCTAACGCAAGACATTAGAGTAACTCAGTCGTGCTTTTTCACACAGACCCTTTTTCCCGTAAATACTCCAAAAGACGTCTGGAGTGGGTAAAAGGTTAAATCCGCCGGAAGTTAGTAAGAAGAGATTCCTATGTATTATTTTTTGGTTTAGTCAACGTTGAAGGATACAGTGTTCCAAAATATTGTGCACCTAATCTTTGTTTCCCTTGAAACTTGATCTGCAACAAAAAACTTTCTGTTAGTAAAAATGACGGAAAGTGACGACGAAAGGGAGGCAGCTAGAATAGCAGCTCAACTCCTAGCGGATGACACAAGTCTCCAAAAAAATGACCCGAATGCTATAATCATTCCGGTAAATGTAAGAAAAACTATAACTAAAAAACTTATAGAAAATGGAGTATCATCACGAGGTAGTACAGTAATATTCGTGGTAGAGGCCCATGAATATCGACAGTCAGAGGTATTCTACTCATGAATAAACTTTCCAGCAGCAAACGCTGTAACACACGAATTCCACTATTACAAAATAGAGGAACCTCCGGATGAATATGCTCCTTTCGAGGACGTTGAAATCCCACTAAATTACCAAGAGCACCTGCTCTGGTTTAATGGTGCCCTAAAACATCAAAATCACATCACCAGGCTCGGTCCACTAGGTAGACCAGGAGTCACGTGGCCGGTTCTAGCCAGCGACACACCACATCCAGACATTGAAAAAATGTCAGACCGAGAGCTCTTAGCTCAACTAAAACTGTTAATTAAAATACACAGACAATTGGTCCAATATGTCATGAGGACTTCAACAGTTCAACCAGCAATAACAATTCCAGAGACCACCCCACACCAGGGGAACACAAATAAAATCACACCACAAAATATACAATCAGCCATTGCCAAAGTACCTACAAAACGGGAACAAATTCCATTCTGGTTAGCTCAGAAAATCACTCAAATAGAGGCAGTATTTCCTGATACTACGCCTACTGAGAAACACAGAATTCTGACTATCTGTCTTCCAATGGGGATCGCACCACATATGGAGGACTGTGACACTTGGGGCACAGTCTTTGCTTCGATTTACACAAAAACACATGGTGTTCCATCCATGGCGGTTATACCAGACGTACTAGGACAGATTCAAAATGAATACGGTCCAGAACCTACTTTAACTCTGGGTATGAAATTACTGAAAGACTTCCAACAGGTCTCGGCTATATTATTAGTCAACATAAAAGGAGAAGCAGCATCTGTGGCGATCCACCAGAGATTGAAAGAAACAGATATAGCAGAACAACCATTTGAACTTGCCAGAATCATAGAAAAATCCTATGAAGAACTAGGTAGAGATAGTTTGGGTGGGAAACCAGTAAAACCCCAACTACTTGAAAATCCTGAAAAAACGTTTATTACAAATAATCTAAATACTCCAAAAAAGAGTTGGGATGGAAATAAACAATCCACTCCCAAAGAAAAACTATTCCAGTCCAGAGGAAAGTCTCCTCAACGGAGAGATAGATCTCCAGATTGAGGTGGCAAGTCTCCCCAGAGGGAGCCCTCTGAGAAAAGATACAACCTTAGAGATAGGGATAAATCGAGAAAACCTGACAGATATCAAGATATTGATACACGTCCCTCTCGATCTTTTCAGACTTCCTCACAGAAATCGGAAAGAAGAGGACAGTGAGAACACATAGAAGAGCACGTCAAGTCCAAAGACAAGGAACCTGCTCATCAAAGTAAAAAATTACAAATTCCAAAGAAGAAGGTAGCTAGTATTAAAATAATAAAACATGCCGAGGATATTGAGGACCCAACTGAAAAACGGAGAGTGGGCCCAGACAATGCTAGACAGTGCAGCAGAAGTGACAATAGCTCGCAAGATCTTGATGAATCTTCTGGAGACAGTGGACACGAAGGAATACATTCAAGTGGAAACTGCAGATACCAGAGTTTGTAAACCTCATAAAATATACAAAATAACATTACGTATAGAGGGGGACAAGACTAGGAAAGTAAGGGGTCACTTTTGGGATAACCTTTCGAAAGGCTATGACATCCTGTTAGCTGAAAAAGACTGGCGAAGAAATGATTATGCCTGCCTTCTCAAATCACATTTCAACTCATAAAAAATCCATATATGCAAGAAAATGGGCAGTGGCCCAAGCTCCTGCATTATATAAAAATCATGTAGGATGGGATGAGGATTCTCCTCATCACAAAATCCAGTTAAAAAATCAACCCACTACATAAAGGCAGTACCCAGTTAAACAAGAAGCTAAAAAACAAGTTAGGTAGTTCTTGTATCAACTTGAATATCAGGGGGTGATTGAAACATGCACCTCACAAATGAACAATCCTTTGTTTCCTGTCTCCAAGCCAGATGATTCATATCGTCTAGTTTTGGACTACAGACACCTTAATTCATGTTGCAAAACATTTGCAGTACAAAACTCACACAATGCAGCACTAATGAATAACATCGTGCGCAAAAAATATAAAACGACATTAGACATCTCTAATGGATTCTTCTGTCAAAACATTGCACCTGAAAGCAGGTATTTGACCACTTTCTCAATAATGGGGTCGCAAAAACACTTCTGTCGACTCCCACAGGGATTCAAGAATAGCCCAGGATTATTCTCAGCAAGAGTAACAGAGTTTCTACAAATATATGATGATGAGGCATTATCTTATGTCGATGACATCTATCTCACAGATGATGACCTGGAGACACACTTGAAAAGAGTGAACACCATAATACTTGGGTTTGCAGCTGAGGGTTACAAATTCAACTTTAAAAAGTCACGAATTGCCCATCTAACTGTCCTATTTTTAGGATATGAATTATCAAGTGAAGGCAAAAGCCTAGCAGACAACTTCTTAGAGAAGTGTGCTGTACTCCAAGCACCTAAAACGCTGAAGAACTTACAATCAATATTAGGTTTCATGAATTTCGGAAGAACATACATTCTAAATTATGCAGAGAGGGTTAAACCTGTCTATGAATTAATAAAACCTGATTTCAAACCAATAAATTGGACTCAGAAACACACAGAAATTTTAAGATCATTGCAAACAGACATGTTAACTAAAACAAAATTACAAACTCGCGAAAACATACGCAACCTTGTAATCCGAGTCATCCCAGGAAGATGCGGATTCACGTACCTGACCTCTAATGAGGGAGAAACGGTACCAATAGCTTACAAATCACATTTGTACACACAAGCTGAAATGAAATTCAGTTCTACTGAAAAAATTCTAATAGCGGTTTAAACTGCTGCAGCAAACGAAAGAGCCCAAGCCCAAGGAAGAAGGATAACTGTTTTAACAGCAGAATCAGCCCTTCAGGCATTAACAAGCCCACGCAATTTGACTGCCGTGGCATTACATCCAAAATGGATACAATGGGAAAATTCTCTTGCTGCAGAAGACGTGAAATACTATTTTGACCCGAAAATGAAAAAACTAGAAAATCTAGAATATGAAGAAGAATATCCACTGCCAATCGAAATTCTGCCTCTCGAACAGTACACATGTGTAATCTACATGGACAGATTTGCACAACACTACGATGTAGAGGAAAAATCCTACAATGCAGCGTGAGCGATTGTTAAAGGTCGCTGGCGCTTTGGTAAATTCAGACCAATAATAACTAAAACTGAATCACTCAGAAACTGTTCAACTCAGCGAGCTGAAATAAGATCTTTAAAGATGGCGCTGGAAAATGCCGATCGTGAATTCCCCACACTAATAGTGTGCGATTCGCATTACTGCATCAAGTCTTACCATAATGACATGCAGACCTGGATTCAAAACGGTTACAAAGATGACACAGGTGCCACAATAAAGCATACAACGCTTTGGGAACAAGTAGTTCTTTTACAGAAAGAACTACGAAAGACTCACGTGATACATACACTGAGTCATCAACGTGATGGCGTTCACGTTGCAGGGAATTCATTGGCTCTCAGAGCCACAGCGGAAGCGGTTCAACCGGCTTCCGTAGCCACAAAAAAGCGTTCTAAAAAATACATAGACGGAGAAACAATGCTGTCGGTAAAAGCGTCTTTAAAAGGCGACTATGCAGCATTACCTCTGAACTATCCACTCAGTTATACATACATAATTGATGCAAACTCCGTTCCTTTTCCTAAAATCCGTGGAGTGGGGGATAGAGTAATTCCAAACACGAACAGGAGAGTCTTTTTAATAGCAGACACCCACATGGGATTGGGTCTAAGACACAAAGAGATCGTGAAATCTCTAAAAGAATGACAATCAGAATACTGGTGGCCGGGGATGAACTTGCAACATAACAAATTTGCAAAGGATTGTCCAGACTGCAACCGAGATCGCAGTCATGAACCGACCGGAGTATTGCCAGGACCCCTTTGTTAGAAAGCATCAAGCTATCTATACGCAGAAATCCAGCAGGAGAAATGCGTCCCCATAAATATTAAGACTAGATTCACTTAATATGCAGACACCAGCGCTCGGCTGACGCCAGAACTGTTATAAAAGATTTGCGGGTCTTTATCGGCATATACGCAATTGGCATGCTACATTCTGACCAGGGTCCTGCGTTTAGCTCTCGAGCTTACAAAGAGCCCATGACCAGCATGGGCATTGCATTGCGGTACTCTTCTCCATTCCATCCTGAGGGAAATGCGGTAGTGGAAAGAAAAAAACGTGACATAAAGCAATCTATAACGGCGAGGGTATTAGGTTCGGGTGATGGGTGGGTCAAACATTTAACAAGTGTCCAACGTAGTCTTAACAATCTGCCAAGAAATTCTCTAAAATGTCTCACTCCCTACGAACTATTGTTCGGTTCTAGAATGCATATCCAGGACTTAGATAGTCACACTTCAGTGGTAGAAGAAAAATGCTTTGATATCAAAGACCGTTTGGCTGATTTACAGGACTTAAATGAAACAAGAAGAAACCTGAGTAACATAAAGTTAAAACAACAACCAACAGCCACTGAAGAAAAACCACCTGTCCCAGCAATACCTGTCTGGATTACAAAAATTGGGGATCTGGTCAGAGAAAAGATCGCGGTGAAGAAGGAATTTGGGCCTTCTTACAGAAAAGCAGTACCTGTCTTAGCTGTCAGCGGAACAAGATCAGTTGTACTACTGCCCCTTGCTGGTAAAAAGGAGAACCGAGTTGTATCCATCGACCTGGTAAAACCACAATCATGTGGCCAATAATACGTAGTAGGCCCAGTGGACTCCCAAGAAATAGCAGAATACCAAAAGTTGCTACAATCCAAGAGGTTCAAACTGAGAGACTAATCACATTTGATAAACCTGCAGTGAATAAAAAAGGACTATGCAATAAAGCCATGTAACTTGTGTCTCTTGAAACCCAAATTGCAACAGTTTGTCAAGAAACACCAGTCTACAACGATGTAGCCTCAGACTATGCTAGTGAAACAAAGAAAAATCCAAAAGCAAATGAAAATCCGCAAGCAATTCCAACAATTGACAGAACTGCATCTGGCTACTTCATCAATTTCGATGACTTTTCTGATGATCCAAGTGAACATGAAGAAACGTCGGCAACAAAAACTTTCAAAGACAAAGTAACTGAACTCTTTCATCAACTCAAAGAAACCTATCTGATTTCTCCATGGATTGAATTTTGGATTGTGTTAGGTGTACTGTTCCTCCTGCTTTGGCTCATCATGGTTCTATGTTTGGGAAAATTCATTGATGGAACATATAGTAAAATGGACACAGCAAGTTAGAACATCAGCTTGGTCCTAAAGCCTCACACATCCTCTCACATCACAAAAAGAGAACTGTCACCAGTGAACATCACAGCAAATCCAATACCAGGTGGGGTAGCATGGGACAAAACTGATTATGAAATTCATGGCCCGATTGAGCTCTTGAAATATCCACACCAGTTCAAGGTTTCATTAAGTGACTTTGTAAGACCAAGTACTTTCGCTGATGATTGGGACTTTGAAAATATTAATAATATGATGTCAGATTTAGTAATGTCAGCAAAATTTACAGAACATGATTATTTACAGGGTTCATCAAATTATGAAGAAATGTACTGCTATAATCACTTTGGTCATCACTATTTGCGTAAATCTGCACAGCCTAGAAATGTTTTTAATTATAACCAATGGGAACATTGTGCAACACCGCCTAAAGGCAGCTCGAAGACATTTTATGAGAAATTCCCATACTTCTCAGAGTTTAACACAAGTGATGGAGAAACGTTTTATTGTAAAATGTTAAATAAGACAGGAATGAAAACAATGTTGACAAATACTAAATTGATTTATTCTGAAACATTTTATGAAAAAATGACTACATTTGGTTTTGAATTTTGGAAAAACGACATTGAAACAAAAACCATCTGGGGTACAAAAGAATGGCAGGTCCAAGGCCTAGAAGCATTGTTTAGAGCCTGCATCATCCCAGAACAAATAATATTCTTGAATGACACCATTCAACAGACAACCTGTCTTGGCCTAGCCAAAATTAAAGACTTAAACAAACCGTCTATTCCAAAGCCCATACCTGATAGTAATACCACTACAGATGTGGAGATAGACGTAGCCCATATTTTACACAAAAACAGAAAGAATCCTGATTGGAAAAAATGGTTGATCTGGCCCACAGACACAAATAACTGTCAAGACAGATTCCTGAACAAAACAAAGGGGTTTAAACAGACCAGGCCAGACCCTAGATACTCCCAGAGACAACATCCAGGGATAGTTACAACATTCAGTGTAGGGAAACTCTGCCTTGAATGGCTACAGAAATCCACACTGGCTGAAATTAAGCAACACTTGACTTTACTTAAAGACGGTGCTGACTTGCGTGATTTCATACTGGGACCACGGAAACAGCATCAAAAACGTTTCATAGCGGCCGGTATATACGCTGCATACAACGAGGCTTGGAAAGAAACACAAATTGAAACAGCAGAAAAAATACGAGAATTTGATCGTATTAATTTGGAAAAATCACTTTCTGTTGTGGACAATGGGTTAACGACTCTGTCCTCCAGAATATATTCACTGGACAGTATTGTATCATCTGCTATTGAAATAATAGAGCAGCACTTACTAATGTTACAACATGGTCAGTCCCAATTACGTTCTATTGTACAGCTTGGCTGGACGATGCAAAATCTGCGTTCAGGCTACGTGCCATGGGGTTTAATCAACGTAACGTCATTATTCTCTGTCTTTAACCTTACTGATAAACAAATCAGTTTGGCACAAAAAGGAGCAGAAATTTACGATTCTGAGCATTGAAAAACTTGAGAGATTATCATTGACAATGTCAGAAAGACCTGTCATTGAATGGATAATACACGGAATTATTACAATTCCGATAACAACTTTCCAGTTTAAATATTGCCAGGAGTATATACCAGCGGGCCAGTATGAAAGGTTGGGTAAAGGATGCATCAAGTCAACATGGAAATTACCTTATACACACAAATGTTATAGTGAAAAGAAAAAAGAGGTATTCCTTAGTGGTAACAATTGTAAAAAATCACTAAGTGGTACACTCCTGTGTCAAGGTATTAACTGCATGGAGCCTGCGAAGGGTCTTCAAATAACCTTTCATGTCACCTGCACGGCACTCCTGCAAAACAGATAGAGCCATTTTTCAGACAGCTTTCCAACGGCAGCTACGTTCTAATAAGTGACCACAGCTGTTGTGGCATGGTGCCAGGAAAAGCCTATCTTGTGAGCGTTAGTTTCATGGTCACTTGCTGTATGCAAGTATTGTATCCAAACAGCAATCCAGACATGGAGGCGGCAATATGGCCTCGTTTGAATATCTCTTCTATTCGAATTGATACTTTAAGCAGAATGAAGTCTATTCTTTTACAGACAACTGTGCCTTTAACCTCGTCCAAAGAGACGTATGATCTACAAGTTGCAAGGACAGCAGCAGAGATACATTCCCTATTATCAACAAATTGCCCCGTACATTTCGTTGAAATGTTAATCCAAATTTTAAACATGTCTGATACCAATGGCATCGCACATGTATTTAAGACAATTTTTTCGGGACTGTTAACACCCTTTGAAACAGTTCTGGGCATCTTTCTGAATTTTGTCCATTCTGTCTTCGGCGGTCTGCCTCTAATTTTGGGACTCGTAGCAGGAATTTTATTTTTGATCCTTCTGCTCCGATATGGCAAGCCAAGCCACAGACAAAACTCCAGCAACGATGGGAGAAACGATCCTAGCAATACGCTACCGGGACCACATCACTAAAGTCCTCGGATTAGCCCGGCTAAGAAATCTAAGCGCAACCTGGTTTCTTTCATTCAGACCTATCTGGCAAGATTGCATCTTACCTGTGCTTCGATGTCTGCTATGCAGAGAAGAATGCGTGTTTGACATCTGTCTTACACTTCCATCAGCAGTACCAATGGATATCGATACTTTGCTAGGTCCAGTAAAGACTCATGCATCATGTTGTCCCCAGCGGCTACCTATTCTGATGACGGCATTCGTTGAGACTTCACCACTACGAGTAGGTGGCGGTGAAGTACGAGAGGAAAGCAGCACCAAACAGGTACAACCTTATGTGAGCATTGCTGATCCTGACATCGATGATAGCAATCATTCTCACATATGCACAATTTCAGCATTTTTTAACTTGGTCGAACTTTCACCTGATGTCGTAGACCAATTTTTTGCAAGCCTGTCTGAAATGATGTTCTCCCCTGAACAAAAAGAATAACTTTTTTAAAACAACGAGCACACAGCGTTCCCTGAACTCTGAATTCGGCCTTCAGTTTTGACAAAGACAGCTACTGAAAACAATTGGAACTATTTTTTCCCTTGAGAGCGAAATTATTACGTTTTTTCCACTTCCAAAATATTTACCATTTTTCTGGCACAAAGTACTCTGCTTAAAGTAGAACTATTCTTAGAGAACAGAGCTTCTATTTTAGGAACTCTAGAGACAATATTTTACCTCAGCCCCTAGCACATGTACAGCATTGTATAAATATGTGATGGAATGGTCTTGACCTTCTTTTCAGTACTAAGAGCCATTTCATGTGTAATTTTCGCAATTTCATTCAGCTGATATATATATGCATTTAACTGAATGATACCACTGCTTGAAAAGCGTACAGTACCAATACTCATTTTCGTGTATTTACCATATACCATTTCAAATGCGATTTTTTGTATTTTGGGGTGGGTTGTTAAACACACATGTATCGTTATGTTTAATATTGCTTAGTTTTAGTAATGATGGACAATAATTCGTGGGGTGGGTGTTGTGTTTCTATCTAGGACCCTAATTCGATATTCCCGATTTATGCCCTCATGTGGCTATAATAAATAATATCCTTATAAAGGCATAAGAATCATATCAGTATTTAGTAATAGCCCATGCGGTCCAAATACGGCAAGGCTACTCCCCTAGACTCCTAGAAAGTACAACGCGTTCTTTAAGCAAACCAAACCTCCAGCAGCCCGGGAAATCCCCCTGCTCTTGTTTTGATTTGCACAAGAACTCCTAGAGTCAGAAAGAACTGTTAGTTCTTGGTGACGTCTTATGTCCAACCTTACGTTAAACCCGGCACCTTTCAGGTATAAATATACCAACGTTGCCTTAAGCAAACACACGGTGGTTTGGAGCAGAGCGGCTATCTACTTGCCCGAGAGCCCAGCTGATGCGAGAGCCCACGGACGCCGCCCGTCCCTTTTGACGCACTGAGAAAGACGCTGTCTTTTTCTCCAGCCGAGAAAATCCAGCTCCGGTGTTTCCAGCAGCCCTTGCGGGTTGCTGGTATATCGAGTCCTGAGAAAGAGATACCAGACCTCCTACATTCTATTACCAAGGTACGGAGTTGACTAAACCCTTAAGAGAATTCTTGATCCAGATCCTTGGCAAAAACCCACTTAACTTAATCTGCTACTTACTTACTCCTTCCCACGTATTAGGCTTCGGTCAGGTACACCGGGGTAGGCGTAGATTAGAAGCACCAGTTGAGTACGTTAGTCAATGTTTTTATGTATGTATATATTTTATCCATTTTAAAGTATCATATGGCTAAGAAACCATATCAATGCTTTTACAGTATTATTTTATAATACTCCTTTTACTGTATGCACTTTACTTTATAATAAGTATTGCAATTGTGGCAATTCATTTCTCTTGCATGAGAAAGAAGACTGCTCAATAAATAACACCCTTTATTGAAAACGCCCGTCTCTCTATTTCTCTGCACTCTGGTGAAACTAAGTACGCACGATTGACTAAGTGAAATAGTTGTCTATTGTTTTCACACGACTCTAGAGATACACTCTTTATTCTGAGGGAGCAAAGTTGTCAGGTTATATGGTTGTCAGAAGCTAATCCCTTCTTGTCTATCCAGGGAAGTTAAACTCCTCCTTGTTTACTCGAGAAAGTTTCTAGTGACCTCTGAGCTAGCTGGCAAAACTAATTAAGTCTAATATAGTCAGTAGAGACCTAGTCGACCTCAGTCCTACGTCTACACTACTGTTTATATTATTCCAATGCACAGAGCCTATTGGGAATATAGGAACTACACTACAAGCTGTCGAGGGGCAAAGCAGTCTTTGTCACACCACGTTTGGCCTGCGCAGTGATTTCAAGGGGGAGAAATTGGTCTAGGAAGGCTAGACTACAGGGCATATTCAGCTAACAGGTGCCAGCCTGCTTTGGCAGAGGGTTGGTGCGAAGGCTCTGCGTTTCTTGTTGGTACCATGTTGGCCTGGTAATTTGTATCTGCTCTTTTACTTGATATACAGTGGGGCCTAGTACAGGTCTGGTAATTTATCTGCTGTTTTACCTAATATTAAGTGGGGCCGGTTGCAGGTGATCCTGAGGGGGAGAGTCTGAGGTGTCTGCGAGTGACAGACGCAGGTCCTCGTGCAGCGAAACCAGTATTATTTGTTTTTTCCACAGTCACAGTGCGCATTGCTGGGAGGATGTGCCTGTTCCTGGCTCAGAAAGGTTGCTGGTGGTCACTGGAGGAACCTGCCTGGGCAGCAGCGGCTAGCTAGCATCTCATCGCTTCTGGGAGCCACAGAGGGTATGAGCGGGCGGCTCACCTGAGCCTACTGGGTTAGCCAGTAGGTCGTGGCTCTGGTTGCGTGGGTGCAAGGGTTGGCTGGGGCTAGTGCTTTTTGGAGGTAAGAGGTGACACGGTCATCTATCTGGGGCTACGGTCTACGCATATTACAGTTTGCGTACGTGCAGGTCCCATATACTTTAGCCTTATTTGCCATGCCCCTAAGGTGCGGCGGAATGAGAAGCGGTCACGCACGGCCGTCATGCTGGAGGCTCTAATGCAGCAAGTCCAGGTAATGGGGCAGACCCTCAACCGGTCACAAGATAGGGTGGAGGGTCAAGGGGTGCCAGAAGGGAGGCCTAGGCAGCCTATTGTTCCGCCAAAATCCTACTCCCCGCCACCGCCGAAATGGAACAGGCACAGGCCCAGTGGTAGAGGGGCTGGGGGGAGAGCAGGGGCGGCACCAAGAGATGCGTTGCAGGATCCACCTGCACCTACGCCAAGCGCCCAGGACGAGGGGGGCCCAAGTGACACAGTGCCCGTGGGGCTAACAGAGGGCCAAGCTATTGTTCCTGTGCCTCCCCAAAGGGAAGGGCCAGGGGAAACCACACCGGTTCAGCCCGACATAGTGTCCAGTCTGGCGGCAGTGCTCCCATGGCTGGAGATGGTGGGGAACTGGTCTCACACCACGGGGCGACCTCCAGGGGGGGCGATACAATCAAAAGGGCAAAGAAATGGATGGCTGAGTTAGGTAAAGGGAAGCCAAGGGAGGTGCCAGCAGTACGGCGGGGGGTGCAACACCCAGTGCCACAATACCGGTCCCCTGTGGCGAAGGCGTGCTGGTAACAATCAGCAACGCGAAGAACAGAGAAGCGAGCAAGACGACTGATGCAGCAGCACCAGCAGGTACGAGTGCGACATTGCCTACACTAGGCTTGGGGGGGATGCACACCGGGAGAGACCATTTGGGGTGGCATTTGTCTCAAGAGATAAGGAAAAGATCTGGACAGGGGAATATATTAGCATGTTTTCCCTCCTCATAGACGAGGCAGAAAGGGAAGAAGCTAGGAAGAAAAATGAATGGACACATCACAAAGAGAGGTCAAACATAATTCTGAAGTACAGAGTAGAGGAGAACCTGGCCAATTGGATACAGGGCTTTACTATATACATGGCTGTCATGTTGGAGCATTTCCCAGAGGTTGGGTCTGAAATGGCATGTTATCAGAATAGGATCACCGTTGCACACGCTACAAAGGGAGGTGATGGGTGGAAGGAATATGACAAAGAGTTTAGGAGGGCAAAAGCATAGGATCCAACTCTAAGATGGAACCAGACTGACATGCTTATTCATTTGAGACATTTGGTCCAGGGCCCAACAGATAACGTGCGGGGGCAGGTACCTGACAGCGTTCGGTTCCTGTCCTTTAAGGCAGGCCCTGCCGGTAACATGGGGGGGGGGGGGTCACTGGAAAAACAGGGAACACAGGTAGAAAAGGCGTCTGTTTTGATTCTAACAAAAGAACCTGCAGTAGAGTGCCAGGTACATGTAAGTTCAAGCATTCCTGTGGTTTCTGTGGTAACGCATCCCACCCGAGTCTAGGTGTCACAAAAAACACAAGGATAAAGGGGACAAAAAACAAGAATAGTGAGGAACATTTAGGAAAGGCTAGATCCCCAGTTAACGTTAGCGCCATTATACCCTGGTTAGAATTGTACAATTGCCCTGAAGCAGCCAGGACAATCAGAGAAGGGTTTGTTGAAGGTTTCAGGATACCAGCACAGGGCTACAGCGGGGTGGCACACTGCAGAAATCAGCTTTCGGTTAGGTCCAATGAAGGCATAGCAACAGCAAAAATCCAGAAGGAAGTAAGCCTGGGTAGGGTGGCAGGACCTTTTGAGGACGTCCCAATGAAGGATTTTGTATGCTCACCTCTAGGGGTAGTTCCTAAGAAAACACCAGGCGAATTCAGACGGATCCACAATCTTTCAGCGCCTAGGGGCAGTTCTGTGAACAATGCCATTTCATACACACTGTGTTGAGTGAAATATGCCTCTTTTGACCAAGCAGTTGACATGCTGAGGTCGAAAGGCCAGGGATCTTTACTGGCAAAATCCGATATTGAGTCTGCTTTTAGATTACTGCCGGTCCACCCTTCAGATTTTCACTTGCTGGGCTTCCAATTTCAGGGGAAGTACTATGTGGACAAATGTATGCCAAAGGGTTGCTCAGTGTCCTGCGAATACTTCAAAAAATGTAGCTCCTTTTTAAAGTGGGCATTGAGGAGGGACTCGGGGCATCAATAGGTGCTACATTACCATGCACCAGCCTCAGGGGAATGCGGGGCAGCTCTGTCAAAGTTTTGTACCCTGATGCAGGATTTCGGTGTGCCTTTGGCACCCGGTAAGACAGTGGGTCCGAGCACAACAATTGAATTCCTGGGGATTGAACTAGATTCCGTGCTAGGGGTGTCTAGATTACCAGCAGACACGGTTAAAGATTTCGGGGTGGCGTTGCAACACTGCCTCAACAAGGATAAGGTTACTCTGCACCAGTTACAGCAGGTGGTAGGGCAATTGAATTTTGCCCTGCGCATAATCCCAATGGCGCGCCCATTTTCATGCACCATCGCACAGACCATGTCAGGCCTCAGAGAGAAGCATCATCACACCAGGCTGTCGGGTGAAGTCAGACAGGACATGCTGATTTGGAAAGCATTCCTGCGTGACTTTAGTGGGAGAGTGGAGTGCCCCAGTCCACCCAGGTCCAGCCCGGAACTGGGCCTGATGACCGATGCAGCGGGGCCATTCTGGGGTGCGAGGGGTAGCTCAGCGATGGCCAGATTGGTGGAGGAACTCTGGGCTCACAAGTAACATAAGCTTCCTAGAGCTTTTTCCAATCCTGGTGGCACTGTCTGTATGGGCTGAGGGACTGAGGAACCAGCCTGTAATATTCTGGTCTGACAACATGGCAGCAGTAGAATGCATAAATAGCCAAACTGCTAAATGCAGCATGATGCTGCGTTTGTTGAAGGAAATTGTGTTACAATGCATGAAATTGAATGTCCTTTTTAAAGCTAAACACGTGCCAGGTATTCTGAACCATGCGGCTGATGCATTGTCTCGTTTTAAAATACAGGCATTCAGGTCACACATCCCAGAGGCAGCTGTGCACCCAACACCTTTCCCAGAACAGCTTTGGCAGCTTGGTGCCCCCGAGTATCGAACCTTGTGGCAGCGAGCCTAGCGCCCAGAACCAGGAGTGCTTACGAAGGGGCGTTTGGGTCTTTTTGTCTTTTCTTGGGGGAACTGTGGGAGCACATGTGGCACGACCCCGAGTCAGTGGTAGCATATCTTGCTTTCATGAGGGAACAGGGACGCACAGTATCAGGGGCAAGGAGACATATCACAGCAATATAATTTTTTGCAAAGATAGGTGGAAGAGGGGATCCCACGAGGCGCTGAAAGGATGGCAACGTTTGCAGGGAGGGCAGCCAGATGCCAGGAGACCCATAGGACTAGAAACGCTAAGGAAGCTAGTGGGGGCCCTGCCGTGGGTTTGTATTTCCCCAGGCGAGGTGGTCCTGTTTCAAGCGGCATTCTGCCTTCTATTTTATGGGGCGTTTAGGGTAGGCGAACTAGTCGCAAAAAACAAGAAAGATTGGCTGGGTGGCCTACAGATAGGACACGTGAACATAGGGAAGGATTCAGTGCTGATTTCCATCCTAAAGTCAAAAACTGATCAGGAAGGTAGGGGGGAGAGCATAGTACTACACAGGGTAGGGAACAATGCATGTTGCCTTGTCTACAGGCTGGAGGCCTTTATGGCCCACCATGCACAAGTCACGAGAGGGCCTCTCTTGATACATAGGGACGGGTCACCCCTCACTGTTTTCCAGTTCAAGAGAGTCATGGTCTGGCATTGGAGAATGCCGGGCTAGACACTGCCGATTTCAGGACTCATTCTTTTAGGATAGGGGCAGCCACCGAAGCAACAAGAGGGCTGGGGGGATGAGCGTCTCAAGAGGATTGGTGGTTGGTCCTCTAACTGTTACAAGAGGTATGTGCTTTAGCAAGGTGTGACTGTCCATTTTACATACAAAATGCGTCTTCCCTTTATTCTGTGACTCAGAGAGGAGAGTGTAGTCCACTATCAGATAGTGCTATGTGCAGTTTGCGATGTGTTCAGCATTCCGACGTGGCAATACATTTACCTTGGCTCTCTTTTTTTCACATTATTCGCAGTTTCTTCATTCTGTCACTCAGGGGAGAGGCCTGCACTTGTTCGCACTCATAAGCCACAGCACCAACCAGAAGAGCGTCGGACAACAAACTTTGAGCAAGCAACAGAAGTGATGGTGCAAGTTCACTCCTCGCCCCAGGAATATCATGATATTTGGGTGGTAGGGCATTCATATGTCTGCCGTTTAAAACATTTTATTTTCAGGGTTTGTCAGGACTAGGGCCCATCAGCTGGGGATTAGGTTATCATTTGGTCGACAGGGTGGCTTGTGCGTAGGTCAATTCAGGGAGCTGGTGAACCACACTTTGAAAGCAAGTTAGGGACCACCATCGATCTGTATCCTGCACCTAGGGGGTAATGACTTGGCCCGATTAGGCAGGAGGGTGTTAGTGGAAGATCTGCTCACAGAAATGAGGTGGCTAGCGAAGCAGTGTTCTTAGTCGATAATCGCATGGTCTCACATGATCCCTAGGTTAGAGGGGAGGGGGGCGAGTCAGTTAGAGCAATGAATCACGTGGTAAAGCGGATCAACAACAAATTTGATAAGTTATTCAGGACCCCTAGATTGAGGTCAATAGGACACAGATACATCAGGGGGGAACAGTTTTCTCTGCAGGACGGGGTGTACCTCTCACACAGAGGGAATCAGGCTTTCCTGGAGGACATCCTAGCTTGGGTGGAGAGCATGAGGCACAGAACATGACCTTCCTAGTGAGCGAGGGGGAGGCCAGGTAGTCGGGCAACTACTATGGCCTGTGGCTGTACGGTCAAGATTGGTAAGCATAGTCTTCGGTCCCTAGCGGTCAGCACCATGTAACTCCAGGGATAGTGACAGCTGGTAAGTAGGCTGTCAGGGTGTGGGGGCCGGGGGAGTCATCCTCCCCAGTGTGCCTGGGGCCACCCCCGCACACGCATGCGCATCAAGGCGCCTGTATGCAGAAGTCTGCAGCCCCCGTAATGGAGTTTAAGCCACAGGGCATAGGGGGGCCCGGGGGAAAGTATCTGTCCGATAAGCTGTACCCCCTGCGCAACCTGACTCCGGGAGTAGTATTGGTAGTACACTGGGATCAGGGGAGCTACCAATCATTGACCTTGCCGTAGGCTCTAGATGGGACACACAGAAAGTAAATATATGCATTGTTAGATTTACGATAGGAGTGTATTGTGTATTAGACTGTGTTAAGGTTAGCCCTGTAACAACATTTGTCTATCAATGGATCTGTACTTTCGGCGTAAATTCTGTATACAATGTTTTTTCAAATGTTTGTGAATTTTTAATAAATACGACTGAAAATATAATATTTTGGTGTGGTTTCCAATGATGTAGCCTGGGGGAGGGAGGTGCCATCCATACCCCAGAATCTGTAGTGCCCAGCAGTTGGAGTAGGGGACCTAGGTAAGAACCAGACCATATGAAGGAGCAGTGAAAAGATTCTTGAAGCTATGGAGAGACTCCAAGGGACACAGGTTGGACTCAAGAAAGAATGGACGTAGGCGCTACTTGTGAATGGCGTTCAGAAGCCAGTGAATCTATGTGCTTTGTTCTTTAGAACACCCTTGGAAGCTCAGACCCGGAAGTACTCTCTCCATCACTCCGTCAATGGAAACAACTCAGGCAGAAAAGTCAGTGTCCTGCGAGTTCTGCTGAGGAGCTGCAAAGCCCCGGAGGCAGGGGTATATTTACTCACCGCCAGAGAAGTAAATGTAGGGGGTACTCCCTCGGGATCCAGAGTGCTGAAGCAGTGCTCGGGCTGTGTTCATTTACGTCCTCGCGCCCTGCTGTCCCTCGTGGCCCAGCTCAACAGCAAATAAGCTGACGTCAGAGGTTCTGCGTAATTAGCTTTTGGTCTCTGGCGCACCGGGGACTGCTGGCTGCTTCCGTGTGGTTTTTCTGCGCGAGCACAAACCTGCATTAATCTGATGAATGCACAGCCCAGCTCCAGACAAAAGGAATGATTTGTAGGGGCAGCCAAAGGCCAGGCCCGCAGTCCAGACAAAATGTGGTCATTTGCAGAAAAATGGCAAATGGTAAATATGGCTGGAAGGAAGAAAAATCGTATTTTAGTCGGGGGCACTCTGCCATCTTGCTATAAAATGGCAAACGTCGCTAGAAGAAAGTAGCTTTTACATTTTTTACTTTACTCATTATTTAGTATGACATGGTTAAAAAACAATATAGAATTACCGAAATAAGATCAGTTCTGAGCTCATCCTAAATATTGTCAAATTCACTGCCACGACCTAAGGACAGGCTGGGTATGCTCAAGGTCATTTAGGTAACAGAATATATATGCATACATACATATATATATATATCTATATATTACCTACTGGCGGTCGCCAGTAGGTAGTTATAGTTAGGACCTATTTTCCATAGGAAATCCGCATCATTCTATTTGGAATAACTTAGGCGCCGGTTGACGAATCTTCGCTAAATTTTCAAAACTAATGGCCAGCTCTGGTCCGCTCCTATCCTTAAAGTCTTGGGGTGATTCGTCAAGCGGGGGCCGAGAAAAAAGGGGGTCCCAAAATGTGTTTTCCCCATGCAATTTTCCATAGGAACCTTTCAACGCGGCTACAGCCCGAACTGCTGAACGGAATTACACCAAATTTGGCATAGAGGTAGTCCTTATTTCAGACCTGTGCCTTTTGCTTAAATGGTGTAAATCCGTTCAGTAGTTCCTGAGAAAATTACATTTAAAAGTACATATATATATCTATGGCCGGGCAGGATCCGCGGTCCCTAAGCACACCCTGCCGTGCACGAGCTGTATTCATATTGGCTGTCAACACTCCAAATCTGGAAGTGTTGGCAGCCATCTTGCGCCTCTGTAGATCTGAGGCACAAGAAACCTATAAAACAAACACGCAAAACGCGAAAAGGGGGCAGGGTAGAAACACCCTGACCCCCCAGGGGGTCTCACAAGGACCCCCAAGGCCCCAAAAAGTATTATTATTTTTTTTAAATCGGCAAAATCCGCGCAGGATGCGCCTATCCTGCCGATAAAAAAAAGAGCGAAGTGCGGACTCACCGCGCTTCTATGATAATTAGCCCCCGGGGGACCAAATCCTGGGGGCATATTTATAAAAATAATGTGTGGGGGGGCCAATCCCCCCCACACTGCCCTGGGGCAAAAGCATCTGTAATTGCGGGGGGCACACGCCCCCCCCCCGCAGCCCCAGGGACCGCAAACCCCGGGGCTTAAAAGTATGATTTCGGGAGGCCTCTAAGGCCCCCCCCCGAGCCCCAGGGTTCGTCACCCCCTGGGGCTCCACTTGATTGTCACTGCGGGGGACACGCTTTTAAGCCCCGGGGACCGCCACACCCCGGGGCTTAAAAGTTGAATTATGGGGGGGCCTTTAAGGCCCCTCCGCAGCCCCGGGGACCGCCACCCCTGGGGCTTATTTTTTATTTAATTTCTTTTTAAAAGCCTGTGTGGGGGGGTTGAACCCCCCAACACGCCCCGGGAACCGCCAACTCCCCAGGGCTCTAAATATGTAAATTGGGGGGTCCTTGATGGACCCCCCCCAGCCCTGGGGACCACCAACCCCCGGGGCTTTACAAAAGGTGGGAGGCAGCTCCCATCCTGGAGCCCTTGATGGCCCTGAGGACCACCACCCCCCAGGGCCGGCTCCTGTAGTGTCCCGGGGTGCCCACCCCCAGGACACTGTAGCTTGCTGCGTGGCAGAGTGTTGTAAAAAGGGGAGGGGCTTCTGTACACCTCTCTGCAACACAGCCTCCTGGCACATACTGGAGGTACCTGGTGGGCTAGTTGGCCCCCAGGGACCCACAGGATTGAGGAGGAATTACTTCTTTAACTTAAAACGCGCCACAGGGTGTTTTTGCAGACATGTCACTCAGGCCATGACCCTTTCCTTCACCACTGTGCAGACGTACCCCGTGGTCTGTTTTAAGTTGGGGAATTAATTTTCTTTCAATACTGAGGGTCCCTGAGGGCCAAATAGCCCACCAGGTATCTCCAGTATGCGCCAGGGAGCTGCGTTGCAGACAGGTGTTAAGAGGCCACGCCCCTTTTTACACCTCTCTGCAAGGCAGCTCTGTGGCGCTTATTGGAGGTACCTAGTGGGCTAGTTTGACCTTAGGGACCCTTAGGATTGAAGGGGACTTAATCTCTCAACTTAGAACAGCCACAGGGCGTGTTTACACAGTGGTGAAGGGAGGGGACGGGGCCTGACGTGATGTGTGCAAACACGCCTTGAGGCACGTTTTAAGTTGGGGAATTAATTGCACTTCAATCATGAGGGACCAGGGGAGCCAACTAGCCCACCAGGTGCTTCCAGGAAGCGCCACTGTGCTGCGTTGCAGAAAGGTGGTGCAGGCTGTGCCCCTTTTTACATCTCTCTGCTACGCAGCTCTGTGGTGCTTACTGGATGTATCTAGTGGGCTAGTTGGACTCTAGGGACCCTCAGGATTGAAGGGGAATTATTTCCCCAACTTAAAACACGCTAGAGGGCATGTTTGCACAGTGGTGAAGGGAGGTGATGGTGTAGGAAAGTGGCTCTATATGTGCTGGACCGAAGTGAAATCAGCCGATCAGCGAATTCCAATTTACTCACCTGTTATCAGGAGAGATCTCAGTGCTGCATCTTTGAGCCCAGTACTGATCCTGAAAAGTAATTTTAACCATACTTACCGTACCTTGAATTTCCTTCCATAGGCTAACATTGACTGGTTTCACTTGGAAATTCTTTTAAGTGTGAAGTTTTGGAACTTACAAATATTCCTCTAAAATCAGCCAAACTACGAATTCCGATTTACTCACCTGTTATCAGGAGAGACCTCCGTGCTGCATCTTTGAGCCCAGTACTGATCTTGAAAAGTAATTCTAACCATACTTACCAGTAACTTGAATTTCCTTCCATAGGCTAACATCAACTGGTTTCACTTGCAATTCTTCTAAATGTGGAGTTTTGGAAGTTTAAAATATTTACCTAAAATCATCCGAACAACAAATTCCGATTTACTCACCTGTTATCAGGAGAGAACCCAGTGCTGCATCTTTTAGCCCAGCACTGACCATGAAAAGTAATTCTAACCATACTTACCAGTAACTTGAATTCCCTTCCATAGGAATCCATTGTCTGGTTTTAACCAGAAAAGTTTCTAAGTGTCTATTTTCACAAACTACAAATATTCCTTAAACAACGCATGTATGACTTAAACGCATTCTTTCAACTCTTTACAGGAGATGCAAAAGTGCTGGATCCAGTATCCACCACTGAGTAAGAAAAAGTAACGATAACACTACTTACCTGCTAAGTGAATTTCGATCCATAGGCTAACATTGACTGGTTTCACTTCTACTAACTATAACTCGCGCGCCCACAATCCACTGCTGATGATGTCACATATTACATCATTTATGACATGGTCAGTGACATCACTGATGACATCATCCAGGTGACAATCTGATACACCTCATCATACACCAGTATAACCTTTCAACACTTATTATAAAATATGGAGTACCATATTTGAAACCAATGGCACACCAATACAAGTTTCTAAAAACCCACTCAGTGATTCCTACATCTACACACACATCTAAACACTTACCTATAGATTCACTCATACATGCTAACAAAGATCAATAGAACATTATTAAATATACTTATACACCTACATCGACATTACACACCAGCACACATCCTATTCACTTATGCAGTCATCCTACTCAATTATGCAAACAATTGATCAAACTTATATTTACCAAGCTGCACACTTATACAAACACCACTTTATTGATTCATATAGATAGTAACTCATACTTAGTGTGTTATAAAATCACTATCACGAGTATACAGTTTTCGATACAGTCACTCAGTATACTTATTTATAAACAACAACTGTCACATACACTGCCTTTTATATTTCTACTTTGTTGGACGTGTATCATTGAGAAATATATTTACTCATCACCACACACATACAGAGATTCACTCACCCAAACAAGTGTTTCCATGTGCAGTCTTAACTCATATACCTACTAAATCAGCTAATTATACATCTTTGGACAGTCGCACACCTCCCACCGAAACACACACACTTTCACTATCCCATCCAAATACTCACTTAAATAATTATTACTAATATAGACTTTCACATAGCTAGTAACCAACTTATGTAGTATTTTACACAACAAGATATACAGTGAAACAGATATTGACACAGATTAATCACTATCCCATATATTTAGTGAGACACTTTAAATTAGTCACTTAGACAGTCAATCACAGTGCTACTAAATCCTCCATCCAGACGCTTATACATTCACTCAGTCTTCAATGCAGATTGCTATATATATATGATATATATTTAAATATTGAACCAAACCACATTCACTGGATGATGTGATCAGTGATGTCATCAGTGATGTCATTTGAGATGTCATCAGTGATGTCATCAGTGATTTCGCTATGTTTTTTTCATTGAATTTTAAGGTTTTATAAATGCTAATTCCTAACTATAAAATGTCTGAAACCTATGTTTTTTTCAGTTTATATATATATATATCTATATATATATATATATATATAGATATATATATAGATATATATATATATTTATAAATTCACTGAATAAACCATAGGTTTCAGGCCTTATATAGTTAGGAATTAGCATTTAAAAAAACCTTTAAAATTCACTCAAAAAACTATAAGTTTTAGGGGTGTTACTGGTTAGCTGGACATTTCACTCATACAAAACCATTGAAATTGCTCCTATATAGTTAGTTGTACTAACTATATTTCGCGCACCCGCAATCCACTGCTGATGATGTCACATATTACATCATTCATGACATGGTCAGTGACATCACTGATGACATCTCAAATGACATCACTGATGACATCACTGATGACATCATCCCGTGAATGTGGTTTGCTTCGTTATTTAAATATGCATTATATATGTAGCAATTTGCATTGAAGAATGAGTGGATGTATAAAAATAAATATTTGGATGGAGGATTTAGTATCAGTGTAATTGACTGTTTACTTGACCAATTTATAGTGTCTCACTAAATATAGTGGATAGTGATTAAACTGTTTGAATATCTGTATCACTTTGTCAGTTTTAGTGTAAACTGGTTCTCCAGTTGGTTACTAGCTATGTGAAAGTCTATATTAGTTATTGATTAGTTAACTGAGTATTTGTATGGGAGAGTGAATGTGTGTGTGGTTCGGTGGGGGTGTGTGACTGCCCAAAGATGTGTGAATAGTTGATTCACTAGATATATGAAATTAATACTACATGTTCTAACAGTTGTTTGGGTGAGTGAATATCTTTATGGGTGTGGTGATGAGCAAATATATTTCTCAATGGTACATGTCCAATAAACTAGAAAAATAAAAGGCAGTGTATGTGTCAGTTGTTGTATATAAATAAGTATACATAAGACTCAATGATTGTGTGAGTGACTGTATGGATAACTTTATACTTGTAAGAATGATTTTATAATTCACTAAGTATGACTTACTATCTAAATGAATAGATGAAGTTGTGTTTGTATAAGTGTGTAGCTAAGTAAATATGTAAGTATGATCCATTGTTTACATAAGTGAGTAGGATGTCTTCATATGTGAATAGGATGTGTGCTGGTGTGTAATGTCGATTTAGGTGTATAAGTATTTTTGATAGTGTTCTATTGTTCATTGACAGCATGTATGAGTGAATCTACAGGTAAGTGATTAGATGTGTGTATACATCTATGAATCACTGAGTGGGTTTTTAGATACTTGTATTGCTGTAACAATGGATTCAAATATGATACTCCGTATTTTACAAAGAGTGATGAAAGATTTTACTAGTGTATGAAAAGGTGTATGTGATTGTCACGTGGATGATGTCATCAGTGATGTCATCCGTGATGTCATTTGAGATGTCATCAGTGATGTCACTGACCATGTCATGAATGATGTAATATGTGACATCATCAGCAGTGGATTGCGGGTGCGCGATATATAGTTAGTACAACTAACTATACAGGAGCAATTTCAATGGTTTTGTATGAGTGAAATGTCCAGCTAACTATAGCACCCCTAAAACTTATAATTTTTTGAGTGAATTTTAAAGGTTTAAATGCTAATTCCTAACTATATAAGGCCTGAAACCTATGGTTTTTTCAGTGAATTTCAAAGGTTTTTTAAATGCTAATTCCTAACTATATAAGGCCTGAAATCTATGGTTTTTTCCGTGAATTTGCAAGGTTTTTTAATGCTAATTCCTAACTATATAAGACCTGAAAGCCCACCAGGAATCTCCAGTATGTGCCAGGGGACTGCATTGCAGAGAGGTGTAATGAAGCCACGCCCCTTTTTAGACCTCTCTGCAACGCAGCCCCCTTGCATGTTTGAAGAGGGGGAACTAATTCCCCTTGCATACTGGGGGCCCCTGGGGGCCAACTAGCCCACCTGGAACCTCCAGTATGCGCCAGGGGGCTGCATTTCAGAGGTGTAATGAGGCTATGCCCTTGTTACACCTCTCTGCAACGCAGCCCCCTGCCGCGTTTGCAGAGGGGGAACTAATTCCCCTTGCATACTGGGGGTATCTGGGGGCCAACTAGCCCACCAGGAGCCTCCAGTATGCGCCAGGGGGCTGCATTGCAGAGAGGTGTAATGAGGCCACACCCTTTTTTACACCTCTCTGCAACGCAGCCCCCGTGCATGTTTGAAGAGGGGGAACTAATTCCCCTTGCATACTAGGGGTCCCTGGGGGCCAACTAGCCCACCTGGAACGTCCAGTATGCGACAGGAGGCTGCATTGCACAGAGGTGTAATGAATCTATGCCCCTTTTTACACCTCTCTGCAACGCAGGCCACTGGCGTGTTTGCAGAGGGGGGACTAATTCCCCTTGCATACTGGGGGTCCCTGGGTCACATCTGCCCAAACGCCGATATTCCGAACGATTGAAAATGACTTTTCTTGAGAAACATTTGGATTCGGATTATCATGTCCTATTCTTTGGAAGTTTTGAAAGACTGACTTTGAGGATGCTATAAATTACTCAAGTCTGTCCGGTTAGGTTTTAGTCAAAGAATCCAAATTATGCGTCTCCACTATCGTATTGCTGTCTCACAACGCGGGGCCCGTCTACAAGCTGACTGCCGGGGGGTGTCCCGCTGCCACACAGAACGTGGCACTTAAAAATAAAGCACGTTGGGTCGGATTTATACAGCGAAATTCAGCTGTTTGTGGCAGACCGATATAAGCGTGTCCATCCATACCGCTGGGGTTGCTTCCCCCACAACCAAGTTCCCCCTCCCCAACCATTCTTCCCGTCCTGATGAAGACCCGTGTATGAGGACATCATTTGCCCTTTGTGTTTCCCTTGGGTCGAAACGTCGACGACAACAGCCCCAACTTTCTTGAGTCTGCATCTGCAACGGTCCCCCCTTCTTTAAACCCCCCCCTTTGAAAAGACAATACGGACAAGATACTCATTGTGACATAGCAAGAAAGAGTAACAATTTTTGCGAATGTAACCCTCAGGGCAGGCTCTACTGTAACAATTCTAGGGACGTATCAGCCTTAGAACCTTTCGAATATTTCATTTTCTCTGACCATCTTGGTCTTTTCTAATTACACTATCACGTACTATTCACTCTATCCTTTTTCACTGTTTCACAGCAACCCCTTATGCTTTTTGAATCTTGTATAAATTGTATATTGAATTACTAAAGAGTTTTTTAATGAGAATAAATAGTTGAGTCTCCTTTGCTGAGACACATTTGAATTTCTTGTTGTGGTTGGTTTGGACACAGTGCTATACTGGGGTATTTGTTTTCTCCTTTTTTCTCCCAAAGAATTTTCCATTGCAGGATTAAATCGCATGGGTAATAATTGAAAACTATTAAAAATATCCTGTATTGAAGAAATTTGGATAAATCACATTTAGAATCAATGTCTAGGACCATTGTTATCTGTAATAGCTGGTATTCAAAGTGCATGTTTCAGTCTGCATGTCAGAATTTTTTTTAATGAAATTGAAGAGGATTTGAGAAGTCACTCAAAATGTGCCCTAATTTTTATTTCGGCAGCACTAATCATACTTTCTATGGCAAAATGAACCCCCTCATTTTGTTCCTTTTTAAATT
The DNA here is from genome assembly GCF_964261635.1 of Lissotriton helveticus. Classification (NCBI taxonomy): domain Eukaryota; kingdom Metazoa; phylum Chordata; class Amphibia; order Caudata; family Salamandridae; genus Lissotriton; species Lissotriton helveticus. Next base: position 1,138,421,286 of record NC_136072.1, on the reverse strand, counting down.
AAATGTTTTCAGACTTACCACTTCATTCCAATCAAGATGGCTCCTGGTGTGCCATACTTTTGTCATAAGTAAGACTGTTAGCGCTCTAGTTGTTCTTTAGAACACTCTGGGACATTCTGTCATTAGGCTATACTTGGGCTACATCTGGTGATATTTGGGCTACATTTGGGCTCTTTTGTCTCTGGTGGCCATCTTGGGAGACTGCATGTCAGAATGTTTTAATGAAATTGAAGAGGATTTGGGAAGTCACTCAAAATGTGCCCTAATTTTTATTTCTGCATCACTAATCATACTTTCTATGGCAAAATATACCCCCTCATTTTGCTCCTTTTTAAATTAAATGTTTTAAGAGTGACCACTTTATTTCAATCAATATGGCTTCAGGTGTGCTATACCTTTGTAATAAGTAGGACTGTTAGCGCTCTAGTTGTTCTATAGAACACTCTAGGAGGCTGCAGTAGAACACAAAGGAATCAACTGACAGTCTCTGTCCTTGTTGGATGTACATGTTTTACTGAGAATGTCAGACATCATTCTCACATGACTGAGAAAGATAATGTGAATTTACAGAAAATGTGCTTTCAGTTTAGCTTATAGATCCCCTTCCAAACCACTGTGGGAAAAGCATGAGATAATAGTTTTCTTTCAAACATGATTCATGATATCCCAGCAGAAGGCTTTTTCACATGGTAAAATCACCTTAGAACACACCACAATTCCTAAAATGAGTATGGTACCATCAACAAATGATTTATAATGTAACTAAAGTCCTAAAACCCTCTATTAACTACAATGCTTTTTAATGAGGTGCTATCATGTATATTGGTCCCAAGATGGCTGCCAAAACTTCTTGGATGAAGTGCTGACAGCCAATCAGATCAGATGTGTGGTTAGGCTCCGCCCAGATATATATGTGTTTTTGAAGTTAATTTTCATAAAAACCACTGGAGCAATTTTCACCAAATATAGCAAAGGCACATCTGCGTACCAGTCCCTACAATTTTGCCAAGTTTGGTGTCATTCAGTTCAGCGGTTCGGGCTGTAGACTTGTCAGAACGTCCTATGGAAATTAACATAGGGAAAACACGTTTTGGGACGCCGATTTTTTTTCAGCCCCCACTTCACGAATCCCCCCGAAACTTTCAGGGAAGGAGCGCAGCGGAGCTGGACAAAACTTCTGAAAATTACACGCAAATTCCTCAACCGGCGCCAAAGTTATTCCCAATAGAATGTTGTGGATTTCCTATGGTAGCCAATCCTAACTATATATACCTACTGGCTATCGCCAGTAGGTAATATATAGATAGATAGATAGATAGATAGATAGATAGATAGATAGATAGATAGATAGATAGATAGATAGATAGATAGATAGATAGATAGATAGATAGATAGATAGATAGATAGATAGATTAATAGATAGATAGATAGATAGATAGTTTTGTTATTGGTTCTGCGGTTTTGTCACTGCCCTTCACACAAATTTCTGGATTGTGGTAAATATACTAGAGTCCATGCTGCTGAAAAGCAATGCAGTCTTGTGCCGCTGGCATCTTTGACACCATTAAAAACTACCAATGGTGGTAGTTTTGACAGGTGATAATGCATACCAATGTCAGTAATTCTGAAAATTAATGTAACCAGCATTAGCATTTGCCAGGGTGGCAATCTCTGCAGTAATACATTTCCACCAGCGGTATCCTGCATTTTCAGGGCTGTCACATTCATCCAGTGTTGCTCTCATTTGGGGAAAAGGAATGAAAATCCGTTGTTTTCATGACTTGTGCAGAATGAAAGCAGGAATGTCAGATGCACAGCGTGGACCGTATTCCGAGCAGAAGAGGGTGGGTCTTGGGGGCCAAACACAAAGCCGGATCATGGAGGTGTAAAATGACATTGGGGCAGGATGTAGGAGAGAGGAGGGACGCTGAAGCAGAATGTGGAGTGAGTATGTTTTCTGTGGCTATGAAAAAATGAAACCTGTCATAATTCTCACCTCGTCCTGTTTAGATAAAAAGTGCCAGGTGGCATTACCTTTGCAGCGTCCTGAGGAAACAAACAAGTGATTATTGGTTTGCTTGATTTAATCTCATTTACTGATAATTACTCTGGGCCACAGTCCAGTCCATCGTTTTTTGTTCACCGTGTGTTACAAAGAAGAGGCGCACAGGTAAAGTTCAAGGAGTCTTCTTTATTCAGTCTTCACACCATCACAGGTTCCAGTCAGCTGGAGTCAGCTGTGGAATGTTCACGCATTCTTGCCAGGGCTATACCAAGGGAGAGGAGGGCAAGGGGGGGCGGAGCAAACCAAGTGGGATTACAACACCATGCCACTTCGGACAAAAAACGGCCTTATAAAAGTCAGCCTTGGACTGGTCGAATCCATCCAGCCTGAGCTGCCATGCCAGGTTATGATGTCTGCGCCCGTCCGCGGCTGGATGAGGCGGGGCCCACTATCTTTGAGGCCCAGTCGGAATTGGCCCTATCAGCGCTTTTGTGTTCCGAAGTCCAGGTGAGCCAAAGGCATCCCACCCTTTACAGATAACGGGAAAGCAAAAGGTTATAGGGATGTGTACAACCCCACATACTACTACTACAATTAACACTATGCTGGCAAACGCCGTTGGGATGTTCTCAAATGAAATTGTGTTGGCTGAGTGCAGACTCTGTCTAGATCTGGGACACTCTCTAAGGCGACAAGAAGATGAGGAAGGCCCTCCCCCGCTGATGCTACTCTCTGCCTAGCTCTTCCTGACAACAGTCTACCTACTATTCCCATGGTTAACAATTGGGTTTCTAGCACAGTACCAACTAATGCTTCCACCGCTGCCTCACAAAAGTGATGCAGCGGCGGCGTAAATGTGCCGTACGGGGCTTGTAAATCTGCCCCCCAAGAGTGAAAGGGGTGATGGCAGTCTGTTTTCCAGTGATCCATTTAGCTCACCTTCATCTGAAGCCTCTGGTCCAGTACATCTTACATAATTAAATCCCATCTTATATAACTAAGAAGTGCCTGTTTCTGGTGACCGCGCAAATCCGTCAGTTCCTCTAGGGATGGATAGTGCTGGAAAACCTGTCTCCTCGGCTCCACCACCTCCTCTGTTCTCAAAACAGATGCCAGTGAAAAGGACTGGGAAGAACCCGGGGAGAAGCTTCTGTTCAGTGTCTTTAGTCATTAGCTGGTGGTGATCTACTAAACTTTGTTCTCCTGTAGGGTCAGTCTGATCTTGTCTCGATGCACAACCAGGTGGTTTGGGCATGCATCCTTCGATGGGGAGGGACTCAAATCATGAAACTGACAGCTCGTGCTCAGGTTGGTAATCTGTGGGCAGAGCTCACTTTCCACTCCTTGATGGCTGCAAATCTTCCAGGGAGGGATAATGGGTATTGCAGAACATTTGAGTCAAATTTCCTCTTCTCCGTGCCTCTTTCCCACAATCCCACTGTGTTTTAGAATAGTTCAGATAGCTTTTCATACCCTTGACTGGATCTATTTGCATCAGTGAAAGGGCTGCCTCTTAGACTTTGCACACTTCATCTTTCTCTGAGGGCAAGGTGAACAGAGCCTCTAACTCTCCTTGATTCCCAGGGGTCTTGTTTTAGTCTTTTCTTTCATTCTCAAGGCACGTTAGATATTCAGACTGACCAAGTAGACGTCTTGTTTGTAGTCCCTTGCTGGCCCTCTTAAGATTTACTCAACCACATTGGATATTTCCAACATTCCCATCCCTCTACAAACCTCTGTTCCTCAAGGGTCATCGCTCTCTCACCTGTACTTTAAAAAGTATAGCCCATCAGTCTATGAGTAGCTCTAAAAATACAGGGTGTATTCCTTTGTACATCAACCTAACACTCTCAAAGTTTATGCACAACATTAGCATAATGTTGAAGTTTTGTATTTCCCAAAGGGTCTTTTGGTTGGTTCTTGTGACCCTTCAAGGGTTTTACATTTTCTATGTGATGGGTTCATTGTGTTCTTGGCTGTTTCCGCTTTGACCAACCAGTGGGCGACCATTTTAGCTTGTAGGGTATCAGAAGTCCCATCTATACATGAGTCATCTCTTTAACCTTTTTCCCCGCTCTCATCCAATTAATGGGCCCGATTCACAGAACTAACTTAAGACAAAATCCTAAACTTACTACCATTTTGGTATTAACAGAAGGCACTTACTCATTTTAGGAGTCCTAACTTTAGGACTCCTAAATGCCTTCTGGGAATACCGAAAGTCTTAAAATTAGGATTTTTCTCAGTTTAGTAGTAGTAAAGTTAGGACTCCTAACTTTAGGACTCCTAAATGCCTTCTATGAATACCCAAAGTCTTAAAATTGGGATTTTTCTCAGTTTAGTAGTAGTAAAGTTAGGACTCCTAACTTTAGGACGCCTAAATGCCTTTTGTGAATACCGAAAGTCTTAAAATTAGGATTTTTCTCAATTTAGTAGTAGTAAAGTTAGGACTCCTAAATGCCTTCTGTGAATACCAAAAGTCTTAAAATTAGGTTTTTTCTCAGTTTAGTAGTAGTAAAGTTAAGAATCCTAACTTTAGGACTCCTAAACTGAGAAAAATCCTAATTTGAAGACTTTTGGTATTCACAGAAGGCATTTAGGAGTCCTAACTTTACTATAACTAAACTGAGAAAAATCCTAATTTTAAGACTTTCGGTATTCACAGAAGGCATTTAGGAGTCCTAAAGTTAGGACTCCTAACTTCTGTGAATACCGAAATGAGTAAGCGCCTTCTGTGAATACCAAAATGAGTAAGTGCCTTCTGTGAATACCAAAATGGTAGTAAGTTTAGGATTTTGTCTTAAGTTAGTTCTGTGAATCGGGCCCAATGTTTTTTTCCCACTTTGACAACTCCCTTTGGTCCTTTTCATTTTCCATGGGTTTACCTTTTAACTTCTACATTTAGTACATTTGAAGTTCCTTTCTGTCAAGTTATAGTTCCTTGTGTGCAGGTCATCTCACTTGAGAAATTGGAGCTTTATTTATTTTTGTTTAAATGAGCTTTATTGCTTTCCATGATACAGAATAGCAGAGCTATGTTACATGCAGTGGTGGTATGATTCATGCAGGGTGTGGTATTGTGCAGGATGATGTCATTAAATGCAAAATTATTAACATTGAGAAAATGGAGCTTTATTATACAATGATTCCTTCTTACACTTTCTTCCAGACAGGATGATCCTTTCTCTGGATCCCTACTTATCCAAGACTGCTCTGAAGTGTCACTACTCTGAGGATCTTGTCCTGCTGTTTATCAGTTCTTATTTCTCAGTTGAAGGATAACATCTTCAGTCTTTAGATTAATATAATTAATGTAAAGAGTCCTCCGCCCTCCCAAAAATAAGCATTTGTTTCAAAATTAAGTTTGCATACAAACTTTATTCTAAGGAAAAAGTAAGTTCTTTTCATAGACATGAAAACCTTTAAATAAGAACACACAGCTTCATTTTTCACAATTGTAACGTTTGATTACGTAATTGTCAATAGTTCTTGTGACAATTTTTGTGTGTGTAAAAGTGTGCTGAAATCCACCAAAATGTGATGGAAGTAAAATTCATGTACATGAGTGAATCATAAAAACAACTTTGTAGACTAGAATCATGGTGGGTAGAGAGTGCTTTTCCTTTAGGCATATATATTTCTATCTGAAAGATATTTTCTGAATCGCTCCAAAAGTACCTTGGCCGATCATCAATAACTTTCTAAAGAGTTTGAGAGGTTTCAAGCAGATGAGATGCTCACTGTTTTGATTCACAGCTCCCCCTCAGACTGTATTCAACATGTTTCAACCTATGGTTATGAGGTGATTTAAGAAGCGAGGTATTTTTTCAGGAAGATGGGTTCATATGGTGACTCATCAATTGCAAGGTTTTGCAAAGCTTTAACCACTGCTTCAGAAAGCAAAGAAGATAAATAAATTGAATACGCTTAAAAACCATAGGCATAACTGAGGCTACGTCCTCTGCAGTGGCTTACTATGAATGGCCTTGTGGGATAAAGAAAGGAATTGGTGCGGGAGCTTTGTGGAACTAGATTTCCCTTAAGAAATAGAAAAACATATTTTCAAAGTTGTTGCTTTTCACTTTGGTTGGTCTTTTGTAGTGGTACAGACCTTCCAAATGTTAAATACTTTCCGACAAGGTCACCCTAAAGAGATTGCTTATAATTTGTCAAACTGTGTGCAAAAATAAGCAGTGAATGTATGTCTTTACCCTTCAATTTGTAGCATTTTCGAGATTTCTCAAGGCAATTGCGAAAGAATGCAGGTGACCAGTCAATTTCTCAAGTATACAGGTATATAACGCAAAATGGTCCCAGCTGGGCAAGCAACATAATCACTATTTCAGAAGTAGCGATTACTGTGCAGTCACGAAACTAGCAAAAATAACAGTAATAAGCAAGCTGGGCAGGAAATGTAAACCCTATAGAGCAAAATATGCCACCCCAGAGACACTTCTCTTTCAATTGGGTTCCTGTGCAGTATGTTGACAGTTTTCTCAATGAAATTAAACCAAATTTTAGTCCTCACAAAAATGGTGACGCAACAGCACATATTAGTACGAATATGCATCTGATCCTGCCTAATGACAAATATACTGCTAGCTGCCTTAAGAGCCTGCAATGAAGCATACAAATGTTAAACACATACCTTGAGCTGCACAAAACAAACCTCAAGTGGGCAGCAGCAAACTAAGAAAATGCAAAGTGCATCACAGAAAGAAGCGTGCCCTATTGACCTTTGCACGCTTAATTGGAAACGGGTCTACACAGGTCAATGTCCTGGAGGCAAACGGAGGTGCCCCGCCCCAAACCAACTGACAAACACGCCGCCCTCCTGTTCAAACACACAGGGCAACGGTGCGCTCTGCGCATGCGCGACCCTCTCGGCGGGCTCCCAGGCCCAGGTTCTCTCAATTGCATTTATTCAGTGGAATCTAATGGAAGTTTAATGCCATTCCACAGAATAAAACTCCACCAATTCCACCCTCCCCATGTCTAGTGAAGAAGGTGCTAAATTTCATTTAAGAGGTATGATTTGAAGCAACTAGGCTTGAACTTATGGGGTGGAGGCTAGTAGTTTTAGGCCATGGAGGCGGAGCTACCACTCCACTCAATGGGGGCGGAGGCATCCTCTGAGCCAGTATGAGAACACAGCCAGCAGGTGGGTCTGTAATGTGCTAATGCAGGCAAACAGCATTTATTGGTGCTTGTAATTTCAAGCCAGTTCTGTTGTCTTTGCCAGTGCTTTCCCTGAGACATTTAGCCACGCTGGAGCTTCAAGAGTGTCCACCAGACCTGTGAGCATCAAATGTCTGCAAGATGGTACCAAGAGAGTCCTGTGTCTAGTCTTCATGTCGCCCAGGTTCTGAGGGTCACTGGGCCACCCCATTATACTTGATGTAGTCTTCTTGTCTGACACACAGAAAAGAAAGCACTGAAGTCTCATTGGAAGGTGCCTTGTCTTAGTAAATGCTGCACAAATGGTTCCAAGGAACAAGCAGATGTTTGTGGGGGGATCTCCCAATGAGCACATGAATGTGCTCCCAAAGAGAAGTAAACATATATGAATCCCATTAATGATGTGGAGCGTGCGCTGGGATTAATAAAATTATGAGGGGGTTATATCTGGCTGTCACAAACTTAGGGTGGGTCACCAGGAGATCACACGGTAGTGGCATTCACAAAGCGGAATGAGTGGAATACCTGTTCGCAATCTGAAAGCAAGCTTTTGTTGATATTTGCATTGCATGGACGTAGCTGGTTAGCAGCAGAGCACTGTATATTATGGGGTGCGGTCTCAAGTGAGGTCTTAAATCTTTGAATTACACACATTTACACAAGCATCTAACATATTTAACCCCTCCCATGCTCGTGACGGAACCGTTCCGCCACAAGCCTCGGGTGGGCTGTGCTGGTGATGGAACGGTTCCGTCACGGCCCGCTCACCGTGCCTGCGTGGCGCGAATTCCGCGCCTGTGCTGATGTTCTAAAGAGTGGGCGGGGCCGTGACGGAACCGTTCCGTCACAAGCACAGCTCACCCAAGGGCCGTGGCGGAGCGGTTCCGTCACCAGTACGGGAGCACCGCGCGGCCCCGCCTCCCCCTTAGCGCTGCGGCGGAATAACCGCCGCAGCAAACGGGTTAAAGTTTAGGCACAGCGAGATTAAGGGATTTGCCCAGAACTACATCATTTTCATTTAAGTGCCAAGGCTGGATTTAAGGCCATGTCCCCAGCTGTCCAGGTGCTGGTGTTCAAAATGTCACGGTGGAGATTGGTGCCTGCGGCATCCACTGCCAGAGCTAGCATCCAGTGGCAGTTGGTGATATAGAAAAATGGTGAGGTGCTATACTCAAAAATACATAGAATACATACATAAAGTACATAAAAATTAAACATTTAAAGAATTAAAGTTTCACTTACCTTAGCCTGCAGCACTTCTACCATGTACAGTTGTGTAAGGTGCTACATGTTGTTGTATGAATGCAACACATAAAAACAGATTGATAGAAGAAAAAATGTAGGAGGATACCTTTATTTAGTTGCCAAAATAATTTATGTGCAGGCTTTCTTAACTGCAGAGGAACCTTTTGAAGGCTGCATGATGCAACTGAATAGATACTTTGAGGGCCTATTCACAAAGGGAAATTTTACGAATGTATATATACTCATTTGTATCTTTACTATTGCACCAATGTATAATTTTATATTTTTCCAAGTGTTACTTTGCACACATAGGTGGAGATCTCCGTCAAGTGGCAGGCAGCTCCCTATGGGAATGTATAGAAGAAATGGATTAAGTCTACTATTATGTAAAAAAAAATGTAACATGATTTAATGTAAATCTAAATTAATTTAATGTTTTTTATTTTAACCTAGAACTAATAAAATAAAATAAAATGTTACAGCACATTAACCTAAAAAAATATATGTGTATTAAATAATTATTTCATTTTAATTTATCAATAATAATATAATATCTAAATATTATTTTTAACCAATAATACAAAAAATCCCACCCTCAATAACATTTTGTATTTCATATGTAGCATATTTGGTAAAAAAATTAAATTTCTATTCATTTAGTTTTGTTCTAATTTTTAAATAGAAGGTTTTTTTTTTAATTCGTTTCTTTGTAATTGGGAGCCTGATTTATAGTTTGACAGATGGGATACTCTGTCACAAACATAATGGATATTAGCAGTATTACAAGTGTCCTATGGCAATTGTAATTATACACGTTTTATATATATATATATATATATATATATATATATATATATATATATATATATATATATATATATATATTAGCTTCAGTTGGATGAGTGCTCCTTTTCATAAACCTCTGTCCTTCACATTAAAAGCTATTCATGTTTATACCCTGTGGTATTTGCTTTCCTTGATTTAACTAAAAAGTGATCCCTTGGCTCACCTTTACTAAATCTCACTGTTCAAAACCAACATGGCAAACTTTTTTCATTTGAAGTAAATTACAGTTTGACACTAAACTTATCTCAACGTGGCTTGCATTTCGGGTGTTGAACCAACATTTAAAAAAGCCTGCAGAATTGGCAAAACAAAAATCAATTGTTCATAGTGTACAAAGTACCTAAGGGCTAAAAACGGTGGCAGCCGCGGCCGTGCAGGTAAGAGCGGTGGGGTGGTGGGGACGGGTGGGGCGAATTTGCACCGATGATGACAAGGGAAAAAAATATAAATAATTTATTTTCCCTCTTCCTCATCTGTCGACATCCCCCCCCCCCCACCAACCCTCCAACCCCGGCACAACTGCCCCACCGCTCTTACCTGCACAGGCCGGGGCAGGACGGTGCGGTGTGATGGTTCAGAAACCAGATGTAAAATAGTCCATCAAGAATGGGAATACAAGCCATTCATTGGAGCTGGAATGATACAGCAAGCAGCCAATAGAAGGAGGCAAGACAGAAATACTCCTGTAGATAGAGCCAAAGCCAACTCTAAAAATTGTTTAAAAAATTGATAACAAAAGTTGGTCCATACTGTGGAGCTGTGAAGCTAGACTTAAAAAGTAAACAATTACAGTTTAAAAACACTTTAGAGTCTCCCAGTCTGGAAGCCCTACTTTTAACACATTGCCGTCTGTGAGTCTTTGGATTTCTGGCTGTGGATTTGGGATTTCTGTGGCTGGTTCACAGAATTAAAAGTAGGCTAAACTATGTCTGGTGTTCTTGGAGATATACCTTTCTTTTGGGGGGGGGATATTTTTATTAGAGCAGGAATAAAAAACCAAAGAAGCATGACATCACAGGACGAATAAATAGGATGGAAATGACTGACATCAAATATCTAGCAGCGAAAATACGTTTACATGACATTGCATACAATAGATAGAAATTAACATCAATTAGAACACTATTTTATAAAAACACAGTTCTAAAATAATCAAAAGTTAGGAAAGTGAATGTATTGCACAGTAGCCTGTACCATGAACCTATACACTGTCCGGGATTTGCTACCTCCAGATAATTCCCCTTAAACACAAATCCATATCTTCATTAATAACTATTCTAATCTAGAGAGGCAAGATGGCCGCTGCTGAGTTGAGCTAGGCAGTCGCATAGAAGTAGTGGGAAAAAAAATGCTGTGCTCCCCTGTTGACCTATGAGTGGAGGTGGCAAGGTGGTATGCAAGAGTACTGCCGTTTCAAGGAGCAGTTTCACCTGAACAGCGCGACTTGGAGCTGGCTGAGGTTGGGTGTAAACAGATTGCTTCGAGCGATAAGAGGAGGGAGAAAAACCCCGAGGGTCGAGATGCCCCCCCGTCCACCGCGACAGGACAAGTCGAGAGAGGCCGAACCGGTGGTAAAAGGAGTATCGGCAGAGGAGGCGGCTGCGGGGAAAAATCCTGGAGCGATCCGTAAGGTGCCGAGTATTCCTCAGAAAAGGAAGACAGAGGTGCAGGGAAAAACTTCAACGCTTCCGAAGAATGTGCTTGACAACCGCACAACAACAACAACGGTACCAAGGCACGCCAACATGACGGATCCGAAAGAGGGTCTAAGCAGAAACAAAGACAAAGACAGTATGATGAGGCAACCTACCCTGACGGAGGTGTTCTCCGCTAAGGCCCCTGGACAACTGCAGGAACCCTCAGAGACGCTGGAGTCTGGAGATTGCGTCCGCGAGGACGCTGCGGGAGCAGCCGATGCCGGAGCAAAGTTGGTTGCCAGGCAACGAAGTCGGAATCCAGAGGCGGCAGGGCTTGCAGACGCGAGTGTGGGGAGAACTGCTTCCACATCGCTCCCGGACGAACAAAGCCCGGAACCAACAGAGGCTACAGAGGTTCGGGTGGCTGATTCAGCAACTACGGATCTAGTGCCGGCGAGCACGACAACAGGTAGAGACATAGAGAGGCGTCCGAGCGCTCCGTCTGGAAAGGCTGACATGTTGGGGGCTCTGAAGCTTGTGGAGGCTGAAATGACCGAAGGGAGTAGAAAGGCTCAAGGTCGAGGAACAAGTACCTGGGGTAGCATGGAAAGCCTGTCAGGAAAAAGCACTTATGGAAGGAATAGCTTGGATAGACAAAAGGACAAATATTTCACAGAAAAACTAGAAGGGGGCTCTATTGAAGGAGATTGCTTCTATTCAGTAAATGAGGATTCTGAGTCAATTATTTCCTCTGAAGGTAGTCTGGAGGAGGAGATAGATGAGGAGGTTACAGACTCTGGATCTAGCACATCCGGCAAAGAATCCACGCAAAAGAAAATGTCTTCAAACCTAAGGAGGCGCACTCAGGGGTCTCCTCTTCAGCATGATAGTCATCTGCTTTGGACTACTCAGCCATATCCCAGGTCTATCAGGATAATGGCAGTAATAGTATTAATAGGGTCCCCATCTCTGAAGACTTGCCTCAGAAAAATTCCTTTGAAGTTCTATTTGGCACTTTGAAAGAGATGCAGGCAGAGGCAGGAACGGAAAGTCGCAGAGCAAGGCAGGCTTTGAAAAAGATTCAGGGCTCGTTGAGGAAGATAAATAAACTATATAAGGAAGTGGAGGGGAGAGTTACAGAAGTAGAAGAACGTACTGGTAAATTGGAAGACGACGTGGGAAAATGGCAGGCATTCAGGACAGGGCAAGTGAAGCTGACGGAAGACATGAGCTGGAAGTTGGAGGATTATGAAAATAGGCAGAGACGGAACAATGTTAGACTCTTGGGTGTGGCAGAGGGGACAGAAGGGCAGGATGTCAGACAATTCGTTGTTAATTTGCTAAAAGGGGCATTTCCAGAGTCCCAGTGGCAGTGGGAAAGGGAGGTACAGAGGGCACATAGATTCCCCTTCACGTTGAGGAAGGCCCGTGGTGCAGGAGGTGAGGGCCAGGGGAACCTGCCCAGAGCTATCTTGGTAAATATTGGGAACTTTTTACTGAGAGAGGAGATAATTGGCAAAGCAAGGCCCGATAGCAAGAGGTCATTCGAAGGTGTTACTTTCTTTGCCAGGCCTGACTTCTGTCACGTCACCGTAGAGAGGAGATGGAAGCTGAGACCGATGATTGCCCCCTTTCAGGCTATAGGTTCGGAAGCATACCTCCTTTTCCCTGCCAGGCTCAAAGTAATTGTGAAGGGAAAGACCTGGATGTTCTCCTCGGAGATTAAAGCACAGCAATTTTTGGAAGAAATAAGAAAGCAGAAAGGTGGTTAAAGGGGAAAGGGCCTTGATGTATGTGCAGAACGTATCATACGAAGGGTAGGTAGAAGAGGGGAAGCTGGGGTAGCATAGCACGCTAAAGAGGTGAAGTAGGGGAGGGGAGGGAGGCGACTGGCACAACTTGAGGCAGGCACACATAGGTCTCCTGACCTATTTGCCTGTAAGGGAGGGGGGGGAGGGGGGAGGGGGTAGTAGGGGAAGATAGGGTGAAGGGAGGCACGGGGGGAAGGGAGGCGAAAAATAATAACTATTCTAATCTATACATGGCTACTTCAAACTGACGTATGAATATCAAAAAACTATTAAAGTGCATGAGCGACTAGCAGAAATTGTTTTAATAAAGTGCAGAAATATTACTCCATTAAGCATGGGGCTCTAAATGTATACTTTTACTCAGATATATAATGGATAGAAAAATTTGCCCAGATATCTGTAAATCTTACAGCATCTCCTACACGTTTTGCATAGGCCTCCTCAAATCAATAAGTCCTGCATATTTTATTAACTCAATGTTCAATCCTAGGTTGCTTATTAGTCTTCCAATTTTGAAGGACAAGTGTGCCTTGTTAAGAATTCATCTTTTAATAGAAAAGAGATGCAATGTTTTGTATTTTGATTGATGGTTACATTTTCTTGTATAAGATAATATTGCTCCAAAAGTCTATTGGTACTAGTATGAAATCACAATCAGTGAGGTAACCTCCTGCTTCCGAATTTGGCCAGCTAAAAATTAAAGTGTAAGAAGACCTTTCCACCGCAAAGAAATTTAAAGAAATGTAATGCCGGCCTCATACATGCCTGTCCACATGGTGCAACCGTATGTCACACAGCAACTCCCCTTTACACACAGTATACTGTACAGAGTTTAATTATATCACATGGTGGCAGAAAGTGAGCTGGAAACTTTTTCAGAGAGCAGGCTTCCAGCTTATGTCTGGAGGTTCTGCGCTGGTGGAATACATTACAAGAACGAATCGGATATTAAAACATGAAATTCTTCATGATTTCTATGTTTTTGAATTCATATCTTCCTTTTTACTGTGTTTTGGCAGTAACAGCAAAGCATCTCAAGGTCGTTACAAGGAAACTACAGCTTGTTTCAAAGAATTTTCAAGTTTTTAAATAGTGTTATCCTCTTTTAGTGCCTATTTATATGTAATAACAATAAATGGGTTTTGATGGGAAAAATGCATTAATGAGGTGGGAGGTGACATTATAAGAGCTGGCAGGATGGTCCATTTGACTTGAATGCTGGTTGTGCTCGGCCATGCTGACCTGACCTGTGGTTGACGTCAGAATGACCTATTGATGACCTGTGACTGGTCTGTTGGCCTAGTCGGTATGCTGGAAGCTCTGTTTTGGAGGGAACAAGATATTTAGAATATGAGCGGTGGCGGGGAGTACCACGTCCCTATGAGGGGGTGAGTACTGACCTTGTATGTGGTGATAACATCATGTATGTCTTCTGTGTTCTATACTACAAAGAGGGCGTTGTAAGCATGAATTATAGGGTTCTTTCTCAATGACTGGGGTGTGAGGTGATGAGTTGGATGAGGTTGTCTGGTATTGGTGCCTGCGGGTGATGTGCACGGATGCAATGTTTGCAAGATTATGGAAAAGCGAAGATGATGCTGAGTGGTGTCGGGGACACCACTTTGTAAAGATGGTATGCAGGGCTTGCAGCGGGGCTTTGGGTGACTGACATGGCATGTGTCTTGTGACTTCCTTTGTGGCTGTTGTTTGCCCTATATTGCTACTGGGATCTACAGTCAGTAGGTTGCCCTCGTCTCTGTCCATATTTAGCAAAGGGGTACAAAAGGGGGTGGTGATGGACGGAGCATCTGAACCAATCAAACACTCACACCCAGTCAACAGATCTGGGTTTAATCCATCACCGTTCTTTAGCCCACTCTGTCACCCAAGTTCAGACATGGCCATATGCAAATCAGTCTGACCCTGTGCCTCATGGGAACAGACCAGCCCGAACTGCCAAGCCTTGCCTTCCCTGGACCGGAATCAAGCTTCATAGGACCGGTTTCTGGCATTCCAGCCGTCTTCAGCCAGGCTTGCTTGAATCCAGTGGCAAAGTGAGCAAGGGACTCACCGTCTGAGCATACCCTGCCAACTTATGGCGAACAAAGCGGTACAAAAGGGGGTGGTGATGGACGGAGCATTTGAACCAATCAAACACTCACAGCCAGTTAACAGATCTGGGTTTAATCCATCACCGTTCTTTAGCCCACTCTGCCACCCCAGTTCAGACATGGCCATATGCAAATCAGTCTGACCCTGTGCCTCGTGGGAACAGTCCAGCCCGAACTGCCAAGCCATGCCTTGCTGGGACCGGAATCATGCTTCCTAGGACCGGTTTCTGGCATTCCAGCCATCTTCAGCCAGGCTTGCTTGAATCCAGAGGCAAAGTGAGCAAGGGACTTAACATCTGAGCATACCCTGCCAACTTATGGCGAACAAAGCGGTACAAAAGGGGGTGGTGATGGACGGAGCATCTGAACCAATCAAACACTCACACCCAGTCAACAGATCTTGGTTTAATCCATCACCGTTCCTTAGCCCACTCTGCCACCCCAGTTCAGACATGGCCATTTGCAAATCAGTCTGACCCTGTGCCTCATGGGAACAGTCCAGCCCGAACTGCCAAGCCACGCCTTCCCTGGACCAGAATCAAGCTTCCTAGGACTGGTTTCTGGCATTCCAGCCGTCTTCAGCAAGGCTTGCTTGAATCCAGTGCCAAAGTGAGCAAGGGACTCAACGTCTGAGCATACCCTGGCAACTTATGGCAAACAAAGTGGTACAAAAGGGGGTGGTGATGGACGGAGCATCTGAACCAATCAAACACTCACACCCAGTCAACAGATCTTGGTTTAATACATCACCGTTCTTTAGCCCACTCTGCCTCCCCAGTTCAGACATGGCCATTTGCAAATCAGTCTGACCCTGTGCCTCATGGGAACAGTCCAGCCCGAACTGCCAAGCCATGCCTTCCCTGGACCGGAATCAAGCTTCCTAGGACTGGTTTCTGGCATTCCAGCCATCTTCAGCAAGGCTTGCTTGAATCCAGTGCCAAAGTGAGCAAGGGACTCAACGTCTGAGCATACCCTGCCAACTTATGGCGTACAAAGCGGTACAAAAGGGGGTGGTGATGGACGGAGCATCTGAATCAATCAAACACTCACACCCAGTCAACAGATCTGGGTTTAATCCATCACCGTTCTTTAGCCCACTCTGCCAGCCCAGATCAGACATGGTCATATGCAAATCAGTCTGACCCTGTGCCTCATGGGAACAGTCCATCCCTAACTGCCAAGCCATGCCTTCCCGTGACCGGAATCAAGCTTCCTAGGACTGGTTTGTGACATTCCAGCCGTCTTCAGCCAGGCTTGTTTGAATCCAGTGGCAATGTGAGCAAGAGACTCAACGTTTGAGCATACCCTGCCAACTTATGGTGAACAAAGCGGTACATAAGGGGGTGGTGATGGACGGAGCATCTGAACCAATCAAACACTCACACCCAGTCAACAGATCTTGGTTTAATCCATCACCGTTTTTTAGCCCACTCTGCCACCCCAGTTCAGACATGGCCATATGCAAATCAGTCTGACCCTGTGCCTCATGGGAACAGTCCAGCCCGAACTGCCAAGCCATGCCTTCGCTGGACCGGAATCAAGCTTCCTAGGACTGGTTTCTGGCATTCGAGCCGTCTTCAGCAAGGCTTGCTTGAATCCAGTGCCAAAGTGAGCAAGGGACTCAATGTCTTATCATACCCTGCCAAATTATGGCGAACAAAGCGGTACAAAAGGGGGTGGTGATGGACGGAGCATCTGAACCTATCAAACACTCACACCCAGTCAACAGATCTGGGTTTAATCCATCACCGTTCTTTAACCCACTCCGCCACCCCAGTTCAGACATGGCCATATGCAAATCAGTCTGACCCTGTGCCTCATGGGAACAGTCCAGCCCGAACTGCCAGGCCATGCCTTCCCTGGACCGGAATCAAGCTTCCTAGGACTGGTTTCTGGCATTTCAGCCATCTTCAGCCAGGCTTGCTTGAATCCAGTGCCAAAGTGAGCAAGGGACTCAACGTCTGAGCATACCCTGCCAACTTATGGCGAACAAAGCGGTACAAAAGGGGGTGGTGATGGACGGAGCATCTGAACCAATCAAACACTCACACCCAGTCAACAGATCTGCGTTTAATCCATCACCGTTCTTTAGCCCACTCTGCCACCCCAGTTCAAACATGGCCATATGCAAATCAGTCTGACCCTGTGCCTCATGGGAACAGTCCAGCCCGAACTGCCAAGCCATGCCTTCCCTGGACCGGAATCAAGCTTCCTAGGACTGGTTTCTGGCATTCCAGCCATCTTCAGCCAGGCTTGCTTCAATCCAGTGCCAAAGTGAGCAAGGGACTCAACGTCTGAGCATACCCTGCCAACTTATGGCGAACAAAGCGGTACAAAAGGGGATGGTGATGGACGGAGCATCTGAACCAATCAAACACTCACACCCAGTCAACAGATCTGGGTTTAATCCATCACCGTTCTTTAGCTCACTCTGCCACCCCAGTTCAACATGGCCATATGCAAATCAGTCTGACCCTGTGCCTCATTGGAACAGTCGAGCCCGAACTGCCAAGCCATGTCTTCCCTGGACCGAAATCAAGCTTCCTAGGACTGTTCTGGCATTCCAGCCATCTTC
The DNA here is from genome assembly GCF_964261635.1 of Lissotriton helveticus. Classification (NCBI taxonomy): domain Eukaryota; kingdom Metazoa; phylum Chordata; class Amphibia; order Caudata; family Salamandridae; genus Lissotriton; species Lissotriton helveticus. The sequence goes on along the minus strand of NC_136072.1, from coordinate 1,138,403,878 downwards.
AGCAAGGCTTGCTTGAATCCAGTGCCAAAGTGAGCAAGGGACTCAACGGCTGAGCATACCTTGCCAACTTATGGCGAACAAAGCGGTAAAAAAGGGGGTGGTGATGGACGGAGCATCTGAACCATTAAAACACTCACACCCAGTCAACAGATCTTGGTTTAATCCATCACCGTTCTTTAGCCCACTGTGCCACCCCAGTTCAGACATGGCCATATGCAAATCAGTCTGACCCTGTGCCTCATGGGAACAGTCCAGCCCCAACTGCCAAGCCATGCCTTCCCTTGACCGGAATCAAGCTTCCTAGGACTGGTTTCTGGCATTCCAGCCATCTTCCGCAAGGCTTGCTTGAATCCAGTGCCAAAGTGAGCAAGGGACTCAACGTCTGAGCATACCCTGCCAACTTATGGCGAACAAAGCGGTACAAAAGGGGGTGGTGATGGACGGAGCATTTGAACCAATCAAACACTCACACCCAGTCAACAGATCTGGGTTTAATCCATCACCGTTCTTTAGCCCACTCTGCCACCCCAGATCAGACATGGTCATATGCAAATCAGTCTGACCCTGTGCCTCATGGGAACAGTCCAGCCCGAACTGCCAAGCCATGCCTTCCCGGGACCGGAATCAAGCTTCCTAGGACTGGTTTCTGGCATTCCAGCCGTCTTCAGCCAGGCTTGTTTGAATCCAGTGGCAATGTGAGCAAGAGACTCAACGTTTGAGCATACCCTGCCAACTTATGGTGAACAAAGCGGTACAAAAGGGGGTGGTGATGGACGGAGCATCTGAATCAATCAAACACTCACACCCAGTCAACAGATCTTGGTTTAATCCATCACCGATTTTAGCCCACTCTGCCACCCCAGTTCAGACATGGCCATATGCAAATCAGTCTGACCCTGTGCCTCATGGGAACAGTCCAGCCCGAACTGCCAAGCCATGCCTTTGCTGGACCGGAATCAAGCTTCCTAGGACTGGTTTCTGGCATTCCAGCCGTCTTCAGCAAGGCTTGCTTGAATCCAATGCCAAAGTGAGCAAGGGACTCAATGTCTGATCATACCCTGCCAACTTATGGCGAACAAAGCGGTACAAAAGGGGGTGGTGATGGACGGAGCATCTGAACCAATCAAACACTCACACCCAGTCAACAGATCTTGGTTTAATCCATCACCGATTTTAGCCCACTCTGCCACCCCAGTTCAGACATGGCCATATGCAAATCAGTCTGACCCTGTGCCTCATGGGAACAGTCCAGCCCGAACTGCCAAGCCATGCCTTTGCTGGACCGGAATCAAGCTTCCTAGGACTGGTTTCTGGCATTCCAGCCGTCTTCAGCAAGGCTTGCTTGAATCCAGTGCCAAAGTGAGCAAGGGACTCAATGTCTGAGCATACCCTGCCAACTTATGGCGAACAAAGCAGTACAAAAGGGGGTGGTGATGGACGGAGCATCTGAATCAATCAAACACTCACACCCAGTCAACAGATCTGGGTTTAATCCATCACCGTTCTTTAGCCCACTCTGCGAGCCCAGATCAGACATGGTCATATGCAAATCAGTCTGACCCTGTGCCTCAAGGGAACAGTCCAGCCCGAACTGCCAAGCCATGCCTTCCCGGGACCGGAATCAAGCTTCCTAGGACTGGTTTCTGGCATTCTAGCCGTCTTCAGCCAGGCTTGTTTGAATCCAGTGGCAATGTGAGCAAGAGACTCAACGTTTGAGCATACCCTGCCAACTTATGGTGAACAAAGCGGTACAAAAGGGGGTGGTGATGGACGGAGCATCTGAACCAATCAAACACTCACACCCAGTCAACAGATCTTGGTTTAATCCATCACCGTCTTTTAGCCCACTCTGCCACCCCAGTTCAGACATGGCCATATGCAAATCAGTCTGACCCTGTGCCTCATGGGAACAGTCCAGCCCGAACTGCCAAGCCATGCCTTCGCTGGACCGGAATCAAGCTTCCTAGGACTGGTTTCTGGCATTCGAGCCGTCTTCAGCAAGGCTTGCTTGAATCCAGTGCCAAAGTGAGCAAGGGACTCAATGTCTGATCATACCCTGCCAACTTATGGCGAACAAAGCGGTACAAAAGGGGGTGGTGATGGACGGAGCATCTGAACCAATCAAACACTCACACCCAGTCAACAGATCTGGGTTTAATCCATCACCGTTCTTTAGCCCACTCCGCCACCCCAGTTCAGACATGGCCATATGCAAATCAGTCTGACCCTGTGCCTCATGGGAACAGTCCAGCCCGAACTGCCAAGCCATGCCTTCCCTGGACCGGAATCAAGCTTCCTAGGACTGGTTTCTGGCATTTCAGCCATCTTCAGCCAGGCTTGCTTGAATCCAGTGCCAAAGTGAGCAAGGGACTCAACGTCTGAGTATACCCTGCCAACTTATGGCGAACAAAGCGGTACAAAAGGGGGTGGTGATGGACGGAGCATCTGAACCAATCAAACACTCACACCCAGTCAACAGATCTGCGTTTAATCCATCACCGTTCTTTAGCCCACTCTGCCACCCCAGTTCAGACATGGCCATATGCAAATCAGTCTGACCCTGTGCCTCATGGGAACAGTCCAGCCCGAACTGCCAAGCCATGCCTTCCCTGGACCGGAATCAAGCTTCCTAGGACTGGTTTCTGGCATTCCAGCCATCTTCAGCCAGGCTTGCTTGAATCCAGTGCCAAAGTGAGCAAGGGACTCAACGTCTGAGCATACCCTGCCAACTTATGGCGAACAAAGCGGTACAAAAGGGGATGGTGATGGACGGAGCATCTGAACCAATCAAACACTCACACCCAGTCAACAGATCTGGGTTTAATCCATCACCGTTCTTTAGCTCACTCTGCCACCCCAGTTCAACATGGCCATATGCAAATCAGTCTGACCCTGTGCCTCATTGGAACAGTCCAGCCCGAACTGCCAAGCCATGCCTTCCCTGGACCGGAATCAAGCTTCCTAGGACTGTTCTGGCATTCCAGCCATCTTCAGCAAGGCTTGCTTGAATCCAGTGCCAAAGTGAGCAAGGGACTCAACGGCTGAGCATACCTTGCCAACTTATGGCGAACAAAGCGGTAAAAAAGGGGGTGGTGATGGACGGAGCATCTGAACCAATCAAACACTCACACCCAGTCAACAGATCTTGGTTTAATCCATCACCGTTCTTTAGCCCACGGTGCCACCCCAGTTCAGACATGGCCATATGCAAATCAGTCTGACCCTGTGCCTCATGGGAACAGTCCAGCCCGAACTGCCAAGCCATGCCTTCCCTTGACCAGAATCAAGCTTCCTAGGACTGGTTTCTGGCATTCCAGCCATCTTCCGCAAGGCTTGCTTGAATCCAGTGCCAAAGTGAGCAAGGGACTCAACGTCTGAGCATACCCTGCCAACTTATGGCGAACAAAGCGGTACAAAAGGGGGTGGTGATGGACGGAGCATTTAAACCAATCAAACACTCACACCCAGTCAACAGATCTGGGTTTAATCCATCACCGTTCTTTAGCCCACTCTGCCACCCTAGATCAGTCTTGGTCATATGCAAATCAGTCTGACCCTGTGCCTCATGGGAACAGTCCAGCCCGAACTGCCAAGCCATGCCTTCCCGGGACCGGAATCAAGCTTCCTAGGACTGGTTTCTGGCATTCCAGCCGTCTTCAGCCAGGCTTGTTTGAATCCAGTGGCAATGTGAGCAAGAGACTCAACGTTTGAGCATACCCTGCCAACTTATGGTGAACAAAGCGGTACAAAAGGGGGTGGTGATGGACGGAGCATCTGAACCAATCAAACACTCACACCCAGTCAACAGATCTTGGTGTAATCCATCACCGATTTTAGCCCACTCTGCCACCCCAGTTCAGACATGGCCATATGCAAATCAGTCTGACCCTGTGCCTCATGGGAACAGTCCAGCCCGCACTGCCAAGCCATGCCTTTGCTGGATCGGAATCAAGCTTCCTAGGACTGGTTTCTGGCATTCCAGCCGTCTTCAGCAAGGCTTACTTGAATCCAGTGCCAAAGTGAGCAAGGGACTCAATGTCTGATCATACCCTGCCAACTTATGGTGAACAAAGCGGTACAAAAGGGGGTGGTGATGGACGGAGCATCTGAACCAATCAAACACTCACACCCAGTCAACAGATCTGGGTTTAATCCATCACCGTTTTTTAGCCCACTCTGCCACCCCAGTTCAGACATGGCCATATGCAAATCAGTCTGACCCTGTGCCTCATGGGAACAGTCCAGCCCGAACTGCCAAGCCATGCCTTCCCTGGACCGGAATCAAGCTTCCTAGGACTGGTTTCTGGCATTCCAGCCATCTTCAGCCAGGCTTGCTTGAATCCAGTGCCAAAGTGAGCAAGGGACTCAACGTCTGAGCATACCCTGCCAACTTATGGCGAACAAAGCGGTACAAAAGGGGATGGTGATGGACTGAGCATCTGAACCAATCAAACACTCACACCCAGTCAACAGATCTGGGTTTAATCCATCACCGTTCTTTAGCTCACTCTGCCACCCCAGTTCAACATGGCCATATGCAAATCAGTCTGACCCTGTGCCTCATTGGAACAGTCCAGCCCGAACTGCCAAGCCATGCCTTCCCTGGACCGGAATCAAGCTTCCTAGGACTGTTCTGGCATTCCAGCCATCTTCAGCAAGGCTTGCTTGAATCCAGTGCCAAAGTGAGCAAGGGACTCAACGGCTGAGCATACCTTGCCAACTTATGGCGAACAAAGCGGTAAAAAAGGGGGTGGTGATGGACGGAGCATCTGAACCAATCAAACACTCACACCCAGTCAACAGATCTTGGTTTAATCCATCACCGTTCTTTAGCCCACTGTGCCACCCCAGTTCAGACATGGCCAAATGCAAATCAGTCTGACCCTGTGCCTCATGGGAACAGTCCAGCCCGAACTGCCAAGCCATGCCTTCCCTTGACCGGAATCAAGCTTCCTAGGACTGGTTTCTGGCATTCCAGCCATCTTCCGCAAGGCTTGCTTGAATCCAGTGCCAAAGTGAGCAAGGGACTCAACGTCTGAGCATACCCTGCCAACTTATGGCGAACAAAGCGGTACAAAAGGGGGTGGTGATGGACGGAGCATTTGAACCAATCAAACACTCACACCCAGTCAACAGATCTGGGTTTAATCCATCACCGTTCTTTAGCCCACTCTGCCACCCCAGATCAGACATGGTCATATGCAAATCAGTCTGACCCTGTGCCTCATGGGAACAGTCCAGCCCGAACTGCCAAGCCATGCCTTCCCGGGACCGGAATCAAGCTTCCTAGGACTGGTTTCTGGCATTCCAGCCGTCTTCAGCCAGGCTTGTTTGAATCCAGTGGCAATGTGAGCAAGAGACTCAACGTTTGAGCATACCCTGCCAACTTATGGTGAACAAAGCGGTACAAAAGGGGGTGGTGATGGACGGAGCATCTGAACCAATCAAACACTCACACCCAGTCAACAGATCTTGGTGTAATCCATCACCGATTTTAGCCCACTCTGCCACCCCAGTTCAGACATGGCCATATGCAAATCAGTCTGACCCTGTGCCTCATGGGAACAGTCCAGCCCGAACTGCCAAGCCATGCCTTCCCTGGACCGGAATCAAGCTTCCTAGGACTGTTCTGGCATTCCAGCCATCTTCAGCAAGGCTTGCTTGAATCCAGTGCCAAAGTGAGCAAGGGACTCAACGGCTGAGCATACCTTGCCAACTTATGGCGAACAAAGCGGTAAAAAAGGGGGTGGTGATGGACGGAGCATCTGAACCAATCAAACACTCACACCCAGTCAACAGATCTTGGTTTAATCCATCACCGTTCTTTAGCCCACTGTGCCACCCCAGTTCAGACATGGCCATATGCAAATCAGTCTGACCCTGTGCCTCATGGGAACAGTCCAGCCCGAACTGCCAAGCCATGCCTTTGCTGGATCGGAATCAAGCTTCCTAGGACTGGTTTCTGGCATTCCAGCCGTCTTCAGCAAGGCTTACTTGAATCCAGTGCCAAAGTGAGCAAGGGACTCAATGTCTGATCATACCCTGCCAACTTATGGTGAACAAAGCGGTACAAAAGGGGGTGGTGATGGACGGAGCATCTGAACCAATCAAACACTCACACCCAGTCAACAGATCTGGGTTTAATCCATCACCGTTTTTTAGCCCACTCTGCCACCCCAGTTCAGACATGGCCATATGCAAATCAGTCTGACCCTGTGCCTCATGGGAACAGTCCAGCCCGAACTGCCAAGCCATGCCTTCCCTGGACCGGAATCAAGCTTCCTAGGACTGGTTTCTGGCATTACAGCCATCTTCAGCCAGGCTTGCTTGAATCCAGTGCCAAAGTGAGCAAGGGACTCAACGTCTGAGCATACCCTGCCAACTTATGGCGAACAAAGCGGTACAAAAGGGGATGGTGATGGACTGAGCATCTGAACCAATCAAACACTCACACCCAGTCAACCGATCTGGGTTTAATCCATCACCGTTCTTTAGCTCACTCTGCCACCCCAGTTCAACATGGCCATATGCAAATCAGTCTGACCCTGTGCCTCATTGGAACAGTCCAGCCCGAACTGCCAAGCCATGCCTTCCCTGGACCGGAATCAAGCTTCCTAGGACTGTTCTGGCATTCCAGCCATCTTCAGCAAGGCTTGCTTGAATCCAGTGCCAAAGTGAGCAAGGGACTCAACGGCTGAGCATACCTTGCCAACTTATGGCGAACAAAGCGGTAAAAAAGGGGGTGGTGATGGACGGAGCATCTGAACCAATCAAACACTCACACCCAGTCAACAGATCTTGGTTTAATCCATCACCGTTCTTTAGCCCACTGTGCCACCCCAGTTCAGACATGGCCAAATGCAAATCAGTCTGACCCTGTGCCTCATGGGAACAGTCCAGCCCGAACTGCCAAGCCATGCCTTCCCTTGACCGGAATCAAGCTTCCTAGGACTGGTTTCTGGCATTCCAGCCATCTTCTGCAAGGCTTGCTTGAATCCAGTGCCAAAGTGAGCAAGGGACTCAACGTCTGAGCATACCCTGCCAACTTATGGTGAACAAAGCGGTACAAAAGGGGGTGGTGATGGACGGAGCATCTGAACCAATCAAACACTCACACCCAGTCAACAAATCTGGGTTTAATCCATCACCGTTCTTTAGCCCACTCTGCCACCCCAGATCAGACATGGTCATATGCAAATCAGTCTGACCCTGTGCCTCATGGGAACAGTCCAGCCCGAACTGCCAAGCCATGCCTTCCCGGGACCGGAATCAAGCTTCCTAGGACTGGTTTCTGGCATTCCAGCCATCTTCAGCCAGGCTTGTTTGAATCCAGTGGCAATGTGAGCAAGAGACTCAACGTTTGAGCATACCCTGCCAACTTATGGTGAACAAAGCGGTACAAAAGGGGGTGGTGATGGACGGAGCATCTGAACCAATCAAACACTCACACCCAGTCAACAGATCTGGGTTTAATCCATCACCGTTCTTTAGCCCACTCTGCCACCCCAGTTCAGACATGGCCATATGCAAATCAGTCTGACCCTGTGCCTCATGGGAACAGTCCAGCCCGAACTGCCAAGCCATGCCTTCCCTGGACCGGAATCAAGCTTCCGAGGACTGGTTTCTGGCATTCCAGCCATCTTCAGCCAGGCTTGCTTGAATCCAGTGCCAAAGTGAGCAAGGGACTCAACGTCTGAGCATACCCTGCCAACTTATGGCGAACAAAGCGGTACAAAAGGGGGTGGTGATGGACGGAGCATCTGAACCAATCAAACACTCACACCCAGTCAACAGATCTGGGTTTAATCCATCACCGTTCTTTATCCCACTCTGCCACCCCAGTTCAACATGGCCATATGCATATCAGTCTGACCCTGTGCCTCATTGGAACAGTCCAGCCCGAACTGCCAAGCCATGCCTTCCCTGGACCGGAATCAAGCTTCCTAGGACTGTTCTGGCATTCCAGCCATCTTCAGCAAGGCTTGCTTGAATCCAGTGCCAAAGTGAGCAAGGGACTCAACAGCTGAGCATACCCTGCCAACTTATGGCGAACAAAGCGGTACAAAAGGGGGTGGTGATGGACGGAGCATCTGAACCAATCAAACACTCACACCCAGTCAACAGATCTTGGTTTAATCCATCACCGTTCTTTAGCCCACTCTGCCACCCCAGTTCAGACATTGCCAAATGCAAATCAGTCTGACCCTGTGCCTCATGGGAACATTCCAGCCCGAACTGCCAAGCCATGCCTTCCCTGGACCGGAGTCAAGCTTCCTAGGACTGGTTTCTGGCATTCCAGCCGTCTTCAGCAAGGCTTGCTTGAATCCAGTGCCAAAGTGAGCAAGGGACTCAACGTCTGAGCATACCCTGCCAACTTATGGCGAACAAAGCGGTACAAAAGGGGGTGGTGATGGACGGAGCATCTGAACCAATCAAACACTCACACCCAGTCAACAGATCTGGGTTTAATCCATCACCGTTCTTTAGCCCACTCTGCCTCCCCAGTTCAGACATGGCCATTTGCAAATCAGTCTGACCCTGTGCCTCATGGGAACAGTCCAGCCCGAACTGCCAAGCCATGCCTTCCCTGGACGGGAATCAAGCTTCCTAGGACTGGTTTCTGGCATTCCAGCCGTCTTCAGCAAGGCTTGCTTGAATCCAGTGCCAAAGTGAGCAAGGGACTCAACGTCTGAGCATACCCTGCCAACTTATGGCGAACAAAGCGGTACAAAAGGGGGTGGTGATGGACGGAGCATCTGAACCAATCAAACACTCACACCCAGTCAACAAATCTGGGTTTAATCCATCACCGTTCTTTAGCCCACTCTGCCACCCCAGATCAGACATGGTCATATGCAAATCAGTCTGACCCTGTGCCTCATGGGAGCAGTCCAGCCCGAACTGCCAAGCCATGCCTTCCCGGGACCGGAATCAAGCTTCCTAGGACTGGTTTCTGGCATTCCAGCCATCTTCAGCCAGGCTTGTTTGAATCCAGTGGCAATGTGAGCAAGAGACTCACCGTTTGAGCATACCCTGCCAACTTATGGTGAACAAAGCGGTACAAAAGGGGGTGGTGATGGACGGAGCATCTGAACCAATCAAACACTCACACCCAGTCAACAGATCTTGGTTTAATCCATCACCGTTTTTTAGCCCACTCTGCCACCCCAGTTCAGACAAGGCCAAATGCAAATCAGTCTGACTCTGTGCCTCATGGGAACAGTCCAGCCCGAACTGCCAAGCCATGCCTTCCCTGGACCGGAATCAAGCTTCCTAGGACTGGTTTCTGGCATTCCAGCCGTCTTCAGCAAGGCTTGCTTGAATCCAGTGCCAAAGTGAGCAAGGGACTCAATGTCTGATCATACCCTGCCAACTTATGGCGAACAAAGAGGTACAAAGGGGGAGGTGATGGACGGAGCATCTGAACCAATCAAACACTCACACCCAGTCAACAGATCCGGGTTTAATCCATCACCGTTCTTTAGCCCACTCTGCCATCCCAGTTCAGACATGGCCAAATGCAAATCAGTCTGACCCTGTGCCTCATGGGAACAGTCCAGCCCGAACTGCCAAGCCATGCCTTCCCTGGACCGGAGTCAAGCTTCCTAGGACTGGTTTCTGGCATTCCAGCCGTCTTCAGCAAGGCTTGCTTGAATCCAGTGCCAAAGTGAGCAAGGGACTCAACGTCTGAGCATACCCTGCCAACTTATGGCGAACAAAGCGGTACAAAAGGGGGTGGTGATGGACGGAGCATCTGAACCAATCAAACATTCACACCCAGTCAACAGATCTGGGTTTAATCCATCACCGTCCTTTAGCCCACTCTGCCACCCCAGATCAGACATGGCCATATGCAAATCAGTCTGACCCTGTGCCTCATGGAAACAGTCCAGCCCGAACTGCCAAGCCATGCCTTCCCTTGACCGGAATCAAGCTTCCTAGGACTGGTTTCTGGCATTCCAGCCGTCTTCATCACATTAGGGACAGGATGCACACCTCGTTCTCATTTTTAGCATAACTGTTCAGTTTTATTCATTGAATGCGTGCAGATTGAGTCTAGTGCCATGTCCACACAGCACTGAGATAAACAACAAAAGGGAAAGGGAGCGTGCTCTCGCCCCCAAAACAATCGCACAGCTAATGATGCTATCGTGGCGATAATGTGTTCATTCATGATATTGAAAAATGATCAGTGTACTCGTTGTATTCCATAGTTTCTCATTAAATTTTTCAGATTTTGGTTCAAGTCCACACACAGAGTGTTCATGCCCACTCTGCCACCCCAGATCAGACATGGCCATATGCAAATCAGTCTGACCCTGTGCCTCATGGGAACAGTCGGGCTGGATATGCTCAGACGTGAGTCCCTTGCTCACTTTGCCACTGGATTCAAGCAAGCCTGGCTGAAGACGGCTGTAATGTGTGAAAACGGTCCTAGGAAGCTTGAATCCGGTCCAGGGAAGGCATTGCTTGGCAGTTCGGGCTGATGTAGGTTAAAAGGTCAAGTGGCAGTTGCACTTTCAAGCCAAACCTAATCATCCATGTAAGTTAAATGACTGCCCTTATCTCAGCTGTGCTGCTGCGAAAAAACTACTGTGTGTACAAACAAAATTGGTTCAGTCAGATAGGTAAACCATTAATTATTTAAACTGTACCAAATTCAACTTCACAACTCAGTTTCAGGATGAGAAAAAACATGGAGTTCTGAACAGTTCAAAATGCGAAAATTTAAATTAATTTAATGAGCACAGAGTGAATATAAATCCGAAGTACCAAATAATTACATGAGTCAAACAATTGATTGAGTCAAACAAATACGTGCTCCATAGGTGGTCAGTGAAAAAAGTGCTTGTGCAGTGCATCAAAAGAAAAATTATGTAACACCAGTATATAAAGTCTGTATTTTCCAATATGCCTTTCCAATATGTACAAATCTGTGGCTCACCATAGATGTGCTAAGTCTTTAAAATATCCATGACCCGGAATATATTAGTTAAGCTTTATATGAGATTGTTGACATTTCGACCCTCTTAAGATGCATGTTCTATCTTTACGTCATAGTGGGTGTTCATCAGGGCTAATTATGGACACACCTCGAAGTGTTGTGTGGATATAAGTGGACTTGTCTCACCAGGAAAAATTTCTCCAAGACTAGCATGTATGGTGTGTTATTTCAATACATTACCTCGTGGTTTCCATTCAAGTTCTCTTTGACCCCTTCCACGCTGATGACGAGCTGGGCTCGTCATGAGGTAGCCTCCTGGCACGCTGATGACGAGCCCAGCTCGTCACGTAACATGCGCTTTTAAAAATCTCAGCGTACGAGCGGAATTCCGCCCGCACGCATGCGGTTAAGTAGAAGCAGCCATTCCTAACAAGCAATATGATGTAGAATGGTGATGTAGTGAGTTAACATTCCATCCTTGTTGGACTTGGGTTACAAATGAGCTATTCATGCTGTTATTTCAGATGAAGTAAATAATTGTCCACTTATACAAATGGGCAAACTTCACTTATATCCCGTTACAGTGCCCGGTGTGTCAATAATTAGTCCTGATGAAGACCCACTATGATGTAAAGAAAGAACATGTTTCTCAAGACGGTCGGCCCATTGATGATCTTATATCCAGCCTCTACAATATATTCTGCAATTGAAAGACTGATAAACTCAACCCATCTAATGTGAACCACAGAGTTGTAGATATTGGTCAGGCATATTGGAAAACTAGAAGATTTATGTACACCTCTTGCATTATTTTTCTTTGATGCACTACACAAGCACTTTTCTTACCTGAGGGTAGCTTTGTGCTTGTGCTAGCATGGTTGGATGGTAGGGAGGTGGTGCTGCATAATGTCTAAGCCCCTAACACAGACCAGACACTCTTCCTGGACAGCTTTCCAGCCCTCCTTCTCCCATGTTTCCTTCTACCTGAATAGTAGGCTGAGATTTTAACTGCGTGGCTGACACTTGCATGAATAGGTTCCATCCCACTCTCTGCTCTCGGCGAATGTGACTAAAAATGGCAGCTGCCTTCTGTAGCTGCAAATTGTCAGACTATTGGAGAGTGAGAAATGCGGCAGCTAGGGTTTATTCTTTCCACTCTGATATGCATGACTTAGAAGTACAACTCGGTAAGGTGTTTGGGTGCACCAAGGCGAGGGAGACGGTGCTAGTTGCTGAATATTTGGTATAGACTTATTCATATCACTGTCTACGGCGGTGTACATTCCAGTGGTCTGCACATCTGACTTGCATTCTCTCCTTCGAGGCTAGATCCATCATGTTTGGTAGGCCACGTTTTTAGGGTCTCACTGCTATAGAGGTCTATGACTTTTCCCCTTGTTCACACACACTGCTAGTTGATGCCACTCATAGGGAAACAGAGGTTTGAAAATGAAATTTGCAAGATGGCAACACTACTCAGTTTGTGTTGAGTCAATCTAAATATTACATATTTCCTCATAGCACCAGGAACTTGTTGCTGCACCCCAACCTTGGGAACATGACAAGTCGCTCAACTTGGGTTACTTGATACATGTAAATGCCCCTCAAATCTAAATACTTGTGATGTCACTCATTCCTTGAGACTTGCAGATGTTCCTTAATCATGAAGTCTAGCTGATGGTCCTCAATACAGAGGACCTGAAAATGTCCTCAGTCCCAAGGACCCAGGGGTGCCTTCCTTAATGTGAGCCTGAAGCCGCACTACAACCTGGGAGAGTTAGCGATACATCTGAACTAGGAAATTTGGAGCGGTCCCAAACACTTGTGGACCTAGAGATGTCCTTCAAAGCATGGGGCTACACATTTCCCTTTATATCTGTAGATTAAGAAAATGTCACTCATCTGTGGGGATTTGGACATTACTCTTAATTCAGGCAACGAGGCAGTTCCTGTGAACTCAAGGGACATGACAATGTCAGTCAATTCTGGGGAAATAAAATTCACCCCCTCTCCATCCCTCCTATGCCTGGGGTATTGTAAATGGCCTTCTACCAGGAACAATGCTATGATCCACAACACTGAACTTCCCATGATGCACCTCATCACTGGAGACATGAATTACCTCTAAACCATGTACCTATACTGAAGAATTTCAGAGATGACCCTCACAATTGAAGACTTAAATATGTCTCTCAATGTAGGCGATTTGAAGCTGCACAATAAAACTGATGACCTGTCAAAGATCCCCAAACCTGATAGTTGCCGAGGCCCCTCAAACCTGATGTGTTAAGCTGGCCCTCAAATTTCGAAACTTAACAATATTCTTCACACTTGTAAACTCGTCTCTCCACACTGAGAACTGCTGCTGGACCTTGAGGACTTGGAGAAACCTCTTACCCCAGTATACTGAGAGAAACCTCCCAGTGCAGGTGACTTGAGGAAACCTCTTACCTCAGTGATACTTAGAGAAATCTCTCAGTGCTGATGGCTTGGAGAAACCTCTTACACTTTTGAGACGCCTCTTGCTACTGATGACTTAGAACAAACTTACAAGGCTGGAGATTTGAGGTCTTTCAAGCCTGGTGTGTCGCAAACACCCTGAAACCTGGGTACCTCAAAATAGCACTCAATCCTGAGAACTGGGAGAGTCATCTCAGCTGTAGGGGCTTGGATATGTCCATTAACGCAGAGGACAGAGCAACTCTACAAGGAAGGGGTTGGTAATGTTCTTCAACCCTTTAGACCTGAGGGTGCTTTAAACTAAAGTGACAACGAAAGCTCCATAAACTCTGGGACAGGGAGATTGCCACCACATTAGGGATTTCGAGGTGAACCTTGGGGTTTTGGAGATACCTCTTAGCAGTTTCCTTGAACTCTGCAGTGGTTTGTTGCTTTTTAATTTCAGGGTGGTGGGTTGGAGGGATTCTATTTGAAAAGCACTTCTGGCCAAAACAAATCTGCCTCTCCTGGAGGTGAACAAGATGTTTGCTTAGGATCACTGTGAACTACAGGAGTGCAGCCACGAGGCCTCTCTCGGATTTGTCTCGACCTTTACAGTGCCCATCGCTAAAGCCCATCATACACCACGGAACACAGTGCAGACTAAAATGTCTGCTCAGAGTCCTCTCTCAAAACTCATGTTACATCACTCCACCTTATCGCTACCTTTACTGTGCCCTCCCTTACATCCCTCCCATCACACACCACAGCCTGAACAGTGTCCACCTTCTTTGAAGCTCAAGTCCTCCTATCTCACCTCTTCATCGCTGCTTCTACTGCACCCTCCTCCGGTCCCTCTCTGAGGCTCAGGTCCTCTCTCTCCTCTTCATCTCTATCTCTACTGAACCCTCCTCCAGTCCCTCCCATCTCATACCACAATGCATGGTGTAGGTTGGAAGCCTGGGCTGAATTCCTCTCTGAAGCTCAGGTCCTATGTTACCTCTTCATCTCTACCTCTACTGCACCCTCCTCCAGTCCCCTCTGAAGCTCAGGTCCTTTCTCTCTTCTTCATCTCTCCTGTACCCTCCTCCTTCCCTCTCTGAAACTCAGGTCCTATCTCACCTTTTCATCTCTCCTGCACCCTCCTCCTTCCCTCTCTGAAGCTCAAGTCCTATCTCACCACTTTATCTCTAGCTCTACTGTACCCTCCTCCTTTCCTTCTCTGAAGCTCAGGTGCTATATCTACTCTTCATCTCTACTGCACCCTCCTCCTGTCCCTCACTGAAGCTCAGGTCCTATCTCATCTCTTCATCTCTTCATCTCTACCTCTACTGCACCCTCCTCCTGTCCCCTCTGAAGCTCAGGTCCTCTCTCTCTTCTTCATCTCCACTGCACCCTCCTCCTGTCCCTCTCTGAAGCTCAGGTCCTCTCTCTCTTCTTCATCTCCACTGCACCCTCCTCCTGTCCTCTCTGAAGCTCATGTCCTTTCTCTCTTCTTCATCTCTCCTGTACCCTCCTCCTTCCCTCTCTGAAACTCAGGTCCTATCTCACCACTTTATCTCTACCTCTACTGTGCCCTCCTCCTTTCCTTCTCTGAAGCTCAGGTGCTATATCTACTCTTCATCTCTACTGCACCCTCCTCCTGTCCCTCTCTGAATCTCAGGTCCTATCTCATCTCTTCACCTCTACTGCACCCTCCTCCAGTCCCTCCCTCCTAATACCTCAACACATAGTGCAGGTTACAAGTCTGCACAGAGTTTCTCTCTGACGCTCAGGTCCTTTCTCTACTCTTCATTTTTTACCTCTACTGCACCCTCCTCCTGTCCCTCTCTGAATCTCAGGTCCTGTCTATCCTCTTCATCTCTACCTCTTCTGTACCCTCCTCCAGTCCCTCACTCCTCGAACGTCAACGCATAGTGCAGGTTACAAGTCTGCACAGAGTTTCTCTCTGATGCTCAGGTCCTCTCGCTGCTCTTCATCTCTGCCTCTTCTGAGCTCTCCTCCTGTCCCTCTCTGAAGCTCAGGTCCTCTCTCTCTTCTTCATCTCTACTGCACCCTCCTCCTGTCCCTCTCTGAAGCGCAGGTCCTTTCTCATCTCTTCATCTCTACCTCTACTGCACCCTCCTCCTGTCCCTCCCTCCTCGTACGTCAATGCATAGTGCAGGTTACAAGTCTGCACAGAGTTTCTCTCTGACGCTCAGGTCCTTTCTCTACTCTTCATTATTTACCTCTACTGCACCCTCCTCCTGTCCCTCTCTGAATCTCAGGTCCTATCTCATCTCTTCATCTCTACTGCACCCTCCTCCAGTCCCTCCCTCCTTATACCTCAACGCATAGTGCAGGTTACAAGTCTGCACAGAGTTTCTCTCTGATGCTCAGGTCCTTTCTCTACTCTTCATTCTTTACCTCTTCTGCGCCCTCCTCCTGTCCCTCTCTGAAGCTCAGGTCCTATCTCACCCCTTCATCTCTACCTCTACTGCACCCTCCTCCTGTCCCTCCCTCCTCGTACGTCAATGCATAGTGCAGGTTACAAGTCTGCACAGAGTTTCTCTCTGACGCTCAGGTCCTTTCTCTACTCTTCATTCTTTACCTCTACTGCACCCTCCTCCTGTCCCTCTCTGAATCTCAGGTCCTATCTCATCTCTTCATCTCTACTGCACCCTCCTCCAGTCCCTACCTCCTTATACCTCAATGCATAGTGCAGGTTACAAGTCTGCACAGAGTTTCTCTCTGATGCTCAGGTCCTTTCTCTATTCTTCATTCTTTACCTCTACTGCACCCCCCTCATGTCCCTCTCTGAAGCTCAGGTCCTATCTCATCTCTTCATCTTTACTGCACCCTCCTCCTGTCCCTCTCTGAATCTCAGGTCCTATCTCATCTCTTCATCTCTACTGCACCCTCCTCCAGTCCCTCCCTCCTTATACCTCAACGCATAGTGCAGGTTACAAGTCTGCACAGAGTTTCTCTCTGATGCTCAGGTCCTTTCTCTACTCTTCATTCTTTACCTCTACTGCACCCCCCTCATGTCCCTCTCTGAAGCTCAGGTCCTATCTCTCCTCTTCATCTCTACCTCTTCCGTACCCTCCTCCAGTCCCTCACTCCTCGAACGTCAACGCATAGAGCAGGTTAAAAGTCTGCACAGAGTTTCTCTCTGATGCTCAGGTCCTTTCTCTACTCTTCATTCTTTACCTCTACTGCACCCTCCTCCGGTCCCTCTCTGAATTTCAGGTCCTATCTATCCTCTTCATCTCTATCTCTACTGCACCCTCCTCCTGTCCCTCTCTGTATCTCAGGTCCTATCTCACCGCTTCATCCCTACCTCTACTGAACCCTCTTCCTGTCCCTCTCTGAAGTTCAAGTCCTATCTCTCCTCTTCATCTCTACTGCACCCTCCTCCTGTCCCTCTCTGTATCTCAGGTCCTATCTCACCGCTTCATCCCTACCTCTACTGAACCCTCTTCCTGTCCCTCTCTGAAGTTCAAGTCCTATCTCTCCTCTTCATCTCTACTGCACCCTCCTCCTGTCCCTCTCTGAAGCTCAGGTCCTATCTCACCTCTACCTCTACTGCACCCTCCTCCTGTCCCTCTCTGAAACTCAGGTCCTATCTATCGTCTTCATCTCTACCTCTATTGCACCCTCCTCCTGTCCCTCTCTGAAGCTCAGGTCCTATCTCACCCCTTCATCTCTACCTCTTCTGTACCCTCCTCCAGTCCCTCACTCCTCGAACGTCAACGCATAGTGCAGGTTACAAGTCTGCACAGAGTTTCTCTCTGATGCTCAGGTCCTTTCTCTGCTCTTCATCTCTGCCTCTTCTGCACCCTCCTCCCGTCCCTCTCCGAAGTGCATGTCCTATCTCTCCTCTTCATCTCTTCTGCGCCCTCCTCCGGTCCCTCTCTGTATCTCAGGTCCTATCTCATCCCTTCATCTCTACCTCTACTGCACCCCCCTCCTGTCCCTCTCTGAAACTCAGGTCCTATCTATCGTCTTCATCTCTACCTCTACTGCACCCTCCTCCTGTCCCTCTCTGAAACGCATGTCCTCTCTCTGCTCTTCATCTCTGCCTCTTCTGAGCCCTCCTCCAGCCCGCCCCCCATTTTACACCACAACGCATAGTGCAGATTAGAAGCCTGCACAGAGTCCCTCTCTGAAGCCCAGTCCTCCCGCCCAAGCTCAGACCTCATCGATGCCAGGTATCTGCTCCATTCACAGATTAGTTATTGATCGCTGGCAAGATTCAGTTCTGGAACCTTGTTAAGGATGGGGCACAGATGGTCCTGTCCCTCCCCTGATGTAATGTACCCAGTCCAGCCAGTCCATCTGCAAACAAGGGGGGGCACAAGCAAGGGCCCCTTCTCACCGCAGGAACAGTATTTCTCCTAAATAAGGTTGGAAAGTGAACATAAGCCATCACACCAGAGTGAATTGTACAATTACTTGAAAGCTGACCCAGCTGATGATAAAGTGATGAATTCCTGGCAGAGAAACAATGCACTCAGTCAGGAAAGCCAAGGGCTGTGTTCATGGGCAGAGGGGGGGGGGTGCTTTGCCCTTCAACATAGAGGTCAGATGAACAAACTGAGAGCTGCTAGCAAAGTATACAAATAAATGTATCCCATGGCAGTGAAAAGAAATGTGAACCAAAAACACATCATTTAGGACATCTATACTAATAAGCGCACATGTACACATTCATTAGTACAGTGCAAAGGTCAAATTTATTTGGTTTATTACCACAGTATAGCAACATCGACATTGACATTAGAAACACTTTTTGCTGCCACAGAGATTGTATTTAACAATTGAGTTACACAAGGAAACAACTCTCATATTAGCCACACGTCCTCTTCAATATGATTTTACCTTATAGCACACATTTTGCATCTTGTATCACAGTTTTGGTTATATGTATTTTCGCTAGCATATTATATGTTCTTTTAGCATTGCTGAGAAGAGAGAGGACTATTTGAGTCACTTAAGGCTTTGTCTCTTGGGAGCTACTGCCCCTCCCCATAAACTCTGTTTGCATGTGTGTGATATATGTGCGGCACACTTAACCTTGAACTTTCCTCCCCAAGAAAGTGAAGCACAGACCCAAGTGATACAGTTTCAATATTTATTTGGCTCTCGCAGCAAACCACAGCAGCCATGAGCGAAGTTTACCTTAGGGCTATAACTGGTGAATTTCGGTGGTATCATTAATTTATATATATATATATATATATATATATATATATATATATATATATATAAAGGTTCACAGGTGCCCACTTGCAGGATGCACTCACTGTAAGCATACTCAAGTTGGGGGAAGACACCCATGCTCCCAGCATCAGCAGAGCCTGACGCGTTTCAGGATCACTCCCTTCCTCAAAGGCTTTTCTGCAGAATGAAAGACTGCCCGCAACAGAACCATCAGCATTTGTCCCTCCTTTATTTCTATATCGTTAATCATACTCAGGTGAGTTTCAGCATCACAATGCATTCTGGGGCTGATAGTCCATCAAATAAAACCCAAGTGGGCTGAAGGCAGACCTTTCAAACAAAAATTGTAAAACATCACAGGGGCATAGGCGGAAGTTCTTCCCCGTTCAAATTTTGTGCTCATCAGTCCAAGAGCCGCTGAACAAAGCGCCAGCAGCGAGGACCGCTAGCTTCTGCGGCGGTGCTTCCCTCGACCGGGTCGGCCGATATACATAAAGGTTCACAGTTGCCCACTTGCAGGATGCACTCACTGTAAGCATACTCAAGTTGGGGGAAGACACCCATGCTCCCAGCATCAGCAGAGCCTGACGCGTTTCAGGCTCACTCCCTTCCTCAAAGGCTTTTCTGCAGAATGAAAGACTGCCCGCAACAGAACCATCAGCATTTGTCCCTCCTTTATTTCTATATCGTTAATCATACTCAGGTGAGTTTCAGCATCACAATGCATTCTGGGGCTGATAGTCCATCAAATAAAACCCAAGTGGGCTGAAGGCAGACCTTTCAAACAAAAATTGTAAAACATCACAGGGGCATAGGCGGAAGTTCTTCCCCGTTCAAATTTTGTGCTCATCAGTCCAAGAGCCGCTGAACAAAGCGCCAGCAGCGGGGACCGCTAGCTTCTGCGGCGGTGCTTCCCTCGACCGGGTCGGCCGATATACATAAAGGTTCACAGTTGCCCACTTGCAGGATGCACTCACTGTAAGCATACTCAAGTTGGGGGAAGACACCCATGCTCCCAGCATCAGCAGAGCCTGACGCGTTTCAGGATCACTCCCTTCCTCAAAGGCTTTTCTGCAGAATGAAAGACTGCCCGCAACAGAACCATCAGCATTTGTCCCTCCTTTATTTCTATATCGTTAATCATACTCAGGTGAGTTTCAGCATCACAATGCATTCTGGGGCTGATAGTCCATCAAATAAAACCCAAGTGGGCTGAAGGCAGACCTTTCAAACAAAAATTGTAAAACATCACAGGGGCATAGGCGGAAGTTCTTCCCCGTTCAAATTTTGTGCTCATCAGTCCAAGAGCCGCTGAACAAAGCGCCAGCAGCGGGGACCGCTAGCTTCTGCGGCGGTGCTTCCCTCGACCGGGTCGGCCGATATACATAAAGGTTCACAGTTGCCCACTTGCAGGATGCACTCACTGTAAGCATACTCAAGTTGGGGGAAGACACCCATGATCCCAGCATCAGCAGAGCCTGACGCGTTTCAGGATCACTCCCTTCCTCAAAGGCTTTTCTGCAGAATGAAAGACTGCCCGCAACAGAACCATCAGCATTTGTCCCTCCTTTATTTCTATATCGTTAATCATACTCAGGTGAGTTTCAGCATCACAATGCATTCTGGGGCTGATAGTCCATCAAATAAAACCCAAGTGGGCTGAAGGCAGACCTTTCAAACAAAAATTGTAAAACATCACAGGGGCATAGGCGGAAGTTCTTCCCCGTTCAAATTTTGTGCTCATCAGTCCAAGAGCCGCTGAACAAAGCGCCAGCAGCGGGGACCGCTAGCTTCTGCGGCGGTGCTTCCCTCGACCGGGTCGGCCGATATACATAAAGGTTCACAGTTGCCCACTTGCAGGATGCACTCACTGTAAGCATACTCAAGTTGGGGGAAGACACCCATGCTCCCAGCATCAGCAGAGCCTGACGCGTTTCAGGATCACTCCCTTCCTCAAAGGCTTTTCTGCAGAATGAAAGACTGCCCGCAACAGAACCATCAGCATTTGTCCCTCCTTTATTTCTATATCGTTAATCATACTCAGGTGAGTTTCAGCATCACAATGCATTCTGGGGCTGATAGTCCATCAAATAAAACCCAAGTGGGCTGAAGGCAGACCTTTCAAACAAAAATTGTAAAACATCACAGGGGCATAGGCGGAAGTTCTTCCCCGTTCAAATTTTGTGCTCATCAGTCCAAGAGCCGCTGAACAAAGCGCCAGCAGCGGGGACCGCTAGCTTCTGCGGCGGTGCTTCCCTCGACCGGGTCGGCCGATATACATAAAGGTTCACAGTTGCCCACTTGCAGGATGCACTCACTGTAAGCATACTCAAGTTGGGGGAAGACACCCATGCTCCCAGCATCAGCAGAGCCTGACGCGTTTCAGGATCACTCCCTTCCTCAAAGGCTTTTCTGCAGAATGAAAGACTGCCCGCAACAGAACCATCAGCATTTGTCCCTCCTTTATTTCTATATCATTAATCATACTCAGGTGAGTTTCAGCATCACAATGCATTCTGGGGCTGATAGTCCATCAAATAAAACCCAAGTGGGCTGAAGGCAGACCTTTCAAACAAAAATTGTAAAACATCACAGGGGCATAGGCGGAAGTTCTTCCCCGTTCAAATTTTGTGCTCATCAGTCCAAGAGCCGCTGAACAAAGCGCCAGCAGCGGGGACCGCTAGCTTCTGCGGCGGTGCTTCCCTCGACCGGGTCGGCCGATATACATAAAGGTTCACAGTTGCCCACTTGCAGGATGCACTCACTGTAAGCATACTCAAGTTGGGGGAAGACACCCATGCTCCCAGCATCAGCAGAGCCTGACGCGTTTCAGGATCACTCCCTTCCTCAAAGGCTTTTCTGCAGAATGAAAGACTGCCCGCAACAGAACCATCAGCATTTGTCCCTCCTTTATTTCTATATCGTTAATCATGCTCAGGTGAGTTTCAGCATCACAATGCATTCTGGGGCTGATAGTCCATCAAATAAAACCCAAGTGGGCTGAAGGCAGACCTTTCAAACAAAAATTGTAAAACATCACAGGGGCATAGGCGGAAGTTCTTCCCCGTTCAAATTTTGTGCTCATCAGTCCAAGAGCCGCTGAACAAAGCGCCAGCAGCGGGGACCGCTAGCTTCTGCGGCGGTGCTTCCCTCGACCGGGTCGGCCGATATACATAAAGGTTCACAGTTGCCCACTTGCAGGATGCACTCACTGTAAGCATACTCAAGTTGGGGGAAGACACCCATGCTCCCAGCATCAGCAGAGCCTGACGCGTTTCAGGATCACTCCCTTCCTCAAAGGCTTTTCTGCAGAATGAAAGACTGCCCGCAACAGAACCATCAGCATTTGTCCCTCCTTTATTTCTATATCGTTAATCATACTCAGGTGAGTTTCAGCATCACAATGCATTCTGGGGCTGATAGTCCATCAAATAAAACCCAAGTGGGCTGAAGGCAGACCTTTCAAACAAAAATTGTAAAACATCACAGGGGCATAGGCGGAAGTTCTTCCCC
Source organism: Lissotriton helveticus (assembly GCF_964261635.1). NCBI lineage: Eukaryota > Metazoa > Chordata > Amphibia > Caudata > Salamandridae > Lissotriton > Lissotriton helveticus. Next base: position 1,138,381,779 of record NC_136072.1, on the reverse strand, counting down.
GTTCAAATTTTGTGCTCATCAGTCCAAGAGCCGCTGAACAAAGCGCCAGCAGCGGGGACCGCTAGCTTCTGCGGCGGTGCTTCCCTCGACCGGGTCGGCCGATATACATAAAGGTTCACAGTTGCCCACTTGCAGGATGCACTCACTGTAAGCATACTCAAGTTGGGGGAAGACACCCATGCTCCCAGCATCAGCAGAGCCTGACGCGTTTCAGGATCACTCCCTTCCTCAAAGGCTTTTCTGCAGAATGAAAGACTGCCCGCAACAGAACCATCAGCATTTGTCCCTCCTTTATTTCTATATCGTTAATCATACTCAGGTGAGTTTCAGCATCACAATGCATTCTGGGGCTGATAGTCCATCAAATAAAACCCAAGTGGGCTGAAGGCAGACCTTTCAAACAAAAATTGTAAAACATCACAGGGGCATAGGCGGAAGTTCTTCCCCGTTCAAATTTTGTGCTCATCAGTCCAAGAGCCGCTGAACAAAGCGCCAGCAGCGGGGACCGCTAGCTTCTGCGGCGGTGCTTCCCTCGACCGGGTCGGCCGATATACATAAAGGTTCACAGTTGCCCACTTGCAGGATGCACTCACTGTAAGCATACTCAAGTTGGGGGAAGACACCCATGCTCCCAGCATCAGCAGAGCCTGACGCGTTTCAGGCTCACTCCCTTCCTCAAAGGCTTTTCTGCAGAATGAAAGACTGCCCGCAACAGAACCATCAGCATTTGTCCCTCCTTTATTTCTATATCGTTAATCATACTCAGGTGAGTTTCAGCATCACAATGCATTCTGGGGCTGATAGTCCATCAAATAAAACCCAAGTGGGCTGAAGGCAGACCTTTCAAACAAAAATTGTAAAACATCACAGGGGCATAGGCGGAAGTTCTTCCCCGTTCAAATTTTGTGCTCATCAGTCCAAGAGCCGCTGAACAAAGCGCCAGCAGCGGGGACCGCTAGCTTCTGCGGCGGTGCTTCCCTCGACCGGGTCGGCCGATATACATAAAGGTTCACAGTTGCCCACTTGCAGGATGCACTCACTGTAAGCATACTCAAGTTGGGGGAAGACACCCATGCTCCCAGCATCAGCAGAGCCTGACGCGTTTCAGGATCACTCCCTTCCTCAAAGGCTTTTCTGCAGAATGAAAGACTGCCCGCAACAGAACCATCAGCATTTGTCCCTCCTTTATTTCTATATCGTTAATCATACTCAGGTGAGTTTCAGCATCACAATGCATTCTGGGGCTGATAGTCCATCAAATAAAACCCAAGTGGGCTGAAGGCAGACCTTTCAAACAAAAATTGTAAAACATCACAGGGGCATAGGCGGAAGTTCTTCCCCGTTCAAATTTTGTGCTCATCAGTCCAAGAGCCGCTGAACAAAGCGCCAGCAGCGGGGACCGCTAGCTTCTGCGGCGGTGCTTCCCTCGACCGGGTCGGCCGATATACATAAAGGTTCACAGTTGCCCACTTGCAGGATGCACTCACTGTAAGCATACTCAAGTTGGGGGAAGACACCCATGATCCCAGCATCAGCAGAGCCTGACGCGTTTCAGGATCACTCCCTTCCTCAAAGGCTTTTCTGCAGAATGAAAGACTGCCCGCAACAGAACCATCAGCATTTGTCCCTCCTTTATTTCTATATCGTTAATCATACTCAGGTGAGTTTCAGCATCACAATGCATTCTGGGGCTGATAGTCCATCAAATAAAACCCAAGTGGGCTGAAGGCAGACCTTTCAAACAAAAATTGTAAAACATCACAGGGGCATAGGCGGAAGTTCTTCCCCGTTCAAATTTTGTGCTCATCAGTCCAAGAGCCGCTGAACAAAGCGCCAGCAGCGGGGACCGCTAGCTTCTGCGGCGGTGCTTCCCTCGACCGGGTCGGCCGATATACATAAAGGTTCACAGTTGCCCACTTGTAGGATGCACTCACTGTAAGCATACTCAAGTTGGGGGAAGACACCCATGCTCCCAGCATCAGCAGAGCCTGGCGCGTTTCAGGATCACTCCCTTCCTCAAAGGCTTTTCTGCAGAATGAAAGACTGCCCGCAACAGAACCATCAGCATTTGTCCCTCCTTTATTTCTATATCGTTAATCATACTCAGGTGAGTTTCAGCATCACAATGCATTCTGGGGCTGATAGTACATCAAATAAAACCCAAGTGGGCTGAAGGCAGACCTTTCAAACAAAAATTGTAAAACATCACAGGGGCATAGGCGGAAGTTCTTCCCCGTTCAAATTTTGTGCTCATCAGTCCAAGAGCCGCTGAACAAAGCGCCAGCAGCGGGGACCGCTAGCTTCTGCGGCGGTGCTTCCCTCGACCGGGTCGGCCGATATACATAAAGGTTCACAGTTGCCCACTTGCAGGATGCACTCACTGTAAGCATACTCAAGTTGGGGGAAGACACCCATGCTCCCAGCATCAGCAGAGCCTGACGCGTTTCAGGCTCACTCCCTTCCTCAAAGGCTTTTCTGCAGAATGAAAGACTGCCCGCAACAGAACCATCAGCATTTGTCCCTCCTTTATTTCTATATCGTTAATCATACTCAGGTGAGTTTCAGCATCACAATGCATTCTGGGGCTGATAGTCCATCAAATAAAACCCAAGTGGGCTGAAGGCAGACCTTTCAAACAAAAATTGTAAAACATCACAGGGGCATAGGCGGAAGTTCTTCCCCGTTCAAATTTTGTGCTCATCAGTCCAAGAGCCGCTGAACAAAGCGCCAGCAGCGGGGACCGCTAGCTGCTGCGGCGGTGCTTCCCTCGACCGGGTCGGCCGATATACATAAAGGTTCACAGTTGCCCACTTGCAGGATGCACTCACTGTAAGCATACTCAAGTTGGGGGAAGACACCCATGCTCCCAGCATCAGCAGAGCCTGACGCGTTTCAGGATCACTCCCTTCCTCAAAGGCTTTTCTGCAGAATGAAAGACTGCCCGCAACAGAACCATCAGCATTTGTCCCTCCTTTATTTCTATATCGTTAATCATACTCAGGTGAGTTTCAGCATCACAATGCATTCTGGGGCTGATAGTCCATCAAATAAAACCCAAGTGGGCTGAAGGCAGACCTTTCAAACAAAAATTGTAAAACATCACAGGGGCATAGGCGGAAGTTCTTCCCCGTTCAAATTTTGTGCTCATCAGTCCAAGAGCCGCTGAACAAAGCGCCAGCAGCGGGGACCGCTAGCTTCTGCGGCGGTGCTTCCCTCGACCGGGTCGGCCGATATACATAAAGGTTCACAGTTGCCCACTTGCAGGATGCACTCACTGTAAGCATACTCAAGTTGGGGGAAGACACCCATGCTCCCAGCATCAGCAGAGCCTGACGCGTTTCAGGATCACTCCCTTCCTCAAAGGCTTTTCTGCAGAATGAAAGACTGCCCGCAACAGAACCATCAGCATTTGTCCCTCCTTTATTTCTATATCGTTAATCATACTCAGGTGAGTTTCAGCATCACAATGCATTCTGGGGCTGATAGTCCATCAAATAAAACCCAAGTGGGCTGAAGGCAGACCTTTCAAACAAAAATTGTAAAACATCACAGGGGCATAGGCGGAAGTTCTTCCCCGTTCAAATTTTGTGCTCATCAGTCCAAGAGCCGCTGAACAAAGCGCCAGCAGCGGGGACCGCTAGCTTCTGCGGCGGTGCTTCCCTCGACCGGGTCGGCCGATATACATAAAGGTTCACAGTTGCCCACTTGCAGGATGCACTCACTGTAAGCATACTCAAGTTGGGGGAAGACACCCATGCTCCCAGCATCAGCAGAGCCTGACGCGTTTCAGGATCACTCCCTTCCTCAAAGGCTTTTCTGCAGAATGAAAGACTGCCCGCAACAGAACCATCAGCATTTGTCCCTCCTTTATTTCTATATCGTTAATCATACTCAGGTGAGTTTCAGCATCACAATGCATTCTGGGGCTGATAGTCCATCAAATAAAACCCAAGTGGGCTGAAGGCAGACCTTTCAAACAAAAATTGTAAAACATCACAGGGGCATAGGCGGAAGTTCTTCCCCGTTCAAATTTTGTGCTCATCAGTCCAAGAGCCGCTGAACAAAGCGCCAGCAGCGGGGACCGCTAGCTTCTGCGGCGGTGCTTCCCTCGACCGGGTCGGCCGATATACATAAAGGTTCACAGTTGCCCACTTGCAGGATGCACTCACTGTAAGCATACTCAAGTTGGGGGAAGAACGGGGAAGAACTTCCGCCTATGCCCCTGTGATGTTTTACAATTTTTGTTTGAAAGGTCTGCAATAGTTATTACATTGATCGTGTGGGTAACTTGTGACTGAGTGTCTGTTAGCTTATCTAGGGCTGATTGCCCTTGGCCCCCACTGTGTGCTTACCACCCTCTGGAATACATATCCTGTATCTATATATGTTAATATGGCCATTGATGATGTATCACTATTTCTACAGTTGTGCAATAAACAAAAATACTTTAGTTGTTATTCTCTCGTTGGTCATGTTGAGAAGGAGGTTTTTTACAGTATGTCCACATTTGGATATTCTCTAATGGTTATGAATGTCCTCTCAATTATCTTTTATACTTCCTTTGTCTAACCCGGAAGGTATTATCTTGGTTTGGGATATTGCTGATCCGTGTCTGGCTGGCAGTCTGTCTCCTATAGATGGACATACATTTCCTCATCTCCGTTCAGACCAGATGATTGTTTTGTTCTGAATCTCATTATGAGCTTCAACTCCAACCTTCTAAGCTTCTGTGTCAGGTCTGAACGGAGATGAGGAAATGTATGTCAGAACAAAACAACCGAGTGGAGCTGGCGTTCGGGACACTCTTCTTTATATAATATATATATATATATATATATATATATATATATATATATATATATATATATATATTCAAACAATCCAGCTCCCATAGACACATCCATGGACGAAGGCACGGACACGAGGTAATCAAGATGCACAAACATTTATTTGCTCAGGTCCACCCACAACCGCTGAGATTAGAGATACGCGTTTTGGCTTTCAAGAAGCCTTTTTCAATCTGATTGGCACCATAATTTACACAATATATATAGCCCTTCCCACTTGTGGTAAGTATAGACATAGAAAACACACTTAGCAGTGCGCTTAAACACTGTCCACCCACTGCAATAACATCATGCATCATGCTCTCTGCAATGGAGTATCAGCACTGAAGCAGTTTAAAACAAGAACATATTCAATGATTGCGCAATGCAAATCTACAATTTTTACGTTGTATGATCAATGCTGGTGTCACTGTGTCAAAGCGTTGCTCAATCGAGTGTGTCATCTGCTATTGGTGGGAATATTGTGCATATCAAATAGTATGTCAGTGAAGCATGTCACCGACCAGGTCGGTGAGTGAGGGCTTTCCTAAAACACCAAGAAGTTGTCCCTATGTCTTTTTCTCTGTGCTCTAAAACCCGTCCTTTTTGACGAACCTGAACACTCTTTTGTTGTTATTACTTTGACAAGTCAGTCATTAAACAGCAGGGAAACACATATTACTGGCATACGCACCCCGGGGTCAAATTCCATCCCAAGTGTGAGCTGTCGACTTTAGTATCAACCTCCGAGGCTGCGCGCTTAATCCAACAGAACTACCTGTCCCATAATGCCATTTAATAAGTCTTATAAAACGATGGAGTGCGCAAACACAGTTCAGATCGACTGCAGAAGGTAACACCAAAGGTAAAAAATAAACGGGAATGGAGGCCAAAATGTCAATGTCTGAAATAATAAACTTGGACCGACCCCGTCAGGAGTGGAGCTGGCGTTCGGGACACTCTTCTTTTTTTTTTGCAGAGTTTTATATAGCGCAAACTAGACCCAAACCGAATCAGGTATCAGAACGCTTTACATAGCACCAGTTACATTAAATGAGGACGGACACACATTCATTTTAGGCACGGGGAGATTAAGTGATTTGCCCAGAATCACAGGAGGTTTTTTGGCGTCGTTACCGAGATTTGAACCCAGATCCCCAGGTCCGAGGTCGAGCGCCCTAGCCGTTAGGCCAACTCCTCTCCCCAAGAAGATAAGAAGATCTCCCAGATAAGAAGAGGAGGGCCGTGGGGATAGGCACCACCGTCAGTTGCTGAATACAGAAATCAACAGCTGAGAGGGGCCGCTGTCAGGACTGCGCTTGGTAATGCGGCGCTGCTCTCTATATGCGGAGTGAGCCCTCCTCTTCTTATCCGTGGCTCACTTAGAGCAAGAATTGGAAAGAAAATCAAGACAAAGACAAATGGACTTACTATAAGGAGATCGAGTTCCTGCATGCAGAACTTCATCCCCCATAATGCACCAGTGGGAAGTGGATGCAAACACGCCCCTCGGGAGGTGGGATGCTGTATAAATTAAAGTTGGTTAATGAAGCATGCAGGCTCCATCTGTGGTTTGTCAGCCCAGGAAGAAGGGGCCGTGAGCCCTGAAACGCGTCGGCAACATTAACAGACAACGGAGAAATTTGGAGGGCTGCATTTTATATGCCGAAGGGCAGAGAGCGGCAGTGTGATATCCAAATGCTTCAGGGCACTTGTGTGGAATATATATATATATATATATATATATATATATATATATATATCCTACTGGCCGTCGCCAGTAGCTAGTTATAGTTAGGACCTATTTTCCATAGGAAATCTGGAACATTCTATTGGAATAACTTTGCCGCCGGTTGACAAATCTTTGCAAAATTTTCAAAACTGGTGGGGCGTTCCAGTAATTGCTCTCACCTAAATTATCATACATCAGTAATAACATGAATGATTGCAAAAAAGACTATTCTTCTTCTCTCTTGCGCTGCCTGAGTCTACTTGGTTCACTCCTTATGAAGTTTACCTTCTACTCTTCTCCTTGATTCTACAATATCATTTATGTTTTACAATCCGCAGGCCTTCTCTTCTTCTGCACCAAACAGAAAAAGCATGATAACGCTCACACTTACTTGACCGGTCCACATCAGCCAGGCCCCCCCAAAATTGACATACAGTCCAAGAAAAATGCAGATGCAACTCCCAATTTGGCAATACAGGGGCATATTATCAAGGGGGTTTATCTCCGCTTTTTGGCTTTAAAAGCCAAGAAAGCGGAGATAAAATTATCTCCCTATTACCAAGCTGTCGCTAACACCAGTTAGTGACAGCTAATAGGAGATAGCGACCATCTTGGGCCCCGCTTTGCATGTCAGTGATATTTATCACTAATGACATGCAAAGTGGGCGTGCCAAGATGTTAGCGACTGGAAACAGTCGCTAACATCGCTATCTCCTATTACCAACTTTTGGAGATATTCGCGCTAAGCGCGAATATCTCCAAAAGCTAACACCTGCCCTGAGCAGTTCTTAGCCATGTTATCCAATGGGAGGTGGATAACATGGCTAAGAGCATTTGCTCGATAATGCATGAATATCGCTGACTTTTCAGCGATATTCATGCATTGCGGGAGTTTTTTATCGCATTTGTGAAGGTTTATCTGCGATAAAAATCGCCGATGTGCGGCGATAATTTTTGTCTCTAAACAAGTTAGAGACAAAAATTATCGCAAGTTGTTGGTAATATACCCCACAGTATCATTTCTTTTTTATTAATAATCATTTTTTTGAACTGTGTGTTGTTCGCTTCACTCCTACATAATTTGTAAAGTATTTGCTATTTTTCAAAGCTAGGTGGCAGAACAGTTAGATATAATGTAACTTGGGACTCTCTGGGGCAGACAAACTGTTTTGTTTGCATTGCATTTAAGTTACCTTTACTCATGTCTTCATTTCCTTTTTCTCCCATAACAGATTTATGATGATTGGCTGCTCATTGCCCAGATGAATATTGTCTTCGTGTATTTTTTGTCTTTGTCACACCTTTTCTAAAAACTTCTTTCCCATCCATTCATCAAACCACTAACCCTCTTAAACCGGGCTGTTAAATGTATTGAGGTGTGGCTTAATGTACACCATCAATGGATCACACACTTGGTGCGGCAGATGTGGTGAAAGCAACACCAGCTCAGTGCATGATCTTCAGTTTTACTCCTATTACAAAAACAATAGTCCACACTGGCCCCATTTACAACAACTAACAACAACTAATTCAGAGCGCTCCTGAGGCGGAAAGCTGGGAGCTAGGCCCTTGACCCCTTTTTAAAAATAATTATTTTATTACTGTTTTAACATTTGTGTGTGTTGACCTGATTGAGGAAAATTGCGTTTTAGCCGCTAATTTGCACAGCCTTACTTCCACACTTGGGACGCTTAACCCCTGTGCGTCCAGCTCTCCGAGGGCCGATTTAGGGCCACACTCGGACTGAAGAGGCTCCCGAAGGGCGACGACTTTGGCCGCCATCTTGGGGAGAAAGTAGGGTCAGCGCTCTAGCGGCCGGGCGAATCACGGCCCGGGTGCTACAAAATGGAGGCCATTTCCCGTCCGCGCAGCGGGCGGGCGCAGCAGGCGCGCCGATGGCGCGCCGGAGGCGCGCCAGAGGCAAGCCCGTCTGGGCCCGTCCGGGCCAGAACGGGCCTAGGGCCAGCCTCTATGCCCATTTCTTGGCAAGATCCAGCTGCTCTCACTAGGGATCAATTGCTGGCGCTACAAAACCACGGGGATCCAGGTTGTCTTCAACGGGACTGGACGATGGCTCCGTTTTGCCGCTGTCGGTCCTGCCCCGAGCCTGGATCCGTGGGGACCAACGGCAAGAAAACCAGCCGAGTCCTGAGGATGGCATTACTTAACTGTAGATCTTTGCCAAAACATGCGGTAGAAATCAACTTGCTGATCGAGGACAGCAACCTTGATCTGCTTTTCCTCACGGAAACCTGGTTAACCCCTTTCACTGATTTTGATACCATCTCTGCCCTACCATGCGGTTTTAAGATTCAGACTCGTAACCGTGATGAGGGGAAAGGGGGGGGGTCTTGCTATAATTTATAGAGAATCCCTGACCTGTAGATTTGAGGATAGTGGAATCTTAGACACGGAGAGCACGGGTTTCAACATTCAATTGACATCTACATCCTCCCTCTCGGGATTCCTCATTTACCGCCCGCCGGGTAACCTAAAACAATTCTTAGATTCCCTTTTAGAATCCACCTTAGCAGCAGCAGCTCGGGCCCCCAACTTCTTGGTTTTGGGAGACCTGAACCTGCATTTCGACGATCCTAATGATAAAACAGCGGCAGATGTTATTTCAAACCTAAAAGCCTTTGAATTAGATCTTATAAATAGGGAATCTACCCATAATAAAGGCCACTTGTTAGACCCCATTTTTTCTAATATTCCCAAGCTGAGAGCTCAATCTCCTCTGCCCCTACCGTGGTCCGACCATTTCTTGGTCCCTTTCTCCTGGGAAATCCACCCTGAAACAGACCGGGCCACTCGTCCCCGTACACTTCAGAGAGATTGGCCGAGGTTATCGGTGGGAGATCTCACTCGGGCTCTGGAACAATCGACTCCGGACACAGAACCTGATGCACTTCTGGCGGATGAAAACTTTAATAACTGGCTTACTAATTCCCTGGACACGGTTCTTCCTCTTAAATTAAAAACAAAAAAGAGCAGTACCTTTAAATCCCCCTGGTTTACAACTGAATTGAGAGACCTCAGAAAAGCCTGTAAGAAATTAGAAAGGAAGTGGAGGAAAGATTGGTCAACCCTCAGTAAAACCTCCTACCAGGCCGCTCTGAGACTCTATAAAGCTGCACGGCAGAAATCTAAAGCAGAATTCTTTAAGGAGAAAATTAAAACATCAGCTAACTCCTCCAGGGAAACTTTTAAAATTGTCAATCAGTTGCTCAAAATCCCTGCTCCTATAACCATACACAGGGACCCCGAATTAAGATGCGATCAGCTAGCGGAGTTCTTTGACAGTAAAATACAAAAAATTCTAGATAGCCTTCCCCAAATGCCCACTCTATTTTCGAGAGAAGCCCCCACCCCCGTTTCTCCCAGTCCCCAGCTCGAGGCCTTTAGCGCCATCACCAGGGAAGACTTCTGTAACACGCTAGCCATCATAAAAAGTGGCTCCCCATCCGACCCAGCCCCTATGCACATCCTCAAACAAATTTTGAGTACGATTTCACCTATGGCCACAGAGCTCTTAAACACCTCATTCGCCACAGGCATAGTCCCCCCGAGCTGGAAGCAAGCTAAAATCAAAACACTCCTTAAGAAACCAGGCCTAGACCCCTCGGACATGGCCAACTACCGCCCAATCTCCTTGCTTCCAGGAATGGGCAAAGTGGCTGAGAAGCTGGTGAATAGGCAGCTCTCAGATTATTTGGAAAAGAATGGTCTCCTGAGCGACTCCCAAACTGGTTTTCGCCCGGGTCAGAGTACAGATACTGCCCTTCTAGTTGCTACTGAAGAGGCAAGATGCATCTTAGATTCAGGGGGATCAGCAGCCCTGATCCTCCTGGATCTAAGCGCTGCATTCAACACTGTCGACCACCCAACCTTGGTCCAGCGCCTTGCCAAGTTGGGCATCACGGGGTCGGCTCTTAGATGGCTGGAGTCCTTCCTCGATAAAAGATCGTTTAGGATTTGGGAGAATGGCTCAATGTCCAAACCCATCCCCCTTCAGTGTGGGGTGCCGCAGGGCTCCTCCCTGAGCCCCACACTGTTCAATGTTTATATGGCCCCGTTAGAGGAGGCAGTAGCCCCCTTCGGGATCAAATCTATTAGTTATGCAGACGACACACAACTTATCGTCTCGCTGTCACACCAAAGGGGACACCCATCTGATCTATCAAGATGCCTAACAGCTATCTTCTCTTGGATGACTGTCTCCAAACTTAGACTCAATGGAGCGAAGACCGAGATTATGGTCATGGGCCACCCACTCCCATCCCTGTCCTCTGACCATTGGCCTCCTTGTATGGGGGACTTACCATCCCCTAAGGAGAAAGTCAAGAGTCTTGGGGTTTGGTTTGAACCCCAACTCACTTTCATGACCCATGCGCAGAAGGTGGCAGGAGGATGCTTTGGATTACTGCGGGCTGTAAGGAAGGTCCTCCCCCTGCTTCCTTTCGAATCGAGAAAACTTCTGATTCAGGGCCTAATCTTGGCCAGACTTGACTATGGCAACGCCCTCCTCCTGGCGGCACCCCTGGCCACGATTAACATCTTACAGCGGGTCCAGAACGCCGCAGCTAGGCTCCTTATGGGAGCCCCTAGATGGGTTTCAGCTAAACCCCTACTTAGAGCCTTGCACTGGCTCCCAATCCAGGAGCGAATCTCCTTCAAGTCACTATGTATTGCCTACAAATCCCTCCAAGGTAATGGCCATCCAGCCCTCAGGGGATTGATCTGCCCTTATAAAGCTACTCGGGCCCTTCGATCAGATGGAGAAAACCTGGCCGTTACTCCTAGAGTAAGGAAAGCCCGCACTGGAGGTCGTCGGTTTTCGCTGAATGCAGCAAAAAAGTGGAATGCCCTGCCCAGGGTCCTACGGAAGGAACCCTCCTACCTTAAGTTCAGAAAATTACTCAAAACTTTCCTTTTCCCCAAAGCTCCCTAAACTTTCTTCCTCATTTGCTCTGTTATTAACTGTTTTAGCGCTGGGACGCTCAAGGGCAGCCATGCGCTCTATAAACCCAATTTCATTTCATTTCATTTCATTTCATTTCATTTACCCACCCACGCATAAAAGAGGTCAATATTTTACATTCAGGCATTGTGTGTTTTGTTAAACACTTAACCAATAACTATGCCCACTTCACAGGACCTTAAGTCCTCTTCCTAACAGATCACAATGCAAATCTAAGAGTCACTTTTGTTTCCTCGAAATACTAGCTCACCAACCATTTATCTGACTAGTTTAGTATTGGTTTTTGTTTGCAATACTGCATCAGTTATTCTTTGTTGTGTACTAGTCTGGTCTCAAGTGTTAAAGCTATGATATAATAATAATATATAACCCACTACTAACTCAGTTTTTTTAAATTTCCATTTAGTAGCCTGCTATGAATAATCATTCTGACTAAAATCCTACAGTTGGAGTTCACCTTAGTGGGAGTGGGCCTGACTTCTGATTCTGGCATTGTTGTTAGTGCGCTAGCCTACTACTACCACCACCATGGCACTTCGGGAAACCCTGCAGTCCTCGCTTCTTCTATTTAGTAAGAGAACTATGGTTTGTTGCTCTACTAAGTTGTTGTAGGCAAGGCAATGGCAACCCCTGCCATTAGTGGTCAATATAGTTGCAGACTGCAGAGACTAGGAGAGTAGTAGGCCAAGGGTACCACATAGGCATAGTAAAAACCTAATTGATGTTACACACTATCAGCACATTTTTAAAATGCAATGCACTAAAAGGCAGCAATAAAAAGTAAAACACCCCCAAAAACCAAAAGCATAAATAGATACATTTAAATATTTATTCATTACTCAAACAATATTACAACCCCTTTCATCCACTTCCAACAACTGGCTCACACCTCTCCTCAAACAAATACAATTCCCCCTTCCCCAACCATTGTCACTGGAAAAGTCCAATGTCAAAACAGTAAAAAGTAAAGGAACCCTGATCCCAACTCCCACATCCCCACCTTCCCTACCCACAACAAAAAACAAGTCCCACCCACCAAAAAATAAAAGTTAAAAAAGGGGCAGAGGGAACTAGGCACGGCGGGCATGGGTAAGGAGCTCCTGGAGGTGCCAGTCCATTCTGTTTGCCGGGCTTCAATCCTCACCAGCCTAGAAAAGACAAAGACCAGTAGGGTGCGGTCTGAGAGAGGGGCAGCAGTGTGTGTGGTTGGCCAGCAGAAGTCAGCACCAATGTTGTGCTTGGGAAGCTGAAAGTGCTGGTGGTAGGGCCTGGCTGGGGCCCTGGGCCACAGCCTTTTCCTTCTCCTCCTCCTGGGCCATCAGCAGCTGGTATTCGGCCCGTATTGTCTCCAGCGTCCGCTGCCGCACCTGGGCTGCTGCATCCTGGCAAGATGGGACCTAATGACCAGGTGCAGCTAGAAAAAAAAAAAGACAAATTGTAAACAATGCTCTGTCATACTGTGTCAAAAATGTTTTTAAAATTATGTAGTGGGTGGCACAGTAGCAAAATATTGATAATCCCATAGGGCCATTTGATTTGATGTTATTAGAGTCACAGCCACCATTACCCGCTCTCAAACTAAAGGCAAATGGCAAAAGCTCTGATTGTCCAAAAGGAATTAACACAGCAACACACCAGTTTTAAAAATCTGCTGTTTTCTTTTCTTTTGAAGGATTTCCTAGTAAAGTGCTTAGATGGTTTGGGGCTTCGCCAATTAGGTCCATTTTCTAATGAATGGTTTTTAGCTGGAATAATGATTCTGGTATGATCAGGCACCTTGAATTTCTTTTAGCATCTCTAGTCTGACCTTTTAATTTGCATATTTTTCATAGTAAATCAGTTCACTAAAAACTGTCCGAAGTGGGCGGAACTTTGTCTTTGAGGTTTGAGAAGCCTATTGGATCATGGGTCAAAGTATTTTGATTTTCTCTTAAATAGCAAGCTGTCAACAGAGATTGCCAAACAAGAATCCTTGTGCACTTGATATGTGCATGTTCATTTTGTTATCAAATCAGGCCTATTTAACCTTTAACTCCCTGAGCTATAACCTACATCCTTTTAAGCAAGTAAATGGTGGGGAAAGCGATGTACTGCAGTTCAGTCAGTGAAAGGATTAAGGACCAGGATTAGGGGTGGGTGGAATTTGCGTAATCGTGTTACGCAAATCTCCATGAAACGGTAAAAAATCTCCGCAAACACGCAGAAATTCCGCGAACACGCAGAATTGCTTGTTCGCGATGCTTTTTTACTGTTCGGAATCGCTGTTTGCGTGCTCAGGGGGAAATATCTTGCGAACACCCATTTGAGAACGCGAACAAGCAAAATATTTTGCGAAGTCACGGAACGCAGAATTTTGGACGATTTGGCGTTCTCCGCGGAACACGAAATTACCCAAATTCCGCGAACGAAACGGAATTTACCACCCAGGCCTAACCAGGATATAGCTTTGGCACGTTCGGCACAGGCTATCCCATCCACGAATTCAAGCAAATTACATTATCCATTCAGCATTGATTTGTTCTTCTAGTATTCTTAATCTTCATCTTTGTCTTTGATATGCACCATTTAATCTTTAAATTCTCTCATCCACTCTTCCGCCATGGAAAACTAGTCACCATTTTCCAATCAATCCAACCACCCAAACATATCTCCCAACAAACATTTCACCAACACCCATTTATCCACCCATGCATCCTTGCTTTCACCCATTCCATTCACCCATCCGGCTTTGCCTTAACCCCTTCCATGCTTATAACAAGCTCAGCTCGTCATGAGGCACAGTGGAGCTATGCTCATGAAGAGCTGAGCTAGTCATAACTGCCGCGGCCCGCCCATGCACAGCTAATTCTCCGCCTGTCTGGGCGTTCTATTGGAGTGGGCGGGGTCGTGACGAGTCCAGCTCATCATGAGCACAGCTCCACTGTGCAGCATGACGGGCTGGGCTCGTCACGAGCACTTCGGCCCCTCCCCCCCACATCGCGGGGGAATTAGCCCCGCGTGGAAGGGGTTAACCCACCAAAGCATTTCTTTCAACCACGCACCAACCCAGGCAGGCTTCCTTCCAGTTTCACCCATTTATACCCTTTCAACCATCCTTCACCCAGCCATGCAGCTTGATTCCTATCATCATCACCCACCAATATGCATCCTTTCACCCACCTATCTTTTCACTCATATAGAACATACATGTCATCCATCCTTTCTCATTCCATCCTGTTTTGCCTTTCTCATCAACCCGTCATTCTTAAAGTTCATTAGGACCCTTTGTCTGCTGAGTTGCAGATAGAAGCTTACATAATTAACTAATAAACTCTCACTGTATTAGCTAAAGTGGGGTGCTGTTTACGAGTCAGTCAACGCCCGCGCAGTGAATATATTACTTTCTGTCAATACGTAAGCAATGCGACTTACAATTGCCCACCCCTACTGCCGCTGTTACTTCTCCCTCACTGGTGGCCGCTGGACCCACGTCCCCTCCACTGGTCCTATCTCCAGGCACTGGTGGTCTGTGTGGCTAGAAAAAACAGTACATATTATAAATTTATATGGCAGCTACGCCTCCCCCTGTTTTTTTTAAAGCAAAAGACAACCACAAAACACCACTATAGTTCGGTTACAGTATCTTAATCTTCTATCAAAGAATTCAAAACATCATGTAGGGCATTTTGTTGGTTGGCAATCTTTGAAAAGCCATGTAGTCAAGCCAAACAACATTTTTTTGTAAAAGCAGGAGCCGAGCTATATTGAATCTAAGTTCTGGAAAAGCAATGAAGTGGTGCAATAATAGGTCAGTGAAGGACATATGGTCTTAGTTGACAAATGCAATGGGGCCATCCTCCTCATCATACTTCCAGCCATGCTGCACGGTCGTTAACTGCTGGCATACTAAGATAATAAATTATACATGCACAACACTGGGGAATCCACCATGGCCACCCTCTCGTTTTACAGTACTGTTTGGGCATAAGCAAGAAAAAGAAAGCCTTTTCACCAAACATGCGTAGAATAGCGTAACTGGGCATGCAATCTTCAAGGTAAAGTATCTGACCTAAAGTGGGTTCTCTGAGTCTTACTGTACCACCAGTCAATAAGGGGAAAGGGGAAGCTTACTAAGAAAGCAGAAGAAAAATGAAGCTACAGATGAGTACAGATAGTTTTTCGAAGTCAAGTACAGGTACTTGAAATATAGTAAGTAAGTAGGTAAAAATGTATTGTTTCTGATTAATTAAAACCATTACAAAAATACATTTGAATGTGCATTTGATCAATAAAATATTTAAAAAAAGAGAAATCTTAGTTGTTAGAAAATGCAATAGTTATAAAATGAGGGTTTGAGGAGTGTCCATAATTCATTCTTTTTGTCTAAGCCGCCGACATCTTAGTTGGATAGTTTGAGCACCACTAAAAATATAGAGAAAGTATGTAATAAATAATATAGTATAGAGATAAGAAGAGTTTAGGAAACAGATCTAAGTGGAGTTGGAAAAAAATTGGAGACAGGCCCAGTAAGAAGGTAAAAATAATAACTCTAAATATGGAGCAGTAAAAGAATCAAGATAGGGAAATAATAATAATATTAACAGGAGGACTGACTGAGCCCAGCAGAGCCATTCGCACTCGTGGAGGCACCTACAGCCCCTTCACCCATGGGCGCCTCGGGGTTGGTAATATCCGAATACCTCCTGCCCCTGGATGCTGATCTAAGAAATAAACAACATTTTAAAAGCGAAGTACTGGGCTTATATCTGGGGCACTCCAATAGATACATTTTTAGAGTTTAAATGTACTTTTTTATTTGAGGCTATTATGAATGAAATTGAACCACCACATGTATGTGCACTTTATTTAAAATTTCGAAATGGAACCTTAAAGCTGAATTACTTTAGAAGTAGATGGACCCAGGCTACTGTAACTTTGACTTGCCCCGTATGCTACCTCTGTACGGAATCATTAGGCCACTACATGTTTTCTATTGTTTAAACAACCAGTAGAGGCACTGCGAGTACTAAGATCAGATTCCACAAAGTGGCTAGTATTTGCCATATAACGGAACTTGCTATGTACCTGGCGCATTAGGTCAAAGTTGCTACTGGCAAGGTAAAGCCTGGTACATCATAGGTTAAGACTAAGACATAATATGTGAACATCATTACAATGCTGTTGACAATACTTGTTTTAATGTTAATGGTCACTTGTTCTTAATCTCTTTTTTAATCATTTTTATATTTCTTAATCTTTTTATGCCAGGGTCTTTTATTCATTACTGTTTAATGTAATTTATTAGGAAGATTGTTGCTGATAAATTATGTGAATGATCTTCATTTGATTGTATAAAGAAAGAATAATTAAATAAACAAAATTAAATTAAAAAAAGATTAGTGGTACAGTTAATTTCCCCCCCCTCCCCCAATTTTAGACTGGGAGAGGTAAATCAGATATCCTATCCTATTTGTATTGTGGACCTATTCCTTAATTTTCTACCCCTTTTCCAAATATCCTAAACTACATTTTAGAACTACTAATAAAGTGCAAAAAAAGATCTTTTCCTCTCATCTTATTCTCGATCTTTCAACCTTTGACATATCCCCTCAGTCTGCATTTTATTTCAATGCAGACATGCTGATGCATGCATAGTTACTAGTTACATACTACACATCACTGGGACATTGCTTGGAGCTGGGAGTTGCGACTGTGCAAGCTACAAAAAATAAAGGCCCAGGGAAGTGAGGGAATACGCTAGCTTACTAAGACTAATAACTACCACTATCTCAGTAACAGGACAGAGGAATCTCTGCATGACTTCTTAAATAAACAGTCCAAGCGAGCACCAACAAGTAGGACTAGGAAGCGCCACCAAGCACCTGTCTACTCTAGGATGATTACATATTATTTGTAACATAAATTTAACTTACTTGACTGTGAGCAGCATGCTTGCTTTTTGGGTAAAAATATTAGGATAGATAGAACACAACAAATAAATAATTATTACTCACCAAGTCCAACAACCTCCATGTTCAGCAGGTCTAGCAGGTCCTGGTCCCTATACAGGATGTCCGCCCATTGGTGCGTCTGCTTTTGTTGGGTGAGCCGGATCCCAGAGCAGCAGTGCACAGCCCGGTGCACCTGCTCTCGGGGGGTGTACCTGCTACCAGGCCTGTCGTCTGCTGCCAGGGTGGAAGGAATATGGCACTGCACTTGGAAAACTAATGCTGCCACCTCCACCTCTGTGACTAATGCACATGGCTACACCCCCAAGGTAGGTGGCTGTGGCTAGTGGAGCTGCTGGTTTGGGGTGGCCTTGCGCTGCTTCTTCCCTGCTCTACCATGGCGCTGGGTGGGGAGAAGAGAAGAAAGTAGAAAAAGGAGAAAGTTGGAAGGAAGGAAAAAGGGTAAAATTAAAAATTAAAAAATACAAAAGCCACACCAAAACATTTTTTGTAGAAGAAACATAAAAAACAAGGGCACAGGGTAAGTTTGTAACAAAAAAAAGGGGTGGATAGGTTTCAGAGTAGGAGGGTTAAAAAGATTAAGAAGAGATAGAAGAATAGGCCTAGAACCATAAACAGAGCAAAAAAACAAGCTGGCCGCACCCATGCTAACCGTGTGGTGACGTTTGCATGCGATTTCCAGTGCGAGAATGCATGTTGCATTACATTGATGGAAAACGTAATGCGAATGGGTGTGGCAAGCAACTCCGCCTGCTCACGGAACTCTGCATAGCCTGCAGAGTTTTTTACCGCTTCACGGAATTCTGCGTAGCGAAACTCCATGAACTCCGCCAAGGCCTAGCTTAGATTTCACTCATACAAAACTAGGGAAATTCAGCAGTTATAGATACCCGAGCTTACTATAACTTATGCACCCACAATGCACTGCTTATTACCTCACATTTTACTTATATTACACATATTACTCATGACATGGTCAGTCACATCGCTGATGACATCATTGATGACATCTCAAATGAGATCACGAATGACATCATCAAGTGAGTGTAGGTATTTTTAAGAGTTTATGGGTGTTAAACATACATACTAACCTACTACAAAGTTACATTTGTATTTTAGGTGCATTACTACTGAGTGATACTACTGCTAAAATATATTATGTGATTGGCTGCGTGGTTGTATCCTTGTGTGCATGGATGTATAATTGGCTGCATGGTTGTATCAGTGTGTGCATGAGTAGCTGTGTGGATGAGATACTGTGTGAGTGGCTGTATTGGTGAGTGAGTGGCGGTGTCAGTGGCTCTATGGGTGGGTAAGCGGGTGTGTAGTAACTGTATGAGTGAGTGAGTGTGTGTCTGAATGGCTATATAAGTGAGTGACTGTGTGAGTGACTATAGGTAAATAAGAGCGTGTGTGAGTAGCTGTATGGGTGAATGTGTGCCTATTTGAGTGACTTGTATGAGTGCCTGAATGGGTGAGTAAATGGTTGTGTGAGTGGCTGTACAAGTGAGTGAGTGGGAATGTGAGTGCCTTTCTGGAAGAGTGAGTGGGTATGTGAGTACTGGTATGGGTCTGTGAATCGGTATGTGAGTGGTTGTGTTGGGGTATGAGTAGGGATGCGTGTGAGAGGTTAAATGGGGTGTGAGTGGGTGTGTGAGTGGTACTGTGGATGATGTCATCAATAATGTCATTTGAGATGTCAAGTGATGTCACTGATCATGTTCATGTCACAAGTGATATAATATCTGAGGTCATAAGCAGTGCATTGCAGGGGAGTAGGTTATAGCTAGCTTAGGTAACTATAACTGCTGAATTTCGCAGTTTTTTAACAAGTGTAATCTGAGCCTAACTATAACGTTCCTGTAACCTTTGTTTCATTCAATGACTTTCTAAGGCCTTTCAAATCTATTTCTTAATTGTAACGTCCCTGTAACCTTTGTTTTTTAAAGTTAATTTCTATGTTTTTTTAACTCGTAGTCATGTTTGCAGAATGGTGCAGAAAGGGGACGTGGGCTCCGAAAGACCTATTAGCAATCCCACTGTGTGGCAATTACTGAAGGTAACAGGAGGGATAGTTGCTGGCCCTCCAGGACAGTCAGTAGCCAAGGGGAGTTCATGCCCCAACCAGTTGTGCAACAGGAGGCTCGTTTGGAATGTGGCAGAGAAAGGGGGCATAGCCTCCGTCAACCTCTCAGCAATCCTGCTGTGTAGGGCTTACTGGTAACAGGAGGGGCATCTGGCCCCAAAGGACCCTCAGCAACCAAGGGGACTTCATCCACCAACCAGTAGTGGATCAGGAGGGGCATTTGCAAAATGGTGGAAAAAGGGAGCGGGCCTCTGATCACCTCTTCCTAATCCCTATGTGTGGGACTTACTGGAGGTAACAGGAAGGGTTGTTGGCCTTCAAGGACCTCCTGCAGCCAATGGGACATCATCCCCCAACCAGTTGTGTGCCAGCAGGCGTGTTTGCAGATTGATGGTGACTTTTTTAAATGTATTATGGAATGGGGACCACATGGGCACCCCATCAACCGGAGCCTGGCCTTTTCTGTATGTGGTGGGCCGCACTGCCCCCCTTCCTGGGCCAATTTCGGCCCTGGGGGCACCATCCCCAGGGGGTTGGCCTTTTTTCTTTATTTTTTTAAAGTTTTAAAGTAAAGGGAGGTCCCTGGCCAGCTTTGGCCCCGGTGACTGCATTCCCCAAGGCCCACCATTTTTTTTTTCAAATAAGCGGAGGGAGCCTCCCCCTCCTGGCCTGATTTCAGCCCTGAAGACCCCATCCTCCAGGGCCCGGCCTCTATTCTGGGTGCCCAGTCCCACCCAGAGAACCCACTCACAACTGTTGGGGAACATGGGGGAGCTTCAAGGCCCCCGCTGTGCCAGCTGGCTCCCCGCCTCCTGTGACGGCATTGCTTTCACAGAGAGGGAGCTCCTATACACGCAGCTCCCACTCTGTGAAAGCAATTCTGCTCCGCTTCCTGCAAGCCAGAGCATATTTAATGCTCTCGCTTTCGGGAAGCGGAGCGTTTGCTGTGCCTTGACAGGAGCGGTAAAGCTCCTGCCAAGTCACAGCAAACAACTATGTCCTGGGGTGGGGCACCTGGAACATAGCAGGAGCAGGCCTTAGGGGGTGGTGGTCCCCATGGCCAACTATGGCTCCAGGAGGGGAATGGGCTGCTCCCATCCTTTACTTTTCAGGACCGGCCCTGGTAAAGTGGTGGTCACCGGGGAACTATATGGCCCAGGAGTGGCGCATCCTCTCCAATTAAAAATAAAAAGTATTTGTACCCGGAGAGGAGGTGGTCCCCAGGGCCCGGGCATTCCGCGGGGCCTGTCTTTATGTGTTATTTATCCCAGGGGAGGTAGTGGTCCTTTCTAATTTGTAAGGCCTGCCCCGGGAAGGTGGCGGATCCTGGGTCAAAGAATGGCCTGGGAGAGGGTCAGCGCGGCACCCATCCCAATTATTTTGAAAGAAGATGCCCCCGGGGAGGTGGGAGTTCCCAGGATCAGCGGGGTAAGAGAGGCCCTCCCATAATGATATATTAGACCCAGGGAGGAGGTGGACTCTGGGACATGGCGGGGTCCGAGACAGCCCCCGTTTATAAATAAGTAAGTCTCAGGGACATAGTGGGCCTTGGGGCATTAATAAGCCCCAGAAGAGGGGGCCTGTGTGCCCCCCCTCCATTATTATCAAAATGCACCAGGACCTGGCCCACCTGGGGGCCATTACTAATTAAGCACAGGAGCCTGCACTTCTTTTAAAAAAACAAACATTTTTGGTGGGATCTGCAAATCCCATTGAAAATTTAAAAAAGAAAATGCCTTTTTGGCCTTGCGGGGTACCTAAAGGACCCCCTGGTCCTCCAAGATGCCTAGGGAGTCAGGGTATTTCTACCTTGCCCTCTTTTCTTTTTTTAATATTTTTTCTGGGACTCAGCTCAAGCCCAGTCCATGGCTGCCAACACTTCCTGATTTGAAGTGTTGGCAGCCAATCAGATCTCAGCACAAGATCGGAAGGGGTCGTAGATCCTCTGTATCGCTATATATACAATTCAAAATTTCTATAAATCACTCCGCACCTACTGAAAGGATTTACACCAAATCACAAAAAGACACTTCTCTCAACCAACATCTACCTTTGTCAAGTTTGGTGTAATTACGTTCAGTAGTTTGTGCTGTAGCTGTGCCTAAAGTTCCTAAGGAAATTAACATGTAGAAAATGTGTTTTGGGAGCCCCTTTTTTCTTGGCACCTGCTTGATGGCAAAAGACTTTCTCCCTTTCTATCTCGGCGTCGATGGCACTGTACTAATTCTATGCTTAAAGACTTTGATAGAAAAGCAGACATTTGAGGTGAGCCGATCTAGAGTGTCGGAGGTGTTGAGGGTGCTCTATACAAGAGCTGCTTTCCGCCTAAACTTGGGAACTACCCAGAGTTCTCTGCTTCTTTTTTGCATAATTTATGAGTCACTCTATGCCTGAAAGGGTATTGTTCTGACTTATACTGGGTGATCCCTTGTGTCTGGACAAAGTTTTTCCTCTCTGAAGATCTCTAATTAGAGCAAAATCCCCGTGTCAGGGGTTGCTTTTATTAATTTCAGGATGGCTTGGTTGGTATTTTACCAATTCAAAGCTGAATTACTGTGCTGGAGTGGTAAAAGGATTTTATAATTTTACAGCTCGGCACGGATAGCACTGGGCTAGTCAGCGCTTAAAGTCTTTGCTGTAGAAATGGCAAAAGACTTTGTCCCTTTCTATCTCGGCATGGATTGCACTGTATTAATCCTATGCATAAAGACTTTGATAGAAAAGCAGCCATTTGAGGTGAGCCGATATAGATTGTCACTCGTGTTGAGGTTGATCTATACAGGAGCTGCTTTCCACCTAAACTTGAGAATTACCCAGAGTTCTCAGCTTCTTTTTTTTACATAATGTACGCATCACTTCATGCCTGAAAGGGTATTGTTTATATATATATATATATATATATATATATATATATATTACACAAAAAGAGTTGCCTCAAAAGAAAGAGCCCACAGAAGGTAATCTTGCCACCACAATTTTAATGAAGAATGTAGCAGGATCAGGCAGGATGTCGCAAACCAAAGTCCAAG
The DNA here is from genome assembly GCF_964261635.1 of Lissotriton helveticus. NCBI lineage: Eukaryota > Metazoa > Chordata > Amphibia > Caudata > Salamandridae > Lissotriton > Lissotriton helveticus. The sequence goes on along the minus strand of NC_136072.1, from coordinate 1,138,359,177 downwards.
CTAACGCGTTTCGGGCCCCTGCCCTTTGTCATATCAGGTGCTATAAATGTTGCAGTTGTTGTTCGTATGTCCACGAAGCCTATGACAAAGGGCAGGGGCCTGAAACGCGTTGGCTTGGACTTGGGTTTGCAACATCCTGCCTGATCCTGCTACAACCTTCATTAAACCTTCTGCGGGCTCTTTCTTTTGAGGCAACTCTTTTTGTGTAATGTTTGAGTGGCATGCCTGGCCGCGAAAGATGCCCCGCTGTGCGTTCAACCTTGGAAGGATGCGGAATTGCTTTCTTCGAAGCAGGAGAAGGTGCCCATTAATGGAGGTATTATATTGGCAGCAGCACAGAGCAGGGTGCGCGACACCCCACTTGGGTTATTATTGGACTTTATTTTCGGACTTCATGCAAAACTCACTGGAGATAAATTAAGCACTACAGAGACCATGAGGCCGTGCGAGCGGCCACGCCCACAAGGGAAGTGACTCTTTAAATATCAGGTGCTATAAATGTTGCAGTTGTTGTTCGTATGTCCACGAAGCCTATAACAAAGGGCAGGGGCCCGAAACGCGTTGGCTTGAACTTTGTTGTGCGACATCCTGCCTGATCCTGCTACAACCTACATTAAAATTGTGGTGGCAAGATTACCTTCTGCGGGCTCTTTCTTTTGAGACAACTCTTTTTGTGTAATGTTTGAGCGGCATGCCTGGCCGCGAAAGATGCCCCGCTGTGCGTTCAGCCCTGGAAGGATGCGGAATTGCTTTCTTCGAAGCAGGAGAAGGTGCCCATTAATGGAGGTATTATATTGGCAGCAGCACAGAGCAGGGTGCGCGACACCCCACTTGGGTTATTATTGGACTTTATTTTCGGACTTCATGCAAAACTCACTGGAGATAAATTAAGCACTACAGAGACCATGAGAGCGGCCACGCCCACAAGGGAAGTGACTCTTTAAGTATCAGGTGCTATAAATGTTGCAGTTGTTGTTCGTATGTCCACGAAGCCTATGACAAAGGGCAGGGGCCCGAAACGCGTTGGCTTGGACTTTGGTTTGCGACATCCTGCCTGATCCTGCTACAACCTTCATTAAAATTGTGGTGGCAAGATTACCTTCTGAGGGCTCTTTCTTTTGAGGCAACTCTTTTTGTGTAATGTTTGAGCGGCATGCCTGGCCGAGAAAGATGCCCCGCTGTGCGTTCAACCCTGAAAGGATGCGGAATTGCTTTCTTCGAAGCAGGAGAAGGTGCCCGTTAATGGAGGTATTATATTGGCAGCAGCACAGAGCAGGGTGCGCGACACCCCACTTGGGTTATTATCGGACTTTATTTTCGGACTTCATGCAAAACTCACTGGAGATAAATTAAGCACTACAGAGACCATGAGGCCGTGCGAGCGGCCACGCCCACAAGGGGAGTGACTCTTTAAATATCAGGTGCTATAAATGTTGCAGTTGTTGTTCGTATGTCCACGAAGCCTATGACAAAGAGCAGGGGCCCGAAACGCGTTGGCTTGGACTTTGGTGTGCGACATCCTGCCTGATCCTGCTACAACCTACATTAAAATTGTGGTGCCAAGATTACCTTCTGCGGGCTCTTTCTATTGAGGCAACTCTTTTTGTGTAATGTTTGAGCGGCATGGTTGGCCGCGAAAGATGCCCCGCTGTGCGTTCAGCCCTGGAAGGATGCGGAATTGCTTTCTTCGAAGCAGGAGAAGGTGCCCGTTAATGGAGGTATTATATTGGCAGCAGCACAAAGCAGGGTGCGCGACACGCCACTTGGGTTATTATTGGACTTTATTTTCGGACTTCATGCAAAAATCACTGGAGATAAATTAAGCACTACAGAGACCATGAGGCCGTGCAAGCGGCCACGCCGACAAGGGAAGTGACTCTTTAAATATCAGGTGCTATAAATGTTGCAGTTGTTGTTCGTATGTCCACGAAGCCTATGACGAAGGGCAGGGGCCCGAAACGCGTTGGCTTGGACTTTTGTTTGCGACATCCTGCCTGATCCTGCTACAACCTTCATTAAAATTGTGGTGGCAAGATTACCTTCTGCGGGCTCTTTCTTTTGAGGCAACTCTTTTTGTGTAATGTTTGAGCGGCATGCCTGGCCGCGAAAGATGCCCCGCTGTGCGTTCAGCCCTGGAAGGATGCAGAATTGCTTTCTTCGAAGCAGGAGAAGATGCCCGTTAATGGAGGTATTATATTGGCAGCAGCACAGAGCAGGGTGCGCGACACCCCACTTGGGTTATTATTGGACTTTATTTTCGGACTTCATGCAAAACTCACTCACTATAAATGTTGCAGTTGTTGCTCGTATGTCCAGGACGAAGGGCAGGGGCCCAAAACACGTTGGCTTGGACTTTGGTTTGCGACATCCTGCCTGATCCTGCTACAATGTTCATTAAAATTGTGGTGGCAAGATTACCTTCTGCTTGCTCTTTCTTTTGAGGCAACTCTTTTTGTGTAATAAATATATATATATATATATATATATATATATATATATATATATATATATATATATATATATATATATATATATATATATATATATTATACCTTTCCCTGGTATACCACCACGATTTTTCATCAAAAAACCAGTGCCGAGGCCCAAATGGTGCTTGATGTTAGTATTTTATTGGCTCACGAACAAAACCCACTATATATATATATATATAGATATAGATATATCTATATATATATATATATATATATATATCGTGAACTCCGTATCTCTCCTGCACACGCTGTTTTTTCAGCCGGCAAAACAGGACACCGGACACGGACCTCGAGGTGTTTCAATCTTTATTCAGCAGAAAGTGTCAAAGACGTTTCGGCTCAACGGAGCCTTGTTCACATGACAGCGATAAAGCTTCAAGGTACACCTTTTAAAGTGCTAGTACGTGATAAAATTAAAACCACCTGTGCAAGAACACGTGTAGACATAGAGGAAATACTTGGCGTTGCACCCAACAAAATCACATTATTTTTCAAAATTGATGTGAAATACATTTTTAAAACATGTTGAATTTCGCTAAAAAATACAAGTTCATTATGAGTTAAAATCCATTGATCGTTCATTTAAAAATCATTGTAAAATACATATTTTCAAGATTTCTGATTTAAATGAAGAGTCCTAGTGCATAACTGGTCAGGATATATACAGGACCGCTGTTTAAATAATAGATACAATTCCTAAAACAGTTATATATGCTAAAAAAAGTTCTGTAAAAACCTCATTATAAATTTCCTGACTTCCGTACCAACTATCTCTGCATACTTCCGGGTTGGAATTTAGACCAAGGGATAACGAATAAATAAATATAAAGTGCAAAGTGCTGACTCTATAAAGTGCATATCGTGCTTAAAGTGCATCATCAAAATATGTGCAAATCTAGCATTACTGTGCAATTATGCATTCTTGTCTGTCCCTGGGTCCACAATCAGTTTTCACAAATAATTATATATCTCAACTTAGCAGATTTAGGATAGATGGTACAGAGAAATCCTCAACAGTTGTGTATCTATATTTGACATCCACTACTGCACTCTCCCCATATTGGGACGGCCTCCCTGTTCATATTAAAATGAAATCAATTCATGTATATTTTAAAGCGATTCAAAAATTTGGCTGCCATATTTGCCATTCCTTGGTTTCTAGTGCAAAAAGTAAATAAATGTGAGGTTGGTCATGATGACCCATAACCCTACCCTGAATAGTATACAAAATAAAAAGAAAACTGTTAGGAACTCTGTCATATATATCTTCATGTGTATTCCTAACAAGTAAAACCAGTGCACAGTGAAAATAGTAATCAAAATTGATAATCTAATCTAAGCAGCATTACGTTTTCAATCAGTTAATAATAATTGGTGTGTGCTCGCAGCCCCCTCGAGGTCCACCCAAGTCATCACCCAGCTGGGCGCTTGACGAGGACATCACTCAAGAGGGGGAGAACACACAACCCAATCATACATGATTAGAGCAAGCAAGTGTGGAGGTCCTCTGTCACGTTAAGTCCATTAGGCACCTTAGCATTAAGCAGAAGAATATACTTTGTTTCAAGTTTCCTGAGTCTGGTATCTCTGTCTCCACCCCTTCTGTTGTTAATAACCGCATCAATAACCCAATACCTGAGACTGCTATTATTGCTTTGGTGGAAGTCTCTAAAGTGACGCGCCACTGGATAGGTACTGTCCACATTGGTTATTGCGCGCAAATGCTGTAAAATACGTTTGTGGACAGCATTCCTCGTGCTGCCCACATACTGTAATCCACAGGGGCAACGCAAAACATAAATGGCATATTCTGTCTTGCATGTTAAAACTTGGGTTATCGCATGGTTATTCCCAGTGAATCCATCCTTAAATGTCTTGGTATTTTCACCATGTGTGCATGCTTTGCAAACCTTGCAGTTATAAAAGCCTTTGTTCTTCTGCCACCATTCTGTTTTAGTAAAAAGATCCGGATTAGTTTTAACAATATGATCCCTTAGGGAGGGGGCCCTGCTGAAGGTTAACGAAACTTGCTTAGGCAGGCCACTGCCTATCACGGTGTCTTTTAACACTATGGGCCAGTGTTTGTTCACTATTTTTCTTATTTGATGATGTTGCTTAGTGAACCCCGTTATTATTCTAAAACATTCAGGCTCTGTCTTCCCAGGTTTAGATATATCTTGTATGGTGTTGAGCTCCCTGTCAGCTTTCCTGATAAGGAGTTCCTCTCTAGTTAGACTCATGGATTTCTGTTTCGCTCGGTCAACCAATTTCGTTGAATAGCCTCTCTCAAGGAATCTGTTTCTACTTTCATTTTGTGCCTGCTCCAGATCTATGGGGTTGCTACAAATACGTCTCTGGCGTAGTATCTCCCCATATGGGATGCTGGAAATAAGGTGTGCCGGGTGGGCACTCGCAGCATGAAGGATGTTGTTGCCAGCAGTCTTTTTTCTGAATACCTTGGACTCCAAACGGTTCCCCTTGATGTAGAGTTCGGCATCAAGAAATGTGACACTTTTTTGACTCAAGGTCGCCGTAAATCTGAGATTAAGGGGATTGTCATTGACATCCTTAACAAATTTGAGTGCTTCTTCATAACTTCCTCTCCATACGACGAACAAGTCATCTATGAAGCGGAACCATGCCACTAGATTGTTTCTGATAATATGTTGGTACCCGTAGCCGAGGACCAGCTCCTCCCAAGCTCCCATGTGCAAACATGCGTAGCTTGGAGAGAAGCTGGCCCCCATCGCTACCCCCTGCTTCTGGCGATACAATTGTTGGTTGAATAAGAAGACATTATTTGTTAGACAGAAACTTAACATATCTAGCAGCATTTTGGTATGTTTCTCATTACCTGATTCCCTTCTGGAGAGGTAGTACCGAATTGCCTCCAAACCATCACTATGTGAAATACTAGTATACAATGCTGTCACATCCAATGCTATTAACCAATCCCCCTCCTGAATTTGCACATCTTTGATTTTAACCAGGAAGTCCCCTGTGTCACGTATATATGACCCCAATTGATGGACATAACCTTGCAAAAAATAGTCAATATAAATCGAGGTATGCTCCAAGAGGCCTCCCCGTGCCGAAATAATTGGCCTTCCAGGTGGATGTTCGGGGTTCTTGTGTATTTTCGGGATGAAATACAGGATGGGAGTAACAGGATGTTCAGTCTTTAAATATTTGTATTCAGTTTCAGTAATGAGTTTTGCACTTATAAAGTTTGCGGTGATATTCTTCTTTTATGGTCAACAATTCCCGATTGTTGATCTTCTCATAACACAAATGATCATTAGGTTGACTATATGCCTCCTTGTCATAATTTATTTTTGTCATGAGGACAACATTTCCCCCTTTGTCACTATTTCTTATTACCAGATTTTTTTCTTTATTTAACTTGTCGGTCAGTGCCTTGTATTGTTGTAGCTGAGCAGAGTACTTACGCTTCGTACCACCTGTTTGAATTTGCAGCTTTTTAAAATCAGCTACTACATTCTCGTGGAAAATATCGACATTGTCTCTCAACATAATGGGGTAAAACGTGGAGGGTGCTCTGAATTGGGTGGCCGTTGAAATTCTGTTGCCACTCTCGTCGATCCCCTCATTAGTTTTGATGATATTCGAGACCTCCCCATAGCCTGCTCCTTCAGTATCCCACAATTCCCTTAGGACTAGAGTTCCTTGTGAGGCTTCAGGTTCCTCCATTCCAAGTGTTGAGTCCCCATCAGGTGGGGTTCCATCTTTATTTTTCATGGCATAAAACTTACGTAGCTTAAGTTTTCTAACTGCTTTATAAATGTTGCATCGCGTGCTGGCATAGTCAAAATTGCATGGGGATGCATAAGATAGGCCAAGCTTGAGAATGTTTTCCTCTTCCTTTGTAAGTATTAGCCCAGTTAGATTCACAACAGTGCGATTGGTGGTATCTTTTACTCCTGTTAGAGGGCATTGCTTCGACCTCTTCCACCTCCTCTCTTCTTCTGAGACCCTCTTCTTTGCCACCCGCCTCCTCTGGCGGCGCCTGTAGTTTGCTCTGTGTTTCCTTGATTGCCCCTTGTATAAGACCTTAGTGTGTTCCATCTGTCCTGGCCTAAAAAAATAATTTCCTGGCCTGGCGTGAGTTTGAGCTGGCCTGCCACCTGTAATTGTCTGCGGCGGTCTGTTTCAGAGTCTGTATCGGGGTCTGAACTAATTGTTGCATTAGAGGAGTCACTCATCCTGTTGGTTTCCGTTACAGCAGGGTTTACATGGCTTGGGGCATTTCTCACTTTGGGCGGCTGCTTGGGGACGCCTTTGCGCAGGGTATCAAATTTGCGTGCAAAAGTGAAAATTTGGCCCAGTTCATAGTCATTCCTATCTCTCTGGAATTTGTATGACTTTCTTGCCACAATTTTTGCCTCTTCCTTCTTTAGACGTTCATGCATAATTTTGGATAGTCTGGTCTTTTCTTCTTCTTCCCCCAGTCCATCAATTTCCTCCTGTATGTCCGCAATTTCTGTAAGTAGTTTGGCTCTATCTATGTCCGCATATTTGATGAGAACCTGTACCTGTCGACGCGATGCCTCAAGATTTATTTCCGCCCATTCTTTCATCAGGTCGGCGTTTGGATTCTCATAGGTGGGCGCTGTCAATATTCTTAGACCGCGTGGAATGCGGTTCACTTCAATATAGCGCTGCAGTGACTTGGATTCCCACCACTTTGCTTGCTCTTGAAATGATTTTATTTCCAGTGTTTTGAAAAGGTCTTTAATTTTTGTCGTACTGCTGCCACTAGCGTCAGTGTTCTTTCTCCCATGTGTATCTACTGGGATGGGGGTGTCGTCGGAAAACGAAGTTGCAGCTAATGTTTCCCGTTCCCTTATGCTGTCACCCGACTTCTTTCTGCAATACTTGTATTTAAATTACTCTGGTGCCGTTCAGCAATCCGAACTCGATTGCTGGTAATCCAAACTTGCTCCCAGGTTAACCTCACTCCTTTCCCAGCTTAAACAATATTCAAGAGCTTACTTTGTCAGGCGCCTGTGTCTTCGGATCTGTTTCACTGCAAACCACAGTCCCGGTTGCAACTCGAGCCCGAGTCGCACACAGCCGTAGGTGCCTGATTGTACTTTCGCTCAATACTCCGTAAGAATACCGGATGCTGGGGGTCAAACGCCGTACTCCTTCCGGAGTCTATACCTTCCTGAACGCCGTCCAGGAAAAAGATCCGTTTGATAGCGTTGACCAATTAACAAGGAGGGTCCCGTGTTAAAGCCAGGACGAATCCCACTGGCTATATATCGTGAACTCCGTATCTCTCCTGCACACGCTGTTTTTTCAGCCGGCAAAACAGGACACCGGACACGGACCTCGAGGTGTTTCAATCTTTATTCAGCAGAAAGTGTCAAAGACGTTTCGGCTCAACGGAGCCTTGTTCACATGACAGCGATAAAGCTTCAAGGTACACCTTTTAAAGTGCTAGTACGTGATAAAATTAAAACCACCTGTGCAAGATCACGTGTAGACATAGAGGAAATACTTGGCGTTGCACCCAACAAAATCACATTATTTTTCAAAATTGATGTGAAATACATTTTTAAAACATGTTGAATTTCGCTAAAAAATACAAGTTCATTATGAGTTAAAATCCATTGATCGTTCATTTAAAAATCATTGTAAAATACATATTTTCAAGATTTCTGATTTAAATGAAGAGTCCTAGTGCATAACTGGTCAGGATATATACAGGACCGCTGTTTAAATAATAGATACAATTCCTAAAACAGTTATATATGCTAAAAAAAGTTCTGTAAAAACCTCATTATAAATTTCCTGACTTCCGTACCAACTATCTCTGCATACTTCCGGGTTGGAATTTAGACCAAGGGATAACGAATAAATAAATCTAAAGTGCAAAGTGCTGACTCTATAAAGTGCATATCGTGCTTAAAGTGCATCATCAAAATATGTGCAAATCTAGCATTACTGTGCAATTATGCATTCTTGTCTGTCCCTGGGTCCACAATCAGTTTTCACAAATAATTATATATCTCAACTTAGCAGATTTAGGATAGATGGTACAGAGAAATCCTCAACAGTTGTGTATCTATATTTAACATCCACTACTGCACTCTCCCCATATTGTTACGGCCTCCCTGTTCATATTGAAATAAAATCAATTCATGTATATTTTAAAGCGATTCAAAAATTTGGCTGCCATATTTGCCATTCCTTGGTTTCTAGTGCAAAAAGTAAATAAATGTGAGGTTGGTCATGATGACCCATAACCCTACCCTGAATAGTATACAAAATAAAATAAAAAGAAAACTGTTAGGAACTCTGTCATATATATCTTCATGTGTATTCCTAACAAGTAAAACCAGTGCACAGGTTCCACAGGCAGCAACAGCTCACAGGTTCAACTCCCACTGCTACCGACAAGAAACTGGAGACCCAAGTTGATCTGTGAGTAAATTTTATTCTGCAACAGACAGCATAACGTTTCGGCCTACACGAGGCCTTGGTCACAATATATATTTATATATATATCAGCAACCACTTCCAGCACCTTTCGGCGAACATGGAAATCAATGGACCACCTGGCAGCTCAAGATGACAGGTAAGTTTCATTTGTCCTTTTCCTCACACCTCACATGATGCGTTTTGGGCATCAAGTGCCCCTGATCACATAGTGAGACAGCGATACGTCATTGTTTTTTTTATATATGCATTTTTTCATTGCTACACCACGTGATAATAGACAGTGAAGAAACATTTGTATTGTGAGGCTTCTTCCTCTGTAATTTTAAAAGCAAGAGATCTTCGTATGAAAACAAGATGTGTGCAATATTTCTCTGATAAACTCATCCGTCTACAATACATGTAAATGAACGTTGCCATCCTTTGAGCAAATTACGCAAATGTACAAATCACGCCACACAGATGTGCAAATTACTGCGAAAAGTATCCCCTATAAAACAATGGCCTTGAATTCTAAGGGTTGTATTCTGTATAAGTCACACATTAAGCAATTTGTACCTACTGCGTGGACACTTGTGCAAATTACCGCATTAATGCGCAACATTGTGCAAAATACGCAACAAATCTGTGCAAAATTCCAAATGTATCCTTATTTAAAAAAATACAATCCTGCCGGGATGTTTGTTTGTGCAAATCACTCAAAATATGACTTGTGCAAGATATGCAAACACAAGTGCAAATTACCGCCTAAATGCGAAATTGTTGTGCAAACTATGCACAGGTATGTGCAAAATACTGCATAATGTATAGATGTTCTCAGATGAGTTTAGTCCATATGTTAAATACTGTTAAAAACCTTGTTGTGAGATTCTTCTCCTGGTACGGTGCAGTGCGACAACTACAGTGACAGCACCCTCCTTCGGAGTTGCGACGGCAGCAGCAGCGACACGCTTCCTCTTCGTTGCGGCACGCTTCTCTCCGATGCGGTGCAGTACGACAGTTCCAGTGGCAACACCCTCCTTCAGAGTTGCGACGGCAGGCACAGCGACGGCAACACACTTCTTCTCGTTGAGTCACGCTTCCAGCTCCTTCAGACATACAGTCCCTCAGAAGGCCCAAAACAGCAGCAGGCACTTCCAACTAACTCTGTGAAGCTGGGGATTGAAGTCTGTTGTCCCTGAGACTTCAGCAGGAGGCATGCTCTTTTCCAAGCCCTTGGAGATCCTTCACAAGTTGAAAGCAAAGTACACAAAGTTCCTTTCTCCTTCCTTTGGCAGTAAGGCAACCACTGCAGGTCAATCCCACAAGTAGCACTTCAGCTTGGGAATAGTCTCTCCTCAGTTTCTTCAGGTTCCTCTCCTCAGTAAAGGTTTCTTCTTATAGTCCAAAGTGATCTAATTTCATGGGATAAGAGTCCCAATATTTATACCCCAAAATATTTTGTTCTCTGAGGGGAGAGGGGCCTTTGCCCAGTCCAAACCAGTTCGGAAGTACTCTGTTTACCAGACTTCTCCTTTCCTTTCACAGTGCAGGGCAGGCACATTAGACGCCCCACAGGAGGTGGAGCCAGCATTGTGGAAGGCAAGTACAGTCCTGGAGCACATTGTTTACAGGACTCCTTCTCTTCTTTCAGTGTGCAGGGCAGAGACATCAACCACTCCGAGGAGGTGGAGCCAGCATTCTGGAAGGCAGGCACAGCCCTATTCAAGGTTCAGGTGCAACTCCTCCCTCCCATCTAGATGCAGATCTCTCTATTCACCACTGGGTCACTCAGCCTGTCTCTTGGAATCCCCCAGCCCTGTCACTCACAAAACCAGACATAGGAATACACAACCTAGCTGAGGCAGGTTTGAATAGTTAGACAAGCAAATACCCACTTTCTTAAAGTGATATTTGTAAACACAGAATATTAAAATAAACTTTACTAAAATATGTATTTTATTATTCTGAGTTCAGGCATACTAAACTCGAATTTCAACCATGTTCTCTGAGACAGTTAGGATTATAAAATATAATAACTCTAACAGCCCATTTTGACATATGGAGAACAGGTAGCCTTGCAAAAGTGAAAAGCGAAAATGGCTGTAATTCACTATTAGGACAAGCCACACACATCAGGACTTGTCCTACCTTATACTTACAATGCACCCTGCCCTTGGGCCTTCCATAGGGGTGACTGATATAAAGATAAGGGAAGGTTTAGGGACTGGCAAGTAGGTGCACTTGCCCAGTCAGCATGACAGTACCAGACTGCACACAGGCTCTGCAATAGCAGACCTTAGACAATTTTTGCAAGGCTGCTTCTGTGGGTGGCACAACCAGTGCTGCAAGCCCACCACCAGCATTTGGATTTACACACCCTGGGCACACTCAGTGCACTAGACTAGGGTCTGACAAGTAAACCAAATAGCCAAACATGGAACCACTGATTAATACATCAATTTATAATAGGGAGCACTTGCACTGTGGCACTGAATTGCAGTGGCACAGTGCACAAAGCATCTAACACCAGCAAAAAATAATGTGGCAACAGCAAAAATGGAAGGGAGACCCACACCAATTGTGCCAGGTATAACACTGCAGATATAAACAATGTGAGTGTGCAGTTCTGAGATGTTGAGGTATATATTAAAGACAACTCCATCCACACCAAACTCCATAGGAAAAGAACTGCAGGAAACTCTACTCTCCATGCTAGCAGTTCCCACCCAAATCATCTGATTCAGAGTATCCCCTATTGGGAGTTTTTAAGAATCAGGCATATCTGTAGTTTAGATGATGATTTGGAAATCTGTCAGGCAGAAGCATTTCAGAGATTCAGAGCTTGGGGCTACAAAACCAAATATTTAAAAACTGCATTAGACAGATCCAATAGTCAACGTAGGGAGGAGTGTTTAGCTGCTATTCCCACCAGTGCACTGCCTGAGCACACCATTACATCAGAGCGCACTTTAGATTCTATGAACCCAATAAGACCCGTCACTACTTTTAGCCGGCAAGAGCGACAGGTACGAAAGATCCTTTACAAAAACTGGCCTATAGTATTGTCTGATATTACCAAGTCTCAAATCGTGCCAGAACTTCCCTCTTTAACCTTTAGACGAGCACCATCAATGAGGGATGATCTGGTTAACTCTCGTCCAGAGGTATATGTCTCCAATACTTGGCTGTCGGCACAATCCGGGTTCTACAAGTGTAGCTCATGCTGAGCATGCAAATTCGGCAAAAACATCACAACATACACTACTGCTTTTGATCCCAAACCTGTTAGGATACAGGGCCATTACACCTGCAAGACTGATTTTGCAGTATATATATTGGAATGCTCGTGTCATCTAAAATATGTTGGAAGTACCAAACTTCAAGTTTTTATTAGAATACTCCAACATTAACGAGCAGTAGTAAATTCCAATTCTAATTACCCAGTGGCTTGCCACTTTCAATTAGTCCATAATAACAATCTAAAGGATCTGAGTTACTATGTAGTAGGCTCAGTACCTAAATCCATTAGAGGAGGCAATCGAGAAAAAAGATAATGACAGCTAGAATCGGAATTTATTATGCTATTAGACACCAAGATGCCAAATGGCCTTAATACAGGGGAAGATCTGCACAATTTCTTATGACGTGTTTTCTTGGTGTCTAGTATTCTACGTATTCTGTGTGGCAATAGCAAGGCTTTTCACTTGATTTTCTACCCTGTTTTTACTGGATTTTAACCGGGTTGTGCCTAGTTTTACCTGGTATTATGAGAGTTTTAAATGAGTTTTAGCCCCATGAATTTGTATGCATTGTTTTTCCAGTTTGTTACTCTGTTTTTTACCGGTTTGACTTGGTTTTACCTGTTTTTATCTGGTTTGGGGGGAGGTTTAAACTAGTTTTAGCCTGATGAATGATATGTACTGTACTCAACTGACAGAGTTCATGTTAATGATGACATTCTTGTTGGTGTTTGCACTTGCATTGATAGTGTTAGTGCACTAGCACTTTATGTGGAATTTATGGCCCTCATGTGCACTATGGATTTAAAATGGACTTGGACGCAGATGGGGGGAGACTAGACCTTTCACACGCAGGACAGAACCAAGGCATTAATAACTGTGATGCCTAGCCCACTCCAGCCTTAAGACAGACTTGAGACAGACTTGAGACAAAAACCTAACTTAAGTCTGTCTTAAGTCTATCTTAAGTCTGTCTTAAGTTTGTCTTAAGTCTGTCTTAAGTCTGCCTTAAGTCTGTCTTAACTCTGTCTTAAGTCTGTCTTAAGTTTGTCTTAAGACAAACTTAAGACAAAATCCTAACTTCCGTGAATACCAAAAGTAGTAAGTTTAGGATTTTGTCTTAAGTTAGTTTTGTGAATTGGGCCCAGTGTATCTGGGGTAGGCTACCCAGGACACTGTTTGAAGTTACTGCTCTCAGGGTATGGGGTCCCCAAGGCCCGAAGGAGGGACAGAGTAGTGGCCTGTATGCCTCCCACCCATATTAAACAAATATGAGGCCTTGGGAGACAAGGTTACAGAAGTGATATTCTGCTTGGAGAGGGGACAGCACGCCCTCTCTCTTCGATAAATATAGTTGCATCAGGAGATGAGGTCCCTGTGTCAGTACTGTACACCCCTCCCCAAATAGTAAATATATGTAACCCAGTATGACCCACGAACCCTGTCCAATCCCAACCCCTGAAGTCCGAATCAGTAATTTGCAAACTCATCTATTAGTATATAGGTCACTTCACAAATAACCACACTTTTTGCAAAAATACTGGTCGTCAATTACAAACAGTATTTTGTGGCCAGTTGTACGTACATCTGGCCCATAGTATGGCTCTCGCCCTGAGGAGCAGTAGGGTGCTTTACAGAAAATAATTTTACCAAAAGAAGAGCTACACATGGCACAAACTGAGGCAAAGCATTACATCAACTTACCAATAAAAAGGCAAGATTGCAAAGCACCACGTGAGATTCTATGCAACACATAGTAAATCTAGGCTTAGGAACTCTACCCACATCCCTGGACTCACCCTGGAATTATTTTCTCCTCGAGGGACAAGGTCAAAGTCAGCCACATCAATCCACTCACATGGACGAACCACTCCATCGTCCACTTCCACATAAAAGGGTCACCAACCAAACTTACAGATACTAGTGCCATCCCAAGCTGCTGCTGGAAGAAGGTTACAGAAACAGAATGGCTCCACGCCCTCCAACTAAACTTCCCAGACCCCACCAACAACCTCATCAACAACATAAACAAATTCAGCAACTGGATCACCACCTGCGCCAATATTCTGGCACCCCTGAAAAACACCCAAACCAAAATATTCAACAAGCAATCCAGCTGGTACAACAATGACCATTGAGAATCCAAGAGAGTTTGCAAACAACTCAAAAGAAAATTAAGAACCACCAGAGGAACCATCAGAAGACACACTGACAAGACCATCAAGTAAAAGTAACCAAGAAAAAGGCCCTGACCCTGAGAATCGAACCTAGCTCCAAAACTGGTAAGGAACATTTTGACATCATCAAGGAATTCACCAACCCAACAGTTACACAAACCATCACCTCTACATAAAACTTCTTCAACAACCTCTCTGATTGATTGATGGTTTATTGCTGAAGCCAGGGTTGCAACCACATTTCAGATGTATAAGGGCAGCAACTTAGCTCTTAGACCTCACCTAATGGTCCAATATCTGTCTTTGCTGCACATTCCAAATGCTTTTCTTATCATTCACAGTTTGATCTTTAGAAAAACAGGCTGCAGCCTAGAAAGAATCTTGTTGCTAACACATCACTGGTGACTATCCCAGAGGACACAATTTTAATTTGGCAGCAGAGCCTGCGAATCTCCAGACGGCCATAAACTAATTTCAAGAAAACTTACAAAGTTGCACGTGAATTATCCCTTAATGGAAAGCCATCACATTTTAAATACCTCTTAATGAAACAGGGCCATTTATGGTAACTTCTGGGAAATCTTTGCAAACCTACAGAGCAGTCTGAATATTATAAGCTGCAGAACTGTCGCAGCATGGGTTCTTCAGGGACATTGGGAGCTAGGATATGTACTTAATTAGAACCTTAAATCCTCAAAGATTTTAAAACTGTTCAAGCCTGACTGGCAATAGGGGAGTTTACACTTTCAAAATATACCCAGAGTGTAACTAACAGTTTAGAGCAAGATATTACAGAGTCCCAGGTAAAATGACATTTTGCCATATGTGCACTTCCTTTTCTTTGTAGAAAGCAATTTTAGTCCATTTGTTGCAATTTAGCACCTGCTTGTGGTGATTTGTTATGGCCCTGTAAGACAGCTGTAAGCAGTAGTCTGAACATAGCACAGGCTGTTATAACCAGAGTCAATGACATTATGTGGTTGGAGGGGACCAAACTATTGTGCAGAGTTGACTAAATTATACAGCAAAAAAGGCAAATTGTGTGGTTCAAACACATCTCGTGATATGACTTCATTTTTTTTAAAACATCTGTTTATTTAAACATTTGCTCAGATATATTACACTTATTCATCACAGTCAGTTAAACACAGGTATTACACCACCATTATTTCATCCTCCCCATATTCGTGGAATAGCGAATGACCGCTGGCATCTCATATCGCCCCTTATAGTCTACCTGATCGAGCCCTACCTCATTTCACACATCATGCTGTGGATACTGGAGAGTATCCACTGTGTCCCCTGTAGCCTTCCCACCCACCTCAGATCTTCATCCATTTCCCTGGGCAGCCCCTACTCTGATGGATGACCTTCTCTGCCTGACTGCATGGGTCTAGATCTTTTTCCCATTCCTCCAGCCTAGGGGGGAGTGCCGCGCCCCACTCTCTAGCCACATTACTCTTGGCCACTGCTGCCGCCATCTCAATCCACAATTTCTGATATTTGGGCCACGGCTTCTCCCCCGATATACATATCGGCTCCAGTGGGACTGCTCTGCCCGCTACTTCCGACATAGCTTTGGTGACCTCTGTCCAGTAGCCCCAGATAATTGGGCATTCCCACAGAATGTGGAAGAACGATCCTACGTCCCTACATCCCCTTCTACACTTATCTGTTTCCCCTTGTCCTAGACTATGTAAGAGTGAGATAGAGAAGTCGGATCTATGCAATATTCGCGGGGAACATCCATTACGACGCGGTGTTTACACCGCACTACCATTACAACACTGGTTTTACAACGAAAGTCGTTACCACGACTTGCGCTGGAGGGCGCTCTAGGCTAAGGAATATTAGATTTACTATTCCAACACCTTCCCTACTGTACGTAGGCTGGTGTTGGAATAGTCAATTTTACTATTCCTAAGTCCAGCAAGTAAAGCGTTGGAACGGTAGTGCGGTGTAAACACCGCGTTGTATTGACATACAACCAATATTCGCAGCTGCAAGAACCTGAAACGCGATCTTATGGCCACCTCCCTCGGTCTCTGCAGCACCTCTGCCCAATCATCGTCCTCTTTGATACCTACTTCCTTTTTCCATGCCTCTTGCAGTTGTACCAGTGGGTCAGGCAAATTATTTAGGATCTTCCTATGTGTCCACAAAACTTCACTTCACTAAACTTTATTTCGGTCAATTTGACCATGAAAGCATTTGAATAATATCTTACATTTCACTTATAACAAAACTAATTAAAAAAAACATACCATCATCGTTTGGCATTGTACACTAAATACATATTATACCCTAATGAAATCTATGTTGCAATCAGTTCTGAGACCGCAATCTGCATTTAAATGCGTATGCAGTGTATAAGTATAATTGTTTTTTCTGGTCTTGCTCTATCTTTCAGATCCACTATTCAAGAAAAATCAAAAAAATCTGTCCATATAAAGTGCTTATAACAGTCAATGAGGAGATAATTAGCATCATCACTGGTTACATTAAAGCGCTTGTGCAATATGTAATGAACTATTTACACTACATTATTTAATCAAAGAAGGGTTTATGTGTTAAAAATGAACTACAATCAAAAGAAGGTTAATAACATTGTTGTAGACCCTTAGACAGCAATTCTACTTCTTAATAGTCCTACCCACCGAAGTAATGTACATCATGATAATAATACATTGTTAAAATAATACTAAAATGCACATACAATTTATTTAAAATTCCTTCAGTTTAAAAGGGATGTACGCAGATTTAATCGCCATCTTTGGGGGACATTTTTTGGAAGACTCTACGGGTACACCACATAGAAAACTGCTTTGGACACCATGGGGTCCAGCAGGAATCTATGCTCCAACGGCATGTATTCCGGTACACTATCCCCTTTTCGGATGTGCGTCCTGAGTGCATGTTCCAGTTACCTTTCAATATTCACCATACTGTATCCATCTTGCACCTGTTGAAATGTGATCAATGCTCAGTCCCTCCACACATCCCCCAGTGATTCCATCCCCAATAGCCTCCATTGAGAAGCAGAGTTTTCCCAGTTTTCTGCCTGCCATTGGCACCTGTGACCTCCACCTGGGTAAGGTCATTGTCGAGAGCCACTCGGTCTTCTCTCAATAGAGTGGGGGTGTCAATTGCGCTTAGGTAACTATGGGCCCGATTCACAGAACTAACTTAAGACAAAATCCTTTTGGTATTCACAGAAGGCATTTAGTAGCAGTAAAGTTAGGATTTTGTCTTAAGTTTGACTTAAGATTGACTTAAGACAGACTTAAGACAAACTTAAGTCAAACTTAGGACAGACTTAAGACAGACTTAAGACAAAATCCAAACTTTACTACTACTAAATGCCTTCTGTGAATACCAAAAGTAGTAAGTTTAGGATTTTGTCTTAAGTTAGTTCTGTGAATCGGGCACTGCAAATTTTGGGGTCTTCTGCTACTGTTCTGGCTTTGTAAAAGTCTGCATAATAGCATGCAAAAGCATCTTTTATGTTTTGAGCTGTCATGTGCATCAACTAATTTTCATGTATGGGGCTACCCATCTCATTTCCCTCTCTTTCCTCCCCTACTGAGCTAACAGTTTCCCCAGCTCTGCCTCCCGTCTCATACAGGCGGTGTTGCGTGGCCTGGAGCTGGGCCTTCACCTCCTGGCCAGCCAGTGACTGATATTCCTTGCCGGTAACAACAATCTGGTGGAGCATACTTGGGACAGCACCGGGACCCACGTGCCCCTCAAAGACTCGATCACACGGGTCTCCCTCCTTTTCTTGTGGGCTATAATGTTTTGTGCCCTATCCCGAAGTACTGTCTTGCAGGCCTTCTACAAAGCAACCGCTGAGGTAACTGAGCCCTCATTTTCTTTGAAATACATCTCCAAGTCAATTTGAATCTCGCAGGCAACCACTCTCTCCCATAAGTCTCATGCTTTAGTCTTCAACCTAACTACAATCCAAGCCGTCCCCCACCAGTCCCCCACCATCAGCCAGAGAGGTGAATGGTCCACTAGGCCCCTTGCCAAGTATTCTGCCTTCTCCACCATCCCTATCTAACCCGCATGGGCAAGGAGGTAGTTGAGGCTAGAGAATACCTTGTGGGCACCGGAGAAGAGTGAGTATGTATGATCGGTAGGGTGGTGTCGGCGCCAAAGTTCAATCAGGCTCAGTGCGTTGAGGAACTCAGCGAAGGGGGTGGTATCTTTCGGTTCCAGTCTTGAGTGTGTGCAGTCTATATGTGGGTCTATCAAATCATTAAAGTCCCCCCTCGACTATGTGTGTCAAAGGTCGGGACTCCAGGAGTTTCTTTGTCACCTTGTCAGCGTTTGCTTTTGCAACCGTGGGGGTGCATAAACAGTAATCAGAGTGAGTTCCCCCCTTGGGGGGTTTTGTGATGTATGATCTTTGGGTTTTTTGGTTGGATTGTTGGAGAGGGAGGGGGGTTGAGGGAGGTAGTGAGGGGAGGGTAGGACGGGGGTTTGAGTTTGGTGAGTGGGGGGATGGTAGGGGTTAGAGTCTGCCGACTGTCAGATTTCACGGGACAATCACCTGGACATTGGAAACTGCCTGTATATATCTTTGGACAACGGGAGACACCAATGTATGATTGCTTTGGCTTAGGCTGGGGTTTATGTGGGGATTGTATGCCTGATGCTTTTCCACTGTGTTGTCTTTTGTGTACGCAAAACAATAAAAATTGTGTTAAAAAAAATCAGAGTGAGTTTCCCCAGCCCTATTTCCCCTGGACCGCGACAAATCTACCATTAGGGTCTACCTAGGTTTTGTTGGTGTATAATGGGGGCATTCTTTGGATTACTATAGTGACTTCCCTGAATCCCTAGAAAGGCCCAGTGTGTGCCCACCAGGTGTGTTTCCTGAAGGAGGATTATATCATTATTTTGTCTCCTGAAGTATATGGCTACCAGCCCTCTATTGATTTTGTTTACAAGTTCATTGATGTTCCACATCAGGACTGCGTATCCCCCCTCACCCGTCACGTGTATCTAATGTTTCTGCGATGGCTCCTGCCTAACCAATGCAGATTCCCCCTGCTCATCCCACCACCTGTAATTCCAGGGCCCTCGTCTAACTTCTGATAAGAAAATAACTCTCCTTTGTGTAACCTTGCGTCCCAAGCCTCCTAACAAGCCTCTCTAACCCACTCTCTCCCACTACACATGCATGTGTTTTGTAACTTTTGATCTTTTTGAGCTGAAAACAAAATGATTAAAGTTTAAATCTGCAGATTATGCAGCAGATAATGGATTGTTTGGCAAATGCATCAAATCCTTAATTATGTAGAAAATATTGCAGACACAAAATTGCACAATTCCAGTGGCCCTGCTTATAACCAATAAACAAATAGAGTCAATGTGTGTCAGATGTATTCCTCAGCTTTAATAACCTTTTTTCTCTTTCTGGTCTCTCATTGCACTGTGGTCCTTGTAGCTACTCATGTGTTAAACATTTCCTCATATTTTGCTTAAATAATCTAATAAACATTTAGCTCTTAAAGCTGCTATTCAGACCCCGAGTAGCAGAGCAGGTTTGTAATTGGTTGAATATAAATGTTTATATTGCACATGTTTCAATTCCTTTTTATAAGTGATTTTGCACTAATTAAAAAGCAAAAGCAATTAAATTGTGACCCTGTGAAACCAGCTTTGAAATCACTACACCCTCTCCCAGTGGAACAAAGGACCATATTCAAAACACTGTGTGTGTAAAGTGCCTTGTGTGGCAAAGCACCTAGGGGGTGATTACAATGGCGGTGAACCGGCCACTGACAGGCTGTCGGTGGCAGGTTCACCGCCATCATGAGGCCATTTTCCGCCTGCCATATTATTATGTCAGGCAGTACAGTGGTGGTTAGAAACTCTGACCACTATGCAGCCAAAGGGCTCCTTGAGCACGTGGCGCGTCAGAGGCTCTCGTATTCCCGGAAAATGGCAGGCACCGTTATTGGGATTACGATGGTCCATCCCCGCCAGCCTTTCCATAGCGGTTCACCTGCAATGAAAAGGCTGGTGGGGTGGACTTTTGGGGTCCGTAGCGGCCTCCCCTTCATCCCAGGAACTTTCGTTTGGTGGTTGAGGGGTGTGAGAAGTTGGCCTGATATATGATGTTCACTAGTTCTAGTGACCACCTTGTATCAGTCCAAACAACCCTTATGGTGATTGGTTGTAAGTCAACCTTATAGACCAGCTATCCTAATGGTAGCATGGACAAAGCAGTCTTAGGCTAAACTCTTTTGGCATGTGAAGCCAGCTGTTTTACCACAATATAACCCCTTGAATACCAGATGAAAGGACACCACACAGGTTGTTATGAAAATAAACAATATATTTATTAATAACAACACCTCTGAACTCTTTATGAGATCAGAGGGCTAAGCACATGACAATACTATGAAAGAAATACGAGTTAGCACAATATTTACACGTGTGCCTCAGGGGCACGACAAACCATATACTAACAACAATGGAATGCGAGGAAAGAAAGTACTGTAAGGAGATCCAGAGGCTGGAGGATCGCTGGGACTACGCTACGAACTAGGTAAGTATGGAGCAGGAGGCCCACGGGACTCACGTGCAGAGTGGAAACTCTCACGCGGGATGCGTACCAACGTCTATGGATACTACAGTTTACAAAGTTACGGATTCCGGACGAACCCGGCTGGATGGAGGGAAAACAACAGTGGACCTGGACACTAGGATAGTGAACACTGACTTCAGCACCTAGAAGCTTTAGTTACCTAATCCACAGGCTGCGGGTGCATAGGGCTGAAGTGGGTCGGGTTTGATGCGTTGATCCCGGTGATGCCTGAAACAAAGAGTTGCTGGCAGGCAGCCAGATGGAGGAGTCCGGTGGTTCCAAGGATGGAACTAGGAAGGAGAAGTCCTGAAAGGGAAGGGGACAAAGTCTCGGTCACTAGCCAGTGACGGTGCTGGAACCAGGAGGGAACCAGGGCCTGTCGCCGCGTTCAGGTGGAGGAAGGGTCGCTTCTCTCTGTAGCTGCGCGGACCAGGAGCTGCTCTTCACGACCAGGCTGGAGGCACGAGCTGTCCCACGTAGTCTGCTGCTGATGGCGGTGTTGGATCGTCGATCTGGCCTTGGCAAGTGCAAGCCACGCGGTGGAACAAAGATGGCGTCTGGTATGGACCAGGAGGGTCCGGGGTGCTTCCCTTTCACAAGGAAGCAAGAGCCAGTCTGGGGGACCAGACTAGCAGTGTCGAAATCTTCGGGTCTCAGAGGTCACTAGCCAGCCGGCAAGTGACCAGACAACAGGAACAGCAGCAATCAGGCAAAAGGGCCCCACGCAGATCTCGTGGAGGCTGGGGGGCAGATCTTTGATGCAGGTGCTGTGTCGAAGTGGGGCTTCTCAAACCCCAATGCACTCACTTGAGGGTCCCTCGGTGGTCGTGCTGGAAGCGCTGTGCAGGTTTCTTCAAGATGGCCGTCTCCACGTTGCTCGTCGCACCCACGGGTCCCAGCTGTGCTGTGGATGTGGGTAGAGGTCATAGGGGTCTGGAGGTCTGGGTCTCGTTGAGCTGGGTCGTCGGGTTCCGGGAAGGAAGGACTTGCAGCAAACCGCACAGGAGCTTGATGGTGCCTGCGAAGCAGGATGGTCACTCCCTGACCATAGGGGAGATTCTTCAGTCTTCTGATGTTCAGGAGGTCGAAGGTCAAGAGTTTCTTCGTGGAAGTTGTCAAGATTAATCTAACTGGGAATGGGACCAGCTACTACCTTTATTCAGCTAAAGGGGGCTGCACTACGACTAGGTCCCTCCCCTGGGTGGGACCAGGAAGCGGGGTGGTTACACCCCCTATCCTTTGTCCGGTTTCCCGCCAGAGCTGGGGCTGGAGTGCCCCAGCAACTGGTTGGAACCGGTGTATGCACAGGGCACCTTGTGTGCCCCAGGCATGTCTCATTCCTTTCAGCCTGGGCCTACCTAATACACAAAATCCTGTCTGGGGTGGTGCTAGCACCTCCCAAGGCAGGAAACCCTTTGTCCAAGCCTCCCACACTGGAAGGACTCCCAGCAGCAGGAGGTCAGACTTGTGTCTGTAGTGGGAGCATCCATTTTGTGATGCCAAGGCTCGAGTTAACTTTAACCGGGGTTCACAGTTACATACATGTCGTGTCCCTCTAGAAGGGTGGAATGCTGCCCCCGTCGCCAGAATTGGCGAGGGGGTAGTATTCCAATTCGTATGACGCCTTACTCGACATGTTTTGATAATGTTATACCAGAGTTAGCATTTAACCGCGAGGATTATAATGCACTTAAGAGAAAATGGTATAGCGTTATCATGGAACAGCTATTAGGACTTGGTTCCGCAAGCTGCAAACGGGCTCAGCTCATGCTAGAGCACCATCTCACATACAACCAAGCACTCTGCCTTCAGGATTGATAAGGCCTTCTATAGGAGTGACTGATAGGAGTATATGTGTCCATTTTAGGTTTAGATATAGGGAACTATATCTAAAGCAAAGGGTGATTACACCACCTTGCCCCAGCTGTCGTGCAGCCAGTTGTGTCTGTTTAGATGGCCAGCCAGGGGTGGCATAATACATGCTTCAGCCCCTGGTAGGCCCTGGGTACACCTATGCCCTGGATACCTAAGGTATGCTATACAGGGACTGATAAGGTGGCCCAGTACCAATTGGTAAATGCACCTAAGGTACATGGTTGTCAATTTAGAGAGAGAACAGCTAGGCTGTGGGTCTGATTAGCAGGCCCACAGCCAGGGAAAGTCGTAAATCAGTGAAGCAAAAAGCAAAAATCTGGGGTGGCCATGGGATTGCAGACCCCACTCTCCTACAAGGGGCACCTAAGGTGCCCCCCTACATTTACCTGCACCAGATGGCAGGCAATGCATGGTGCCTGTCACGTAGTGCAGGGAAATGTAAACAGTGCCATTTTCACATTGTGGCGGTAGCTGCAGCCTGCAGCACCCGCCACAATGTAAAGTATGGCATGTGCGACCGTCACGGTGGTGGTCACAACTTAATACCCCCTGTGGAATCGCCGCCTTGTAAGCAGGCGGTCCCACTCCCCGAGCCGATGGCTGACGGGCTGAAGTCCGTCTGCCATTGTAATCAGCCCCATAATGTAGAGATGGGCATGCCACCGGATTCCGGCCTCAAGCCTACAGCCCCCACTTTCACCTGATCCATCAATAAGTGTTATTATTATTATTATTATTATTATTATTATTATTATTATTATTATTAATATTATTATTGTTATTATTCTAGCACATGTACAGCAACAGAAGCATCCTGCCGGTAGGATCAACTGACCCACTGGGTTTTTATAGTCCTTCTTAAGGTCCAGTAGGATGAAATGCTTTTACGCCCAGGCTTTACTAAGACTTTGCATTGGGATTGTGTCACATATTTGGTAATGCCCTGAGGCAAAATCCATTTTGGGTTTCATTAAGCCACAGAAATTACGATTTACGTGGCTTTGCATGACTTTGTAAAATAATTAAATAATAATTCAGCGCATAGCGTGCCTTGAGCCACCTTGCTTCAGGTAGGCATTACATGGGTGATGCATAGACATTTCCTTGCGTACATGTAAGAATTTTGACGCAAACCATATTTAGAAAGACTTGTGAAAATGGGTATGCACTAAAACAGTTCAGCCCAAACCATCAGGCCAGACCCTCCCTGGACTGGAAATAAGCATCCTAGGGCCGGTTCGGGCTTAAACTGAATTGCACATGGCTGGGTCCAAACTGGAATGGAGGGGCGAGCAATGCACTATGGATTTAAGCCCAGATCTCTGTACTGTACCATAAAATATAGATTTCTTTAAAAAAATTATAGTAATTTAATTTGAAAACATGCTTAGACATAAGATTGTCCTATTCCATCACAGCAGATTTAAAAAAATAGGTGGAGTTTGGTACGTTACGCTGCTTGTGCTGATTTTTAGTGCCAGGAGCTTGTCCCAAACTGTATAATCAGCGCGAGTGGCACCACACAGTTCGCCAGGGGTGCTGCTTCTTTCTGCCATTCAAGTAGGTTTTTCTACTCGAGCTGCAGCTTTCTCAACGTGAGTGGTAGCGACCTGCTGCGACTGCCCGCATTGAGAAATCTAGCGCTCAGTTTCCTCACTCGCCAACTTAATGTTAATGAGCTGCAAAAGAGAAAAAACTCCACCATGCAGCAGTTGGTAGAGTTTTTCCAAAACTCCAAGCCCAGCGCAGAGTGGGCAAAGCTATGCAAACTCTGCCAGAGGAGAGGAGTTTACCGTCCACCCTCAGCATAAAGGGTTTTTTCAATGTACACTTGCACAATGTATCCCTTGCCCTACGAACCCATTAATATTGGCATTCCCCTTGATACATTGTATTTGATGCACATTCATTAAATTGGAACCGCCTTTCCTCCTTGAAATATACCGTGCAAGCCGCCACTTTGAAATCACATGTGGCCCTGTAAAAAACGAAGAGACTAATGACATATAAATTAAACCTGTCGTGGTTTTGCTCACACAAAAACAAATATTGCTCCAGACTGAACTTGCTAACATTTTCTTTAACAACCTGTTTGATATTTGTGTTGGCCCTAAATGAAAGAACCAGCGGCCAACAGAGTCCTAGGCAAATGCTAAAAAGGGAACACCAAAAGTGCCCCCTCGCTTTCGCTACTGAGAAAAAAAGGTGTGCGGTTAAAACGGCAGTTATACAGGAAGCACCAAACCTTTTTTGCTTCAGCATCATGCCTTGGGAATTGGATGGAAGAATCCACAAAGTATCCCTCACAGCCAATCTTTTCATAAAAGTGTAAAAAGAGCTCAATAAAAATGCTCTACAAGTTTTTTAAACAACTGTTGAAGAAAATACAAGGCAATTCTAGATACTTGAATTAAACTATGGGCTCTATTCACAAAGGTAAAATTGGTTGTAAAAGTATATCTTATGACTGAATTTACCTTATTTTTCCTGCCAGGAATTCACAAAGGGATTCCTGGCAGGTGTAAACTGTTCTATGTGTGCAGAGATCTCCGTCACAATAGCAGAGTTCTTCACACCCGTAAAGCCCACTCAAACAGTTGGAAAGTAGACTTTCTAAGGCGTGGTTAGCCTTGAAATATTGCCCACAAACATGGACATTTGTTGGCATTCACCATGTCCTTTCCTTGCCCTTTCCACCCTGGAAAGGGTTACATTTTTACTCCAGCCTAGGGCTGGCCTAAATTCCTTTCGAAGATGGAAGGGAGAATGAATCACTCCCAGATTTTGTGGGGGTGTAGGGGAAGTGGATACTCCACATTGAAAATTGTTTTCCTCAAAATCTAAAAAATGGTGTTTGCACAGAGGATCCTATTCGCCCTGTGATGACTTCCCTCTATGGGGAGCCCTGCATAGTGGCATAAGGATCCCGCTGGTAATGTCGCGTGGTCTTAACAGGAATAAAAATAAAAATGTGTGCCTTGCTCAACTTTTCATGCAAAGTCCTGCGAATGTGTTACCTATTCCAGAAAGTAGTAATTCTGTACTCACCCCTAGGTAAAAATCTGCAAGTGTAGATTTGCTACTTTTTGGTAAATCTGATCATATGTGTATGACTAAAGGGGGAAGATAATGTGGTACCAAGAAGTACTGTGGAGGTGTGAGGTATTGAAGTATCAAAAAGTATGGAGATTACAACTTGTGTGGTGCGACATCTGTGAGCAGGAGTGGGCAGGTTAGTATCGCTTACTTTGTCTCCTTTTAAGTGTTCTCTAAAAGACACCAAGACTGAGAAGGAATAGGGACTGGAGGTTACAGAGCTTCAGCAAGGAAGGGCGGTTCAAGCAGTCTTGAGAGGAGCTATACGCAAAGGTCATAGTGAAACTTTTGGAATTTCACTCCTTGGAATTCTGCAGAGTTACATAAACAAATTGGGGCAGATTTACAAGAAACTGACACATCTGTAGAGATGCGTCAGTTTCTCTGCGCCAGCCTGCGATGCCCTTGCGCCACCATGGATGCGCCTTATTTACAACACGCCGCACCATGGCGCAAGGATTGACAGATGCGTCTGAAATTCTGACGCATTTGTTGGCCCAAAAGTCATGCATTGCTGGAGTTGTGTCGCAAGCACAATGCAACTCAAGGAATGCATGTTGAGGCCTATACTTATTGTACTGCGTCACTGCTTATGCCTTCTCCAAGCAGGCGTAAGATTTTCACGCAGTGGCATCCTAGAAGTGACGCAGTGAAATCTTGTAGATTTCATTGCTACACTTCTACGAGGCTTTCCTGCTTGGGAACGCCCCCCCTGCATACATTCTACCTAATGCAGGTGTAATGGGATGTAAGGCTTTATAACGTGCCGCATCTCCCTAGATGTGTCATGTTGTAAATTGTCCGTATTGTTTACGCTGCCGCTGCGTTACAAAAGTGATACAATATTGGTGCAAAAGTGTTGCAAGGGGCTGCCCCTTTGTGAGAAATCCATAGAGTTCTGCCAACAACTGGTAAAAGGAATGTCATGCTGCCTTTTAGTGCCAGTAGCGTGTTTTACACTAAAGAATCATCAAAAACAGCTCCGCGTGGTACGCAAGCGTGTGGCCAGTTGAATTTGTTGCTTCTCGACTAGAAAATCTATTTGAGAAGCAACCCTCTGACCATGACTCCTTGCAACCACCGGTGTGAGAAAATCATGCAGGAAAGCCTCCTAGTGATCGGAAATCATGCTAGGGAATGCCAAATCTCACTCGTGCTCACCAGCTCCCATTCTCATGCCTTGTGTTGTTTCTAGTTCTCTTTTGTTTGCTCAAACAGGAAAAAAAGTTCCACCACACAACGATTGGCGGAATTTGGCGATAACTCTGCGTTACAAGAGTAACGCAGAGTTGCCAAATTTCTCCAATTCCACAAGCATAATTGTAAATTCTGCCCGCTCCTAAGTACAAATTCAGAGTAGAGTAGATGCACTACAGATGTGTTGTGTGCAGAGCAGCCTACTCAATCCTGCTCAGGGCACTGTGGAAGTAAATAACATTAGTGCATGGAGTACTGAAGTGCATGGATCCTTCTCCAGTAAGGTGGACATCCTCCTCAGGGCCTGTTATCCCTGCCTTGGCAGGGTACAAAGTACTGCATGGAGGGGAAGAAACCATGGTCCTACTGACCTTCAGTATGCAAGAGTATATTGAGAACACAGCAAATGGGGAGAGATGCAGTCCACATATGCCATTGGCAGCAACTAATGCCCCCTCATTAGTGACACGCCTACATCTCTCAAGATTTTTCATCATCATCTATTCTTCAAAGCTAAACTAAACAAAAATTCTTTGATGACAAAAGAGGCAGCAGATAAAAATTCCCAAACATGAATACTTAATTTACCTGGACACTGAGCATTATTGACTGGATCACCCTTTGACAAGAGGAAAGGCATAACTGACTGGCATAATGAGTGTGTCCTCTCCTACCAAGTCTGTTGAGGGCCCCCTGCGTATGTGTGTATATATGTGGCCTTGGTATAGTACCAAAGCTAGTCAAAAGGCAGCAGAGAGCTAAACAGAGTCAGAGACAAAGATAAATACAACAAGTGATTGGGGAGATCGCTGGATTCTAGGAGCACAGGTGGACTGTCACTGTATAGTAATGTAGAGGTCTTTAAAGAGGGTAAACATCACTTACAACGAAACTTTTACAACGCACTACCATTACAACGCGGTCATTACAACGCAAACTATTACAACGCTTTGCACTGGGGGGCGCTCTAGGATAGGGAATAAGTTTAATTTACTATCCAACACCTTCCCTAGTGTCCACGGGGACTGGAGTTGGAATAGTAAATTAAACTATTCATTATCCAGCACCCAAAAGCGCTATGCGATGTAAAAACCACGTTGTTAAGGCAGGCGTTGTAATAGCCTGCGTTGTAACGTCATACATCCCTTTAAAGAGATACATCTTCAAGTCTTCCAAAACTGGAGCAGTGCTGAGCAGGTCCTGGCAGACAATACAATACAATCCCATTTATAGAGCGCACAGCTACCTCCAAGGAGGCGTCCCGGCGCTAGAGGAAAAGGAACACCCAGAGAGGGGAGCAGAAAAAGGGATGACAGCTGCCTTAGCAGGAAGCAAAAAGACCAGTTTTTAAAGACTCTCTAAAGAATGCTTCAGACAGGTTGTGTCTCAAATTGAGAGGTATTGCGTTTCACAGCTTAGTGGCCCTTTGAGTATCAGGGATGTACAAAAGCCAAAATATCCTGATGTATGGAACCCCAATAGCACAACAGGGGTGCGGTATCCTATGTGATTCGACTGCATATTGATATGTTACCTTAGGCTAGAACTGCTGACTTTGTACATGGTGAACCAGGTTTGAGTCCCAGTGTCAGTTCAGCATCCTGTGATTCTGGGCAAACCACTTAATCCACCTGTGTCTAGAGAAAATATATGAATCTGATCTTCTGTAACTTAATCTGGTGCCTTTGTAAAGCGCTTTAATGCCCTTGAGCCTAGAGTGCAGTAGCTAAAACTACAAAAAGAGACTGTGAGGGGGACCCTTGAGTGGTGGGTGCCCCTCATAGGCTCCTGGGCCCCAGGTGCACCCCTGCCTTTTGCCTGCAAGAGCTGAGTGATCAACAGGAGGTATAGCTCCAGGGGTGGCACATCAATTGGAGCGGAGGAACGTCACCCCACTTAAATGCCTTTGAGATGCATAATAAAATGGTAATTCGTTACCATTTTATTTTTCAATGACCCTATCCCGCGTGTCAGGATGGGGCGGGGCCTGCTGAGTGGCACCAGCAGCGGAGAGGATGATGGACTGCCAATGCACTATTTAACCCCTCCCATGCTGGTGACGGAACCGCTCCGTCAAGAGCCACGGACGCGCTGTGCTGATGACAGAGCGGTTCCGTCACGGCCCGCTCGGCGCGCCTGCGTGGTGCGGATTTTGCGCCTGCGCTGGACGTTCTGTTGAGCAGGCGTGGCTGTGACGGAACCGCTCCGTCATAAGCACAGCGCACCCGAGGCTCGTGACAGAGCGGTTCCGTCACGAGCATGGGAGCGCCACCCCATCCCCCCCACCCCCTAGCGCTGCCGCTGAATTGCCGCCGCAAGCGAAGGGGTTAAAGTGTGCATGTCTCTTTGGCCTGCCGTTTTGCTACGGCCAGCCAGACATGCACACTTTAAACCTCTCAACCCAGCTGTCTTAAGACAATGGGTTGAGAGTAAGTGCAAGCCTCCAATATGCTGTGGAGTGCCGAAATAGGTCACTCCCTCCAATCAGGACACGGTTGTCATGCTGTAAGCAGCGCCAGGATTGGTCAAAGGTGTTTGCTGGGGGCTGCTTTGCAGTCGCGACAAGGTCCAGGTGTGAGGAGATCCTGTCATTCGGTGGGGACATTTTTTAATTTTTTTATTTTATTTCCACGTGAGCCCGCCCACTCCTCTCCATAGTAGCCAGCCGCCACTGAGTAGCCCCCAAACCTTAGCGAATCATTAGCCAGTTAACCCAAACCACTTTCACCTTGAATGGAGGTGATTTGCGGCACTCTCTGCAGTTTGTCATCCAGGCCCACTGATTTATGGTGCTGTCACTCCACTCACCTTTGGAATGACCTTCAAATTCCCTCCCCCCTGCCCCCCACCACCATCCAAACCCGGAAAGAGGCTAACCCATCGCTGGCGTCTCCTGGCACCCATTACACAGGTTTTTAATCTCTACTGAAAGACAGAACAGAGTGTAACATATGCTTCTCTTGTGATAAAGGTGCTCTGGAGAAAAAGCAAGCCTTGGAATGTTCTAGATGAATTTAAGGTTGAGCTCGACACATGCTCTCCGACTCACAGCATTTGTTTTAATGAGCTTCCATATGTGACGAGAAATGCAGCTCGGAGCATTAAGCACATGATTTATACTTGGAAAACAGTTCATTTCCCGGGCTTTCTGCATCTGACTGCTGGCAGAACATAAACAAACTAATGCCTCTCTTTGAGAAATGGGCGTAAAAGGTTTAGAAATTAAAGGTTCGTTCTACAAAATGTATTCTGCTTTTAGTTTTCACTTAGATATGCGAAAACAGCAATTTACAAATGGAAATTAAAAGTCATGATACGAGAACGCCGGCTGGTGGAAGTTTACATTTGCAAAAAGTGCTTACACATCTGAGAAGTCTGCCAGGCCGGCGGAATTACTGCATTTGCAGTTTTAGAGTTCTTGGGTGCACACAGGGTCATACATATCCGGGGGATGAGGGGAGAGGGTTGTCCATGGTATTTCATGTTAGAACATCATGAATTGGCCCTCCAGGGCAGGAAAACCATAGAAGCTTGTGAACACCCACAAACATATACATTTCATCTTTCTGAACACTTCAACCCCAGGAATGGTTAGAGATTTACTCAGTACTTAATTTGAACCAGTGGTTTCCGGTACTCAGCATCCGCACTTAATTGTCAACACTGGGACTTATGATAGCCAGTCACATGATATTGCTGTTTGTCCAATTTTGTGATGAACACAACAGTTGTCTAATAAATCAATGTACATTAAAAATTACTAATACCTTCCGACAGCAGGAGTATAGGGCGTTGGCGACTGAACAGGCCAAAACCTTGGGGAGAGCCATGCAGGGACGTTTATATGATCTGGGAGATAAAGTGGGGAAACTCCTAGCGTGGATGGACGAAAAAGAATGGGCAAGCCGGCTGGTGCGGAACTTCATAGGGAGGGCGGCAGCCCCCTCACAGATCCGCAAGACATTGTGGACAAGTTTGCGGATCATTTCGGCGTCGTTTATTCTTCAGTTGCTCCCTATTCCATAGAGGACTCCCGTCAAGTGTTAGCTAACATAACGCTGCCCAAGCTCCCGGTAGAGGAGTGTAATTTTCTGGACAGCGACATATCCAACGATGAAATAGCTAAAGCAATCAGGTCCCTAAGCTCAGGGAAGGCCTCCGGTCCTAACGGACTTCCAATCGAACTATATAAACTTTGACCAGATAGGCTGGCCCCATATCTCCGGTCCGTGTTTGAAGAATCCAGAAACAAGGGGTTCCTACCGCCACCATAATTAATATCCACAAGGAAGGGAAAATTAAAACTGACTGCGGGTTGTATAGACCGATTTCCCTTTTGAATGCAGAGCCCAAGATTCTGGCTAAGCTCCTGGCTAACCGTTTGGTCACTGTGATTGGAACTCTGGTCCACCCAGATCAATCAGGTTTCATTCCTCATTGTAACACAGCTCACAATTTGCGTAGGGTACATGGAGTATTAGGCAGAGCAGCCTCCATCCAAGAACCAGCTATAACCAGCATCTCTCTTGACGCTACCATGGCATTTGACACCATTGAATGGCCGTATCTCTTGGCAGTTTTGGAGAAAATGGGGTTTGGCCCAAAATATATCCAATGGGTACAGCTTCTAAATGCTAAACCTCTAGCACAAGTGGTGGTTAATAATAAGAAGTCGACCACTTTTGAGCTTGGTTGGGGGACCCGGCAAGGATGTCCACTGTCCCTCCTTCTGTTTGCCTTAGCGTTGGAACCATCAGAAGCCTGGATACGCAGAGACCCAATGATACGGGGCCTGCGCTGGCCCCCAGAGTGGGAAGACCGCATCTCACTCTATGCGGACGATATCCTACTTTATCTATCCTCCTGATTGTTTTCTTGGATATCCTTGCCGTCTTTGGTAGATTTTCCGGATATTCTATTAACTGGAGTAAATCCCTGCTGTTTGTTTTGGCAGGAGAACTGCCTATCCCACCGAAGGGATGCCTGATACAGATATTTACAGAGGGCTTCAAGTATCTCAGAATATTTCTCTCCTTAGATCCATCACTCCGGTACACCCAGAACCTGCTCCCGCCTTTAATCAGGTTGAGGAAAGATGTAAAACATTGGAAGTCACATCCCCTTTCTCTACTGGGAAAAGCGGCTCTTTTTAAAAGGATGTCTTTGCTTCGGTATTTATACGCCCTGCAGAACTCCCTAGACCCTGTCCCATTGTCCTATTTCAGGGAGGTAGAGGGCCTCCAGTCGGACCTGTTTTGGGATGGAAAGCCTCGTATCGCTCTCCGTAAGCTCACTCTGAACTGGTACGACGAGGGCATTAGCCTCCCTGATATTAAAAAGTATTACTGGGCAGCCCACCTAACTGCTATCAACCATGGCACCTATACCCGTCCGGGGGATCCAGGCTATAACATGGATAGATGGCTTCTCTCCGGTGGGAACTACAATAGAGCCCTTTACTCCAGATCTCGCACTTTAAACTTACGGGCCCCACCAAACACTCAGTACATGTTTGGCATACTGTCGCTAAATGCCGTGGCTGGGATCACAAACTTAAACTTGCGACCCCATTATGGGATTCAGAACAGCTGGGTAGCCTATAGAAATGCAAGGGATTTGACAAGTGGGACCTTATAGGTATCTCACGTATAGGTGACCTATGGGAAAAGACGGATGTCAAACCATTCGCCGCCCTGCAACAACAATTCGAACTAGCTGACACAGAATACTTTCATTACACATAGATCCGACATGCTTTGCGCTCCCATTTACAGCGTGGTACCGCCATTCCCGAGTCTTCCCCGTTGAAGGAGAGGGTACTAGACGGCCACATCCCTGACAAAACTATTTCTCTGATATATAGAAAATTGATAAATAATATGCCAGACCCTCTTCATTCACTTCGGGAGAGATGGCCTGGAGATGAAATCGAGATGGATGATGAAGAATGGCAGGAGGCCGTTTACTCGCCTAGAGTCGTGGCAATATCAGAGCGACTCTGACTAGTCCAATTTAAAATCCTCCATAGTGTTTATGTAACGGGACCCCAGCTGGTGCGGATGAGGAAAATAGACGGGGGGATTGTAAGCGGGGATGTGGCCAGGTGGGCACTTTTATGCACATAATTTGGGAATGTGACAGTATTCAATCCTACTGGCGCAAGATACATGACACCATTAACACAGTTCTATCCACCCAACTCAGCCTTGAAGCTCGTAGATGCTTATTGAATGTTTGGGAACCGACAGATTTGAATGGTTACACGACACAATGGGTCACTCTGGTGCTTATGCTCGCTAAGAGAAACATTGCACTGCTGTGGGGGGCGTCA
The DNA here is from genome assembly GCF_964261635.1 of Lissotriton helveticus. Taxonomy (NCBI): domain Eukaryota; kingdom Metazoa; phylum Chordata; class Amphibia; order Caudata; family Salamandridae; genus Lissotriton; species Lissotriton helveticus. The sequence goes on along the minus strand of NC_136072.1, from coordinate 1,138,325,722 downwards.
CATCCTTCCACCGTGGGAAACTGGGAAAGAGGCTTGGATTGGTCCATGTTCAGAGAGAAGACAGTGTATGTGGCCCGGGGTTGCCCTAAGAAGTGGACCCACATATGGGTCATGGGGAATTCCTATTGTGGGGACATATTTCAGCTGCCCCTTACTGCCAGTTGTGGTGACCCTCCTTCCCCCTAGATATTCCAAGTGACATTTTGTATTTACTAATTTTACCTATTGTCTCCATGTTGCCTGATTTATTACTTCCTCTGTATTGCAATCAATGAGCTGATGTCTGTTAATAAAAAGTTTTATGAAAAAAAATTACTAATACCTGCCACTCAAAGTTACAAAAATAGCTTGGAAGGCATGTATTAGTCATTTTTAACATATACAAAGTCTGAATTGTCATTAGTAGTGCAATGGGTGGTGCAAGATGCTGTTTTCTCCTGCAAGGGCCTTGGCCCTTATTGCTTTATACGGTAAGCACTGGATTTACTCCTGTCAAGGGAAGCAATATATCTTCCTCCAGGAGAGTAAGACAAACACCTCCGAAATTGATGAAGGTTTTGGGAATTTGGTTTCTTTATAGGAAAAATACTACTGCTTAGAGAGAAAGTGTGTCAGCATGAGCTATCTTTATTTCTCACACGAAAATATATGTGCGCGGTAGCATAGCAAGGATGCCATGGGCCCTGGTGCAAGCAAAGGAACATTCCCGTTTGATTGTAAAGTACATCAAGCGTTAAGGTTCAACCGGCCCCTGAATCCTCTGGGTCCTAGTGTCTCTTCACCTGCTGCATCAATAACATAACATAACATATGTATTTGTAAAGCGTACATTCGCCCATAGCTCTCTTGGTGCTAAATACCAGATGTTTATTGTTACCTAATTCAATTGTATTCATTTTATCGACATCAGATGGATGAAAGGCTGAGTGGACCCGCCAGGATTTGAACCTGTGACCATGAACTCAAACACAGGCCCCTGCAGTGGATGCATTAGGCCACTGAGCCACCAGAACCAGCATTACCAGCCACGCCGGCTGTATGTGGCAATGGTAGCCACGCCCCTGTATGTGCGTACACTTTAATTTGAAAAATAAAGGAATTCTGGTGGCCTTCCCATGCTCATTCCAGGAAACTGGGGATTGGTGCAGTTTTCCAAACACACAGAGGGAAAAGTTTTGAAGAATTCTGAAAAGTTGTAATTCCACGCCTGTTGTAAGTAAATGTAAATGTGTTGTACTTGTAAAGCGCAGGGCTGCCCCAGCGACAGGGTGTCCCGGCGCTGCACTCATACCGCTGTGGAACCCTTCCTGTCTTTTCCCTGTGAAATGTCCACTCCTGGGTACCCCCAAGGTGAAGTCAGGCATCCAAGCGCTGCTGGGGCCATTGTGGAGATTAAGCAAGCTATTGCCCAGAGTCACAGAGTGGGACCCATGATTAGAATAGGCACCGAGGCAAGAATTATCAGGTCTGAGTCCAAGAGCCGCCGAGGCGGGAATTGAACCCTGGTACCGGGCCAGACCTCTGCATCAGGGTCTGCCGCTCTAACCATTGAGCCACGCTTCTCCACTACTTGTGTAAGTAGTACACAATCGGAGAATCTTGTCCCCGGAGCCCGACTCTGCTTGGAGCGGTTGGGTCTGAGTACTGCCCTCAGTCTATTAGACTGCTCACTTTATGACTTTAACAACACTCAAGGCGATTATTGCCAGTAAAACCTGAATAAAAGGGTAGTAGTGATGCTTATATTGGGAATACAGGAAACAAATGAAAAACAGGTTTTTCTCCAATGTTTGGCATTTTAGTCTCATTTTGCCACACCTCTTCTTCTAGGTGATTGGTGACCTCTGATGGGGAGGTACAAAAGGGGGTGGTGATGGACGGAGCATCTGAACCAATCAAACACTCACACCCAGTCAAAAGATCTGGGTTTAATCCATCACCGTTCTTTAGCCCACTCTGCCACCCCAGTCCAGACATGGCCATATGCAAATCAGTCTGACCCTGTGCCTCATGGGAACAGTCCAGCCCGAACTGCCAAGCCATGCCTTCCCTGGACCGGAAACAAGCTTCCGAGGACCAGTTTCTGGCATTACAGCCGTCTTCAGCCCGGCTTGCTTGAATCCAGTGGCAAAGTGAGCAAGGGACTCACCTCTGAGCATACCCTGCCACACTTATAGCGGCCAAAGCGGTACAAAAGGGGGTGGTGATGGACGGAACATCTGAACCAATCAAACACTCACACCCAGTCAAAAGATCTGGGTTTAATCCATCACCGTTCTTTAGCCCACTCTGCCACCCCAGTTCAGACATGGCCATATGCAAATCAGTCTGACCCTATGCCTCATGGGAACAGTCCAGCCCGAACTGCCAAGCCATGCCTTCCCTGGACCGGAAACAAGCTTCCGAGGACCGGTTTCTGACATTACAGCCGTCTTCAGCCCGGCTTGCTTGAATCCAGTGGCAAAGTGAGCAAGGGACTCACGTATGAGCATACCCTGCCACACGTATAGCAGCCAAAGCGGTACAAAAGAGGGGGTGGTGATGGACAGAGCATCTGAACCAATCAAACACTCACACCCAGTCAAAAGATCTGGGTTTAATTCATCACCGTTCTTTAGCCCACTCTGCCACCCCAGTTCAGACATGGCCATATGCAAATCAGTCTGACCCTGTGCCTCATGGGAACAGTCCAGCCCGAACTGCCAAGCCATACCTTCCCTGGACCGGAAACAAGCTTCAGAGGACCGGTTTCTGGCATTACAGCCGTCTTCAGCCCGGCTTGCTTGAATCCAGTGACAAAGTGAGCAAGGGACTCACGTCTGAGCATACCCTGCCACACTTATAGCGGCCAAACAGTACAAAAGGGGGTGGTGATGGACGGAGCATCTGAACCAATCAAACACTCACACCCAGTCAAAAGATCTGGGTTTAATCCATCACCGTTCTTTAGCCCACTCTGCCACCCCAGTTCAGACATGGCCATATGCAAATCAGTCTGACCCTGTGCCTCATGGGAACAGTCCAGCCCGAACTGCCAAGCCATGCCTTCCCTGGACCGGAAACAAGCTTCCGAGGACCGGTTTCTGGCATTACAGCCGTCTTCAGCCCGGCTTGCTTGAATCCAGTGGCAAAGTGAGCAAGGGACTCACGTCTGAGTATACCCTGCCACACTTATAGCGGCCAAAGCGGTACAAAAGATGGTGGTGATGGACGGAGCATCTGAACCAATCAAACACTCACACCCAGTCAAAAGATCTGGGTTTAATCCATTACCGTTCTTTAGCCCACTCTGCCACCCCAGTTCAGACATGGCCATATGCAAATCAGTCTGACCCTGTGCCTCATGGGAACAGTCCAGCCCGAACTGCCAAGCCATGCCTTCCCTGGACCGGAAACAAGCTTCCGAGGACCGGTTTCTGGCATTACAGCCGTCTTCAGCCCGGCTTGCTTGAATCCAGTGGCAAAGTGAGCAAGGGACTCACGTCTGAGCATACCCTGCCACACTTATAGCGGCCAAAGCGGTAGAAAAGGGGGTGGTGATGGACGGAGCATCTGAACCAATCAAACACTCACACCCAGTCAAAAGATATGGGTTTAATCCATCACCGTTCTTTAGCCCACTCTGCCACCCCAGTTCAAACATGGCCATATGCAAATCAGTCTGACCCTGTGCCTCATGGGAACAGTCCAGCCCAAACTGCCAAGCCATGCCTTCTCTGGACCGGAAACAAGCTTCCGAGGACCGGTTTCTGGCATTACAGTCCTCTTCAGCCCGGCTTGCTTGAATCCAGTGGCAAAGTGAGCAAGGGACTCACGTCTGAGCATACCCTGCCACACTTATAGCAGCCAAAGCGGTACAAAAGGGGGTGGTGATGGACGGAGCATCTGAACCAATCAAACACTCACACCCAATCAAAAGATCTGGGTTTAATCCATCACCGTTCCTTAGCCCACTCTGCCACCCCAGTTCAGACATGGCCATATGCAAATCAGTCTGACCCTGTGCCTCATGGGAACAGTCTGAAGACAGCTGGAATGCCAGAAACCGGTCCTCGGAAGCTTGTTTCTGGTCCAGGGAAGGCATGGCTTGGCAGTTCGGGCTGGACTGTCCCCTGAGGCACAGGGTCAGACTGATTTGCATATACCCATGTCTGAACTGGGGTGGCAGAGTGGGCTAAAGAACGGTGATGGATCAAACTCAGATCTTTTGACTGGGTGTGAGTGTTTGATTGGTTCAGATGCTCCGTCCATCACCACCCCCTTTTGTACCGCTCTGATGGGGAGGGGCTACAAGGGAGCGAGTGGGGTGTGTCCACGATGCAAACGAGCCTTTAATTAATATAATTTAAGGCAGTGAAGGATTGAGAAGGCATAGTCAATGTGCCAAAACCCCTTAAGTGCGCCCGTCGGCCAACGGCCTTCGCAAGCACTACCGCGGTAGTGCTGCGCACGTCTGTTGGCCAACGCGGGTCCACCCGCGCAATCGAACGCCCGCACCGTGGTGGAATTGCCGCCGCGGTAAACCGGTTAAGGAATATAACAGTTGGTAAATGAGTCAAAATGCCAAGGCGACATATGATTCTATTAGTGCATTTTGTAGAGACTGAGTTATTAAAAAACATTGCAAGGAAAACATCACTAAAATAATGAACCTATATAAATACTAATCATATAAAACTTCATGTTTTGCCAATATTTCATGAGTTCAAATCACTAGATTTTATTTTTTTACATAAAAAAGCAATAGATAGCTAAATGATCAAACTACATATCCTAAAAATTTGGCGGAGTGATTATCTAATTGCTGGTTTAAATTGGCTGTCGCCCTTTTATGAGATGTTCTAAGGGAGCTCAGTCAGGGAAGCGTCAAGTTTCTTTGGTGACGAAACAAGCAGTTAGTCTGTAATCAGTGACTTGATCACATCTCTCCTGCAGCGGCGTAGGAAATGGGGTGCGGTGGGTGTGGGCCACCCTGGGTGTCATCACTGAGGGGGATGACAAAATGGCAAAAATAACACTTGCACCTGTAAGCATCTGATTTTTACATCTTTTAATAATTTCAATGTGGGGGGGGGGTGACAAGAAATTTTCCGTACCAGGTACCACTTGACCTTGCTACGCCACTGCTCTCCTGCACAGGTCAATCTTGTTAAAAACCTGGTGGCATATTATCAAGAGAGGCGATAAAATTATCGCTGTTTTAGCCGCAGAAAACTGCCGCTAAAACGGCGATAATGGGCTTGATAATATGCTCTATGGAATTCCAATTGAAGCCCATGTTAAATGTGAAGGACATCTAACATGGGCTATAATTGCTTAACCTGCATTGTTTTCAGCTGTCTGGGTTGCGCCAGTGCTAAGCCTGATCTAAAGTCGATAGCTCGCCAAGTCGATACATGATGAGCTGTCGTTTAACCGCGGAAGCAGCACAGCTACCAAATAAGGTTGTGGGTGCAAGGCCTCATAGCTGTTAAAAACAAGGTGGGCATGGGATCAACCTTCTAACATACTCTTGTCAATGGAGGAGGAAAAATGTTGCATGGCTTTTTTAACTGCAGATCTGAGGATTGATAAGGAAGCGGACGGGCGCCATTGCTACCCTAGTCCTAAAGTTTTGATTGCCTGGCCAAGATAAACTCGGGCCGGGGATGATGGTCCTTGAATCTGCATTTCTGACCATAGGAGCTGGTTTAAAGAGACACATTTTTAACTGCGATGTGTATAAATTTAGGTATTACATATGGCCCCTGGCACATTTCATTTGGCGGATGAGCCCAAACTCCAGCCGTATTTGAGATGAAGATGCCCATTTGGTAATCTAAAGGCCTTCTTATAGGTGCTTCAGCCCAGGCTGTCAACATCCCTGCCTCTCAGGGCTTCAGGCCCATATGGAACAGTAGGGAACAATTTTGCCCTGATTGCATCTAAAAGTGGCCTTATTGATGGTCCAGACATCAGCTTTGCCAGTTTTGCAAAGGTGTTTTCAAGAGCTCTTGCCCTATTCCAGATGTATTTCTTTTGGGGCAGGAAAGAGCCATGGCTGTCAATTAAAATGCCCAAATACTTGTAGATTATATCTTTGGAAATCTTGCTGCCATTTAAAAACCAATCATCTTCTTTTTTTGATTTTGTTCCCTTTAATCATTGTTTTGGTCTTTTGTAAATTCACCTGAGATGGTTCTTATCTGAATATATTTGGAGGGTGTTTAGCAGTTGTTGGAGGCCTATTTTCATCCGGCTCATGAGGAGTGCTTCATCCGGCTCACGAGGAGTGCTTCATCTGCATAAAACAAACTATTTTGGGGGATGGGCCGAGAGATTGTTTAAAGAGGTTGCCAGATCAGCTAAAAAGAGGCTGAAAAGGAGGCGGCTAGCACACATCCCTGCTTCAATCTGGTGTTGTTTGGAAGTTGTCTAGAGACAGTACTCCCATCCCCCACCTTTATAGGCACCCATGTGTGTGTATGCAGCTCCATCATTGCTCTGAGTAGTTGTTGTGGTATCCCAAGTGCTTCCAATTATGCACGTAGGAGTGGTCTTGGGAATGAGTCAAAAGCCAACTTAAAGTCTACAAAGCAGAGATAGAGATGAGTGTTATTTCCTTGAATCTTTTTAATCATGAGAGAAATGGTCATTAACCCCTACGCCGCGTGGGGGGGGCGGAAGGGGCGCGCGGCGCAACACTCGTGAGGAGCCTAGCTCGTCATTAGACACAGTGGAGCTGTGCTCATGACGAGCTGGATTGTCATGACTCCGCCCACTCCTTCAGAACACCCGCACAGGTCGGGAATTTGCCACGCATGGGAGTGCCGCGGCCATTATGACGAGCCCAGCTCGTCATGAGCACAGCTCCACTGTGCCTCATGACGAGCTGGGCTCGTCATAAGCATGGATGTGGTTAATTCGGGGATGGTGCTCATCCATTTTCAATTCCTGTCTAATTCATTGGCACACTGTTGTTCTCGGACACCCAGGTCTCAAGCTCCTCTAGAAGAAGATCTTCATAGTATTTTTCATGTTTCTATTGAGCACCCCCATGATATAATATGACAAGGAATGTTAAGATGGGGCTTTGCCACTGATCCGGCGGTAGGGAGCCAAGGTGTCTTAAAGAGAGAGTTTGTATGGGAAATTTCACAAAATGTCACATTTCACAATTTTCCTTAAGGTTTTTAAGGTAGAGTGGTCTTCACTTCAACAAAAAATCTTGCGACATAACAATGGGAGACTATTTCATACAGAAAATGTCTACCAGAGAGTCATTTTCTGTACAAACCAGTCTTCTGCCGGTGAGTCATAAGGCGTATGCACAGTGCACGGTCACTTTAAAAAAGTCATGCGAGATACCAGCAAACGGATTTTGCTGTAAAAAGCCCAATTTAATTTGACATGGAATATTGCAAAATTTTGTGACAAAATTGAGCAATTTGCATGCCCTTGTCCTTCAACCTGCATTAGCATTGGTGACTTATTGTCCCCGATTTACACAGCCTCAGACATTGGGCCTCACTTCTTGCTGGTAGAAGAATGGCAATGTCTGATGCAATGATTAATTTGTAAAAGAAAGAGTGCTGGTGCCCGAATCTCTGCTCAAAAGCCCATGACTGTTGCAACTAAACCTCAGCATGCTGAATACCAAGGCTGATAGTCTTGAATCCACCTCATGCCTCTTTAATACACTACCAGACACTCCATGCCCCTTTATCTTACTTCGAGTTCCAGCTTTACCACTTTCTGACAGTTTTGCCGTCTTTTTCTTCCTCTGTGTTTCAGATCCATGTGCTTTTCCCTCTCTTGTGCTCGGAAAATATCGGATGTGGAAAAATAAGTGCTGGTTCTCACAAATAAGTGCTGGTTGCCTCCACAGATTAAGTTTGAGTAACAAGCATGGAGTACCTTTTTTGGCAATTTAAAGGTTTCTCAAAAAACATACTACACACCTTGACTCTGGATCATTTCAGTGTTAAATGTTTGGCTCCTACAGATGCTCTATACGCAAGCCTGAAGGAGACAAGCATGCAGGCACCAGGCCAGGGCCAGACTGGGAACCTAGACTAGCCATGGTAATTTTGTAGTAACAGCCACCCCCCTGGAGTGGGGGTGCAAGTGTGAAACACTGCAGATTTTGTTACTGGAGGTAGATATTGCAGCAGCACTGCAAAACCAGCCCCCAGTAACAAAAAAAAATGGCCTCCGCAGCTGTAAAACCAGCCACCACCCTTTCAGCCTCCTGGGAAAATGCCCAATGCCCGCTACGGCCAGTCCGGCCCTGCACCAGGTATTTCTGAATGAAGCTTGCGAGGAGTAGCATCTGTTTGAGTGGAACTAACGCAAAATTCTAGAATGGATCCTTGATCACCTGTACAGCCCACCCTCCCTTTAAGATTAAACTCTTCATTGCGATGGACTAGCCAGCTGTTAGTTTGTGCATTGGAACAGATGGAGGGAGGGTTTTCAGTCACACTAAAGTATTTAAGTGAACAGCAAGAGCCAAACTGCAAACTTGAAGGCCCATTCTGGAGCTGCCTGGCAAGATCATACAAATTAACAAAGAGGTCAACAATTCACATCTGAGTGGAGTCTGGCTATCATTTGCCACAAAATGTGGTCCATCCTGACAAAAATAGCAGAATGCAGTTGTAGACAGGTGGTAATCCACTACCTGACTCTTGGAGCCTTCTGCAGGGATATTAATTTCCTGCAATCACGAAAGGGAGCTAAAGTTATATCCGCTTTTTGAGGTCTTTCTTCATGGTGCAAGACCTACTGTAACTGATACACATAAAATATAAATAAAGTATGCTTGGCTCTGTCCATAGTAGAATTTGCCTCTCACTTTATGAAGTACCTTCATTATTATTCATGAGTGACAGTACACTGAATAATCACACATTAAATGCTGTACCTTACATATGTGTCAAACCAACTCTGTGCTCAGGCCAATTGAAGTTATGAAATGTTTAGTAACAACAACAAAAAATGTATTTGAATCACACAATTGTTGGACAAGGAGGTCCCTTAGAAACTGCTAAATAGTAAGTGGTGATAAGAAATGGCAAAATACAAATAAATAGTATTCTACAAACAGGGGGGCCTATTTACAAGTCACTTGCACTGCTGATGCATCACTGTTTTTTGATGCACTGGCAGCGCAATGTGCTGGCCCTTATTCATAAATGCAAAAACAGCAATTGATGGACAGAATGCAAAACAATGTCATACCTTCAGCCCAGTACAGAGATCTGGGCCTAAATCCATCGTTTTTTTGCTCACCATGCCATTCCAGTTTGAACCCAGCCGTATGCAAATCAGTCTTGACCCAGTGCCCAATGGGAACAGTCCAGCCCGAACTGCCAGGCCAGGTCCTCTCCGGACTGGAAACAAGTGTCCTAGGACCGGTTTTGGGGTTTCACCCCTCTTCAGCCAGGATAGCTTGACTCCAGTGGCATGGAGAGCACAAGACCCACTCGGGGTGACAAATGCAAAAACAGCAATTGATGGACAGAATGCAGAACAATGTCATACTTTCACCCCAGTACAGAGATCTGAGCCTAAATCCATTGTTTTTTTGCTCACCATGCCATTCCAGATTGAACCCAGCCGTATGCAAATCAGTCTTGACCCTGAGCCCAGAGGGAACTGTCCATCCCGAACTGCCAGGCCGTGCGCCGGGTATGCCCAGACATGGGTCCTGGGCTCACTGTGCCACTGGAATTAAGCCATCCTGGCTGATGCGGTAAAACTCCGAAACCGGTCCTAGGATGCTTTTTTTCGGTCCAGGGAGGACCTGGCTTGGCAGTTTGGGCTGGACTGTTCCCACGAGGCACAGGGTAAAGACTGTTTTGCATGCTAGGTCTAAACTGGGGTGGCTTGGTGAGCAAAAGAATGATGGATTTAAATCAGATTTCTTGACTGGGGGTAAATGTTTTGATTTGTGCTGCATTCCATCCATCAATTGTGTGTCTTTTGCTTCCTCGCCCTAAGTGTGCCAGGTATGCCCAGGCATGGGTCACAGGCTCACTGTGCCACTGGAATCAATCTATCCTGGCTGATGAGGGGTGAAACTCCGAAACCTGTCTTAGGATGCTTGTTTCCAGTCCAGGGAGGATCTGGCCTGGCAGTTTGGGCTGGACAGTTCCCATGAGGCACAGGGTCAAGACTGATTTGCATAAGGCCAGGTCTAAACTGGGGTGGCATGGTGAGCAAAATAATGATGGACTTAAGCACCGTTCCCTCTAGGGCGCGCGCGCGAGCACCTCTCCTTATATCCCCGCGCACCGACTCGCTAGGAGCGCGCACACAGGACGTGAGAGAGTTGCCGCCGGGCGCTTTGAAGTATCGAGCGGCAGGAACATGACGAGTGTAGGTAAGGAGAAGGGGGGGCTGGTGGCGGGGGGGCTGGTGGCTATGTGGGAGCGCGGGGTAGACTGTGGCCTTTTGTTTAAATATTGCTGATAATCGGAGCCCCTTCACGGGCTCCGATTAACATCAATACTTAAACAAAAGGCCACAGTCTGCCCACGCTTTACTAACAAAAGCGTAGACACTTTCCAAACACAGCGTGTACTTTAGCACACGCTGTGTTTGGAAACTGTCCCTACGCTTTTGTTAGTAAAGCGCGGGGCAGACTGTGGCCTTTTGTTTAAGTATTGATGTTAATCCGAGCCCGTGAAGGGGCTCCGATTAACAGCAATATTTAAACAAAAGGCCTCAGCGGGCAGTCAGGAGGGCGGGACCGCAGGGGGCACAGCGGCTGGGGAAACGAACGTAACAGAAGGTAAAAGGGGCATATAAAACAAGGAAAAAAACGAGTAGGACAGAGGGCAGAAGGGCACAAAAACGGGTAGGACAGAGGGCAGAAGGGCACAAAAACGAGTAGGACAGAGGGCAGAAGGGCATAAAAACGAGTAGGACAGAGGGCAGAAGGGCATAAAAACGAGTGGGACAGATGGCAGAAGGGCCCAAAAACGAGTAGGACAGAGGGCAGAAGGGCACAAAAACGAGTAGGACAGAGGGCAGTAGGGCACAAAAATGAGTAGGACAGAGGGCAGAAGGGCATAAAAACGAGTAGGACAGAGGGCAGAAAGGCAAAAAATGAGTGGGACAGATGGCAGAAGAGCCCAAAAACGAGTAGGACAGAGGGCAGGAGGGCACAAAAACGAGTAGGACAGAGAGCAGAAGGGCATAAAAACGAGTAGGACAGAGGACAGAAGGGCAATAAAACGAGTGGGACAGAGGACCGAGGGGCATAAAAACGAGTGGGACAGATGGCAGAAGGGCACAAAAACGAGTGGGACAGAGGGCAGCAGGGTACAAAAACGTGTGGGACCGAGGGTAGAATGGCACAAAAACGAGTGGGACAGAGGGCAGAAGGGCCCAAAAACGAGTGGGACAGAGGGCAGAAGGGCACAAAAACGAGTAGGACAGAGGGCAGTAGGGCACAAAAATGAGTAGGACAGAGGGCAGAAGGGCATAAAAACGAGTAGGACAGAGGGCAGAAAGGCAAAAAACGAGTGGGACAGATGGCAGAAGAGCCAAAAAACGAGTAGGACAGAGGGCAGAAGGGCATAAAAACGAGTAGGACAGAGGACAGAAGGGCAATAAAAAGAGTGGGACAGAGGACCGAGGGGCATAAAAACGAGTGGGACAGATGGCAGAAGGGCACAAAAACGAGTGGGACCGAGGGCAGAAGGCCACAAAAAAGAGTGGAACAGAGGACAGAAGGGCATAAAAACGAGTGGGACAGATGGCAGAAGGGCCCAAAAATGAGTAGGACAGAGGGCAGCAGGGTACAAAAACGAGTAGGACAGAGAGCAGAAGGGCATAAAAACGAGTAGGACAGAGGACAGAAGGGCAATAAAAAGAGTGGGACAGAGGACCGAGGGGCATAAAAACGAGTGGGACAGATGGCAGAAGGGCACAAAAACGAGTGGGACAGAGGGCAGAAGGCCACAAAAACGAGTGGAACAGAGGACAGAAGGGCATAAAAACGAGTGGGACAGATGGCAGAAGGGCCCAAAAATGAGTAGGACAGAGGGCAGCAGGGTACAAAAACGAGTGGGACAGAGGGCAGAAGGGCATAAAAACGAGTGGGGGCAAAGGGCACAAAAGCGAGTGGGACCGAGGGCAGAAGGGCACAAAAACGAGTGGGACAGAGGGCAGAAGGGCCCAAAAACGAGTGGGACAGAGGGCAGAAGGGCACAAAAACGAGTGGGACAGAGGGCAGAAGGGCATAAAAACGAGTGGGGCAGATGGCAGAAGGGCACAAAAACGAGTGGGACAGAGGGCAGAAGGGCACAAAAACGAGTGGGACAGAGGGCAGAAGGCCACAAAAACCATTGGGACAGAGGACAAAAGGGCATAAAAATGAGTGGGACAGATGGCAGAAGGGCCCAAAAACGAGTAGAACAGAGGGCAGTAGGGTACAAAAACGAGTGGGACAGAGGGCAGAAGGCCACAAAAACCATTGGGACAGAGGGCAGAAGGGCATAACAACGAGTGGGGAAGATGGCAGAAGGGCACAAAAACGAGTGGGACAGAGGGCAGAAGCGCACAAAAACGAGTGGGAAAGAGGGCAGAAGGGCCCAAAAACGAGTGGGAAAGAGGGCAGAAGGGCACAAAAACGAGTGGGACAGAGGGCAGAGGGCATAAAAACGAGTGGGGCAGATGGCAGAAGGGCACAAAAACAAGTGGGACAGAGGGCAGAAGGGCCCAAAAAATGAGTGGGACAGATGGCAGAAGGGCACAAAAACGAGTGGGACAGAGGGCAGAAGGGCCCAAAAATATGTGGGACAAAGGGCAGAAGGGCACAAAAACGAGTGGGGCAGACGGCAGAAAGACACAAAAAACGAGTGGGACAGAGGGCAGAAAGACACAAAAAACGAGGGGGACAGAGGGTAGGAGGACACCAGAAACGAGTGGGGCAGAGGGCAGAAGGGCACCAAAAGCGAGTGGGACAGAGGGCAGAAAGGCACAAAAAGCAAGTGGGACAGAGGGCAGAAGGGCACAAAAACGAGTAGGACAGAGGGCAGAAGGGCATAAAAACGAGTAGGACAGAGGGCAGAAGGGCATAAAAACAAGTGGGACAGATGGCAGAAGGACTTAAAAATGAGTAGGACAGAGGGCAGAAGGGCACAAAAACGAGTAGGACAGAGGGCAGAAGGGCACAAAAATGAGTAGGACAGAGGGCAGAAGGGCATAAAAAAGAGTAGGACAGAGGGCAGAAAGGCATAAAAACGAGTGGGACAGATGGCAGAAGGGCCCAAAAACGAGTAGGACAGAGGGCAGAAGGGCACAAAAACGAGTAGGACAGAGGGCAGAAGGGCATAAAAACGAGTAGGACAGAGGGCAGAAGGGCAATAAAATGAGTGGGACAGAGGACAGAAAGGCATAAAAACGAGTGGGACAGATGGCAGAAGGGCACAAAAACGAGTGGGACAGAGGGCAGAAAGCCACAAAAACGAGTGGGACAGAGGGCAGAAGGGCATAAAAACGAGTGGGACAGATGGCAGAAGGGCCCAAAAATGAGTAGGACAGAGGGCAGAAGGGCACAAAAACGAGTGGGACAGAGGGCAGAAGGCCACAAAAACCATTGGGACAGAGGACAGAAGGGCATAAAAATGAGTGGGGAAGATGGCAGAAGGGCACAAAAACGAGTGGGACAGAGGGCAGAAGCGCACAAAAACGAGTGGGACAGAGGGCAGAAGGGCCCAAAAACGAGTGGGAAAGAGGGCAGAAGGGCACAAAAACGAGTGGGACAGAGGGCAGAAGGGCATAAAAACGAGTGGGGCAGATGGCAGAAGGGCACAAAAACAAGTGGGACAGAGGGCAGAAGGGCCCAAAAAATGAGTGGGACAGATGGCAGAAGGGCACAAAAACGAGTGGGACAGAGGGCAGAAGGGCCCAAAAATGAGTGGGACAAAGGGCAGAAGGGCACAAAAACGAGAGGGGCAGACGGCAGAAAGACACAAAAAACGAGGGGGACAGAGGGCAGGAGGACACCAGAAACGAGTGGGGCAGAGGGCAGAAGGGCACCAAAAGCGAGTGGGACAGAGGGCAGAAAGGCACAAAAAGCAAGTGGGACAGAGGGCAGAAGGGCACAAAAACGAGTAGGACAGAGGGCAGAAGGGCATAAAAACGAGTAGGACAGAGGGCAGAAGGGAATAAAAACAAGTGGGACAGATGGCAGAAGGACTTAAAAACGAGTAGGACAGAGGGCAGAAGGGCACAAAAACGAGTAGGACAGAGGGCAGAAGGGCACAAAAATGTGTAGGAAAGAGGGCAGAAGGGCATAAAAACGAGTAGGACAGAGGGCAGAAAGGCATAAAAACGAGTGGGACAGATGGCAGAAGGGCCCAAAAACGAGTAGGACAGAGGGCAGAAGGGCACAAAAACGAGTAGGACAGAGGGCAGAAGGGCATAAAAATGAGTAGGACAGAGGGCAGAAGGGCAATAAAATGAGTGGGACAGAGGACAGAAAGGCATAAAAACGAGTGGGACAGATGGCAGAAGGGCACAAAAACGAGTGGGACAGAGGGCAGAAGGCCACAAAAACGAGTGGGACAGAGGGCAGAAGGGCATAAAAACGAGTGGGACAGATGGCAGAAGGGCCCAAAAATGAGAAGGACAGAGGGCAGAAGGGCACAAAAACGAGTGGGACAGAGGGCAGAAGGCCACAAAAACCATTGGGACAGAGGACAGAAGGGCATAAAAACGAGTGGGGAAGATGGCAGAAGGGCACAAAAACGAGTGGGACAGAGGGCAGAAGCGCACAAAAACGAGAGGGACAGAGGGCAGAAGGGCCCAAAAACGAGTGGGAAAGAGGGCAGAAGGGCACAAAAACGAGTGGGACAGAGGGCAGAAGGGCATAAAAACGAGTGGGGCAGATGGCAGAAGGGCACAAAAACAAGTGGGACAGAGGGCAGAAGGGCCCCAAAAATGAGTGGGACAGATGGCAGAAGGGCACAAAAACGAGTGGGACAGAGGGCAGAAGGGCCCAAAAATGAGTGGGACAAAGGGCAGAAGGGCACAAAAACGAGTGGGGCAGACGGCAGAAAGACACAAAAAACGAGGGGGACAGAGGGCAGGAGGACACCAGAAACGAGTGGGGCAGAGGGCAGAAGGGCACCAAAAGCGAGTGGGACAGAGGGCAGAAAGGCACAAAAAGCAAGTGGGACAGAGGGCAGAAGGGCACAAAAACGAGTAGGACAGAGGGCAGAAGGGCATAAAAACGAGTAGGACAGAGGGCAGAAGGGCACAAAAACGAGTGGGGCAGACGGCAGAAAGACACAAAAACCGAGTGGGACAGAGGGCAGAAAGACACAAAAAACGAGGGGGACAGAGGGCAGGAGAACACCAGAAACGAGTGGGGCAGAGGGCAGAAGGGCACCAAAAGCGAGTGGGACAGAGGGCAGAAAGGCACAAAAAGCAAGTGGGACAGAGGGCAGAAGGGCACAAAAACGAGTAGGACAGAGGGCAGAAGCTCACAAAAACGAGTGGGACAGAGGGCAGAAGGGCCCAAAAACGAGTGGGAAAGAGGGCAGAAGGGCACAAAAACGAGTGGGACAGAGGGCAGAAGGGCATAAAAACGAGTGGGGCAGATGGCAGAAGGGCACAAAAACAAGTGGGACAGAGGGCAGAAGGGCCCCAAAAATGAGTGGGACAGATGGCAGAAGGGCACAAAAACCAGTGGGACAGAGGGCAGAAGGGCACAAAAACGAGTAGGACAGAGGGCAGAAGGGCACAAAAATGAGTAGGACAGAGGGCAGAAGGGCATAAAAACGAGTAGGACAGAGGGCAGAAAGGCATAAAAACGAGTGGGACAGATGGCAGAAGGGCCCAAAAACGAGTAGGATAGAGGGCAGAAGGGCACAAAAACGAGTAGGACAGAGGGCAGAAGGGCATAAAAACGAGTAGGACAGAGGGCAGAAGGGCAATAAAATGAGTGGGACAGAGGACAGAAAGGCATAAAAACCAGTGGGACAGGTGGCAGAAGGGAACAAAAACGAGTGGGACAGAGGGCAGAAGGCCACAAAAACGAGTGGGACAGAGGACAGAAGGGCATAAAAACGAGTGGGGCAGATGGCAGAAGGGCACAAAAACGAGTGGGACAGAGGGCAGAAGGGCACAAAAACGAGTGGGACAGAGGGCAGAAGGCCACAAAAACGAGTGGGACAGAGGACAGAAGGGCATAAAAACAAGTGGGACAGATGGCAGAAGGGCCCAAAAACGAGTAGAACAGAGGGCAGTAGGGTACAAAAACGAGTGGGATAGAGGGCAGAAGGGCATAAAAACGAGTGGGGCAGATAGCAGAAGGGCACAAAAACGAGTGGGACAGAGGACAGAAGGGCATAAAAACGAGTGGGACAGATGGCAGAAGGGTCAAAAAATGAGTAGGACAGAGGGCAGCAGGGTACAAAAACGAGTGGGACAGAGGGCAGAAGGGCATAAAAACGAGTGGGGGCAAAGGGCACAAAAACGAGTGGGACCGAGGGTAGAAGGGCACAAAAACGAGTGGGACAGAGGGCAGAAGGGCCCAAAAACGAGTGGGACAGAGGGCAGAAGGGCACAAAAACGAGTAGGACAGAGGGCAGGAGGGCACAAAAATGAGTAGGACAGAGGGCAGAAGGGCATAAAAACGAGTAGGACAGAGGGCAGAAAGGCAAAAATCGAGTGGGACAGATGGCAGAAGAGCCCAAAAACGAGTAGGACAGAGGGCAGAAGGACATAAAAACGAGTAGGACAGAGGACAGAAGGGCAATAAAAAGAGTGGGACAGAGGACCGAGGGGCATAAAAACGAGTGGGACAGATGGCAGAAGGGCACAAAAACGAGTGGGACAGAGGGCAGAAGGCCACAAAAACGAGTGGAACAGAGGACAGAAGGGCATACAATCGAGTGGGACAGATGGCAGAAGGGCCCAAAAATGAGTAGGACAGAGGGCAGCAGGGTACAAAAACGAGTAGGACAGAGAGCAGAAGGGCATAAAAACGAGTAGGACAGAGGACAGAAGGGCAATAAAAAGAGTGGGACAGAGGACCGAGGGGCATAAAAACGAGTGGGATAGATGGCAGAAGGGCACAAAAACGAGTGGGACAGAGGGCAGAAGGCCACAAAAACGAGTGGAACAGAGGACAGGAGGGCATAAAAACGAGTGGGACAGATGGCAGAAGGGCCCAAAAATGAGTAGGACAGAGGGCAGCAGGGTACAAAAACGAGTGGGACAGAGGGCAGAAGGGCATAAAAACGAGTGGGGGCAAAGGGCACAAAAGCGAGTGGGACCGAGGGCAGAAGGGCACAAAAACGAGTGGGAAAGAGGTCAGAAGGGCCCAAAAACGAGTGGGACAGAGGGCAGAAGGGCACAAAAACGAGTGGGACAGAGGGCAGAAGGGCATAAAACCGAGTGGGGCAGATGGCAGAAGGGCACAAAAACGAGTGGGACAGAGGGCAGAAGGGCACAAAAACAAGTGGGACAGAGGGCAGAAGGCCACAAAAACCATTGGGACAGAGGACAGAAGGGCATAAAAATGAGTGGGACAGATGGCAGAAGGGCCCAAAAACGAGTAGAACAGAGGGCAGTAGGGTACAAAAATGAGTGGGACAGAGGGCAGAAGGCCACAAAAACCATTGGGACAGAGGGCAGAAGGGCATAAAAACGAGTGGGGAAGATGGCAGAAGGGCACAAAAACGAGTGGGACAGAGGGCAGAAGCGCACAAAAATGAGTGGGACAGAGGGCAGAAGGGCCCAAAAACAAGTGGGGCAGAGGGCAGAAAGACCCAAAAAATGAATGAGACAGAGGGCAGAAGGGCATAAAAACGAGTGGGGCAGATGGCAGAAGGGCACCAAAAGCGAGTGGGGCAGAGGGCAGAAGGGCCCAAAAAATGAGTGGGACAGAGGGCAGAAGGGCACAAAAAACGAGTGGGGCAGATGGCAGAAGGGCCCAAAAACGAGTAGGACAGAGGGCAGAAGGGTAAAAAAACGAGTGGGACAGAGGACAGAAGGGCATAAAAACGAGTGGGGCAGATGGCAGAAGGGCACAAAAACGAGTGGGACAGAGGGCAGAAGGGCACAAAAACGAGTGGGACAGAGGGCAGAAGGGCACAAAAACGAGTGGGGCAGACGGCAGAAAGACACAAAAAACGAGTGGGACAGATGGCAGAAGGACCCAAAAACGAGTAGGACAGAGGGCAGAAGGGCACAAAAACAAGTAGGACAGAGGGCAGAAGGGCACAAAAATGAGTAGGACAGAGGGTCGAAGGGCATAAAAACGAGTAGGACAGAGGGCAGAAAGGCATAAAAACGAGTGGGACAGATGGCAGAAGGGCCCAAAAACGAGTAGGACAGAGGGCAGAAGGGCACAAAAATGAGTAGGACAGAGGGCAGAAAGGCATAAAAATGAGTAGGACAGAGGACAGAAGGGCAATAAAACGAGTGGGACAGAGGACAGAAAGGCATAAAAATGAGTGGGACAGATGGCAGAAGGGCACAAAAACGAGTGGGACATAGGGCAGAAGGCCACAAAAACGAGTGGGACAGAGGACAGAAGGGCATGAAAACGAGTGGGGCAGATGGCAGAAGGGCACAAAAACGAGTGGGATAGAGGGCAGAACGGCACAAAAACGAGTGGGACAGAGGGCAGAAGGCCACAAAAACCAGTGGGACAGAGGACAGAAGGGCATAAAAACGAGTGGGACAGATGGCAGAAGGGCCCAAAAACGAGTAGAACAGAGGGCAGTAGGGTACAAAAACGAGTGGGACAGAGGGCAGAAGGGCACAAAAACGAGTGGGACAGAGGGCAGAAGGCCACAAAAACCATTGGGACAGAGGACAGAAGGGCATAAAAATGAGTGGGACAGATGGCAGAAGGGCCCAAAAACGAGTAGAACAGAGGGCAGTAGGGTACAAAAATGAGTGGGACAGAGGGCAGAAGGCCACAAAAACCATTGGGACAGAGGGCAGAAGGGCATAAAAACGAGTGGGGAAGATGGCAGAAGGGCACAAAAACAAGTGGGACAGAGGGCAGAAGCGCACAAAAACGAGTGGGACAGAGGGCAGAAGGGCCCAAAAACAAGTGGGGCAGAGGGCAGAAAGACCCAAAAAACGAATGAGACAGAGGGCAGAAGGGCATAAAAACGAGTGGGGCAGATGGCAGAAGGGCACCAAAAGCGAGTGGGGCAGAGGGCAGAAGGGCCCAAAAAATGAGTGGGACAGAGGGCAGAAGGGCACAAAAAACGAGTGGGGCAGATGGCAGAAGGGCCCAAAAACGAGTGGGACAGAGGGCAGAAGGGCACAAAAACGAGTGGGGCAGACGGCAGAAAGACACAAAAAACGAGTGGGACAGATGGCAGAAGGACCCAAAAACGAGTAGGACAGAGGGCAGAAGGGCACAAAAACAAGTAGGACAGAGGGCAGAAGGGCACAAAAATGAGTAGGACAGAGGGTCGAAGGGCATAAAAACGAGTAGGACAGAGGGCAGAAAGGCATAAAAACGAGTGGGACAGAGGGCAGAAGGGCACAAAAATGAGTGGGACAGAGGGCAGAAGGGCCCAAAAACGAGTGGGACAGAGGGCAGAAGGGCACAAAAACGAGTGGGACAGAGGGCAGAAGGGTACAAAAAATGAGTGGGACAGAGGGCAGAAGGGCATAAAAGCGAGTGGGACAGATGGCAGAAGGGCACAAAAACGAGTGGGACAGAGGGCAGAAGGGCCCAAAAACGAGTGGGACAGAGGGCAGAAGGGCACAAAAACGAGTGGGACAGAGGGCAGAAGGGCACAAAAAATGAGTGGGACAGAGGGCAGAAGGGCATAAAAACGAGTGGGACAGATGGCAGAAGGGCACAAAAACGAGTGGGACAGAGGGCAGAAGGCCACAAAAACGAGTGGGACAGAGGGCAGAAGGGCATAAAAACGAGTGGGACAGATGGCAGAAGGGCCCAAAAATGAGTAGGACAGAGGGCAGAAGGGCACAAAAACGAGTGGGACAGAGGGCAGAAGGCCACAAAAACCATTGGGACAGAGGACAGAAGGGCATAAAAACGAGTGGGGAAGATGGCAGAAGGGCACAAAAACGAGTGGGACAGAGGGCAGAAGCGCACAAAAACGAGTGGGACAGAGGGCAGAAGGGCCCAAAAACGAGTGGGAAAGAGGGCAGAAGCGCACAAAAACGAGTGGGACAGAGGGCAGAAGGGCCCAAAAACGAGTGGGGCAGATGGCAGAAGGGCACAAAAACAAGTGGGACAGAGGGCAGAAGGGCCCCAAAAATGAGTGGGACAGATGGCAGAAGGGCACAAAAACGAGTGGGACAGAGGGCAGAAGGGCCCAAAAATGAGAGGGACAAAGGGCAGAAGGGCACAAAAACGAGAGGGGCAGACGGCAGAAAGACACAAAAAACGAGGGGGACAGAGGGCAGGAGGACACCAGAAACGAGTGGGGCAGAGGGCAGAAGGGCACCAAAAGCGAGTGGGACAGAGGGCAGAAAGGCACAAAAAGCAAGTGGGACAGAGGGCAGAAGGGCACAAAAACGAGTAGGACAGAGGGCAGAAAGGCATAAAAACGAGTGGGACAGATGGCAGAAGGGCCCAAAAACGAGTAGGACAGAGGGCAGAAGGGCACAAAAACGAGTAGGACAGAGGGCAGAAGGGCATAAAAACGAGTAGGACAGAGGGCAGAAGGGCAATAAAATGAGTGGGACAGAGGACAGAAAGGCATAAAAACGAGTGGGATAGGTGGCAGAAGGGCACAAAAATGAGTGGGACAGAGGGCAGAAGGCCACAAAAACGAGTGGGACAGAGGACAGAAGGGCATAAAAACGAGTGGGGCAGATGGCAGAAGGGCACAAAAACGAGTGGGACAGAGGGCAGAAGGGCACAAAAACAAGTGGGACAGAGGGCAAAAGGCCACAAAAACCAGTGGGACAGAGGACAGAAGGGCATAAAAACAAGTGGGACAGATGGCAGAAGGGCCCAAAAACGAGTAGAACAGAGGGCAGTAGGGTACAAAAACGAGTGGGATAGAGGGCAGAAGGGCATAAAAACGAGTGGGGCAGATAGCAGAAGGGCACAAAAACGAGTGGGACAGAGGACAGAAGGGCATAAAAACGAGTGGGACAGATGGCAGAAGGGCCCAAAAATGAGTAGGACAGAGGGCAGCAGGGTACAAAAACGAGTGGGACAGAGGGCAGAAGGGCATAAAAACGAGTGGGGGCAAAGGGCACAAAAACGAGTGGGACTGGGGGTAGAAGGGCACAAAAACGAGTGGGACAGAGGGCAGAAGGGCCCAAAAACGAGTGGGACAGAGGGCAGAAGGGCACAAAAACGAATAGGACAGAGGGCAGTAGGGCACAAAAATGAGTAGGACAGAGGGCAGAAGGGCATAAAAACGAGTAGGACAGAGGGCAGAAAGGCAAAAATCGAGTGGGACAGATGGCAGAAGAGCCCAAAAACGAGTAGGACAGAGGGCAGAAGGACATAAAAACGAGTAGATAGAGGGCAGAAGGGCATAAAAATGAGTGGGACAGATGGCAGAAGGGCACAAAAACGAGTGGGACAGAGGGCAGAAGGCCACAAAAACGAGTGGGACAGAGGGCAGAAGGGCATAAAAACGAGTGGGACAGATGGCAGAAGGGCACAAAAATGAGTAGGACAGAGGGCAGAAGGGCACAAAAACGAGTGGGACAGAAGGCAGAAGGCCACAAAAACCATTGGGACAGAGGACAGAAGGGCATAAAAACGAGTGGGGAAGATGGCAGAAGGGCACAAAAACGAGTGGGACAGAGGGCAGAAGCGCACAAAAACGAGTGGGACAGAGGGCAGAAGGGCCCAAAAACGAGTGGGAAAGAGGGCAGAAGGGCACAAAAACGAGTGGGACAGAGGGCAGAAGGGCATAAAAACGAGTGGGGCAGATGGCAGAAGGGCACAAAAACAAGTGGGACAGAGGGCAGAAGGGCCCCGAAAATGAGTGGGACAGATGGCAGAAGGGCACAAAAACGAGTGGGACAGAGGGCAGAAGGGCCCAAAAATGAGTGGGACAAAGGGCAGAAGGGCACAAAAACGAGTGGGGCAGACGGCAGAAAGACACAAAAACCGAGTGGGACAGAGGGCAGAAAGACACAAAAAACGAGGGGGACAGAGGGCAGGAGGACACCAGAAACGAGTGGGGCAGAGGGCAGAAGGGCACCAAAAGCGAGTGGGACAGAGGGCAGAAAGGCACAAAAAGCAAGTGGGACAGAGGGCAGAAGGGCACAAAAACGAGTAGGACAGAGGGCAGAAAGGCATAAAAACGAGTGGGACAGA
Organism: Lissotriton helveticus; assembly: GCF_964261635.1. Taxonomy (NCBI): domain Eukaryota; kingdom Metazoa; phylum Chordata; class Amphibia; order Caudata; family Salamandridae; genus Lissotriton; species Lissotriton helveticus. The sequence continues at coordinate 1,138,303,434 of NC_136072.1, read as the reverse complement.
TGGCAGAAGGGCCCAAAAACGAGTAGGACAGAGGGCAGAAGGGCACAAAAACGAGTAGGACAGAGGGCAGAAGGGCATAAAAACGAGAAGGACAGAGGGCAGAAGGGCAATAAAATGAGTGGGACAGAGGACAGAAAGGCATAAAAACGAGTGGGATAGGTGGCAGAAGGGCACAAAAACGAGTGGGACAGAGGGCAGAAGGCCACAAAAACGAGTGGGACAGAGGACAGAAGGGCATAAAAACGAGTGGGGCAGATGGCAGAAGGGCACAAAAACGAGTGGGACAGAGGGCAGAAGGGCACAAAAACGAGTGGGACAGAGGGCAAAAGGCCACAAAAACCAGTGGGACAGAGGACAGAAGGGCATAAAAACAAGTGGGACAGATGGCAGAAGGGCCCAAAAACGAGTAGAACAGAGGGCAGTAGGGTACAAAAACGAGTGGGATAGAGGGCAGAAGGGCATAAAAACGAGTGGGGCAGATAGCAGAAGGGCACAAAAACGAGTGGGACAGAGGACAGAAGGGCATAAAAACGAGTGGGACAGATGGCAGAAGGGCCCAAAAATGAGTAGGACAGAGGGCAGCAGGGTACAAAAACGAGTGGGACAGAGGGCAGAAGGGCATAAAAACGAGTGGGGGCAAAGTGCACAAAAACGAGTGGGACCGGGGGTAGAAGGGCACAAAAACGAGTGGGACAGAGGGCAGAAGGGCCCAAAAACGAGTGGGACAGAGGGCAGAAGGGCACAAAAATGAGTAGGACAGAGGGCAGTAGGGCACAAAAATGAGTAGGACAGAGGGCAGAAGGGCATAAAAACGAGTAGGACAGAGGGCAGAAAGGCAAAAATCGAGTGGGACAGATGGCAGAAGAGCCCAAAAACGAGTAGGACAGAGGGCAGAAGGACATAAAAACGAGTAGGACAGAGGACAGAAGGGCAATAAAAAGAGTGGGACAGAGGACCGAGGGGCATAAAAACGAGTGGGACAGATGGCAGAAGGGCACAAAAATGAGTGGGACAGAGGGCAGAAGGCCACAAAAATGAGTGGAACATAGGACAGAAGGGCATACAAACGAGTGGGACAGATGGCAGAAGGGCCCAAAAATGAGTAGGACAGAGGGCAGCAGGGTACAAAAACGAGTAGGACAGAGAGCAGAAGGGCATAAAAACGAGTAGGACAGAGGACAGAAGGGCAATAAAAAGAGTGGGACAGAGGACCGAGGGGCATAAAAACGAGTGGGATAGATGGCAGAAGGGCACAAAAACGAGTGGGACAGAGGGCAGAAGGCCACAAAAACGAGTGGAACAGAGGACAGAAGGGCATAAAAACGAGTGGGACAGATGGCAGAAGGGCCCAAAAATGAGTAGGACAGAGGGCAGCAGGGTACAAAAACGAGTGGGACAGAGGGCAGAAGGGCATAAAAACGAGTGGGGGCAAAGGGCACAAAAGCGAGTGGGACCGAGGGCAGAAGGGCACAAAAACGAGTGGGACAGAGGGCAGAAGGGCCCAAAAACGAGTGGGATAGAGGGCAGAAGGGCACAAAAACGAGTGGGACAGAGGGCAGAAGGGCATAAAAACGAGTGGGGCAGATGGCAGAAGGGCACAAAAACGAGTGGGACAGAGGGCAGAAGGGCACAAAAACGAGTGGGACAGAGGGCAGAAGGCCACAAAAACCATTGGGACAGAGGACAGAAGGGCATAAAAATGAGTGGGACAGATGGCAGAAGGGCCCAAAAACGAGTAGAACAGAGGGCAGTAGGGTACAAAAATGAGTGGGACAGAGGGCAGAAGGCCACAAAAACCATTGGGACAGAGGGCAGAAGGGCATAAAAACGAGTGGGGAAGATGGCAGAAGGGCACAAAAACGAGTGGGACAGAGGGCAGAAGCGCACAAAAACGAGTGGGACAGAGGGCAGAAGGGCCCAAAAACAAGTGGGGCAGAGGGCAGAAAGACCCAAAAAACAAATGAGACAGAGGGCAGAAGGGCATAAAAACGAGTGGGGCAGATGGCAGAAGGGCACCAAAAGCGAGTGGGGCAGAGGGCAGAAGGGCCCAAAAAATGAGTGGGACAGAGGGCAGAAGGGCACAAAAAACGAGTGGGCAGATGGCAGAAGGGCCCAAAAACGAGTAGGACAGAGGGCAGAAGGGTAAAAAAACGAGTGGGACAGAGGACAGAAGGGCATAAAAACGAGTGGGGCAGATGGCAGAAGGGCACAAAAACGAGTGGGACAGAGGGCAGAAGGGCACAAAAACGAGTGGGACAGAGGGCAGAAGGGCACAAAAACGAGTGGGGCAGACGGCAGAAAGACACAAAAAACGAGTGGGACAGATGGCAGAAGGACCCAAAAACGAGTAGGACAGAGGGCAGAAGGGCACAAAAACAAGTAGGACAGAGGGCAGAAGGGCACAAAAATGAGTAGGACAGAGGGTCGAAGGGCATAAAAACGAGTAGGACAGAGGGCAGAAAGGCATAAAAACGAGTGGGACAGATGGCAGAAGGGCCCAAAAACGAGTAGGACAGAGGGCAGAAGGGCACAAAAACGAGTAGGACAGAGGGCAGAAGGGCACAAAAACAAGTAGGACAGAGGGCAGAAGGGCACAAAAATGAGTAGGACAGAGGGTCGAAGGGCATAAAAACGAGTAGGACAGAGGGCAGAAAGGCATAAAAACGAGTGGGACAGATGGCAGAAGGGCCCAAAAACGAGTAGGACAGAGGGCAGAAGGGCATAAAAACGAGTAGGACAGAGGGCAGAAAGGCAAAAATCGAGTGGGACAGATGGCAGAAGAGCCCAAAAACGAGTAGGACAGAGGGCAGAAGGACATAAAAACGAGTAGGACAGAGGACAGAAGGGCAATAAAAAGAGTGGGACAGAGGACCGAGGGGCATAAAAACGAGTGGGACAGATGGCAGAAGGGCACAAAAACGAGTGGGACAGAGGGCAGAAGGCCACAAAAACGAGTGGAAAAGAGGACAGAAGGGCATACAAACGAGTGGGACAGATGGCAGAAGGGCCCAAAAATGAGTAGGACAGAGGGCAGCAGGGTACAAAAACGAGTAGGACAGAGAGCAGAAGGGCATAAAAACGAGTAGGACAGAGGACAGAAGGGCAATAAAAAGAGTGGGACAGAGGACCGAGGGGCATAAAAACGAGTGGGATAGATGGCAGAAGGGCACAAAAACGAGTGGGACAGAGGGCAGAAGGCCACAAAAACGAGTGGAACAGAGGACAGAAGGGCATAAAAACGAGTGGGACAGATGGCAGAAGGGCCCAAAAATGAGTAGGACAGAGGGCAGCAGGGTACAAAAACGAGTGGGACAGAGGGCAGAAGGGCATAAAAACGAGTGGGGGCAAAGGGCACAAAAGCGAGTGGGACCGAGGGCAGAAGGCACAAAAACGAGTGGGACAGAGGGCAGAAGGGCCCAAAAACGAGTGGGATAGAGGGCAGAAGGGCACAAAAACGAGTGGGACAGAGGGCAGAAGGGCATAAAAACGAGTGGGGCAGATGGCAGAAGGGCACAAAAACGAGTGGGACAGAGGGCAGAAGGGCACAAAAACGAGTGGGACAGAGGGCAGAAGGCCACAAAAACCATTGGGACAGAGGACAGAAGGGCATAAAAATGAGTGGGACAGATGGCAGAAGGGCCCAAAAACGAGTAGAACAGAGGGCAGTAGGGTACAAAAATGAGTGGGACAGAGGGCAGAAGGCCACAAAAACCATTGGGACAGAGGGCAGAAGGGCATAAAAACGAGTGGGGAAGATGGCAGAAGGGCACAAAAACGAGTGGGACAGAGGGCAGAAGCGCACAAAAACGAGTGGGACAGAGGGCAGAAGGGCCCAAAAACAAGTGGGGCAGAGGGCAGAAAGACCCAAAAAACGAATGAGACAGAGGGCAGAAGGGCATAAAAACGAGTGGGGCAGATGGCAGAAGGGCACCAAAAGCGAGTGGGGCAGAGGGCAGAAGGGCCCAAAAAATGAGTGGGACAGAGGGCAGAAGGGCACAAAAAACGAGTGGGGCAGATGGCAGAAGGGCCCAAAAACGAGTAGGACAGAGGGCAGAAGGGTAAAAAAACGAGTGGGACAGAGGACAGAAGGGCATAAAAACGAGTGGGGCAGATGGCAGAAGGGCACAAAAACGAGTGGGACAGAGGGCAGAAGGGCACAAAAACGAGTGGGACAGAGGGCAGAAGGGCACAAAAACGAGTGGGGCAGACGGCAGAAAGACACAAAAAACGAGTGGGACAGATGGCAGAAGGGTCCAAAAACGAGTAGGACAGAGGGCAGAAGGGCACAAAAACGAGTAGGACAGAGGGCAGAAAGGCATAAAAATGAGTAGGACAGAGGACAGAAGGGCAATAAACCGAGTGGGACAGAGGACAGAAAGGCATAAAAACGAGTGGGACAGATGGCAGAAGGGCACAAAAACGAGTGGGACATAGGGCAGAAGGCCACAAAAACGAGTGGGACAGAGGACAGAAGGGCATGAAAACGAGTGGGGCAGATGGCAGAAGGGCACAAAAACGAGTGGGATAGAGGGCAGAACGGCACAAAAACGAGTGGGACAGAGGGCAGAAGGCCACAAAAACCAGTGGGACAGAGGACAGAAGGGCGTAAAAACGAGTGGGACAGATGGCAGAAGGGCCCAAAAACGAGTAGAACAGAGGGCAGTAGGGTACAAAAACGAGTGGGACAGAGGGCAGAAGGGCATAAAAATGAGTGGGGCAGATGGCAGAAGGGCACAAAAACGAGTGGGACAGAGGGCAGAAGGGCACAAAAACGAGTGGGACAGAGGGCAGAAGGGCCCAAAAACGAGTGGGACAGAGGGCAGAAGGGCACAAAAACGAGTGGGACAGAGGGCAGAAGGGCACAAAAAATGAGTGGGACAGAGGGCAGAAGGGCATAAAAGCGAGTGGGACAGATGGCAGAAGGGCACAAAAACGAGTGGGACAGAGGGCAGAAGGGCCCAAAAACGAGTGGGACAGAGGGCAGAAGGGCACAAAAACGAGTGGGGCAGACAGCAGAAAGACACAAAAAACGAGTGGGACAGAGGGCAGATGGGCACCAAAAACGAGTGGGGCAGAGAGCAGAAAGACACAAAAAACGAGTGGGACAGAGGGCAGGAGGGCACCAAAAACGAGTGGGGCAGAGGGCAGAAGGGCACCAAAAGCGAGTGGGGCAGAGGGCAGAAAGGCACAAAAAACTAGTGGGACAGAGGGCAGAACGGCACAAAAATGAGTGGGACAGAGGGCAGAAGGGCCCAAAAACGAGTAGGACAGAGGGCAGAAGGGCACAAAAACGAGTAGGACAGAGGGCAGAAGGGCATAAAAACGAGTAGGACAGAGGACAGAAGGGCAATAAAACGAGTGGGACAGAGGACAGAAAGGCATAAAAACGAGTGGGACAGATGGCAGAAGGGCACAAAAACGAGTGGGACATAGGGCAGAAGGCCACAAAAACGAGTGGGACAGAGGACAGAAGGGCATAAAAACGAGTGGGGCAGATGGCAGAAGGGCACAAAAACGAGTGGGACAGAGGGCAGAACGGCACAAAAATGAGTGGGACAGAGGGCAGAAGGCCACAAAAACCAGTGGGACAGAGGACAGAAGGGCATAAAAACGAGTGGGACAGATGGCAGAAGGGCCCAAAAACGAGTAGATAGAGGGCAGTAGGGTACAAAAACGAGTGGGACAGAGGGCAGAAGGGCATAAAAATGAGTGGGGCAGATGGCAGAAGGGCACAAAAACGAGTGGGACAGAGGGCAGAAGGGCACAAAAACGAGTGGGACAGAGGGCAGAAGGGCCCAAAAACGAGTGGGACAGAGGGCAGAAGGGCACAAAAACGAGTGGGACAGAGGGCAGAAGGGCACAAAAAATGAGTGGGACAGAGGGCAGAAGGGCATAAAAGCGAGTGGGACAGATGGCAGAAGGGCACAAAAACGAGAGGGACAGAGGGCAGAAGGGCCCAAAAACGAGTGGGACAGAGGGCAGAAGGGCACAAAAACGAGTGGGGCAGACAGCAGAAAGACACAAAAAATGAGTGGGACAGAGGGCATATGGGCACCAAAAACGAGTGGGGCAGAGGGCAGAAAGACACAAAAAACGAGTGGGACAGAGGGCAGGAGGGCACCAAAAACGAGTGGGGCAGAGGGCAGAAGGGCACCAAAAGCGAGTGGGGCAGAGGGCAGAAAGGCACAAAAAACGAGTGGGACAGAGGGCAGAAGGGCACAAAAAACAAGTGGGGCAGATGGCAGAAGGGCCCAAAAACGAGTAGGACAGAGGGCAAAAGGGTAAAAAAAACGAGTGGGACAGAGGGCAGAAGGGCACAAAAACGAGTGGGGCAGACAGCAGAAAGACACAAAAAACGAGTGGGACAGATGGCAGAAGGGCCCAAAAATGAGTAGGACAGAGGGCAGAAGGGCACAAAAACGAGTAGGACAGAGGGCAGAAGGGCACAAAAATGAGTAGGACAGAGGGCAGAAGGGCGTAAAAACGAGTAGGACAGATGGCAGAAAGGCATAAAAACGAGTGGGACATATGGCAGAAGGGCCCAAAAACGAGTAGGACAGAGGGCATAAGGGCACAAAAACAAGTAGGACAGAGGGCAGAGGGGCATAAAAACGAGTGGGACAGAGGACAGAAGGGCATAAAAACGAGTGGGGCAGATTGCAGAAGGGCACAAAAACGAGTGGGACAGAGGGCAGAAGGGCACAAAAATGAGTGGGACAGAGGGCAGAAGGCCACAAAAACCAGTGGGACAGAGGACAGAAGGGCATAAATACGAGTGGGACAGATGGCAGAAGGGCCCAAAAACGAGTAGAACAGAGGGCAGTAGGGTACAAAAACGAGTGGGACAGAGGGCAGAAGGGCATAAAAACGAGTGGGGCAGATGGCAGAAGGGCACAAAAATGAGTGGGGCAGACAGCAGAAAGACACAAAAAACGAGTGGGACAGAGGGCAGATGGGCACCAAAAACGAGTGGGGCAGAGGACAGAAAGACACAAAAAACGAGTGGGACAGAGGGCAGGGGGGCACCAAAAACGAGTGGGGCAGAGGGCAGAAGGGCACCAAAAGCGAGTGGGGCAGAGGGCAGAAAGGCACTAAAAACGAGTGGGACCGAGGGCAGAAGGGCACAAAAAATGAGTGGGGCAGATGGCAGAAGGGCCCAAAAACGAGTAGGACAGAGGGCAGAAGGGTAAAAAAACGAGTGCGACAGAGGGCAGAAGGGCATAAAAACGAGTGGGGCAGATGGCAGAAGGGCACAAAAACAAGTGGGACAGATGGCAGAAGAGCCCAAAAACGAGTAGGACAGAGGGCAGAAGGACATAAAAACGAGTAGGACAGAGGACAGAAGGGCAATAAAAAGAGTGGGACAGAGGACCGAGGGGCATAAAAACGAGTGGGACAGATGGCAGAAGGGCACAAAAACGAGTGGGACAGAGGGCAGAAGGCCACAAAAACGAGTGGAACAGAGGACAGAAGGGCATACAAACGAGTGGGACAGATGGCAGAAGGGCCCAAAAATGAGTAGGACAGAGGGCAGCAGGGTACAAAAACGAGTAGGACAGAGAGCAGAAGGGCATAAAAACGAGTAGGACAGAGGACAGAAGGGCAATAAAAAGAGTGGGACAGAGGACCGAGGGGCATAAAAACGAGTGGGATAGATGGCAGAAGGGCACAAAAATGAGTGGGACAGAGGGCAGAAGGCCACAAAAACGAGTGGAACAGAGGACAGAAGGGCATAAAAACGAGTGGGACAGATGGCAGAAGGGCCCAAAAAAGAGTAGGACAGAGGGCAGCAGGGTACAAAAACGAGTGGGACAGAGGGCAGAAGGGCATAAAAACGAGTGGGGGCAAAGGGCACAAAAGCGAGTGGGACCGAGGGCAGAAGGGCACAAAAACGAGTGGGACAGAGGGCAGAAGGGCCCAAAAACGAGTGGGACAGAGGGCAGAAGGGCACAAAAACGAGTGGGACAGAGGGCAGAAGGGCATAAAAACGAGTGGGGCAGATGGCAGAAGGGCACACAAACGAGTGGGACAGAGGGCAGAAGGGCACAAAAACGAGTGGGACAGAGGGCAGAAGGCCACAAAAACCATTGGGACAGAGGACAGAAGGGCATAAAAATGAGTGGGACAGATGGCAGAAGGGCCCAAAAACGAGTAGAACAGAGGGCAGTAGGGTACAAAAATGAGTGGGACAGAGGGCAGAAGGCCACAAAAACCATTGGGACAGAGGGCAGAAGGGCATAAAAACGAGTGGGGAAGATGGCAGAAGGGCACAAAAACGAGTGGGACAGAGGGCAGAAGCGCACAAAAACGAGTGGGACAGAGGGCAGAAGGGCCCAAAAACAAGTGGGGCAGAGGGCAGAAAGACCCAAAAAACGAATGAGACAGAGGGCAGAAGGGCATAAAAACGAGTGGGGCAGATGGCAGAAGGGCACCAAAAGCGAGTGGGGCAGAGGGCAGAAGGGCCCAAAAAATGAGTGGGACAGAGGGCAGAAGGGCACAAAAAACGAGTGGGGCAGATGGCAGAAGGGCCCAAAAACGAGTAGGACAGAGGGCAGAAGGGTAAAAAAACGAGTGGGACAGAGGACAGAAGGGCATAAAAACGAGTGGGGCAGATGGCAGAAGGGCACAAAAATGAGTGGGACAGAGGGCAGAAGGGCACAAAAACGAGTGGGACAGATGGCAGAAGGACCCAAAAACGAGTAGGACAGAGGGCAGAAGGGCACAAAAACAAGTAGGACAGAGGGCAGAAGGGCACAAAAATGATTAGGACAGAGGGTCGAAGGGCATAAAAACGAGTAGGACAGAGGGCAGAAAGGCATAACAACGAGTGGGACAGATGGCAGAAGGGCCCAAAAACGAGTAGGACAGAGGGCAGAAGGGCACAAAAACGAGTAGGACAGAGGGCAGAAAGGCATAAAAATGAGTAGGACAGAGGACAGAAGGGCAATAAAACGAGTGGGACAGAGGACAGAAAGGCATAAAAACGAGTGGGACAGATGGCAGAAGGGCACAAAAACGAGTGGGACATAGGGCAGAAGGCCACAAAAACGAGTGGGACAGAGGACAGAAGGGCATGAAAACGAGTGGGGCAGATGGCAGAAGGGCACAAAAACGAGTGGGATAGAGGGCAGAACGGCACAAAAACGAGTGGGACAGAGGGCAGAAGGCCACAAAAACCAGTGGGACAGAGGACAGAAGGGCATAAAAACGAGTGGGACAGATGGCAGAAGGGCCCAAAAACGAGTAGAACAGAGGGCAGTAGGGTACAAAAACGAGTGGGACAGAGGGCAGAAGGGCATAAAAACGAGTGGGGCAGATGGCAGAAGGGCACAAAAATGAGTGGGGCAGACAGCAGAAAGACACAAAAAACGAGTGGGACAGAGGGCAGATGGGCACCAAAAACGAGTGGGGCAGAGGACAGAAAGACACAAAAAACGAGTGGGACAGAGGGCAGGGGGGCACAAAAAATGAGTGGGACAGAGGGCAGAAGGGCACCAAAAGCGAGTGGGGCAGAGGGCAGATGGGCACAAAAACGAGTGGGACAGAGGGCAGAAGGGCCCAAAAACGAGTGGGACAGAGGGCAAAAGGGCACAAAAACGAGTGGGGCAGACAGCAGAAAGACACAAAAAACGAGTGGGACAGAGGGCAGAAGGGCATAAAAACGAGTGGGGCAGATGGCAGAAGGGCACAAAAACAAGTGGGACAGATGGCAGAAGAGCCCAAAAACGAGTAGGACAGAGGGCAGAAGGACATAAAAACGAGTAGGACAGAGGACAGAAGGGCAATAAAAAGAGTGGGACAGAGGACCGAGGGGCATAAAAACGAGTGGGACAGATGGCAGAAGGGCACAAAAACGAGTGGGACAGAGGGCAGAAGGCCACAAAAACGAGTGGAACAGAGGACAGAAGGGCATACAAACGAGTGGGACAGATGGCAGAAGGGCCCAAAAATGAGTAGGACAGAGGGCAGCAGGGTACAAAAACGAGTAGGACAGAGAGCAGAAGGGCATAAAAACGAGTAGGACAGAGGACAGAAGGGCAATAAAAAGAGTGGGACAGAGGACCAAGGGGCATAAAAACGAGTGGGATAGATGGCAGAAGGGCACAAAAATGAGTGGGACAGAGGGCAGAAGGCCACAAAAACGAGTGGAACAGAGGACAGAAGGGCATAAAAACGAGTGGGACAGATGGCAGAAGGGCCCAAAAATGAGTAGGACAGAGGGCAGCAGGGTACAAAAACGAGTGGGACAGAGGGCAGAAGGGCATAAAAACGAGTGGGGGCAAAGGGCACAAAAGCGAGTGGGACCGAGGGCAGAAGGGCACAAAAACGAGTGGGACAGAGGGCAGAAGGGCCCAAAAACGAGTGGGACAGAGGGCAGAAGGGCACAAAAACGAGTGGGACAGAGGGCAGAAGGGCATAAAAACGAGTGGGGCAGATGGCAGAAGGGCACACAAACGAGTGGGACAGAGGGCAGAAGGGCACAAAAACGAGTGGGACAGAGGGCAGAAGGCCACAAAAACCATTGGGACAGAGGACAGAAGGGCATAAAAATGAGTGGGACAGATGGCAGAAGGGCCCAAAAACGAGTAGAACAGAGGGCAGTAGGGTACAAAAATGAGTGGGACAGAGGGCAGAAGGCCACAAAAACCATTGGGACAGAGGGCAGAAGGGCATAAAAACGAGTGGGGAAGATGGCAGAAGGGCACAAAAACGAGTGGGACAGAGGGCAGAAGCGCACAAAAACGAGTGGGACAGAGGGCAGAAGGGCCCAAAAACAAGTGGGGCAGAGGGCAGAAAGACCCAAAAAACGAATGAGACAGAGGGCAGAAGGGCATAAAAACGAGTGGGGCAGATGGCAGAAGGGCACCAAAAGCGAGTGGGGCAGAGGGCAGAAGGGCCCAAAAAATGAGTGGGACAGAGGGCAGAAGGGCACAAAAAACGAGTGGGGCAGATGGCAGAAGGGCCCAAAAACGAGTAGGACAGAGGGCAGAAGGGTAAAAAAACGAGTGGGACAGAGGACAGAAGGGCATAAAAACGAGTGGGGCAGATGGCAGAAGGGCACAAAAATGAGTGGGACAGAGGGCAGAAGGGCACAAAAACGAGTGGGACAGATGGCAGAAGGACCCAAAAACGAGTAGGACAGAGGGCAGAAGGGCACAAAAACAAGTAGGACAGAGGGCAGAAGGGCACAAAAATGATTAGGACAGAGGGTCGAAGGGCATAAAAACGAGTAGGACAGAGGGCAGAAAGGCATAACAACGAGTGGGACAGATGGCAGAAGGGCCCAAAAACGAGTAGGACAGAGGGCAGAAGGGCACAAAAACGAGTAGGACAGAGGGCAGAAAGGCATAAAAATGAGTAGGACAGAGGACAGAAGGGCAATAAAACGAGTGGGACAGAGGACAGAAAGGCATAAAAACGAGTGGGACAGATGGCAGAAGGGCACAAAAACGAGTGGGACATAGGGCAGAAGGCCACAAAAACGAGTGGGACAGAGGACAGAAGGGCATGAAAACGAGTGGGGCAGATGGCAGAAGGGCACAAAAACGAGTGGGATAGAGGGCAGAACGGCACAAAAACGAGTGGGACAGAGGGCAGAAGGCCACAAAAACCAGTGGGACAGAGGACAGAAGGGCATAAAAACGAGTGGGACAGATGGCAGAAGGGCCCAAAAACGAGTAGAACAGAGGGCAGTAGGGTACAAAAACGAGTGGGACAGAGGGCAGAAGGGCATAAAAATGAGTGGGGCAGATGGCAGAAGGGCACAAAAACGAGTGGGACAGAGGGCAGAAGGGCACAAAAACGAGTGGGACAGAGGGCAGAAGGGCCCAAAAACGAGTGGGACAGAGGGCAGAAGGGCACAAAAACGAGTGGGACAGAGGGCAGAAGGGCACAAAAAATGAGTGGGACAGAGGGCAGAAGGGCATAAAAGCGAGTGGGACAGATGGCAGATGGGCACAAAAACGAGTGGGACAGAGGGCAGAAGGGCCCAAAAACGAGTGGGACAGAGGGCAAAAGGGCACAAAAACGAGTGGGGCAGACAGCAGAAAGACACAAAAAACGAGTGGGACAGAGGGCAGATGGGCACCAAAAACGAGTGGGGCAGAGGGCAGAAAGACACAAAAAACGAGTGGGACAGAGGGCAGGAGGGCACCAAAAACGAGTGGGGCAGAGGTCAGAAGGGCAACAAAAGCGAGTGGGGCAGAGGGCAGAAAGGCACAAAAAACTAGTGGGACAGAGGGCAGAACGGCACAAAAACGAGTGGGACAGAGGGCAGAAGGGCCCAAAAACGAGTAGGACAGAGGGCAGAAGGGCACAAAAACGAGTAGGACAGAGGGCAGAAGGGCATAAAAACGAGTAGGACAGAGGACAGAAGGGCAATAAAACGAGTGGGACAGAGGACAGAAAGGCATAAAAACGAGTGGGACAGATGGCAGAAGGGCACAAAAACGAGTGGGACATAGGGCAGAAGGCCACAAAAACGAGTGGGACAGAGGACAGAAGGGCATAAAAACGAGTGGGGCAGATGGCAGAAGGGCACAAAAACGAGTGGGACAGAGGGCAGAACGGCACAAAAATGAGTGGGACAGAGGGCAGAAGGCCACAAAAACCAGTGGGACAGAGGACAGAAGGGCATAAAAACGAGTGGGACAGATGGCAGAAGGGCCCAAAAACGAGTAGATAGAGGGCAGTAGGGTACAAAAACGAGTGGGACAGAGGGCAGAAGGGCATAAAAATGAGTGGGGCAGATGGCAGAAGGGCACAAAAACGAGTGGGACAGAGGGCAGAAGGGCACAAAAACGAGTGGGACAGAGGGCAGAAGGGCCCAAAAACGAGTGGGACAGAGGGCAGAAGGGCACAAAAAATGAGTGGGACAGAGGGCAGAAGGGCATAAAAGCGAGTGGGACAGATGGCAGAAGGGCACAAAAACGAGTGGGACAGAGGGCAGAAGGGCCCAAAAATGAGTGGGACAGAGGGCAGAAGGGCACAAAAACGAGTGGGGCAGACAGCAGAAAGACACAAAAAACGAGTGGGACAGAGGGCATATGGGCACCAAAAACGAGTGGGGCAGAGGGCAGAAAGACACAAAAAACGAGTGGGACAGAGGGCAGGAGGGCACCAAAAACGAGTGGGGCAGAGGGCAGAAGGGCACCAAAAGCGAGTGGGGCAGAGGGCAGAAAGGCACAAAAAACGAGTGGGACAGAGGGCAGAAGGGCACAAAAAACAAGTGGGGCAGATGGCAGAAGGGCCCAAAAACGAGTAGGACAGAGGGCAAAAGGGTAAAAAAACGAGTGGGACAGAGGGCAGAAGGGCACAAAAACGAGTGGGGCAGACAGCAGAAAGACACAAAAAACGAGTGGGACAGATGGCAGAAGGGCCCAAAAATGAGTAGGACAGAGGGCAGAAGGGCACAAAAATGAGTAGGACAGAGGGCAGAAGGGCACAATAATGAGTAGGACAGAGGGCAGAAGGGCGTAAAAACGAGTAGGACAGATGGCAGAAAGGCATAAAAACGAGTGGGACATATGGCAGAAGGGCCCAAAAACGAGTAGGACAGAGGGCATAAGGGCACAAAAACAAGTAGGACAGAGGGCAGAGGGGCATAAAAACGAGTAGGACAGAGGACAGAGGACAGAAAGGCATAAAAACAAGTAAGACAGATGGCAGAAGGGCACATAAACGAGTGGGACAGAGGGCAGAAGGCCACAAAAACGAGTGGGACAGAGGACAGAAGGGCATAAAAACGAGTGGGGCAGATTGCAGAAGGGCACAAAAACGAGTGGGACAGAGGGCAGAAGGGCACAAAAACGAGTGGGACAGAGGGCAGAAGGCCACAAAAACCAGTGGGACAGAGGACAGAAGGGCATAAATACGAGTGGGACAGATGGCAGAAGGGCCCAAAAACGAGTAGAACAGAGGGCAGTAGGGTACAAAAACGAGTGGGACAGAGGGCAGAAGGGCATAAAAACGAGTGGGGCAGATGGCAGAAGGGGCACAAAAACGAGTGGGACAGAGGGCCGAAGGGCACAAAAATGAGTGCGACAGAGGGCAGAAGGGCCCAAAAACGAGTGGGACAGAGGGCAGAAGGGCACAAAAACGAGTGGGACAGAGGGCAGAAGGGCATAAAAAGGAGTGGGGCAGTTGGCAGAAGGGCACAAAAACGAGTGGGACAGAGGGCAGAAGGGCACAAAAAATGAGTGGGACAGAGGGCAGAAGGGCATAAAAGCGAGTGGGACAGATGGCAGAAGGGCACAAAAACGAGTGGGACAGAGGGCAGAGGCCCAAAAACGAGTGGGACAGAGGGCAGAAGGGCACAAAAATGAGTGGGGCAGACAGCAGAAAGACACAAAAAACGAGTGGGACAGAGGGCAGATGGGCACCAAAAACGAGTGGGGCAGAGGACAGAAAGACACAAAAAACGAGTGGGACAGAGGGCAGGGGGGCACCAAAAACGAGTGGGGCAGAGGGCAGAAGGGCACCAAAAGCGAGTGGGGCAGAGGGCAGAAAGGCACTAAAAACGAGTGGGACCGAGGGCAGAAGGGCACAAAAAATGAGTGGGGCAGATGGCAGAAGGGCCCAAAAACGAGTAGGACAGAGGGCAGAAGGGTAAAAAAACGAGTGCGACAGAGGGCAGAAGGGCATAAAAACGAGTGGGGCAGATGGCAGAAGGGCACAAAAACAAGTGGGACAGAGGGCAGAAAGGCATAAAAACGAGTGGGACAGATGGCAGAAGGGCACAAAAACGAGTGGGACATAGGGCAGAAGGCCACAAAAACGAGTGGGACAGAGGACAGAAGGGCATAAAAACGAGTGGGGCAGATGGCAGAAGGGCACAAAAACGAGTGGGACAGAGGGCAGAACGGCACAAAAATGAGTGGGACAGAGGGCAGAAGGCCACAAAAACCAGTGGGACAGAGGACAGAAGGGCATAAAAACGAGTGGGACAGATGGCAGAAGGGCCCAAAAACGAGTAGATAGAGGGCAGTAGGGTACAAAAACGAGTGGGACAGAGGGCAGAAGGGCATAAAAATGAGTGGGGCAGATGGCAGAAGGGCACAAAAACGAGTGGTACAGAGGGCAGAAGGGCACAAAAACGAGTGGGACAGAGGGCAGAAGGGCCCAAAAACGAGTGGGACAGAGGGCAGAAGGGCACAAAAACGAGTGGGACAGAGGGCAGAAGGGCACAAAAAATGAGTGGGACAGAGGGCAGAAGGGCATAAAAGCGAGTGGGACAGATGGCAGAAGGGCACAAAAATGAGTGGGACAGAGGGCAGAAGGGCCCAAAAACGAGTGGGACGGAGGGCAGAAGGGCACAAAAACGAGTGGGGCAGACAGCAGAAAGACACAAAAAACGAGTGGGACAGAGGGCATATGGGCACCAAAAACGAGTGGGGCAGAGGGCAGAACGACACAAAAAACGAGTGGGACAGAGGGCAGGAGGGCACCAAAAACGAGTGGGGCAGAGGGCAGAAGGGCACCAAAAGCGAGTGGGGCAGAGGGCAGAAAGGCACAAAAAACGAGTGGGACAGAGGGCAGAAGGGCACAAAAAACAAGTGGGGCAGATGGCAGAAGGGCCCAAAAACGAGTAGGACAGAGGGCAGAAGGGCACAAAAACGAGTGGGACAGAGGGCAGAAGGGCCCAAAAACGAGTGGGATAGAGGGCAGAAGGGCACAAAAACGAGTGGGACAGAGGGCAGAAGGGCATAAAAACGAGTGGGGCAGATGGCAGAAGGGCACAAAAACGAGTGGGACAGAGGGCAGAAGGGCACAAAAACGAGTGGGACAGAGGGCAGAAGGCCACAAAAACCATTGGGACAGAGGACAGAAGGGCATAAAAATGAGTGGGACAGATGGCAGAAGGGCCCAAAAACGAGTAGAACAGAGGGCAGTAGGGTACAAAAATGAGTGGGACAGAGGGCAGAAGGCCACAAAAACCATTGGGACAGAGGGCAGAAGGGCATAAAAACGAGTGGGGAAGATGGCAGAAGGGCACAAAAACGAGTGGGACAGAGGGCAGAAGCGCACAAAAACGAGTGGGACAGAGGGCAGAAGGGCCCAAAAACAAGTGGGGCAGAGGACAGAAAGACCCAAAAAACGAATGAGACAGAGGGCAGAAGGGCATAAAAACGAGTGGGGCAGATGGCAGAAGGGCATCAAAAGCGAGTGGGGCAGAGGGCAGAAGGGCCCAAAAAATGAGTGGGACAGAGGGCAGAAGGGCACAAAAAACGAGTGGGGCAGATGGCAGAAGGGCCCAAAAACGAGTAGGACAGAGGGCAGAAGGGTAAAAAAACGAGTGGGACAGAGGACAGAAGGGCATAAAAACGAGTGGGGCAGATGGCAGAAGGGCACAAAAACGAGTGGGACAGAGGGCAGAAGGGCATAAAAACGAGTGGGACAGAGGGCAGAAGGGCACAAAAACGAGTGGGGCAGACGGCAGAAAGACACAAAAAACGAGTGGGACAGATGGCAGAAGGACCCAAAAACGAGTAGGACAGAGGGCAGAAGGGCACGAAAACAAGTAGGACAGAGGGCAGAAGGGCACAAAAATGAGTAGGACAGAGGGTCGAAGGGCATAAAAACGAGTAGGACAGATGGCAGAAAGGCATAAAAACGAGTGGGACAGATGGCAGAAGGGTCCAAAAACGAGTAGGACAGAGGGCAGAAGGGCACAAAAACGAGTAGGACAGAGGTCAGAAAGGCATAAAAATGAGTAGGACAGAGGACAGAAGGGCAATAAAACGAGTGGGACAGAGGACAGAAAGGCATAAAAACGAGTGGGACAGATGGCAGAAGGGCACAAAAACGAGTGGGACATAGGGCAGAAGGCCACAAAAACGAGTGGGACAGAGGACAGAAGGGCATGAAAACGAGTGGGGCAGATGGCAGAAGGGCACAAAAACGAGTGGGATAGAGGGCAGAACGGCACAAAAACGAGTGGGACAGAGGGCAGAAGGCCACAAAAACCAGTGGGACAGAGGACAGAAGGGCGTAAAAACGAGTGGGACAGATGGCAGAAGGGCCCAAAAACGAGTAGAACAGAGGGCAGTAGGGTACAAAAACGAGTGGGACAGAGGGCAGAAGGGCATAAAAATGAGTGGGGCAGATGGCAGAAGGGCACAAAAACGAGTGGGACAGAGGGCAGAAGGGCACAAAAACGAGTGGGACAGAGGGCAGAAGGGCCCAAAAACGAGTGGGACAGAGGGCAGAAGGGCACAAAAACGAGTGGGACAGAGGGCAGAAGGGCACAAAAAATGAGTGGGACAGAGGGCAGAAGGGCATAAAAGCGAGTGGGACAGATGGCAGAAGGGCACAAAAACGAGTGGGACAGAGGGCAGAAGGGCCCAAAAACGAGTGGGACAGAGGGCAGAAGGGCACAAAAACGAGTGGGGCAGACAGCAGAAAGACACAAAAAACGAGTGGGACAGAGGGCAGATGGGCACCAAAAACGAGTGGGGCAGAGGGCAGAAAGACACAAAAAACGAGTGGGACAGAGGGCAGGAGGGCACCAAAAACGAGTGGGGCAGAGGGCAGAAGGGCACCAAAAGCGAGTGGGGCAGAGGGCAGAAAGGCACAAAAAACTAGTGGGACAGAGGGCAGAACGGCACAAAAACGAGTGGGACAGAGGGCAGAAGGGCCCAAAAACGAGTAGGACAGAGGGCAGAAGGGCACAAAAACGAGTAGGACAGAGGGCAGAAGGGCATAAAAATGAGTAGGACAGAGGACAGAAGGGCAATAAAACGAGTGGGACAGAGGACAGAAAGGCATAAAAACGAGTGGGACAGATGGCAGAAGGGCACAAAAACGAGTGGGACATAGGGCAGAAGGCCACAAAAACGAGTGGGACAGAGGACAGAAGGGCATAAAAACGAGTGGGGCAGATGGCAGAAGGGCACAAAAACGAGTGGGACAGAGGGCAGAACGGCACAAAAATGAGTGGTACAGAGGGCAGAAGGCCACAAAAACCAGTGGGACAGAGGACAGAAGGGCATAAAAACGAGTGGGACAGATGGCAGAAGGGCCCAAAAACGAGTAGATAGAGGGCAGTAGGGTACAAAAACGAGTGGGACAGAGGGCAGAAGGGCATAAAAATGAGTGGGGCAGATGGCAGAAGGGCACAAAAACGAGTGGGACAGAGGGCAGAAGGGCACAAAAATGAGTGGGACAGAGGGCAGAAGGGCCCAAAAACGAGTGGGACAGAGGGCAGAAGGGCACAAAAACGAGTGGGACAGAGGGCAGAAGGGCACAAAAAATGAGTGGGACAGAGGGCAGAAGGGCATAAAAGCGAGTGGGACAGATGGCAGAAGGGCACAAAAACGAGAGGGACAGAGGGCAGAAGGGCCCAAAAACGAGTGGGACAGAGGGCAGAAGGGCACAAAAACGAGTGGGGCAGACAGCAGAAAGACACAAAAAACGAGTGGGACAGAGGGCATATGGGCACCAAAAACGAGTGGGGCAGAGGGCAGAAAGGCACAAAAAACGAGTGGGACAGAGGGCAGAAGGGCACAAAAAACAAGTGGGGCAGATGGCAGAAGGGCCCAAAAACGAGTAGGACAGAGGGCAAAAGGGTAAAAAAACGAGTGGGACAGAGGGCAGAAGGGCACAAAAACGAGTGGGGCAGACAGCAGAAAGACACAAAAAATGAGTGGGACAGATGGCAGAAGGGCCCAAAAATGAGTAGGACAGAGGGCAGAAGGGCACAAAAACGAGTAGGACAGAGGGCAGAAGGGCACAAAAATGAGTAGGACAGAGGGCAGAAGGGCGTAAAAACGAGTAGGACAGATGGCAGAAAGGCATAAAAACGAGTGGGACATATGGCAGAAGGGCCCAAAAACGAGTAGGACAAAGGGCATAAGGGCACAAAAACAAGTAGGACAGAGGGCAGAGGGGCATAAAAACGAGTAGGACAGAGGACAGAGGACAGAAAGGCATAAAAACAAGTAAGACAGATGGCAGAAGGGCACATAAACGAGTGGGACAGAGGGCAGAAGGCCACAAAAACGAGTGGGGCAGATTGCAGAAGGGCACAAAAACGAGTGGGACAGAGGGCAGAAGGGCACAAAAATGAGTGGGACAGAGGGCAGAAGGCCACAAAAACCAGTGGGACAGAGGACAGAAGGGCATAAATACGAGTGGGACAGATGGCAGAAGGGCCCAAAAATGAGTAGAACAGAGGGCAGTAGGGTACAAAAACGAGTGGGACAGAGGGCAGAAGGGCATAAAAACGAGTGGGGCAGATGGCAGAAGGGCACAAAAATGAGTGGGACAGAGGGCCGAAGGGCACAAAAATGAGTGGGACAGAGGGCAGAAGGGCCCAAAAACAAGGACAGAGGGCAGAAGGGCACAAAAACGAGTGGGACAGAGGGCAGAAGGGCATAAAAATGAGTGGGGCAGTTGGCAGAAGGGCACAAAAACGAGTGGGACAGAGGGCAGAAGGGCACAAAAAATCAGTGGGACAGAGGGCAGAAGGGCATAAAAGCGAGTGGGACAGAGGGCAGAAGGGCACAAAAATGAGTGGGACAGAGGGCAGAAGGGCATAAAAATGAGTGGGGCAGTTGGCAGAAGGGCACAAAAACGAGTGGGACAGAGGGCAGAAGGGCACAAAAAATCAGTGGGACAGAGGGCAGAAGGGCATAAAAGCGAGTGGGACAGATGGCAGAAGGGCACAAAAACGAGTGGGACAGAGGGCAGAGGGCCCAAAAACGAGTGGGACAGAGGGCAGAAGGGCACAAAAATGAGTGGGACAGAGGGCAGAAGGGCATAAAAATGAGTGGGGCAGTTGGCAGAAGGGCACAAAAACGAGTGGGACAGAGGGCAGAAGGGCACAAAAAATCAGTGGGACAGAGGGCAGAAGGGCATAAAAGCGAGTGGGGCAGAGGGCAGAAAGGCACAAAAAACGAGTGGGACAGAGGGCAGAAGGGCACAAAAAACAAGTGGGGCAGATGGCAGAAGGGCCCAAAAACGAGTAGGACAGAGGGCAGAAGGGCACAAAAACGAGTGGGACAGAGGGCAGAAGGGCCCAAAAACGAGTGGGATAGAGGGCAGAAGGGCACAAAAACGAGTGGGACAGAGGGCAGAAGGGCATAAAAACGAGTGGGGCAGATGGCAGAAGGGCACAAAAACGAGTGGGACAGAGGGCAGAAGGGCACAAAAACGAGTGGGACAGAGGGCAGAAGGCCACAAAAACCATTGGGACAGAGGACAGAAGGGCATAAAAATGAGTGGGACAGATGGCAGAAGGGCCCAAAAACGAGTAGAACAGAGGGCAGTAGGGTACAAAAATGAGTGGGACAGAGGGCAGAAGGCCACAAAAACCATTGGGACAGAGGGCAGAAGGGCATAAAAACGAGTGGGGAAGATGGCAGAAGGGCACAAAAACGAGTGGGACAGAGGGCAGAAGCGCACAAAAACGAGTGGGACAGAGGGCAGAAGGGCCCAAAAACAAGTGGGGCAGAGGACAGAAGGGCCCAAAAAATGAGTGGGACAGAGGGCAGAAGGGCACAAAAAACGAGTGGGGCAGATGGCAGAAGGGCCCAAAAACGAGTAGGACAGAGGGCAGAAGGGTAAAAAAACGAGTGGGACAGAGGACAGAAGGGCATAAAAACGAGTGGGGCAGATGGCAGAAGGGCACAAAAACGAGTGGGACAGAGGGCAGAAGGGCACAAAAACGAGTGGGACAGAGGGCAGAAGGGCACAAAAACGAGTGGGGCAGACGGCAGAAAGACACAAAAAACGAGTGGGACAGATGGCAGAAGGACCCAAAAACGAGTAGGACAGAGGGCAGAAGGGCACAAAAACAAGTAGGACAGAGGGCAGAAGGGCACAAAAATGAGTAGGACAGAGGGTCGAAGGGCATACAAACGAGTAGGACAGATGGCAGAAAGGCATAAAAACGAGTGGGACAGATGGCAGAAGGGTCCAAAAACGAGTAGGACAGAGGGCAGAAGGGCACAAAAACGAGTAGGACAGAGGGCAGAAAGGCATAAAAATGAGTAGGACAGAGGACAGAAGGGCAATAAAACGAGTGGGACAGAGGACAGAAAGGCATAAAAACGAGTGGGACAGATGGCAGAAGGGCACAAAAACGAGTGGGACATAGGGCAGAAGGCCACAAAAACGAGTGGGACAGAGGACAGAAGGGCATGAAAACGAGTGGGGCAGATGGCAGAAGGGCACAAAAACGAGTGGGATAGAGGGCAGAACGGCACAAAAACGAGTGGGACAGAGGGCAGAAGGCCACAAAAACCAGTGGGACAGAGGACAGAAGGGCGTAAAAACGAGTGGGACAGATGGCAGAAGGGCCCAAAAACGAGTAGAACAGAGGGCAGTAGGGTACAAAAACGAGTGGGACAGAGGGCAGAAGGGCATAAAAATGAGTGGGGCAGATGGCAGAAGGGCACAAAAACGAGTGGGACAGAGGGCAGAAGGGCACAAAAACGAGTGGGACAGAGGGCAGAAGGGCCCAAAAACGAGGGGGACAGAGGGCAGAAGGGCACAAAAACGAGTGGGACAGAGGGCAGAAGGGCACAAAAAATGAGTGGGACAGAGGGCAGAAGGGCATAAAAGCGAGTGGGACAGATGGCAGAAGGGCACAAAAACGAGTGGGACAGAGGGCAGAAGGGCCCAAAAACGAGTGGGACAGAGGGCAGAAGGGCACAAAAACGAGTGGGGCAGACAGCAGAAAGACACAAAAAACGAGTGGGACAGAGGGCAGATGGGCACCAAAAACGAGTGGGGCAGAGGGCAGAAAGACACAAAAAACGAGTGGGACAGAGGGCAGGAGGGCACCAAAAACGAGTGGGGCAGAGGGCAGAAGGGCACCAAAAGCGAGTGGGGCAGAGGGCAGAAAGGCACAAAAAACTAGTGGGACAGAGGGCAGAACGGCACAAAAACGAGTGGGACAGAGGGCAGAAGGGCCCAAAAACGAGTAGGACAGAGGGCAGAAGGGCACAAAAACGAGTAGGACAGAGGGCAGAAGGGCATAAAAATGAGTAGGACAGAGGACAGAAGGGCAATAAAACGAGTGGGACAGAGGACAGAAAGGCATAAAAACGAGTGGGACAGATGGCAGAAGGGCACAAAAACGAGTGGGACATAGGGCAGAAGGCCACAAAAACGAGTGGGACAGAGGACAGAAGGGCATAAAAACGAGTGGGGCAGATGGCAGAAGGGCACAAAAACGAGTGGGACAGAGGGCAGAACGGCACAAAAATGAGTGGTACAGAGGGCAGAAGGCCACAAAAACCAGTGGGACAGAGGACAGAAGGGCATAAAAACGAGTGGGACAGATGGCAGAAGGGCCCAAAAACGAGTAGATAGAGGGCAGTAGGGTACAAAAACGAGTGGGACAGAGGGCAGAAGGGCATAAAAATGAGTGGGGCAGATGGCAGAAGGCACAAAAACGAGTGGGACAGAGGGCAGAAGGGCACAAAAACGAGTGGGACAGAGGGCAGAAGGGCCCAAAAACGAGTGGGACAGAGGGCAGAAGGGCACAAAAACGAGTGGGACAGAGGGCAGAAGGGCACAAAAAATGAGTGGGACAGAGGGCAGAAGGGCATAAAAGCGAGTGGGACAGATGGCAGAAGGGCACAAAAACGAGAGGGACAGAGGGCAGAAGGGCCCAAAAACGAGTGGGACAGAGGGCAGAAGGGCACAAAAACGAGTGGGGCAGACAGCAGAAAGACACAAAAAACGAGTGGGACAGAGGGCATATGGGCACCAAAAACGAGTGGGGCAGAGGGCAGAAAGGCACAAAAAACGAGTGGGACAGAGGGCAGAAGGGCACAAAAAACAAGTGGGGCAGATGGCAGAAGGGCCCAAAAACGAGTAGGACAGAGGGCAAAAGGGTAAAAAAACGAGTGGGACAGAGGGCAGAAGGGCACAAAAACGAGTGGGGCAGACAGCAGAAAGACACAAAAAATGAGTGGGACAGATGGCAGAAGGGCCCAAAAATGAGTAGGACAGAGGGCAGAAGGGCACAAAAACGAGTAGGACAGAGGGCAGAAGGGCACAAAAATGAGTAGGACAGAGGGCAGAAGGGCGTAAAAACGAGTAGGACAGATGGCAGAAAGGCATAAAAACGAGTGGGACATATGGCAGAAGGGCCCAAAAACGAGTAGGACAGAGGGCATAAGGGCACAAAAACAAGTAGGACAGAGGGCAGAGGGGCATAAAAACGAGTAGGACAGAGGACAGAGGACAGAAAGGCATAAAAACAAGTAAGACAGATGGCAGAAGGGCACATAAACGAGTGGGACAGAGGGCAGAAGGCCACAAAAACGAGTGGGGCAGATTGCAGAAGGGCACAAAAACGAGTGGGACAGAGGGCAGAAGGGCACAAAAATGAGTGGGACAGAGGGCAGAAGGCCACAAAAACCAGTGGGACAGAGGACAGAAGGGCATAAATACGAGTGGGACAGATGGCAGAAGGGCCCAAAAACGAGTAGAACAGAGGGCAGTAGGGTACAAAAACGAGTGGGACAGAGGGCAGAAGGGCATAAAAACGAGTGGGGCAGATGGCAGAAGGGCACAAAAATGAGTGGGACAGAGGGCCGAAGGGCACAAAAATGAGTGGGACAGAGGGCAGAAGGGCCCAAAAACAAGGACAGAGGGCAGAAGGGCACAAAAACGAGTGGGACAGAGGGCAGAAGGGCATAAAAATGAGTGGGGCAGTTGGCAGAAGGGCACAAAAACGAGTGGGACAGAGGGCAGAAGGGCACAAAAAATCAGTGGGACAGAGGGCAGAAGGGCATAAAAGCGAGTGGGACAGAGGGCAGAAGGGCACAAAAATGAGTGGGACAGAGGGCAGAAGGGCATAAAAATGAGTGGGGCAGTTGGCAGAAGGGCACAAAAACGAGTGGGACAGAGGGCAGAAGGGCACAAAAAATCAGTGGGACAGAGGGCAGAAGGGCATAAAAGCGAGTGGGACAGATGGCAGAAGGGCACAAAAACGAGTGGGACAGAGGGCAGAGGGCCCAAAAACGAGTGGGACAGAGGGCAGAAGGGCACAAAAATGAGTGGGGCAGACAGCAGAAAGACACAAAAAACGAGTGGGACAGAGGGCAGATGGGCACCAAAAACGAGTGGGGCAGAGGACAGAAAGACACAAAAAACGAGTGGGACAGAGGGCAGGGGGGCACCAAAAACGAGTGGGGCAGAGGGCAGAAGGGCACCAAAAGCGAGTGGGGCAGAGGGCAGAAAGGCACTAAAAACGAGTGGGACCGAGGGCAGAAGGGCACAAAAAATGAGTGGGGCAGATGGCAGAAGGGCCCAAAAACGAGTAGGACAGAGGGCAGAAGGGTAAAAAAACGAGTGCGACAGAGGGCAGAAGGGCATAAAAACGAGTGGGGCAGATGGCAGAAGGGCACAAAAACAAGTGGGACAGATGGCAGAAGAGCCCAAAAACGAGTAGGACAGAGGGCAGAAGGACATAAAAACGAGTAGGACAGAGGACAGAAGGGCAATAAAAAGAGTGGGACAGAGGACCGAGGGGCATAAAAACGAGTGGGACAGATGGCAGAAGGGCACAAAAACGAGTGGGACAGAGGGCAGAAGGCCACAAAAACGAGTGGAACAGAGGACAGAAGGGCATACAAACGAGTGGGACAGATGGCAGAAGGGCCCAAAAATGAATAGGACAGAGGGCAGCAGGGTACAAAAACGAGTAGGACAGAGAGCAGAAGGGCATAAAAACGAGTAGGACAGAGGACAGAAGGGCAATAAAAAGAGTGGGACAGAGGACCGAGGGGCATAAAAACGAGTGGGATAGATGGCAGAAGGGCACAAAAACGAGTGGGACAGAGGGCAGAAGGCCACAAAAACGAGTGGAACAGAGGACAGAAGGGCATAAAAACGAGTGGGACAGATGGCAGAAGGGCCCAAAAATGAGTAGGACAGAGGGCAGCAGGGTACAAAAACGAGTGGGACAGAGGGCAGAAGGGCATAAAAACGAGTGGGGGCAAAGGGCACAAAAGCGAGTGGGACCGAGGGCAGAAGGGCACAAAAACGAGTGGGACAGAGGGCAGAAGGGCCCAAAAACGAGTGGGACAGAGGGCAGAAGGGCACAAAAACGAGTGGGACAGAGGGC
Source organism: Lissotriton helveticus (assembly GCF_964261635.1). NCBI lineage: Eukaryota > Metazoa > Chordata > Amphibia > Caudata > Salamandridae > Lissotriton > Lissotriton helveticus. The sequence goes on along the minus strand of NC_136072.1, from coordinate 1,138,278,350 downwards.
AGAAGGGCATAAAAACGAGTGGGGCAGATGGCAGAAGGGCACACAAACGAGTGGGACAGAGGGCAGAAGGGCACAAAAACGAGTGGGACAGAGGGCAGAAGGCCACAAAAACTATTGGGACAGAGGACAGAAGGGCATAAAAATGAGTGGGACAGATGGCAGAAGGGCCCAAAAACGAGTAGAACAGAGGGCAGTAGGGTACAAAAATGAGTGGGACAGAGGGCAGAAGGCCACAAAAACCATTGGGACAGAGGGCAGAAGGGCATAAAAACGAGTGGGGAAGATGGCAGAAGGGCACAAAAACGAGTGGGACAGAGGGCAGAAGCGCACAAAAACGAGTGGGACAGAGGGCAGAAGGGCCCAAAAACAAGTGGGGCAGAGGGCAGAAAGACCCAAAAAACGAATGAGACAGAGGGCAGAAGGGCATAAAAACGAGTGGGGCAGATGGCAGAAGGGCACCAAAAGCGAGTGGGGCAGAGGGCAGAAGGGCCCAAAAAATGAGTGGGACAGAGGGCAGAAGGGCACAAAAAACGAGTGGGGCAGATGGCAGAAGGGCCCAAAAACGAGTAGGACAGAGGGCAGAAGGGTAAAAAAACGAGTGGGACAGAGGACAGAAGGGCTTAAAAACGAGTGGGGCAGATGGCAGAAGGGCACAAAAATGAGTGGGACAGAGGGCAGAAGGGCACAAAAACGAGTGGGACAGATGGCAGAAGGACCCAAAAACGAGTAGGACAGAGGGCAGAAGGGCACAAAAACAAGTAGGACAGAGGGCAGAAGGGCACAAAAATGATTAGGACAGAGGGTCGAAGGGCATAAAAACGAGTAGGACAGAGGGCAGAAAGGCATAACAACGAGTGGGACAGATGGCAGAAGGGCCCAAAAACGAGTAGGACAGAGGGCAGAAGGGCACAAAAACGAGTAGGACAGAGGGCAGAAAGGCATAAAAATGAGTAGGACAGAGGACAGAAGGGCAATAAAACGAGTGGGACAGAGGACAGAAAGGCATAAAAACGAGTGGGACAGATGGCAGAAGGGCACAAAAACGAGTGGGACATAGGGCAGAAGGCCACAAAAACGAGTGGGACAGAGGACAGAAGGGCATGAAAACGAATGGGGCAGATGGCAGAAGGGCACAAAAACGAGTGGGATAGAGGGCAGAACGGCACAAAAACGAGTGGGACAGAGGGCAGAAGGCCACAAAAACCAGTGGGACAGAGGACAGAAGGGCATAAAAACGAGTGGGACAGATGGCAGAAGGGCCCAAAAATGAGTAGAACAGAGGGCAGTAGGGTACAAAAACGAGTGGGACAGAGGGCAGAAGGGCATAAAAATGAGTGGGGCAGATGGCAGAAGGGCACAAAAACGAGTGGGACAGAGGGCAGAAGGGCACAAAAACGAGTGGGACAGAGGGCAGAAGGGCCCAAAAACGAGTGGGACAGAGGGCAGAAGGGCACAAAAACGAGTGGGAAAGAGGGCAGAAGGGCACAAAAAATGAGTGGGACAGAGGGCAGAAGGGCATAAAAGCGAGTGGGACAGATGGCAGAAGGGCACAAAAACGAGTGGGACAGAGGGCAGAAGGGCCCAAAAACGAGTGGGACAGAGGGCAAAAGGGCACAAAAACGAGTGGGGCAGACAGCAGAAAGACACAAAAAACGAGTGGGACAGAGGGCAGATGGGCACCAAAAACGAGTGGGGCAGAGGGCAGAAAGACACAAAAAACGAGTGGGACAGAGGGCAGGAGGGCACCAAAAACGAGTGGGGCAGAGGGCAGAAGGGCACCAAAAGCGAGTGGGGCAGAGGGCAGAAAGGCACAAAAAACTAGTGGGACAGAGGGCAGAAGGGCACAAAAACGAGTAGGACAGAGGGCAGAAAGGCATAAAAAATGAGTGGGACAGAGGGCAGAAGGGCATAAAAGCGAGTGGGACAGATGGCAGAAGGGCACAAAAACGAGAGGGACAGAGGGCAGAAGGGCCCAAAAACGAGTGGGACAGAGGGCAGAAGGGCACAAAAACGAGTGGGGCAGACAGCAGAAAGACACAAAAAACGAGTGGGACAGAGGGCATATGGGCACCAAAAACGAGTGGGGCAGAGGGCAGAAAGACACAAAAAACGAGTGGGACAGAGGGCAGGAGGGCACCAAAAACGAGTGGGGCAGAGGGCAGAAGGGCACCAAAAGCGAGTGGGGCAGAGGGCAGAAAGGCACAAAAAACGAGTGGGACAGAGGGCAGAAGGGCACAAAAAACAAGTGGGGCAGATGGCAGAAGGGCCCAAAAACGAGTAGGACAGAGGGCAAAAGGGTAAAAAAACGAGTGGGACAGAGGGCAGAAGGGCACAAAAACGAGTGGGGCAGACAGCAGAAAGACACAAAAAACGAGTGGGACAGATGGCAGAAGGGCCCAAAAATGAGTAGGACAGAGGGCAGAAGGGCACAAAAACGAGTAGGACAGAGGGCAGAAGGGCACAAAAATGAGTAGGACAGAGGGCAGAAGGGCGTAAAAACGAGTAGGACAGATGGCAGAAAGGCATAAAAACGAGTGGGACATATGGCAGAAGGGCCCAAAAAAGAGTAGGACAGAGGGCATAAGGGCACAAAAACAAGTAGGACAGAGGGCAGAGGGGCATAAAAACGAGTAGGACAGAGGACAGAGGACAGAAAGGCATAAAAACAAGTAAGACAGATGGCAGAAGGGCACATAAACGAGTGGGACAGAGGGCAGAAGGCCACAAAAACGAGTGGGACAGAGGACAGAAGGGCATAAAAACGAGTGGGGCAGATTGCAGAAGGGCACAAAAACGAGTGGGACAGAGGGCAGAAGGGCACAAAAATGAGTGGGACAGAGGGCAGAAGGCCACAAAAACCAGTGGGACAGAGGACAGAAGGGCATAAATACGAGTGGGACAGATGGCAGAAGGGCCCAAAAACGAGTAGAACAGAGGGCAGTAGGGTACAAAAACGAGTGGGACAGAGGGCAGAAGGGCATAAAAACGAGTGGGGCAGATGGCAGAAGGGCACAAAAATGAGTGGGACAGAGGGCCGAAGGGCACAAAAATGAGTGGGACAGAGGGCAGAAGGGCCCAAAAACAAGGACAGAGGGCAGAAGGGCACAAAAACGAGTGGGACAGAGGGCAGAAGGGCATAAAAATGAGTGGGGCAGTTGGCAGAAGGGCACAAAAACGAGTGGGACAGAGGGCAGAAGGGCACAAAAAATCAGTGGGACAGAGGGCAGAAGGGCATAAAAGCGAGTGGGACAGAGGGCAGAGGGCCCAAAAACGAGTGGGACAGAGGGCAGATGGGCACCAAAAACGAGTGGGGCAGAGGACAGAAAGACACAAAAAACGAGTGGGACAGAGGGCAGGGGGGCACCAAAAACGAGTGGGGCAGAGGGCAGAAGGGCACCAAAAGCGAGTGGGGCAGAGGGCAGAAAGGCACTAAAAACGAGTGGGACCGAGGGCAGAAGGACACAAAAAATGAGTGGGGCAGATGGCAGAAGGGCCCAAAAACGAGTAGGACAGAGGGCAGAAGGGTAAAAAAACGAGTGCGACAGAGGGCAGAAGGGCATAAAAACGAGTGGGGCAGATGGCAGAAGGGCACAAAAACAAGTGGGACAGATGGCAGAAGAGCCCAAAAACGAGTAGGACAGAGGGCAGAAGGACATAAAAACGAGTAGGACAGAGGACAGAAGGGCAATAAAAAGAGTGGGACAGAGGACCGAGGGGCATAAAAACGAGTGGGACAGATGGCAGAAGGGCACAAAAACGAGTGGGACAGAGGGCAGAAGGCCACAAAAACGAGTGGAACAGAGGACAGAAGGGCATACAAACGAGTGGGACAGATGGCAGAAGGGCCCAAAAATGAGTAGGACAGAGGGCAGCAGGGTACAAAAACGAGTAGGACAGAGAGCAGAAGGGCATAAAAACGAGTAGGACAGAGGACAGAAGGGCAATAAAAAGAGTGGGACAGAGGACCGAGGGGCATAAAAACGAGTGGGATAGATGGCAGAAGGGCACAAAAACGAGTGGGACAGAGGGCAGAAGGCCACAAAAACGAGTGGAACAGAGGACAGAAGGGCATAAAAACGAGTGGGACAGATGGCAGAAGGGCCCAAAAATGAGTAGGACAGAGGGCAGCAGGGTACAAAAACGAGTGGGACAGAGGGCAGAAGGGCATAAAAACGAGTGGGGGCAAAGGGCACAAAAGCGAGTGGGACCGAGGGCAGAAGGGCACAATAACGAGTGGGACAGAGGGCAGAAGGGCACAAAAACGAGTGGGGCAGACAGCAGAAAGACACAAAAAACGAGTGGGACAGAGGGCATATGGGCACCAAAAACGAGTGGGGCAGAGGGCAGAAAGACACAAAAAACGAGTGGGACAGAGGGCAGGAGGGCACCAAAAACGAGTGGGGCAGAGGGCAGAAGGGCACCAAAAGCGAGTGGGGCAGAGGGCAGAAAGGCACAAAAAACGAGTGGGACAGAGGGCAGAAGGGCACAAAAAACAAGTGGGGCAGATGGCAGAAGGGCCCAAAAACGAGTAGGACAGAGGGCAAAAGGGTAAAAAAACGAGTGGGACAGAGGGCAGAAGGGCACAAAAACGAGTGGGGCAGACAGCAGAAAGACACAAAAAACGAGTGGGACAGATGGCAGAAGGGCCCAAAAATGAGTAGGACAGAGGGCAGAAGGGCACAAAAACGAGTAGGACAGAGGGCAGAAGGGCACAAAAATGAGTAGGACAGAGGGCAGAAGGGCGTAAAAACGAGTAGGACAGATGGCAGAAAGGCATAAAAACGAGTGGGACATATGGCAGATGGGCCCAAAAAAGAGTAGGACAGAGGGCATAAGGGCACAAAAACAAGTAGGACAGAGGGCAGAGGGGCATAAAAACGAGTAGGACAGAGGACAGAGGACAGAAAGGCATAAAAACAAGTAAGACAGATGGCAGAAGGGCACATAAACGAGTGGGACAGAGGGCAGAAGGCCACAAAAACGAGTGGGACAGAGGACAGAAGGGCATAAAAACGAGTGGGGCAGATTGCAGAAGGGCACAAAAACGAGTGGGACAGAGGGCAGAAGGGCACAAAAATGAGTGGGACAGAGGGCAGAAGGCCACAAAAACCAGTGGGACAGAGGACAGAAGGGCATAAATACGAGTGGGACAGATGGCAGAAGGGCCCAAAAACGAGTAGAACAGAGGGCAGTAGGGTACAAAAACGAGTGGGACAGAGGGCAGAAGGGCATAAAAACGAGTGGGGCAGATGGCAGAAGGGCACAAAAATGAGTGGGACAGAGGGCCGAAGGGCACAAAAATGAGTGGGACAGAGGGCAGAAGGGCCCAAAAACAAGGACAGAGGGCAGAAGGGCACAAAAACGAGTGGGACAGAGGGCAGAAGGGCATAAAAATGAGTGGGGCAGTTGGCAGAAGGGCACAAAAACGAGTGGGACAGAGGGCAGAAGGGCACAAAAAATCAGTGGGACAGAGGGCAGAAGGGCATAAAAGCGAGTGGGACAGAGGGCAGAGGGCCCAAAAACGAGTGGGACAGAGGGCAGATGGGCACCAAAAACGAGTGGGGCAGAGGACAGAAAGACACAAAAAACGAGTGGGACAGAGGGCAGGGGGGCACCAAAAACGAGTGGGGCAGAGGGCAGAAGGGCACCAAAAGCGAGTGGGGCAGAGGGCAGAAAGGCACTAAAAACGAGTGGGACCGAGGGCAGAAGGGCACAAAAAATGAGTGGGGCAGATGGCAGAAGGGCCCAAAAACGAGTAGGACAGAGGGCAGAAGGGTAAAAAAACGAGTGCGACAGAGGGCAGAAGGGCATAAAAACGAGTGGGGCAGATGGCAGAAGGGCACAAAAACAAGTGGGACAGATGGCAGAAGAGCCCAAAAACGAGTAGGACAGAGGGCAGAAGGACATAAAAACGAGTAGGACAGAGGACAGAAGGGCAATAAAAAGAGTGGGACAGAGGACCGAGGGGCATAAAAACGAGTGGGACAGATGGCAGAAGGGCACAAAAACGAGTGGGACAGAGGGCAGAAGGCCACAAAAACGAGTGGAACAGAGGACAGAAGGGCATACAAACGAGTGGGACAGATGGCAGAAGGGCCCAAAAATGAGTAGGACAGAGGGCAGCAGGGTACAAAAACGAGTAGGACAGAGAGCAGAAGGGCATAAAAACGAGTAGGACAGAGGACAGAAGGGCAATAAAAAGAGTGGGACAGAGGACCGAGGGGCATAAAAACGAGTGGGATAGATGGCAGAAGGGCACAAAAACGAGTGGGACAGAGGGCAGAAGGCCACAAAAACTAGTGGAACAGAGGACAGAAGGGCATAAAAACGAGTGGGACAGATGGCAGAAGGGCCCAAAAATGAGTAGGACAGAGGGCAGCAGGGTACAAAAACGAGTGGGACAGAGGGCAGAAGGGCATAAAAACGAGTGGGGGCAAAGGGCACAAAAGCGAGTGGGACCGAGGGCAGAAGGGCACAATAACGAGTGGGACAGAGGGCAGAAGGGCCCAAAAACGAGTGGGACAGAGGGCAGAAGGGCACAAAAACGAGTGGGACAGAGGGCAGAAGGGCATAAAAACGAGTGGGGCAGATGGCAGAAGGGCACACAAACGAGTGGGACAGAGGGCAGAAGGGCACAAAAACGAGTGGGACAGAGGGCAGAAGGCCACAAAAACCATTGGGACAGAGGACAGAAGGGCATAAAAATGAGTGGGACAGATGGCAGAAGGGCCCAAAAACGAGTAGAACAGAGGGCAGTAGGGTACAAAAATGAGTGGGACAGAGGGCAGAAGGCCACAAAAACCATTGGGACAGAGGGCAGAAGGGCATAAAAACGAGTGGGGAAGATGGCAGAAGGGCACAAAAACGAGTGGGACAGAGGGCAGAAGCGCACAAAAACGAGTGGGACAGAGGGCAGAAGGGCCGAAAAACAAGTGGGGCAGAGGGCAGAAAGACCCAAAAAACGAATGAGACAGAGGGCAGAAGGGCATAAAAACGAGTGGGGCAGATGGCAGAAGGGCACCAAAAGCGAGTGGGGCAGAGGGCAGAAGGGCCCAAAAAATGAGTGGGACAGAGGGCAGAAGGGCACAAAAAACGAGTGGGGCAGATGGCAGAAGGGCCCAAAAACGAGTAGGACAGAGGGCAGAAGGGTAAAAAAACGAGTGGGACAGAGGACAGAAGGGCATAAAAACGAGTGGGGCAGATGGCAGAAGGGCACAAAAATGAGTGGGACAGAGGGCAGAAGGGCACAAAAACGAGTGGGACAGATGGCAGAAGGACCCAAAAACGAGTAGGACAGAGGGCAGAAGGGCACAAAAACAAGTAGGACAGAGGGCAGAAGGGCACAAAAATGATTAGGACAGAGGGTCGAAGGGCATAAAAACGAGTAGGACAGAGGGCAGAAAGGCATAACAACGAGTGGGACAGATGGCAGAAGGGCCCAAAAACGAGTAGGACAGAGGGCAGAAGGGCACAAAAACGAGTAGGACAGAGGGCAGAAAGGCATAAAAATGAGTAGGACAGAGGACAGAAGGGCAATAAAACGAGTGGGACAGAGGACAGAAAGGCATAAAAACGAGTGGGACAGATGGCAGAAGGGCACAAAAACGAGTGGGACATAGGGCAGAAGGCCACAAAAACGAGTGGGACAGAGGACAGAAGGGCATGAAAACGAGTGGGGCAGATGGCAGAAGGGCACAAAAACGAGTGGGATAGAGGGCAGAACGGCACAAAAACGAGTGGGACAGAGGGCAGAAGGCCACAAAAACCAGTGGGACAGAGGACAGAAGGGCATAAAAACGAGTGGGACAGATGGCAGAAGGGCCCAAAAACGAGTAGAACAGAGGGCAGTAGGGTACAAAAACGAGTGGGACAGAGGGCAGAAGGGCATAAAAATGAGTGGGGCAGATGGCAGAAGGGCACAAAAACGAGTGGGACAGAGGGCAGAAGGGCACAAAAACGAGTGGGACAGAGGGCAGAAGGGCCCAAAAACGAGTGGGACAGAGGGCAGAAGGGCACAAAAACGAGTGGGAAAGAGGGCAGAAGGGCACAAAAAATGAGTGGGACAGAGGGCAGAAGGACATAAAAGCGAGTGGGACAGATGGCAGAAGGGCACAAAAACGAGTGGGACAGAGGGCAGAAGGGCCCAAAAACGAGTGGGACAGAGGGCAAAAGGGCACAAAAACGAGTGGGGCAGACAGCAGAAAGACACAAAAAACGAGTGGGACAGAGGGCAGATGGGCACCAAAAACGAGTGGGGCAGAGGGCAGAAAGACACAAAAAATGAGTGGGACAGAGGGCAGGAGGGCACCAAAAACGAGTGGGGCAGAGGGCAGAAGGGCACCAAAAGCGAGTGGGGCAGAGGGCAGAAAGGCCCAAAAAACTAGTGGGACAGAGGGCAGAACGGCACAAAAACGAGTGGGACAGAGGGCAGAAGGGCCCAAAAACGAGTAGGACAGAGGGCAGAAGGGCACAAAAACGAGTAGGACAGAGGGCAGAAGGGCATAAAAACGAGTAGGACAGAGGACAGAAGGGCAATAAAACGAGTGGGACAGAGGACAGAAAGGCATAAAAACGAGTGGGACAGATGGCAGAAGGGCACAAAAACGAGTGGGACATAGGGCAGAAGGCCACAAAAACGAGTGGGACAGAGGACAGAAGGGCATAAAAACGAGTGGGGCAGATGGCAGAAGGGCACAAAAACGAGTGGGACAGAGGGCAGAACGGCACAAAAATGAGTGGGACAGAGGGCAGAAGGCCACAAAAACCAGTGGGACAGAGGACAGAAGGGCATAAAAACGAGTGGGACAGATGGCAGAAGGGCCCAAAAACGAGTAGATAGAGGGCAGTAGGGTACAAAAACGAGTGGGACAGAGGGCAGAAGGGCATAAAAATGAGTGGGGCAGATGGCAGAAGGGCCCAAAAACGAGTGGGACAGAGGGCAGAAGGGCACAAAAACGAGTGGGACAGAGGGCAGAAGGGCCCAAAAACGAGTGGGACAGAGGGCAGAAGGGCACAAAAACGAGTGGGACAGAGGGCAGAAGGGCACAAAAAATGAGTGGGACAGAGGGCAGAAGGGCATAAAAGCGAGTGGGACAGATGGCAGAAGGGCACAAAAACGAGTGGGACAGAGGGCAGAAGGGCCCAAAAACGAGTGGGACAGAGGGCAGAAGGGCACAAAAACGAGTGGGGCAGACAGCAGAAAGACACAAAAAACGAGTGGGACAGATGGCAGAAGGGCCCAAAAATGAGTAGGACAGAGGGCAGAAGGGCACAAAAATGAGTAGGACAGAGGGCAGAAGGGCACAAAAATGAGTAGGACAGAGGGCAGAAGGGCGTAAAAACGAGTAGGACAGATGGCAGAAAGGCATAAAAACGAGTGGGACATATGGCAGAAGGGCCCAAAAACGAGTAGGACAGAGGGCATAAGGGCACAAAAACAAGTAGGACAGAGGGCAGAGGGGCATAAAAACGAGTAGGACAGAGGACAGAGGACAGAAAGGCATAAAAACAAGTAAGACAGATGGCAGAAGGGCACATAAACGAGTGGGACAGAGGGCAGAAGGCCACAAAAACGAGTGGGACAGAGGACAGAAGGGCATAAAAACGAGTGGGGCAGATTGCAGAAGGGCACAAAAACGAGTGGGACAGAGGGCAGAAGGGCACAAAAACGAGTGGGACAGAGGGCAGAAGGCCACAAAAACCAGTGGGACAGAGGACAGAAGGGCATAAATACGAGTGGGACAGATGGCAGAAGGGCCCAAAAACGAGTAGAACAGAGGGCAGTAGGGTACAAAAACGAGTGGGACAGAGGGCAGAAGGGCATAAAAACGAGTGGGGCAGATGGCAGAAGGGCACAAAAACGAGTGGGACAGAGGGCCGAAGGGCACAAAAATGAGTGCGACAGAGGGCAGAAGGGCCCAAAAACGAGTGGGTCAGAGGGCAGAAGGGCACAAAAACGAGTGGGACAGAGGGCAGAAGGGCATAAAAAGGAGTGGGGCAGTTGGCAGAAGGGCACAAAAACGAGTGGGACAGAGGGCAGAAGGGCACAAAAAATGAGTGGGACAGAGGGCAGAAGGGCATAAAAGCGAGTGGGACAGATGGCAGAAGGGCACAAAAACGAGTGGGACAGAGGGCAGAGGGCCCAAAAACGAGTGGGACAGATGGCAGAAGGGCCCAAAAACGAGTAGATAGAGGGCAGTAGGGTACAAAAACGAGTGGGACAGAGGGCAGAAGGGCATAAAAATGAGTGGGGCAGATGGCAGAAGGGCACAAAAACGAGTGGGACAGAGGGCAGAAGGGCACAAAAACGAGTGGGACAGAGGGCAGAAGGGCCCAAAAACGAGTGGGACAGAGGGCAGAAGGGCACAAAAACGAGTGGGACAGAGGGCAGAAGGGCACAAAAAATGAGTGGGACAGAGGGCAGAAGGGCATAAAAGCGAGTGGGACAGATGGCAGAAGGGCACAAAAACGAGTGGGACAGAGGGCAGAAGGGCCCAAAAACGAGTGGGACAGAGGGCAGAAGGGCACAAAAACGAGTGGGGCAGACAGCAGAAAGACACAAAAAACGAGTGGGACAGAGGGCATATGGGCACCAAAAACGAGTGGGGCAGAGGGCAGAAAGACACAAAAAACGAGTGGGACAGAGGGCAGGAGGGCACCAAAAACGAGTGGGGCAGAGGGCAGAAGGGCACCAAAAGCGAGTGGGGCAGAGGGCAGAAAGGCACAAAAAACGAGTGGGACAGAGGGCAGAAGGGCACAAAAAACAAGTGGGGCAGATGGCAGAAGGGCCCAAAAACGAGTAGGACAGAGGGCAAAAGGGTAAAAAAACGAGTGGGACAGAGGGCAGAAGGGCACAAAAACGAGTGGGGCAGACAGCAGAAAGACACAAAAAACGAGTGGGACAGATGGCAGAAGGGCCCAAAAATGAGTAGGACAGAGGGCAGAAGGGCACAAAAATGAGTAGGACAGAGGGCAGAAGGACACAAAAATGAGTAGGACAGAGGGCAGAAGGGCGTAAAAACGAGTAGGACAGATGGCAGAAAGGCATAAAAACGAGTGGGACATATGGCAGAAGGGCCCAAAAACGAGTAGGACAGAGGGCATAAGGGCACAAAAACAAGTAGGACAGAGGGCAGAGGGGCATAAAAACGAGTAGGACAGAGGACAGAGGACAGAAAGGCATAAAAACAAGTAAGACAGATGGCAGAAGGGCACATAAACGAGTGGGACAGAGGGCAGAAGGCCACAAAAACGAGTGGGACAGAGGACAGAAGGGCATAAAAACGAGTGGGGCAGATTGCAGAAGGGCACAAAAACGAGTGGGACAGAGGGCAGAAGGGCACAAAAACGAGTGGGACAGAGGGCAGAAGGCCACAAAAACCAGTGGGACAGAGGACAGAAGAGCATAAATACGAGTGGGACAGATGGCAGAAGGGCCCAAAAACGAGTAGAACAGAGGGCAGTAGGGTACAAAAACGAGTGGGACAGAGGGCAGAAGGGCATAAAAACGAGTGGGGCAGATGGCAGAAGGGCACAAAAACGAGTGGGACAGAGGGCCGAAGGGCACAAAAATGAGTGCGACAGAGGGCAGAAGGGCCCAAAAACGAGTGGGTCAGAGGGCAGAAGGGCACAAAAACGAGTGGGACAGAGGGCAGAAGGGCATAAAAAGGAGTGGGGCAGTTGGCAGAAGGGCACAAAAACGAGTGGGACAGAGGGCAGAAGGGCACAAAAAATGAGTGGGACAGAGGGCAGAAGGGCATAAAAGCGAGTGGGACAGATGGCAGAAGGGCACAAAAACGAGTGGGACAGAGGGCAGAGGGCCCAAAAACGAGTGGGACAGAGGGCAGAAGGGCACAAAAATGAGTGGGGCAGACAGCAGAAAGACACAAAAAACGAGTGGGACAGAGGGCAGATGGGCACCAAAAACGAGTGGGGCAGAGGACAGAAAGACACAAAAAACGAGTGGGACAGAGGGCAGGGGGGCACCAAAAACGAGTGGGGCAGAGGGCAGAAGGGCACCAAAAGCGAGTGGGGCAGAGGGCAGAAAGGCACTAAAAACAAGTGGGACCGAGGGCAGAAGGGCCCAAAAAATGAGTGGGGCAGATGGCAGAAGGGCCCAAAAACGAGTAGGACAGAGGGCAGAAGGGTAAAAAAACGAGTGCGACAGAGGGCAGAAGGGCATAAAAACGAGTGGGGCAGATGGCAGAAGGGCACAAAAACAAGTGGGACAGAGGGCAGAAAGGCATAAAAACGAGTGGGACAGATGGCAGAAGGGCACAAAAACGAGTGGGACATAGGGCAGAAGGCCACAAAAACGAGTGGGACAGAGGACAGAAGGGCATAAAAACGAGTGGGGCAGATGGCAGAAGGGCACAAAAACGAGTGGGACAGAGGGCAGAACGGCACAAAAATGAGTGGGACAGAGGGCAGAAGGCCACAAAAACCAGTGGGACAGAGGGCAGAAGGGCATAAAAACGAGTGGGACAGATGGCAGAAGGGCCCAAAAACGAGTAGATAGAGGGCAGTAGGGTACAAAAACGAGTGGGACAGAGGGCAGAAGGGCATAAAAATGAGTGGGGCAGATGGCAGAAGGGCACAAAAACGAGTGGGACAGAGGGCAGAAGGGCACAAAAACGAGTGGGACAGAGGGCAGAAGGGCACAAAAAATGAGTGGGACAGAGGGCAGAAGGGCATAAAAGCGAGTGGGACAGATGGCAGAAGGGCACAAAAACGAGTGGGACAGAGGGCAGAAGGGCCCAAAAACGAGTGGGACAGAGGGCAGAAGGGCACAAAAACGAGTGGGGCAGACAGCAGAAAGACACAAAAAACGAGTGGGACAGAGGGCATATGGGCACCAAAAACGAGTGGGGCAGAGGGCAGAAAGACACAAAAAACGAGTGGGACAGAGGGCAGGAGGGCACCAAAAACGAGTGGGGCAGAGGGCAGAAGGGCACCAAAAGCGAGTGGGGCAGAGGGCAGAAAGGCACAAAAAACGAGTGGGACAGAGGGCAGAAGGGCACAAAAAACAAGTGGGGCAGATGGCAGAAGGGCCCAAAAACGAGTAGGACAGAGGGCAAAAGGGTAAAAAAACGAGTGGGACAGAGGGCAGAAGGGCACAAAAACGAGTGGGGCAGACAGCAGAAAGACACAAAAAACGAGTGGGACAGATGGCAGAAGGGCCCAAAAATGAGTAGGACAGAGGGCAGAAGGGCACAAAAACGAGTAGGACAGAGGGCAGAAGGGCACAAAAATGAGTAGGACAGAGGGCAGAAGGGCGTAAAAACGAGTAGGACAGATGGCAGAAAGGCATAAAAACGAGTGGGACATATGGCAGAAGGGCCCAAAAACGAGTAGGACAGAGGGCATAAGGGCACAAAAACAAGTAGGACAGAGGGCAGAGGGGCATAAAAACGAGTAGGACAGAGGACAGAGGACAGAAAGGCATAAAAACAAGTAAGACAGATGGCAGAAGGGCACATAAACGAGTGGGACAGAGGGCAGAAGGCCACAAAAACGAGTGGGACAGAGGACAGAAGGGCATAAAAACGAGTGGGGCAGATTGCAGAAGGGCACAAAAACGAGTGGGACAGAGGGCAGAAGGGCACAAAAACGAGTGGGACAGAGGGCAGAAGGCCACAAAAACCAGTGGGACAGAGGACAGAAGGGCATAAATACGAGTGGGACAGATGGCAGAAGGGCCCAAAAACGAGTAGAACAGAGGGCAGTAGGGTACAAAAACGAGTGGGACAGAGGGCAGAAGGGCATAAAAACGAGTGGGGCAGATGGCAGAAGGGCCCGAAAACGAGTGAGACAGAGGGCCGAAGGGCACAAAAATGAGTGGGACAGAGGGCAGAAGGGCCCAAAAACGAGTGGGACAGAGGGCAGAAGGGCACAAAAACGAGTGGGACAGAGGGCAGAAGGGCATAAAAATGAGTGGGGCAGTTGGCAGAAGGGCACAAAAACGAGTGGGACAGAGGGCAGAAGGGCACAAAAAATGAGTGGGACAGAGGGCAGAAGGGCATAAAAGCGAGTGGGACAGATGGCAGAAGGGCACAAAAACGAGTGGGACAGAGGGCAGAGGGCCCAAAAACGAGTGGGACAGAGGGCAGAAGGGCACAAAAATTAGTGGGGCAGACAGCAGAAAGACACAAAAAACGAGTGGGACAGAGGGCAGAAGGGCACCAAAAATGAGTGGGGCAGAGGACAGAAAGACACAAAAAACGAGTGGGACAGAGGGCAGGGGGGCACCAAAAACGAGTGGGGCAGAGGGCAGAAGGGCACCAAAAGCGAGTGGGGCAGAGGGCAGAAAGGCACTAAAAACGAGTGGGAACGAGGGCAGAAGGGCACAAAAAATGAGTGGGGCAGATGGCAGAAGGGCCCAAAAACGAGTAGGACAGAGGGCAGAAGGGTAAAAAAACGAGTGCGACAGAGGGCAGAAGGGCATAAAAACGAGTGGGGCAGATGGCAGAAGGGCACCAAAACAAGTGGGACAGAGGGCAGAAGGGCACAAAAACGAGTGGGGCAGACGGCAGAAAGACATAAAAAACGAGTGGGACAGAGGGCAGAAGGGCACCAAAAAAATAAGTGGGACAGAGGGCAGTAGGGCACAAAAAGGAGTGGGACAGAGGGCAGAAGGGCACAAAAACGAGTGGGACAGAGGGCAGAAGGCCACAAAAACCAGTGGGACCGAGGACAGAAGGGCATAAAAATGAGTGGGACAGATGGCAGAAGGGCGCAAAAACGAGTAGAACAGAGGGCAGTAGGGTACAAAAACGAGTGGGACAGAGGGCAGAAGGGCATAAAAACGAGTGGGGCAGATGGCAGAAGGGCACAAAAACGAGTGGGACAGAGGGCAGAAGGGCCCAAAAACGAGTGGGACAGAGGGCAGAAGGGCCCAAAAACGAGTGGGACAGAGGGCAGAAGGGCACAAAAATGAGTGGGACAGAGGGCAGAAGGGCATAAAAACGAGTGGGGCAGATGGCAGAAGGGCACAAAAATGAGTGGGACAGAGGGCAGAAGAGCACAAAAAATGAGTGGGACAGAAGGCAGAAGGGCATAAAAGCGAGTGGGACAGATGGCAGAAGGGCACAAAAACGAGTGGGACAGAGGGCAGAAGGGCCCAAAAACGAGTGGGACAGAGGGCAGAAGGGCACAAAAACGAGTGGGGCAGACAGCAGAAAGACACAAAAAACGAGTGGGACAGAGGGCAGATGGGCATCAAAAACGAGTGGGGCAGAGGGCAGAAAGACACAAAAAATGAGTGGGACAGAGGGCAGGAGGGCACCAAAAACGAGTGGGGCAGAGGGCAGAAGGGTAAAAAAATGAGTGGGACAGAGGGCCGAAGGGCATAAAAACGAGTGGGGCAGATGGCAGAAGGGCACAAAAACGAGTGGGACAGAGGGCAGAAGGGCACAAAAATGAGTGGGACAGAGGGCAGAAGGGCACAAAAATGAGTGGGGCAGACAGCAGAAAGACACAAAAAACGAGTGGGACAGAGGGCAGAAGGGCACCAAAACAACGAGTGGGGCAGAGGGCAGAAAGACACAAAAAACGAGTGGGACAGAGGGCAGTAGGGCACCAAAAATGAGTGGGACAGAGGGCAGAAGGGCACCAAAAGCGAGTGGGACAGAGGGCAGAAAGGCACCAAAAACGAGTGGGACAGAGGGCAGAAGGGCACAAAAAACGAGTGGGACATAGGGCAGAAGGGCACCAAAGACGAGTGGGACAGAGGGCAGAAAGGCACAAAAAACGAGTGGGACAGAGGGCAGGAGGGCACCAAAAACTAGTGGCATTTGGAGCGCAGACACGCGAGGTTCGGTTCCTGGCGCTCATAGCCATGGTTGCAGCGCACAGAGACCCTCCACTGCCGCACACAGAGGAAAAAAATTAGAGGTAACATTGGACTTAACCCAGATCTCTTGACTGAGGGTGAATGTTTTGATTTGTTCTGCATTGAGTACATTAATTGTGTGTCTTTTGCTTCCTCACCCTAAGTGTGCCAGGTAAGCCCAGACGAGGGCCCCGGGCTCACTGTGCCACTGGAATCAAGCTATCCTGACTGATATGGGGTGAAACTCCAAAACCGGTCCTAGGATGCTTGTTTGCGGTCCAGGGAGGACCTGGCTTGGCAGTTCGGGCTACACTGTTCCCATGATGCACAGGGTCAAGACTGTTTTGCATATGGCCAGGTCTAAACTGGGGTGGCATGGTGAGCAAAACAATGATGGATTTAACCTAGATCTCTTGACTGGGGGTGAATGTTTTGATTTGTTCTGCATTCCGTCCATCAATTGTGTGTCTTTTTGGCACATATTAACAAGGCAACGCAAAGCCACCCTACATGGCTTTTCATGCCGTTGTTATTAGGGTCCCTTTTCATGCATCATTTAGCATGTACGGGGCATGCCATTGGTGTTGGTGTGGGTGTTCCCGCGTAACTCCCATGGATTATGGCACATTCCCAGATAAACAGCATTTCATAAATCCTGGAATGCCTCAGAATCCTAGGCCTCATAAATACTTATATTTCTCCTAATGTTTTCCTCTTTTTATATGTGCTGCATTCTGAAGCATGCATAAAAAGAGGAAAACTCCATCATCTATTCTTTTTGGGAAAGGTGTACCTTCCTGCACAAAAACAATCCTTGCAAGGGTTCCTGCTTTGGCACTTGGCAGCCAATAGTGTACTATAGCAGGGGGAAAGCACAGGGACGCGTCATATTGTTGTAAATATGATTCATCCCTGTGCTTTTAAAATGATGCTGCTCAGCACAGCAAAATGGCTGGCTGCGCTGTGTTATTTTATTATAAATGAAGCCCGGCTTTCTTATGGGAATCACATGGTTTCAGGAAAAAAGAAAGTGTACAGCTGCCAGAGACTGAGGCCATGAGAAAAGAAGATGACCTTCAGTTGTCACAAGAATGTAACGTTTTTCAGCTGAGCAAGCTAATCAATACTTTCTCGTTTCGTCTTGAGAGCCAAGATGTGAAAGAGAGGCTCTAAATGTCATAGACATGAATTCTCTTTATTCACAGTTTGCCTGAGTGAAATCTGAATTGTATACAGAATGTAGCACGCATTTTAATGTTCAAGACAGGACTCTAAAAACTCATGCCAGGCTTTTTTACTTTGCTAATGCTCTTTTAAATTGGGTCCCAAGAAACACCAGCATAAAGAATGGATCCCCACCGAGACTCTCCGCAAAATCCATGAGAGAAAGAAAAAGAAAGCTAGAGTCAGCACTAGCAGAACAAGAGAAGAAACAGCGAAAGCTCAAGGAGAATCGTTTAAACTGTGCAGACATCATATTTTGCTAAGCGTGCAAAAATGTAAACAAATGTGACCAATGGGGGTCAGAAGACACAAAAGGTGGGATGGGTATGCACGGAACATGAGTGGGAACTGCCCTAGCTGCACACAAACCACCATTGTGACATAGGAATACATAGCCAGTGAGACACTTAATAAACAGAGACAAGCGGACGTCCACTCTAGACAGTAATTAGACTAACAGGGTGGCAGTGCATAAATGGGCAATAGCTCTCAGAATAGGCCCACATGGAGCAGGTGAATACAGCAGAGGCAAAACCATTTATTTATTTATTTAGGTCATTTGTAGTGCACACGAATCATCCCCAAGGGGATCTCTCGGCGCCTGAGAAAGACAGGCCCATCTGTGAGGTGCGATTTTAAAAAGCCAGGTTTTGAGAATATTATTTTAAATTGGGACAGATTCGGACATTCCCAAATTTGTTCAGGGACGTCGTTCCAAAGTTTAGGTGCCACATAGGAGAAGGCACGACCTCCCATTTTTACCTTCCTAATTCTATGGCTGCACAGCAGGTTACAATTACTGGATCTGAGCTGACGTGCAGGGTGAAACCATTTAAGTTTTTTAGTCAGATAAGCCGGTCCCAATCCGTATAAGGACCTAAAGACCAAGCGCAACATCTTAAAGGTGGCTCGATTCTTGACTGGAAGCCAATGTAATTGGCTTAGGAGAGGCAAAGAGAGGGTTCAGGCTGGTTTATCAAGGGCAAGGCGGACAGCTGTATTTTGCACGACCTGTAGTTTGGATAATAGGTCCTCCCTAATTCCTACCAGCAAGGAATTCCCTTAGTCAAGGTGACTAATTAATAGTGCCTGAATAAGAGTCTTCCTGGCGCTGAGCGGGATCCATGGGAAGATCTTTCTCAACATCCGCATGGTCCCGAAGCAGGAGCCTGCAAGCGTCCTCACCTGCTCCTCCATTGAAAGCTGGTTGTCAATCTTTATCCCTAGGTTCTTCGCCCAACTTCTCGGGGAGGGGGCCTCTCCCAATTCTGATGGCCACCAGTCTGAGGACCACAGGTCAACAGCCTTGCCAAACAGGAGAATCTCTGTTTTAGAAGAGTTTAGTTGTAAAAAGTTCCTCCTGATCCAATCTGCTATATTGATTATGCACTCTAAAAACGTAGCTTTTGTTTCGGCAGGATCCTTCTCAATATGTACAATCAGCTGCGTATCATCAGCGTAGGATGTGGTTTCAAACCCACAGTTTCTGATGATTGAGGCCAAGGGGGCAATATATAGATTGAATAGCGTGGGACTCAATATAGAGCCCTGAGGTACCCCCTTGTCCACTGCAGCTGTAGATGACACATAGGCATCGAGCTAACCAGATTGAGTTCTATCAGGGAGATAACTCTGAATCCATTTAAAGGCTAAGCCTCCGACACCAGTCTCTCGCAGCCTGCTTAACAGAATGTGGTGGGAGATGGTGTCGAAGGCTGCCAACAGGTCCAGCAGTACTAGCATAACTGGCGCATCCTGGTCGAGCGACATCCTAAGCGTATCCGTAACTTCGAGCAAATCGGCCTCCATGCTATAGGATGCCCGAAAGCCTGACTGTGAGGGGTACAGAATCTTATTCTGTTCTAAGTAATTTGAGAGATGTTGATTTATTATTGTTTCCATGATTTTGGACCAACACGGGAGAAGAGAGATGGGTCTGTAATTTTGTGCATCCGTAGGATCTGCTGGTGCCTTTTTCAACAGAGGTTTAATACGCGCTACTTTCCAGTTATGTGGAAAAGTGGCTGTAGTTAAGGAGATGTTACATATGTCTACCAAACTATCTGCCAGGATAGGGGCAAATTCATTCATGGCCCTTGGTGGTAAAGGGTCTAAAATCGATCCTGATCTAGCCTTGGCCAATAAGGCACACCTGTTCTCCCGTGATAATGGATAATTCTTCTAGGCTCGGCGCACCGGGGACTGCCTTAAGAGTCTGACTTTCATTAGAATCCTTTACTGCCCAAAGGAGCAATATATGGTGTCAATCGTATTAGTAAAGTGAGATGCCATATGATCACAGAATTCCTGTGTTGCCGGCGGGAGCGGGTTGTTGGCCCACGGACTTGTAAACTCTCTTAGAATTGTAAAAAGCTCCAGTGACGAGTCTTTGGCCTCCATGATCCGGGTGCCTAGATGAGCTCTCCTGGCTGCATTGCAGCTGTTTAGATAAGTTCTATGGGCCTTACGAAAACAGCGTTCAGCAGCTACCGATTTGGACTTTCATCATCTTCTTTCTAGTGATCTACATAAGGCCTTCTCCTTTTTAGTGTGGCTGTGTACCATGGGGCAGGGGCTACTCTGGCCTGGGTTCTTACCATCTTCACAAGTGCAATCACATCAAGAGCCTCTGTCATCGAGGCCTCAAATAGCTCTAACGCCACATTACAGTCGTACTTGCTCAGCGATCCAGAAAAGGTATATAGCCTACTGAACGCTGAGGCTGTTACCTCTTTCCAGGCTCTACGTGGTTCTATGCGAGGTTGCGGACGTACAGATGACTTCAGCGGAGTCCAGTAGAAACGTAGTGCTATGTGGTCTGTCCAATCTACCTCTAATGGGGGTCTACTCTTAGGTCTGATATATTAGAAAAGATAGTATCCAATACATGACCTGCCAGGTGGGTTGGGTTGGTTACTCTGGAGAAAAGCTCCAAGGATTCCATGGCTGCAAGCGGACTTGCCGAATCATCATTCTATGAGCCTCCAAATGGTGGTTAAAATCCCCTTCTGATAAAAATGTAGTTGCCTGCAGTGTGAAAGGGGCCAACCTTTCCAAAAGAGATATGCAAAGTTCTCTTTTATTACCTCCCGAAGGATGGTAGACTAGCGCCCCTGTCAATTCAGTAATGTTTGCTTGCTGCACTCTAAAAATCATTAGCTCTAGATTGTGGGAAGAGACCGTGTCCAAGGTCCAAGGCATGGGTAAATGCAAGAAGAACAATTGATGGACTGAATGCAGAACAATTTCAAACATTCACCCCCAGTACAGAGATCTGGGCCTAAGTCCATCGTTTTTTTGCTCACCATGCCATTCCACCTGGGACCCAGCCATAAGCAAATCAGCCTTGTCCTTGCTCACCATGGGAACAGTCCAGCCCCAAAGGCTTAGGGAGCCTGTGCAACCTAATATGACACTATTTACCCACTAAAACTGAAGGTCAGGAGGCCATTTTGTGCTTGCTTTAGAGTCCACAGCACCATTGCTACGCCACTGTAATGTACGACCACAACAATAGAGAGAAGTCTTCACCTGAGGAGGGCACTCCCTGGCATTAGAAGCCTTCACCTGAGCAGGGCACTTCCATTGCACTAGGGCAAAGAATGTCCAAACCTTGGAATCACTTTACACTGCAAAATGGAGAAAGTGTTGCACTGGTATTAGGGCACGTAGACTGTCTTGAGAAGAAGGCTGGGGCGATACTGACACAGAGAAATGCCCCGACACTGGAGACACAACACTGAGTCACAGCATAGGGAAAATAATACATTTACAGGTGGATGGAGAGACATTAATGGCCAGATGTAGGTAAATTCAATTTAGCGAGACCTTAATAGCAAATTTTACCAAATCGCTATTAAGGACTCTCTAAATTGAATGTAGGTAGGAATCGCTAAAATATTAGAGATTCCTTAAAATTCCTTAATAACGAATCGCAAATTGAGATTTGTTAATAAGGAATACCTACCCATTTATTCCTATGGGCTAGGAGGCCCATAGGAATGAATGGGAAGATATTCACTATTTGCGATTCGGTGATAAAGAATCGCAAATAGCGGGAGCTATTTCAAGGGTGCCATGGTGTCAAAGTACACCCTGTTGCACCCCTGAAATGTGCATGTGTGCACATGTGGCTCACATACATGCCCTAAGGGCATGAATGTATGCCACAAGGCACTTTATAAAAAACAAAAAAGTGCTTTTTTACAGGGAATCGCTAATTACTACCAACTTGAAGTTGGTGGTAATTAGCGATTCCTTAAGCCGAAAGTGCACTTTCTTTTGTGCTATCTACATTGCATTTAAGGAATTGCAATTAGCAATTCCTTAAATGCAAGAGCAAAATAAGGTATTACAAATTTTGCGATTCCTTATTTTGCTAGTAGGTTAAAATTCACCTACATTGCTCTCAGCCAAATACCGGTCGGTAACGCAGAAATTTGCAGAATTTCCGCGTTTCCGCTCGGTATTTAGCCACCTGTCTGAAAAAAAGTCAAAAGGGCTCCTTAAGAGACCATCGCAGGTGCTGGCACAACCAGGATTCCTGAAAGCTATTTATTCCACCTCATGCCTCTTTTACACCCTACCTTACACTTCATGTCTCTTCATCTCAGCCTTGTAAGTTTATTTTCATAGCTGCTTTCTCTAGTTGTCACTTATTGCTATGTCTGCTTTTTTGGCCCCTTTCTACCCTTTCCTCTCCAGCTCTGAATTAATGTCTGATTATGAACGATAACTCCTGGTGCCCAAAATTAGATGGCCGTGCCACCACCTATGTTCACCACCTGCTAGTACGGGCAGGGCCATCTTAGCAGCATTATAGGCCCCTGGGCACAGCAGTGCACTGGGCCCTGCCTACACAACCACTCACAAGAATAATAATGTTTGACGATTTTTCTTTTTTTATTCTGGTCTGCATGGGGCCCTTATGCTTTTGGGGCTTCCGGGCAACTTCTCAGTGTGCCCATGAGTTGAGACGGCACAGGGTACCGGCACAAATAAAGCACTGGATGCATGCAGGCAGCAGGAGGTATTAACTAGAGATTACCTGGAAAAATGGTGTGGGCTCCATATCTGAGCTGACTGCCCCCACAGTCGTCCCTGATTCCTCCCCTACCAGGCAAACATTGGGTCTACAGGTACCATGACCTAAGTCTTAGATGTCGAGTTTTTCTGGGCCTGAGGCAGGGTCACCACATCTGACCACCCACACCTCCTAATTTCTGGTTGGAAGGTGAGAAGAGGTACCATGCTTTATGGCCATCATGTTTTGCACAAGATCACACAGTGTGGTCAAGTGGAGAAGTTAAAATTAAAATGTAGGTCTCTATTACTACAAGTACAGTTGCTTGACCGCACCTCGTTCTCCACAGTGTAAATATTAATGCATCCATTTCCCAAATAAATACTGAATTTACCCCTCAGTTAGATGCTGAGTTAGAGCTAGACTACACTGAACTACACCTGTTTCTTCTCCTTGTTTGAATATTTGGGGGTTGTGATTTTCAGCAGGTTTAGACTTTTTATTTTATTTTTTCCAGAAGGTGTTGTTTCTTCATGCAGTGCTGTGAAATTTAAACCTAATCTGGCTCTTCTTGCAGAGAGGCGCAGATCATAATCTTCCTCAAAAAAGCATCCTGTACTGAAGCCAGAAATCCACAATGTATGTGGCGGCCAGCGGTGCCAGCATCAGTCTTTCGAAGGAGAAAGGGATATATCTTACTCCAGCCCACCAAGATGGCGGCGTGGCTAAGGACAACTGCAATGTCAGACACAGCGGGGACAAACCTCACTCCCACAGTGAGATAAGGTTCTCTCTGCAAGAATGAAAACATAACATCAATATTTCAGATTTTAATCTAAAAGGCACGTTGTCACACTGCACGCAGACTCTTTAATGCTGGCCGTGCGCTGTCTACAGCCTGGGAGGTATTTATGGGGCAAACCTGAGAAAGGTCATCTGTGACTTTAAAGAGCTGTCGGAAAAATGGAACAAAGGTTTGCAGGTTTGAGAATGCAGGTTTTCAGGCTGAGAGGTTTCCATACTAAAAAGCGTGGGGGGGGGAGGGGGAGCAAGCAGGCATGTCCCCTGTCTGCCCTTGTGTTTGCAATAGGAACTGAACCATTGACGCTGATGATCAGACAGGCGGAGACTGTCTCTGGATTTCACTGGTCAGAAAACTAGTTAGTGAAGCCGAACACCTTCCCCCAGAATTTGCTGCCCTTACTACAGTGAAAGATGAGGTGTGCAGGGTCTCCCTTATCTGAGCCGCAGTTCCAGCAGCAGTCGTTGTCTCTCAGGCCTATCGATGGTAGGCGAGCTGGTGTCCAGTATGCTTCAAATTGTATTTTTGTAACATGTAAATACCAATAAAAATAATTTAAAAAAAGAAAGCTAGTTAATAAGATATCATTATATGCAGATTATCTCCTTATGTACATCAGCAATTCCTAGACCTCACGATCTGCGACGATGGAGCTACTTGACGCCGTTGGTCACAAGTCAAAACTGAAGGTAAATCGGTCCAAGTCAATATCATACTCCGCCTATCAGAGGGAGCAGCTGGGTAATGGGCTGCAAACCACAGGATCCAAGTGGTCACAATTAGTATTAAGTATATGGAAATCCATCTCACTCATGAGGCAGAAGATGCTAGAGCCAATAATATCACCCCAGTGTTGGCGGGAGTGTGAAGCGAGACGCCAATGTGGACGTCACACCTCTCTATGATGGGTCGATTGCTCTACTAAAGACGGACACCCTCCCGGGACATTATATATACCCCAGGGTTATCCTTTCCCGATACCTAGTTCATACATGTCTGCTTTGACATCCCTGCTAGGAACCTATTTGAGGAATTACGGCCTCCCATGAGTCTCATGCGCCAACTGCAGCACATCAAACTATGATGGAGCAATGGTGGATCGCGAGGCATATTACCAAGCCGCACACCTTACTGTGGTGAATGAATGGATTTACTCCCTCTATCTGGGAGGTATCCTAGACCTGTCTTATACATCTGGGGCCCGATGTAGGTGGCTCATTACCAGTCGGTAAACCTGAAATTCGGTAAATTTCAGGTTTTCCGACCGGTATTGAGCCATTTGCTATGTAGGTGATGATTCGGTAAATACCGAATCGGTATTTACCGATTCTGTATTTACCTAAATTAATTTACCGAATCGGTAAATGGCATGTAGGAAGCACATTTAAGAGTGCTTATGTGCTTTAAGGATTCGTTATTTACCAACTATAAGTTGATGGTAAATACCAAATACCTTTGAAAATGCAAATCTGTGCATTTTCAACTGTGCCATGTGGCACACATACATGCCCTTAGGGCATGTATGTGTGCCACATGTGCACACAAGCACAATTCAGGGGTGCAACAGGGTGTCAAAGTGACACACTGGCACCCTTGAATGTGTTCTCCCTTTTACCGAATCGGTATTTACCGATTAGGTGATTCCCATTCATTCCTAAGGAATGAATGGGAATTACCGAATCGTACCGATTCGGTAATACTTACCGAATTTTTAGCTACATAGCATTTATCGATTCTAAAATACTGAATCGGTAAAATTCTGTATTCCAGAATCAGTAAATGTAGTTTACCTACATCTGGCCCCTGATCTCTGTGCAATGGGAGGAAACTCCTCCCTGCATTATTTACACTGTGCTAAGTTACCAAAGAGGGCCTCTCCAGCTGCGGGGATGCTTCCGGTAGTTTAGAGTTCATCAACTAAATGTATTGGCTGGAGGGTTACAATTGCAGATCAATCCGCGCTATGATGGGCCACGATGCTTACAGAGGTAGCCCCCCTACAGGGCTTTAAGGGATGGGACTCTCTCAGAATCTCAATGCTGGTGGATTGCGAACGACACTAAAGTTCTTTTCAGACACTCAGGAAGGAAGAACTTGTACTAGTGCACCTGCATTTTTGTCGCTATCGTCAATTTAAGTTATGCTATTGGACCACACCTTTGAAATCTGGATGAAATAACTGAGTACAGCCCCTCCTGAGTACAGCTCCCTCTGACTGGGAAAATATCTAATTTATATAGGTCTTTACATGGATGCCCAACTAACCTTCAGAGAGCACCTTTCTTCCAGAAGAGCTTCTTTGAAGGAGCTCCAGTTCGCCTTCAAACTGCTGCAAAAAAAGTTATGGAGGACATCTCTACCTACTTGCTCCTGGACATCGGTGCAAAGTTTCTCCCATCAATCACCTACGGCTCCGAACAACTGAAAGGGAGCGAAGCAACCTTACTAAACCTGGTCCAAACAACGCGCTTCAAGAGGTTACTTACCCTCCCACAACACACTTTGCATTCTCAGGTCGGACTGGAGTTTGGTCTGTTTCATCAAGGTCCAGTGAGGAGCGGAGGCTGGTCAAGTTCTTCTGTAATCTTAGATCATCTCCATTTGACTCACTAGCCCGCATGTGCTGCTTAGAAATGAGAAATTGACCCACAACAAAAACCCATGACCAATTATTCTCCAGCAGGCCAAGTTAGGAGAGCTACAACTCAAACATGGAATTCTCTGCCTTCAAATGAGCAACTAACAAGGTTGTAACATTGGAATCTTGGACCATTGACAAGGCAGAGCTCGTCCATAAACGATACGCGTGAGTAGTTTTGTAACCATATTCCATTTGGGGCCCCCAAACATATTTGACCACCTATTTGTCCGCGGCCTTAAAACACGCCATGGTGCTCCTACTTCTTTGTGATTTTTTCATCAAAGGACCCAGTACCCACTTGAATGCAGTTTTGGTCAAACAGCCATTGCTGTGTATGTGATTACAGCCAAGAAAGCACGCTCCGCCTAATCGGAGTGTGCCCTGACCTTTTATCCCTCAGGAGGAAATTGGTACCCAAATGCTGCAGGCCCCCAAATCAGGTCTTGCGGCCCCTCAGTAATGACACTTTTTAACAGGCACTCCATCCCGTTATCAAGCAAGACAACCTTTTTCCTGCTTTCGGCATTTAAGAAGCTCTCAAAGATAACATCCCACGACCTTAACTAAAATTGAGTATAGACAAAAGGGCTGAAAATGGAAACAGCCAAGGCCTAAAATCGAGAAAGCCCAGCACTTTAGATTTTTAGAACGCTTTAGCACTCCACTGGCGGACCCTTTAAGTGCCTAGGCTAATTTCCTTTCCAGCTCCCCTTGTAACAGTGGTCTGGTGAACCCTATTTACCAGATGCACTTCACCCGATAATCAGAACAGGGCAATTTGCATATTATTGGTACATTAAGCCTAGTATTTAGTCAGTCCAATTTTAATTTCACCTTTTGCTTTAATTGAGAATGTTTGTGCCATTCTATGTGTACTCGGGGCTGACTTGTTTTAATTCGATCACTCGTTTTAGTTTCCTAATAAATATTCATTTGTACATAGCAATGATTTTCATTAATTTAGCAATAACGAACATTACTTATTTACGTACTAATTGATATAACACTTTAATCATTTATTACCCAAATACATTCCGTGAAATAACGGGAAAAATGGCAGACAGATATTGGTTCACTTCAGGAGGAAAGGGTGTTTGCTCTTATGGGGCCAATGGAGGCTTTCATCACTAACAGGCTCTATTTATCCGGCTTAAACATCTCCCTTCCTCCCACATACACAAGAGAAAACCCTCCCCTAGCTTGGTGAAATAGATGCGATGTATGCCTAGATGTAGCTAACTGGGAACCCTATTTTGGGGGCTCCCACGAACAGGGGGGCATATTACCAACAAGTAGCGATAATTATCGCTAAATAGGCTTAGTGACGATTTTTTCATCGCTGCCTATCGCTGGACATGTTAGCAGAGAAAACATGCTATTAGCAACGTTTTTCTCCATTGTCCTAAAATATCCAGCGATAGCGGCGAAATGCGTGAATATCGCTGAGAATACAACGATATCCACGCATTAGCGACTAAATGCTCTTAGCCATGTTATCCACCTCCCATTGGATAACATGGCTAAGAACTGGTCTGAGCAGGCGTTAGTTTTTGGCGATAGCGGAAATATTTCCATCGCTATGCCTGCCTTGCTAATAGGAGATAGCGATGTTAGCGACTGCTTTCAGTCGCTAACAGGTTGGGTATGCCCACTTTGCATGTCATTAGCGATAAACATCGCTGACATGCAATGCGAGCCCCAAACCGCTCGCTATCGCCTAAAAGCTGTCGCTAACATCAGTTAGCGACAGCTTGCTAATAGGGCAATAGAATTATCGCCGCTTAGCGTCCAAAAACGGCCGCTAAATCGGCGATAATTGCCTATCGCCCCCCTTGGTAATATGCCCCTTGATTATTAATGACCATCTCTCGCATACACATCTGTGGCAACATGTATACTGTGGTCAGAATATAGGTGTGAAAGTACAATCCGTTGCATACGACCTGGTTTCTGGAGAATTATTTTTAGCAGTCGTCATCTGTGGTCAGTATGTGTTGTGCTCACGAGTTCATGCTCTGTGCCTTTGCTTTCTTTGTACAGTTTGTGAATATTATGTAAAGATTTCATTTAAAAAGAGTCTTCCAGACAGAACATACTCAATGAGAATGGCTCCACTCTATTATTGGTTGACATATTGGCGGGTGAAGTTCCCAGGGACCTGAGATTCTGTTCACGTGCTCCAATGACACCCAAACACTTTTAAGGGCGGATTCCAACCTGAACACAGAATTTAACGTATTTGTGATTGCCTTAAATCGAAGGATAGTTGAGTGTGTCTGAGTAACTAAATTGTTAATGAAATCAACCTGAACTCTGGCTTATTGCCTTAAGGCATTTTGTATGATTATTGCTTTAGAGAGCTAAGTGAATCCCAGAAACAAAAATAGTCAGAAATGTCAGGTTTCGAACAGAGTCCCAATTAACTATGTTCCAATGGGTGAGTGCTGTCAGGAAGGCGGGCTTCTACCAGCCACGTTTCTAGATCCAAGGGCTCCATCATTCTCTTTACGTAGCCCCGTAACGTAACGCTTATGAGGGGAAACATCCAGTACCACGAGGGCATTGCATCGCAATGCCTTTACATCGCTGGTATTACAACGCAAGTCGTTACAACGACTTGCCCTGGATGGCGCTATAACCTAAGAAATAGTATGATTTACTATTCCAACACCTACCCTACTGTACGTAGACTGGTGTTGGAATAGTAAATCATACTATTCCTAAATCCGGCGCCCTCCAATGCAAGTCGTTGTAGCGAATTGCGTTGTAAAAACTGCGATGTAATGTTCCGCAATCATTTTGATCGCGTTGTATTGGTCACATATTCGCTTATGAGTGCATTACTATCGGCTCAGACTGATTACTGTAATGCAACATATTTGGGACTCCCGAAGATAACAGTTTATGCGCTGAAAGTTATTCAACATGTGGCAGCGACAGGGCACTTAACTAGGCCTGGGTGGAGTTTGCAGGGTTCCGCTATGCGGAACTCCTCGAAGTGATAAAAAAAACTCAGCCACGCTACTTGAAGTTCTGCAAGCAGTGAAGTACAATACATTGCGCTCCTCATGCTGACTTTTAGAGCCGGGTGTTTGCTCTGAACTGTAAAATCAGCATAAATGGCACTAGGCGCAGCCCAAGAGGGCGCTGCTTCTTTCTGCCATACGAGTAGATTTTTTACTCGAGTGACAGCTTCCTCAACGCGAGTGGAAGGTTTCTCAACGCATGCAGTAGCGACCAGCAACGACTAACTGCTTTGAGAAATCTTGCTGGGAGGCCGTCTGGAGTAAGATTTCCCTTGCTCACACTCACCAACTTAACATTGGCGAGCCGTGGGAGAAGAACATTGTTTTTCGGAACTTCGAGCTCCATGTGGAGCTCGAAGTTGGAAAAACTCCACAAACTCTGTGAGCGGAGCGAAATTTCACGCCCGTGCCTACTCCTAACACTCCAGTGATGGGATCATGCCACCAGGTATGGCAGCACTTGATGGCCCATCAGAACCTGTAGTATCCCTTTTCAAAAAGTCACTGATAGCCAGAAAAGCCTACTCCACACCCTCAGTTTAACTAGTAGAATTCCATAATATAAACTGTACCCTCCAGACATGCTAGAAGCTTTTGCTGGGAACTGGAGAAAACTTCAAGGCGCCTGTCTGATGAGAAGCACCTCGTTACTAGGAAGATATGTAATTGGTCGAAAGATAAAACATAGTGTTTAGTACCGCCTTGTGGTCCTTCTGGTAGCTGCATCAAAAAGGAATGTTTCAGGGCCTTATTATGAGGTTGTCGTTCCGACTGCCGAACCTGCGGTCGATAAAGAGCGCAGCACCAGCAGTCTTCTGACTGCCGTATTATGAGTGGGCTGCAGGACCAGCGGTGTGCCGGCGGCGGTCTTGCGGCGTATGCATGCTTCAGCTCACTGAGTGAGCCTATAGCCAATGCAGTCACACTACAGCACCAGCACTGTCATACAAGCACTGTTGGCATGAACCATGTCATGCATGGCACACAGTGCACGCACAACAGTGCAGGCTTATTGGGGCACAACATGTGCCCCCGGCTACTTTACCCAATAAGCTACAACGCCCAGGGGCCCTGTTAGGGCCGGGGAACATCCATTACGACGCGGTGTTTACATCGCACTACCATTACAACAATGGTTTTACAACGCAAGTCGTTACCACGACTTGCGCTGGAGGGCGCTCTAGGCTAAGGAATAGTAGATTTACTATTCCAACACCTTCCCTACTGTACGTAGGCTGGTGTTGGAATAGTAAATCTTACTATTCCTAATTCCAGCACCCTACAGCGCAAGTCGTGGTAACGACTTGCGTTGTAAAACCAGCGTTGTAATGGTAGTGCGGTGTAAACACCACGTTGTATTAACATACAAACGTTAGGGCCTTCTCCTTTCCTTTCCATCAGCTCTTTCATGGCAGAATCCCTGCCATGAGAAGGCTACGGGAAAGGCAACTGGTAATATGGAAGGCGATGGCAGGATCAGTAGTGTTGAAGCGGGCTGGTTGCAGTCTGACCGCAGCACTTGTTTAATTCGGCAGTCGGACAACTGAGGTCGCAGCGGTCAGACTGCAACCACGTATTTGGCGGTCTCAGAACCGCCAAACTCGTAATAAGACCCTCAGTATTTAAAACATGTAGTGACAGGAGGGCGGTGCCCAAAATAACTTGGGTCTGGGAGAAAGAGCTTTGCACCCAATTCTGGTAGCCCATGTGACCACATTCAGTAAATTTTGACTTGTTGGGAGGACGATTTCTTTGACCACAGACAAACTGCTGTACACCTAAAACTTCCAAGCTGCAGAGAATCAACTTTACAATAAATGCCTGCAACAAATTAAGAACTTATTACCTTAGACAGAATTTGGTAGTCTAGTCTCATAGTGCCATGATGCCTGTGTGTTGTACTTTATAATATCATACACTACATTACAAATCATCCTCAGGAAATCCTCAGGAAAGGCAGAATTGGTGGAAGCACAGACCAGGGCAAGAAAGACTCTGCTCTTGTCGAGAACAAAGGCTGTGAAACAGAAGAGTCATTTTGCCCAGAATATTAGTCAGGGAGCAATACCAGGAGATTCTGTCGTCAAAGAGTAATTGTGTCCAGAGGCTGGTAGGGCAGTTAAGTGGGAAGGGTCCAGCAGGTCTAGTGAGCTAAAGTCTCCAAGTTTTGTTTAAACTGCAGCTCCTTTTCCTCAAAACATGTATCCAGTTAAAAGATGAAAGCATTCTTGGGACTTCTCGGGTCCTCACCATGTACTGGTCTTCATGTCTTTAAACTCTCAGAATTTAACTCTGTAGGCACCAGTAGCCAAGGATAACGTTTCACAAAAATGTCAATGATGCTAAAAGTTTGACCATAGCAAAAACAACAAGTGATGGACTGAATGTGGATCAATGTCACACACTCCCCCAGTCAAAAGATCTGTGGTGTGGAGTGCAAAAAAACGATGGATTTGGGCCCAGATCTTTTGACTGGGGGAGTGTGTGACATTGATCCACATTGAGTCCATCACTTGTTGTTTTTTGCAATTGCCGCCCTAAGTGCGCTGGGGATGCCCAGACGTGGGTCCCAGGCACTCCACACCACTTGGAGTCAAGCTAGCCGGGCTGAAGAGAGGTGTTACCTCGAAACCGGTCCGGTCCTCGGATGCTTGATTCCGGTCTGGGAAAGATATGGCTGTTGTAGTTCGGACTGGACTGTTCCCATGGGGCAACAGGGTCAGAGCTGATTTGCATAAAGCCATTATCTGACCCAGGGTGGTGTGGAGTGCAAAAAAACGATGGATTTGGGCCCAGATCTTTTGACTGGGGGAGTGTGTGACATTGATCCACATTGAGTCCATCACTTGTTGTTTTTTGCAATTGCCGCCCTAAGTGCGCTGGGGATGCCCAGACGTGGGTCCCAGGCACTCCACACCACTTGGAGTCAAGCTAGCCGGGCTGAAGAGAGGTGTTACCTCGAAACCGGTCCGGTCCTCGGATGCTTGATTCCGGTCTGGGAAAGATATGGCTGTTGTAGTTCGGACTGGACTGTTCCCATAAATGTAAATGTAAATGTGGGATACTTGTAAAGCGCACTGTTACTCTACCCGAGTGTCCTGGCGCTGTAGACCGCTGGGGAACCCGTCCTGGTTTTCCCTGTGAGATGGTCCCTTTCTGGGTATCTCCAGGGTGAAACCAGGCATCCCCGGCGTCTGTGGGGGGCCGTTGTAGAGATGAGGCAAGCTTAATGCCCAGAGTTACCAAGTGTGTTCCCTGGTTAGAGTAGACACTGAGGCGAGAATTATCGAGTCCGTTGACCCTGGTCCACGACCCTGCCGTGTCGGGAATTGAACCCTGGTCTCGGGCCGTTCTCTGCTTACAGGTCTGCCGCCTCTAACCAGTGAGCCACACCTCTCCACATGGGGCAACAGGGTCAGAGCTGATTTGCATAAAGCCATTATCTGACCCAGGGTGGTGTGGAGTGCAAAAAAACGATGGATTTGGGCCCAGATCTTTTGACTGGGGGAGTGTGTGACATTGATCCACATTGAGTCCATCACTTGTTGTTTTTTGCAATTGCCGCCCTAAGTGCGCTGGGGATGCCCAGACGTGGGTCCCAGGCACTCCACACCACTTGGAGTCAAGCTAGCCGGGCTGAAGAGAGGTGTTACCTCGAAACCGGTCCGGTCCTCGGATGCTTGATTCCGTCTGGGAAAGATATGGCTGTTGTAGTTCGGACTGGACTGTTCCCATGGGGCAACAGGGTCAGAGCTGATTTGCATAAAGCCATTATCTGACCCAGGGTGGTGTGGAGTGCAAAAAAACGATGGATTTGGGCCCAGATCTTTTGACTGGGGGAGTGTGTGACATTGATCCACATTGAGTCCATCACTTGTTGTTTTTTGCAATTGCCGCCCTAAGTGCGCTGGGGATGCCCAGACGTGGGTCCCAGGCACTCCACACCACTTGGAGTCAAGCTAGCCGGGCTGAAGAGAGGTGTTACCTCGAAACCGGTCCGGTCCTCGGATGCTTGATTCCGGTCTGGGAAAGATATGGCTGTTGTAGTTCGGACTGGACTGTTCCCATGGGGCAACAGGGTCAGAGCTGATTTGCATAAAGCCATTATCTGACCCAGGGTGGTGTGGAGTGCAAAAAAACGATGGATTTGGGCCCAGATCTTTTGACTGGGGGAGTGTGTGACATTGATCCACATTGAGTCCATCACTTGTTGTTTTTTGCAATTGCCGCCCTAAGTGCGCTGGGGATGCCCAGACGTGGGTCCCAGGCACTCCACACCACTTGGAGTCAAGCTAGCCGGGCTGAAGAGAGGTGTTACCTCGAAACCGGTCCGGTCCTCGGATGCTTGATTCCGGTCTGGGAAAGATATGGCTGTTGTAGTTCGGACTGGACTGTTCCCATGGGGCAACAGGGTCAGAGCTGATTTGCATAAAGCCATTATCTGACCCAGGGTGGTGTGGAGTGCAAAAAAACGATGGATTTGGGCCCAGATCTTTTGACTGGGGGAGTGTGTGACATTGATCCACATTGAGTCCATCACTTGTTGTTTTTTGCAATTGCCGCCCTAAGTGCGCTGGGGATGCCCAGACGTGGGTCCCAGGCACTCCACACCACTTGGAGTCAAGCTAGCCGGGCTGAAGAGAGGTGTTACCTCGAAACCGGTCCGGTCCTCGGATGCTTGATTCCGGTCTGGGAAAGATATGGCTGTTGTAGTTCGGACTGGACTGTTCCCATGGGGCAACAGGGTCAGAGCTGATTTGCATAAAGCCATTATCTGACCCAGGGTGGTGTGGAGTGCAAAAAAACGATGGATTTGGGCCCAGATCTTTTGACTGGGGGAGTGTGTGACATTGATCCACATTGAGTCCATCACTTGTTGTTTTTTGCAATTGCCGCCCTAAGTGCGCTGGGGATGCCCAGACGTGGGTCCCAGGCACTCCACACCACTTGGAGTCAAGCTAGCCGGGCTGAAGAGAGGTGTTACCTCGAAACCGGTCCGGTCCTCGGATGCTTGATTCCGGTCTGGGAAAGATATGGCTGTTGTAGTTCGGACTGGACTGTTCCCATGGGGCAACAGGGTCAGAGCTGATTTGCATAAAGCCATTATCTGACCCAGGGTGGTGTGGAGTGCAAAAAAACGATGGATTTGGGCCCAGATCTTTTGACTGGGGGAGTGTGTGACATTGATCCACATTGAGTCCATCACTTGTTGTTTTTTGCAATTGCCGCCCTAAGTGCGCTGGGGATGCTCAGACGTGGGTCCCAGGCACTCCACACCACTTGGAGTCAAGCTAGCCGGGCTGAAGAGAGGTGTTACCTCGAAACCGGTCCGGTCCTCGGATGCTTGATTCCGGTCTGGGAAAGATATGGCTGTTGTAGTTCGGACTGGACTGTTCCCATGGGGCAACAGGGTCAGAGCTGATTTGCATAAAGCCATTATCTGACCCAGGGTGGTGTGGAGTGCAAAAAAACGATGGATTTGGGCCCAGATCTTTTGACTGGGGGAGTGTGTGACATTGATCCACATTGAGTCCATCACTTGTTGTTTTTTGCAAAAGTTTGACCATAATCACTTCCTAGAAGTGGAATTAAAGGCCTTTTTCTTGATGACACTAATGGAATGCCCATCAAATAAAGTTAACAAGTGGAGAGGTGTGGTGCAGGGGCCAGGGCAGCTGACTTTGGAGCACAGGGTTCACGGTTCGATCCCTGTTCTGGTGGCATCTCAGCTCAGCACCATGTGACTCTGGGCAATAGCTCACTTAAGGGCTGAGGGCCTGGTGGCTACCAAGACACAAAGGGACTCAATGGGAAACAGATCAGCTGTACAATTCTAATTGGTTTTGCACTGCTCTTTTTAAAACAGTTGTTTAGGTCTCGTGCCTGCGATTGCAGGGGCGAAAGCCCCTGCTGTCGCAGAGCGAGTCTTTTGTAATCGTTTCAGTCTTTTTTGCTTTCAAGGACTAGGCAGAGCAGACAAGAGGCTGTTAAGCACACGCAAGCTGCCGGAATCGGATCAGATTGCGCGCATGAACACGCACTCCGATTCCGGCAGGCTCTTCACAACACATGCACAACACACATACAGCCCAACCCCCCTGCCGCGCATACACACACATACAGCCCCCCCCCCGCTGAGCATACACACACGCACACACAGAACCCCCGGCGCTTACACACACACATCTCCTACCTCATCTCAGCGTGTCTTCTCGCTCCCTTGCCCCCGCTCCTCTGGTCCGCGCGCGGCTCCTCTGTGGTGCAGTTCCGTGCTTGTTCTAAATATCCGCGGGGCGGGGAGCGGAGCGGGGGGAGTTGCGGTTCAGGGTTCTCTCATCGTCGGGGCCCGCAGCGGCAGCAGCGTTAGGACCTGCTTTCCTCGGAGTCCGTGTAGGGCGGGACTCCGCCGCCAGGCCCCGCCCCCGGTGCAGCGCCCGCCCGGGGAAGAGGACGAATAACGGACTCCAGAGCGGGCGGACCAGCAAATAGCGGACCACGAGGGCTGGGGACACCCGCAGGCTGACAGCTGCTTCACCACACCCGCGGCCAAAACAAGGAGCCGACCTCTGCCGGAGCCCAGAGGGGAGACCGCAGCCACCCGAGGTCTCAGCTGCCCAGAGACTGCTAGGTGAGGCTTAGGGACCACCCCTCCGACACTGCGATTTGAAACTAATGCTGTGCGTTTTGGGTTCGTGTTCCCTCTGGCTCTCTGCTGTGCGTGGAAGTTGCTTTGCTATGGCCCGCCCCGCCACCACTGGTTTCGTTTTAGTCAGTGCACGTGCATCACGTGGTTAAAGGCAGCAGTTTCTCCCTGGCATGAGCCGGTTGCTCTGGGAAATGTTTCAACCACGCCGTGACGCCG
This sequence comes from Lissotriton helveticus, assembly GCF_964261635.1. NCBI lineage: Eukaryota > Metazoa > Chordata > Amphibia > Caudata > Salamandridae > Lissotriton > Lissotriton helveticus. Next base: position 1,138,242,943 of record NC_136072.1, on the reverse strand, counting down.
GGTTAGTGGGTGCAAGTTGTCAAGACAGCGAGCCGGGCTACTTGGGGACACGGAGAGAGTTCTTTGGACTGTGGATTCTGACGTAAGGTAAGGTAAGCCCGGACCAGCACAATGCGGTCAGAGCGGGCACTAATATACCGGGAGTGACCGGGCAGAGTACCAAAGGAGCGGGCCGGGCAGAGCTGGCGATAGTACACCAGGACTGGTGATGACAGTCTGTCTGACTACTTTGAAAACAGAAAGCCAAAGAACGGCGACTCTGGTGTCCCCCAATTGGCAGAGAAGTTTGTGGCTGCAGGGGAATGAGGAAGTGCAGAGGGAGGGGTGTCTGGGCCATTGTCAGGAGTTGGGTAAGCCGCAGTAGGCCCTGGTTCGAGCTCCCTGTCCCTAAGGTGTGCACAGAAACCGCAGTAGCTTCTGAGGTAATGGTTCATTACTGAAAAAACAAATACTGCCTCTTATGTGTGAAGGCACGCTGCATTAAGCCCCAGTGAAGACATTGTTAAGGCATTGTCATTTACACCACAACATCACTCGGGGACACGACCCACTTCACCTTTCCACCGGCTCAATTGCAATAACTTTTATTTAAGTATTAATTATTAAAAATATTAACAGCCATTATTATCGTTAATATCAATAAATCTAAGTCACGTAAGTACAACACATATTGCGTTACAAATGCTATAGGTGTCACATTTGCAAAAGTTATAACTATTGGCATTGTCATACACAATGCCAATAACTCCAACTTTAATGTTGCAAGACCTATTGCATTGTAAATGCTTGTTTTAGATCTTGAAAGTAAGTGATGAAGCCAGCTTCCACTCAGTGTGTCCTGGCACCCGGAAGGAGTGCTCTAAAATTAAATATGAGGACCCTAGTGTCAGCACCAAAGACTGAACTTTGACCTGGGAAAGTGGCAGCACTCTTTACTGGCTTAGACAGACCTGGAAAAAACTGGAAGAGACTCTGCTTCTGTTAAGATGCAAGCCAGAGACACCCCTACAGGAACTCTGTGAAGTCTGCGAGCTGCGAACTTGGCCTGTCTCCTCAAGGAACCTGGCTGTCATCCATCTCCTCTGCCCTGGCTAATGACAGGGAGCAGCCCGGAGCTGGGATTGGCTGTGCTCCTGAAGTCGGAGGACATCTCCAGTGGCTACTAGTAAGAAATGAACAGGAACTTTCACTGACTGTCTCCATGGAGTAAGCTGTTATTTTTAGACGTGATATCATTTCAGTGGCTTATTCAATGTTTGTTATTTGGATCATCTATATTTTAATCAAAAAAGACTTTGGGCCCAATTATGATACCAGTCGCACAAGCGTCTGACTGGCATCGTTGCGGTAAAGGGACTGGCTGCCAAATTAGGTTTACACCTCCTTGGAGGCAGTCAGAAACATGGCTCTTTGCACTGAGGCTTGGGCTGTGGTCTGGAAAAGGGTCGTAGCACAAGCCCCAATGCCAAAAGGCATGTTTTTAAACACCCCTGCTCCCTTGGCAGGCACCTGTCACACGATGCAGGGAGGTTTAGGGGGGCACCACAGGTGCCCCCCAGGGCTCATTGCGGAGAGCCACAGCAGCCCTGCTAGGGGGCCCAAAAAAGCCCTTCCACCTGCCTTTTCACATTGGAAGAACTGATATGACATGGCTGGAGGAAAGGTGAATCGTAATCCCCATGGCGGTGCCTGAGAAGGCCCCGCCTCCATTGTGGAGAAGGCGATCCGACCGCCTGCCCAAGCTGTCAGTCGGTCCCTCGAGCAATGCGTTCCAACCGACTGTATCGTAATGCGGCGATCTTACCTCAGACATAGATGTTGGTGGGACCGACACCAATGGCAGCTGTTGGTGTTAGTTCACCTACGTCATAATGAGGCGCTTTGAATTTTACAAAAAAGTTTTTAAAGCATTTATTGAAAGATTTCTTGATTCAAGGCTAGTGTTGGTGCAGCTGATCTCTAATGTGAATTCTCTGCAGTTGCCTCTGCCTTGGTCCTACGCCACTAAGAGGTAGACAATGCTGCTACAAGGAACAGTGCTTGCCAGACTAGTTTTGCATCGTGGTAGGAGAGTTTGAGCCCAGAATAACCCAGACTCCTATTCAAGTCTACAAGATTCTTCTGCTTTATCGGCTTTGACATCACAGATAGGTCCAGTGACAACAAAAGAGCACCTCTCTTCATTTATTTTTTTAGAGTTTTTGTGGAGTGCTTAACCACAAATTTTCATCTCAGAGAATTAGGCGGGGGTGGAAGGGTGGCTTAGGTAACATGCAGGAGCAGAAACAATACAATAATGGAGGTGTCCACATTTCCCTATGGTAAAGTAGGGGAAACATTAAATATATAAATATTACCTACTGGCAATAGCCAGTAGGCAGCTATAGTTAGGACCATAGCTTCCATAGGAAAAGCGTTTTTTATGTTTTGATCAAAACTTTGGTGCCGCTTGACGAATCTTCATTAAAAAAATTAATAAATTCCCCTTTTTTGGTTCAGCTGCTGTGTTAAAAGCTTTGTAGTGAGCTGCCAAATGGGCGCCAAGGAAAAAGATAAATGTTTATCGAACAAAGTACTACAACAACAACAAAAAAAAAGGGGGGACCCTATTTGTGTTTTACCCATGTTATGTCTATGGCAATTTTTCATTTTTTGAATACGACTACAGACCAAACAGCTGAACGTGTTACACCAAATTTGGCATAAACCTAGATATTGGTTCTGAAAGTGTTCTTTTTATGATTTGGTGTGCATCCGTTAGTAGTTTCAGAAAAATGTAAGATTAAAATATATAGATATCTGGGAAGCGAGTCCTTACAGTGGACTCGCAGATCCTACTGTAATTTGATTGGCTGCCAACACTACAACCAGGAAGTGTTGACAGCCATTTTGGGATTAAGCTTGAAGCTGAGTCTCACAAAAAAGTTGAAAAACCCTGACCCCTAAGCCTCTTTGAGCAGTCCCAAAGGGATTCTGCTGGGTCAAAAAAGCTTTTTTTAAAAACTGTTTGGCAGGATCTGCGGATCCCGCTGCAAATAAAAAAAATGAAGCACGGGCTCCCACTCTACGTTTCTAATTGATCCCCGGGTGGGCCAGGTCCTGGGGGCATTGTAATAAAGGAGGGGCTGCGCATGGCCTCCCTCCCCTGGGTCTCATTGATGTCCTGGGGACCACCACCTCCCCGGGACTTCAGGAACGAATAATGCAGAGGGAGCACATATAGCTTCCCATGCTGCTCCGGGGACCACCACCGCCCCAGGGCTTATTTATTTAAAAATGTGGGGGGTCTTGGACCCCCACAGTCCCGGGGACCACAACTTACCAGGGCTTTAAGTTTAAAGCATGCAGGGGCTACGTGGACCCCCGCAGCCCTGGAGACCGCCACCTCCCCGGGGTTTTTCTAAAATGTAATGTGAAGGGCCATGTGGCCCCCGCATTAGCCTCGTGGACCACCACTTACCATGGGCAAAATTGAACAAGGGAGTGGAGTTGTGCAGCTCCCCTCCTGGAGCCCTAGTTGGCTCTGAGGAACACCGCCTCCTAGGGCTAGCTCCTTCTATGTCCCGGGACATAGCTTTGGCCTGGTGGGAGCTTTACCACTCCCACTAAGCCATAGCAAACTGTGCTCCACTTTGCGCAAGCGAGAGCATTTTGCTCCAGCTTGCTCAAAGCGGAGCACAATTGTTTTTACACACAGGGAGCTGCATGTCAGCAGCTCCCTATGTGTTAAAGCAATGCCGGCACCTGCAGGTCCCCATCAGTGGCAATGGGTGCCCTGGGTGGGACCAGGGAACACACAATTGAAGCCCGAAATCAGCCCGGTTGGGGGTCCCCTGCCAATATTCTTATATTTTTTAAATACAAAATAAAGATGCTGGGCCCCGGGAGACGAGGTGCCCGAGGCTGAAATTGCCCCCCCTCCCTTTCAGTTTATTTGAAAAAAAATAATTAAAGGCTGAGCCCTGGGGGATGCAGTTCCTGAGGCTGAAGTCGACCCAGGATGGGAATTGCGCTGTTGCCTCCCCGATTCAAAATAGACCTGACGCCGAGGGATGGGGTTCCTGGTGCTGAAATTGGCCAGGGAAAGGGTTGACATGTGCCCCTCTCATAAACAAAATGTAAATAAAAAAGGAAAGATCAACAAGTCACCGGGTAGTCGGCCCCCTTTCACCACCACTCTGCAAAAACGTCTCCTGGCGCACAACTGTTTGGGGAATGAAGTCCCCTCGAGTGCAGCGAGTCCTTGGGGGCCAACAAGGCCTCCTGTTAGCTCCAGTACGTCCCGAACAGTGGGATTGCTGGGAAGACATAGGAAGCCATGCCCCCTTTCACCAACACTCAGCAAAAGGGCTTCCTGGTGCACCAGTGGTTCGGGGATGAAGTCCCCTTGGCTCTAGAGGGTCAATGGGGGCCAACAAGCCTTCCTGTTGCCTCCAGTAAGTACCACACAGCGGGAATGCTAAGAGGTCTTTGGAGGCCATGCCCCCTTTCTCCACCACTCTGCAAATGCACCTACTGGCACACTGCTGAATGGGGAGATGTCCCTTTGGCTCTTAGGTATCCTTGGGAGCCAACAAGCCCTCCTGTTGACTCTAAGAAGTCCCACACAGTAAAATTGCTGATAGGTCTTCAGAGGCCATCTCCCCTTTCTCCACCACTCTGCAAACGTACCTCCTGGTGCACCGCTGGTTGGGGATGAAGTCCTCTTGGATGTTGAGGGTTCTTGGGGGTCCAGAAGCCCTCCTGCTATGTCCAGTAAGCCAGACACATCATTCATGAGAGCTGATTGGAGGGCCGGCCCCCTTTCTCCACCACTCTGCCAAAGTGACCTCTAGTTAAAAGAACATAGGAATTCACTTAAAAAATTCAAAGCTTACAGGGAAGTTATACTTAGGCTCAGATGTCACTCATACAAAACCAGTGAAATTCAGCAGTTATAATTACCTGAGCTAACTATAACTTACAATATCACAACACACGATGTAGGTAGTTATAATTAGGATGCAGTTTCCATGGGAAGAGTGTTTTTTCTTATGCCAATAGCTTTGGCATCATTTCATAAATCTTCACAAGATTTTCTGAACTAATGGCCACCGATTACAAGTGCTGTGTTGAAACCTTTGGGGTGATCTGTTAAGAGGTTGCCAAGAAAAAAGGGATCCCAAAAGGTATTTTCCCCATGTTAATTTCCATAGGAAATTTTAGACACAACTGCAGCCCGAACTGCTAAATGGAATGTCACTAAATTTGCCCAAAAAGTATCCATTGGTCCAGAAAGCGCCCTTTTTGTTAAACTGTGTAAATTTGTACTGTAGTTCTGCAGCTATTTAAATACATATTCAGTTGTATATCTAGGGATGTGGAGGATCCGTGACCTCTCCCGATCTTGTGCTGAGATATGATTGGCTGCCAAAACTTTAAACCAGGAAGTGTTGGCAGCCATCTTGTGTCTCGTTTGATCCAAGTCACAGAAAAACATTAAAAAAAAAAGAAATGGGGTGCAGGGTAAAAATACACTGACCCCCTAGGCCTCTTGGGGGGAACCTGCAGGGCCAAAACAGCATCTTCTTTTAAATGAGCGGGAGTTGCGCTGGATCCACCACTGTGCAAATGCACCTCCTGGGGCACTATTGGTTGGGGGTGAAGAATACTATACCCCTGCTCCCTTTCTCCACCACTCTGCAAACATGAATACTAGTTAAAAAGCCTTATAAATTCAATTTAAAAAACAAAGGTTACAGGATTGTTATACTGATGAAGAGAATGTTTAAAATTCATCGAAATCTACTTAAAAAAAGATTACAGGGATTTTATAGTTAGCAAATAGAATTGAAAAAACCTTAGAAATTCACTGAAAAAATCAAAGGTTACAGGGATGTTATAGTAAGGCTCAGATTTCACTTCTACATAACCAGCATCTCGCTCTCCCACACAGCTACTCACACAACCACCTGTGCACCCATACAGCCACTCACACACCCATACATACAAGGATATATACAGTCACACAACCACTCACATGATTTATATTAAAAGAAGTATCACTCATTAGTACACCTAGTATACTACTTTAACTTTTGTAGTACTTTGGAATATATGTTTAACAGTCATAAGCACCTACAAAATAATTACACTCACTCAATGGTGTCATTTAAGATGTCATCAGTGATGTCATCAGTGACGTCACTGACAATGTCATGAGTGATGTAATTTGTGAGGGCATATGTTATAGTTGCCTTAGGTAATTAATTATAACTGCAAATTTCACTGGTTTTGTACGAGGGAAATCTGAGCCTAACTATAACATCCCTGTAACCTGTTTTTGTAGTGAATTTTGAAAGTTTTTTTTGTTCTTTGTGCTAACTATAACGTCCCTGTAACCTTTGGTTTTTCAGTGAAAAAAAGAATATATATATGATACCACAGACCCTACCACTGAGATTTAGAATGATACCCCGGACCCTACCACTGAGCCTTGGATTGATATGACAGACCCTACCGCTGGGCTTTAGAATGATAGCCAAGACCCTACCACTGAGCTTTAGAATGATAACCCAGACCCTACAACTAAGTCATGGGCTGATGCCATAGACCCTACCACTGAGCTTTAGAATGATAGCCCAGGCCCTATCACTGAGCCTGTGGCTGACAGCACAGACCCTCCCACTGAGCCTTGTACTGAAACCACAGACCCTACCAATGAGCCTTGGGCACATACCACAGACCCTACCACTGAGCCTTAGGCACATACCACAGACCCTACCACTGAGCCTTGGGCTGACAGCACAGACACTACCACTGAGCCTTGTACTGATACCACAGACCCTACCACTGAGCCTTGTACTGATACCACAGACCCTACCACTGAGCCTTGGGCTGGCAGCACAAACCCTACTATTGTTCCACTGGGCACACTAAATGAACCTTCTGATCGGGTCTTGGTCTGGAAGCACACCCTGCCCCTGAGCTTTGGCTTGGCAGCACAGATTCTACTATAGAGATTTAGAGCACTAAGCACAGACAAGTAACACACCACCAGCTTCAAGCATAGAAGGGATGGGGCACAGGGCACTATTGTGCCACATTTTTTGCCTGACTGTCTATGTTTGCACTGAACACTATTTGGTGTGAATCAAAGAACCATTAAGACCTTGTTTATGGAACAGTGTTTCCCTCCATAGTTGAGCTGACAGCCGCAAATTGTATTCATTATAAAGTAAAACGATTTCTGAATGTTCTCTTGCCACTCTCTGCTGAAATATGCAAACTGATGTGAGATTCAATCTCTGTCAATAACTATCACCCACGTTGGCCCTTCTCCGCTGTGCTGTATATTTTTTGGAAGTCACAGACAACCTGAATATTCACTCCAGAGTGCTGGCTATCGGTTGACCTGATTATTAGTCTAGGTGACAGGGTAATGTGGGGAGGGGCTCAGAAACATCTATAGTAAATGAAAGATTACTATAGCCTTACAGCGCGCTGTAACGGGCTATACCGGCTATTAAAGGCCCACTGCAGCGTTAAAGGCCCGAGCCAAAGGCGAAGGGACTTTAACAAGGTAGCAGGACTTTAATAGCCGGTATAGCCCTGCTACGAAGGGCTATGAAGCTATTAGCTGAAAAGATAGAAAGTCCCTATGCACAGAGAGCATAAATTCTCAAACTAACAGAAAAGATGTCCATGCCATACTATTTGTTAACCCACTGTGAAGTCTAAACAGATCAGAGAAACAACTTGTTTGCTTATTTATACCAAGGTATATTTTTACATTTTATTAGGTACACTACATATTAAAAATAGATTGCTAAACACCAAAAAACAGATTAAAATCAACTGTTAAATTTCAAAAAATGAAAAAACATAAAGGCATTACATTATACAGGTTACATTATTCATAAAAAGTAGTTTATCAGATCACAATATTCATACAAAGTAGTTTGTCGACGCAGCGTTTCGGTATATTAAAAAAATTCTTACACCTTGTTCAGGACAGTTTCTCAAAAAGCAAATACTTTCGGAGATTTTCTTATATAAGACTGAAAGGGTAGATATGATGATGAGCCCTTCATTGGATGTGTGCTAGAATCAGCTACTCACATCTAGGGGTTCTGGTCATAGTCAGATTATAGTTATGGTTTCTTTGTTCATGAGTGTGATTGGTAATTAATAGCCAATCGTAATGCAGATTGACGGCCTCCCTGCTCCCTCTGTCATGAAATCGACATATGTCACACTCCTAGTGTACAATTAAGAAGTACCATATGCTGTTTGAAATAAGCAGTATTATAATTAAGGCTGCGGCAATAGATACCATTGTTTGATCTTCAATTGATTTTATTCTGAATCTATCCATAAAGAACGGTGGCTCCCCTGGATGAACAAAGAAACCATAACTATAATCTGAGTATGACCAGAACCCCTAGATGTGAGTATCTGATTCTAGCACACATCCAACGAAGGGCTCATCATCATATCTACCCTTTCAGTCTTATATAACAAAATCTCTTAAAGTATTCGCTTTTTGAGAAACTGTCCTGACGAAGGTGTAAGAATTTTTTAAATATACCGAAACGCTGCGTCGACAAACTACTTTGTATGAATATTGTGATCTGATAAACTACTTTTTATGAATAATGTAACCTGTATAATGTAATGCCTTTATGTTATTTGATGTTTTGAAATTTAACAGTTGATTTCAATCTATTTTTTATTGTTTAGCAATCTATTTTTAATATGTAGTGTACCTACTAAAATGTAAAAATATACCTTGGTATAAATAAGCAAACAAGTTGTTTCTCTGATCTGTTTAGACTTCACAGTGGGTTAATAAATAGTATAGCATTGACATCTTTTTCTGTTAGTTTGAGAATTTATGCTCTCTGTGCATAGGGACTTTCTATCTTTTCAGCTTACTCTTCCCCTATCCCTGATCGGATTTATTAGGGGTCCTCTTTCTGTTATTGCTTTATAAAGCTATTGGAACATTCTGGCACTAGAGGGCAGAATGTTCTAACAAATTAAACAAAGCCGTCAGGGAGCGCCAGGGGATTGAATTCCCTTCCGGCTCCGTGAAGCCTTTGTTCACAGCCACAAAGAAGCATTGGAATGTTGGAGCTCCGGGCTTATACCAGCCATTGTAAACCCAGAGCACTCCATTGTTTTCAATGGAGCGTCCAACATTCCAATGTTCTAATTATTCCTAATCTTCATTCCTCAGAGTTTGTCTTCGTCACCACAACGTATACTTTATGAGGTTCTGGTTCATGTATGAGACAGCAATCCCAGTTATAATGTATTCAATGAACATACAAGGCTGACTAGGGCACTTGCAGGAGAGGGAATCCATAGATCACCCTGCTCAGTCTGCAATGTCGAGGACTGAACCACGGATTATACACCTGTGAGAAGCAATACAGCACCCATGGATCTTTACCGAATTGCAGAAGCAACAATCAACCGTGTACGGTCAGGAAATCCCGATTCCCCAAAAGCAACTTGTTGTCCCCAAGTGATAATTATGTGCAAGCATTTAGCAGGCTTCGCTAGCCCCTGTCTGGGACAGTGCCTGGTTCCCGACCAGGCCTAGCCTTTCGAGCCCAGCTCCAGCGCTGTCACAAGGGTCCTCACCTCAACCTCCTTCTCTCTCTCTCTCTCTCTCTCTCTCTCTCTCTCTCTCTCTCTCTCTCTCTCTCTCTCTCTCTCTTCCTCTCCCTAACTCTCTCTATCCCTCTCTTTCTTCTTAGACCTTCTCCTCTCTTGCATTCCTGCTATCTCTCGCTCCCCCACTCTCTGCTTTATTCCATCTTGATCCCCTTTTGGTTCTTTGTACAATTCTCGGCCTGTTGTTCTCTGCTCTTTTGCCACTTTATTCCTCATGCTCATTTATGCTTTGACCTTTCTTTGCCTTCTCCCTTATTCGTTGGCTCTTGTTAGCCTTCTTACTCATTCTCTGCTATTTTCTCTTGACTTTCGAACTCTTCCTTTACTGCTTCTTCTGGACTTTCTTACTTATTCTTTGCCACTTTTTTTTCTTTATTTTCTCACTCATTCTTTGCTGCATTTTCTTGATTTTCTCACTCACTGCTCGCCTTTTTTTGCCTCTAACTCACTCTTTATCATATTTCCATTGTCAATGTAACAAGTCTCTCATTGCCTCTCTTGCTTTTTTTTTTTAATCTCGTACTCTCTTAAGCGCTTCTGCTGCTCCAACCTCCTTTTTCACGCTCTTTGCTCTCCTTCGCACCCTTTTCCACCTGCAGCAGCCATTCTTGCCTCTCCTCCCAGGCTCCCTTCCTGCACCCAGCCCCTCGCTCCAGCCCCACCCATTGCCCTGTAGCCCCTCCCCATCCCATTCCTGATGGCGGCTGCAGTGTGGACATGGCTGTGGGTGAGCCGCATGTACACTGAAGGTGCACCAAAGACAAGCCCGCATGCACCCAGCACCAGGATCCCTGGTCCTCACCCCAGCCACCACTCTGCCTTCCCCGTCCATACTCTGCCACAAACCTCCTCACCCTGAATCCCGAGCACACCTCCAGGGGTTGTCGCCTAGCCTCACCTATCGACTTTCTTTTTGTGTTGAAATTTTCTATTGAATTCTGCAATAAAATACATAGTAAATATCAATTTCATAAAACAGCAGAGCAATAAAAATAGAAACCAATAATATTATGAGAAATATAATATATAGGTAACGTGAATAAGGTAAATAAGAAAACCTTATTTGCTAAATATTAAAAAAGAATAATGAATTGATAGATTATGAAATTTACTCCTAGTAATAGAGATAAGGAAAAAGTTAACAGTACATGCTCTGCAGTCTGTTATAAAATAACAATACAAAAGGTATTAATGTATCTTATATGTAAGCAACGGAATGACTAAATAAATATAATCAAGATTAAAAGAAAGAAAAGAAAAAATGAAAAATAGAAGAAAAAAGCGCCTATCGACTTTCAAGGAGTGTTTTCCTGCATCAAAAGCCACATACCTTGTGCTCTCACCCCACACCCTCCATGCCCCCCAAACCCTTTCTACCTGACGCACACTACACTGAAGGCCTTACCCCCTATATCCCACTCCACACGCCTGTCCGGCCTCTTCCCCAATACTTGTTACCTTGCTAGACTCACCGCTCAAATCTGGGATCTCCTTCACGACCTCTCACCAGACCTGATATTCCTGCGTCAAACCCTGCCTGACCCTACATCGTCAGGCCCCTTCATCTCTACAGAAAAACCAACATGATAGAAGATCTTCAGAATGGGTGGGATGAAAGGGCTGCTGCCCTTGCCGTTGCCAAGATATGCACCCTGCAACATTGGTGTCCCCCGCAGCTGCCAATGCACGAGGAATGGCTCAGGGCCATGTATAAAACTGCCTCCTGTGAATGAATAATCTACAACTTGATGGACAAAGCTGGCTTGTTTCTCCTTATATGGTCCTCTTTCCTGAGGGAGGACTGACCGAGCCCTACACTTGGTTTAATTTGGGTGCCCCCTTCATCCCCCGCCCCCGGGCCCTCTCCCTCCCTGGTACTCTCCTCACCACCAAGCCACCTGCAGATGCTACCCGCTTGCACAGCTCACCGTCCTCTGTCCCCAACCTTCCCTCTCCGCCTCTCTCTAATGTTATCATACCACTTTCTTATCTTCTCTCTCCTTTGTCTTTCCTCTCTTCTCCCTCTCTCACGTCTTCGCTGGTTCTGTTCTCTCCCATACCCATCCCTTACCCACATGATTTGTTGCACTTCCCGCTGTTGGGTATGCATGTCTTCCTACTGATGATCATCCATCTATTCTGTACCCATGATAGATATACAACACATTGTCACCATTGTTATTTTATTTTACTTCCACTGCGCCACCACCACCACAAACAACAGTAACAGTATGGAACCTCTGATCTTCAAACTATACATTACCAATAACTACACCCTGGTACTTTACTCCAACACGTTCCTCCTCCTCGATAATCTCAACTACCACTTGAAGGACCACACCTACTTCAATACAATCAATTTCCTGGAAGACATGGCAAACCTTTGGCTCACCCAAAGAGTTGACACACCCACCCACTCTGCCGGACACCTACTGGACCCCATCTACTATGAAATCACAGTGAACAATCAATCAATCACAAGATTTGTAAAGCGTACTACTTACCGGCGAGGGTGTCAGGGCGCTGAGGGAGAGGAGGGGGGGTTGCCACTACTGGTCAAATAGCCAGGTCTTGAGTCATCTCCTGAAGGTCAGCAGGTCTTGGGTCTGTCGTAGGTTGAGGGGAAGGGTGTTCCAGATCTTGGCGGCGCTGTGGTAGAAGGAACAAGCCCACTCCCCTTATTTGGACTGACAACCAACCAATCAATCAGAGAATTTGTAGAGCGCGCTACTCACCCGTTAGGGTCCCAAGGCGCTGGGGTGGGGGGGACGCTACTGCTCGAACAGCCAGGTCTTGAGTTGCTTCCTGAAGGCGAGATGGTCCTGTGTCAGTCGGAGGTGGGTGGGGAGGGAGTTCCATGTCTTGGCTGCCAGGTAGGAGAAGGATCTTCCCAGCATTGTCCACTTCAAAAAACCCATCCTGCACCCCTGTGGAACTGCACCTTTGAAATTTTCAAAACCACTTCCTGCTTTACCACAAAAACTTTGCTCGATCCGTTGACAATTTCAGCACCTGATCACTTCCTGCACAGATACCCTGTTTCGACTCAAAATAACCAAAACTAGCAAGACGAGGCCACAAACAAATTGGTATATAGGAGAACTCAGAGCCAAAAGATGCCACTAAAAGCAGCTCGAACACAGATGGAAGCTGAGCCATGCCGACAGACAAGAGCGCATACAGGTCAGCCCTCAAGCAATACCATCAACACTTCAGAGCCACCAAAAGAAACAATCTCACCGACCATATTGTAAACAGCACCAAGGAAATGTTCACTATTGTGAAGCACTTCTCCCCTGCAGCTTGCACCCTCTGTGTCACCACCTCACAGGACCTCTGTACCCAGCTGTTCCTCTTTTTCAGCAGCAAGATCAGCAATATCTGCAAGACCCTACCAATCTAGTACCCTACTGCACATTGAAACCAACTCACACAAAAACCACCTTGATTTCCTGGCCCACACTTATCACAGAAGAAACCTCATCAATCATTCAGTCCATACATTCTGGAGTACCCTACAAACTCTGCCCATTCCACATCTTTACCGCAGGACTGAACACCATCAAATCAGCCATAACAACATTACTGAACAACTACATCAACACAACAGTATACGGCAAGTATGTCCTACACTGCTGACGGACGTACTTGCCGTATACCTTTGGAGAACACTCTAGACCACTGTGACTGGAGTCGACATACCTGAACGCTTACTGTGGGGTTTCTTGTAGGGATACTGTGGAATACATATAATTATTATCTGGGATCGTTTGGTTAACTTAACCTTCTTAGCCCTGCTGAAGTTCCTCTGTCAGGAACAAAACGCATTGGCTGATGTCTAACTGCATGTTTTACTTAAAAGAATAAAAGATATTTAAAGGACTCACTTTTTAAGCTTGTGGACTTCTTTCCCTGGTGCACCTTCCATTATCAAAAGAGGAAACACAAATGTCCTCAATCCCCTAGACCAAACCGCCGCCTTCAACTTTGTCTCCCACCTACCCTCAATCAACACCTCACGAAGCCGGCATACAAGGTCATGTACTTTGCTGGATCAGCACCCAGTCTACCTGACTTCCTTTACCTTGACTGCTGCCAATCTCATCTGCAGAGTTACCCAGACCCACACTCTACAATGCCTACATGACCCTACTTGCCAGCATCATCCACTCCCACGGAGCTCATCCTCTTCCTCTCTGGCAAAACACCAAGTGCCCGGAACAATTTCACCTCCACATATCTGAAGTCTCCAGATGGATGAAAAACAACTGACTCAAATTAAACACAAACAAAACAGAAGTTGTACTGTTCGGCAGAGACACAACAATATGAAACTTCACCCTGGCGGCTAGCAAAACTTGACCCCCCTTTTTCCTGGCAAACCAAGTAAAGAACCTTGGCATAATGATCTATGGCTAGCTAAGAAAATGCATTCTCCACCTCCTGCTTCTACACCCTCAAAATGCTCAAGAAAATCTTCAAATGTCTCCCAGCCAACACATGTAGGATCCTCACCCAGGCAGTGGTCACCAGCAAGCTCAACTACCGCAATATGCTCTATGTTGGAGTCAACATCCAACTGGTCAGAAGACTTTAGATCACTAAAAACTCAGCAGCCAGACTCACGCGCAGGTTTTCTTCTACACACCTACATCACCTGAAAACTTAAAGACCTCCACTGCCACCATCCACAAATGTGCATTCTTCAAACTCTTCACATGCAGATACAAAGCCCTGTGCAACCTCGGTCATACCTACCTCAACAACTGCATAAACGTCCACCCACCCACCAGACACCTACACCCAGCTGTACTCCTTCTCACACACACCCGTTGTTGAAGTAAAATCAGAGCCAGAGGATGTGCCTTCGCCTATCTAGTTCCCAAAGCTTGGAACAACCTGCCCCTCCAAGTCAGAGAGGCCGTCATACTTCTTAGGTTCCAATAAAAGCTGAAGACCTTCGGGCGGGTCCTAGAAAGGAAGGAGTGGGGGAAAATCAAAGTAACAACCTAGAAAAATGACCAGAAACGCCAAATTTAAATGTATCCAAGCCATAGTACTTCACAGAGCCTACCTCACCCCACAAAGATTGGATAAAATATTTCCGCAAACACAAAACCACTGTCCTAGATGCTACGCAGATGGAGCTGAACTAGCACATATGTTGTGGACCTGCCCTCGCCTAAGGGAATTCTGGGAATTCTGGGGCTTGGTCAGATGGCTCATCTCTGCAGCCATACAGAGGGAAATAGCCAATACTATGGAGGACTGTATCCTGGGCCTTCATAAGTCCCCCTCGAAACACAAGGTACAATACAGGTTTGCGAACATGTAATTAATTCTAGCAATACGGGTCATCACTGGCAATGGAAGTCCAAACCCCCCCCCCCCTACATATGTGGCATGGCGAAGTAATCAGATGAGGGATTGCAGAAAGTGCAGCACTAAGGTGTGAGGAGGCCAGAGGATTACGCAAAACACCATTAGATCTGGAGTGGGCTACAATGTTAGAATCCTTAAAAGCACAAGAGGTGGGTGTGGTGGAATTTCATAATAACTCACAGTAATGCCCACGGATCCCATGAACCTATAATGTACACATTATCAATATTTATGTGTTTATATTCCACTGCCTGAAATCGCAAAACTAAAAAAAGGGATACGTTTTATTGATTTTGTATACTATTGTTGGTTTCTAACTGAATAAGTCAGCTGGTCTCTGTACAGACAACCATTCTAACCATGTTATTTACATGTGTACAAAGGACTGGAGGGTGGGGGGAGGGAATTTTGTTGGGGAAGTTCTGTTTTATTAACGCAGACAGTGCTACTATGTGACAAAAACTACACGCCCGGCTAGGTGGTGATAGACACCCGTACATTGCCATGCATAATACGAATTATCCTTGACCAGTTATGAGAGCGGATGGAAATGTTAAGAACATCAGTGTCAGATGCATGACAGATTCTCTTGGAAATTATGTCTGAGAAGAATGGCAATTGTATTGTACAATATGAAAAAACAGCTAATAAAATTTTGTTTCTGAAAAAAAAAAAGCTGAGGACCTGGCCCTACACCCTAGACACAACAAAGATCCAGTCAAGTCAGACACCTGCTTATTTGCCACGATACTCTCCCAGATGAATCTCCCGCTCAACAAATACACATCACATAAAATAACAAGCCCATCTGGGGATCTACAAGATTCCAGACAGTAACCCCCAGATGCATCAAGCATCCATTCTGCGATTCCTTATTAGCGAAAAAGAAGGATTCGCTAATAAAGAATAGCAAAATGCCATGCATGAAGAACTCGCTTAAAAAATAGCGATTTCTTAAATTGCGATTTTTGCATTTGGGATGATGCTTCCCAAATGCAAAATGACCGGTCGCAAAGAGGCAGATTCTGAGAATCTGCCCCTTTGCGAGCGGTTTTTAGCTTGATGCATCTGGGCCTAAATCTCACAGAGAGTTCCACTTTAGACTTTGCCCAAGAGCATCTTCCAGGATGCCTGAGACCTTCTCCTTCCTACGAAGCTGAAATGCAAGCTTGAAAATCTTTCATGAGACAATGAGTCCCATGAGAAGCACACAACATGCTTGCAGCCATGTAAGAAACGAATGCTTGAGATTTTGTTCAACATTCTAGTTCACAAGATCAAACGTTCAACGCCAAAGCTGCTGAGCTCCCATGCTGGCCAGGATGCAGTACGCTTTTGGGAAAATAGGGAAACTAAGGCTCAAAATCCTCTAATTGGTGTTGTTGAGATAAAAATACAATGGAACCCTGACTTTCCAAGGCTCCCATTCCTTAAGTACCTGGATACCCTGATAGGTGATTAGTCGCACTATATAAATCAATTGATTGACTGATTGATAGTAATGCACAATATCATCTTAACACCTTAGCCGCGGCCGTTATTTCGCGGCAGTGCGGCGGTTCCGTGGAGTGGGCCGGGCCGCGTCAGACGTTGGACGTTCGCAGCACCAGCAAGGTAGTGCTCGCGACGGCCAACGGCCGACAGCAGCAGGTAAGGGGTTAAGTAATGGTAATAAGTTTGAGTGGTCAAGAAACTTCTTTCTTCTGTTTCAGAATACAAAGGCTAGAAACCCAAGTGTTCTCTGATGTTGTTAAGGTTTCCTGTGGAAGAGGTTCTTAAACCTGTCCGTCAGCTGCATCTTGCTGAGTCTCCAGACGAGTTAATTTGTTGAGTCTATAGAGAAAGTGAAGCAACTGCCAGTCATCTCTCACAGTTCTTCATGTGAAAGGGACCAAAAGCTTGGCTGAATAGGACTAGCCCCCTTCACATTATGGGTTCTTGGGCCCAACATGCCTGCGAGGAATGCCAGCACACAGTACTAGCAGCTAATGTAGGCCGATTTGTATGTCCTAGTGTCCATGGCACCCTTCAGCAGGCTATGTCTCATGAGAGCTGCCATTGCAGGGTCAGGCAAGAAGGCAGGCCATCCACTTCCCCTGCAACACTGCAGATTTTCCAGCCACTGAAGCTGTACTATTCCTGTGACTCACTCCGGCTCGGCTTGAAACGTGCCCCAGATCCAGCAGCCATAGGTACAATCGGCAGGCGTGGTGTACACTCAGAAATTCAGCAACTTGACACGAAAAACAGAAAGGAAGCAAATAAAAACTGCCATTAGCACTGCAAGTCCACATACATACCCAGTAATAGACAGCAAGGACGGACTTGCCTATCTAAACCTTAAGGCGAAGCATCATTTATGGAGGTCTGTGTCACAGACATGTTGTTAATTATTGTAATTGAACCTATAAAGCTGGGTACCCCACATGTCACTTCATCACACATTGTATACCAATCTCGTCCATATCTGCTATGACGTCATAACCATTGGTGATGTCATCTGAATTTCCACAATCCTCTACATTTATGAGTCTTGGGGGTATGAAGACATCCCCTTCCCTACACGAAAAAGTAGCCAATGGCTCCGTTTCTTGGGCCTTATTTATGAAGGCCTTGCGCCGCCGGTGCGTCACTTTTTCCCATGTTAAAAGTGACGCACCGGCGGCGCAAGGCCTTCATAAATAAGGCCCCTTGTGTTTAACATCTTGAGAGCATCTTCGCTTTTTATCCCACCGCCTTCCAAATGCCAAGGTAAGTGGCATTCTGATGAGGAGAAAAATAAATGTTCAATAAGGAAAAGTATTGTTGGCTAAAACTGTAAAGACTGCCCGATCGTGCGGCACCTAACATGGGGGCACTTGGCAGCTATGGGATTCCAGAGTTCTTTTTCAGTTCTGAAAAGCAGTGTCGGACGCCACGCTCTCCCTCTGGAGGGAAGGCATGACACTCGTGCCTTCATCTTTATTGTCCTTTGATTTGTGCTCTGTACTGCATGGTGCTAGCTGCATTATTCTAGAGCATCCTAGAGTGTCCACTAAGAGAATAAAAAGTGTCCTGTCTCATTTGAACTATTTATGCATACCCTTCTCATTGTGAACACATGGAAACACTTTTGGGAGGGAATAATCTTGGGGCAATGTTCAATACCAGTTTTGTGAGACTGAAGTCCACATATGTAAATGTAAATGTAAATGTGTGTATACTTGTAAAGCGCACTATCACCTGAAATGTATCTTGGCGCTGTATACCGCTGTGGAACCCTTCCTGGCTTTCCCTGTGAGATGCCCCCTTACTGGGCAACCCCAAGGTGAGGCCAGGCATCCTAGCGCTTTCGGGGCCGTTGTAGAGATTAAGCAAGCTATTGCCCAGAGTTGCAGAGTGGGACCCATGATTAGGGGGTAAAGCTGTGGATCAAAAAAATCACATTTAGAAGCATGGAGAAAATTATGTATTTTCTTGTAAAACCATCACTCCCCATCTCCATTGTGAAGGAAATGTTATTTTAAGCGATGATGGGTAGAGTAAATTCTCTTGGGGATGAATGTTCATGACCAAGAAAATGGAAAGGACAGCAGGCTTATTGATTGAATGCTTTATTCACTCACAGCCCACATTGGAGAGCTGCCACTCGGTTTCTACATCCCGACCTAGCACAAAAACATCACTGTTCTGAGGGTGTTCAAAAAAGTGCCACACGCCCAAGAACATTACCCACAACCAGAAAGAACACAGGGGAATATTACCAAGAGTGGCGATAGGCAATTATCGCCGGTTTAGCGGCCGTTTTCCACCTCTAAGCGGCGATAATTCTATCGCTCTATTAGCAAGCTGTCGTGACAGGTTTTAGGCGATAGCAAGCGGTTTGGGGCCCGCTTTGCATGGCAGCGATATTTATCGCTAATGACATGCAAAGAGGGCATACCCAACCTGTTAGCGACTGAAAGCAGTCGCTAACATCACTATCGCCTATTAGCAAGGCAGGCGTAGCGATGGAAATATTCCCGCTATCGCCAAAAACTAACGCCTGCTCAGACCAGTTCTTAGCCATGTTATCCAATGGGAGGTGGATAACAAGGCTAAGAGCATTTAGTTGCTAATGCGTGAATATCGCTGTATTCTCAGCGATATTCACGCATTTCGCCGCTATCGCTGGATATTTTAGCACAATGGAGAAAAACGTTGCTAATCGCATGTTTTCTCTGCTAACATATCCAGCGATAGGCAGCGATAAAAAAATCGTCGCTAAGCCTATTTAGCGATAATTATCGCTACTTGTTGGTAATATGCCCCACAGTTCTCAACTCATGGGGCCTACCTAATATAATAGGCGACTAACCATGCCACCTCGCCCTCACCACTAAGACACTGACCTGGGGGCAGGAAAAACCTGGTTTCTCAGAAACCACACAAATTGCAACCCAGCACACGTCATATACCTCATTGAATCCCCCTGTGGCTTGAGGTTTATAGGCATGACCAGCCGCAAGGTAAAGATCAGGATCGGCGAGCACCACAGCAACATACGCTGCAAGAGAAACACCACCAAGTTGACTGACCCCTTCATTCAGAAGGGCCACACTCCTAATGACTTCAAGTGGGTAGTGATCAAACAGATCGCAAATACAAACCCCGATAACGAGAGGATCTTACGATAGAAAGATCAGGGGTGGGAGTACCGGTTATCTACTCACAAAATGGGCCGGATCGATAATATCAGCTGGAATGCGCTGAACAATTGACAATATCCTAACACACAGCGCTATATTCCAGTGTACTGTAACCTCACTCTTACTACACCTCAGGCTCTGACATCAGAGAACCTCTTGAGTGCACAACAATCGGAAAACCGTATCTAAGTATACCCAAATGAGAACTCACCATGTGCTTCCTCCTTTCATTTCCATACACAGAAAACATATACTTCCATGGATACAGTAGTTACCTAGAAATTCAGTTTTATCACAACCTTCCTCACTATCTCCTCATAATGAAAACACTCCCAACTGTGATGTTGAGGACCACGCCACCCTAGCCTCTATCTACACATCATACAAGGTAGCCAGATGTATCCCAGCAACGGGGGCGACATGCTTATAAACCTTTTTACATGTCTTCGTCCCAATAAAATTCTGCTAATCGTAATCCTATTTAGGGTAGCTAGACGCATCCCACCAATAGTGGCGACATGCTTATAAGTCTTTCGTCCATATCTATGCACCGACAAAATACTATTAACCTTAAATTTGTATTTTTATTCCTCGTAGATTACCTCAACCACAATTGTACTCTGTTACCATTTAATACCCGCTCATGATTGCACATCACGGACTCCGTAATAGAGAGTCTTCTTTCTGTTTCACCATAACGTCAGAGCACAACAAATCACACCCACTAATTATGGCGTTCCGACTCATGTGGTTTCAATCATGGCCCTTACTGGTGGGAACCTAACACACATAAATACCGGTGTGGGAGGGCAGGGCGGATATACAGACGCGGAGGCTGAATTTATTGACGAACAGTGGTTTCTTTATTGTCAGTTGAAACAGATTTAGGTTTTACTACAGGGTCAGGAGTCTCTTCCTCTACTGGGGTCTTCTCGCTTCCTGAGGGGTTGAGTGACGATGCCAGCATTGGTCTTCCCTCTTCGGTTGAGAGACGAGATTGTTGGGGAGTTGATGCGTCCGTGGCGTAGGTTTCACCCGGAGGCTTGTTAAATATTAGATTGCGGATGAACATTACTAGCTCCATCTTGTCCCATTTTAGACCTTTGCGAGCACGTAAGCGGCAGCCATTTTAGAAACTATGGCCACTCTCGTAACATTGCCGATCACTTGCATGTCTCCCCGGCCTTGCGATCACTATCATCCCCCGCTCGCTGGCAACCCCCAAGCATCTGTCGAAGCCATAAAACAGCTTCAGCGCGACCCAGCCCCGGAGCCCCATCCCGTGCGGAACCCACATACCCTTTCATCTCTTTCACGCAAACGGATCCTTTGATAACCCCTTCCCCTGTACCCGATTGTCCGAGCTGATCCCAGGCCATCACCTAGCCCTGCGGATGCGGTTTTATTGCTCCCTACAGTAGAAACTCGCCTCTCTTCAAAGGAGCCGAGATCAATCAATGCCTTTACACCACAGGATCCGACCGATCACACATATTCCCGTTCCCAGCGGAATGTCCAGCTGCGCGATAGCCATCACATGCTGAGATTGGGGTGGGGACCTCTACTGTAGATATGTGTGGGAACAGGCCTGGAGCGGGGATTCCGGGGATGTCTTTCCGTACATCAAAGCATTGCCAAGAATGTGTTGTATGTAATAAAGCAATAAACCTGTGTATAAGAGGCCAGGCCTCAGAGATGTTGTTAGAGCACCTCGAGAAGATACCCTCTTGTCCGATCTGACGTGTTCTGCTCCGGAGCGAATTAAACTCTGTTTCCCGCTTTCCAATTTCCAGCGCCTGCCTCTTTATTTGATAATCGTCGAAGTGGTATAGAGGTGACTAACGCCAAAGCAGTGTGAAGAAAGGTAACCTGGAATAGCTGCTTTTCTACAAATTGGCGACCCAAACGTGGGGCCCATCAGCGACACGTGGATCCAGTGGGAGAGGTCCTGACGACAGAGTGAACGACTGCAACGATCGGGAAGAGCTCCCGTCTGATAGACCCTCATCTGGCGGCCGATCATCCGAACTTCGCTGGTTCCAAACAGACCTCTCTCGAGTGATCTACGGTCCTGACTAGGGACCCTCAGGAGCGCCAGGGCAATAACGGAGAATAGAGGACGATCCGGCGCTGGAAGTGGAAGACAAGAAAACTGTCCATACGGTCCGGGTAAGGTCGTGCAGCACGACTCTCTTTGTTTGTTTGATTGTTTGAAAATACTAGTTAATATTTATTGATTGAATCACTTAACCTCGGTTGTTAAGCGACATTGGTTCTTCTTGAGACATTATCTGTCTACAAACGGTGAAGAATAGGAATATTCTCTCTCCCTTTGTGAATAGTGAAGGATAGGTAGCGCGGGCTTTTTGTCCATATCAGTAAGGGCTGATAATACGCCGCGCCTATCTTCTCCCCACTGATTGTTTGGTTCAATTGGTTCTTTTGAGATATTCCCTGTTTGCAAATAACGAAGAATAGGAATATTCTGTCTAGTCATTGCGAGTAGTGAAGGATAGGTAGTGCGGACTTTTGTCCACCATTGTTTGAAATACTTTTTATTCGTTATACGTCATGCCTATCTTCTCCCCACTGATTGGTAGTTGGTTCAGCCCGGACAGTTTATTAGAGGTAGATCATCCAGCTCCACTGGAGGGCACCCCTAATAAGGACATGTTCACTAAGTATGGATTAGTCGCCGTAGCCTACAGCAAACTATGGCATACAAATACCAAGAAAGATCGAGAAAGTCAGTGGCCACTGATGGGATCTTTTGATATAAATAAAATAGAAGCACTAGAAACAGCCCTTCTTAAACAGAAAACCACGCCAACTATGCTCGATAGTCTCGGAACGTGGCGGAAAGAAGCAATGCAGCGTAAAAAGAGAGACGAAGCAAAGGTAGAAAAAGAAATGCGAAAAGCAGCCCACCTGGCTGGTCAAAAACTAGAAGAAGAGATTAAGGAGAGAGAGAGTATAAAGACAGAACGGGAGCCCGAAACATCGGGCCAATGCCCTGTTAGAACACCCTCTGTACTTTACCCTGAGCTACCATCGAATCAAAAGGCGAACGATGATTTACTCCTAGGTCCCCCAATCATCTATATGCCCCCTCCATATGCTCCCTCCCATCCTATAGCTCAGCACCAACAACCCCCAACCCCTATTGAAGGTAGTGCCAGGGCCTCGGTACCCACGGCCTCCGCGCCGACCGAGCCTCTCGTACTAAACACCGCACCAACTGAAGCTTCAAACCAGCCTGAAGCTGTAGGAAAAGATATTACAAGAGCAAGCCGCTTGAACAGCCATGAACGAGCGTATTGACAAAATTGTGAAAACGTTAATAGAACGAAAGGAGACAGAAGAATATATCTCAGATATATGTGACACATATACTAGCAGCCATAGACGACACTTTATTGTACGTTTTTGCTACCATACCCTCACAGCCTATGAGGAGAGATATCAGGACAAGAGACCTGAACGCCTTGCAAACTTGTACCGAAAGGTAGATGTAGGAGACGAGAGCGAGTGTGACGTGACGGAACCTTTCGCGCGTACGCTGGAAGTCTTCCGCCACCTCACTGAACAAGAACCGATAGCTAAAAACACGACTCCTGTAGTGACCGAACCCCCGATAGGGAAAGTTGATACCATGATGCCGATAAAGGAGGCCGCTCCCTACTGGGTCCCCCCACGAGGTCAGGGAACTCATGACGACATTAACCATCAGGACGCAAAGGGAAGGGTAGTTTATAACTGGGTATACCAACCCTGGGATCGACATGACATCCTGACATTCCGAAAAACCTTACCGGACTTACGAAAGAACCCCACAGCCTTTTATACAGAACTAGGTACGGCCCTAGGTTCCACAATCATGACTTTAGCAGACATCGACTTGTTTTTTGGGTTATGTCTACCAGCTGATGTGTGGAAGCAAATCCGGAAAGTCGACCACCTTGAGCTGTTCGGACATACCTGGAAACAATTTGATGACATAGATAGGCAACGAGATCCCGGACAGAAACCCTTAAAGGCTATTTTAGAACTCCCAGAGAAAATTGTTCAAAAGCTAAAGGCACTGATCCCTGAGAAAAAGGTAGACTGGTCAATTGTAATGGCTTGCCGTCAGAAACCCCAAGAAGATGTCTCCGAATACTTTTCTCGATTCGAGGCGGTGTTTTCTGACTATAGTGGTCAGGACATGACCACTGCGACCGGACATCACCTGTTTGTCCAAAATTACGTTAAAGGTCTGTTACAGGAAGTCTCACAGAAATTGCGACCAGCGAGAGTAGTTGGGCGGCCTCCAAACCCGCGGCTATCCTTCAGATGGCCCAGTACTATGAACATCAAAAGAATGAAAATGACAGGGCATCGGAAAAGAAGAAGAAAGACCTAAAAGAAAAAGTTATGATTGCACAGTTGCAGGGAGTGACGATAGGAAGGGAACCCTATAAAGGAAACTACCAACCGACTACCCCTAGAAACCCACCTCCTAGAGATAACGCACCCACATCCTACGCTGGACGTAGGGATTTGACCGAGAACCAATGTGCGTTTTGTAAAGGGCTCGGACATTGGAAATTCCAGTGTCCGATTCTTTTAGAAATAATCAGGAATAAAGAGACGAGAGACTCCACGAACGACCCAAGAAATAAAGGACGTGGGCGAGGACACCCGAATGACAATAACGACGAAAAGCCCAGTAAAACGAACACATTTGACCGACCCCGACAGAACCAGTGCCAACAGTCTGACCACGACAACACATACGACTTTGCATAGGACTGCCAAAGGCAAGGGAGGGATCCAGTCGATCTCTATGTTGACCAGCAAGGCCCTTATGTCACCGCTAAGGTCCTAGACATGAAGTCCCCATTTTTGGTAGACACAGGAGCAACAATTAGTGCCTTAACTAAACGACTGATTCCAAGGGCACCCTTGTCTGGCTCACATGTAACATCGATAGGTTTTGATGGAACGCCCTCCACTAATCCCTTGTCCACACCAATCCCTTTTGCTTTGGAAAACCACGCTACTGACACGACATTCCTGCTGTCCTCCAACACCCCCGACGCCATTAAGAGTCTCGACTTATTGAAGCATTTCCGAGCCACCATTAGATGTTCACCGGACGGAGTCCGAGTCATTTTGTACGACAATCCCAACCAGCTCAGACTTTGTCCCACACGACATATGCTCTCTGTGACTGACGCCGACAAATCATTGCTTGACACTAAGCATGAGCGCAAAATCCGCTCCGATCGCGGATTTTGCGGATTTTCGGTGAATCCGCGATCCGCGAACTCTCGCGGATTTACCGAAAATCCGCAATCCGCGATCGGAGCGGATTTTGCGGTCAAAAGTTCAAGCGAGCCTAATTAACGATGGCGCCGGCAAGCTGCCAGCGCCATCCTGCAATAGTTACTTAATTAGCTTCAACAGGAAGCTCTAATAGATAAGATACAGCAGGGGCTCGAGCGCCTGCTTTATTTTAACAGTTGGAGCTTCCTGTTGAAGCTAATTAAGTAACTATTGCAGGATGGCGCTGGCAGCTTGCCGGCGCCATCGTAAATTATTTCAACGGTGGTGTCTTCTTGAATAAATATGAAGGGCAGGGTTCATTCGGGCACGACGGTCCTGGCACAAAAAAATAAACCTCAACAGGAAACACTTGCAGATATCAATAAAGCATGTGCCCTAGTTGAAGCTTAAATTCAGTGACTCATTCATCAGCCCAAAAATTAATCTGCTGCTCTGATCGGTCTCTGCCCTTTTATACACACAAGAGGCATGCTCGCATGGACGCCCCGTCCGTTTGGCCCCGCCCACACACTCGAGGTGTGCACCGTCTTCCCGCCATTTACCCACTATGATGGACATTTCACTCAAGGGACCCCTGCGCACTTCGGCGCGATTGCATAGTAACACACACTTGGTCGCTGGAACTAGTTGAAGCGCAAATGCAGTGACTCATTAATCAGCCCAAAAAAAATCGTGAGCGTTGGGAGGCTGGGCAGATGTGCCTTCTTCCCAAATATATCATCGAAAATCCGCTGTGATGCTGCTCTGATCGGTCTCTGACCTTTTAGACACACAAGAGGCATGTGCGCTCGCGTGGAAGCCCCGTCCGTTTGGCCCCGCCCACACACTCGATGAAGCCCCGCCCCCAAATCCGCAAATCCGCTAAATCCGCGGATTTTGCGGATCCACGATCCGTGGATCCGCTAAATCCGCGAATCGTGGATCCGCAAAATCCGCCCATGCTTACTTGACACCCTACCCCTGTACTTATGGGCAAAGACCGACTCAGACGTAGGACGAATGATGATTGACCCCGTGCACATAACTGTACGACAGAACGCGACCCTCCCAATCCTCCCACAATACAGGATATCTCCTGAAGGCGAGAAGGCACTGGTAAAGATTATTCAATCCTTAGTAGATGCAGGAGTGGTAGAGGAGGTGGTCAGCAACGTCTGCAACAGCCCTATCCTACCGATCATCAAGAAACAAGGAGAGGGAGATGAGAAAGCGTACCGCTTCATCATCGACCTCCGAGAGGTTAACAAGGTAGTCGTGCCACAATACCCCGTGGTCTCCGACATCACCACCATCCTGACCCTGATCCCGTGCACTGCCACCACTTTCACTGTCATTGACCTCAAGAACGCCTTCTTCTCCATCCCCATCCACCCTGACAGCCGCTACCTTTTCGGATTTACCCTAAAATCCCGCTAGTGCAGATTTTGTCGAGCACCCCAAGGCTACACCGAAATTCCCAGCATCTATAGCCAGGCTCTCAAGAGACAGCTAGACGCAGTCCAGTTGCCAGATGGAGTGGTGTTAATCCAATACGTAGATGACACCCTCCTAGCAGCTGACACCACTCCCCTTGCAGTCACGGCCACCGTCCAGCTCCTACATTTGCTTGCAGAGAATGGTCACAAGGTTTCCAAAAAGAAATTGCAGTTTTGTCAACCCCAAGTGACATACCTAGGCCACATTTTGTCCAAAGAAGGGAGGAAACTTACGCCCGACAGCATTCAGACCATTTTAGACACCCCTGTCCCTAAAACCCAGAAGCAAGTCCGCTCCCTGGTAGGCCTCACCTCCTTCTGCCGGCAGTGGTTACCAAACTTCAGCCTCATTGTTAAGCCATTACTTTCCCTCCTAGCCAAAGATGTCCCCTTCCCACTCCCTTGGACCCCTGAATGCCAATCTTCCTTCAAAGAATTGCGAGATGCCCTCTGTTCAGCTCCTGTCTTAGGAACCCCAGACTATTCCAAGCCTTTTTCCCTCTATACTCACGAAAGGGAAGGATGCGCTTTATCGGTCCTGACACAATCCATCGGCTTCAAACAACGCCCATGCACTTACTTCTCTGCCACTCTTGACCCTGTAGCCAGAGGTCTGCCTGCCTGCCTTCGAGCCGTAGCTGCCGCTGCGGTCTCCATCCAACAGAGTGAAGGAATTGTGCTCTCTAATTCCCTCACCGTGCTGGTACCCCATTCTGTTGACACCCTCCTGAACCAGACCAAAACCCAACATCTGACTAGCGCACGACTGACTGGGTACGAATTGACCTTACTGGCACCCCACATAACTCTGAAAAGATGCACCACTCTGAATCCAGCAACCCTATTACCCTTGCCTGAGAATGACCCCAATGTCGCTCCCCTCCATGACTGTGTGACCCTCACTGACGAACAGACCAGGAGCAGGGTAGATCTCCGAGATACTGCTTTCCCAGAACCTGACGGCGAACTGTGGGTGGATGTTTCATGCATTAAACTCCCTGACGGTACCACTTCTGCTGCATACGCTGTTACTACAGCCCGAACTATTGTCGAGACAGCTCGTATCACACAACGATCCGCACAAGCAGCAGAACAGATTCCCCCTACACAAGCATGCATCTTAGCAGCAGGGACGACCGCTAACATATACACAGACAGCCAGTATGCCTTCGGGGTGGTTCATCACTTCGGGCTCCTTTGGAAGGAGAGGGGATTCCTGACCTCACATGGCACACCGATCTTGCATGGAGACCTAGTCTCTGCCCTGACCGAAGCAGACCTCCTCCCCAAACAGCTAGCGGTAATCAAGTGCCAGGCACACAAGAAAGCCACTTACATCATAGGACAAGGGAACGCACTAGCCGACATCACTGCACGAACTACAGCTGAGAATAGGACGACTACCCACATGTACGTAACCCGGTCTCAAGGAGAGAAATGGAAAGACGCTAGAGAGACCATAAGAGACATTCAAGCGACTAGCACCCCACACGAACTGACTGAATGGGTGCGGGTGGGACTAAAAGACCCAATTCCTATCTGATTCCCATACTGACCATGGCACATTCCCCTGCACACATAGGATCCGCCCCCATGACTGAACTCGTTTCTAAAGTTTGGCACAGCGACAAGATAGCTGACGCAGCAAAACGCCTGGTTCAACAATGCCTGATATGCCTGCAACACAATCCGGGGAAAGGGACTGTAGTACCCCGGGGAGGGTTTGGGGTCCCTGACCACCCCTTCGAGGTCCTCCAAATGGACTACATTCAGCTAGAAAGGTGCCATGGTCTAAAATACGTATTGGTTATTGTGTGTGCGTTCAGCAAATGGGTGGAAGCCTACCCCACTCGAGACAACACCGCCATCACCACTGCTAAGGTGTTGTTGAAAGAGTTCTTCCCCCGCTACGGCCTTTGTCGAATTTTGTGGTGCGACAACGGCCCCCACTTCGTAGCCGAAGTTATCCAACTCATACTGAAAGGGATGGGTGTAAAACAAAAGTTCCACGCGGTCTTCCACCCCCAATCAGCAGGCCTAGTGGAACGACATAACGCCACACTGAAACTGAAGCTAGCAAAAATAGTTGTTAACCCCCTATGAAGTTGTCTTCGGCCGACCTATGAAAATATGGGCCGCGCCGAAGCCAACATCCATCCATGATGTCCCAGACATCCTAATGTCTGATTATCTGCATAATTTGACAAAAACACTAACTGTTATCCACCAACAGGTGCAGCAAGCCATTCCAGACGCATCCAGGGGGCCCGGGCACGACATCCAGCCCGGTGAGTTCATACTGGTGCGAAACGTCCAGAGGACGAAGAGTCTGGAACCCAGGCAGACGGGCCCCTGGCAAGTCTTGATCACCACTCGAACAGCACTCCGGGTGGAAGGCAAAAGAAATTGGCTTCATGCAGATCACTGTCGGCGGATCTCACCAACCCTAACAACGAATGAAAACGTGGACACCCAAGAAGAACTCCTGAAGAAAGACAGACCAGCCCTGAGTTGCTACCCTGACCCAGAGACACTTGAACTGACCGAGTCTCCAGATCACACTGTGCCAACCAGGGAAGGGTACAACTTGCGACGAAAGGGGAGGGTTCCGGCAAAGCAGGCCACTAACTGAATCAACAGTCTCAGAACGGCAGCTAACACTACAAAGGCTGCCGGGAGAGACACCGACAAGGTGTGTAGTTCTGCCCGCTACCGGGCCCTCCTGAAAGTGATGGAAGCCCTCAACATTAAGGTGATGGAAGCAACCGGACGTCCGAAGATAAACTACAAAAATCCAAAGACTGAAAAACTGCATCAAACAAAGACAATTGCCCTCTTCATTTCTTTCCTCCTCTGCCTCCTTCTCATGGCCACCCTCTGGGTCGTGGAAGAAAAACGTACCGGCCCATGAGACTTTGATACCTACTGTGCAGCCCACCACCAAAAAAGAACACTATCTCATTTCACTTCCACCCCAACTCCGAGAAAGACGTAAGGAGTTCTGGAACAATTCCTTTGTGCAATTGCTACACCAGCACAACCTCGCTGCCAATGCCACCAACTGCTGGATCTGTGGGCTGCTGCCACATGCAACTGATTCAAAAAGAGGGGTGGTGATGGACAGAGTATCTGAATTAAGCAGAACACTCCTACCCAGTCAAAAGATCAGGGCTTGATCCATCACCGTTTTTTAGCTCACTGCACCATCCCAGTTCAGAACCTGGCTACATGCAAATTAGTCTGGCCCTGGCCCAGTGCATCATGGGAACAGGGCAGACCAAACTACCAAGCCAATTCTTTACTGGAAAGGAAACAAGCTTCCGGTGTCCGGTTTCTGGCATTGCAGCCGTCTTCGGCCCGGCTTGCTTGAATCCTGATGGTGCAGTGAGCAAGGGACTCACATCTGAGCATACCCTTCCACACTTGTGGTGGCTAAAACGATTCAAAAAGGGGGGTGGCGATGGACAGAGTATCTGAATTAAGCAGAACACTCCTACCCAGTCAAAAGATCAGGGCTTGATCCATCACCGTTTTTTATTTCACTGCACCATCCCAGTTCAGAACCTGGCTACATGCAAATTAGTCTGGCCCTGGCCCAGTGCATCATGGGAACAGGGCAGACCAAACTACCAAGCCAATTCTTTACTGGAAAGGAAACAAGCTTCCAGGGACCGGTTTCTGGCATTGCAGCCGTCTTCGGCCCGGCTTGCTTGAATCCTGATGGTGCAGTGAGCAAGGGACTCACATCTGAGCATACCCTTTCACACTTGTGGTGGCTAAAACGATTCAAAAAGAGGGGTGGTGATGGACAGAGTATCTGAATTAAGCAGAACACTCCTACCCAGTCAAAAGATCAGGGCTTGATCCATCACCGTTTTTTAGCTCACTGCACCATCCCAGTTCAGAACCTGGCTACATGCAAATTAGTCTGGCCCTGGCCCAGTGCATCATGGGAACAGGGCAGACCAAACTACCAAGCCAATTCTTTACTGGAAAGGAAACAAGCTTCCGGGGACCGGTTTCTGGCATTGCAGCCGTCTTCGGCCCGGCTTGCTTGAATCCTGATGGTGCAGTGAGCAAGGGACTCACATCTGAGCATACCCTTCCACACTTGTGGTGGCTAAAACGATTCAAAAAGGGGGGTGGTGATGGACAGAGTATCTGAATTAAGCAGAACACTCCTACCCAGTCAAAAGATCAGGGCTTGATCCATCACCGTTTTTTAGCTCACTGCACCATCCCAGTTCAGAACCTGGCTACATGCAAATTAGTCTGGCCCTGGCCCAGTGCATCATGGGAACAGGGTAGACCAAACTACCAAGCCAATTCTTTACTGGAAAGGAAACAAGCTTCCGGGGACCGGTTTCTGGCATTGCAGCCGTCTTCGGCCCGGCTTGCTTGAATCCTGATGGTGCAGTGAGCAAGGGACTCACATCTGAGCATACCCTTCCCCACTTGTGGTGGCTAAAACGATTCAAAAAGGGGGGTGGTGATGGACAGAGTATCTGAATTAAGCAGAACACGCCTACCCAGTCAAAAGATCAGGGCTTGATCCATCACCGTTTTTTAGCTCACTGCACCATCCCAGTTCAGAATCTGGCTACATGCAAATTAGTCTGGCCCTGGCCCAGTGCATCATGGGAACAGGGCAGACCAAACTACGAAGCCAATTCTTTACTGGAAAGGAAACAAGCTTCCGGGGACCGGTTTCTGGCATTGCAGCCGTCTTCGGCCCGGCTTGCTTGAATCCTGATGGTGCAGTGAGCAAGGGACTCACATCTGAGCATACCCTTCCACACTTGTGGTGGCTAAAACGATTCAAAAAGGGGGGTGGTCTGCCCTGTTCCCATGATGCACTGGGCCAGGGACAGACTAATTTGCATATAGCCAGGTTCTGAGCTGGGATGGGGCAGTGAGCTAAATAACGGTGATGGATCAAGCCCTGATCTTTGGACTTGGTAAGAGTGGTCTGCTTAATTCAGACACTCTGTTCATCACCACCCCCATTTCTGAATCGTTTTTGGCCACTATAGGTGTGGCAGGGTATACTCAGACATGAGTCCCTTGCTCACTGCTCCATCAGGATTCAAGCAAGCCGGGCCGACGAGGCTGAAATGCCAGAAACCGGTCCCCGGTAGCTTGTCTCCTTTCTGGTGAAGAATTGGCTTGGTAGTTTGGTCTGCCCTGTTCCCATGATGCACTGGGCCAGGGACAGACTAATTTGCATATAGCCAGGTTCTGAGCTGGGATGGGGCAGTGAGCTAAATAACGGTGATGGATCAAGCCCTGATCTTTGGACTGGGTAAGAGTGGTCTGCTTAATTCAGACACTCTGTTCATCACCACCCCCTTTTCTGCCACATGCAAATGAACATTCTATCCCCTTCATCCCTTCACCTTTCTTCGTCGATGGGTCCTGCCTTGCCTGGCTGATGCTCCTGCAGGAAAGTTACAAGGACAATGCAACTTCTGGCGAAACCATTTCACACTTTTACGATGGGTTCTGGCTGGGAAAAATCGGAAAAGCCTCCACTCCCTTTTGTCCTCAAACCTCAAACGCAACACTTCAACTGAACATTCCAGAGAAAGAATGGCTCGAGATGCAGGTTTTCAACAATCCGGCCAGACCCACCTTTTCATATGTGCGCAAACGGACTGCTGCAACTCTGACTGTGGCCCTATCTGTGGTGAATGTCTCTGGCCTTGTTTGCATCGAGGGCCTTGGGACCAAAATCGTGGGCCACAGCTCCTGTCCTATCAGGAGAACTTTGAACACTGCTGACCCCCCTTCATTTGTAGAATCTCCCAACATGTACTTTGTCTGCGGCACCAAAGCCTACACCTGGCTCCCTAAAGGCTGGGTAGGCACATGCTACATCTCCTTTGTCCTCCCCCCCACCTATGTGGCACCGGCAGCATACCACAGGCAGAAGCGCTCTTTGGACATAGAACGAGCAGATTCCACCTCTTCGCAGTTCATTGATGCTGTGTAGGGACTCATTCCTTTCTGGGGTCCGATGTCAAACAGTCGGGCCACCCGTCATTTGACCCAAGCAGTCGAAACAGCATTGAACGTCACAGCCGGCATCCTTGCTAACAACACAGCTGAGCTGCAGGCGGTCCGCCTCGTGGCTTTGCAGAACCGCCTTGTGCTCGACGTGGTGCTGGCGGACCGTGGAGGAGCATGCCGCATCATCGGTGCCAGCTGTTGCACCTTTGTCCCAGACTATTCGCCTTCTCTCTACAAAGCGATAGAACACCTCCACAGACTATCTTCGGAAATCCATCAGGACCAAGATGGATGGACACTCGGAAGCTGGTTTTGGACCACTTTGAAAGACTGGGGCTGGAAATTATTGATAATTATATTGGTGCCAATTCTTGTTTTATGTGGGTGTTGCCTGGGGATACAATGCATACCGCCCTTGGGCTCTCTGTTTACAAATTCGTTATGCCCTAAGACTTTGGACAATAAATCTGAGCACATGAAAGTTTTGTACGAAACGGAGATCCGCCGCATAATGAACATTGACATAAATTAGCAAGATGTCGGGGTATGTTCAAAGGGTACACTGTTAAATATTAGATTGCGGAGTGAACATTACCAGCGCCGTCTTGTCCCATTTTAGACCTTTGCGAGCATGTAAGCGACAGCCATTTTAGAAACTATGGCCACTCTCGTAAGATTTCCGATCACTTGCACGTCTCCCCGGCCTTGTGATCATCCCCCGTGCGCTGGCAACCCCCAAGCATCTGTCAAAGCCATAAAACAGCTTCAGCGCGACCTAGCCCCGGAGCCACATCCCGTGCGGAACCCACATACCCTTTCATCTCTTTCACGCAAACGGATCCTTTGATAACCCTTTCCCCTGTACCCGATTGTCCGAGCTGATCCCAGGCCATCACCTAGCCCTGCAGATGCGGTTTTATTGCTCCCTACAGTAGAAACTCGCCTCTCTTCAAAGGAGCCGAGATTAATCAATGCCTTCACACCACAAGATAAGACCGATCACACATATTCCCGTTCCCCGTGAAATGTCCAGCTGCGCGATAGCCATCACATGCTGAGATTGGGGTGGGGACCTCTACTGTAGATATGTGTGGGAACAGGCCTGGAGCGGGGATTCCGGAGATGTCTTTCTGTACATCAAAGCATTGCCAAGAATGTGTTGTATGTAATAAAGCAATAAACCTGTGTATAAGAGGCCAGGCCTCAGAGATGTTGTTAGAGCACCTCGAGAAGATACCCTCTTGTCTGATCTGACGTGTTCTGCTCCGGAGCGAATTAAACTCTGTTTCCCGCTTTCCAATTTCCAGTGCCTGCCTCTTTATTTGATAATCGTCGAAGTGGTATTGAGGCGACTAACGCCAAAGCAGTGTGCAGAAAGGTAACCTGGAATAGCTGCTTTTCCACAGGCGCACCAAGAGGAGAGAAAAATGGAGCCTGTCAGTTTTCTGGGCCAACAATATATATCCGACCCCTAAACCCGGTAGTGCTCACAAGGTAATGAAAGGATGGTGACGGGGATATAGATAAAGCGTGATGATAATGGGGGGGTGGAATTTGCAGTTAAGTCAGCAGCACAAAGGAATAACACTATAAGAAAAAGAGAATTCCAGTAACCTCGGGTGAAGTTTGTAAAGAAGGATTGGTGTAGCTAATCACGGTAGGAATAGCCAAGTAAGAAGTAATGCATGCAACTGTGGAGCTTCAATACACTTCTATTAAATCTCCCGCTTACACTTCTCTTCCCCCCTCCCTCTACCCTCATAAGGTCTGTTCCTCCCACCTCCCTCAACAGTTCCCCAGGTGCGGTGTCACTCACTGACCCCTCCGCAACTCTCCGGAGTCGCGGCTCGCTCTCCAGCTTCCTCCGGGGAATACCACCACTCCTCCGACCAGGATTCTTCGGTTTCCCCCACTTCCTCGTCCTCAGCTCCACCTCCCTGCTGGTCCAAGACGCTTCTTCCTGGGACGCGTCTGTTCTTATTGGTGTCTTGCGTCTTCTTCCTGGTTCAGCTCTTCCCTCTGTCTCCGGACTCCGCTGCAGAGAAACAGGAGAGGTGTGTGTTTTTTTCCGTTCTCCCAGCTGTGGTTGGTTTCGCCTTTGTCCGGTACCTGTAAGGCATGCTGGGAGGTGTAGTTCAGGAATACGGTGTCTCTCGAGGGGTCCTCTCTCACATCCCATTTCCCTTGCTGTCTTGTTACTAGGGTTTTTCCCTTGGGGATATCGTGACAGGAAGTCTTCATTCCCTTGCTCAGCTCCTTTCCGATGTTGTGTATGGGACCTGTATGGCTGTAATGCTAAAAACCACCTTAACACTCTTTCATTATTTCCTTTGTTACGGGCCAACCATTCTAAGGGAGCATGGTCAGTAAATAGGGTGAATTCCCTTCCTTCCAGGTAGTATCTCAGGGTTTCGATTGCCCAGTTTATGGCTAAAGCTTCCTTTTCTATAACTGCGTAATTCTGTTCCCTCGGAAACAGCTTATGGCTGATGTACAAGATTGGTTGCTCCTGTCCCTGTCGTGTCACTTGAGATAATACGGCACCTATTCCTTGATCAGATGCATCGGTCTGTAGGACAAAGGGAAGGGAATAGTCAGGACCGGCCCACACTGTCTCTGACGTAAGAGACCCTTTTAGGGCCTCAAAGGCTTTTAGGATTTCTGGGGTGGGATGGTTTAATTGGGCCTCGGCATTAGTCGTTTTTTGTAAGAGATTGGTGAGGGGTGCTGCTATCTGAGAAAAGTTAGGAATGAATCTCCGTTAATAACCAAGTAGCCCTAGGAAGGCTCTGAGATCCTTTTTAGTTTTTGGTAATGGGATTTAGGAGATGGCTGTCAACTTGGAATCCTGAGGCCGTATCATTCCTTCTCCCAACAAATACCCCAAGTATTTAACAGTCTGGGCTGCTCAGTGACTTTTTGCTGGATTGATTTTGAGACCATGGTGTCCTAACGTTCTAATTACTCGCGACAAATGGTCCATATGCTGGTCCCA
Source organism: Lissotriton helveticus (assembly GCF_964261635.1). Taxonomy (NCBI): domain Eukaryota; kingdom Metazoa; phylum Chordata; class Amphibia; order Caudata; family Salamandridae; genus Lissotriton; species Lissotriton helveticus. The sequence continues at coordinate 1,138,207,424 of NC_136072.1, read as the reverse complement.
ATCGTCACTGTAGATGACTATGTCATCTATATATGCACCAGCGTATTCCTCATGGGGCCGTAAGATGCAGTTCATGGCTCTCTGAAAAGTAGCTGGGGCCCCATTCAATCCAAAAGGTAATACTTTGAATTGGTATAACCCGTCGGGTGTGGAAAACCCAGTTTTTTCTTTGTCTTGGGGCCGCACAGGGATTTGCCAATACCCTTTACACAGGTCGAGGGTGCTAATGTATTTGGCTCTCCCTATCTTCTCTACATCTCGTCTACCCTTGGTAATGGATAGGTGTCAAATTCTGAGATTTTGTTGATCTCTCTGAAGTCAATGCAAAACCGAACCGAGCCGTCCGGCTTTGGTACTAGGACTATTGGTGAGTTCCACTCGCTAATGGATGGTTCTATTATATCCATTTGAATCATCTTCCGTATCTCCTCTCGTATAGTTAGACGACGTGCCTCTGGTATACGATAGGGTCGAAGACGTACCCTTTTTCCTACAGGGGTCTTGATGGCATGCTCCACCAAGGTAGTTCTTCCAGGGGTTAAGGAAAATACCTCTCTGAGGGGCATAAGAACATTGGTTAACTTGTCTTTAAGATGGAGTGGAAGAGTAGAGTCTATGTATTGTTCAAACAAGGGTGCCTCTGTCCCTATGTTTGCGGCCAGAGCCGGTATGGGACCTTCCCATTTTTTAATAGGTTGATGTGATAGATTTGCGAGGTGCCCCAAGCCGGATCTAGTTCAATACGATACGTAACCGGAGTTACCAGTTCTGTGACTATGTAGTGACCCTGCCACTGACCCAATAATTTGTGATCCGATGATGCCATCATCAGCAAAACTGGATATCCGACATTAAGCTTCCTTTCCTTCGCTTTTTTATCATACTGAACTTTTTGAGCTAATTGTGCCTCCTCCAGATTAATGCGGACAATAGTCCTAATCTGTCCAAGATGGGTTTTTAGGCTGGAAACGTAATCAACTAAGGGCTTGGTGTTGTCTGGTTCGCTTTCCCATTTCTCCTGGGGCATTTCCAGCAACGTTCTGGTTTGATGGCCATACAACAATTCAAAAGGCGAATACCCTGTACTTTTTTGGGTCTTGCACCTTATAGCAAACAGGGCCAGGGGTAACATATCTTCCCATTTTCTGGTCTCTAGATCTAAGAATTTTTTTAACGTGGTCTTAAGGGTGGCGTTGTATCTTTCTACCAAGCCGTCTGTCTGTGGGTGGTAGGTGGCTGTTCTAATCTGATGTATTCCTAATTGGTTGCACACTTGTTTCATGACCTTTGATATAAAAGGAGTCCCTTGATCAGTTAAAATTTCCTTTGGGAACCCCACTCTGGAAAATACGGTTACCATAGCCTTAGCAATATTGATGGTATCTGGCCGGCGTAAGGCTATTGCCTCCGGGAATCTGGTGGCATAATCAACAAGGACCAATGCATATCTACACCCACTTCTTGAAGGTAACAAAGGGCCTATTATGTCCATGCCAACTCTGCTAACAGGTTCTTCTATAACAGGAAGGGGATGTAAGGTAGCACGGGGAGGCATGTACCTACTGTGTTGCTGGCATTAGGGGCATTCCCTGCAATATTTCTTTACTTGTTGAAAGATGCCGGGCCAATAAAAACGCTCAGTGATCTGTTTTTCCGTTTTGTCGGCTCCAAAGTGTCCCCCCAACAAATGGATGTGGGCCAGAAACAAAACTTGTTCTCTAAAGGGCATGGGGATCAAGAGTTGGGGTGTTTGGGTAGGACCTCCTTTCCTATATAGCAACCCATTGAAGGACTGGACTTTTTAACAGTACCAGCGGTGCCAGGGAACAACACCTATAACCTTCATGGGATACCTGTTTCGGCGCACAAACTACAGAGACACGGGACACTTCCTTCGGCGTCAAAGATTCAAGGTTTATTTACTGCAGGGAACACAGAAGTCACAACAAGTACAACACGTGCAACTTGGGGAGACTGCTTCAAATTGGTTCTGTGGAGCGCTCCTTTTATACAGAAGTTACTCATAGGACAAAATGGTACACAAAAGTTTACAACCTGGTTCCCATAATTATCCCCCAGAGGGGTCGCTTTGGTCACTTTGGTACACATAAGGTCCGGAACATAAGTGCGGAAACATTTGGCGGTTCCCAACTGTAAAAACCCATCTTCCCAACATTAGTGAATTCCAATCGGCAGTAAAACAGATCGAAATAGGGACAAAGACAGGTGCAGAGGAAGATGGAGACAGTGGGAGATTGAAAAGGGTGTAAAAGGGGAGGTATCGGGAAACACGAGATACAGGCATCAAAGGGACGTGCCTAATGAGATGCACGGCTGAGACAATAAACCGGCACGGCAGAAGCGGGCCATCTGCCTTACAGTATCATCCCCCTCATCGTAAAAGATACTTACAAAGAACATGTGTCTTCCACAAATATCTTGAGAGTCCCAGGGTAACGAAGCGGACAGTGTCCGTTCGCTGGCTACTTGAGGGCAAGAGACAAAATGGATGCCGTATCTAAGATGGAACCCGTGGGTACAGATGAAAAACCCACATATCAAACGAACGGTTTAAGTTAGCACAGCGAAACTGCGCATACTTATTAAACTCGTCATTTGCGGTTCTTAGATACCAGACTCGACCATATTCGTGTGAGTCGAAAACATCACTTACAATTGTCACGGAACCTCAGACGCTCCTTTTGCCCTCATGTAGGCAAGCACTAGTCGGAATCATATTCGATATTCATCAGACCCTCGAGATGTTGCTGTAGCATAGCTCTGTCCAACCGAGACCCTTTGGTAACAGGTGGCTGTCTCATACACGTTGTAGCACAGAGGCCACATAAGGCAGGACCGCACTGCATGCAAAGGCAACACGTGAACAGGAACGCTACAACGACTCCAATGATCATCAGAATCTTCCAACCCCAAGTCGACATCAGGCCCCAAAACCATCCAAGTAGCGTCCAATCCCCTACATCCACGTGTATGGATTCGGAGATCTTATGCAACTTCGAGATGGCTTGATAGACAGTCGGAGCGTTATCAGGAATGAAAATACAGCAGCTCGAATGGATCACCTTACATACCCCACCTCGATCTGCTAAGATCACGTCTAAAACCATACGGTTTTGTAACGTCATAAGTCTATCCGCCTGAAGTTCTGTGGTGATATTACCAAGGGCACTGGCAGTAATATTAGCTGTCGATTCTACCACTCGAGTCAACTGTCTCAGGTTCCTACTATTAACCATAGGTCCCCAAAATGGGAGGAAACCCTTGAAAAAGTCTCCTGCCTCTTGACCGGCAGTATCCTCTTCGCTAATTACGCCTCTCACAACTCTAGTTTTGTGATAATCTGCATCTACAGTAAACGTCGGAGGCAACAAGTTTGCGATAAAACATGAGCCCATGAAGTCAGAGGGCAACCATGCATACGCACGATCATGACAAATAAAGTATGTACCCTTGGCAGCCAAAAACACAGGGGACGAGACCATTGGCAAAATATAATTTTCAGTGCAAGCACTCTCTCCAAGTCGGGCTTTCGATCTACGGCCGCGACCTATTAAACAAAAATTACCAATGTGGGGTACGACCCATATCGGAGGCGAGCTTTTAAGCTGTTTTTCACCAGTGAACACACTAAATTCGCCTCTACTTAGGACCCTATAGGCTTGTACCTCTTCTTCAGGGATAAGCGAGGGATCATAGATATCGCTATCTTAATCCTCTATTGCTATAGACAAAGGTTTTTGGTACGAGGTAGGACCAGAGTAGGGGGAACGTGGTTCTCGAATGGGGTGGAAACCCAGTGCGCTTCGAAACATTGTTTGAAATGCTCGAGCAGACCCTTGGGAGCTATACGGTAACACCAGATATGGTATTCCCTTATCCGTAGTATGCGGCATCAACCCACACACCCAACAATTAGTAGTGTTAACCACTAACTGATGCTGATGAAGGAGCTGAATAAAGGAATTGTTGCGGAATTCTGCACGTCTAGCCTGCTCGTGTTCAGGTAAGATGTGAAAAGAATGAGGAGAAACAGTGGAGGTGAGTTTAAGGTCAGGGGTAGGAGTAGGTATGGTAGAAGGCAAGAAGTAAGACATCGTGTAATATACTCCACCCACCAATAACGCAGAAACAGTCACAAACAGTACGAATATTTGGAACACAAAACATTTGGTACGACTGAGTTGCTGCAGCTTGAATCTTTGTGCTTGAGCTCTTTCCAAGTCCATCAGCTTTGAAAATGCCATTCCCTATGACCGTCCGCAACGTTTCTTGACGCACTTCGTTCTGTGTAGCAATAGTCAGTTCCTAGGAGTTCCCAGGAACCGACGGTCTTTAACCTAGCGTCAAGACCTACTAACCAGGAGGAAGTACGCGCGCGGCCCTACGGCCTTCATTTCACATATATATATATATATGTGAAAACAATGTCTCTCAGCTGTGGAAACAAAAAGTGTAAGGAACGAAGCTCAATGAATATGTACAAAATAATTACAATAGTATGAATGTTCAAACTGATCATGGAAAACGGGATAATGCACTTGTCAAGGGACAGAACGGGGTCTTTTATTAGTCTTTAGTGCTGGATCGCAAAAAGTATCGGGTTTTCCCAGGACGTGTCTGTTCGTTAAACAAAAGATCTGTCGAAGGGACAACGCCCTGTTGATCAGCTGAATGTTCTGGTCTTGAGTCTTCTGATGACAAGTGTTCAACAATGCCTTTTTGCTGCACTGAGGATTCTCCGACAGGTTGTGCGTCGCTGAAAGGTACAAACGCCGGCAATCCTTCGGTTTCAGTTGATGCACTGCCTTTCCTCACCCACGAGTCTGCTGGCAACGGGATGGGGACTTTCTTGGTATGAGTGGCATGCACCCAATTCTTCCGCCCCTCGAGACGAACTGCAGTTCTCGTGGCAAGGAGGACCTGATAGGGTCCAGTGAACCTGGGATCCAAATTGTTCTTGCGCGAAAAGTTTCGTGTTACCACCCAATCTCCGGGCTGGAGCGGGTGGCCTGGACCCTCCGTCTGCGTCGGCAATGCTTCGTGAACCTGTTGGTGAATTAACCTCAGTTTAGCAGTCAAGTCATAAAGATAATCGATCAACATTGGATACTCAAGATCACAAAAGGCACCCGGTCTAGGGACCCCCCAAACATTGGCAGGGCGACCGAACACTATTTCATAGGGACTGAGCCCTACTCGGGAGTGTACAGTTGCCCTTGTTGACAGCAATGTTAAGGGTAAAGCGTCAGGCCATGAAAGACCTGTCGCAGCCTGAATCTTTGCTAGTTTTAGTTTAAGGGTGCCATTGTACCCTTCAACCAAACCAGCTGACTGAGGATGATTGGCACTATGGAATTTCTGATTAATTCCAAGGCCCTTGCACACACTCTTCATCACACTCCCCACAAACTCACTTCCGTTGTCTGACCACACAATTCTAGGCATTCCATACCGAGGAAAGTATTCCTTCAGTAGGATTTTCGCAGTGGATAAAGCAGTATTGTCTTTGAGAGGATAGGCCTCAATCCATCGGGAGAATGCGCAAACAACAACTAAAACGTATTTCAAGTTATTGCATCGCTCCATATGGATGAAGTCCAATTGGATCACCTCAAAGGGAGATGAAGGGGGAGCAAAACTACCAGGAGGAGTTGGGGTTCCCTTACCAGGATTGTACAACATACATACCATACAATTCTTAACCAAGCGTTCAGCACATTTCGTAATACCATCATTCTTCCACACAGGAAACAGCAATTTACAGATACCTTTCGCGCTAATATGTGCTAACCCATGTGCCATAGTCACAACAGCCAGCACATACGCATCAGGCAACATCCATCTTTTCTGTTCCGATAAGTCAATCCAACAACCATTCGCATCCAACTTTCCCGTACTTTCTTTCCACTTCGCCTTTTCAGTCTCGGTGGCCTTATTCTGAATTGCTTTCACACTCTCGATAGTGTTTTCACACATACTTGATTCTGCAGGCCACCTAACCGAACTCGTCACATACATTCGAGTGCTAAGGTTCCGGGCAGTCTCCTTAGCAGTCTCATCCGCAAACGCATTACCACGACCAACATCATCCGTCACCTTACGATGCGCACTACATTTAACAATCGCCACTTGCTTAGGCAACGTAAGTGCATCCAAAAGATCATTTACAAGCTGGCCATGTTGAATCTTCGTACCATGTGACGTAAGGAATCCTCTCTCTCTCCACAGTCGTCCAAAACTATGTGCCACACCAAACGCATACTGGCTATCTGTAAACACATTCACCCGTTTATCTTTAGACAACACACACGCTCTCGTCAAAGCAATTAACTCAGCAGCCTGAGCCGAATTCTGACTTAACCTTGCGTTTTCCACAATCGTTCTCAATGTAACTACAGCATACGCAGTTGTCACATCACCGTTCGGCAACTTGAAACAAGAACCATCCACATATAAAGTACCATCGGGATCTGTCAATGGAGTATCTCTTAGGTCAATACGACCCTTGGTTTCCTCTTCAGTTCTGAGATAGCAGTCATGTACTGCTTCATCACTTGATTCTGTGTCGATCGGCAGCAATGTTGCTGGATTCAACACATTACATCGTCTTATCCGTATGTGACTGGCCAGCAACGTCAATTCATAACCAGACAATCTTGCACTTGTCAGATGTTGAGTTTTCGTTCGGTTCAATAGAGTGTCGACTGCATGCGGAACCATTACCGTGAGCATATTATCCATGACTAGACCTGCGGACTGTCGAATGGACGCCGCAGCTGCCGCTGTTGCCCTTAAGCAACTTGGCAAGGCTCTTGCTACTGGGTCTAAAGTCGAAGAAAAGTAGGCACATGGGCGTTGCTTACCACCAAAAGGTTGTGTCAGAACACTCAACGCGCAACCATCCCTCTCGTGAACGTAGAGTGTAAACGGCTTACTGTAGTCAGGAGTGCCCAACACAGGAGCCGAACACAACGCATTACGCAATTCAGAAAAACTTTTCTGACATTCTTCAGACCAAGGTACTGGGGATGAAACATCTTTGCATGTAAGGGCTATCAATGGTTTCGCCAACAATGAAAAATTTGGAATCCATTGTCTGCAGTAGGACGTAATACCCAAAAAGGCGCGAACATCTCTTTGGGTTTTTGGCACAGTCATTCGGGAAATCGCTGCAATTCTCTCTGGGGTCAACCTTCTCCCTTCTTTTGACAATAAGTGACCTAGATAGGTAACTTCTTGACAACAATACTGTAGCTTTGAAGGCGATACCTTGTGGTGTAAGTTATGTAGATAGTGCAATAATGATACTGTAGCCGTTTTGCAAATAGCTTCTGTATCAGCTGCCACTAAAAGATCGTCAACGTATTGAATCAAAGCTGCACCTTTGGGTAATACAAAGGCATCAAGCTGTCCTTTAAGTGCTTGGCTGTAGATTGACGGACTCTCACAGTAGCCCTGTGGAGCGCGTTTTAGCCTAAAACTGCGACCTCCTAATGAAAATCCGAATAGATCTCTGCTTTCCTCTGCAATTGGGATGCTAAAGAAAGCATTCTTTAGATCGATCACTGTGAACCAGGAGGCAGTTGCCGGAATCATTGTTAGTAAAGCCGTAATGTCAGGGACCACGGGAAATTGTGGAACCACTATTTTATTTACCTCTCTCAAATCTATAACGAAACGATACACAGGAGGTTTAGTTGGGTCAGTTCGTTTCAGAATTGGCAATACAGGGCTATTACATACATTTCCACGAGTTTCTTCAACAACACCCTTTCCAATGAGATCATAAACAATTGCTAACAGCGCTCGTTCGCCCTCAAGAGAAATACGATATTGAGGTAAACGCGGTAATCGCGCATTTGGTTTCAATTGAATCACATAGGGTGGAATGTCTAACAGGCCCACGTCATTGGGACCTGTGGCCCATAAAGACGCAGGGAGGGAACTCAATTCCGGTGGGAATTTATCAACCGATAAATACATGGGAGAGATCACTCTCCGTCCCAATGTAAGTTCCACTCCTTCGGGGGAACAATACAATGTTGCATATAATCGTTTCAACAAATCCAGGCCCAAAAGATTTTCACCACAACCTGTAGAGAGAATCAGTGGAGCGGTTAGCTCACGGGGTCCAATCATAAGAGGCAAAGGATTAGAGACTGGGTTACTAACAGGGGCGCCAGAGAATCCAACGGAAACATTCGTTAAGCCAGACAAAGGTGCGCCAGGGAGTTTTGAATGCATGATGGAACTTTTCGTCACACCAGTGTCTAACAGAAAAGGCTCAACTACACCTGATGTAGCCACTGCAACGTAAGGCCCACTCTGATCGACCGGAACTGACACTACTCCCTCTCTTTGCCGTTGGCTGTCCTAGTAATGGTCATTTACAACAGTTTCATGCTCTGCATAATAATCATCAACATTATACTGTGCAGATCGAACTGACCCCGCATTTCGCTGGTCAAAACAATTATTTGTGTCTGATTGATTTTGATAACGATCACTTTGATTGTGGAATGAACCACGACCTCTACCACGAGGTGCCTGTTGAGGACCACCACCACGGTTTCCACGTGTCGACACACCATTCAGACGGTCCCGTAAGGCAAGACAATCATATTTTAGATGTCCCTCTTTCCTACAATATGCGCACTGATTATACCCAAGTGAAGATCTATAATCAAAGTTGTCAGAGCGCGGCTGTGTCCTATCGGGCTGTGCTCGTGGTCGATACTGCTGTTGCGAATCATTTTGGTTTGATCGTGGAGGGTATGCTTGCTGCAACAAAACCTTCGTTTTGAGCTCCTTAGTTTTCTTTTCTACACGATCACTTTCTTCCTTTTCCCTATTCTCATAATACTGAGCCGTTGCTAGTATTTGCGCAGGGGTTGAAACTGCCCACGCACTTTCTGAATTCTTTAATTTGTTGCTTAGTTCAGGCAACAAATTCGACACGAATTTGTCAACGAATAACCGCTGGCCTCCCTCAGCGCCCATGTCCTGGCCGCTGTGGTCGACAAACGCGTTCCTCAAACCTTGTAAAGAAATCTGAGACACTCTCGTCTTTCTTTTGCTTACAAGCTGATAACTTATCCCAGTTCACCTTCATCGCTGGCATGAGAGTTTTCATGAGCGTAATGATTTTCTGAGGCAAATCCAAAATCAGCTGTTCAGGCTTGGCCCCACCAACTTGTAATGCATCAGCTGCTAGCAGTGCAGCCCAATCACCCCCTAATTCAACGGCATGATTGGCTTGACGAATTTTAGCCCAAACTGGTTGCGGTACCACATTGCCAAACAACATGTCGATGTCGGCAATATTCATAGTAGTAGCTTCTACCAGTTGTGATAACTCCTTATAATAACCAGCCGGATTTTTACGCGGATCGGGTAAGGATTGCTTCACTTGCAAAACTTCTGATCGTTTCCATGGAAGATGTATCCACACCCTTCGAAAATGCGGTAGCACCACAGGGTTTGCATTAGGATCACCAGGCACCCACAGTGGCGGAACCTCTCTCATAGGATACTGACCAGGAACCGCTTTCCAGTTCTCAGTGGTATCATCTGATGATACCCGAGAATGTGCTGTGGATCTGAATGCTAATAAGCGTTCCACGGCAAGTCGTACATCGTCTCCTATAATCATACCGTTTGAAAAGTGACTCTGAAGTTCAATTATGTCGGACGGTACATTATCTACATCATCATTATACCACTCTTCCCTCAAAAAGTTACACATCTCCTCAAATACGAATCTCTGCGTAGGCTCATTAAACTGGGAAAACGTATCAAAGACTACACGTGGAGTGTAGTTAGCAGGATGTCTTATCCACCTATGTGCCATTGTTACTAACGTCTCTTTCTCCCTACCACTAGGGATCTGACTCCGTCTCTGAGGAGTTTCAGATGAATCAGACGAAAATAACGGACCAGAAAGAGGTGAATAAAGAGTAGCAACAGAGTTAGGAACACGCTTACGAACAGAAGGAGAAAGAAAAACAGGGGCAACAACACTGGAGGTGAAAGAAGGCATAGTAGGAACGGACAAGATAGTTGGAGTAGCAGAAACAACAGTCTGCGAAGGTACAGGTACAGGAGCAGTAGGAACAAGAACAGGTGGTGAAACAAACATAGGGTTAACAGCGGGCTGGCCCGCAGCCGCTGGAGCAACAAGAGGTACAACAGGAGGTACTACAGGAGCAACTACAGGAGCAGTAGCACCCTGTACATAAGGAGGTGGTGATTTCATCAAGTATGACAGCAAGGAATCCTCCTTCAAATCTTCTTTTTTCTTTTCTAGATTATTCGGTAAAACTGGGTAACATTTATCTATTTTCATGTGATGCAATCTAGTAGCGATTTCCATGTCTTTTTCTTCTTTGTCTTGTCTACATTCTTTTATAGCTTGCATTACAGGAACGAACTCTTGTTTTTGATCCTTTTTAAGTTGTTTGATTTCTTTCTGCTTGGCCTCTTTACGCCATATCCGAAAGGAATCAAACATAGCTGGCCTAGCTTTCTTTAAAAATAATTTAGCCTCAAGATTATCTAAAATCGAAAGTTCAAAAGTTCCATGTTGTGGCCATCTAAGATCACCGTCTTTCTTTGTATAGCGGACCCAGTAATCATTATATATTATAGGACCCACCCCATGTCGACTATAAAGATCATGTATCGGAGTTCCAACTGGAGGTATCGGACACGAGTCCTCCAACCGGGAATCCATTGCGCAACATTTGAAAATACGAAACAAATCACTATGGCTAGGCATCGTGCACACTAACCTAGTATCAAACTTCAAGGATTACCGAAGCAATAAAACCTCGTGTAAGTCAAAACCCTCGGTTTTTGGCAATTGCAACTGTCAAATAATACTAAGGACCAATACTAAGAACCACAAATGCAATGGAACCATGCAATACAACAAAGCCTTAAGGCTATCACAAAGCTCGGAGAGCTAACCACAAAGCCTGAGGAGGCTATTACAAAGCTCAGTGAGCTATTACCACAAAGCCTTAAAGGCTAACAACAAAGCTTTCAAAAGCTAGAACAACCACTAAGGACTGGGAGCGACCCACAAATACTTAACTCAGAACTTCAATGGCGTCACCAGGAAGGCCCGTCTATCGTCTCGCTTGTACATAAGGTCTACGCCGGGCGTCGAAGACAGGTCGACAGTCAGGGCATCGGTCCGTCGCAGCCGTCAGGAGGCGGGAATCTTCGCAGGGAAAAACTTCGGGCCACTTATTTCGACAACAGGATCGATGAAGCGGGGTGCACCTTCCCTTGGAGATTTCACACGAAGTTCCTCACGATCATCAGGCTTTGGACCGGTACCGCTGAAGTCGCCCCACGTTGGGCGCCAACTGAAGGACTGGACTTTTTAACAGTACCAGCGGTGCCAGGGAACAACACCTATAACCTTCATGGGATACCTGTTTCGGCGCACAAACTACAGAGACACGGCACACTTCCTTCGGCGTCAAAGATTCAAGGTTTATTTACTGCAGGGAACACAGAAGTCACAACAAGTACAACACGTGCAACTTGGGGAGACTGCTTCAAATTGGTTCTGTGGAGCGCTCCTTTTATACAGAATTTACTCATAGGACAAAATGGTACACAAAAGTTTACAACCTGGTTCCCATAATTATCCCCCAGAGGGGTCGCTTTGGTCACTTTGGTACACATAAGGTCCGGAACATAAGTGCGGAAACATTTGGCGGTTCCCAACTGTAAAAACCCATCTTCCCAACATTAGTGAATTCCAATCGGCAGTAAAACAGATCGAAATAGGGACAAAGACAGGTGCAGAGGAAGATGGAGACAGTGGGAGATTGAAAAGGGTGTAAAAGGGGAGGTATCGGGAAACACGAGATACAGGCATCAAAGGGACGTGCCTAATGAGATGCACGGCTGAGACAATAAACCGGCACGGCAGAAGCGGGGCCATCTGCCTTACAGTATCATCCCCCTCATCGTAAAAGATACTTACAAAGAACATGTGTCTTCCACAAATATCTTGAGAGTCCCAGGGTAACGAAGCGGACAGTGTCCGTTCGCTGGCTACTTGAGGGCAAGAGACAAAATGGATGCCGTATCTAAGATGGAACCCGTGGGTACAGATGAAAAACCCACATATCAAACGAACGGTTTAAGTTAGCACAGCGAAACTGCGCATACTTACTAAACTCGTCATTTGCGGTTCTTAGATACCAGACTCGAGCATATTCGTGTGAGTCGAAAACATCACTTACAATTGTCACGGAACCTCACCATTCTTGATAAAGAAATAAGGACCTACATGGATGGGATCTTCATGGTTTAAAGCGTTCTTACAAGCTTCTTGTAGTATAGGATCTTCTCTTTGGGTGGCACGAAAACTTCTGTCTGTTTCCCAGGGATTCTCTTCAGGTATAGCGGGCAATACAGTGGGGGCTTTTCCTTTCTCTGCTCTTTTCTGTTTACGGCTTTTCCTTGGTTTGGGGACAGGCCAGTCGGGTTTTTCTTCTCCAGAAAAGGGAGCTTCAGCCCACTATTCTTCTCCTTTATTCGGGCTATGCTGGATCATTTGTGGAAGATGTGGATAGTCGCTTCCTAAGATAACTTGTTCAGGGAGGTTTGGAATGAGACACACCTTTAGGGAGGTACCCAGATCGTTGTCATGTTGAATTTGGACTCGAGTGGTTGGATATTGTTTGGTGTCTCCATGCACACAGCGTATGGCAACAGTGCCATTGCTGGGTCCAATCCAGGGTTCCAAGTCTTGGGGATGTATAAGGCTTTGGCGGCATCCAGTGTCTGCCAATGCCAGGGTTTGTTGTCCGTTGACTTTTACCGTGCAATGATAAGGAGGAAGAGGCTTGCTAGATGAGGAACAATAGTAATTCCTGGCTATACCCATTTCCATTGGTTCCTATTTTTGGGGGCAGAATCGGGCAATATGTCCCAATCCACCGCAGTGGAAGCACTGTGGTCCCAGATTTGGTGGGCGGAACACTGGGATGGGGTGACAACTCCTGGAATGATGGTTACGGGTTCTGTTTTTTTTGGGCGTGGGGTAGGGGTAGCCTATGGGTTCCTGGTTCCCCGGCTCTTCAGGGCGGGTCATCTTGTCCTTTTTGAATTTCCTGAGCGCGATTGTATGCACTAGCTATTTCTACAGCGGTTTCCAGAGTAAGGTTAGCTTGTTGCCGGACCCATTTCTGTATGGGGGTGAAGGGAAGCCAGGTACTGTTTTAAATAGATTTTGGCCATGATATCGTCTTTGTCGGTGGTGGCTGGTTTCAACCAACGGACAGTCATGTCCTTCACCCTAAAATACAGGGCACGTGGGGTTTCCTGAGGTCCATCCTTAATTTGGCACAACTTTATCTTATAAGATTCGTCATCCACTCCCAGCCTCTCCATGATACATTGTTTGATGTCTGCATATGGCACTATCCCTTGCACTGTAGCTGCCTGATAAGCCACTTGCAGATCGCCTGACAGAAGAGGGCCCAAATATTGTCCCCACTTATCTGCAGGCCACGCTACTGCCGTGGCTATGCGTTCAAAGTTATTAAAGAAGAAGTCCGGATCTTCCCCGCTGACATATTTCTGCAGCACCATAGAGGGAAGGGAAGTGGGTCTTTTCTGGTTTCCCAAAACTTCAGCTAATTTATCCATGGCTGCTCCGTGCGTTTGGCTTTCTCCTGTTATGGCCTTCTGCATCTTTTCCCGGTCTACCTCGACTACGAGCAGGAATCTTTCCATCACCTTGCCCAGGTGTTCTTGGCTTTCGGCCATCTTAGTAAGGGCAGCCTCCATGTCTCCGCTGTATCCCACTTCTGACACCACTTGTGGGAGGGCAGGGTGGATATACAGACGCGGAGGCTGAATGTATTGACGAACAGGGGTTTCTCTATTGTCAGTTGACACAGATTTAGGTTTTACTACAGGGTCAGGAGTCTCTTCCTCTACTGGGGTCTTCTCGCTTTCTGAGGGGTTGAGTGACGATGCCTGCGTTCGTCTTCCCTCTTCGCTTGGGAGACAAGATTGTTGGGGAGTTGATGCATCCGTGGTGTAGGTTTCACCCGGAGGCTCACCAAGAGGAGGGAAAAATGGAGCCTGTCAGTTTTCTGGGCCAACAATATATATCTGATTCCTACACCCGGTAGTGCTCACCAGATAATGAAAGGATGGTGACGGGGTAGTGACGAGGATAAAGATAAGGCGTAATGATGATGATGGGGGGGTGGATTTTGCAGTTAAGTCAGCAGCACAAAGGAATAACACTATAAGAAAGAGAGAATTCCAGTAACCTAGGGTGAAGTTTGTAAAGAAGGATTAGTGTATCTAATCACGGTAGGAATAGCCAAGTAAGAAGTAATGCTTGCAACTGTGGGGCTTCAATACACTTCTATTAAATCTCTCGCTTACACTACTCTCCCCACCCTCCCTCTACCGTCATAAGGTCTGTTCCTCCCACCTCCCTCAACAGTTCCCCAGGTGCGGTGTCACTCACCGGCCCTGCTGCAACTCTCCGGAGTCGCGGCTCGCTCTCCAGCTTCCTCCAGGGGATACCACCACTCCTACGACCAGGATTCTTTGGTCTTCCCCACTTCCTCACTGTTCGGAACGTTGTCCTGGCTCCCGGCGCTCTGTTCCCAACTCCAAAACTCGGCGTCTTTCTCCACGCGATCTTCCTCTTCCGTCCTCAGCTCCGCCTTCCCGCTGGTCCAAGACGCTTCTTCCTGTGACGCGTCTGTTCTTATTGGTGTGTCGCGTCTTCTTCCTTGTTCAGCTCCTCCCTCTGTCTCCGGACTCCGCTGCGAAGAAACAGGAGAGGTGGGTGTTTTTTTCCGTTCTCCCAGCTGAGGTTGGTTTCGCCTTCGTCCGGTACCTGTAGGGCATTCTGGGAGGTGTAGTTCGGGAATACGGTGTCTCTCGAGGGGTCCTCTCTCAAAACCGGCTTCCTCTGACAACACATTCACCTTCAGAAACCCATCCAGCAGGCCGCAATAGGTACGGGAAGGGGGCAGATAGCTTTGATGAGGTAAGTGACGATCTGAGTCCGGAGTCCTGATCTGTGGAAAATACAGGTATTTACTTCCCTAACGGCTTGGGAATCGATCACCTCTGAACCCTTTCCCTCTTTTTTCTTGTTCTCTTTTCTCACACAATTAGAGTGTGACTATAAGGTCTGCCCTCCCTGCGGGATTCATGGTGCCGCCGTTGGAAAACTCATCATAAGCATCCTTATTACCACACGTTGAAACCAACATAGTACCTAGCATTTTCACTTTAATATTGCTCAGTACCGCGGCATCCTCACACAAAGGCACCACATCACGTCTTCACGCCATAATTTTTCCGCATATTGCCCGGTTTGACAATACCGCAACCAGTCACCTATCACGATATGCGCCTTAAATTACTTAAAACTCTTACTCTGGAGTTTTTATATATTCATGTGTATGTTTGTCCTGTTTTGATTTTTCTCCTACAGGTTTTACCGAATAACGGGGGGCACTCTCCCTTTCTTAACCCCTTGTATGCTTGTGACGGAACCGTTCCGTCACAAGCCGCGGGTGTGCTGTGCTTGTGACGGAACGGTTCCGTCACGGCCCGCTCGCCGTGCCAGCGCGGCGCGAATTTCGCGCCTGCGCTGAGCGTTCTATTGGGCGGGCGGGGCAGTGACGGAACCGTTCCGTCACAAGCACAGCTCACCCGAGGCTCGTGACGGAGCGGTTCCGTCACGAGCACAGGAGCGCCGTGCGGCTGCCCCGCCCCCTTAGCACTGCGGTGGAATAGCCGCCACAGTGAAGGGGTTAAAGGCGCACCTTAGCGAGTGCAACGCCACTCAAGGTCCTCTGTAATCTCAATTGACCATCCACGTTACCACATTTTATTACTCACACATAGGTCCTGACAAAAGCCAGCATACAGCGAAACCTGGCCAGGGAGGAGTGCTCCACATATACTGCTGTCAGAGTGCTACTCGTTGTCATAAGTGAGTCACCATCACTGCACTTGCTAGCACCTTCACCAGATTGAGCTACCTGTGCTTTTGTGTTGAACCTCAGCTTTACCTGTTGCTCCCTCATATCTTAAAGAGACTGAGGAAGAGGCACCAGAGGAGGGAGACCGCAGTGGGCTGAGGACACCTCTTTCTTACCTCAGGAGGAAGTCATTATGCACTGCTCTGGGCTCACTGTGCACAAGACCCTTCTGTGTCCTCACAGTTATGCACAAGGCCCTTTTGTGACCTCACAGCAGTGCACAAGGCTCTTCTGGGACCTCACAGCAGAGCACAAGGCCGTTCTGTGACCTCGCAGCAGTGCACAAGGCTGTTCTGTGACCTCGCAGCAGTGCACAAGGCTGTTCTGTGACCTCATAGTAGTCTACAAGACCCTTCTGTGCTATGCTATGTTATGTTGTGTTCTGCTATGCTATGTTATGCTATGTTAGGCTATGTTATGTTAACTAGTTGTACAGAGCTCAGCAATTACCCAAAGGTGTCTTGGCGCTAGCACTGTGGAAGATGGACAGAAACCCTGATGACGATTTCTTAGGGAATAGCAAGGTTTTTAAGGCTGTCCTAAAAGTGAGCAGGTTAGGAATGGATCTGATGTGGGGAGGAAGAGGATTCCATTCCTTGGTTGCTGTATTAACAAAACTTCTGCCTTCCTAATTGGTCAGTTTGTACTTCTGACCCACCAGTTGTCCAGAGCCACTGGTCATGAGGTTCTTGCCTGGGAAGTACCGCCTTGTGAGCCAGACAAAGGGCTTTAAATGTAATCATTTGCCCGATGGGCAGCCAATGAAGCTGTTTGATGGTGCGGGCAACTGATTTGTGCTTAGGTATCCTGGTTAGAGATCTGGCTGCCGCATTGTGCAGTACCTGAAGTTTGTTAAGGTGTTGTACCTACACATTAGGGTATAACGCATTGCAATAGTCTATTTTGGCCAGTACCAGAGCAGAAATAACTATTTTTTGCGACTCAACCAGGATAAAAGAAAAGATCTTTTTAAGTATGCACGTGACAAAGAAGGCAGAAGAAGTGACTGCTTTAACATGTGGTCCAAGAGTCACATTAGTATCCAGTACCATTCCCAGGTTCCTAATCTTATTCACTGGGGTGGGGAGGGGTCTCCTTTCTTGCAGCCACCAAGATGAGGCCCAAAGAGTCTGGTTGTTACCAAACAAGATGACTTCAGTTTTCCCTCAGTTGAGTTTTAAACAATTTCGGCTCATCCAGTGGCCAACTGCTAACATGCAGTTATGAAAATTTAAGCCGCTGTGATTATTGGATGAGGACATAGCTACCACCATTTGAGTGTCATCGGCATAAGATGTCAAATCAAGACCAAAGGATCTGATAAGGGCCGCCAGAGGTTTAACATATACGTTAAACAGAGTGGGGCTGAAGGCAGCCCCTGCTGAGCCGCACAATCAGACTAAATACAAAGGAGTCAAGGGCCACCACCTGTTTCTTTTCCAATAGAAAGGATCCCAGTAGTTTGAGGGCCGACCCCTTGACACCGACAGCCTGGAGCCACCCGATCATGATCTTGTGGCCGACCGTATCAAAGGCTGCCAATAAATCAGGAAACACAGGGGCAGCACTACTCACGCCATCCACTATCGATCTGATCTCATCGGTAGTTTTATCAAAGCTGTTTCTATACTCTGACCGCTTCTAAATTCGAATTGAGTGGTGTCTAGCAACTGATGGTCGGTTAAAAGTTGAGCAAGTTACTGATTCAAGGCTTGTTCAAGAATTTTAGCGGGTAGGGGTAGACGGGTGATTGTTTTCTAGTTATTTGGTTCACCTGGATTAAGGTTAGTTTTTTTTAAGCAGGGGAAAAATGGAGGTATCTTTCCAGACTGAGGTTAAGAGTCCAGAAGACAACATTGAATGGAAAATCATAGTCAGACCTTCAGGCACGGTTTCCGCAGCCATATCGATAAGTGATGGAGGACACGGGTCCATGGTGGAACCTGATTTAGTCGTTCTTAATATGGAGGTTACTTGATGAGTAGTAAGAGGTGAGAAATCAGAGAAAATAATACTGTCCAGATGGAGGGCTTTTGGGGATCGTCTAAGCTAGAGAGCTGCTTCTGTCCAAAATTGTGTGACCTCACAGCAGTGCACAAGACTCGAAAGATCCTTGTGTGCACAGCTATGAGGACACAAAAGGGCCTTGTGCGATCATAGCTGTGCACAAGGAACCTTTTGTGACCTCACAGCTGCGCACAAAGTCCTACTATGACCTCACAGCAACACACGCCCTTATGTGACCTCACAGCAGCGCGCGAGGTTGTTCTGGGACCTCACAGCAGCGCACAAGGCCGTTATGAGGGCACAAGGCCCTTCTGTGACCTTTCCACCTGTGCATTAGGCCGTTAGGTGACCTTACAGCAGCGCACAAGGCCCTTCTGTGACCTCACAGCTGTGCACAAAGTCCTACTATGACCTCACAGCAACACACGCCCTTATGTGACCACACAGCAGCGCGCGAGGTTGTTCTGGGACCTCACAGCAGCGCACAAGGCCGTTATGTGACCTCACAGCAGGGCACAAGGCCCTTCAGTGACCTTTCCACCTGTGCATTAGGCCGTTATGTGACCTTACAGCAGCGCACAAGGCCCTTCTGTGACCTCACAGCTGTGCACAAAGTCCTACTATGACCTCACAGCAACACACGCCCTTATGTGACCACACAGCAGTGCGCGAGGTTGTTCTGGGACCTCACAGCAGCGCACAAGGCCGTTATGTGACCTCACAGCAGGGCACAAGGCCCTTCTGTGACCTTTCCACCTGTGCATTAGGCCGTTATGTGACCTCACAGGAGCGCATAAGGCCCTTCTGTGACCTCACAGCTGTGCACAAAGTCCTACTATGACCTCACAGCAACACACGCCCTTATGTGACCTCACAGCAGCGCGCGAGGTTGTTCTGGGACCTCACAGCAGCGCACAAGGCCGTTATGTGACCTCACAGCAGGGCACAAGGCCCTTTTGTGACCATTCCACCTGTGCATTAGGCCGTTATGTGACCTCACAGCAGCGCACAAGGCCCTTCTGTGACGTCACAGCTGTGCATTAGCCCGTTTTGTGACCTCACAGCAGCGCACAAGGCTTCTGTGACCTCACAGCTGTGCATTGGGCCGTTTTGTGACCTCACAGCAGCGCACAAGGCCCTTCTGTGACCTCACAGCTGTGCATTAGGCCGTTTTGTGACCTCACAGCAGCGCACAAGGCCCTTCTGCGACCTCACAGCTGTGCATTAGCCCGTTTTGTGACCTCACAGCAGCGCACAAGGCCCTTCTGTGACCTCACAGCTGTGCATTAGGCCGTTTTGTGACCTCACAGCAGCGCACAAGGCCCTTCTGCGACCTCACAGCTGTGCATTAGCCCGTTTTGTGACCTCACAGCAGCGCACAAGGCCCTTCTGCGACCTCACAGCTGTGCATTAGCCCGTTTTGTGACCTCAAAGCAGAGCACAAGGCGGTTCTGTGACCTCACAGCTGTGCATTAGCCCGTTTTGTGACCTCACAGCAGAGCACAAGGCCCTTCTGTGACCTCACAGGTGTGCATTAGGCCGGTTTGTGACCTCACAGCAGCGCACAAGGCCCTTCTGCGACCTCACGGCTGTGCATTAGCCGGTTTTGTGACCTCACAGCAGCGCACAAGGCCCTTCTGTGACCTCACAGCTGTGCATTAGCCCGTTTTGTGACCTCACAGCAGCGCACAAGGCCCTTCTGCGACCTCACAGCTGTGCATTAGGCCGTTTTGTGACCTCACAGCAGAGCACAAGGCCCTTCTGTGACCTCACAGCTGTGCATTAGGCCGTTTTGTGACCTCACAGCAGCGCACAAGGCTTCTGTGACCTCACAGCTGTGCCTTGGGCCGTTTTGTGACCTCACAGCAGCGCACAAGGCCCTTCTGTGACCTCACAGCTGTGCATTAGGCCGTTTTGTGACCTCACACAGGAGAGCACAAGGCCCTTCTGTGACCTCGCAGCTGTGCATTAGGCCGGTTTGTGACCTCACAGCAGCGCACAAGGCCCTTCTGTGACCTCACAGCTGTGCATTAGGCCGTTTTGTGACCTCACAGCAGCGCACAAGGCCCTTCTGTGACCTCACAGCTGTGCATTAGCCTGTTTTGTGACCTCACAGCAGCGCACAAGGCCCTTCTGTGACCTCGCAGCTGTGCATTAGGCCGTTTTGTGACCTCACACAGGGGAGCACAAGGCCCTTCTGTGACCTCGCAGCTGTGCATTAGGCCGGTTTGTGACCTCACAGTAGTGCACAAGGCCCTTCTGTGACCTCACAGCTGTGCATTAGGCCGTTTTGTGACCTCACAGCAGCGCGCACAATGCCCTTCTGTGACCTCACAGCTGTGCACTAGCCCGTTTTGTGACCTCACAGCAGCGCACAAGGCCCTTCTGTGACCTCACAGCTGTGCATTAGCCCGTTTTGTGACCTCACAGCAGCGCACAAGGCCCTTCTGCGACCTCACAGCTGTGCATTAGGCCGTTTTGTGACCTCACAGCAGAGCACAAGGCCCTTCTGTGACCCCACAGCTGTGCATTAGGCCGTTTTGTGACCTCACAGCAGCGCACAAGGCTTCTGTGACCTCACAGCTGTGCATTGGGCCGTTTTGTGACCTCACAGCAGCGCACAAGGCCCTTCTGTGACCTCACAGCTGTGCATTAGGCCGTTTTGTGACCTCACACAGTAGAGCACAGGGCCCTTCTGTGACCTCGCAGCTGTGCATTAGGCCGTTTTGTGACCTCACAGCAGCACACAAGGCCCTTCTGTGACCTCACAGCTGTGCATTAGCCTGTTTTGTGACCTCACAGCAGCGCACAAGGCCCTTCTGTGACCTCGCAGCTGTGCATTAGGCCGGTTTGTGACCTCACAGCAGCGCACAAGGCTTCTGTGACCTCACAGCTGTGCATTGGGCCGTTTTGTGACCTCACAGCAGCGCACAAGGCCCTTCTGTGACCTCACAGCTGTGCATTAGGCCGTTTTGTGACCTCACACATTAGAGCACAAGGCCCTTCTGTGACCTCGCAGCTGTGCATTAGGCCGGTTTGTGACCTCACAGCAGCGCACAAGGCCCTTCTGTGACCTCACAGCAGTGCATTAGCCTGTTTTGTGACCTCACAGCAGCGCACAAGGCCCTTCTGTGACCTCGCAGCTGTGCATTAGGCCGTTTTGTGACCTCACAGCAGCGCACAAGGCCCTTCTGCGACCTCACAGCTGTGCATTAGGCCGTTTTGTGACCTCACAGCAGAGCACAAGGCCCTTCTGTGACCTCACAGCTGTGCATTAGGCCGTTTTGTGACCTCACAGCAGAGCACAAGGCCCTTCTGTGACCTCACAGCTGTGCATTAGGCCGTTTTGTGACCTCACAGCAGCGCACAAGGCCCTTCTGCGACCTCACAGCTGTGCATTAGGCCGTTTTGTGACCTCACAACAGAGCACAAGGCCCTTCTGTGACCTCACAGCTGTGCATTAGGCCGTTTTGTGACCTCACAGCAGCGCACAAGGCCCTTCTGTGACCTCACAGATGCGCACTAGGCCGTTTTGTGACCTCACAGCTGTGCATTAGGCCGTTTTGTGACCTCACAGCAGCGCACAAGGCCCTTCTTCGTTCTCACAGCTGTGCATTAGGCCGTTTTGTAACCTCACAGCAGCGCACAAGGCCCTTCTGTGACCTCACAGCTGTGCATTAGGCCGTTTTGTGACCTCACACCAGAGCACAAAGTCGTTTTGTGACCTCACAGCAGCGCACAAGGCCCTTCTGTGACCTCGCAGCTGTGCATTAGGCCGGTTTGTGACCTCACAGCAGCGCACAAGGCCCTTCTGTGACCTCACAGCTGTGCATTAGGCCGTTTTCTGACCTCAAAGCAGCGCACAAGGCCCTTCTGTGACCTCACAGCTGTGCATTAGCCCGTTTTGTGACCTCACAGCAGCGCACAAGGCCCTTCTGTGACCTCGCAGCTGTGCATTACGCCGGTTTGTGACCTCACAGCAGCGCACAAGGCCCTTCTGTGACCTCACAGCTGTGCATTAGCCCGTTTTGTGACCTCACAGCAGCGCACAAGGCCCTTCTGCGACCTCACAGCTGTGCATTAGGCCGTTTTGTGACCTCACAGCAGAGCACAAGGCCCTTCTGTGACCTCACAGCTGTGCGTTAGGCCGTTTTGTGACCTCACTGCAGAGCACAAGGCCCTTCTGTGACCTCACAGCTGTGCATTAGGCCGTTTTGTGACCTCACAGCAGCGCACAAGGCCCTTCTGCGACCTCACAGCTGTGCATTAGGCCGTTTTGTGACCTCACAGCAGAGCACAAGGCCCTTCTGTGACCTCACAGCTGTGCATTAGGCCGTTTTGTGACCTCACAGCAGCGCACAAGGCCCTTCTGTTACCTCACAGATGCGCACTAGGCCGTTTTGTGACCTCACAGCTGTGCATTAGGCCGTTTTGTGACCTCCCAGCAGCGCACAAGGCCCTTCTGCGTTCTCACAGCTGTGCATTAGGCCGTTTTGTGACCTCACAGCAGCGCACAAGGCCCTTCTGTGACCTCACAGCTGTGCATTAGGCCGTTTTGTGACCTCACACCAGAGCACACAGTCGTTTTGTAACCTCATAGCAGCGCACAAGTTCCTATTGTGATCTCACTGCAGCTCACTTCAGTGACCAATCCGAACAGCTGATTTACGAGACATCTTGAAAACAACAAGGGTGTTATGGATTGGGCATTGTTTTTGGTGATTTTTTTTTTTTATTGCTCATCTGAATATATTGTTGTATAAGTATAACCAAACATCGATCTCATGTTCAGGAAGTTCTTTCAACGATAACAAATTCATACCATAATATGTGACGGCATCAATCCTATTTTTTCTCTTTTTTGCACTGCTTTTTCCTGCTTTAATTTGCAAAACCGTTAACCCTTAGCTTCTCGTAGCCAAAGTCTGAGACTTGAAATCCCAGAATCCTCACCACGCACTGCTGCTTTCTCTCTGTCCTGCTCAGCTCTCTGAAGCGATTACTTAAGGATATGAGCGCTATGCAAACCCTCTAAATACGTAAATGTATTTGTGCGATATATGAAACCCTACAGACGCAAAGATGTGTGTGGCCTGAAAAGCAAACGAGAATAGAGAAAACCCCCGGTCCGCTTTGGTGAAGACCAGGATAATTTGCGTTCAGAAAATGATTAATTCGCCTAACGCGTCTCCCTAATTAACAGCCGCGGGAACCCTGGTAATTGGCGCGCGCCCGTTGATTTGGACAGACAAATGAGCTGTCGTTTGCTCTTTGCAGTCAGGTTTGATGGGTGTTACATTAATTTGTTGTCGGTTCACTGCTTCCCCCAACTGCCTGCCCAGGTAAGTGCCTCGAGTACACTCTGCGAGCGTCATCACAGTGTGCGCTTGTGTCAGCAGCGTGCACAGGACGTGTCTGCGCACCACAGTGTGATGTGTGCACTTTATCACCGTTCTGGCACTTTACTGGCATAACCAAACACCCCCACACCATCCTGCAACGGAACACTTTATCACAAAACCCTAAACATAGGTCCAACGCAGTCCAAATGTGCAATTACTTGGTTATGGAGGCACCCAGCCTCACCTGCCGTGCCACACAAACGTTCGTGCACACCCAAGAAGATTAGTAGGCTATGTGGGAGCAGCACTCAAGTCACTCTGAAAACTCGATGCTCTTTAAATGCTGACCTAGTCACCTGAGCTGGACCTCACTCCCTGGACTGACCACACGTCTCCACAAATCAACCAGACTCCGGTCTCAGATGGAAACATTGAGGCCATTCGGAGAAGTCGCCCAAGGAGGTTCGACTAGCCAACCTTACCTTAACTGCACAATAGGAAAGTGAGAGAGCGCAAACTGACCTAAATGTATGAGTGCACCACACTTACCCGTAGTAAGCACAAATCATGAGGAGAAATGCCATGAGTGCTAGTAGTATCTGCAATTATATTCTGAATGTATAGCTAATGTAGAGATTTAAGTAGAAATGGAGTTAATACAGAAATGTGTGACACTATATGATTTTATTAGATGTGATTATTCCTGAATCCATGTCGTGTAGTTATTAAAATGTAAGATGGCATGTGGTTAAACGCAGAATATGGTAGGCCTCAGGGCCAGAGCTAGAAGGTGTTTCTTTTCACGACATAGATTGAACTAATGTTTTGGTCATTGCATTAATGGGCCATGATTTATTTACTGAATAATAGAATAAGAGTATTAACATGCTTTAATTAATGAAGAAGTTGAATGCTATAATTATTATGAGAAATGCTGTAGGCCTGAAATGTTTAACATTGATTTACACGTACATGTCTGGGCCGAGAAATGTTGCGAACCTTTTTGGAAATCTATGAGAGTTGGGTTCTTGGCTGCAGATGTCTGTCTGCAAGAGAGAAGGGAGGATCCGATTATAAATAATATGAATAGAGGTCTGTTCAGTAGACGGCCCAGACATGGAGGAGGGTTCCGGAATGTTTAAGGGGTATCAGCGGGCCGGAGAAGAGTCTGAGAAGCAAGGTCAACTCCAACGTATGAGGCCCAATACAAAGCAGCATGGAAAAAGCCAGAAGCTACACCACGTGAGGAGCGTCTCACGAGGGGCGTCTCAAATGTTGTTGACTGTTTTGTATTAGGGACAGCACCCCTGGGTGGAGTTAGAGCAGATGCCTGAGGACCCTTTAGAGATCGGATGGGTAGGCAGAGAGGGGTCATGACTGGAGAACTATAGGTTTTCACCAAGAGACTTAGAGTGAGTGACTTCCTTTAGGGGTCATTCACTGCTGACACCTTTGTTAGGTTGAGACTTGGTTAAGTAGGGATACCATCTAGAGCAGGGTAGGGACAGCCTAACCTGTGTGTTTTCCTCCAACTTAAATGAAGGAGAGATATGCGTCAATGCTGATAGCTTTATTATTCTTAGAACTTGTGCTGGTAATTTCCGTTGCTCGTCTGAGGGCTTTCAGAGAGCACATGTATGTAGTTGGACCTGTGTATCTCGTGAATCTCATTCTGAGATGCCTGTATTTGCAGCTTATCATATCTTTACAATAAACTTTTGAAAGCTAGAAGTTGTTTGTGATCTTTGGGAGCGAAGTCCTTTACTGGGTGAACTAACTTGTTAAAAGGTGCACTTTCTTTCCTTAATGACAGGCAACAAAGGTTCAGTCGACCAGATCGGGGTTTAGATCAATAGTGCTAAGGTATCGATCAAAATCTCGCCCTTCCAGTTGGTAGCTATAGAGGATGGTTGCCTTCTTGAGGACGGTGACCTAGGCCAGGTTAGCTTACCCCAAGGCCCCTAGAGATCGATGATCGGAAGAACCGCCCGCTGAAGAAGATCCGGATGACGTGAGACAGAAAAAGCAGCAGTATCGGTCGAGAGTGAGTATAAAGGGTCATGCGTGTTAGATTGCGGTGTTTTTGTATTGTATCTATGTTGTAATGTCTGGCGGAGTTGAATGTCTGTAGAGTGACTGTGGAACAGGTTGTGAGCGCGCGCAACCGGTGGAAATCTTAAGTTCAAGGAGAGCTTAAGTGGTTCGGGTGTATCGGACACCCAGAGTAATTGTCAAATAGTGTGAAGGGGGTCATGAGGTACCATTGATCACCCGAAGGACCGAGATAGGGGGAACGTAAGAGTGAGTGCGTGAGTAACGGACGCTGGTCGGAGGTTACTGTGTGTGTAAGCAACCTATCAGAGAGACGATAGACATTTCGTCAGTTGTGTTGACAATTACATATAGACTGTGGACGTACAGTCGAGGGAAGTGACCGCTTGGTCGGAAGTAGTCATTTTTCGGTGTATGAATGGGACGCATGCATGACCGGGAGGCGAGTTGAGAAGGGAGGGGTGCTGCTGCGAAGCGGAGGAAAGTGACGTCAGGAAGTGTCGCGCAGTGATTGGCTGACCGGAGAAAGACCGCGTTGTGATAGGCCAGCTAGCAAAGACGTCAGAAAGTGGCGAACTGGGATTGGCCGACCGGAGAAAGACCGCGCTGCGATAGGCCAAGTTAGCAAAGCCGCGACAGGATTGGTGGATTGTCATCAGGAAGTAAACAGAGTAGCGAGGCTGGATATTGTGCGCATAATTATGAAGTGTTTTAAATGGCTGAGAGCGGCGTTTAAAAAAGAGAAGCGGGGATCAGATGAAGGGGAAGAAGCCCCGCCGGAGGGTACGCCAGCTCGTTACATGGCAGTGAATGTTGGGTTGCATACGATCCTTTGGATATCAGAGTGGAGTAAGATTACTGAAGGAAATGAGGAACTGACGTTCCCGAAGTACGGGACGTTCAGATTAGAGGTGTTACATCGATTAAAATCAGTCATGACCTCAATGAGACCCTTGCCTAGACCGACCCAGTTTGAAGCCCTTGATGCATGGATTAGGGCAGCGCATGAGAAGAATATGAACAGACGACAAGAAAGGGTGAAACGATCGGTAAGGGCAGTGCAGGATGCCAGGTGGGATGCGGATGCTAAAAGATGGAGAGTGCATAACATGGAAGTAAATAAACTGTACCCAGTGTTAGAGGTGCCTGGAAATAAAAGCCCCCTAGAAGAAGATGATGAGAGCGAAACAGAGGACAGCCTGATAAACAGATTATTGACAGACAGGCCACCCCCGTATAATAGAGCAGGGGGAGAGGTCGAGCATAGTGAAGGAGAAAAGGGGGGCAATGCAGGAGAGCATAGACCGCTTCCCAGTTCAGAGTGGGATCCTGAGGCAAAGAAAGAGCTGTCCCAGCCTAGTCAGGTGCAACAGGTAGTCGGGAGGTTTGTGGTACAAAGAGCGCCGGAAACGGAGTGCGCCACATCCTACGGATTACCAGATGCACTACAGGTACCTGTTACCATAGGTCCTATAATATCGATATATGACCAAGAGAGAGCAAGAGGGGAAGAACGGGTACGGAAGGACAGAGAAAGAGCAGAGACGGCAAGGAGGAACGATACGATCAATTCCCCAAGTCAGATGCCGATACCCAGAGAGTGGAGCACCCCGATGCACACAGCAGGGGACCCAGGAGGGGATCCTGGGGGCCCTAGATGGCCAGCGGACCTGAGGGGAACTGGACGAAAATCCTTTCAAGAGCTAAATGAGTACATGAAGAAGTGGGATGAGGCAGTGGAGGCTCACAAGAGCATCATAGCTGCAGAAGCTGAAAGGGAAAGTCAGGACAGCAGAGCTCGGACTCATTGCGGGGCTGGGGAGAGCAGCCCGGAGTGGGACTGTAGAGAGAGAGATAGTAGGGGAGTCACCCATTGGGCCCGGAGTGGAGATAGAACAGACCTGGAAAACGGGGGCCCCGGGAGTGGAGGGGTGGCGCGCCCAATACTCAGTGAAGGGGAGAGGAGAGCGCAAGAGTACAGAAACAGCTTTAAGTGTCCACACTGTGTGCCCGGCACCAGAGAACTGAATGGGAGTTGTGAGAGGTCGCACCATAGTCCCTGTGATGACGGAAACGAGCGCAGCCCAGGGAATATGGGGAACCAGGAAGGATCGTATCGGATACTGAGCGATACTAGGCAAAGGGAGAGTAGCGACCAGAGGGAAAATAACAGAGAGGAGTACGGTGAAAGGAGAGAAGAAGGAGAGAGTGGGCAGAGCAAGAGTGGGGGTAACAGGCCCGTGTTCCATCACCTTCCAAGATCGGATGGCCGAGCATGGGACCTGGAGAGATGGGAGCAAGGGAGAGCACTCATTAACTCTCCCGAGCCCAAACGTAGAGCTCGGAGTTGGGATGGTAGGGAGACCAGTGAGCCCCCTTCGAAAGACATATTGAGAGCTGAGATAAAAGCCAAGAGACTCGATGTCGCCAGCTTAAGGTCAGACCTGGATGACATGATAGATGGTACCCTGCCTTTAGAAAGAATGGAAATGTATGAGCAGGATGAAATACTGTATATGGCAAAGGACATCACTCGAAAAGCGAGAGCAATCCATGAGAAGTTAGTCGAATTAGCAGGCAAATATATGGTGGACCTGTCAAGAACCAAAGCATTACAGGGTAACCACAGGCTACATTATACAGATCGAGACTTAGATGAGAGGAGAACGATCGGGCTGAAAACGCACATAAGGGAACTGATCACTGGAATAAGGACATGGAGGGCACTAGATAAGTGGGAAGAGAGGTGGTCCAAGAAAGGGACCGTCAGGAGAAGCACGCTTGGTACGACACCAGGAAGGCTGCAGGGAATAGAAGCATACCCTTTGCGTGAGGTCGCAAATGGGAATTATGTACATGTCCCTTGGAGTAGGGGAGATTTAGCTGCTTTTACCACCTCCTTCCCCAAATTGCGGGAAAGCCCAGTGGAGTGGTACAAGCAAGTTGAGAGATTTGTAAAAATCTCAAAGGTCCTATGGATAGATCTGAACACGCTGTTTGACATTGTAGTACCAGGAGATCTGTGGACAGCATGCAAGGTTAGTGCTGAGTGGCCCACAACGGAGCCGGAGAGAGATGCTAAGACTAATGGGCCGTCCGAGATTGTGATGGCAAAATTCGAGAGAGTGATGACTTGGCTGAAAGAGAAAGTGCCAATGCAAGACATAGATTGGGTCAAAATAGACCGAACCAGACAGGAACCCAAAGAGACAGTCCACGAATATTATGAGAGATTGCTGAAGGCGTTTAAACAGTATAGCGGCTTGGATGTAATGGATCCAAAAGACATAGGGCAATTTGTGTCCAAGTTCGTCCTGGGACTGAGACCGGATATTAGTTTAATGATTCAGCAACACTTGATTTGTTGGCAAAATAGACCCCTAGACGAAATACTGAGATATGCCAGGTACTGCTGTGATGAGATAGACTCCAAGGCTAAGAAACTAAAAGAAAAATTGATGGTGGTACAGATGCAGGCAGCAGGGAAGGGGGGACAGCAGCAACAGCAGCAAGGAACAGGTACAGGAGGAAAGAAGCAGTACAGTCAGAACAAGGGCAATGAGGAGAGTTCCACCTTTAGACCCAGAATAGACATAGCTGCCCTGAAGAAAACGACTAGGTGCCACCAGTGTAACGAGGTGGGGCATTGGAAACGCGAGTGTCCCTACAATGTAGAGATAGGAGAACAAGAGGAAGAGGAGGAAGAGGTCCAGAGAGCACCTACGAGAGGGGTAACGCCATACCAGGGAAAGGTGCTCAAAGGGGGGGGGCTCCTCCCCGAGCCCAGTTCCCGCAACCTCCCCGAGTAGGGAATATGGGTAAGACCTATAGACAGATGCCCCTGTTTGTAGGAGGAGAAGAGTGCTATTATGTGGACCCATTAACCGGACAGAGAGTGGAAAGAGAAGACTGCACCCTCGGGGCAGCCTTGGAGGTGGACCAGAGGGGACCCTATGTCGAAGCAGAAGTAGCAGGGTGCCCCACGACATTTCTGGTGGACACAGGAGCCACTAGATCCACGATCAGATCAGCTGCAGTTCCAGACCTGCCCATGTCTGGAGAGACCATACAAGTGGTGGGGGTCGCAAATAGGAGAATAACAAGCCAATTGACAGAACCGGTACAGGTGAAAATAGGGAAGTACAGCGATGAGCACCAGTTTGTGGTTTGCGATTCAAGTCCTGTGTGTCTGCTAGGCAGAGACCTGTTGTGTAAATTGAATTGTACAATATACTGTACACCTCAGGGAGTGGAGGTATTGACCAATGATGATGACGCTGACTTCAAAGTTGCAAACTCAAGAATATGCGTGGAGCTGTACCCTACTTTGACAGTAGATGAGCTCCCCTGGGACTTGAGAGAGACAGTGGCACCAGAAGTATGGGACTTCACTGGGGAAGAGATTGGATTGGTCAAAGGGGTGGACCCAGTGAAAATTGTAGTGAAACCGCATGCTGAGTTCCCAAGAACACCCCAATATAAATTGACTCCAGAAACGATTGCAGGCATAAAACCCGTGATCGAGTCCATGATTAAACAGGGAATACTGAAAGAAATCGTGGGTAGTCCATGCAACTCCCCGATTATGGGTCTGCAGAAACCAAATGGGAAATTCAGGATAGTGCAGGACCTTCGAAAGATTAATAACATAGTCGTTTCGTGTTGTCCAGTGGTACCGAATCCATCAGTGATACTGTTTCAGATTCCATTCCAAGCTGAGTGGTTCACCGTGATTGATCTTTGTCAGGCTTTCTTTTCGATCCCTCTGGACGAAGAAAGCCATTTTCTTTTCGCATTTAAGCTGGAAAATCGCGTCCTAACATGGTGTCGTATTCCTCAGGGGTATACAGAGAGCCCATCGATCTTTAACCAGCTTTTGAAGAAAAATCTTGAAAGTCTAGTGCTGCCCCAGAAGTCAGTTCTGGTCCAGTACATAGACGACCTCCTTGTGGCGTCAGAAACAGAAGAAGCTTGCAGGGAGGACTCCATTGCTTTGTTAAATCACCTAGCTGCCAATGGGCACAAGGTGTCCCCGGGAAAGTTGCAGTACTGCCTGACAGAAGTGCAGTACTTGGGACACAGAATAGAGAAAGGCAAACGAAAGGTGTCACCAGACAGGATAGAGGCGATCATGAAAATGAATGCGCCTAAGACACAGAGAGAGGTCAGGATGTTCCTAGGGATGGTGGGTTATTGCCGACAGTGGATCGCGAACTTTTCACTGAAAGCAAAGCCCTTGCAAAAACTGACGCATAAGGAGGTGAGCGATCCGGTACCATGGGACAAAGACTGTTTGATGGCATTCCTACAGCTGCGAGAGGACCTGTGTCGTGCTCCGGCATTGGGAATGCCTGATTACAATAAACCATTTTTGCTTTACTGTTGTGAGAGAGAAGGTTGCGCGTTGTCTGTGTTAGTCCAAATCCATGGGAATGCCCGTAGACCAGTTGCTTATTTCTCGGCTACTTTAGACCCAGTAGCCGCAGCGTTGCCCGGATGTCTCAAATCCGTTGCGGCAACGGGTGTCAGCATTGAGAGATGTGAAAATATCGTCATGGGGCACCCGTTAGAGGTGTACGTGCCCCATTCTGTTGAACTGTTGATGACCAGGACCAAAACACAGCATCTGACCAACAGCAGGCTCACGCGCTATGAGCAAGTTATTCTTGCTGCAGAGAATGTGACCCTCAGGAGATGCTCTGTTTTGAACCCTGCCACCTTGATGCCACTCCCAAATGATATCGAGGATGATGATGAATGTACAGACCATGACTGCCTCGATGTGACTGAACTATGCACCAAACCCAGACCCGACATCGTAGATGAGCCACTGACCGACCCAGATGAAATTTTCTTTGTCGATGGCTCATGTGTAAGAGACGAAGTTGGGCAGTTGAGAGCAGCTTACGCTGTTTGTACAATTACTGGAGTTGTAGAAGCTGGGTGCCTGGAAGGAGTACACTCCGCTCAGGTAGCCGAGATTATTGCCTTGACACGTGCTTGCTTGGCAAGCAATCAAATTCGAGTCACCATATACACCGACAGCCAATATGGTTATGGGGTGGTTCATGATTACGGGCAGTTATGGTCTCAAAGAGGGTTCATGACCTCTTCAGGCTCTCCCATTCGCAATGGAGAGTTTGTGCGCCTGTTGTTAGAGGCGTTGCAATGTCCAGCAGGTATCGCAGTTGTAAAGTGCACCGCACATACCAGAAATGAGGACTTCGTCTCGAAAGGCAATAGATATGCCGACGAAGTCGCGCGGTATTGCGCAGAACAAGGGTACTCTTTCACAGAGGTGGAAGTGGGTGGAATAAATGTAAGGACTGAATTAGCTATGATATTGGAAACTGTTGATACTTGGGACGAACTGGCAAACATGCAAGAAAATGCTCCTGATTTTGAAAAAGAAACATGGGAAAAGGCAGGATGTGTAGTGGGTGAGTCCCATTTTTGGGTCTCAGCAGACGGCAGAGCAGTGTTGCCCAATGAGATGGTGAGCCCAATGGCCAGACACATACATGGTCCCGTACACCTAGGGAGAGACGCTATGCTGAGAGTGTTTAGACAGACTTGGTACAATCCTAAGTTTAGAATAGCAGCAGAAGCAGTGTGCCAGCGTTGTGTGACCTGTCAGCAGCTGAATGTAGGGAAAAGAACACCAGTTGCACTGAGTCACATAGGAAGGTCTGGAGGTCCATTCAATCGAATGCAGATAGATTTCATTGAAATGCCGAGATGCAACCGCCTCCGCTATGTCCTGGTGGTTGTTTGTGTGTTCTCCAGATGGGTTGAGGCATACCCTACACGTAGGTGCGACACCCTCACAGTGGCCAAGTTACTGCTTAGGGAACTCATTCCGCGCTTCGGGGTGCCGGCCTCTTTGGAATCAGATAGGGGAACGCATTTCAATAGCGAGCTTGTGAAGATGATTTGTGCAGCTCTGAATATCGATCAGAAGTTGCATTGTAGTTACCGACCAGAAGCCTCAGGAATTGTGGAGCAGATCAATGGCACGATCAAAGCCCGAATTGCAAAAGTGTGCTCCTCAACGACCCTGAGTTGGCCTGACGCCCTGCCATTGGTCCTCATGAGCCTTCGTAGTACCCCAGACAGAAGAACGGGGTTGTCACCCCATGAGGTGTTAATGGGGAGAGCAATGAGGCTGCCATCTATCCCAACTACTGCACTGTTAAATATCACAGATGACATGATCCTGGACTATTGTAAGGGGCTGTCTGACGCCATTCATTCTGTGTCCCTTCAGGTGCAGGCTGCCGAGGTTCCATCGTGCCAGGGCCCGTGCCATGACCTGTATCCTGGGGACTGGGTCCTGGTGAAAAAACATGTGAGAAGAAGCTGCTTGGATGTTCGTTGGCGTGGGCCCTTCCAGATCATCTTGATTGCGAATACGGCTGTGAAGGTGGGAGGCCTGCCCAATTGGATCCACGCGTCACATACGCGAAGGGTTCCAGCACCTCGGGAAGAAACAGCTCCTCTCTCGGATAGACGTCCAGCAGAGGACCGAGAAGCCATAGAGGGGGCTAGCCAAGCTGTAGAGGTGCCAGCGGAAGCAGGGAACGAGTCTGACCAAGCTGAGGACGGTCAGTACAACAGCGAAACAGACGACGCTACAGAAGGAGAAAGTAGCTGGGAGTACGAGTCAGACACTGACAGGTCTGACAGAGAGCGAGAACAGACAAGAAGGAGACGGAATAGAAGGGCACGTGGAGAAGCTAATTGGCCGCAAAGAAGGAGCTCTAGCTTGAGGTCAACTCCAGAGGTAACCCTTCCTCCGATATCAGAAGACTCAGACCCGGAAGAAGGTGCTCAGGGCGCTGAAGCACCGGACCGAAGAAGGTCAAGAAGAGTGCGTGTGCCTAACAGAAGATACTCCACGCCTGAGTGGACATATCTGGCGACAAATGTCTTTGAAACAGGAGACGGGGAGGATTCGAGCGGTGGTGGTGTCCAGTTCTGAGCCCATCGTCACCGTGGAAATACGACTGTTGGTACCCGGAGTCGAACAAGAAGGGTCACTAACATTCATGCTCCCCAGACCTCCCCGCCTCAGCAAGTTAAAACACATGTTTCTCTCAGAATTGCAATTCCCCGACTTTGGTACAACGATAACAGCCCATGAAGAGCACAATCTTCGTTTGGAAATACTGAACTTTGCTATCGAAGCTGCAGGTACAAACCTGATAGTAGATGCTTAAAGGACTTTGTAAATAAAGCGAGCAGAAGAAAAAAGAAGATTACCTAGCGCCCAGGAAGCAGAGAATATTAGGGAACTTCCCTTGAGTTGATGGAGAAGGGCTAGGGTTGTCTTTATTGAACTGTTAAAGGACTTTTGCGAAGAAGGTTGTCAGCTTCCAGTTGTGTGGATTTTAAAGACAAAAGGAGTAAAAAGAGAAAGGAACGAGAAGAAAGGAACTTTGTGCCAAGATAAGAGAGAGCTATATTGTCTGACGAAATGGAGGCCGGCACCCAGAACCGCAGAGCTAAATGTATAATAGGTACACTAATAGTAGGAGTGATAATATTAATAGCTTTAGTGGTAACAATTTCTTATGTAAAGGGACATGAGGAAGAGGCGAAGACAACTGATGTGAAATCTGTAGAAACGCTTACACCCACTGTTGCTGGTGAGAAAAGGGAAAACACTCAAAAGAAAGCGTTATTAGCTGCAGAAGCCCGCAGGTTACACGTAGATGAGTCCCAAGGAGACTTTAGGTCAAATGCTTATGCTAAACTCTTATATGAATACGTGGATGCCATGGAGGTTAAGGACTGTTACGTCTGCATGCAGTTGCCGGCGTCTGTAGATGAAGGCATTAGATATCATCACCTCCCGCTGACATATGGCATTACATGTAGCTTATTGCTTAGTATATTTTATGAGAGAGATAGTTTTGAATACTATTTCTCCAACTATGATTCAGTGTTGCCAGAAGTCCCAAATTATAAGCAGATGAACAAATGGGACTACTGGAAGAGTGAAGACAGATTGGCCAAGTTCTTCATTCCTTGGATTACCTTAGATACTTCACATGCCCGTAGAAATAACCTGACATGCAAAGTGTCAGAAGTCGAGAAGAAGTTCATAGGGCAGGTGGATGATCGTTACAGGAGACAAAAGATTTTGAAAAAATCAGGACAATGGAAAACAGATTGGACCGAGGAAGAGAAGGCACACAAGAGAAAGGGTAGTAGTGGTCCAATAGCTTTAGATAAGGCGCAGAGAGGAAAGCTATGTCTTCACCGAGCCAAAACGTATTATGAAAATGTATACGTGGGAGAAGTCGACTGTGAACATGCTTTCAATATAGAGTACTATACTAAAGATTTCCTGAAGGGAATGCAAGTGATTCCAAATGTGTATTTTGTATGTGGAAGAAATGCTTACGTGAGACTACCTGACAACTGGTATGGATCATGTTACCTAGCAATTGTCTTCCCCAAAATATATCATGCATCAGACTTAGAGATCATAGAGGGCAAGACATCATCGAGGGGAAGGAGAAATATAGGAGAGGCAGAAATGGTTGGAGATGTCTTTGGAGCTATGTTCCCTCTTTTGGGAGTAATCCTTAATGATGTTAAAATTAGACGACTGGCAACAGTCGTCGACAGGTTGTCTGCCAGCACT
Source organism: Lissotriton helveticus (assembly GCF_964261635.1). Classification (NCBI taxonomy): domain Eukaryota; kingdom Metazoa; phylum Chordata; class Amphibia; order Caudata; family Salamandridae; genus Lissotriton; species Lissotriton helveticus. The sequence goes on along the minus strand of NC_136072.1, from coordinate 1,138,172,301 downwards.
GCTCAGTCCTTAATGCTGGTAGAGGGAGAGATGCAATCGATAAGGGCTATGGTTCTTCAGAACCGTCTTGCGTTAGATGTCCTACTAGCAAAAGAGGGCGGAGTCTGTAAGGCTTTGAAGGTCCAGGAATGTTGTACTTACATTCCAGACAATTCGAAGCCCCTTGAGAAAGTTATTAGGAACATAACTGATATTCACAAGGAGATCGAAGACTTGAGTAGAGAAAATGTCTGGGAAAAGGTGGGCCATGGAATGAGTGAAGTTGGAGGGTGGATCTCCACCTTAGGCAAAAGCTTTGTGTGGTATATACTAAAACCTATCATCATAATATTGATCTGTGGAATCATATTGTGGGGATTGGTGAGGGTATTCAAATGGTACAGAGCAAAAAGGTCAGAAAGGGCCCACAGAGAGCAGCTGCAGAGGTTGGCTGCCATACAAGATAATCAGTACAGGAGTCTGAGGGCTCTGGAAGCGCAGAGACAAGTTATGCTACCAATAACTGCAGTTTAAATGTTAGTGATGACCCCGAGAGGTCATCAAAGGGGGGAACTGAGAGAGCGCAAACTGACCTAAATGTATGAGTGCACCACACTTACCCGTAGTAAGCACAAATCATGAGGAGAAATGCCATGAGTGCTAGTAGTATCTGCAATTATATTCTGAATGTATAGCTAATGTAGAGATTTAAGTAGAAATGGAGTTAATACAGAAATGTGTGACACTATATGATTTTATTAGATGTGATTATTCCTGAATCCATGTCGTGTAGTTATTAAAATGTAAGATGGCATGTGGTTAAACGCAGAATATGGTAGGCCTCAGGGCCAGAGCTAGAAGGTGTTTCTTTTCACGACATAGATTGAACTAATGTTTTGGTCATTGCATTAATGGGCCATGATTTATAGATGTGTTTACTGAATAATAGAATAAGAGTATTAACATGCTTTAATTAATGAAGAAGTTGAATGCTATAATTATTATGAGAAATGCTGTAGGCCTGAAATGTTTAACATTGATTTACACGTACATGTCTGGGCCGAGAAATGTTGCGAACCTTTTTGGAAATCTATGAGAGTTGGGTTCTTGGCTGCAGATGTCTGTCTGCAAGAGAGAAGGGAGGATCCGATTATAAATAATATGAATAGAGGTCTGTTCAGTAGACGGCCCAGACATGGAGGAGGGTTCCGGAATGTTTAAGGGGTATCAGCGGGCCGGAGAAGAGTCTGAGAAGCAAGGTCAACTCCAACGTATGAGGCCCAATACAAAGCAGCATGGAAAAAGCCAGAAGCTACACCACGTGAGGAGCGTCTCACGAGGGGCGTCTCAAATGTTGTTGACTGTTTTGTATTAGGGACAGCACCCCTGGGTGGAGTTAGAGCAGATGCCTGAGGACCCTTTAGAGATCGGATGGGTAGGCAGAGAGGGGTCATGACTGGAGAACTATAGGTTTTCACCAAGAGACTTAGAGTGAGTGACTTCCTTTAGGGGTCATTCACTGCTGACACCTTTGTTAGGTTGAGACTTGGTTAAGTAGGGATACCATCTAGAGCAGGGTAGGGACAGCCTAACCTGTGTGTTTTCCTCCAACTTAAATGAAGGAGAGATATGCGTCAATGCTGATAGCTTTATTATTCTTAGAACTTGTGCTGGTAATTTCCGTTGCTCGTCTGAGGGCTTTCAGAGAGCACATGTATGTAGTTGGACCTGTGTATCTCGTGAATCTCATTCTGAGATGCCTGTATTTGCAGCTTATCATATCTTTACAATAAACTTTTGAAAGCTAGAAGTTGTTTGTGATCTTTGGGAGCGAAGTCCTTTACTGGGTGAACTAACTTGTTAAAAGGTGCACTTTCTTTCCTTAATGACAGGCAACAAAGGTTCAGTCGACCAGATCGGGGTTTAGATCAATAGTGCTAAGGTATCGATCAAAATCTCGCCCTTCCAAAAGCCTGTCTGACTAAAATCTTGTCAGTAAGGATACTAGCATTATAAATCAAAGATGTTAATCCTAACTGGCCGCTGCTCTCTAAAGTAGTCAAGTGTAGACTCTGCGGCTACAAATCGGAAACTCTTTTACATCTACTGTGCTGCTGTCCGACGTTGCTGGACTGCCGCCGAGCCTTATTAAAGCCACTCTTCCTAATTCATGGTATAAGAACAAGCAACCATGCAATGAACTGTATTTTCAGCACCATGGTCCCCCTCGAATTAGCAAGAATAGGTACTTTTTTTTAAAGCAGGCAGGACCTCCTTAAAAACTCCCAACGAAGCACTGAGATGATCATGAACCGTTAACTCATAGCTCTTGGATCACGGACATTGATGCACAGTAGAGTTTGACCACGCTGTAATTGAGTTCTCTTTTTAGTTGAAACTTTTAATCCATTTTATGGTGGATTTTTTACTTATTTTTATTCGTTATTTCCATAACAGATAGGGGAAAGGGGACAAGGTAGAGAGAAAGCCTGTACACCAAGAGTTTTCGTTTTTTCGGGCATATTAAGCCATCTACATTATATGGTCTTGTTAGGAACCATTATTCTCATCTGCCTTTGTTTAATCATGTTTCTTCTTTTTAAATGTTTTCTATTGTCATGGTTTTAAGTAATCTACATAATAAACTTCGTATTGCTCATCATAATTCATAAAATACATCAAATAAATTCTGATCACTAAATATGATTACCAACAGGCAAGAGGTTCGACTAGCCCTGTGATGGCGTAATAATGGCACATTTGTGCTACACTCGTGGTACTTCATAATGCCTCTGTGACACCATGGGGCGTATTTACAAAGGCAAATGTGATTGTAAATGTATGTTTGAGATCAAATTTACCTTCCAGTGCTTACTTTATATTAGAATAAAAAGCCGGGGCTATCGCCAGGGGTCACTGCAGCTTGCACCACACAGTGCCACTATCAGCTGCCAATGACAGTACAAACACAGCTACTAACCATCACACTCTTACAAATGTGACAAGGCATATCATTCCAGGACTCCAAAGCTACAAGAATGGCTTGGGAGGCAGGTATTAGTCATTGTAAATGTAAATTCAACTAATAAACAGCTGTTGTTGTGCACATACCTAAATTAGCCTGACAGCGCCACCATGTGGCAGACTGCCATACTCGTCGGTGCTGGCAACTAGATGCTGGTGCCGAGACTCAGAAACCACCTGCTCAAATTAAGCCCTGCTCATACCTGCCAGGAATTCAAAGAAAGGGGTTCCTCTCTGGCATAGCGCGTTAGGTACACGGAGATCTTTGCCATGAGTACAGCGTTCTCCCACCCTTACACCCCTCTCAAGCAGTGAGAAGGTGAGCATTTTAAAACGTAGTTTCCCTTGGAAGTTTGTGAACGCTCACAAACATGAGCATTTGGCCCACCCTGCTCTCCTTCGCCCTTTCCACCCGGGAAAGGGTTGGATTTTGCACCCTTCTAGGCATGGCTGGGAAGGGGATAGGATCACCCCAATAGTTGGCGGGAGTTCAGGGGAAGACCTTTCTCAAGAGTAACAATATTTTCGTCACAGAGAAAACAAAACGAAATAAGTGTGCTTCTGCACAATTCTCCCACGTGAACTTCTCTGCTATGGAAAACTCCACACAGGTCTTAGGAACTCACTAGAAATGTCGCATGATCATCCTAGGAGGAGGCCTATTAAACTGCACCGGGTATTGATTTCACGACGTCTCCTTCAGAATGTTTGTGAATTTCAGAAAGTAGGGAAAGTGTGTGTAGGCAGAGGGGTGTTTGCACACAATATTGGAGAAAAAATATGGGGGCCTATTCTCAAGCCCCTATCACCACGGGCGATAGGGTCAGCGCCTTATTCACAAGCAGGGCCGGACTGGCTACCGGGCAGTTTGGAATGCTGCCTAGCTGGAGGGTAATTTCGTTGATGAGGACCTGCGTGTACTAAACGAAATGTGTTTTGTTTTCATTATTTCGAAGTACACGCAGGTCTCCTTGTACGAAATCAGCCCCCACTGCAGTAAAATCTTCCAGCAGCTCAGCAGCATTCCAAACTGCCTGGTAGCCAGTCCGGCCCTCTTCACAAGGCAGCATTAAAGCGACCTAATGTTGCTTTAAGCCATGTTAAGTGGCTTAATGCTGCCTTGTGAATAAGGCCCCTTTCATGCTAAACTTAGCGCCAAAGGGGCGTACAGTGGGTGTTGTGGTGGACGTACCACCGCAACACCCATTGTACACGACGCTGCCCCCTATTCACAAAGGCGGCGTTAATTGGTAGCATCGCCGAACTTAAGAACTGGAAAATCCTGGTCATAAGTAGGAGAAACGAGGAGAAATGCTTTATTTCTCCTCGTTTTTGCTTTTCCCATGTGTGCTGCCTTGTGCAGCACACATGGGAAAAGCAAAATGGTATTTCAGGAATGTTCATATGTGGGAAGGGGCACCATCCTGTACATGAACAACCCTCCCCAGCATCCAGACACCCTTGCACTCAGGTGCAAGTGTGCCTGCGTTGGAGCTAAGTCGTGAAACTTAGCGCCATCACAGGGGGAAACGCCAGGCTGCACCACATTCTTGAGAATAGGGTGCAGCCTCACGTTCCCGAAGTGGCGATGAGAGGCGTTAAGCTAAGGAGGCTAACGCCTCTCACTGCCAACTCATTGACAATATCCCCCATTGTGTGGACAAAATATTGTCGAAGTATATTGAGGAAAAACTACAGTGAAATTAAGATTCTATGAGTAAGCAAACTTTAACTACACTTAACTCCATATATATATATATATATATATATATATATATATATATATATATATATATATATATATATATATATATATATATCATCTTCAAGGTACGTCGATGTGGAGGTAAGAATAGTAATGAATCCAGTCTGCATAGGTGTAAGCACGATCAAAAGGTGAGCTGCGGGGCGGAGTCAGATGTCACCCTATCGGTGTGCGGCTGGACACTACATCACTACGGCTCCCACCCCCATCCCCGTACATTTTCTCTAGGCGCTGAAGAAGGCAACACCTTTGCCGAAATGCATCCGCCATTCTAGAGAATTGCTTTTAAATAAAGCTGTTTCCTGAACTCCCCCTTGGGCCTCTGCTGCTCTCTTCTTGTTGTTGGGAGGTTCTCGCCTATGTTATGCGCGCATGCCAGGATCGCGCTACAGGGGTCCCCGCATCGTCAAGTTGGCCTGGGTTCTGCTGGCTGCTGCTTCGGTGGAATTGAGCATATCAGGTTACTGATACCTACCCGGGTCCGCCTCCAGCTATCGGAAAGAAAAGTCAGCGGTGTTGCAGCCACAGTACTGTACGTTGGGCAAAGCTGGACTTCTGGACTTACCCCCGCCATTTGGACTTCCGGTACCTTGGGGGTTGATGCGGTTCAGGGGGCGCAAGGAGGCAACTTGTTTACCTGCAAACATTGGGACACATTGGGGAGTGGCAGCTTGGAATCCACGAAGCCGCACCTACATCCATCTGCTCCCGCTGCAGTCACCGCGCCACTACACCGCATGCTGGGTCCTGTAGTCCACAAGGCAGGCCTCCAGTCGTCAGGTGAGCTGCGGGGCGGAGTCAGATGTCACCCTATCGGTGTGCGGCTGGACACTACATCACTACGGCTCCCACCCCCATCCCCGTACATTTTCTCTAGGCGCTGAAGAAGGCAACACCTTGGCCGAAATGCATCCGCCATTCTAGAGAATTGCTTTTAAATAAAGCTGTTTCCTGAACTCCCCCTTGGGCCTCTGCTCTCTTCTTGTTGTTGGGAGGTTCTCGCATATATATATATATATATATATATATATATATTGTGGTTCACAGAGCACAGTAAAAATTGTGCCGATGCACTCCATTCAGGTTGCACGTCAATCACGTCAATCACTCGAACAATTGGGTGTATTTGCAAAGATGATCTTTATTCCATATCGGTTCCACTCACAGATACATGAAACAGCCCAACGCGTTTCAGCGAGCCAGTCGCCTTGATCACGGGTATTTGAGGAATGTTCCAAACACATTTAAATAAAGTTTTTAAAAAAACACTAATGCACATGTGATTACTTAGTGAAGACATTAACAAAGGACAAAAGTCAAAGTATAGTGGCCATCTTATAGTGGTGTTTGGGCATAGAAACGTATTGGAACACATGTAAAGAAAATGTTAACCAAAATGTATTTGTTATACAAGAAAATAAATATTTCAATTACTATGATGTTTATGCCTTGTTAACTGCAGAGCCAAACATTTATGAAAGGCAATATCTGTATCAGTTCAAAATTTAACCTTATATACACATCAGTTTATCTTGTTGCTCATAATGTTCATGATAAGTTTTAAATACTATGCAAAATTAGCTAATTTCTTGACATGCCCTGCATTTACCAACAATTAATATAGCGCAAGTGCCTCATATATATGTGTAAATTCCTTGAATTCCTAGTGGACTAGATAACAAAGCAAATCAAAAGCTCCAAATTGTAAATTTAGAGAAAAGAGAAACACGTGAGCAAACCAGAAAAAATGAATCTGAGAATATCCTGCTACCCCAGTGGGAAAGTATCATGGCCAATGTCCAAATTATCAAAGCTTTAAGAATATCTCTCAGCAACCAAACTCCTCCACAGCTCTCTGTAGAAAAAGGGAAAAAGACAAAGCAAATATGCCTGTCAATGCCACTGTCTATGCATCACACCATTAATGATGACTTAAATTGACTTTCTAACAGTGCCCCCTTTCTTTCCCCAAAAGAATTAAGCATGTGAAAAACAATCAATTAATAAATGGTTAAAAACAAGTTCTCGCAGGCGACTCAGGTAAGTATATTTACATTGTATACAAAAGACAGGATGCAGAAAAAGCTATATACAAACAGTACTCAGAAAACCTGTATAGTCAGGTAGAATCTACGTATCTCCCAAATGCCATAACATTTCTTCTTCAGAATTGAGGCCTCCAGGGATCAAGGTATCTAAATTGATAATATATCTATTTTCCAACTGTCTCAGTTTGCGGATTTTGTCCCCTCCCCTTGGCATTGGTGGAAGTTTGTCAATAACAAAAAATTTTAGGAGATCCCGGTTACTTTTGTGATACTCCTCAAAATGACGAGCCACAGGGGAGGTTTGATCTTTATTCTGGATTGCCCTCATATGTTGAAATACTCGTATTTTAGCTGGGAACATTGTGCTCCCAACATATTTTTTGGAACAAGGGCATACCAGAATATATACACAGTATTCAGAGAGACATGTTAGATGATTCCCGATGTTCTTTTCTTTCTCCTCAACTGGGAAAAATACCTTTTTCACATTGGAGCTATATTTGCACGCTTTACATTTCATACATGTAAAGAAACCTTGGATGTTACTGGTCTTAGATCTTATCGTGCTAATTTCATTATGACTCACTTTAGTTCTTAATGAGTCTGCCCTCCGGTATGTCATATTCGGATTGTCACCCAAAGCGTCAGACAAAGCTGATTCAGTCTTGAGTACTTTCCAGTGTTTGCTAAGGCTTTTCTGTATTTTCCATGATTTAGAATGGTAAGTAGATATATATCTGATGGTTTCCTTATCCTGCCCTTTATCTTCTGTTTCAGGGTTCACTAGAGATTCATGACTGATCTTATTAGCCTTCTGAAATGCCTCTTCGATGACTCTAGGATGATAACCTCTCTCTTCGAATCTTTCCTTCATACATTTGCTCTCTTTGGCAAAGTCTTGATCCTGACTACAGTTCCTCCGGGCCCGGAGGAACTCACCGTATGGAATACTGCGGATCAGTGTTTTAGGATGTCCGCTATCTGCATGAAGCAGAGTATTCCCGGCTGTCTCTTTTCGAAAAAAATGGCCGTCAAAGTTTTATTGACTACCTTAACGGATAAATCTAGGAAAATAGCTTCAGAGCTATTGATTTGTCCTTCTAATCTCAGATTGAGAGTATTATCATTCAGATCTTGTATAAATGATTCAGCTTGTTCTCTAGGGCCATCCCACACAATGAATAGATCATCAATATATTGCAGCCATATTTTCACATGGCTGCGATATAGGTGATGGGTTCTCGCTACTTGTTGCTCCCAGCTAGCCATAAACAAATTAGCAAAGCTGGGAGCAAAACAAGTTCCCATCGCTGTCCCCTGTTTCTGACGATAGTAGATATCGTTAAAGACAAAAAAGTTTTTTTCTAGGCAAAAGGTCATCATCTGGATAATCATTTCTGTGTGTTCTAGATAGGAAATGGATCTGGTCTTAAGGAACCTGCTGCAAGCATCGATTCCATCATTATGTCTTATTGACGTATACAAACTACATACGTCAAGAGTGATCAGCAGATAACTCTCCAACCAAACAAATTTCTGTATTTTGTTAATGAAATCCCTACTGTCCTTCAGATAGGAGGGAGCTTCTTCTACAGAAGGACGCAAAAAGAAGTCGATATACTTCGATGTGTTCTCGAGTAGAGAACCCATAGAAGACACGATGGGTCGTCCCGGTGGGGAGCTGGCATTTTTGTGCAGTTTCGGCAGGAGGTATAATGCCGCTACTTTCGGATTTCTATTGAGTAGATAAGCATATTCATTCCACTCAATGATTCCCTTACTCCTCCATTCTTTAAGGAGCTCGAAATAAATTTCATTAGTTCTCTCAATAATAGGTAATGAGGACACTTCATAACATTCTATGCAATTCAATTGGCGCATACCCTCCTCTAAATAGTCATGTACATTCAGTAAGACCACATTACCCCCTTTGTCCGATGGTCTTATGACAATGGAGTGATCGTCCCCCAAAGATTTGATGGCAAGTCTTTCGGATTTAAGCAGGTTGTCATTCGGCCAATGACTCTGTTTGGCCAGATCCTTGAAGTCAGCAATGACCAAAGCCTCAAATGTATCAATACTACATGTGGGTAGGGAGGGATTGAATGTTGATTTGGGTTTAAAAGGGTTAGGACAGTTCAGATTGGTGATATAACCCAAAGATGTTGCATTCCCTGATCCACCCTCCGGAGTGCCGTTCTCCAAACTGTTAAGGGCTATTAGTGATTCAACTTCATTAATGCTTGTATCCACAGGTCTGACATTTGATGTACTCTGATTAACCCCTTCGACGCTCATGACGAGCTGGGCTCGTCATGAGGTAGCCTCCCAGCACGCTCATGACGAGCCCAGCTCGTCATGAATAATGGGTTTTTTAAAACATGAGCACAGGAGCGGAATTTCGCTAGCGCTCATGTGGTTAAGCTAAGGAGGCTAACGCCTCTCACTGCCAACTCATTGACAATATCCCCCATTGTGTGGACAAAATATTGTCGAAGTATATTGAGGAAAAACTACAGTGAAATTAAGATTCTATGAGTAAGCAAACTTTAACTACACTTAACTCCATATATATATATATATATATATATATATATATATATATATATATATATATATATATATATATATATATATATATATATATATATATATCTTCAAGGTACGTCGATGTGGAGGTAAAAATAGTAATGAATCCAGTCTGCATAGGTGTAAGCACGATCAAAAGTGGCATGTTGTTAGTTACTTTTGCTACATGAATGCATAAGACTTTTATGCATTAGGCATTGTTTGCACAGTATCTTGGTACTGTGCAAAATAGTGCACATCTGGTGCATTTCTGTAAATTGTTTGCATACTATAGTGCGACGCGATGGTACAAAACAGGTGCCCTCCATTTCACTAAGCAGAGTTTGCTGTAATTTGGTCTAAGACGTCATACAGCATGGGCCGTGCAGCCCAGCGCACATATGCCATTTATCATAATACAAGTGCTGACGGTGCATTACAGCACTGCGCACGGTCCACTGATGGTGCAAAGTTGCTGCCATTATTAAAGGCAGGCTGCTGACGTGGCTCAGTTCCTGGATGGTTAACTGCATTGTATTCATTATTGGAGCAGCTGGCCTTTCAGCCGAACTCTTCATTCCATTACAGTTTTTCTCGTATTCTGTGCAGGGGACTGAAAACAATGTACAGCCTCCTAGTACTAGAGATGAGTGTCTCACAGAAAAAAATGAACAGATTTATCCATTATCAGGGCCATTTCATCACCAAAAGACTAATAAGATGAGTCAAACTCAACAGAAGTAGCCAGGATATTTCCAAACTGAAGTCAAGAAGAGAAAAAGGGGAAAAACCAGATGCGAGGCTTCTTCAACATATGGAACAGCATCTCTCAGCGCCTCAGCCTTGCTCCTTCTGCCTGCAGTTCAGGACAAAGGCGAAGACACATCTCTTGAAAGAGTCTGTGGGAAATTGTGTTATGAGTTCAGGGAGGTAAGTACCCACCTCAAGTAGTATTCACAGTCCTTGTCATGGTGATCCACTAACGTCAGTAAGTAAACCTGAGCTCAACTCCCCGGTAGCTAAGGCGCAGAGCAGACAGGTGTGACTTTCGGGCAATGTGTGAAGTATTTAGGTAGTACTGAAACAGTAATAAGGTAAAAATGCAACATAATAAAAATCCCAACACAAATTAGAAAAATAGATTAGAATTAAATAAATAAAATGACACCAAAATGCCAATAAAACAATAAGGGGGCAGGAGATGTACATTTTTGAAGTTCTAAGTAGAAATAACACCAAGAAGTACAAAGTGCCAATGATAGTCAATGGTTGAGGTAGAACAGGACCTAGGCACAATTTGACGCTGGCTGCGATGGAACTCATGTCAGATACACTACTTGGTTCATCCTGGTCAAAGAGTTTACCTTCTGACTTTAGTCTTTTAAGTCCCAATGCACACTTATAAAGCCCCAGAGGACCTCAGCTGAGGCTCTTGGGGACTCACAGGCTAGAGGCCAACAGGAGAGCCCAGTACAGGTCCAGTGCCACTGGGATGCTTTGCAGGTACTTGGAAAGGCCCCTCATAGCTTGTTGTCCCTTTTATTGCTGTAGTATTAACAGGAGGCAGCCATATAAACCTTGGGGCCCACTTCGGTATCCTTGGGACAGGAGGGAGAACAGGTCCAGTCTTTTAGGCTCCTCGTAGGTCTCAGACAGCAGGTGCAGTCCTCCTCTGATCTTCCAAAGGTGCAGGAGTGTTCTAAAGTGGGTGCTGGAGATGTCACATTTTTGCCTGCTAATAGCTAGTTGGTCGGAATGACTCAGGCACTCCCTGACTAATGGAGTAAAGGTTCTCGGGGCTAACCTCTTGGGTTCTTATGGCTGGGTATGTGTGTGGGAAGTGTAATGTTAATGTTATGGGTGTCTTATATAGCGCTCGGCTACTCCGAGGAGTGTCCCGGCGCTTTCTAACCCACAACAGACTACAGAGGGCAGGCAAAAAATGAAAAAGAACAAGCAGATTACTGTCCATAAAGCCACGTCTTCAGACTCTTTCTGAAGGCCAGCAGGTTCGGAGTGCAGTGGAGTGACAGAGGAAGGGTATTCCATAACTGGGGAGCCAAGCGTTTGAAGGAGCGTCCCCCCATCCTTGCTTTCCTAACAGTAGGAACATTGGCCAGACCCAGAGATTCCGATCTAAGGGATCTCATAGGTTTGTAGAAGGCAAGACGCTTCTGAATATACTCAGCTCCCACAGCATGGAGTGCTTTATGCGCCAGCGTCAATGTTTTAAAAACAATCTGCTTCCGGATAGGCAACCAGTGTAGAGAGTGTAAAAGATCAGAGGCTCTCGCTCGGCGAGGAAGGCCAAAAATCGCCCATGCCGCCGAGTTTTGGACCACCTGAAGACTTTGAAGTAAGTAATCAGGGAGACCCAAATATAAAACATTTGCGTAGTCCACCCTAGAACAAATGAGAGCCTGGACAGTAGTCTTCCTATGCGCTAGCGGGAGCAGGGGAAGGAACTTGCGTAACATTTTGAGGAGGCCATAGCAAGTGCCGGTCAGCCAAAGAATCTGGGAGTTAAGTGATAGACCGTTGTCAATTTTGACCCCCAGGTTCTTAGCAACCAGAGAGGAAGATGCAGGAGGGAACATGTTCACAGGCCACCAATTTTGCCAGCTAGGGTCCTACTGGAGCTACCTCATGCCCTTGAACCTCCTGGTGTATGTTAACCCCCTCCAAGTCAGGTGCCATATCTCTAGGTGGGCGCACTATGCTGTCAGCACTAGATACCTGAATGTTGCTGCCACCAACTGAGCTGGACTCCACCTCCAACTCAGCAAAGCTCAATATGTGAGCTACACAAATCTCTTGTTGCGGGGATGAAGCCCTCCTGGCTTCAAGCTCCAAATCAAGTTCTCTCATTTTCAAGAAGTGATCTCTTTGGCGTTTTTGCGCCTCCATTGCCAATTTTTGCTTTTCCATTTCCAATTGTCCAGCTAACTTTGCCATCTCCATTGCATGTGCCCTGTCTGCTGCCCTGTCTGCCAACTCCTCTGGCGACAGGCATCTGGTTGCTACCTTTTCCATCCTCACAGAACCAGGCATGACGTTTCAAAAACACATGGAGATCTCCAAGCAAAATTATAAAAAATGGAAATCTGTGGCTGCGTTATAGGTCTGCTCTCACTATGTGGTGATCAGCAATTCACTGTATGTCAACTACAAATGCAAATTCGCATATCCTCACCGCTGCGTCCAATGTTAGAAATGGGGGTCTCTGGTTGGCGCAAGTATTCACTTGTGACAAGCAGGGACCCTCTCCTCTAAGTCAGGGCAAAGGATGACCCCTTATAATTACCCTTGCTCACCCTCTACGTGCGTGGCGTGAGCAGCCAAGGCTATTCTTCAGGCGTTATTCAGTTAAGCATTTGTAATAACACACACAGTAAAATGTACCAATCCCCCCACAAATGGACACCAGGCTGTGAATATATAAAAATACGTTCCTTTATGTAAAGTGTACTATGACAATCCTAGTGTCTGCCCAAATCTAACACCGGAATCCAGTTTGAGGCAGTCCTTGTACCCCCACGAAAATCATAAACAGAAGTCTGGTAGCATAAAAGCTGACTTTTGCAGCAACCAAGAATTGTGTTGCATCCTCTTCCTGCCATTTGAACTGCGCCCCATCCGTGATATGTAAAAACCAATCAGATTTGTCAAGCAGTCTTTGACTAGGCCTGATCATAATTTTTAATTCAGCCGGCGGAATAGGAGGAATTTGGTAATACAGCGTTATCGTTGTAATGCCACATTAATGACAAATTCTGCCGCTGCTCTTGCGGAATTAATCTGCAGTGGTTGTTGATTCTGACACAGGGCAGGAAGAATGAGTAGCCCCTCTATGTTTAAAAATCACTGCCAATTAACATTTCTCATGCTGTGGTTTCTACATATAGAGGGTTTGCTCCTTCTAGCGCCCCTGTTTCGAAACCAAACCACTGAAGTACATACCCCTCAGTGCCCTTATATTCTTTGCAGTGATATAAACATACAGGAACTCCTCCCCCTTCTCGACCTGTTTAGAGATCACTGCAGTCCATACCACCTCGTCTCCCTTATGTTATGTTATTTTGTTATGTTAATTTAATTCAGTATAATGAACAAATCACTCCAGGGGGGGTATCTTGGCACTGTGGACAGATGCAGGCAAAGTTATAAAACTGAGTCAAAACAAAACTGTCTAGAGCAGTTTCCTGAATTTGACATGGTCAATGCAAGTATTGATCAGGTAGGGTAAGTTATTCAAATAGGAAGAGGCCAAGAAAGAAAAAGACCTGTCCCCTCATCTTGACTATTGGGTACGGGGATGGTAAGTAAGGCTTTGTCCATGAATCTCAAGGCAGTAATAACTAAGGCTGTCATTAGGATGACGGGCGGACTTAGTCCGCCCGCCATCCCATTGGGGGATGGGACCGCCCGCCATAAGGGCGGGGGTTCAGTGGGGAGTGCCTGCCGCATTGTGTATGCAAATGCATGGGGGTACCACAGGTACCGCCCATGTGCACCCCCCTCCTCGCCATCACCATGGGGGCCTGCAACGGGTCCCCAAAGTAAAGACCGCATGCCTTACCACGGAAAGGCATTGCAAAATGCCCATCCTGATATGACACCGCCATCATATAAACCCTTTACCGCCCCAGTCGAAAGGCGATCGGGGCGGAAAATCGGTGGACAGTCTTCCCGTCCGCCGCGGACCCCCCAGCCATGTTAATATGTCGGGGGGTCCTTGCAGCAAGGATGGCGGGCGGATCTCCCCCGCCAGGCCGGCGGTGGCTACCGCCAGGTTGGCGGGGGTGAACCGCCCGCCATCCTAATGGGCCCCTAAGCGTCTGATGTAAATAGCTGGGACATTTCCCAATTAAGGAATTGTGCGTGAGGCAACAGATTTTAAAGATAATTCTTTTCCTGGCTGTAATCACTGCAGAGTCTATAAGGGCACCAATGGGTATGCACTACAGAGCGATATGCAGAGGTTTCTAATGTTTAGAAACTACTGTATACCACTCGGCGGTGGCTCCCTAACGTACTCTGCAGTATAATCACTGCAGAGTATGTAAGGGTGCCGAGTGGTGTTTGGCTGCGCTATCTTCTTAGCTTAAAATGCTATTTTTGGACACAAAGGTGCATTTTGCACTGAAAAAATAGCACCAAATGCCCACTCCTCTCCACCACAGAATTCAACAAAATCTCACTGAATATCATACAATTTTAATGTAATTCCGCATAATTCTACAGAATCATACTTTGCCAATTCTGCCCAGCCCTAGATTTTACATTGAAGCTGGATTTGACACAAATGTCAAAAAGAAGCCACCTGTGATTGGAACCTGCCTGTCTGGGGGAGGGGTGGACAAAAGAAGGGGTAAAGCCTGAGCGTTACCTACATCTGCTTGTGACCGGCAAGGCTTCTTTGAAGTTAATCAAATTCCTGGGACCAGCCTACAGGGAGCACGCCACTTTTCCATACCTAAGGACGTTTGTCACTGTCCAGGGAGCCACTTCGCACCTCATCAGAGGGGATATTCAGCTCTCAAGTGACAGGGAAAAGGTAACTTTCTAAAAGTATATTTTCCTTAATAGGTATACAAAATTAAATGTTACCACTAAATTGGATTTTGATTATCTACTAAAAAAGGGCCTTTGAATTATGTTTCTAGAAGCTTCCAAACCAAACTTAGAATTATTAAATGTATAGCCTTATGTTTTCCTGTGGAACAGCCATCCTTGATATAGTGTATATAACCTTTTGGGCCTTTTTACTGTAAGGACATGTTTAACATTAAATTCCTACATGTCCTACTTTTACATACCATGCACAATCCCTTATGGCACTAAGGCTACTTAAGGATGACTTATAAATATTTAAAAGGAAGGTTTCGACTAGTCATAACAGGTTATTTTGACAAGTCAAGTTTGCAGTTTTAATACAACTACACATGGTAGGCCTGCAGTCTTGTCATTGGAATGGATGGTGCAATTGGGGCTCTGGTGCAAAAGTGACATTTAACATGCAAGTCCAGGGTACACTTGGCAGTAGGGGTTTATAGGTAAGTCAAATACGTCACTTAGGGGTATACTAATTTAATCATGTTGAAAGTGGAAGCAAAGGCACTTTACCTCTGGTTACCCGGGATAAAGTGCACAACCAACAGAGGCCCTGATCCACCAGCAATAAGGAGCCCACTGCCCATGCGTATTTAATACTGAAACGTACGCACCTTTTCCCACCGCTCACAGGTTTAATGTATAGGATTTCAAATCATCCCTTGCCATAAGGACCCCAGCGCTCATAGCTTTGTTTCTTTCATCTAGAAGAAATATCCCCACACATTTGGAGTCTGAAAAGGTTTATCAATAAAAGAAAAATGAATGGCATGTGAGTATTGGATAGCAGTGTGGCCCTAAACTTGAATACCTGGAAGGGAGGCATAGCGAAAATGCTGGGTTCCTGGGGGAACTTTTGAGGTAAAAAGTTTTCAGCATACATGCATGGTTTATAGCAAAATGGCGTGCGGAAGGTGAGGGCAGATTATAAGCTAGAAAAACTTTGGTAGAATGAATAAAGAAATCTATATGATATTGTATGTTTTGATACCGTTTTTGTCCATTTGGTTCTGGATCGTTTGTATTTGCCTGGGAGTCAATATTGTGCGTGCTTCTTAAGCGCTACGTTTATTACACATGTTTATGAGGTAAGACACATATTTAAAAAATAAAAATAAAGGCAGACATGAAAAAAAAACTGAAGCAAAGTCTCTACAGTCATTCCAACTTCAGGGGGGTCCTATGTTTTTGGCGCTCTAAAGAACCATCACTGAATGAGCGAATATTTGACGCAATCAGATCCTGGGTACCGACTGATAGAAGATCCCGCCCCCACCCGCCGCCATCACTGTCAAGGGCCCCCCCCACTTTAATATCGAGAGAGAGCTACCTTCTGAATCATCTTGGCGAGAATTGGCTCCCTGCGAGCCCCCTGTCATAAAACCTATGTAATCTCTGCTTCAAATTTGACAATACACTCGGATGTCGTCTTGCAAAGGTTTTTGCAGATAAATTGCTTCCAGGGTCCTGCCTGTGCTAAGAGTCTGCTGAGAAGAGATCTGGAGAGAAGGGCGCCAAAGGTGTGTGTGTGTTTCAGAGTTTGAAGGAAATGTTCTCTTGTCTGCTTCAGCCTTTGAATATACAAATCCGAATGTAACTTTGTCACAGCGTGACACACTTTGCTTTTACTATTAATGACACAATGCCTGCTTCTGAAAACATTAGTTTGTGGTCATGTCATTGAGACAGATTGGTAGAAGAAGAATGATGCACATCTTTTGGGAACTGAGGTACATATTTAGGGTTTTATTTGTATTCTTTTATTGCAGAGATGCCTGTTCTCTATCGGGTCCACAATGGACTTTCAGTGCCCTCCGGCATGACATTTCACAAGTTGTGATCTGAAGAGCCCTGCCAGAACCGCTTTAGAGGAACTTCTCATTATTTCAATGGGTTAAACTCCAGAGCTTCTGTTTTTTAAAAAGGTATTTAAATAGAGGCCTTTCTTATATTCAGCATTTCCTTATCAGTTGCACTAAGATGTAGATCTGTGGGTAGCTGAGAGACGTAGAAGGACAGAAGAAAGCTTCTACCCAGAATACATAGTCTAAAGTTGACTATTTGTTGTACGGTTCCACACATATCATCTACGCAACAAAAGTATGCCTGGGCGGAGTTCGCTGACTCCTACGTACGAAGTGACAAAAAAACTCCACCAAGCTACGCCGAGTTCCGTGAGCGGCGGAGTGGGTCACCTGGCGCTGTTCGCACTGATTTTTAGTGCCGGATGTTTGTCCCACGCTGTAATGGCATCTAGCACGTGCAAGAGAGTGCTGCTTCTTTCTGCCACTCGAGTAGAAGTTCTACCCAAGCAGCAGCCTTCTCAACGCAAACAGAAGGTATCTCAACATGAGCAGTAGTGGCCATCTGCGACCGCCTATGTCGGGAAATCTTTTTGGGAAGTGGTCTAGAATCGGATTTTCTCTGCTTGCACTCTCAAACTTACTGTTGGCGAGCAAGACTGAGGATAAAACTCCGCCATGCGGAGCAGAGTTTTTTCAGAACTCTGTGAGCGCGGAGTGTGAAAAACTCCGCAAACTCCATGAACAGAGCGGATTTTACCAACCAGTCAATTTAGTGTTTGTTGACTTCACTTGAAGCTCTACTTCCGCCCTCTTACATCTCAATATAAGGCTTGTCATAGGATCAGGGATTCTATAAATATAAGATAAGACCTCACATCTTCCTCACCTCTGGCTGAACCTTTATAAAAGACATGCAGAGCTTCCTTCCATATATAGGTGTGACTTACGTATGGGGAAGACTATGACTGGTGCCTGTGAAACTTTCCGCGTAACATCCGCATTCATAAATGACGCCTAGGTGTGGAAGTCGACGTTGGAGCACGTGTCAGAGGAGTAGCAAGGGAAATGCAGTGAAAAATAAGTGCACTCCCACACAGACATATCTGTGCGGCTGTGCACAAACATTTGCATTTGTTTTTTGGTTTTTTTGCAGTTTTATATAGCGCAAACTCTACCGAAGGTATCAGAGCGCTTTACATGAGCTCCAGTTGCATTACAAGCGGACTCATTCATTTTTGGGCACCAAGAGATTACATGATTTTCCCAGGATCACAGGATGTTTAAGCTCCCTGCGGAGACTAGAACCCAGTTCCACAGCTTCAAGGTCGCTGTCGTACCAGTTAAGTGACACCCTCTCTCTTAAGCCACACCCTCTCTCCATTTCTCCTACTTATGTGCCCATCTAAAAACTACACAGGAATTCGGTAATACGGTGTAACTCTGCACTTCTGCCTCTATTCGATAATAACAGAGCAACTTTCACTGGCTTCCCTCTTTGAGAATCCTTTAGAACAATTTTCTTTTTCTATTCTTCAAGGCACATAGGGATGTCATTCAAGCTGTCAGATCTGCATTTCTTGACTGAGGCACTCCCAAGTCCTTCAGAATACTTCAATGGCTCCTTGTCAAGTCTTTGCATAATACATTGTGCCATACATAAAGCAGGCCCGATATATCTTTGTCATGCCTTACTCAAAGCTTTCATTCTGTTGCTCATACCCGGCTCCTGATCCAGGCCTCTGAGATTGTTTCTTTTCTAATTTTTCTCCTGCTGTCTGGAATGAGCTTCTAGAAACTCATTCGATATTCGTAACAATCACATGCACTTTCATAAAGTACCAATAAGTGACTTGTTAGATTTGCCCCTTTCTGCAGGGTCATCACCTATCTTTTTGCCTTCACCCTCCAATTTTCTGAACCCGTTTTTAGGGGTCAGCGCACTTTCCCACCACTGACCAGTGCTAAACTGTTTGTGCTCTCTGCTTAAAACATGGTAGAAATGGCTTATGCCCAATTGGCATATTTAATTCACTTTTGAATTCCTAATAAAAGGGCCCAGGGCCTGTAAAATGCTACTAGTCGGCCTGCAGCACTGATTGTGCCACCCACTTAAGTAGCCCTTTAAATATGTCTCAGCCAAGCCATATCAGACTTTTAGGTCGATTCCGATCCGGTAAAATCCCCGTCCGTACGAATCGTATCCGGAGCCGTTTCCGTACGACTCGTACGGACGCCGTACGACCGGACGATTCCGATCCCGATCGTCCGACCAGGACGCGATTCGTACGGAACACGTCGATTCGTACGGAAAAGCGCACGATCACCTACACACCGTACGGCACGTACCCCCCATGATCGCAGGGGTACGCGCCGTACCCCTGCGATCATGCGGGGTACGTGCTGTACACCCAACGCACATGGGGTACGTGCCGTACACCCACCGTACATGGGGTACGGTGCGTACCCCATGCACGCTGGGTGTACGGCACGTACCCCGCATGATCACAGGGGTACGGCGCGTACCCCTGCGATCATGCGGGGTACGTGCCGTACCCGGGGGGGGCGTCCCGTACCTTTTTCGGCGCGAACTCTGCGTTTACGACTGTTTTCAGCTCCCGTAGGAAAAGGGTCGTACGGTGCGTACCCGACACAAATCGTACTTGCTGGGTCGTAAAAACCAGCCGCGAACCGTAGTGATGTCGCGTACAGCGGGTTCCGAGTGCGACTCGTACGGAGATTCGATTCGTACGGAGTCCTGTACGACTCGTACGGAGTTCGGCTCCTGGTACGGATCGTACTTCGTCGTACGTACGGGACGTTTACGGGTACGATTCGTACGGGCAAAAAACGCTCCGTACGACGATTCGGAGCGAATTTTACCGGATCGGAATCGACCCCCTTGTGTGCAGTTCTAAACTGCCATATCGACCTAGCAAAATACACCTTTTGCCAGGCCCAATCCTTCCTATTGGACAGCCCAGAGAGCAGGGTGCAGTATATTTAAAAAGTAAGACATGCAGTTTTTCATTTTTACATGTCCTGTTAGTGAAAAACTCTAAACATTGTTTTTCACTACTGCAAGGCCCACCTCTTCCATAGAAAAACATTGCAGTTACTTTGTTACATTTAATAAGTGAACATTTCCAAATGGTACCAGGCCACTAGTTCATGTTTGGTGTCTTTGACATTGCCATGAAAGATCCGCTCGTGGTGGATTCTGATTCTAAATGAACATTTTGAAAATGCCAATTTAAGAAAGTTGGCATTTTCCTGCCTAGCCATTTAGTACCTGCAGCCTGTCTTTGGGTCACAGGCCACATGAATGGGTGTAGCTGACAGTTGAGATTTGTGTATTCCTCCTCGACTGCTTCACACAATAGAGAATTTAAGTATGCCTGGAGCGGGCACCACTGGCAGGACAGGAGTGATGAGCTGGGCATAGCCCTACGTACACTAGCATAGCCTGTGTCCTGCCTCCACACAAAGGGCTTCATACCCCCTTTAGTTAGTCTGGAGCCAGGGCAGGGAAAGCCGGAAGCCTGTGTATTTCAAACAAAAACAGCTGGAAGCTTCCGCTTCAAAGGAAGGACCAGGCATGAATATATACTCAGACACCAACTCTTCACTACACCTCTGGACCTGTGGAGACTCTTCCAAAAAGAAGGACTGCTATGCTGCTGCAAGGACTACCACTCTGCTAGATTTTTGCCCTGCTGGACTATTGTCTTGGTGTGGTGTTTGGACAAAATATTGATTTAAAAATATAAGGAGGCAAAAATATCAGAAATTAAATATTGTGATGCACAAATATCATTGATAAGAATATCTTTTTTTTAGGTAAGTCATATCGTTGTGAATAATATTCATGTTTTTAATATTGGTTTTTGCTCATAAAGTGGTTAAAATATTGTTTAAAAAATATTTTAATGTGATTTAGTTGATATATAATTTTTATGTGTTACTATTGTTGTTAGAAACCTTATTAGTTGTTTTAAAAAAAAATAGTAATTTTAAGTCACGTTTTAATACATTTTTATATTAATTTATACGGTTGTAGTGGGCTGTTGGGTTTGTAGGGGTATAGGGTGGAAATTTAATGAGGTAATAATGAACTGAGAATTATTCAATACATTTAAAAAAAACTATAGGATTGATCGGTCAATTATGCAGGACTTATAAAGCGTGGGTCTTCACCAAGGGGGGTATCCAGGTAGTGAGAACCCACTGCTTAGGTAGGGTTCATTAAAACAGCCAGGTCTTGAGTGCCCTCTTTGAATTCTAACATAGAGGATGAGGTCCGGAGGTGAAGAGGGAGGTCGTTCCATGACTTCGCAGCGAGGTTGGATGAGAAGGGTCCTTCACTGTTGCTTCAGCAGATGTGGGGACTGTGAGAGAGGGAGAGCGAGGCAGAGCGCAGGTGTCTGGAGGGTTGGTGGAAGTTCAGGCAGTGGTTGATGTATGCTGGTCCTTGATTGCGCAGGGCTTTGTAGGTGTGGATCAGCATCTTGAATTGACATCTCTTTTGCATGGGGAGCCAGTGGAGCCTCTTTAGGTGAGTGGTGATGTGGGTTAGCTTTGGGTGATTGAGGTTGAGTCTGGCTGCTGATTTCTGTCTCTTCAGGAGGTGATAGGTGATTTCTACATAGAGTGTGCTGCCATGGTGCAGCTGGCAGGTGACTAGGGCTTGAGTGATGTTTCGTCTGGTGTTGACAGGAAGCCATTTGAAGATCTTACGAATCATGAGAAGAGTGAGGAAGCAGACGGAGGAGACAGTGTTGTTCTGCTTTTTTATGATGAGCTTGTTGTCCAAGATGATAACATGGTTACGGGCATGGTCCGTCGGAGTGAGTGAGGGTCCTAGTATGGAAGGCCACTAGGGATGACTCCACGGGACACTTATTATGTAATTTATGTAATACTGATTTGTTTCTGCTATAGGTTATTTGCGGGTTGTTAAATTAATTGTTCCTTAATTGTTACATTTATTTTTAATGTGCAAGTAATTAAATAGTTATTTTTTAGGTATGGCTGCTACATTTGTAGTTTTTAGGTGGGAATTCAATTTTATGATAACTGAATAAAAATTATTTATTAATTGATAACTAATTGTTTTATGAACAGTAATTATGTAAATTGAGTAACTGTTTTTAGTTTATGTAATACATATGTAATTTATTTATGATAATTAATTAGTTTTTTTATTAGAGTTTAAAGGGACACTTTCCTG
This sequence comes from Lissotriton helveticus, assembly GCF_964261635.1. NCBI lineage: Eukaryota > Metazoa > Chordata > Amphibia > Caudata > Salamandridae > Lissotriton > Lissotriton helveticus. The sequence goes on along the minus strand of NC_136072.1, from coordinate 1,138,150,272 downwards.
CACAAAAACCCTCCTAAAAGGCGTTTTCTTCTTTCTTTGTGTCCTGCAGAATGCAGTACATGTAGAAAGAAGAACAAACGAGGAGATATAAAGATATTTCTCCTTGTTACGCCTCTGTTGGAATGGCGCACCATTTTCACCCATTCCCAGGTTTAACACGTCTTAGTATGCCTAGGAATGTGCCAAAAACAATGGGTGAATGCCGGGAGCACCTACGCTCCACTCATGGAACGCCATCCTAATGCATGGTAACGCAAGGCACCAACTTACGTAGCCTTGCGTTACTCCTGATTTATTAAGCCGTGCGGATCCACTCAAGATGGCTTTGCGTGGCTTAGTAAATCCGAATTAAGAGCTTGTGTTGCCATTTGTCGCGTTGAGTGATGAAACGCCTATATAAGCCCTTAGTAAATGGGAGCCTTACTGTCTGATTTAAAGTTTTTGACGGACGGGCTACTCAGTCACAAACATAACAGATACCACGCCCACTTTATTAGAAGTATTATGTTATATCATTCCCTTTAAATAAAAATAAATCCCTTCTGCTAACCTCTAAATTAGGCCCTTAGTGTATGAGACCTCCAGGGACCGATATGAGATTTTACAGGAGATTTCTGATTTGAAAGGAATGATTTTTTGGAGATCAGACTTAAAAAGTGGGTCCAACATTCTTTCTTATCCGCCCTAATGCCCCCCCAAGAACAAATCTTGATTGACCCAAGGAACAAAAAAACTATGCTCAGTTCTTAACAGACAGGACTATGCCACAGCTCGCAAACATACACAAACACTGATTTTTCACAGCAGAGCTGTGGGACATTGCCAATAAATCACTTGTTCTTAAGTGTCCAAGGCGGAACCATATTTGCAGGAAACAACAAAACAAAACACACCTCTAAAATTGCTGCTGCGGGCGAAAACGCTGCACAAGATTACCACGTGGCTCTGTCAACCCCGATGGCTGAATTCAACTGAAAAAAACAAGCAACGCGTGAGCTAAACTCAACTTCGCGAGTGTAACAAGTATCTAAGTTGTGCCAATGCAAGCAGTGTTTACCTTTCTCTTCCCTGCTACAGACTTCAACATCCGCGCGTCGACCCTCTCCTTTTCCTCATAGTCCCCGGTGCTCGGCAAACAACAATGTTTGAAACGCCGCCTCTACTAGTACTGAGCACAATGATGACGTAGTCGCTAGGCACAACAGTACACTAAAAATAAACGACGGACTAAAAAACATGTCGTGGATGTGTGAGTCCTGCATACGCCATGTTAATGTGGTGAAAAAATGTGAGCATGCACAATACAGACAAGTTTTAAACATGAGTCAAAATGCAATACAAAGCGGAGAAAATTCAAAGGACATAAACAAATGTAAAGCGTGCCTCCAGCGTTCTCATTTGCGCAAATATCAAAGAAAACAAATAAAGTCTGCTCGATCATTGATCCCTTTGGGATCTTGTGTCTGTAACTTCCTGATCCAAAAAATTTCTCGCTGCAGTAATGTCTTGGTGAGACTTTTTCCGGGTGTTGGGGTAACCATTTCGAGTATCTGGAATTTTAACTGGGCGATGGTGTGTCTGTTTTTTTCCCAATGTACTGCCAGGCTGCTGTTTACATTCTTATTGCGAATAGTGCTCTTGTGTTCTGAAATTCGTATTTTTACTTTTCTCTCAGTTTTTCCCACATATAATAATCCACAGGGACATTTGATGGCATATATCACATTCATAGAATTACAGTCCGCATTAATCCTAATGGGGATAGTTTCGCCAGTGTGTGCACAGATTTTGCGAGTAAGTAGTGAGGAAAAGTGTTGCGTCCATTGTTTCTTTTTTGTCTTTTCAAAAACTTAGCCAGACATAGAACTTAGACGTATTTTTCTTCTCACAGAACGGCGGATGTAGTTTCTTTTACCGGCACATTTGAACACGTATATTTACACACAGTATTTGCTGGGCTTGAAGTGAGTATGATTGTACAGAACAGGGAGTTGAAGCAATAGTAATATTTTTCAGTACTTACAATGCATACAGTGACTCGCTATCTACTATGCAATTTGAAGAACCACATCCAGTTTAGTGATGGAAATCATTTTTCTTGTTTTTTAGGTACCGCCCCTGACGAAGGGCCGGATGGCCCGAAATGCATTGGGCAGGAAAAACAACCATTATTTGTTATTGTCACAAAAATGCTCATGATGAAATATTGTTATTCGGATTGATTTAATTCGTGTATTAATGGTTTTTGTACATGAAGTGTGTGCCATGATGATCATTATAACTTGTTAGTAAAAAACATGAAGATCAAAACACAAGAATAATTTGCAGTGTGCTTTTTGATGTAATTTGAGTTAACTATTTGATGAATGCAGTGAAGAAGTTCCCATTGTGGACTTGCAACAGTGCACAGAGGGCAAGCGGCCACGCTTGATTTTCAGTGTAGGTACCTCATGGTACCTGCCAAAGGGTGCAGGATTTTACACCCCCACCCCCATTTCTCTATAGGAGACTATATTATGGCCGATATACGCCGTGACACAAGGTCCCATAGAGAATACTGTTCATAGCATCGTTATCAGGTCCGAACTGCCGACCTAACGTCAGTTGTTCCTGAGTCCCAGACGGTGTTGGTCGAAGGCAACTCTGACCGACATCGTAATAAGTCCCTTAATCTTCATAAAATAAGTAACATAACACAATGTAACGCAATGTAACAATACATTATTAAATCCGTGTACGTGAATCTAAAACTACAGACTAAGTGAAAAACACTAATATTAGTACAACTAAATCTACACAAACCCCCCACTATGACTAACTTCTAGACCTCCCCCATATACCCATCTACCCTCAAAATTGCAGCTAGATGAAACTATTAAAAAGAGTATGTCCCTATAGATATGAATATGAAATAATTAAAAAATGTTGAATATTTGTATTAAAAATTGCGAAACATTGTAAAACATGTCAAACAATGTTGTAGGAAAATATTGCAAAAGTATGAATATAAATTAAATGTTAGTATAAAATATATACAATTATTTAAAATATACTGAAAAAAGGTATGTTAAAATTATGTTGAGAATATGTATATAAAACAATTTAAGGAATATTAAATAAAATTAAACAATGGAAAGAGTGGAACATTTACAACATGCAATACTGTTTCAACATGATTTTCATTTTTTATTTAATATTACTAATTAATTACAAAAAAAACTTATTTATATATAAATGTTTATTTTCATGATGTCGGATGGAAAGCCTCCGCCTGAGATCTACTTGGAATTGGGACTGACCGACTTGCGGTCGGAGGTTCCGACTGCTGAATTACGATGTGACTGAACACTGTTCGGTCGGTCGGAATCCCATTGTTCCTATGGGAGCTTACGTTCCGCCCGACAACTGCCCGCAATACAGGCTCCTATTTGGAAATCGGGTGTTTGTGGAAAATCCGGCACTCTGTCAAAGGCACTCCATGGGGCCTGGCACACAGTGCAGGGTTTTAAAAGAGGGTCCCTTAGGTACCCCCTCAGCCATCAACCATAGGCCGTGGGGGCAAGGGGCCCCAAAGTCACTTTCCAACAGAACTTTCCGTGTCAGACAGGCCAACGTGGAAAGGCTGTTGGCAATCAACATCGTAATCTCAAGGGCAGAAACGCTGTCCATAGGGCTGTACAATGCGATTCTGACCGACAGGACGCTTGGACCACATCTCCCCTGCCCTCAAGTCCCTCAAGTGGCTCCCAATTGAAGGCATATCCTCATATAAAACTGCCTGTATTACTCACAAAGCCCTTTACCAGGAGACGCCATCCTACCTCTCAACTAAACTTAAAAAAGCTGGCTGTGCCCGAACACTGAGAAGCACCAACACTTTTCTTCTCATACCCCCCTACTCAAAAAAGCTGCTTCGAAATCCCACTCCTTCTCTGGTAGGGCCCCTACCATTTGGAATGCCCTACCCAAAGACCTTCGATCCAACCCCGCTTACTCCAGATTCAAAAAAGACCTTAAAATTCATTTGCTCACAAAATGTTGGGGAAACGAAATACGGGATCTACTTTCTGACTACCTCTCCTCCTCCCTCCTTAGACTACTCCCCCTTCCCCCATTCACCCCCCCATTTTTCCCTTGTCAGCTCCCCCTCCCGCCCTTTTCTTTACCACTCACTACCTACTATGTCCTTTGAATCCTCCTTGACATACTATTAAGTTTACTATTTACAATAACATTCTGGTTCCTGAAACTTGCTTCTCTGTGTCTTCCTAAATGTACCTTTAATCACTATTGCTTCCCTAAATTATTCCCTGTATTTGTTATTGGTTTGAACACCTGTATAGCCCGTTTCGGCTAACTACCATATTGTTTTTTTATTGTGTACTACCATTGCTGATGTAAAGCGCTCTGATACCCTTGGGTGGAGCTAGCGCTATATAAAACCTTCAAAATAAAAAATAAAAAACACTGCAAGTCGCTCGGAATCAATTTGGAATGACTGCATAGTTTACATTCTCACAGCGAACATCGTAATCGGGCAGTCTGAATGGAAAATGACCGAGTCGGTCAGAAGGGTTCTGACGTGGTCGAGGAGATTCCGACTGTCGGGAGGAGGTTTTCCACCCGACATCGTAATTGGCCCCTAAATGTAATGTGTTACATGTCTTTATTCTATAAAATGTGTAATTATTAATATTATTTATCACAAACATGCAACTATTTTGCATTGGAATATTGGGAGTTTCATTGAAAACAACGAAGCCTGGAGCTCCAACATTCCAATGTTGTTGTTCATAGCTGTTGCTGTGAACAAATGCCTCACGAAGCCTGATAAGATTTCCCGCCCCTCGAGCTCCATGGCCCGGGGGATTTCAGTCCACTCGGGCTCCGTGAGGCCTTTTTTTATTTGTTAGATCATTCTGCCCTGTAGTGGCCGAATGTTCTAAAAGCTATATAGCCCATAGTAGCTGATCTGGTCTATACTGGCATTAAAGTCCCGCTCCCTTGTTAAAGGTCCTCTCCTTGGGCTTGGGCCTTTAACACTAGAGCAGGCCTTTAGTGGCTGGTATAGCCTGCTACTGTGGGCTAAAAGGATATATTATGGGGCTGTTTATGGTGCCGGTCTTATCGGCCTCCAAGGTCCTGTAGGAGGTGGTAGCTCTGCCATGGTCTCTTGGGAACCAGTCAGTCCGACCACCAGATTACGATTCAAGCATTCTGCACTTCGACTGACTGCTGAAAGACCGCAGACTCCAACAGCTTTTCTCTGACCATGAGATGATGGTCAGTGAAAAACAGCAGCCATAGGGCAGTACAGGGATCTTCGGCCACCGTCCGGATTATGATGTGGCTTTCCAATGACTGACCGCGGTGGTCCGACCAGCTGTCTCAGGTCACTGGAAACAATGGAATCGGGGTGCATACTTACCCAAATCTGCTTCTCTCCAGCAGTCTCCACCGTAGATCCTGTCTTTCAGGTCCCCCCTACATCTCAGCAGCTGCATGCTGATGACGACAATCCTCTGTGGGCACTGTAATCCAGGTAAGCCCTCATGCTGGATGTATCCCAATTGATTGGACTGTGCACATTCCACATCACTCTAGCCATGAGGTACATGCTGCACAAGGCATATTCCACATATGTCATTCATGTGTGTAAAATGTACATGTTTTCTGTGAGTTTTGCACGCATTTGCAGCAACATAATCAGGGATACGTGCACCAATATAGAGGTAACCGCCGCTGTAGCAGTGGTTGCATGGTAATATGGCAGAGGAATGCTTCCCGGCCTAGGTGGTCGGAAAGGGCTCGCGAGGACTACAGGCCGCTGGTCGGTCCAACCGGCATCGTAATGAGGCCCTATATTTCAAATCACCAACAATATTGATTAAACAACACAAGCTATTTCTACTGCATACAAATACATAGTAAACAAAGGATTTCACACTAAAGTGATAAAATTAGGTAATCAATATCCAATATAAACCTTTTTTAAGAAAGTGTTGTGCACTAAAAGGGTCAAATTCACTATTCCCAGTACAATCTAAACCAATCTGAGGAAGGTGTTGAACACTAAAGGGGTAACATTTACTATTCCAACACCAATCTAAACCAATTTGGGGAAGGTGTTGGACAGTAAAGGAGTGACATTTGCTATTTCATATCCAATCTATACCAATTTCAATTTAATTCAATAGCTTTATTCAGGTGCAAAAGTGCAAAGTCCAATAATAAAACATGCAATAAAGACACAACAAATGTTTAAAAATCAATTTATACCGATTTCGGGAAGGTGTTCGATACTAAATGGGTGAAATATTCTATTTCCACTCTAATCTAACCCTAGTGGGTAAAACTGACATTTATTATTCCCACTCTAATATAAGCTAATTTAAAGAATGTGCAGTACACTAAAAGGGTGACATTTACAATTTCCACTGCAATCTAAAACATTTTGAAAAAGGAGTTATAAAGGTAACATTTTATATACACAATCAATACTCCATACTCACACACATTTTTTATCGATAAAAGAAATTAAAATCTAGCTTAAAAACACATTATACAAACCTACAAAAACATATATTCATTGTTAAACATAAACATATAAAATAATATTTCTATCACTATTATTAAATATTATACATTTAAAAATACTTATTTCCATTCCTAACCTTTAACCCATAAAATAAAAATAAAATTATAATCCAAAATAGCAGTCATAAAATTAGGAAAATGTAGAAAAACATTTTTTTAAATAAAAAATATAAAAATATATTTTTACAATGACATTATAATTATAAAACAAAAACAATTACAAATATTTTATTCGGATTTTTACACTAAAAGTATAACATTGAAATTTTTTATTAAAAAAGAAATGTCCAATTATTTTACTTTATTAAACTTAATCTATACTTAGCTTGATATTTTATGTTTTTGTAATTTAAATATGTATTGTAATATTACAAAATATGATTATTTTTTACATTACGTACCATTTATATTTATTATGTTTAAATATAAATGACAGTTTATTACCATGATTGATGTAAAAAAATACATTTAGAATTTGTGCGCTAATTATTTGCATAACATTAACATAATTCAAATAGAATTTACATTAAATTATACCATCTTCACACTCTTATTCCCTAAAAACCAAACATTTACAATCAAACACACTACAATTACATAATAATTAAAACCTATGAACGATTTACATGCAATGATATTTTCTAAATTGATATGATTTACAACGCTATTAAAAACAACATTTAAAATGATATTTGTACCTTTGATATTCATGTCGACAATATTCTTGACTCATTATTTTTGTATCACAATATTGTTTTCAATATTTTATCTAAACACCTTGTAAACTACAGAGAGTCATTCAAATCCAAGATGTTGGTAACACTCAGACTTGTTCACAGGTGTCTATAATTGAGTATATTATTTATTTGCTCAAACATTAGTTGAAAGTTGCAATTTTGACTCATCACTATAAAACAGCTTTGGTATATTTATTTATCTTATAGAAAACAAATCACTAGTGTAGCAAGAGTGGATGTGCATATTTCTAGTTTAAAGCAGCATCACTTCACCTTTTTTATTGACATTTCAAGCATTTGCATCTGACTCATGAGGGGCCTCTAGAAACAGCATAAGGTACTACAGCTTCCTGAAAGAATTTCCAGGTTTTTGCACCTGATCCGAGAGGGCAGAGCAGGACCTCTAGTAACATCTTGAAGATCTGCAGCTCTGTGAAAGAATTTTGAGGAGTTCACATCTGACTCTAGAAGAATCTTCAGCAACTGTTTAAGGAACTGCAGGGATGAGTATGTCTTACCAGCCTTGAGAAAAATCCATTGTACACTACATATGTGTATATATATTTTCAATAAAAAAAACAAAGGTTAACATGACGTTATAGTTACGTGTTGATATGGGCTAAAAACAAAAGGTTATAAACCAAAACAATACTGAAATTCACCAGTTATGGTTCAGTGAATTAACTACTCCATTCACTGCTTATGATCTCACATATTACATCACTCATCACATGTTAAATGACATTATTGACATCACTGCTGGGTCACTGGTGACAACTCAAATTACCACATTGATGACATTTACCTCAGCTCCTTCTTGGAATGTTTTGGAGTGATCTGGCAAGCATGGGCATGAAAAAAGAGGGGTGCCAAAATGTTGTTTTCCCCACATTAATTCCCGTTGGAAATTTGGGAAGTGGTACAGAAGAACTGGCTGAATGGAATTGCACAAAATTTAGCAGAAAGTTAAAACATACGCAGAACGCCTTCTTTTTGTAATTTAGCTTAAATCGGTTCAGCCATATTTTAGATATATGTATTTAAATATTAGTTATATATGGAATGTTGGTCCCATTGCAGTAATGCAAATAAAAAATAAACAAGTGCTTTTATTGGCCATGAGGGCTTTTTTCTCTGTCAGCCCTTTTAGCCCCACATGACTGGTACCTGTCCTGTGGTACCGAGTGATCTGATTGGCTGGCTGCAATATAAAGAAAAATGTTGCAGCCATCATTAAAGGGGTCAGGGACTCAGTCCCTATGTCCTTAACTAAGTATAAAATCAAATGTAAGGGGGCAGGGTAGGGGTACCTGGACCGCCTAGTATTTCTGGGGGAAACAAGAGGGAATTTATTTCTGCGGATACCGCGGTACTTTCAAATACCCAGTGCAGTCCTCCGTGAGTAATCACTGTACTCCCGCTGGAGAAAGTCACTGCAATACTGTGAAGCTTCACTTAGTGAAGCTTGCATGCTCTCGCAGTACCAGTTTTCTGCAGAAGTTCCAATGGGAGATTGATATTGCAAGACCACGCAAGCTTGACCTAGTGATGCCTGAGCAGTGGGAGAGTAGATGATGCTAGTGTGAAGCTACTGCAGAAGTACCTTGGGGTGGAAACTTCCTGTTAATACAGCAATACATTTGTTACAACGGGAATATGTATTTTCTAGGTCACATGTATCATGGTACCATTTTCAGGAATTGTGGTAACCCAACACCTAAAAACGCAGATAGTCAACAAAAAACTTCAAGACGTTGTTTGTGCCTGTGGAAAAATCTCTAGGTTCAACATTAAAAAAAAAAAGCTTCATAGTAAACAGAACTTTAAAAAAAATCCATGTCTTGCTGTACTCCTGCTGGACTGGGAAAGAAAGTAAAACATATGCGGGACTCCTGCGGGACACTGTCATTGGTTCAGTTCAGTTCAGCGCGGGGACACACTGTTCCTAGTGTAACCAGGCGCTATACAAAAGGTGTTATTATTATTATTAGTTGTTCCCGGGGGGGTACCGTGGAACCTATGGGAGGTCAAAAAAATAAATAAAAGCAGCAATTTGCAATTTAATTGGCTATTAAGGAGAGACTACTTTACAAATAACACACCCTTTAGAAACAGCCTCAAATGTTTTTGCTAACTACCAGTACTGGATATGTGTTGACCAGAGGCAGTTTCTAGCATGTGGAATCAGAAGCACCTGAAGGGTATACACCCAAACAGCAGAGGGTGTGCTGAGATGTAGAAGAAGCAAGTGGTAAAAAAGAAACAACTGCTCCGGAGGAAGTGGTGCAACAAGAAGAGCAAGAAAATGATGACACTTGCATCAATTCTGGTATACTGCAGACACTGTTGTAAAGTTGTGGCCAGTGGCAAAGTTAATGGAAGAATATACACAAGGACCATGGAACATCATCCAAAAGCAGAACACAAAGATGGATGTAAAAAATAAAATAAGTAATAAAAAAACAATATAATTGCCAAAAAAATGACTGAAACAGTAATAAAAAAACTGTACAAAAGGTGAAAAACTATTAACATTTAAAAAGATATGAGAAAATGTACAAAAGCAGTAGTTGAAAACTTCAAAACATTTGAAAAACAACACAAAACACAAACATACAAAACAAATTGTATCCACTATCCTCTACACATGCAGTTGGGTGCACGGCCAGCAACCTTATACTTTGGTGCTGAAATAAGGTAAATAAGGTAAAAATAAAAAACACTGAATTCCACCAGTTATAGTTCACTGAGATATCTGTAACTTGTGCCCCCACCATGTCCCTGTTTATGACCTCACATATTACATCACTTATGACATGTTAAAAACCATCATTGATGACATCACTGATAACATCTCAAATGTCATCATTGATGACAATATTGATAACACCATTGTCATATACAGCATAGAGTTACTGAGTATATATTTGTGATTCCATAGCATGAAATAGTGTAAGCCCTGGAGGCAAGCATGTTTTTGCATGTTGAAAGTTGAGTGGTGCGTCCTTTACAAATTGCTAATTTTGGGGTGAAAGTAGTACAAGACAAACAAGACAAAGGCTGAGCACATCAAATGTGGGTTGCAGTCGTGTGGTTGAAGTATTTTAATGTTTAAAACCAAAGCCTGCTCCAAACAATCTGTGACCACATAATAAACCAGAGATTAGCATTTGTTTTGTACTTCATAGCTCATTAAACCATTCTGAGTCTGGGAAGCATTATATTATTGACATACTCCCTAAAGTAACTTAAACATCTAAGAAATGTAAAAGGACATTTTGACACCATGCACTTTAAAAATGTACCTAATACCAGTCAGTAAAGGAGGACATGGACCTCAGCAAATGTTGAGTGTCTTTTAATCATATTATAGTTCAGTGAGTTTGAAACCTCAATTCCTAAAATAGAGGGTATAGCCAAACTCCAGGTAAAAGCCTGCTGAAAAAATAATAGCTTAGAACAACTTAAAATATGAGAGAATATTGGCCAGGTGTACATTTCGGTGGATAGGTTTCTCCATCCTAACAGTGACAGATACCCCGTCCAGCGAAATATAAATCCCATAGTCTCACACTGAGAACAAATGGGAGTGGTTATAAAAAGAACAATCAGCGCCTCCGTAACATTTGCAAAGTATTAAAGAACCTCGTATATATGCGTGCTCAATACAAAACACTGTGCCACTTATTCAGTGGAGGATTTCTCTTACCTGAGCGGGACAATAAATACGGAACAAGGCGCCTCCCGTTTGGAGCATTCACTGGCCACTGATGCTAACATACATTGGTGAGGTTTCGGATCTTTCTACCAGTCTTCCGACTCTAACTACGTTTAAGATTGTTGCCGTTTCATTTTTGGCACATATACGAGCATCAATAACTTACAGATACCTACTAATACGTATTCTGCCCCCGAGCTACGTACCTCCAATCTCGTGTACCATACAAGGAATATGCCTCCCAAGTGTCTCTAAGTGTAATTTCCTTTCTTGATGCTTGACACTGCGATTCTTTCCATCGTTTAATTCTGCCTTTATGAAATGATTAGAGGACTACAGACTTTATTTGTGTCTACTAAGTCCGTGCTCGAGCCTTGAAGAAGTTATCTACAAGACGAAACACGTATCAGCTGTCTGCATCAATGTGACTACTACATTTCAACTATACTATAAGCTTGTTTTTTCTTAAACCTCATACATGGCATAAGACTTGTGGCTGGGGCTGTGTGCATATGAACCGGGGAGGCAACAACAACACTTCTACCCGGAAAGCCAAGGCCTTGTTGAACTATATATCAGGAGATATATGCAATCTGAACAAACTCCAGCTTGTTTGACACTTTCTATATGAACACTATTCCATGTGTATTGTCTTGTATTTGGACCATATTAGTCTGGGCACACAGTTGCTTTTCTCTATTTGCTTGTTTGAAATTAAAATTGACTGACAACAGAGTCGGTCTCAAAAACGATTTTGCTGTGCTCTATAGTGTATAATTTGAATACATCCCATAGTGTTAGACCTGGCACCATTGACGCTGGTCTCCCTTCCATTTTTTGCTGTTGCCTCCTGTATTTTTGCTGTGTGTGGGACTCTGTTTTGCTGGCCTAGATGCTTTGGGCACTTTGCCACTGCTGTTCAGTGCCAAAGTGCAAGTGCTCCCTTTGTGAATTGTTGTTATGGATTAGTGATTCCATGATTGGCATATTTGATTTACTTGTCAGACCCTAGTTAAGTGCACTGTGTGTGCCCAGGGCCTGTACATCAAATGCTGCTAGTGGGCTGCAGCACTGATTGTGCCACCCACAGAAGCAGCCTGTAAAATGGAACTCTGGCCTGCCATTGCAGAGCCTGTGTGCATTCTGGGACTGCCATGTTGACTTGGTAAGTGCACACACTTGCTAGTCCCTTAACCTTTCCTTTTCTACATGTGAGTCATCCCTAAGGTAGGCCCAAGGTACCCCTGTGGGCAGGGTGCATTGTATGTGAAAGGTAGGACATGCACTGATGTGTGTGGCATGTCCTGATAGTGAATTTCCGCCAATTTCATTTTTCACTATTGCAAGGCTACCTATTCCCATTGTACAGAATGGGGAGTTTGTTTATAACATCTTATGAACATAACTGGCCCTGGGAACAAGGAAGAAAAGCAAAGTTTAATATGCCTGAATGTTAAAGTGCATCTTTTAGTAAGGGTGACTTTTTCATTCTGTGTTTGAAAATACCACTTTTAGAAAGTAGTTATTTTCTTGCCTAACCATCTAGTGTGCCTCTGCTAGGTTTGTGTATTGCATGTCTGGCTTTTGGATGACAGGGGCTGGAGAAGGGCTGTGGCTCCAGAAGTCTGATTAGCCAGGGCTGGGCTGATTGGACTTGGGCTGCATTTAGAGTACGGGAAGGAGATTTACCTTTCACCTGAATGGGCCTGGTCTGCCTTCAACAATGCTATCTCCTCCTCCTGCCAGGAAGCTGCACCAGTGAGGACAGAGCTAGTTGTGGCCAGGCACAGACACTCTCTAACTTCAGAGAAAAAAGGATTTTGGTGTATAAAAAGAGGGGCTTTTAGATCACTTTTGGGAAATCAAGAGGAACCTTTGCCAAGGAGAAGAGAAGCTGAGAAGGAATACTGCCCCTGCGCTGTTTGCTGCCTGAGGCTGGCCTGTAGTGGCTGCTTGCTGCCAAGGAAAGGAGAAAAGGAATTTGCTGTTTGTTTAGTCATCTTGAGGAGGATCTCCAAGGTTTGAAACTGAGCTTGCCTCCTGTTCTGAAGTCTCAAGGACACAAAGACTTCATCCCTTCTGTCTCTCTGCATCTGGAACTGCTGTTTCAGCTGCTACAGAAGGAAATTGCAACACCGATGCTGGCGACCTACACCGTAACCTGCACCGAAGCTGTGGGCACTGCTCATGAATAGCACGACGCACCACCCCAACTTGCACCGTAGGCCTGATGCCGGCTGACTCTATGCCGCATCAACTCTGAAGCCATCATCGAGGCCACTGTCTGCACCAGAGCCGAGGACACCGCTCGTGACGTCCACAGCACACCATCCTGACTCGCCACCATGTGTGATGTCACCTCCCTGACACAGTAAGAAACTGACGTCTCACCTCCCCTGCAGAAAGGAACAGAGGCATTACCTCCCCTGGGGTCGTAATGAACGGACACCGCAGGCACCAAAGGAGCATCACCTCCCCGACGCCATGCATCTTCTTGGCTTCATCAATTCCAAGGTACTGTTCTTTGTGGGTCTGCTTGATTCCGGGCCCGACACCACACACCTCGCGGTCAGCGCTGTTCTTTGGGATTTTCATCTGTCACAACGTCTGAGGTTCTGTGATTTTGCGTGCTTTTAAAGTGCACGACTTTCTTTTCTAAACATGGGTTTTTGCCATGCGTCGTGACTGCCATCTGGTGTTGCCTTTTACGTAGGCCTCAGAAGTTAGTCTGCGAGCAAAGCAGTCTGACCTTTTGTGGGTCATGTATACATTAACTAAGGTTTCCTTCGTGCGCTGGAGTTAATTTCAGAAGCTGGCCTTTCACCTGGAATTGACCCTGCCAAGCCAATTTCCCTGCAAGATCGTTATCCACTTTCCCAATCACCATTCAAGACATTTGTTAACTTTTAAGTTTCTTTATGTTTCTGTTATCTTGCATATTATCTGAAACTACTTTTCTTTACTGTTTCTTCATTTCATGGGTTACGCTTTTAATTAAGGGTTTGTCCGGGCCTTCCAGATTATTATTTAGATGTGCCTAAATATTAACTTGTGGGTTGGGACACTGTAAAATGAGCTTTACTATATGATGCTGTGTGATGTCATGTACTTTCTATTGGTTGAATTTTGGTGCAGGGGCGTGCATTTTAAATGTACCTTTTTGTGTATAAATAGGGATGTCTCGCCTTAGTAAAATTGAGCAGTTTCTTGAGTTGTACACGGTGTCGAAGGAGGGAAGGAGATTGACCCCAGAACGAATACAAGTGATTGCGCAAATGAATGTACCATCCACACAGAGAGAAGTGCGTGCCTTTTTAGGTATTACATCATATTATAGACAGTGGATCCCCAATTTTTCCTTGCTAGCGAAACCACTGTTGGCATTGACTCTGAAAGATACTCCGCATCCTCTTCCTTGGTCTGACGAATGTCAGAAAAGTTTTTCTGAACTACGCGATGCATTGTGTTCGGCTCCTGTGTTGGGTACTCTAGATTATAGTAAGCCTTTCACGTTGTACGTGCACGAGAGAGAAGGTTGTGCGTGTTGACACAACCATTTGGGGACAAGCAGCGTCCATGCGCGTATTTTTCAGCAACGTTAGACCCAGTTGCTAAGGCGTTGCCGAGTTGTCTGAGAGCTACAGCTGCAGCGGCTGTTTCTATTCGACAGTCTGCTGGTTTGGTATTGGATAATACGCTGATTGTGATGGTCCCACATGCAGTTGATACCTTATTGAACAGGACTAAGACACAGCACCTTACTAGTGCACGTCTGTCAGGTTACGAGTTGACATTGTTGGCTAGTCATGTTCACATTAAACGATGTAATGTGCTGAATCCAGCTACGTTGTTACCGATCTCTACAGAGATGGATCCTCAGGAACAGCATGATTGTTTTCTTCGTACAGAGGAAGAAAAGAAAGCTAGAGTTGACCTGAGGGATACTCCCCTTACGGATGTTGATGGTACCCTATGGGTAGATGGTTCGTGTTTTAAGCTTCCGAATGGTGAAACGACTGCAGCGTATGCTATTACAACTTTACATACAGTTGTTGAGACAGCACGCATACCACAGAATTCTGCGCAAGCAGCAGAGTTGATTGCATTGACGAGAGCGTGTGTGTTGTCAGAAGGAAAGCGAGTGAATGTTTACATCGATAGTCAGTATGCGTTTGGTGTTGCCCATAGTTTTGGGCGTTTATGGAGAGAGCGTGGGTTCCTTACTTCGCATGGGACAAAAATACAGCATGGGCAGTTGGTGAATTAACTTTTGGAATCTCTCACTCTCCCAAAGCAGATTGCAATTGTGAAGTGTAGTGCGCATAAGAAAGTTGTGGACGATGTTGGTCGAGGGAATGCGTTTGCAGATGAAGTTGCGAAGGAAACGGCGAAAGACATGATGAGCCGTATGTATGTTGCAGGCCCAGCTAATTGGGTTATGGCTGGTGGAATGTGTGAAGACACAATAGAAAGTGTGAAAACGATTCAGGCTGAAGTGACTGAAAAAGAAGTGACACCAGCGATGGTTGTTGCCTGATGCATATGTGCTCCCAGTGGTTACAATGGCTCATGGAATGGCTCACATAAGTTCGAAGGGAATATGCAAGTTGTTGGCTCCAGTTTGGCAGAATGCTGGAATTCCGAAATGTGCAGAGAACGTGGTGAAACATTGTATGATGTATCTGAAGTATAATCCTGGTAAGGGAACTCCAACTCCAGCTGGTCATTTTGCTCCTCCAACGTATCCGTTTGAAGTGATACAGTTAGACTACATTCACATGGAGAGATGCAATAATTTGAAGTATGTCCTTATGGTTGTTTGTGCCTTTTCCAGGTGGATAGAGGCCTACCCCCTAAAAGATAATACTGCCTTGTCTACAGCCAAGGTTTTGCTGAGAGAGTACTTCCCTAGGTATGGTTTGCGAGAATTGTATGGTCGGACAATGGAAGTGAATTTGTGGGTCAAATCATGAAGAAAGTATGTGCTGGTTTGGGAATAAATCAGAAGTTCCATGCAGCGAATCACCCCCAGTCTGCTGGACTTGTTGAATGTTACAATGGTACCTTGAAGCTGAAATTAGCTAAGGTACAAGCGAGCACTGGTCTTACATGGCCGGATGCCTTGCCGTTGGCTCTTTTGTCAACAAGGACGACTGTGCATTCTCGAGTGGGACTTAGTCCGTATGAAATCGTGTTTGGTCATCCTGCGAATGTTTGGGGTGTGCCTCGTCCTAAAGAATACAGCAGTATTGAGTACCCTATGTTGGTGGATTACTTACATGACTTGACTGCTAAATTACGTGTTCTCCACCAACAGGTCTATGACAGTCTACCGACAGCAACTGCGGATCCAGGACACACAATTCAACCCGGCGATTATATTCTCACGAAGAATTTTCAACAAACAAAGAATTTGGAGCCGAGGTGGACTGGACCGCATTTAGTTTTGTTAGTGAGTCGAACTGCTGTTAGAGTAGCTGGCAAGAAAAACTGGGTGCATGCCACCCACTGTAAAAAAGTTCCATTGCCCTTACCATATGACAAGTGGGTGCAGGGTGGTATAGCCGATTCTGAATGTGAAAAACTCCTAGATTTGTTCCATTTAGTGATGCTCATTTGACATGGACACGGTCAGAACGCAAGGATGATGATGTTCTGCAAACTGCTGTGCCTCCTCATCTAAAGATTGACACCACCAATCCGGACCTTTTATTTAAGGATCCAACTGTACCTAATAAAGAACGCTACGATCTAAGACCGCGAAAGACTGTACATATGGACAAATAAAGTTGAAACTGGAATTTTTATATAGTGAATTACACCTTGTCAGATCAAGAGACTTTTTTGCTTTTTCCTTTTTCGAGTCACCATCCGGACTCAGCTGCAGGGTCACGGTAGGAAGTTCTTAAGGGGTGAGCCACGTATTGACACAAGGTCTGTGGTTCAGGGTCGTTAGTGCGATCTTGGCGCACACTTAAGTGAAGAAGGAAAATTTCCGTGAGCAGCACGTTAGAGGATGGAGTTTCTTGAATCTGATAAATGTGTTAGGAAAGTGGATTCTAAAGTCCAAATGTGTACATTGGTTCGTAGCAAATGTTTTTTAATAATGTGTTTCCTTATGCTTGTGAATATTACGTTAGCTTGTGTGGGTTGGATTTTCTATGTCACACAATTGCCACTTACATCTACCTCCCAACCTACTCTTTCTTTTTCTACTGTTTCTCCACATGAGTTTCATACGTTACCTGAACATGAACAGACACGAAGATCAGAATTTGTGAATAATTCGTTTATACAGATGTTGCATCAGCAGCAGCTAGTCATAAATACCACGAATTGTTGGGTGTGTGGTCTTATGGCACATACTACAGACAAGGGAATGCCATATTTGGTTTTGCCTTTTTCGCCTAATGGGTCAGTTTGGGCGCTCCAATCGATGTTTATCTATGCGAACGAAGCCTCTCCAGTGCGTTCTGTTAACGATAACGTGAGCAAGAATCCTTTGATACGGGGAATAGTCGATATGATTAGAGATATTGACGCGTATAATGCTATCCCTAAAGATGAGGTACGAGCATATGTCGGTTGGAATAAGACGACATATAGTGTTAGCTTGACGGAGAAAGAAAGACAGCGAAGGTCTCCCCCTATTTGGATTATACCCTACCAAGGTCATCTTTGTTTGCAAGGTAATGGTCAGAATCCGAGAGCTCAGCTTGGTAAGAGTGTGTGTGTTCACACATACGTTTATACGTCCCAGAAATCTCCACCGTTCGTGCCAGCCAAAGGCACGTATTTTGTCTGTTATGATAGAGCATACACATGGTTGCCATCTGATTTTTCCGGCACATGTTACGTGGCATTTTTGCTTCCCCCTACATACACTGCTGTTTCCGATTCCCATAAAACAAGATATGGTAGAGGTGTAATCGATGCGAAAAGATACTGTCGCACAAGAAGCTGGAGACTTCTTTAAGGGTTTCCTACACTTTTGGGGTCCTATGGCTAATAGTAGGAATATTCGTCAGCTTACGAGAGTGGTTGAGGCCACTATTAATGAGACTGCAGGTGCCCTTAGCAATATTACCGCTGAGCTTCAAGCGGATCGCCTTATGACATTACAGAACCGTTTTGTTTTAGATATTATACTTGCAGATAGAGGTGGGGTATGCAAATTGATTAGATCTAGTTGCTGCGGTTTCATACCAGATAATACCCCGACAGTGTACCAAGCCATCTCTAGACTACATAAGATCTCTGAGTCTATTCATGTGGACGAAGGAGACTGGTCGTTGATTGGATGGTTATGGGAATTGTTGTCCAAATGGGGATGGAAGATTCTGATGTTCCTTGGTATGGCGTTAGCTATCCTTTTCTCGTGTTGTTTAATGCATCCAGTGTGGTCCCGCCATTTGTAGTCTTTGTGCTACGATCTGTGTGAGAAGACCAGTCCCGAGAGAAGTGAAGGATAATAAGATGATGTTACAGCAACACCTTGATGACCTGATGAGAATAGATATAGACCTAGATTCAGATTGACATGAGTTTAGGCTATTGCCTACGTAATGGCAAAAGGAGGGGCTGAGGTTCTGTGATTTTGCGTGCTTTTAAAGTGCACGACTTTCTTTTCTAAACATGGGTTTTTGCCATGCGTCGTGACTGCCATCTGGTGTTGCCTTTTACGTAGGCCTCAGAAGGTAGTCTGCGAGCAAAGAAGTCTGACCTTTTGTGGGTCATGTGTACATTAACTAAGGTTTCCTTCGTGCGCTGGAGTTAATTTCAGAAGCTGACCTTTCACCTGGAATTGACCCTGCCAAGCCAATTTCCCTGCAAGATCGTTATCCACTTTCCCAATCACCATTCAAGACATTTGTTAACTTTTAAGTTTCTCTACGTTTCGGTTATCTTGCATATTATCTGAAACTACTTTTCTTTACTGTTTCTTCATTTCATGGGTTACGCTTTCAATTAAGGGTTTGTCCGGGCCTTCCAGATTATTATTTAGATATGCCTAAATATTAACTTGTGGGTTGGGACACTGTAAAATGAGCTTTACTATATGATGCTGTGTGATGTCATGTACTTTCTATTGGTTGAATTTTGGTGCAGGGGCGTGCATTTTAAATGTACCTTTTTGTATATAAATAAGGATGTCTCGCCTTAGTAAAATTGAGCAGTTGTACACCGTGTTGTATTGCTGGGATTTCTGCTACTAGCTGCAGCTAATACATTTGATCTCTGACGCCACCTAGAAGTATTCCGTGTCTCTGTATACCAAGGCAAGGGAACCCAGAGGACTTTGGGCGTGTCCCTGGCGCCGCTGGGTACTTGAAATCCCAGTTCTTCATGTCGTAATAACTCCAGGTGGAGTTATTTGTTGCTACAAGCTTTATTTGAGTGAATAGCCTATTTTTGAGGATATCTTGATAACTGTACTGTGGATTTTTGTCGTTTGGTCTTGTTTTGGTTTAGTTCAAGATTACTTATTTTTCTAAACTGGTGTGGTGTCTATTTGTAGTGTTTTCACTGTATTACTGTATGTGTTCACAAATGCTTTACACACTGCCTCTGAGATAAGACTGTCTGCTCGTGCAAAGCTACCAAGGGGGTGAGAAGGGGTTATTTTAGGAGTGTATCCCCCTTAGCAGGACTAGAAGCAAGGGCCCCTATTTGGACAAAGGTACCTACCTCTGCCAACTAGAGACCACATTTCTAACATGTAGCATATAGTGGAATTTATATTTGGGCAGAATGGATATCGGTCACCATTGTGATGGAGTAACCCTTCTGCCGACATATACATCAGGCCCTCTGTCTAGTAATTAAAGGCTTACCATTCATCAGAAGAACTGGGTTCTAACCTTCACCTTGTTATTTTACCAATATTTGTGCATTTCGGAGAACATTACTTTATCTCTTGTGTCTCTCGTTGTAAACATGTGTGATGGAAAAATACCTTCTCTGTGTTTTACTCTCCCAATTGCCCCCTCCTCAGCCCATCCTGGTTGTTGTAATCTGGTTTCAACAAGACCTTGCACACACTATGCAGTTTTCGGCACAGCACCTGGTGACATAATTTGAAATGTTTATACACTGTAGAAATAGGACTGAAAGATATGTTTATACATCTGTTGAGGTTATTAGAGGTCGTTTATTTGCTTAGTTACCTCCAAGTTGTGACTTGCTTAAAACATACATCACATGCTGGAAGATATGGATACCACACAGAGTCTCTTTACTACTCATTCTGCTGCTAAACAACTTGGGCATTTTCTGAAGGTGAGACTGTATACTATAGAAAACTGGCCTAAAAAACATGCCTCTTTGTGAGACCACAAAACGGATGCTGGGATGCAGGTGGAGAGCCCAGTCTGTGATAGGTGACCTTGGGATCTTGGAGGTCACAGGAGTAAGGGTCTCTGGGTTATCTCTCTTAAAGGTGGTCTCACCTGGAATATCTGCTTCCCTGGAATTGGTTAGCAGAGAAAGATGTTGTCTCTTACTGGTTACTCGATTACCTTATCAGGGTCCTCCTCATCCCAGTCCTTACATAAGTGAGGCGGTCCCACCCCCGACGGGCCTTTACAACACTAGTTTTCCTTTTTTTATAATATATAAACCCCTCCCACCCATGCGTCACTGGGACAAGGAGGACCTAATTGGGATAATGAAGATTATCAGTAACTAACAACACACTATCCCCTCATAGGACCTCCTGGTCCCAGTCCTTACAAAAGTGAGAATTTCACAAGCCAAAATAGAAAAAAATGCATGTCACCAAAGATACATGTTGAACACAAAGGTGAATCAAAGCAAGATTCAAGATAGAGCTTCATTCATAACACCAACAGCAAAATTGTTCACAGAAGCATGTAACACATCGAGATGACAATACTTGATAAAAGTATGATGTGGTTGCTGGGCAGCGCCCAGCAAAATTCCGGGAAAGAGAAAATTGTCAACCAACCCAGTAAACGGACACAGACCGAGTGGAGCATCCCTGAACAATGGAAGGAGGAGCCAACCACACAGACATGTAACACTGGCAAACCACCACATGCAACCACCAACTGATGGTGGAAGTAGACACCTTCTTTCCAATAGCAACACCCCAACAGGCCACAAACAGAGCATGGGAAAGACAAAAACCCTGAGTACGCTGCAGGTAAATCTGAAGAACACACGGAACACCCAAAACAGATGGAACCAGAACACCATCAGCCCTTGGCAAAATAGGAAGAACAACCTCCAGTTGTAAATGGAATTTAGAGGGGACCTGAGGGAGAAAGTCTGGCTCCAACTGCAACACCACCCAGTTGGGCAGGAACAGCAAATAGGGAAAGAAACAAGCAAGACCCTCAATGCACCCACCCTGAGCCAATGGAATGGCCAACAGGAAGGCCAACTGAGCCGATAGCCACAAAAAAGCGGCTTTACACCAAGGCTCAAAAGGGGACAACTGAAGGCACAGCAAGACAGAAGTCAGATCCCAAGAGGGTACAAGCAAAGGAATGACCAGGCAACGAAGACTGGCAGCAACTTAACCATCAAAGGAGCAACACTCACCAGAGCCACCTCAGAACCATAACAGGCATGTACAACTGTCCACAGAGTAGCCAAAGGAGAGGGGAAAATTCTGCAGAAAACCATCCCTGAAAAGTTGAAGAATAGAGGGAGGTACCCCAGCCACAGGATCCACTCCACGAGAACCCCAATGATGATTGTAACACATACGGGTGGAAGCCCAGCGGGAAAATCAAAAATCCCCACCACCAAAGCAGAACGACCCAAAAGACCCAAACGTGAAACGTTCACGAGCCAGAACATCAGGGTCAAATGACAGAGACGAGGCAATGATAGAAAGGGAAACTGAAGAGGAGACAGAAACACTGGAAGTCACATAAAAGAGCCCCCAGACAACCCATCAACAGAGGGAACAAAAGGCAACAAGGCCAAAAAGGGCAAACAGGCTGACAGTCACCCACGCCACCGGAACCCCATGGATAATGGGAATCGAAGGAAAGGCATACAGAAAGCCAGAGGATCGACACAGCATCCACTGCCCACGCTTGAGGACAAATCACCACAGAACAGAACCGTAGAAGGAAAGCAATGTGAGGAGAGGCAAACAGGGCCACCCATGGCTACCGGAACCATAAACAAATGTCCCTGAAGAGGGGAAAAGACAGATGGAACAAGAATGAAGATGGCAAGGTGCGGCTCAGGATGTCCCCCTGAAAGGACAGGAGACCCACAATGCACCCCACCCTCAGGGCCCTGAGGTGAGATTATGCCCAGGAACAAATACTGGGGAGAGGATGTAGCCTTACGGCAAGAGCGATGGACCTCGAAGTTGGGGAGCCGGGTTTGAGTCTCGGCAAAGACGCTCAATATCCTGTAATTCTTTGCAAATCACTTAATCTCCCCGTGCCGACCAAAAATTAATGTTTCCATCTGTAATGAAACTTGTGCCCATGTAAACCGCTCTGATACCTGATGTCTCGGGTCTAGTTTGCGCTATATAAAACTCTAAAAAAAAATATATATATATATATATATATATATGAAAAATAACAATGACTGTAGCTCCTGAAAGCACAGTAAAAACAGAACATCCACATTTACTTCAGAAACAGCACGTCGCTTTATGAAAGCCCGCCTGGGAAATGAGAAAAAACAGGAATGGCGTAGGGTGGGAGGGGCTTATATATTAAAAATAGAGAAAAGACTAGGGTTGCAAAGGCCTGTTGGTCGGGGTTGGGACCACTTCACTTATGTAAGGACTGGGACGAGGATGTCCTTTGAAGGAGTAATGAGGCATATGTCAAAAAATAACTTTCTTTGGTTTATCATAACCATAAAGCATTTAAAACACAATTCATTACATGAAAATATTAAAAGCGATGCTTTTTTTCCACTCTGTTAAAATGTTTACAATTTCAATAAAAGGACCTTTTCTGGCCCGAGCCTTTAGTCTTTTCCAGCTTTCGTGAGTAGATTTTCCACTAATGTCATGAATTTTACATCCAGACATATTAAAATGTTTGCTGAGGCGCCCATCCAACTTGTTACCGCATGTCTACAAGTGCAAACGTGTAAATCGATTAAGACCGTTTTCAGCATGCTCCTTCTTTCCGCTTTTACTGATTCACAGATGCACAGTAGGTGGCATAAAGTTTCCATATGGTACCCTCATAAACGACATGCCTTTGTTTGGTGTTTATTTTTTCAGGTAGGAGCCAAGTCCTTCGAGCAGTAATCGCTAAATCTAAATGCCATAAACTTCCTTTTTAATGATAATCGGAAGTGGGCTGCTAGGTAGGGTTGTGGTTTTAAGCTTGTATATGAGTTTATTACAACCCATGCATGGTGGCGTTTGGCCAGTCTCCTTTTATCTTCCGCCAAGGATAGTGCCTTTGCCCTGATGTTACAGGCTTTGTTAAATGAGGACCTTTCCAGCTTGCTATTCCATGCTTCTTCGATCTTCTGTTCCTCCAGGGCAATGCGCAAATGGTCACCCCAGGTGTTTGGGTTTCTTTGCTGATATTGTAGTTTTATTTCGGTCTAACATAGGTTGTTTAATGTACCCGTTTCTGCTGCTCTTAGTTTCCAGCATAATTTTACCAAGATTGCTTTCCTTTGGAATTCTTGGTTCTGGAGCCCAAATTCCTAGCATATTTGTGCTGGCAACGAGCCTTTAAAAAGATTGAATACTGCTTTATAGACCCTGATTTGTAGTTTGTTTAAGATGTTAATTTCTTGGCCGTGCCATGTTTCCAATCCGTAGAATAAGGTTGGGAGCAATTGTGCTGCTATGATTTTTAGGAGATATCCGTGTGAAGGGCATTCCAATTTCTTATATAACTGTTTATAGGCAAAGGTTAATGATTGGGCTTTTGCTGTGATCTCCCTTTTCTGGTCTGCCCAAGACAGATTTCTTGACAGTTTGATACCCAAATATTTGTAAGCACTTATTTCCTCTATCTGTGAGTTATTTGCGTACCATTTCTGTTTTCCTGTCCTCGGTCCCTCCAGTCTTACTACCTTGGTTTTTGATTTGTTTAGTTCCAGGCCTTGTGCGTCCAGGTAGTCTATTAGTTTATTTATGGTTCTTTGCAGCCCTATCGGGGTTTGACTCACCACCACGATATCATCCGTGTATTGCAGAAATTGGATTGGCTCATTTGCCAATTTTGGCGGATGTCCGTTTACTTGTAGCAGGTAGTTATTAAAATCTGCCAAATAAAAGTTAAAGAAACAAGGGGAAAGTACACAGCCTTGTTTTAATCCGTTTGTTATGTTTATTTTTGACGATACTTTTCTTCCGTCTCCTAACTTTACGGTGGCCCACGTTTCTTTGTATAATGATGTTATTGCATCTATCAGAGGATGTGTGAGTCCCCATGCTTTCAGTTTCCTCTACAGGCGGTCGCGTGGCACTCTGTCAAAAGCAGATTTCAAGTCTATGTAACAGGCCAATAGTACTCCCTTTTTTCTTACTGCCTTTTCCGTTAGGATCGTCAATACTGCTAGATTAGAGATGGTACCCACGCCTTGTCTAAAGCCCGTTTGAAACTTTGGGATGATGTTATTTTCCAGTCCTGTAGGTGTCGTAGAATGCACGATGCAAAGAGTTTGGCCTATACATCGATAAGGGCAATCAGCCTGTAGTTCCCGGGTTCTGTTCTGTTACCATTCTTATAAATTGGGTGAAGCAGGTTACCGCTCCACGACTGTGGCATCTTGTTGTCCCTAAACAATTGATTAAATAGTGGTGAAAGGTATTTAGCCAAGACATCCGGGTCTCGTTTAAACAGGGCATTTGGTAGTCCATTTGGCCCTGCGGCGCCCTCAGCTTTCAACTTTTTTATCAAGAATTTTGTATGTTTTACCGTTGTCAATGGTGTTTGATCGTTGGCTTCCCCGCTGGTTTGGTCTTTTACTTCCTCCTTTTTGGGGCAAGTTGCCTCTGTGTCTGGTACATTTCCATTTGCTTTATCTATATTGTATTCTTCACACTTTTGTGATCCTGTTTTGGATTGTACAATTTATCAATGTATTCCAGCCACGTTGTTTTACTTATTCCTACATTATGTAGAGTTCCATTTCCTTTCATTAATTTATTGATTAAGCCCCAGAATTCCCTGCTGTTCGGCAATTTACTTGCCCACAGCAGGTCTTCCCAGATCTTTCCTGTGTGTTTCTTTTTTTCCACTCTGCAAAGTTTTAATATATAAAACGGAGGTCTCGGTCTTCAGTGATCATAACCCGGTGTTCATGGAGATAATGTCTACGGACATATTTTCAATGAAAACGGTGTTACACAAGGGTGGACTAAATGTGATTGTAAAGGACCAAGGACGCAGGCTTAAATGGTCTAATATTGTCCCTGAAACCTTCCTAGTAGAGGTACTGGACAAAGTCAAGGACAAGGTGGCTGTATGTCTAGCAAACGAGATGCAAAATCAAGAGGTGGTTTTTGCTTTTGACAATATCTGCAGGGAAATAAATAAAAGTTTACTTATAGGCCTAAGACAGAAGTCGCAGTATGGCAAAAGATGGTTCAATAAAACATGCTCTAAGGCACATGGGGACCTTCTCAGGGCCCTGAAGACCATACCCAAAGATCAAGCACAAATAGTTAGCCTAAGAGCGGCGTATAAGAAAGCTATTTTAGATAGAAAAAAGGAGGTAAAAGATGAAGCATGGGACCAACTACTTGCCCCGGATACCTTAAAAAATAGCGGCCTGTTTTGGAAAATAGTAAACAAACCGTTATTCTCGGGTGAGGGGAATTCCCCACTTGAGGCTAACATTCCAGATGAGGGATGGATAATACATTTTGGAAAAATATACTCTGACCCTAGCAATGACACACAAAGGGGTGACATCCCTTCTAGAATTGAGGGTCCCTCCGTGACCTTCGAGGTCTCGGAAGTGGAAAAAGCGATAAACCTGACCCTAAAAAATAAGGCTCCTGGCCCTGATGGGGTCCCTGCAGATGTATTTAAATCCGCACCAAAATTATGGTCAAAGATTTTGTGCAATGTTTTTAATGCTTTAAATCAGGATAACATACCGGCCTCGTGGAAAAAATCGATTATCATCCCCGTTTTTAAGAAGGAAATAGGCAGGACCCCTCGTGTTATAGACCCATCTCATTAATTGACTCCTCTGTAAAAATCCTGGGGCGGGTCATTTTGTGTAAATTGAATGAATGGGGTAAGGAAAAAGGGGTCCTGTCAAATGTCTAATATGGGTTTAGACCAAAAAGGAGTACTCTAGACCAATGTCTTAATTTACACCTGCTCCTGAATAAATACACCACGGCCAAGGAGGGGTCCATGTACCTGGGGTGCATGGACCTCTCCTCAGCTTTTGACCTTGTAAATCGGTTAAAAGCTGTGGGAAATTTTACTAAACATTGGTCTGGATATGGCCCTGGTTAACCTCCTGGCTGACTTACATTCTGGTTTGTTAGCCGCTGTTAGGGTCACCACGGAGGCCGTTGTACCTCTCATTTTAACTCAGAAAGGGGGGTCAGGCAAGGGTGCATCCTGGCTCCACTTCTTTTTACGATCTATATAAATGCTTTGGAACCTGTCTTAAAGGAGGCCACCCTTGACATCCCCCGTGTAGGAGAACTTGGAATACCAGTTCTCCTTTACGCGGATGACGCTGTTCTTCTTTCGCGGACTGGGGTTGGATTGCAACGCCTGCTGGATGTTTTTGAGAACTTCATGGGCTCCTTGGACCTTAAAATTAATGCTAAGAAGTCCCAGATCATGATCATGGGAAAGTGTTCTAGGAAGAAGTACTCCAAAATATTCACCTGTGGAAAAGAAGAACTCTGCAGAGTCTCTACATTCCCATATTTGGGCATAACATTTGATGAAAGAGGGAACTGGGGACCGCAGTTAAAAAATAGAAACATCTCCCTTGCAAGAACTACCTCTGCTCTACAGGGTTTTTCTAAACGACTGGGGGCAAGGCCCATAGTAGCTTTAATGAAAATTTACAAAGCTAAATGCCTCGCAGTGGCTACTTATGGCAGTTCATTATGGGGCTATCGTTCCCCGGACTGCCTGCAGATTACTGAAAATAAATTTTTAAGATCTGTCCTCTCAGTGCCACAGTCTACCCCCTCATACACTATCCATTCCGAACTTGGGGAAGGTTTTATTTCAGATAGGATAAAAATGGCCCCTTTAATATCCTGGATGAAGACCTGGTTAAATCAGGAGATCCCCCTGAATCATATTATCCTGAAAGATTGTCTACTCTTAGATAATAATAATGAGATTCAGTGGTTGACATACATTAAAAACAATTTTGTCAAATTAGGGAGACCAGAGCTCTTTTTCTCTCCAGAGATAATAGCATCAAAGGACATTGCACTAATTAAGGGTGCAATGGGACATATGTTGAGTTTGGAAAGGGAAGAACTGGAGCTTAAAAAACCTACTGTGAGGGCTAATCTTATCATTTCCAGTCAACCAGGACCCGAAACCTACCTTAAAATAGTGAATCGCCCATATCATAGGTTTCTTTTAACCCGATTCCGTTTTAATATGATCCATTTGAACCTTGGACATTTCCCTAACTGGAGTACCCCAGAAAATGCTACTCCGTGTTCTTGTGACAACCTTTCTACCCCGAACACTATGCATTTTCTGATGTTCTGTGGTCATTATACGGAACTAAGGTTAACATTTTTGGTCCCTATCTTAAAGGAGGCTGGGTTCTTGCAGGTGAAGCCTGCCCTTTTGTATCTGCAATTATTACAGACCCCTAGGATTATCTTCCATGTCGCCAGTTTTTTAGTGGGGGCAGTCAGGATTAGAAATAAGAACATGAACGAGAACCCCTAAATGTATCTATATGATCTTAGCTGAAATATTGAATAGCTATTTGAAATATGACATAGCATCTTAACATAATTATATTGAAAGACCCATCTTTATTAACTGAAAGACTTTAAAAAAAAAAAAAAATAATAATAATATGATCTTGTGGTAGGATAGATATTTTATGAATTATTTATGAATTTTAGGGTGATTTTAAATGTTTCTTATGTTTATTGTGTAAAATTAATTTTGTATAAATTAATTCTGTTTTTAGTATGCACAATTATTGTATTGTATTTCATGGTAATTCTGTATAGTACTATTGTCTCTTTTTATGATATTAATTTATCGAAATAAAGTATTCTGACTGACTGACTGACACTCTGCACTCTTCCTTGTATTCTTTCCTCATTGTTTTTGATTTTGCCATTGTCACTATCTTTTCCTGTTCTTCTTACACCAGCTTGTTGTCTTACCTCCTTGGCGATGTTTCTTTTTTTATTTCTCAGCTGTATTGTGAACCATGGCTCTTTAGTCGCCCCATGCTTGTGCCTTGGCTTCCTGGTTTTATGAGGCATACGGGTTAAAGGGACCAGTAAAACAAATTCTCCACTTCAGGTTAACATGAGAGAGTTTCGAACCGCCCACCTTCCGGAAACTGTTTTATCTTGACAGATTTCATTTTACCAGGCCTCATTTATTCTTACAAGGATCGCTGACAGTTTCACTGGGTACTGAGAAGGAATAAATGGTGTTTTTGATCTCAGTGATAATGAAACGTGGGCGGGAAGAACATTTATTAATCTTGGTGAAAAGCGTTGTCAGTAGCTCAACAGAATACTAACGAAGTAATTAATGTTCCTTTTGTTATGGCTTTTAAATAATAAAGTATGAATTGAATCTGTGTTCGTGGGATGAGAAGTTGATTCATTAAAATATCAAAAGTGGAAATCGCATCCCACACATCCTTTGATCCTGCCCAGTGACATAACGTCACTTCCTGTCCGACCCCTAGCGCCATCATCCAATTTACTGTTGAAGGACTGGATGAAGGACAAGAGGGGGGAAGAACAGAAAGTAAGCAGGGCTCAGAGGGCACAAAAAGTAAGTCAGAATGTTTTAACTGTGGTTTGCCAAGTTTTGATAAACGCTACTGTTGCAAGAGGGTTTTTCTCTTGTGTTTGAATGTGCCTGCTAAAAGTCTGTGACTGCCCACAAGCTTCCAAGACTACAATTGGTCAGTCCCTGTTTTGAAATATATTATCACCCCTCGCCTGTGAACAAAAATACTAACTCAAAAAATTAAGTCAGACCCGTTGTGTTTTCTGTGTGAGTAAATCCTAATATGAGTGCAAATTCACATTTGTGGCCACAACATGAATGTATGCGCGGGCACAGCTGGAGCTGAGCATCTGTTTCTGGAGGTCACTGCGCTGCACTGTCCACACTGCATACATTTACTCTCCTCGAAAACACAGAGCAGCAACAAGGAATCACAATTCTTTGATTCTGGACTGTGATTCTCTATTCTGACCTGTGCTGTCTGCAGGTCAGATACTCCTCTGTACATTTAGAGTTGGTGTTCGTGCTTCTAGACAGTCAGGGCCTCATTTATGGTATTTTGGCATAGGGCAGCACAGTTAGTCACCTTGTTGCGCTGTCTTACACCGAAGTGAAAGGGCACGAATGCACCGTATTTATCCAATAGGGTCCATTTCTGTCCTTTCCCCTCTGCACTGGTGTCATTTTGGCAGCTAGCGTCAATGCAGGCACCTTTGCACCATGGTGTAAGGGTGTCTGTGCTGTCCTCAGGGTTGCTTTTGTGCCGGAAAGGGCACCTCCCTGCACAAAAACAATCCTGGGAGGGCTTTTCCCCTTTCTATGTGTGTTGAAGAATGTAGCACACAAGTAAAGAGGACAAAACGAGGAGAAATAAAGTTAATTCTCCTTCTTGCTCTTCACTTGGGGAGGCGTAAGGTTTTGGCTCATCCCAGGTTTGAATGGTTTTGTAAATCTAAGGATGCAACACAATTCATGGATGTTTCGTGGGAACACCCACTCCAACGCCCATCGAAGCCTCCTTAGTGCAGACTAAGCCAATGCAGCTATTTGCACTGCATTGCCTTAATCCATACCTATAAGGCAGTTCAAAGCCACGCAAAGTGGCTTTGTGTGGTAACCGCTCAGCCCTCCACAGGGCTTGGTCGCCCCATTCACTGCTGCCGCTCCTGCCTGCCTTTACCGCCTCCTGCCTGCAGATTCCTTCGCTCGCTGCCCGCTGCTCCTGGGAATTTCCCGCTGCTCCTGGGAATTTCCCGCTGCTCCTGGGAATTTCCCGCTGCCCGCTGCTTCTTGGAATTTTCCGCCGCTGCCTCCCTGCGGCCCCGCCCCCCTGTGATTCCATTCGCCGCCCCGCTCCCGCCACCCAGCTGCTCCTCCCTCCCAGCTCCTTACTTAAAGGGACCGTAGGGGACCACATAGTGTAACCGCTCAGCGCTCCACAGGGCTTGGTCGCCCCACTCACTGCTGCCGCTCCTGCCTGCCTTTACCGCCTCCTGCCTGCAGATTCCTTCGCTCGCTGCCCGCTGCTCCTGGGAATTTCCCGCTGCTCCTGGGAATTTTCCGCTGCCCGCTGCTTCTTGGAATTTCCCGCCGCTGCCTCCCTGCGGCCCCGCACCCTGTGATGCCATTCGCCGCCCCGCTCCCGCCACCCAGCTGCTCCTCCCTCCCGGCTCCTTACTTATGACGCCCCCAGAGCGACCGCGCAGCGGACGCGCGCAGCGGGAGCGCCGATTGAGCGCCGAAGGTGCGCCAAAGGTAAGCCCGTCTGCGCCCGTCCGCGCCTGGCCCGCGCCCAGCGCCAGGACCCCTGGCCCTCCCCGCCGAGGCAAGACGACCCGACTGACCTACGACGCCGCCACTCTCAACGCACTCAATGCCGGCCGGACCCACGCCTGCTGCCGAGCCACCCCGAGACGCACCCACGGACCCTTCACCTGCTGCACCTGCAAGTTCACCTGCCTCCGAACCTGCCCCGCACCCTCCAAGACAAACACCAGCAGCAACCACCTGAAGTGCATCCTGATCAACACCCGCTCCGTCCACAGACACGCCGTGGAACTCTGGAACCTCCTCGACGCTACATCACTGGACGTCGCCTTCCTCACGGAAACCTGGATGAACGCCTCCTCTGCACCCGACATCGCCATCGCCATCCCGGACGGGTACAAGATCATCAGGAGGGACCGCATCAACCAGACCGGAGGTGGCATCGCCATCGTCCACTGGAACACCATCCGCATCACGACCGACGCCAACGACTCCTTCGCCGCAGCCGAACATCTCCACTTCCAGATTCACACCGACCCTAAGACGACCCTCAGAGGCACCCTCGTCTACAGACCCTCGGGACCACGCACACAATTCAGCGAAGACATCACAGACTTCATCAGCCCGCACGCCCTCCCCTCCACTGACTACATCCTCCTCGGGGACCTCAACTTCCACCTGGAGAACATCAAGGACCGCAACACCACCGCCCTGCTGGAAAACCTCGCCAACCTCGGACTCAAGCAACTGGTCAACAGCCCCACCCACTACGCCGGCCACACGCTTGATCCCGTCTTCTCTTCCAGCAAGTACATCACCTTCAGCCACGCCACCGGACTCCACTGGACCGACCACAGCTGCGTCCACTTCAGCTTCAAAAGATCCACGACCCACCACCACCCGCAACAGGTACCTCACAGGAATTGGAGCAAGATCACCGCAGACCAGCTCACCACCTCCCTCAGCCAGAGCCCACCCGCCAACACAACGGACCCCAACGAAGCAGCCCGCAACTTCACACAGTGGCTGACCACCTGCACCGACGACCTCGCGCCACTAAAGAACCCTCCCAGCAGACCCAGAAGCAAAAAGGCATCCTGGTTCACCGACGACCTCAAGGACTCCAAGAAGACCTGCCGCACCCTCGAGAAAGCCTGGCTCCTCGACCGGACCACCGACAACATGACCGCCCTCAAACACGCTACCCGCAAGCACCACCAGCTCATCCGCACCACCAAGAAGAAATCCCTGAAGGAACGACTGGACAACAACGCCCACGACAGCAAAGAGCTCTTCACTATCGTCAAGGAGTTCTCCAACCACAGCACCGGCACCAACGACATCACTCCGTCACAAGACCTCTGCGACTCCCTCGCCTCGTTCTTCCACCGCAAGATCGCCGACATCCACAACAGCTTTGGCGCCCCACCCACGCACCCAACCGCGGAACCAACGCCCCCCACCGGCACCCTTCGCACCTGGACCACGGTGACCACCGAAGACACTGCCCGCACGATGAACACCATCCACTCCGCATCACCGACTGACCCCTGCCCACACCACGTCTTCAACAAGGCAGACTCCACCATCGCACCCCAACTCCGGAACATCATCAACGCCTCCTTCAACACCGCCACCTTCCCGGAGAGCTGGAAGCACGCCGAGATCAGCGCCCTCCTGAAGAAACCTACAGCGGACCCCACCGATCTCAAAAACTTCCGCCCCATCTCGCTCCTCCCTTTTCCTGCTAAAGTCATCGAGAAGATCGTCAACAGACAGCTGACCGCCTTCCTCGAGACGAACGGATCCCTCGACCCCTCGCAGTCCGGCTTCAGAGCCAACCACAGCACCGAGACCGCCCTCATCGCAGCCACCGACGACATCCGGACCCTGCTCGACAAGGGGGAAACAGTGGCCCTCATCCTCCTGGACCACTCCGCTGCGTTCGACACGGTCTGCCACCGCACCCTAGTCCAGCGCCTCAGCAACATCGGTATCCAAGAGAAGGCACTGGAGTGGATCATCTCGTTCCTCGCCGGAAGAACACAAAGAGTCCGCCTCCCCCCGTTTCGCTCCGAGGCCACCGAAGTCATCTGCGGCGTCCCGCAAGGATCTTCACTCAGCCCCACCCTCTTCAACATCTACATGAAACCTCTCGCAGCCATCGCACGCCAGCACAACCTCAACATCATCTCTTACGCCGACGACACCCAGCTGATCCTCTCCCTCACCAGAGACCCCAACACCGCCAGAACCTGCCTACACGAAGGAATGAAAGACGTCGCCGAGTGGATGAAGGACAGCCGCCTGAAACTGAACTCGGACAAGACGGAAGTCCTCATCCTGGGATCTTCGCCCTCCGCCTGGGACGACTCCTGGTGGCCCCAGCCCTGGGCACCGCACCCAAGCCAACCGACCACGCACGCAACCTGGGCTTCATCCTGGACCCCTCCCTCTCGATGACCAGACAAGTCAACGCCGTCTCCTCATCGTGCTTCAACACCCTGCGTATGCTTCGCAAGATCTTCCGCTGGATCCCGACCGAGACCAGGAAGACTGTCACCCAGGCACTCGTCACCAGCCGACTGGACTACGGAAACGCGCTCTACGCCGGAACCACAGCCAAGCTACAGAAAAGACTCCAGCGCATCCAGAACGCCTCCGCCCGACTCATCCTGGATGTCCCCCGACACAGCCACATCTCCAGCCACCTGAGGAACCTGCACTGGCTCCCCGTCGACAAGAGGATCACATTCCGGCTCCTCACCCACGCACATAAGTCTCTCCACGACCTGGGCCCCAAGTACCTCAACGACCGCCTGACCTTCTACACGCCCACCCGCCAGCTACGGTCCACCAGCCTCGCCCTCGCAGCCGTACCACGCATCCGAACAGCCACCGCCGGAGGAAGATCCTTCTCTTACCTGGCTGCCAAGACTTGGAACTCCCTCCCCATCCACCTTCGTCTGACCCAGGACCATCTCGCCTTCAGGAAACAACTCAAGACCTGGCTGTTCGAGCAGTAGCATACCCCTCCCCCCAAGCGCCTTGAGACCCTCCCGGGTGAGTAGTGCGCTATACAAATGGCATGATTGATTGATTGATTGATTGTGACATCATAAATCGGATTTTGCAGTTTGCGTCAACAGAGCATCACAAAAAGTGGCGCTCCAGTGGCGCAACGGTCTCATAAATATGCCCCTCCATTTTTGTTCAAGGCACGTGCACAGCTCTGTTCAGGCCCTATACACAGAGTTCATGGTCAGCCCTCTTGAATCCATTAGCTGGGTTTCCACTCAGCACAGTGAGATCTATAAGGTCGTTAGGACTCGTTTAGAGATAACTTCTAGATGTCTGTCTAGGCAGATGAAAGCCTCTCGTGGACCATACCAAAAATGTACAGTGGGGCTTGCCTTTGGTTGGCTTTCTTGTAATTTTTTTAACTTCTTATTCAATAGCAACCTGTATTTTGCGGCCAGTAAATAGTACATCGGGACCCACATTCCCAGCCCAGAAAGTGGTTTACACCTGTTTTTGTATGAGTACCTATCTTGGTAGGAACTGACCTCCAAATACGTTATGTTATGTTATGTTATGTTAAAACAGCACTTTTTGAGCGCACGGCTACCCAGAACGGGTGTCCCGGCGCTTTGGCAAAGAGGCCTGAACATAACCAAGAAGACCCAAAGGCGGAGACACTGTAGACGCGTGGATTAAGCAGAGAAAAGGACCGTCTTTAGCTCCTTCCTAAAGGCCAGAAGATTATTAGCTTTGCGGAGCGAAAGAGGGAGCTCATTCCAAAGACTGGCCGCCATGAACTGGAAAGACCGGCCTCCCATCCACACACGTTTGATCACTGGTACCTCCACTTTAGCCAGGTCAGCAGATCTCAGATTCCTCCGGGGAACGTAGAAAGAAATACGCTTCCTGAGGTAAGCCGGGCCGGTGGAGTGGAGGGCTTTAAACGCCAACATGAGGACTTTAAACCTAATTCTGCAAGGCATTGATAGCCAATGCAGCCTGCCGCGCAACAGAGAGGCGCTAACTCTCCGTGGAAGGCCAAAAATGGCTCTGGCCGCTGAATTTTGAACAGTTTGTAATCTGGACACCAGATATTTGGGCAGTCCGGCAAAAAGTGCGTTAGCGTAATCTAAACGCGATCCCACAAGCGCTTGAACAATATTCTTACGATATTGTAAGGAAAGCAGTGGGAGAAATTTCCTCACCATCTTGAGAATGCCGAAGCATTTCCCCGCTAAACCCGTGATGTGTGGACGGTCGTCAAACACCACTCCCAGGTTTTTTACTTGGGAGGAGGGTTTCTCAGGTGGAAACATGTCAGGGGGCCACCATGACTTCCAACCAGGGTCAGGGGCGCAGCAAAAAAAAAGCAACTCAGACTTATCCGAGTTGCATTTCAGGCTCTGGTGCTGAAACCATGCAAAGACTGCACTCAGACAGTCTCTGATTCTGCCACCGTCAAAAACCTCTCCCTTCCTGCAGGTAAACAGGAGCTGGGTGTCGTCAGCGTATGAAATGACCCGGGCTCCAAATGCCTCCGCGACCTTCGCCAAAGGGGCCATATAAATGTTAAATATGGTGGGGCTCAAGATAGAACCTTGAGGCACCCCCACCTCTAGCGAAGGCATTTCCGCGGAGAACGGTGGAGCCCAGATCACCTGTCGGCGGTCGGCTAAGAAGGATTGAAACCAATCCAACACCGTCCCCCGTAATCCTACCTCCTTGAGTCTTAAAAGGAGGCCAGCGTGAGGGACGGTGTCGAATGCCGCCGACAGGCGGCATTCTCAAATACATGAGAATAATAACAACTAACACAACCTAGAATGGAATTAGCAACAAAGTTCTACTCACGACTTTAGTGGTGTTGACAGCTGTGCACTGGGATCCATTGATGATTTTCATACGACACCAAACAGGTATATGGACTGTAGATGGTAATTAATTATCCCTTTACACTCTAGTGATTTCATGCCACAATATTGGCACCAGCAGTGGAAGAGTGCACTCAGAGTGAAATTATAGATTAAAAAAGCAGGTGCCTGGCATTTTAAGACTAGGTCTGGGTGGAATGTTTCATCCCACCTGCGGAATTGGAGGAATTTGGCATCTCTGCATTACTCCTGTAACACAGAGTTCCTCCCAAATTCTGCCACCCACCAAATTCTGCCAATCACCGCATGGCGGAATTTTTCCAGGAA
The DNA here is from genome assembly GCF_964261635.1 of Lissotriton helveticus. Lineage (NCBI taxonomy): Eukaryota > Metazoa > Chordata > Amphibia > Caudata > Salamandridae > Lissotriton > Lissotriton helveticus. The sequence continues at coordinate 1,138,114,325 of NC_136072.1, read as the reverse complement.
GCGTTCAGAAGTTCACAAGTAGATTTGCTGCCGCTCTGGTAGATTTTCTTGTCAAGCGGGAGCAAATTCACCCTGAATAGCCGCCGTGCGTACAGTGCCATTCAACCAGATTTTTTTAGCCCTACTCGTGTTATTGGTGCTAAATCGCAGTTCAACATGCATGTTTTCTGCCCGTTGGTAGAACTCAATGGAATTTTCCTGAGTTTTTATGTAACTCTGCGGAATTTCACTCCTATTAAGACTAATCAGAGGAATCAGATCTATAAGTCATAATTTAAACACAATTCAACATATGTGGAATATTTTGTAGCTTGATCATATTGTTTGAGTTTTTTAATGAAATTAAAAAACATATAAGATGTGCTTAATTGAAGCACTGACTGGGAAGTTCTGCAGGGGTCCCTGGTCAGGTGGCACTGAGGGACGGGGCGGATGCAATTTGCCACAGTTCCAGTTTTAATATTTTTCATTTTACATAAGTTTGTTGCTTCCGCTATTTTTATCTATGCCTTTTGGGTCAATAGTGAGGTAGTGTGAAGCAACCTGCTGCTCTCACAAACTTCTGGAACTCTTGGGGCGGGCCCCCAAAAGAGGTGGACTGACTTAGTGGGGCATGGTGGTATGTGTTGACAAGTGAGTGTTTCTGTAAATGTCTAGGGTTCAGGAGACGACAGGAGAAGGCAGTGGTATTGAGTGCAGCTCCGTAGAATGTAGCAGTATAGAATGCAGGATCGTAGAATGCAGTGGCTTAGATTAGAGTGGTGCAGAGTAGACTAGATTGGCCTGGAGTGCAGTGGCATAGAGTGCAGTGGCATAGAGTACGGTAGTGCAGAGTGGCATTGTGCAGAGTAGAGTGGAGTGGCAGAGAGTGTATTGGCATAGAGTACACTGGTGCAGAATACAGTGAAATAGAGTGCTTGTCACTCAGGTCTGGTCTCCAGCCAACAGGTATCTGTGAGCACCAGCCCAACAAGTTCTATGACATCACCGGAAGTAGCAACATGCCCCCTTTGGCCGCCGTTCTTTACAAGAACTGACAACACCAAAGATATCAATACATTTGTGAATTTTATTTTTTTTAAACTTTACATCTCCACCTAGATGTATCCAAGCTCTATTTGATGTGGATGGGAAGTTGCCAAAATCCCAGTGAATTTGTGACATCCCTTAAGCATCTCACAAAAATGAATTACTCCAGTCTCGAGTCCTTCAAAGTATTGGCGCATTTACAGCAAAAGTCCTAAATGTTTGATTGCCTTTCAGACTTATTTAAGACTAGGTGTGGGTGGAATGTTTCCTTCCACCTGCGGAATTGGAGAAATTTGGCATCTCCGCATTACTCCTGTAACACAGAGTTCCTCCCAAATTCTGCCACCCACCAAATTCTGCCAATCACCGCATGGCGGATTTTTTCCAGGGAGCGTTCAGATATACAAGTGAGATTTGGCACTCCCTATTGCCATTTTCAAACGCAGGTGGTCGCTAGAGGTCGGGGTAAAAGGGCTGGTTCTCAAGTAGATTTGCTGCCACTCTGGTAGCATTTCTTGTCAAGCGGGAGCAAATTCACCCTGAATAGCGCCGTGCGTGCAGTGCCATTCAACCAGATTTTTTTAGGCCTGCTCGTGTTATTGGTGCTAAATCGCAGTTCAACATGCATGTTTTCTGCCTGTTGGTAGAACTTTATGGAATTTTCAGGAGTTTTTATGTAACTCTGCGGAATTCTACTCCTATTAAGACTAATCAGAGGAATCAGATCTATAAGTCATATTTAAACACAATTCAACATATATGGAGTATTTTGTAGCTTGATCATATTGTTTGAGTTTTTTAATGAAATTAAAAAACATCCAAGATGTGCTTAATTGAAGCACTGACTGGGAAGTTCTGCATGGGTCCCTGGTCAGGTGGCACTGAGAGATGGGGCGGATGCAATTTGCCACAATTCCAGTTTTAATATTTTTCATTTTACATAAGTTTGTTGCCTCCGCTATTTTAATCAATGCCTTTTGGGTCAATAGTGAGGTAGTGTGAAGCAACCTGCTGCTCTCACAAACTTCTGGAACTCTTGGGGCGGGCCCCCAAAAGAGGTGGACTGACTTAGTGGGGCATGGTGGTATGTGTTGACAAGTGAGTGTTTCTGTAAGTGTCTAGGGTTCAGGAGATGACAGGAGAAGGCAGTGGTATAGAGTGCAGCTCCGTAGAATGTAGCAGTATAGAATGCAGGATCGTAGAATGCAGTGGCTTAGATTAGAGTGGTGCAGAGTAGACTTGATTGGCCTGGAGTGCAGCGGCATAGAGTGCAGTGGCATAGAGTACAGTACTGCAGAGTGGCATTGTGTAGAGTGGAGTGGCGTAGAGTGGAGTGGCATAGAGTACACTGGTGCAGAATACAGTGAAATAGAGTGCTTGTCACCCAGGTCTGGTCTCCAGCCAGCAGGTGTCTGTGAGCACCAGCCCAACAAGTTCTGTGACATCACCGGAAGTAGCAGCGTGCCCCCTTTGGCCGCCGTTCTTTACAAGAACTGGCAACACCAAAGATATCAATACATTTGCCAAATAAATTAAAAAACAACTTTACATTTCCACCTAGATGTATCCAAGCTCTATGTGGTGTGGATGGAAAGTTGCCAAAATTCCAGTGAATTTGTGACATCCCTTAAGCATCTCACAAAAATGAATTACTCTAGTCTCGGTTCCCTCAAAGTATAGGCACATTTACAGCGAAAGTCCTAAATGTTTGATTGCCTTTCAGACTTATTACCTCGAATGTCTTTGAAATGCATATAATTCCACAAGTATGCTAAATCCTTGCGCCCCATTGTTTGGTCGCTGTGCGGATATAAAAATACACTGTCTCGTTCTGCCAGGATAAATATATGTGCAGAATAAGGCATTTGCCAAGATAAATGTGCCAACAAAGTAGTGTACTGAGATAAATTTGCAACGAGAATGTTCTCCGACAGTGTGAATGCCAAGATGAATATGCATCCGGGGCCAATAAACACCTTTAATCATTAATCCGGTGCCAAAAAAAACTTGCCAAATAACAGGAACATTATTTTTATTGCCAAAATACATCTGTATTCGTCTGACAGTAACTTACAGTTTCAAAATATGGAGCGCTAATTGAAGTGTTTACAAATCTCTGCAGCTAATACCAGTACAAAGTGGGTTTAGATGTGTAGCGGGAAAAATTAATACAATGGATGAGTTTCGGTTCCGAACTGTCAGCGTGTTCCACGTCATGAGGTTAACTTCCATCCAGCCCTGAATCTTCAGACACACCAGTCATTCACAAAAGCCCAGGCTTTGCAACCGCAAAAATCAGGACAGAGGGGCACATGCATCAAGGGAAATTGCATTCGCAAATGGTGCGAATCGCAAAATTCGGCCGTTCGAGAATGCAAATCCCACTTTTGGGATGCATTATCAATCATTTTTGTTATTTTCGCAATTTAAATTGCGATTGCATTTAAGGAATCTCAAATTGAGATTCCTTAAATGCAATGCATCAAACTTTTAAAATTTGCGAATTCGCAAATAAGGGATGCAAATTACCATGAAGTTGACCTTCATGGTAATTTGCGAAAACTTTGAAAAATGCACTAAAGTGCATTTTTCAAAGTTTCATTTTACACACACACATGCCCTTGGGGCATGTGTGTGTGCAAAATGTACTAATGGGCCGATTTCGGTGGTGCAACAGGGTGTCTTTTGGACACCCCTGCACCCTTGAAATTGCATTCTTAATTTGCGAATTTCTAATGGTGAATCGCAAATTAAGAATGTCATTCCCATTCATTCCTATGGGCCTCGAGGCCCATAGGAATGAATGGGGAGCTATTCCTTAATTGCGATTCGCAAATTGCGAGTCGCAATTAAGGAATTTTAAGAAATCGCAATTTATTTAGCAATTTCTTCATGCATTGCCATTTGCGATTCCTTATTAGCGATTCCTTATTTTTCGCAAATAAGGAATCGCAAATGGCAATGTTGATGCATGTGCCCCAGAATGTACAAAAGGCATCTTGTTAGGGAGAAGTGTCTTTCGACTCACAAAGTGCACTTTGCAACCCTCAATGAATTGCAAATTGAATCCAGTGGTTTTCTATCAATCCTTTGGGGCGACAATTGTAATTGCAAGCCATTTATCTGCTGCCGACACGCAAAGGGTTGTGGTAAGGCATTCAGAAGATGGAAGCAGCCGTAACAGACAACTTCCATTGCATGCTCTCCCCGCCCCTTTCACTGAATGCATTTGCTTATTTTTCCCAGGACAGAGGTTTTGGTAAACAAGCCTTGGCAAAGCCAATAGGTCTCACCTATGCAACAGCTGTTGGCTTTCCCCATGTCTTTTAGCCATGTTGTACACAAGCGTGGCTGCTGTTCTGCATGTTAGTGGCGTAGAGAAGAGGAGCATAGAGTGTAGGGTTTCAGAGTGGAATGACTCAGAGTGTGGTAGAGTGTGGTAGAGTGGAGTGGCGTAGAGTAGAGTGGAGTAGAGCGATATGGAGTGGTGTAGAGTGGAGAGTTGTTTAGAGTGGAGTGAAGTGTTGTGGAGTAGGGTAGACTAGAGTAGAGTGTGGTAGAGAAGAGTGGAGTATCAAGGAGTAGAGTAGAGTGGAGTGCTTTAGAGTGTTATAGAGTGGAGATGCATAGAGTGGAGGGGCATAGAGTCTCACAGAGTGGGATGGCATAGAGTGCCATAGAGTGGAGTGGTGCACAGTGGAGTACTGAAGCAGAGCGGAGTAGTGTGTTGTATAGTGGAGTGGAGTAGAGTGAAGTGGCATAGAGGGAGTTTTGTAGAGTGGAGTAGAGTGAAGTAGAGTGTTGTAAAGTGGAGTTGTATAGTGGAGCGGCATAGAGTTGAGTGGAGTAGAGTGGTAAAGAGTAGAGTAGGGTGGATTAGAGTGGAGGAGCTTAGAGTGGAGTGGTATAGAAAGGAGTAGATTGGAGTGAAGTGTTGTGGAGTGGAGTAAATTAATATAGAATGAAGTAGAGTATCATAGAGTGGAGTAGGGTAGAGCAGAGTGGCAAAGAGTGGATCAGGGTGGTGGAAGGTAGAGTGAAGGGGCATGTAGTGGAGTATAACTGAGTGAGATAGAGTCAAGAAGAGTGTTGTAGGGTGGAGTAGAGTGGCTTAGAGTGGAGTGGTATAGGTGGTCATGTAGTGAAGTGGCATAGAGTGAAGTCGTGTAGAGTGATGCAGAGTAGAGTGTTGTAGAGCAGAGTGGCATCAAGTGCATTGGCGTAGAGTGGAGTGGTGCAAAGTAGAGTGGCAAAGAGTGCAGTGGTACAGAAGGCAGTGGTGTAGAGTGCTGCTCCGTAGAATGTAGCTGTATAGAATGGAGCTTCATAGAATGCAGTGGATTAGAATGCAGTGGCTTAGATTAGAGGGGTGTAGAGTAGACTAGATTGGCCTGGAGTGCAGTGGCATAGAGTACGGTAGTGCAGAGTGGCATTGTGCAGAGTAGAGTGGGGTGTCATAAAGAGTAGTGCCATAGAGTACACTGGTGCAGAATGCAGTGAAATAGAGTGCAGTGGTGCAGACTAGAGTGGAGTAGAATAGTTTCATAGAGTGCAGTGCCGTAGACTAGAGTGATGCAGACTACAGAGTAGAGTGCAGTGTTGTAGAGTAGAGTGGTGTAAAGTGTAGTGTAGTAAAGTGCATTGGCTTAGAATACAGCAGAGTGGAATAGAGTAGAATGGTGCAGAGTAGAGTGGAGTGCCATTGAGTGCAGTGGCAGGGAGTGCAGTGTTGCGGGATAGAGTTTTGTAGAGTGCAGTGGTGTAGAGTGGCATACAGAGCATTTGAATAGAGTGCAGTGGTGTAGAGTGCAGTGTCATAGACAGCAGTGGAGTAGAGAACAGTGTTGCAGAGTAAGATATAGTGGTATATAGTTCAGTGATGCAGGATGAAATGGTTAAGAGCAGAGTGTAGTGGTGTAGAGTGCAGTGCTGCAGAGTAGATTGGGATAGAGTGCACTGGTTTTGAGTAGAATGGTGCAGAATGCATTGCCATAGAGTGCATTGGCATATAGTGCAGTGTTTTAGATTAGGTTTTGAAAAACAAGGGTACCCCGTTAAGTGAACCTGGGGTGTAATAGTTATAAGAAAAACAATGGTTCAAAGGCGGCCTGACTAGGTCCAGTAACACAAGATTAAATATTATTTTGTCTGGAGATTGAATCAGTTGGGGGGCAAACTATGTAGGGCATGTTTATTTTAATCATTGTAATTTGATATTTACACAAATACATTCAGGTGCTCACATGAGTGAAAAAAGTGCATAAGTTGACTGAGTGAAAGTGGCAGTATACGAAATATCACAGGAACAACGACGTTTCGATCTTTAATGAGTCAAGATCATCATCAGGACAGAATGAGCGTTCTGAAATATTTAGTTTGGACACAAGATGGATCGGTATCTTGATCTAGTGTTGAAAGAGGCTCTTCGTGGTCTGTTCAGATTGAGATTTCTCTACATAGGAAGTCAATTTCCTAATATTTAATCTTGTGTTACTGGACCTAGTCAGGCCGCCTTTGAACCATTGTTTTTCTTATAAGTGTTTTAGATTAGAGCACAATAGAGTGCAGTGGCTTAGGGTAGAGTGGTGCAGAGTAAAGCAGTGTAGAGTGCAGTGGCATACATTGCATTGGAGTAGAGTGTGGTACAGTAGCATGCAGTGAAGTTGAGTGCTGCAAGGTAGAGTGGTGTCAGAGTAGAGTGTCATAGAGTTCAGTGGTGCAGAGTGGTGTAGTGTGGATTGGCATAGAGTGCAGTGGTGTGGATTAAAGTGGTACAGAGTAGAGTATATTGGCATAGAGTTCAGTGGTGTACAATGCAGTGGTACAGAGTGCAGTATTGCAGAGTAGAGTGGTGCAAAGTAAAGTGGCAAAGAGTGGAGTGGTACAGAGTAGAGTGGAGTTGACTAGACTGGAATGGTGTAGAATGTAGTGGCAACGAGTGCAGTGGTGCAGACCAGAGTAGACTGGGGTAGACTGCATTAGCATTGAGCATAGTGGTGTAGAGTAGAGAGGAATAGAACAAAGTGTCTTAGAGTGCCATGGTGTAGAGTGGAGTGGTGTAGAGTGGAGTGGCGCAGAGTAGAGTAGAGTGGCGTAGAGTGCAGTGACATAGAGTCAAGTGGCGTAGAGTTGAGTGGCGTAGAGTCTAGTGGCGTAGGGCCCCATTCACAGAACTAACTTATGACAAAATCCTAAACTTACCACTTTTGGTATTCACAGAAGGCATTTAGTAGTAGTAAAGTTAGGATTTTGTCTTAAGTCTGTCTCAAGTCTGTCCCAATTTTGTCTTACGTTTGTCTTAAGTCTATCTTAAGACTGCCTTAAGTCTGTCTTAAGTCTGTCTTAAGTCTGTCTTAAGTTTGTCTTAAGACTGTCTTAAGTCAAACTTAAGACAAAATCCTAACTTTCCTACTACTAAATACCTTCTGTGAATACCAAAAGTAGTGGGACAGACTTAAGACAGACTTAAGACAAACTTAAGACAAACGTAAGACAGACTTAAGACAGACTTAATACAGACTTAAGACAAAATCCTAACTTTACTACTAGTAAATGCCTTCTGTGAATACCAAAAGTTGTAAGTTTAGGATTTTGTCTTAAGTTAGTGCTGTGAATCTGGCCCGTAGAGTCGAGTGGCGTAGAGTCGAGATGTGTAGGTTGAAGTGGTGAAGAGTAGAGTGCAGTGGTATGGAGTGGTGCAGAGTAGAGTGGAGTGTGCATGGTGTGGTAGCGCACTGCCATTACAGACAATACATTTGCAATCGAAATGATCATTACATTTGCACAGATGTACATTTTTACTAATAAAACTGAACAGTGCACAAACAATAATGTGTGAAAATGTCATCATCTAGTGAACTGATTTTTTGATTGGTTTAAAATATTTGCTTCCAGCACCCTTCAGAATTACAAACATTTTCTTCATTTGTGCTTTCCTATTTGACATATTCTGAAATATCTGCACAGTTCATTTACAGACATTTAAATGTTGTGTGCTAGAAAAAGCCTTTCCACTCACAGCAAAATTGTCAAGTAAATGCTATCACTGTGAAGTCAGATAAAGAAAAGTAAACACTAAGCTCCCATGGAAGAGAGAGCCTGACATTTGACCTTTGTTTTTGAAAGCACATCTAATGTGATAAGATAAGAACAAGATTTCAAGGCCTGCTAACAGAAAAGAAGAATATAGTAAATAAGCTATGCTCCACGGGAGCAGCAAACTCAAGCTGAACAACCTAAAATTACCAAAACCTGCCAATAGAAAGCAGGCAAATGTGAGTTACAAACCACAGTGCAATGGGTAAAATGCATTTCAAGGGAAGCTTTCCGAGGGTCCCTAAGATGTCTTTAGCAAACCAGACAGCTATGCTATGCTATGCTGTCTGATAGACTTCGACCGAAAAAAGATGTTGGCTTTCAGTGAATGCAGGGAGAAGGTCTGACTAGATCGCTGTATTCACAACCATTTTCAGAGATTTGCAAAAAATACTTCTGTCTCATCAATATTGATGAGACAGAAGTTTTTGCAACTCCTTGTAAATGGGCATTTGGCGCTGAGACTGATTAGTTCATCAGTAGCAGGGAAAATGAAGGAGGGTTCACCAAGCAATCAGTGTGCAAAAGAAATCGGCTGATATTTTCTTCATCCCCCCAAAAAGATGAAGGAATCAGAGCATGGATAGATTTCTGTTTTTTAAATGTCATTACAAAAAAATAATAGATGTCCTTTTCCACTAATTCATGTACTGATAGACCATGTAAAAAGGTGAGTGTTCGCTAAGCTAGACCTGATGAAGCTTATCTTTTATTCAGAATTCAACTGATGATTGTAAGACTGCCTTTCTGATCAAATTTGTTTTATGTGAATTCCAGGTAATGCCTTTTGAATCTGTAATGCTCCACCCACCTTTCCAATTTTTCTTTGACAAAAAAGCATTACTTGAGATAGTAGAAAGATTTTACACTGTCGATTTAGGTGATATTTTATTATATTCTGCAACCGTTCCGAACACGTCTGCCATTACTGAAAAAACACGGGCTGAAAGCTAAAACTTAGAAGTGCTCTTTTCACAAAGACTCAATAGAATGGCATGGGTTTATAATATGAGCACAAGGCATTCATGTGGACGCAAGGAAAGTAGAAACCACGCTGTCAAGGCCATCACCCAAATCGGTAACAGACTTTTATGGAATTTGTCAATTTGTATCAGCAATTTATTAAGGCTTTTCCAGTGTTGGAATGCAACCACGAAAAGCTCTACAAAAAGTTCCACATTTAAATAGACATCAGAAGTGAATGTGATTTCCAGACCTTAAAGAGAAACGGTTCATGACCACTCCTATTATGTGTTATCCTGACATTTCTCCTTCGTTTTTGCATCGTGTAGTACAGTGGAAGCCATTTTGTCTCAAAGACATTATGCCACAGGACAATCAAATCCTATTTGGTTTTTCCCCAAGAGTATGGAGTACAGAAGGCACTACAGCTGATCTGCACAAGTATTGATGGGAAAAGATGCCCACAGATGTCACTAACTGTGTGGAAACCTGTTCAGTCTCTGCAAAAGCCAAGGTGGCTGATCTGAAAAGTAGGTGTCTTTTACTGGTCAGAAAAACACTGATAATACAATGCACAATAGTTTCTTGGAATTGTATTGCTGATATGCCAGAAGAGACGGGTGGTCATAGTGTTAATACTGTTTTTGCAATAACTGATACTTTGATTGAGATGGCACACTTCCAGCAAACGGTTTTCTAACAGTAAAATCCACAATTTTCCTACTCTGTCATAGAACGTGATGTCTTACAGAAGACCTCCACATGTATTTTAGTTCTGGTTGACCTTTTGTAAATATTTATATATCTAAAAGGCATTATCTTCTGCTTATTAACTTCAAACAATGGCTAAACTGACTGAGTCAATCAAGAGTAGAAAAAAGATTTGAATTGTTATTTTACTGATGAATATACTTGAATTGAACATTCTTGGCTAAGAGAATTTTATTATAAAAACAATTTTCATTCTTCAACCAAGGCATCATCATTCTTTAGTTCACAGGTTTATTTTCCACCTTTGAAGTCTCTTCCAATGTAAACAAATGTAGAAGGAGTCAAATTCTTAAAATCCGAATGGAAGGAACTCAGAACTTGTGTATAAAAAGAAAAGTGTGCTGTGCTCATAAACATCAAGCTGAAAAAAAGAAACAGGTAGGATGTCATTACAACCCTTGTTCTTGTTCTACAAAAAATCTTCTTTTATAGCAGAATGTAATTTGTAGTCACCGTTACATAATTCAAAAATGTATAAATCCTGTGGTGATAAGGCTAATTCTCTCTTCTTCTTTGAAGGAGTAGTTTGTGGTCCATGTTTCTCTTTTAAAATCCATTCCTCCACAAATGACTATAAACTCTGTGCTCGAATATGAGATTCAGACGTTTTTTAGATTCTCACAGTATATGTAGTACAGTACAATACAAAATAGATTGAAAGGGTTATTTTATGGTGGAACGGTTATGGGAACTATCGTCACCAGTTCATGTTCCTTGTTTACTTAGGATATTTAACCGTAGGTTTCTCTACAAACCAGGCTTTGGGAAGTGTCCTTTTGGAGGAGGTATTGTCAGAATAGGGGTTGTAGGAAGGGAATTGTAAGTGGAACACTATATTAATGAATCTCTTGCAATGGGACTCCCCTGGCTAGTGTTTGTCCTTAACTGCTACCCTACCGGGTCACACAAATCCTCAGACATATCCATCTGATGCATATTCTACTCTGTCTCAGCCCAGAGTATTGGGTGGGATGGGCGCCAATGTGGTCACAATCTTGAATGCCTGCATGGATGTTTCATTTGGTTGTTGCATGCTACAGTCAGCATGGTGATGTATGTAAGACTCATGGAAGTGAAATAAGGCTCAGCACAATCATTTTCAGGCAATGCTTTTTATGTTACAGTTTCCTACAGTACATCTAGGTAGCAGGAATTTTCAACTCTAATTTCTGTTCAAGTCCTCATTCCTTACTTACAACTTCATACAAACATCCTTTGTGTGTGTTTTTGAAGCTTGTCATGAATGTCTGTAAAGAAGACACAATGCTGCCTAGGTAAGGCATTACATTAAAGCTTTTTTAGAAACTGAAGCAGGCAAGTTATACTATTTAATTACAAACTGTGGAAACTGTTTATTTTTTACTTGTTTGCTTTTGGAATGAACTATCTGCCAATGTGCATATTTTTGTAAAAGAAAATTGAATCAACCAATCTGATTCTATCATTTCTAGGAGTTATGTTACATTTACACAAAAATGTATTCTCCACATTGCCTTTACTATGCAGCATTGTCTTTACTCCACATGTACCTTTACAATGTATGTCTTTTTCATACATGCCTTTACCACACTTCAATTTACAGGGCACTGTAAGTATAGGTAAGCAGAGGTACATATGGGGTATATGTTGCAATCAGGATAAGTCATCCAGGAAAGGTTTCCAAACGTTTATTGGGAGACAAGGCAGACTCGTCCCAACACTAGACAATTCTAGAGCCACAGGGCAACTGGCACTAGAAGACTATTGAAATGAAAACAGTGCCCTTAATGCACAAACCCCAAGTACAAACATAAAGCATTAAAGCAATAACATATATATGAACATGTAAGTATGTAACACACACCTATCCCTTTAACGAACTGACGCACAACCACAAAGGACTACACTCATCATGCAAAATAAAACTGCACACACCCACACAACCAAAGCAACCCCCAGGCAAAACCCACCCTATACAAAATCTACAAGGATGCCTTCTGTCACGATTGGCTAGCTTGATCCTTGAGGCCACACTCTCCAATGGAGCCATTCCACCTAGAATCTCAAATGGAGCTCTTCTTTTGCCGTATTCACACCTAACCACCCTTCTGACATTCCCGACCATTCCATCCCGGGGGACCACACTGTTCCTGTTGACCTTGACCTCTCTCATATCCTTACCACATCTGGACTCTGTTTTGGTCAAAACTCCAGGCTTGTGAACCCTGACCCAATCGCCCACCATAAGTTCAGGTTCCTTAACTTTACAGTTGGCATCACAAGCATGATCAACCTTCCCCTGTTTCTCCTCCACCCTTGAGGCCACTTCTTCCTTTCACCTTACCCTCAAATTTTTTTTTTCCTACTACTTTCTGTTGAACCACCAGGGACACAACTTAGATACAGGATCCCTACCTTTAAGTAGTTTAACCCGGCTAGCCTCTGTGATGATATGAGGAGTAATCCAGTATGATCACAAATTCTCCTGTAGTTTGTCCTTCCATCCCCAACCAAAATCAAGTGCCCACAAAATGCTCTCCTTCAACACATGGTTGAACCTTTCCACCTGTCCATTTTCTCAAGGTTCATACAACGCGGTGATGACATGGCAGATGTTACAATATCTAAGAAAACGTTATATCTCATGTGACCTCAACTTCACGTCATTGTCAGTTATAAGAACCTTCCCGAGCCAAAAGTGCCTTGAAGAACTCAATTACTGCCACAGTGGTAACTTGAGAAACAAATTTTACTTCCAGCACTTAGGGGCACACGCATCAAGCTTTTTTGCAATCACAAACAGTGTGAATCGCAAAAAAAGGCTGATGGCAATCGCAAACTAGTCATAAGTAATGCATCAACCAAATTCGCATTCTCACCCTTGTATTAGGAAAAATAGTGATTACCTATTTACTGATGAAAAATAGCGAATCCGCATTAGCGAATTGCTAATTAGTAATCGCAAACCTATGCATGAAAAATTCCTAAATTGCGAATGAGCCGGGAATCATAATTTGCACTTGCAAAACAGCAGCAAATGAAATCAGGTGGTAACCAGGTGAATAACAACTAATTAGGTTGTAACCATTGGCAAAGTATTTAAACAGGCCAGAAGGCCCCAGAATGTTCCACAATGGCAGCGCTCTACATCATGGCGAGGAGAATGAGGCTCTGAGCAGCAGCACAGAGGAGAAGGAGGATACATCAGCGCATTTTCAGAGTGCGCATTACATTGTTGGGGCAGACAGAGGAAGAGATATATGACAAATATAGGTTGAATGCAGACATGATCTATGATCTCATAACTGATTTAGATCCCCAACTGCAGTGTCAGACTCGCAGGACACATACCATCCCCACTCATGTGCAGGTCCTATGTTCACTGCACCTCCTAGCATCAGGTAGCTGCCAGGGAGTAATAGCTGCAGCTGGAGGTGGTTCCCAAAGTGCCCTATCGCACATTTTTAACTCATTCCTTGACGCCATGTGGCACAGGATACACCACCAGATACGGTTTCCAACAACACCACAGGAATTGCAGCAAACCAAATTTGATTTCAATCATGTAGTCCAATTTCTACACATAATTGACTGCATTGATGGGACACATGTAGTCATTTGTCCCCCCTCAGTGAACAAGTACATTTACAGGAACAGGAAATCCTACCATTCATTGAATATACAAGTCATCTGTAATTCTAAACACATCATCACAAATATAGCAGCTAGTTTCCCTGGCAGTACCAATGATTCCTACATCTTTCCACACGTGGCGTACACACTCGTTTCCTCGGGGGTGAATTTGGCGAAGGATACCTGCTTGGTAAACATATGTAAAACTGTCTTGCAGACTCTTGGGCTTTGATGACACAAAGTAGTTTGTAATCTGTTGCTTTCTACCCTGTAGGTAACAGCGCATACGCTATGCGCTCCTTCATACTGATAACATACCTACCGCCAAGCACCCCAAGTGAGCAGCAATATAATGACGCGCATATTTCCACCTGCAATGTGATTGAGCTGACATTTGGCTTACTTAAAAGTAGGTTCCGCTGCTTGGCACAAAACTGGCGGGGCATTGCAGTAAAGGCCAGATACCTGTTGCAAACTTGTGGCCACTTGTGCCATGTTGCACAACATTGCAACTTCTAGAGGCATACCCTGGAACTCTCTGACAGCGAGCCTGAGGAAGACAATCGGCAAAGACAACCAACACAAGCAGCAGTGGCAGCTGGTGATCTTTGAAAAAGGTGAGGCGTAATACCTGGCCCGAACTTCATCATCATACTCCATAGTGGTGTGACGACAGTTAACCCTCAGTAATGTTTCTTCTTTAATAAAATGTGGCAAAATCATGCATTATCCTGTACAGTTATCATAGAAAAGCTAAAGGCGCAATAGGCTCTACAACATCACAGAAACTAGAGGCCAGCACATATTAATGTTAAACCAGAATAAGGGATATTGTCTTTAGTAGAAGTCCTTAGTGCATGTATCCAAGATGGAAAAAGTTCCCCAACTTAACAGGTGGCAGTTATGCGTAATTATGATCATAGAGATGTCACATTATTGGTCACAGTGTTTTTCTTGAAATATTAGTGATTTTAACTTTAAGCCTGCAAATGTATGTCACACACCGTTCAGGTCATATTGATTTGCTGTGGCAGACCATATACTCTGTATTCCCAGTTATTTGCCAGAAAAGGCCCTAATATGTTTGGTTTCTGTCAGTAAACTATTTTTTGCAATCTCCCTAACATATGCCTTTTCTGAATGTAATAGTTGTGCTCTTTAACCATTACAGGATTTCCGTTTGTAGAGTTTGTGTGCCTGACACTGTCAGCCTGTCTCCTGTCACTGCATCCATCCTCTGCTAGGTCTGCTCAGCATTAATAACTCACAGGTGCCATACCTTATACTGAGCAAGTGTACCACTTAGTTACCCAACTTTGTATTCCATCTGTATTTTTTTGTGGGAACTGTCAAAAAACGATATATCAAAGTGAGTGTTAAATAGGGTTTTTAGTTGCCCATATGCCTCAGTGACAGGTTAAATGGTCAGTTACATCACAAAGAAAATCAAAAGTGTAAAAAAATGGCCTACTAGTGCTCACATTTTGTGACTATAAGCAGAAAAAAGTACTGCTTCAGTGCTTATTCTTTAATATCACCATAAATTACAATGTTTTCCATCTAAAGCCCTGTCACATCTTATTCTCACTTGCTTCTTCATGTAAACCGTAAAAAAAGGCATTTGTGCAGTGGTGCAAAATGCACAAAAAATGGCCATTGTATTTAATCTTTTTAAACTTTAAAACTGAAAGAACATAAACGTTTTTTCAGGGACAGCTCACAAAACAACAAACTGTATGCTCTAATACCTACTGTGTTATGACTCATTTTTGCTTCACATATCTGTAAACATAGCATGCACTCCAGGCAGAAATAGGCGCCCAGGCGTAGCCACAACTAAAGCATAAGTTAAAAAAAGCATTATTTTTAAAAGCGGTTTTGGAGACTGTCAGGTGTCTGTAACAAATCTATTCCCCCGCCAATAGTCAACTATTTCCATCTTGTGCGTGCATTCTCTCACTTGGGGCCTCATTTATGAAAAGTGACGCATCGCTGCGTGAAAACAGCGATGCGTCACTTTTCACTGCGCTCTCCCTGCGACATGATTGATGCGTCATATTTACAGTATGACGCATCATGTCGCAAGGAGTTACAGATACGTCAGTATTTCTGACGTATCTGTAGGCGCAAAAGTGACGCATTGCTGGAGTGTGTCACAAAAGTGACGCAACTCCAGCTATGCTTCCTTTCACATGGGGAAAGCCCCATGTGAAAGGGCTTGCGTCAGTCTTACGCCTGCTGTGAGGCAGGCACAAGATTTTGACGCAACAGCATCCTAAAAGTGACGCAGTGAAATCTCATAGATTTCACTGCGTCACTATTACGAGGCTTTTTGCGTGTGAACGCCCCCACTGCATACATTATACCTGACGCAGGTATAATGTAGCGCAGGGGTTTACAAAGTGACGCATCTGCTTAGATGCGTCACTTTGTAAATAGTGCGCATCAGGAGGCAAGTTTTACGCCACCGATGCGTCACAAAAAGTGACGCCTCGGAAGCCCAAAACTCACGCAAGGCCTCATAAATGAGGCCCCATGTCTCTATCATAACCTCTTATGCTCTCTTGCACCCTATTTCTCAGACATCATCTTTCTTTCTCTCTCCCTCACTCTGCCTCCTACTCCCCCTCTCACCCGTTTTTCGTTTCTTTGTTTCTCCCTGTCGTTTCGTCCATGCTGCATCAATGCATTAATGCTAAGTATTCAGTGGAATGAATGTCTATACTGTAATGTCATATGTTTGTTATTGTGAAAATACCAATAAAAAAAAATAAAAAAAATAAATAAAATAAATAAATTGCACAGAGAGTTAGATCGTGTTTGTTTTGTAACCGACAGTAGCCTTTCGTACCTGTTTCTGGATGAATCTTCCTATGTAAAGCTTAGAAACTCTTGGTGTACTTTCCTTAAATTCTGCTGACCTTGGCTGATAATCCGGTAATGTCTTGTTATCTCCATAATCTCTTCTGCCACATTTAGTAAAATGGGAAACCGATAGAGCGGAAGAGGCCTGCCTGCCTCAAACATCATCTCAGCCTTTGACAAGGAAAGGGTGGAAGTTTAACTCATATGACCATATGATATAAAGGTAGTTAATAGACCCTTTCATAGATGGCTATTAACAAGGTTTAGGTTCAACCAAATTCCTTTTTTGTTAGGAACAAACCTGGTCTGGAGCCCTGCTGATAAGGCTTTACCCTGCGATTGCTATAATTGCTCTACCCAGGACACCACTCCTTTCATGTTTTTCTGTAAACACTATTCAGTCATAAGGAAAAAATATATTATCCCATTACTTAAGGGTACGGGGCTATGCCAAGTTAAACCTGCTCTAATGTTTCTGCAATTGTTGCAAAATGTCTGGGTCATTTTTAATATTGGGAGCTGCTTGGTGGCAGCTGTTAGACTGAAAAAGTTAAGACCCATAAATCATGTGGAATTATGATGTCCCATCTTCTACTACAGATTATTGTATTCGGGTTATGTATTTTTGCACCTTTTCTTGCTAAGTAAATCATGCGTGACATTTGGCTTTTAAATTTTATGAACATCACCTATTTTATATAGTATTCACTCATCGATTGTATGTATTTTTAGTGTATTTTTATACTGTGTCCTTTTATGATTTTAATCTAATCGAATAAAGTGTGTTGAATTGAACTCATATGACCAGCAGGTAGAGATCTTATCATCCCTCCCCCTACTGTTCTACACTGATTTTAATTAATAATGTTTTTTTTTTACACCCGCCCGTTGACATTCCTATGTCGCGCACGTGTGCGCTGTTGGAGACATGTGCAGAGCGGTCTGCTTTTAAACATGGATTGCGCCTGTGTGAAGGGACATTTTTAAATTATGCCCTCACATGCACAATCTAGTAAATGATCTACAGAGTGACGTTTGTTTACTCTGTAATGCGATCGCATTTAAAGATACAGTTCTCCCTGCCGCTCAACATCGGAAGAACTGGCTCAGCACTTACTTGCGCACAGTGAGTTTGATTTTTAGAAGACACTCTACAAAGAGCATATTATTATTCACCACTGTTGCAGGCAGGTTTCTATTGAGCTTTCAGTGCACCAAATGCAAGTCCAGTGTGGCAGCTCCCAAAATATGGGGGGGCAGGAAAGCCCTTATGTATATTCTGCCACTGACCAGCAGCACACGGGCCGAACGCAGCAGAGGGGAGACAGAGACGTGCAGAAATCACACAGCATTATTTTTAAGGTGGGAAATGATGAGAGGAGACACTGCATGCTTAACTGTTGTGGATATTTTATTTAACAAAAATATGGTATGTTTTGGATATTTTATTTAACAAAAATGAGGTAGTGGTAATGCACACATTGCAGGTGCAAACTTGCATTGTGGCAGGAAAAATGAAACTACATGACATTGCCATGGTACTTGAATGTCAGCCCAGATAAATTGCATGATACTGGTTACCTCACCAGATTTTAGTTTGTCCCTCACACTACTTCATGCGGCCACGCACTCCCGTGGGTCGTTCTGTGGGCTCTGCCACATCCCTTGTGGAGCCTTTGGTTGCAGAGGTGCTCCTAGTACTGCACCTTTTGCATGTGGTCTCTGGTGCCAAGAGACTGCTTAGGCTGGAGACCTCCTCACTCTCCCCTCCACCCAGTACATTGTTGCCCACAAATACAGCCTTCTGTAATTGCTCCACAGCTTTGGTGACCTGTGTGAGTATCATGGCCACAACCCTCACAGCAATGGGTCATTTCCATCTACATATCCACTGCACGATGGGACAGCTGAGCTGTGGTTATGCTCAGGCGGTTAATGGCCCTACTGTACCCATCGAAGCGCCCTATCAACTGATGATGCCTTTGCATTGGGACACATGGTCTTCCTTTATCACCTTGCACAACTCATGGATAGCTTGGCTGACATTTGTGAAGTTCACATTCATGTCCCTCTGTCCTTCCACCATTGAAGTAGTGAGCTCCTTCATGCTGTCCCTTATCTCTGCCATGTTTGTGGCCAATGAACCGAGTTCTGTCTGCATTAAACGCATGTTCCTGCATTGCGGGCGCTGCACCTCCAACATTTGTCTCTCTAGCCCACCCCAGACAACAGAACCATTGTCTTCAGCAGCTCCCATGTAAGCCCTTGCCCTGCGCCTCCGGTTATTGATGTTGCTGCGCCGCATCTGTACTTGTGGTCTTAGTGTGGGGGTATACCCAGCATGTGATGTGTGAGGGTCAGGTTGGCTTTCTTCTTCTGTTTCAAAAGGCTGATAGTGGGGGCACTGTGGTCCTGTATCTTGTGGATGCAGGTCTGGGGTTTGCTGGGGCCACTTGTGTCTCCTCTCCTGACTGGGCCTGAGTCTCCAGGGTGTCATGGCCTTCATCTGCGCTAGACTCCTGCGCAGATGCATCTGTGATGTTAAACAGTACAAGTTCAGCATTTTTGTTTGACATGAATGTCACATTGGGCATGGCATTGTTTAATAAAGTTATTTAGTTACACCGTGTCTAGATTTTTCACTTGCTTGTTGTATATTAAAGCAAAAATGCTGTTTTGATCATCCCTCCTTGCTTTTCCTACTGGAGTTGCTGTCTGCTAATCCCATAATAATTTGGGTGTAGCAAGTAAAATGTGGCTTGGATTCTGATTTGCTACACTAAGCCTGATCTAATTTGAGGGGTGATTTTTTTTTGATTTAGCATTGAATGGTAATTTGCATGCATCTTACCTTGTGAAGTACTGGCCGGTGCCGAGGTGTGTATCTGGGTGACTCGAACTACAGCTTCCGGCTGAAATGTTGACTCCACCAGGTCCTCCAGGGGTGTATTGGCAGTTTGGGTAGATGATCCCCTCTAGCCTTCTTGGCATCCGCAAACCAGGGGTCAACCTTTCCCTTCGCACGGCTCCGCAGGTCATACCAGCGCTTGCGCAGGTCTGCTATGGAGCACTGTGTGACCCCCCCCCACAGCATTGATTCTAGATGGGATTCCAAGCTAGATTTTCAGTTTCTCTGACTCAGGGACCTGGACTGACTGCTTAACAAAGAGTTTGTCATGGCTCTGTACAACTTCCTCAACAAGGACTTCATGCTCCTTGTAGCTGAACTTCAACTTTCTCTTGCGCTGTGCTCAGCCGCGGCCGGTAGTGGGAATACCTGTCGGGCGGTGATGTGGGGAGGGGGAGGGGCAGGGTGGGGGGTAGTAATGTATGGATTATGGACCTTAACAGGTAAGTAAACATATAAATAAAAAATAAAAAATTGTTGCGCGCACTGCATCGCATTCGGTGATGCAGCTTCGCGCAACGAAATTCGTTTTATTTATTTATATGTTTACTTACCTGTTAAGGTCCGTAATCCATACATTACTACCCCCCACCCTGCCACTCCCCCTCCTCACGTCACCACCCGGCAGGTACTCCCACTACCGGCCGCTGCTGGCTCTGCTGCATTCTTCTCACTTATGCTGATATCCTTGCACAGGTTCTAGTCTCCAAAATGCTTTCTTCTGCTGTACTCCAGCAGTCTACCTCCTCCTCTGTCTCTCTCAGTACACAAGTGTCAGCATGTCCTGCATCACTACCTGGTTGTGATGTCATCATGCTGCATCGAAAATATGGATTTGCTATTTGCAATTCAGTTATTGCGGATTTGCTTTTTGCAATTCGTTATTTTGCAATTGCTAATATCAATTGCGATTTTTACTGAATCGCAAAATATTTGCAAATTCTTTGATGCATGGCAATTTGCGATTACCAAATAGCGATTCCTTAAAACACGCTATTTGGTAATCGCAAAATGGGACTTTAATGCATGTGCCCCATGGACTGGTGATCCACTAGAACCAATGCATAGCCACATTCATTGGGTAAGAAATTAAAAGTACTAGCAATGTCAAAACTTCCCTCTGTCACTGAAACTCTGGCCACTCAAAGGGACACAAAGGTTCTGGAACCACTCTAAGCATCTTTTCACTGTTTGCACATACTACACAGTCTCATACAATACTATCTACCAGTCTATCAAGTTCCGACCGCCAAAATGTTGTCCTCACCAACCTCTTCATGGGTGACATTCCTCAATGTCCCTCATGGGCTAAAGACTGAGGTCCTCAATATGATGTCTGTTGGAAAGGCTCTGAACCGCATTTGGATTTTTCTAACCTGTGTCAGAACCCATGTTTCCTACCAACTCAGAAACATTTCTGACCGACCGATTATGATGGAAGGGAACCATTCGGTCATTCCAAATCGGTTCCGGCCCGCATTCGGAGACTCTGAGTTGGTCAGGGCAGAATTGTACAGCTCTATGGACCATGTTTCTAATCGACGTATTACGATGTCGGATTCACACAGCCTTTCCAAATCGGTCTGTCTGACACAGAACAGCTGTCACAAACTGACTTTGTGTGCCCGTAGCAGGCCCCCCTTCACTCAGTGGCCTCTGGTTGGAGCCCGTGGGGGTAACCATGGGACCCCTCTTTCCAATAATGCACAGTGTGGAAGACACCATGGGGTGCCAACCACAGGTTGCAAGGTTTTCCGCAACCACCCCTTTTTTCAATGGGAGCCTGTGTTGTGGGTCGGAACACAGGTTTCCATTGAAGTCAAAGGGAGTCCAACCCAACGGTGTTTGGAAACATCATAATAGGTCGTGCAGACTCTCCGACAATGAATCAGTTGGATTGCTTTCCGACCGACATCGTAATGAGGCACTTTCCCTCCTTACCAACAACAAAGAATCTACAGAGTTCCCCGGAAAGAGTCAACTAAATGACTAACGTAAACCTCTCTCTCATTGAGTTCAACAGAAAAAGTGAATGTTGTGAAGCCTTTACGGAATTTGGGGATGCCTCACACAGGTCACCGGTTGGACGACTATTGTCATCCCACCCGGCGATCGTCCAGCGTCATCATCGGTATCCTGCCCCTGCGACAGACTGGCGGTGCAATGCCTGTCGGGCAGCAACGGATGCTGCACTTTGGCGGGGTTCTTTTATTCCTTAGCCAAAGGGTGTGTGAGTGTGAGGGGCCTAAAAAAGTGCAATAGTGAGCGTGGGTGTGGTCTAAAAAAAGTCAGTAGAGTCCATGGGGCAAAATTTTTTAATGGTATGGCTCACTGCTTTATTAAAAGGAACGATAAGGGAGCACAATAGTAACATTCGCTGTGCAAAAACACATACAAGGCTATATGACCATTGTAAAGAACAAAACCACTCCACTGAGAACATGCGTTGGACTGTCCTCGAGTGCCAACCTGGAATGAACCAACAAGCCCTCTTCAGACTGGAGCAGAGATGGGTGCATCGTCTTCACACCGACGAACTCGGTCTTAATGATGCGGTGCCTTGGACAATGCTAGCCAGATAGCTCATTACTTGGACTTATTGTCATCACCCAAGTTACTTCCAGTACTAGTTGATACTCGATGCTACCCGTTCTTGAAACGGTGTTAGAGAGTTCTGTGTACGAACCCATTGCCCCTTCCCTAACATTAATTTTGTGCCATCGAATAAACTACTTCCCCGTTCCAAGATGGCACCCGCCTTCTACCCCTTTTGCAACCTGGGGGAATCATCACTTTTCATATCGGCGTCACGTTGCCTAGCAACACGCCTTGGACACGCCTCCACGGTGCCCGCGCTTCCAGGTCTTATCTGAGGCAGCGGCTCTTCGCGGCTCCACCGGCTGTCCTGCGGTAATACCGATGTGGGAGGGGTAGGTGACTAGACGCCCTCTGCCAGCAACTAACAGGTAAGGCGCACTGATTCATGTAAGGATCCCCGCGAGCGGTTCCTTCTGATCGCCGTGGCGGGGCCCTCTGCGGGACCACAGTTGACGGTAAGCCGCTCCGCTAAGCAACAACCCCCTGACTTGGCGGCACTGTTTACTCGTTTCAGGTTCCGTACACCCAGTTCTGGCCCCACCAGGTCAGCGTGAGAGCTTTCCGACCCTGGGATCACGGGTAAGGTTCACATGGTGACCGTTCCCAGCGTGTTGGGTGTCTCACGTTAAGGCTTTTCCACTACACGGGCGCCAATCTGCGGCTGCCATTGATTTTTGAGCTAGAGTGTCAATGTGTTTCTCTTTCCTCTGGTTGTCTTGAAATAATTTTAATTTTACGTGTGTGAATGTGCACACTCACAGCTGCTTGCTTTAAAAGAAACAAAGGCATGGCATGTCACGGCATACGATATAGGTATAGACCACTGTGCGAGCCATTTCCAGGGCACACATGTCACATGCCGGCTTAATGAGCACTGTTCACACATATAAAATGTGGTGATTCCACGTTCACGCTATATTCGGACCGTCTCTCTCACTCGAATGTTTCTCCATGATGGGGTCTCCACAAACCCATCTATACCCCGAAATGCATCACCAGCATGTTAATTTTTTGCATCTAAAGATAGCTAGGGGAACACAGACATATTTCTAATTATATTTCTGATTATACTCTTTTTCTTTTTTCCCTGCCTAGTTCTGGGGAGGGACTGGACGAAGGATTGTCCCTACGACACACACCAGGTCGTATACTTGATTCCTCTGATTACTGAGGGATCTATAGCAATTATATGAGCTTCTTTTTGGTCCTGATGAATTGCCTGAGTGGCAAGAAACATGTTGACCACACGTTCACTAAGGGTTGAATGAGGCCCGATTACTTTAATTGTCTCGCCTCAATACCCCTTATCGTTCCTTTTAATAAAGCAGTGAGCCATACCATTAAAAATTTTTGCCCCATGGACTCTACTGACTTTTTTTAGACCACACCCACGCTCACTATTGCACTTTTTTAGGCCCCTCACACTCACACACCCTTTGGCTAAGGAATAAAAGAACCCCGCCAAAGTGCAGCATCCGTTGCTGCCCGACAGGCATTGCACCGCCAGTCTGTCGCAGGGGCAGGATACCGATGATGACGCTGGACGATCGCCGGGTGGGATGACAATAGTCGTCCAACCGGTGACCTGTGTGAGGCATCCCCAAATTCCGTAAAGGGTTCACAACATTCACTTTTTCTGTTGAACTCAATGAGAGAGAGGTTTACGTTAGTCATTTAGTTGACTCTTTCCGGGGAGCTCTGTAGATTCTTTGTTGTTGGTACTTTCTGGGACACGTACATTGGACCCCGTTAAATATTGTCCTATTTTCATGTTTCCCCCTTGTTGATACAACTTTCCCTCCTTAAACAACATGCCTGCTTCTACTTCCAATTCCCCAGAAACTTTCAAGTAAGGGAATAACTCAGCTGAAACTTCCTTCTTTCCACAAAAGACTTCTTAGGCACGACCCCTTACTTAGACAAGGTATGTCCTAGATATTCCACAGACTATTGAACTAGCAACACTTCACATGCTTCTTTCAAGTTCTCTAAGGGGCATATCAACAAGGGCCTTAGCTCCGCTTTTTTGGCTTTAAAAGCCAAAAAAGCGGAGAAAAACTATTGGCCTATTTACAAGTGGGTGCTAACATGCATTAGCGCATGTTAGCACTCGTTTTCCCAATGCCTCGCTTTGCATCTCCAATGAGATGCAAAGTGGGCGTCACTGGGCAGTACTGCTTTTAAATTATCGCTGATGTGCACATCGCGATATTTACATGGAGGCCTACGCATATTAGCAGATGTCAGTTTTTGGCAAAAAACGCGGTTTTCGCCAAAAACTAATGTCTGCTAAAATGCTGAATTACCTATACTTTACTTCAGGATGGATTATGCTGATACGACAACAGGGTCGCATCAACAAGGTTATCACCGTTTTCCATGGAACATCGCTGGAAAACCAGCATTGTTCATGGAAAACACAGCTATCCCTGGAATAATTATCGCCATTGTGCTATGCGTTGTTAATACAGCGCTAGCATGGCAATAATTTCTAGCGATAACCGCTTGATAATATGCCCTCAAGTGTTCTTGCTTGTTTTTTGAGAAGGTCAAAATGTTAGCTTGGAAGCACTTGAGGGAGGCTTCCATGTCCTTGAAGATGTGAAACATCACCCTCTGAAACACAGATGCCGATGATGCCAGGCCAAATGGCATTCTCTTAAACTGATAATCATACATTAATTAGCATTAAGCACTCTAAGGTCAACAAATAGTCTCAAAGTTGTATCCGCCTTGCATGCCAAAACTATGGGAGACACCCATTCAGAAGATTCCACCTCCTCAATGGAATCTTCACTCAACATACCATCCAGAATACTCTTTAGTTCAACTCTCACATTAATTCACCTCTCAGCTCTGCCGGTGATACTTCTGACCCAGCAGGGCCCGTGACCTTGGTTGTGTGTATCAGGGAAATGGAGTCCACACCCTGTGTCAAGGAGTGGGTGTTCCCTATGAAGAATCCCAGTAGTATGCGTTAGCGACGTGCTGAAGATCCGCGAAAATCGTGCGATTCTACAGATAGTATAAGGGCGTGTTGTGCCAAGGAGTCGTGTTCGAACTCGATATAACGGGCCAATTATCTCTAAAAATATCTGATGGACGTGAGTGCAGTGAAGCCGCGTACTCCCGGGTCGCCGTGTTCCTGTATGGAAAGTTGTATCCGCCTTGCATGCCAAAATTATGGGAGACACCCATTCAGAAGATTCCACCTCCTCAATGGAATCTTCACTCAACATACCATCCAGAATACTCTTTAGTTCAACTCTCACATTAATTCACCTCTCAGCTTCTGTTTCACTGGTAACGCCCCATTTTTTTGCATAATATGGTGAGAGTAACCCTTCAACGTACCCAATCTTCCGGTAAACATGTAAGAAAACTGGGAAATTAAACAGGCAAAATCTTAAGGATCACTGACTACTAATACCAGCTCCATGCTACCTGGATTAAATATGATGCCCAGCTTCTACTGATCTTTCCATCCCAAAACATTTACACCTCTCACCACTGGATACAACTCAATGTGCACTTCTCATCCCTTGAATGTAACAGCTGCCTCAGTATAGTCTTTCATTTCAGTGGCTGACCCATCAAAACTTTGAGCCACAACATCTGGCTCCTTCAAGTCTTCGAGTCATCACGTCACCAAACATTTGCACAAAATATTGCACAGTGATTATAGTCCAAGGGGAGGCAAATCCTAAAAGGTTTTAAATGTCAGATTAGCGAAGGGTGCACAGCCATCAGTAGACGCATAACATAAATAACGTGCTGTGTATAGGTGGTGCAACTACGTGAGTGGAAAACCTTTGGAACCACTCTGCAGTTAGTAAATGAATCTACCAACTAAATGAATAAAGGAAGTACCCTATGCACACCCAAGAAATTAATAATACGTTGTGTAAGAATCAGTATACATTGTATAAAGAAACAAAGCAACAGAATATTTAGGGATCTCCTGTGGGAGAGTGATCCGATGAAATCCTTTATTGCGTAAGACAGCCAGCCAACACGTTTTTCATTGTTTATGCGAATCCTCAGGGCTAAACGTGGCTGGTCAAGCAAGGAGGGCGCTCAGCCGGTGATACTTCCGACCCAGCAGGGCCCGTGACCTTGGTTGTGTGTATCAGGGAAATGGAGTCCACACCCTGTGTCAAGGAGTGGGTGTTCCCTATGAAGAATCCCAGTAGTATGCGTTAGCGACGTGCTGAAGAACAGCGAAAATCGTGCGATTCTACAGATAGTATAAGGACGTGTTGTGCCAAGGAGTCGTGTTCGGACTCGATATAACGGGCCAATTATCTCCAAAAATATCTGATGGACGTGAGTGCAGTGAAGCCGAGTACTCCCGGGTCGCCGTGTTCCTGTATGGAAAGTTGTATCTGCCTTGCATGCCAAAACTATGGGAGACACCCATTCAGAAGATTCCACCTCCTCAATGGAATCTTCACTCAACATACCATCCAGAATACTCTTTAGTTCAACTCTCACATTAATTCACCTCTCAGCTTCTGTTTCACTGGTAACGCCCCATTTTTTTGCATAATATGGTGAGAGTACCCTTCAACTTACCCAATCTTCCGGTAAACATGTCAAAAAACTGGGAAATTAAACAGGCAAAATCTTCAGGATCACTGACTACTAATACCAGCTCCATGCTACCTGCATTAAATAAGATGCCCAGCTTCTACTGATCTTTCCATCATAAAACATTTACACCTCTCACCACTGGATGCAACTCAATGTGCACTTCTCATCCCTTAAATGTAACAGCTGCCTCAGTATAGTCTTTCATTTCAGTGGCTGACCCATCAAAACTTTGAGCCACAACATCTGGCTCCTTCAAGTCTTCGAGTCATCACGTCACCAAATATTTGCACAAAATATTGCTCCGTGATTATAGTCCAAGGGGACCCTGAATCTGCCATGAGTTCCAGATCTCTATTAAGAATCTAAATTATGTACTTCGGTGGTTTGCTAACCTCCATCTCCCCATCCTGAGCATTCAACTATGAAACTATACCCCTTTTCCTCTCACTGGGCCCGATTCACAAAATGAACTTAAGACTAAATCCTAAACTTACTACTATTTCGTATTCACAGAATGCACTTACTACTTTCGGGATTCACAGAGTGAACTTACTACTTTCGGGATTCACAGAATGCACTTACTACTTTCGGTATTCACAGAATAGATTTAAGACTGCTAACTTTACGTCCGCACTCGGGCCGGAAATTCCGGCCCGGAGGCAGAGCTTCCGGCCCGGAGGCGGAGCTTGCTGGCCAGAGGTGGAGATTTCAGCCATGGCTAAATCCCCACCTCCGAGCCGCAAGCTCCGCCTCCATGCCGCAAGCCCCGCCTCCGGGCCACAAACTCTGCCCACAAGCCATAAGCTGCGCCTCCGGGCCGGAATTTCCGGCCCGAGTGCGGACGTAAAGTTAGTAGTCTTAAATCTATTCTGTGAATACCAAAAGTAGTAAGTTCATTCTGTGAATCCCGAAAGTAGTAAGTTCACTCTATGAATCCCGAAAGTAGTAAGTGCATTCTGTGAATACCAAATAGTAGTAAGTTTAGGATTTAGTCTTAAGTTCATTTTGTGAATCGGGCCCACTGTCTCCACCACAAGTGCACTTTACACAAGATACTTCCCTCACACATGCTACCCTACCATTGGACGGGACATCATCTTTCTTCTTTCCACCCTTGCACACCCACAAAAAATGTCTTATCTGTCCACATTTAAGGCATTCCTTTCCAGTGTCTGGACAGTGAGGTGATGAGACCAAGTGACTAAAACTTCCACATCTATTACAAGAAAGCATTTTATCATACTAGTTTCCTGCTTGTAGACTTTGTCGTATACAACTATATCCTACTACACACACTTCATCAGTCATCTTCAAACCCCTTGCAGCACTATCATGCACAGACTTTATTAATTTCTCCGACTGCTCAATGGCTTGAGTGGTGGTGATAGCACCCCGTAACTTTAAGTCTCCCATCACACACAATTGTTCTTGCACCTTCTTATTTTTAACATTCACAATAATCTGGTGCCTTATCATTTCATCAGTAATAGCCTCAAAGTTACAGTCTACTGTGAGCCCCCTCAAGGCTGTAAGAAAGGCCTCAAACAACTTTTCTTCACATTGAGGTGCAGAGGCGGTTTCTCAGCAAGGGCGCTGAGGCTCCACCCCCTTTACTTTCACCTCCCACTCCCCCCAGGGTCATCCATTGACACGTTTTAAACCATCCCTTTAAATCTGCTTTCTTGAGGCCTGGGATTACTCTCCCAATCACACACTGCCAGCGAGTCAGCGATGCTGATGCATTCAGTAAACCTACTGCCTGTGGGCGGGTCCATAGGCTACAGTATTTGCCGGGCTGATGAGCTCACAGCCCTGAGGCTTGTGAGGTCATCAGCTTGGCAAAGACAAAGCCTTAATGACCAATCTCCACCCACTGATGACGTGGGGATGAAATTTGCCCTGAGTGTTTTTGCCTGAAGCCCTGAGTCACAGGCGTGGAGAGGAGGGTCATCCCACCTTTTCTAAACTCGTCACAGGGGTTGGGTTCCGTCCTGTGAGGAGTTGGGAAAGGGTGGGGTAGAGTCTGCAGCCTGGGGGCACGCTGAAAAATCGAGTCTGCGCACTTTATTACAAACTGTGTAGACTCGAGGTGTCTTACTGCACCTCCAATAATTCCAGGACAGTGTGAGCGCCATTCTTTTGAGCTCCAGTTCCGGTGTCTGCAGGGTCGTGTCGATGTCACCTGAAGGCTTTACTGAGCAGTAATAGTCCAGAACGTTTGAAGACAGCAAGAGAAATAAGTAGGCAAAAAAACGCCTAGCAGGTATTGCTGCAGGCACTTGCTCATTGCATTCAGTGTAATTCAGTAAAAAGAATCACGGAAACAAGCCATACTCCTCCGACAGTCTTTGTTAAACCAGAGTCTGCAGTGTACTCAGCGAGTTACTTGCTCTGAATATTATACCAGGGTCTGTCCTGAGTTGCGTGCTGTAAACAAAGGGGCAGATTTACAACCCCCTTGTGTCTCTTTTACGGTGCCATTGCGTCACTTTTGTGACGCAGCGGCGGCGCAAAAGATGCGCCATGGTGCGGGTTATTTACAACGTGACGCATCTGGGAGATGCGTCACGTTGTAAAGCCCTGCGCCAGAAGGAGGCGTTCCATCGCAGGGGGGGGGGGCGTTCTGGCGCAGGAACGCCTCCTAAAAGTGGCTGAGCGAAATCTACAAGATTTCACTCAGTCACTTTGTGGCCCATGCTGCGTCAAAGCAATTGCGTCTGCAAGTTTGCAGTGACCTTCTTAGAAATGTTTGGACACTGGCACTTGAGAGAGCGCAAACTGATATAAATATATGAGTACATCACACTTACCTATAGAGAGCATAATTCATGAAGAGAAATGCCATGAGTGCTAATAGTATATGAAATTATATTCTAAATGTATAGCTAATATAGAGATTTAAGTAGAAGTGGAATTAATACAGAAATGTGTGACATTATATGATTTTATTAGACGTGATTATTTTGAATCTATGTCGTGTAGCTGTTAACATATAAAATGGTCTGTGGTAAAACGCAGAACGTGGTAGGCCTCAGGGCCAGAGCTGGAGCTAAAAGGGAAGGTGTTTCTTTTCACGACACAGATTGTTTAACGTTTTTGGTCATTGCATTAATGGGCCATGATTTAGAGTAATGTTTTCCAAATAATAGAATAAGAGTTTTAGCATGCTTTAATTAAATGAAGAAATAGAATGCTATAATCATAATGTGAAATATTGTAGGCCTGAAATGTTTTAGCATTGATTTACACGTACATGTCTGGGCTGAGAAATGTTGCAAGCTTTTTAGAAGTCTATGAGAGTTGGGTTCTTGGCGGCAGATATCTGTCTGCAACAGGAAAGGGGGGATCCAATTATAAGTGAATGAATAGAGGCCTGTTCAGTAGACGGCCCAGACATGGAGGAGGGTTCTGGAATGTTTAAGGGGTATCAGCGGGCCGGAGAAGAGACTGAGAAGCAAGGTCAACTCTAACGTCTGAGGCCCAATACAAAGCATCATGGAAAAAGCCTGAAGTTGCACCACGTGAGAGGCGTTTCGCAAGGGGCGTCTCAAATGTTGTTGACTGTTTTGTATTAGGGACAGCACCCCTGGGTGGAGTTAGAGCAGAGACCTGAGGACCCTTTAGAGAGAGGATGGGTAGGCAGTGAGGGGTCAGGACTGGAGAACTTTAGGTTTTCACCAAGAGACTTAGAGTGGGTGACTTCCCTTGGGGGTCATTCATTGCTGACACCTTTGTTAGGTTGGGATTTGGTTAAGTAGGGATACCATCTAGAACAGGGTAGGGACGCCTAACCTGTGTTTGTTTTCCTCCAACCTAAATGAAGGAGAGATATGCGTCTATGCTGATAGCTTTGCTATTTTTAGAACTTGTGTTAGTGATTTCTGTTGCTCGTCTGAGGGCTTTTCGAGAGCACATGTATGTAATTGGACCTGTGTATCTCGTGAATCTCATTCTGAGATGCTTGTATTTGCAGCTCATTATATCTTTACAATAAACTTTTGAAACCTAGAAGTTGTCCGTGATCTTTAAGAGTAGAGTCCTTTATTGGGTGAACTAACTTGCAGATAGGTGTACTGTTTCCTTCCAAGACAGGCAATAAAGGTTCAGTCGACCAGATCGAGGTTTGGATCAATAGATATAAGGTATCGATCAAAATCTCGCCCTTTCAGTTGGTAGCTATAGAGGATGGTTGCCTTCTTGAGGACGGTGACCTAGGCCAGGTTAGCTTACCCCAAGGCCCCTAGAAATCGATGATCGGAAGAACAGCCCGCAGATGAAGATCCGGATGACGTGAGACAGAAAAAGCAGCAGTATCGGTCGAGAGTGAGTATAAAGGGTTATGCGTGTTAGATTGCGGTGTTTTTGTATTGTATCTATGTTGTAATGTCTGGCGGAGTTGAATGTTTGTAGAGTGACTGTGGAACAGGTTGTGAGCGCGCGCAACCGGTGGAAATCTTAAGTTCAAAGAGAGCTTAAGTGGTTCGGGTGTATCGGACACCCAGAGTAATTGTCAACTAGTGTGAAGGGGGTCATGAGGTACCATTGATCACCCGAGAGACCGAGATAGGGGGAACGTAAGAGTGAGTGCGTGAGTAACGGACGCTGGTCGGAAGTTACTGTGTGTGTAAGTAACCTATCAGAGAGACGATAGACATTTCGTCAGTTGTGTTGACAATTACAGATAGACTGTGGACGTACAGTCGAGAGAAGTGACCGCTTGGTCGGAAGTAGTCATTTTTCAGTGTATGAATGGGACGCATGCATAACCGGGAGACGAGTTGAGAAAGGAGGGGTGCTGCTGCGAAGCGGAGAAAAGAGACGTCAGGTGGTGTCGCGCAGTGATTGGCTGACCGGAGAAAGACCGCGCTGTGATAGGCCAGCTAGCGAACACGTCATACAGGGTCGCGACGTGATTGGCCAACAGGAGAAAGACCGCGCTGTGATAGGCCAAGCTAGCAAAGCCGCGACAGGATTGGTGGAGTGTCATCAGGAAGTAAACAGAGTAGCGAGGCTGGATTTTGTGCGCATAATTATGAAGTGTTTTAAATGGTTGAAAGCGCTGTTTAAAAAAGAGAGGAGAGGATCGTATGAAGGGGAAGAAGCCCCGCCGGAGGGTACGCCAGCTCGTTATATGGCAGTAAATGTTGGGTTGCATACGATCCTTTGGATATCAGAGTGGAGTAAGATTACTGAAGGAAACGAGGAACTGACGTTCCCGAAGTACGGGACGTTCAGATTAGAGGTGTTACATCGATTGAAATCAGTCATGACCTCAAAGAGACCCTTGCCTAGACCAACCCAGTTTGAAGCCCTTGAAGCATGGCTTAGGGCAGCGCATGAAAGGAATATGAACAGACGACAAGAAAGGGTGAAACGCTCGGTAAGGGCAGTACAGGATGCCAGGTGGGATGCGGATGCTAAAAGATGGAGAGTGCATAATTTGGAAATAAATAAACTGTACCCAGTGTTAGAGGCGCCAGTAAATAAAAGCCCCCTAGAAGAAGATGATGAGAGCGAAACAGAGGACAGCCTGATAAACAGATTACTGACAGACAGGCCACCCCCGTATAATAGAGCAGGGGGAGAGGTCGAGAATACTGAAAGAGAAAAGGGGGGCAATGCAGGAGAGCATAGACCGCTTCCCAGTTCAGAGTGGGATCCTGAGCCAAAGAAAGAGTTGCTCCAGCCTAGTCAGGTGCAACAGGTGGTCGGTAGGTTTGTGGTACAAAGAGCGCCGGAAACGGAAAGCGCCACATCCTACCCATTACCAGATGCACTACAGGTACCTGTTACCATAGGTCCTATAATATCGATATATGACCAAGAGAGAGCAAAAGGGGAAGAACGGAAGCGGAAAGACAGAGAAAGAGCAGAGCAGGCAAGGAGGAACGATACCACTAATTCACCAAGTCAGATGCCGATACCCAGAGAGTGGAGCACCCCGATGCACACAGCAGGGGACCCAGGAGGAGATCCTGGGGGCCCTAGATGGCCAGTGGATCTGAGGGGATCTGGACGAAAATCCTTTCAAGAGTTAAATGAGTACATGAAGCAGTGGGATGAGGCAGTGAAGGCTCAAAAGTGCATCAACGCTGCGGAAGCAGAAAGAGAAAGTCAGGACAGCAGAGCACGAACTCACTGCGGGGCTGGGGAGAGTAGCCCGGAGTGGGACTGTAGAGGGAGTAGGGGAGTCACCCATTGGGCCCGGAGTGGAGGTAGAACAGACCTGGAGAACGGGGGCCCCGGGAGTGGAGGGGTGGCGTGCCCGATACTCAGTGAAGAGGAGAGGAGAGCGCAAGAGTACAGAAACAGCTTTAAGTGTCCACACTGTGTACCTGGCACCAGAGAAAAGAATGGGAGTTGTGAGAGGTCGCACCATAGTCCCTGTGATGACAGAAATGAGCGCAGCCCAGGGAATATGGGGAACCAGGAAGGATCGTATCGGATACTGAGCGATACGAGGCAAAGGGAGTGTAGCGACCAGAGGGAAAATAACAGAGAGATGTGCGGTGAGAGGAGAGAGGAAGAAGAGAGTGGGCAGAGAGAGAGTAGGGATAACAGGCCCGTGTTCCATCACCTTCCAAGATCGGATGGCCGAGCATGGGACCTGGAGAGATGGGAGCGAGGGAGACCACCCATTAACTCTCCCGAGCCCAAACGCAGAGCTCGAAGTTGGGATGGGAGGGAGACCAGTGAGCCTCCTTCAAAAGACATATTGCGAGCTGAGATAAAAGCCAAGAGACTTGATGTCTCCAGCTTAAGGTCAGATCTGGATGACATGGTAGATGGTACCCTGCCTTTGGAAAGAATGGAAATGTATGAACAGGATGAAATACTGTATATGGCAAAGGACATCACACGAAAGGCGAGAGCAGTCCATGAGAAGTTAGTCGAACTAGCAGGCAAATATATGGTGGACTTGTCAAGAACCAAAGCATTACAGGGTAACCACAGGCTACATTACTCAGATCGAGATCTAGATGAGAGGAGAACGATTGGGCTGAAAACACACATAAGGGAACTGATTACTGGAATAAGGACATGGAGGGCACTAGATAAATGGGAAGAGAGGTGGTCCAAGAAAGGGACCGGCAGAAGAAGCATGATTGGTATAACACCAGGACAGCAGGGAATAGAAGCTTACCCTTTGCGTGAAGTTGCCAATGGAAGCTATGTACATGTCCCTTGGAGTAGGGGAGATTTAGCTGCTTTTACCACATCTTTCCCCAAGTTACGAGAGAGCCCCGTGGAGTGGTACAAGCAAGTCGAGAGGTTTGTAAAGATCTCAAAAGTCCTATGGATAGATCTGAACACGCTGTTTGACATTGTAGTACCAGGAGATCTGTGGACAGCATGCAAGGTTAGCGCTGAGTGGCCCACAACGGAGCCAGAGAGAGATGCTAGGACTAATGGGCCGTCCGAGATCGTGATGGCAAAATTCGAGAGAGTGATGACTTGGCTGAAAGAAAAAGTGCCTATGCAAGACATAGATTGGGTCAGAATAGACAGAACGAGACAGGAACCCAAAGAGACAGTCCATGAATATTACGAGAGATTGCTGAAGGCGTTTAAACAGTATAGCGGCTTGGATGTAATGGATCCAAAGGACATAGGGCAATTCGTGTCCAAGTTCGTCCTGGGACTGAGACCGGATATTAGTTTAATGATTCAGCAACACTCGATTTGTTGGCAAAGTAGACCCCTAGATGAAATACTGAGATATGCTAGGTACTGCTGTGATGAGGTAGACTCCAAGGCTAAGAAACTAAAAGAGAAGCTGATGGTGGTACAATTGCAGGCAGCAGGAAAGGGGGGACCGCAACAACAGCAGCAAGGGACAGGTACAGGAGGTAAGAAGCAGTACAGTCAGAACAAGGGTAATGAGGAGAGTACTACCTTTAGACCCAGAGTAGACATAGCTACCTTGAAGAAAACGACTAGGTGCCACCAGTGCAACGAGTTGGGGCATTGGAAACGCGAGTGCCCTTACAATGTAGAGATCGGAGAGCAAGAGATAGAGGAGGAAGAGGTCCAGAGCGCACCTATGAGAGGGGCGACGCCATACCAAGGAAAGGTGCTCAAAGGGGGGGGGGCTCCTCCCCGAGCCCAGTTCCCGCAACCTCCTCGAGTAGGGAGTATGGGTAAGACCTATAGACAAATGCCCCTGTTTGTGGAAGGTGAAGAATGCTATTATGTGGACCCATTAACCGGACAGAGAGTGGAAAGAGAAGACTGCACCCTCGGGGCAGCCTTAGAGGTAGATCAGAGGGGACCCTATGTGGAAGCAGAAGTAGCAGGGTGCCCTACGACATTTCTGGTGGACACAGGAGCCACTAGATCCACGATCAGGTCAGCTGCAGTTCCAGACCTGCCCATGTCTGGAGAGACCATACAGGTGGTAGGGGTCGCAAACAGGAGAATAACCAGCCAATTGACAGAACCGGTACAGGTGAAAATAGGGAAGTACAGCGATGAGCACCAATTTGTGGTTTGCGATTCAAGCCCTGTGTGTCTGCTAGGAAGAGACCTGTTGTGCAAATTGAATTGTACTATATATTGTACACCCCAGGGAGTGGAGGTATTGACTAATGATGATGATGCAGATTTCAAAGTTGCAAACTCAAGAATATGTGTGGAGCTGTACCCTACTTTGACAGTAGACGAGCTTCCCTGGGATTTGAGAGAGACAGTGGCATCAGAGGTATGGGATTTCACTGGGGAAGAGATTGGATTGGTCAAAGGGGTGGACCCAGTGAAAATTGTAGTGAAACCGCATGCTGAGTTCCCAAGAACACCCCAGTATAAATTGACTCCAGAAACGATTGCAGGCATAAAACCCGTGATCGAGTCCATGATTAAACAGGGAATACTGAAAGAAATCGTGGGTAGTCCATGTAACTCCCCGATTATGGGTCTGCAGAAACCCAATGGGAAATTTCGGATAGTACAGGACCTGCGAAAGATTAATAACATAGTCGTTTCATGTTGTCCAGTGGTACCGAATCCATCAGTGATACTGTTTCAGATTCCATTCCAAGCTGAGTGGTTCACTGTGATAGATCTTTGTCAGGCTTTCTTTTCGATCCCTTTGGACGAAGATAGCCATTTTCTTTTCGCATTTAAGCTGGAAAATCGCGTCCTAACATGGTGTCGTATCCCTCAGGGGTATACAGAGAGTCCATCGATCTTTAACCAGCTTCTGAAGAAAAATCTTGAAAGTCTAGTGCTGCCCCAGAAGTCAGTTCTGGTCCAGTACATAGACGACCTCCTTGTGGCGTCAGAAACAGAAGAAGCTTGCAGGGAAGATTCCATTGCTTTGTTAAATCACCTAGCTGCCAATGGGCACAAGGTGTCCCCGGGAAAATTGCAGTACTGCCTGACAGAAGTACAGTACTTGGGACACAGAATTGAGAAAGGCAAACGAAAAGTGTCACCAGATAGGATAGAGGCGATCATGAAAATGAATGCGCCTCAGACCCAGAGAGAGGTCAGGATGTTCCTAGGGATGGTGGGTTATTGCCGACAGTGGATCGTGAACTTTTCACTGAAAGCAAAACCTTTGCAAAAACTGACGCACAAAGAGGTGAGTGATCCGGTACCATGGGACAAAGATTGTTTGATGGCATTCTTACAGCTGAGAGAGGACCTGTGTCGTGCTCCGGCATTGGGAATGCCTGATTACAATAAACAATTCTTTCTTTACTGTTGTGAGAGAGAAGGTTGTGCGTTGTCTGTGTTGGTCCAAATCCATGGGAATGCCCGTAGACCAGTTGCTTATTTCTCAGCTACTTTAGACCCAGTAGCCGCAGCGTTGCCCGGATGTCTCAAATCCGTTGCTGCAACGGGTGTCAGCATTGAGAGATGTGAAAATATCGTCATGGGGCACCCGTTAGAGGTGTGCGTGCCACATTCTGTTGAACTGTTGATGACCAGGACCAAAACACAGCATCTGACCAATAGCAGGCTCACGCGCTATGAGCAAGTTATTCTTGCTGCAGAGAACGTGACCCTCAAGAGATGCTCTGTTTTGAACCCTGCTACCTTAATGCCACTTCCAAATGATATTGATGATGATGATGAATATACAGACCATGACTGTCTCGATGTGACTGAACTATGCACCAAACCCAGACCCGACATCGTAGATGAGCCACTGACCGACCCAGACGAAGTTTTCTTTGTCGATGGCTCATGTGTAAGAGACGAAGTTGGGCAGTTGAGAGCAGCTTATGCTGTTTGTACAATTGAAGGAGTTGTGGAAGCAGGGTGCCTGGAAGGAGTACACTCCGCTCAGGTAGCCGAGATTATTGCCCTAACACGTGCTTGCTTAGCAGGCAATCAAATTCGAGTCACCATCTACACCGACAGCCAATACGGGTTTGGGGTAGTTCATGATTACGGGCAGTTATGGTCTCAAAGAGGGTTCATGACTTCTTCAGGCTCTCCCATTCGCAATGGAGAGTTTGTGCGCTTGTTGTTAGAAGCATTGCAATGTCCAGCAAGTATCGCAGTTGTAAAGTGCATCGCACATACCAAAAATGAGGACTTTGTTTCGAAAGGCAATAGATATGCTGATGAAGTTGCGCGGTATTGCGCAGAACAAGGTTACTCTTTCACAGAGGTGGATGTGGGTGGAATAAATGTAAGAACTGAATTAGCCATGATACTGGAAACTGTTGATACTTGGGATGAACTGTCAACCATGCAAGAAAATGCTCCTGATTCTGAGAAAGAAACATGGGAAAAGGCAGGATGTGTAATGGGTGAGACTCATTTTTGGGTCTCAGCAGACGGCAGAGCAGTGTTGCCCAATGAGATGGTGAGTCCAATGGCTAGACTCATACATGGTCCCGTACACTTAGGGAGAGATGCTATGCTGAGAGTGTTTAGACAGACTTGGTACAATCCTAAGTTTAGAATAGCAGCAGAAGCAGTGTGCCAGCGTTGTGTGACCTGCCAGCAGCTGAATGTAGGGAAAAGAACACCAGTTGCACTAAGTCACATAGGAAGGTCTGGAGGTCCATTCAACAGAATGCAGATAGATTTCATTGAAATGCCAAGATGCAACCGCCTCCGCTATGTTCTGGTGGTTGTTTGTGTGTTCTCCAGATGGGTTGAGGCATACCCTACACGTAGGTGCGACACCCTCACAGTGGCTAAGTTACTGCTTAGAGAACTTATCCCTCGGTTCGGGGTGCCGGCCTTTTTGGAATCAGATAGGGGAACACATTTTAACAGCGAGCTTGTGAAGATGATTTGTGTTGCACTGAATATAGACCAAAAGCTCCATTGCAGTTACCGACCAGAAGCCTCAGGAATTGTGGAACAAATTAATGGCACGATCAAGTCCAGAATAGCGAAAGTTTGCTCCTCAACGACCCTGAATTGGCCTGACGCCCTGCCATTGGTACTCATGAGCCTTCGTAGTACCCCAGACAGAAGAACAGGGTTGTCACCACATGAGGTGTTAATGGGGAGAGCAATGAGACTGCCATCTATTCCAGCTACTGCACTGTTAAATATCACAGATGATATGATCCTGGACTATTGTAAGGGGCTGTCTGACGCCATGCGTTCTGTGTCCCTTCAGGTGCAGGCTGCAGAGGTTCCAGCGTGCCAGGGCCCTTGCCATGACCTGTATCCTGGGGACTGGGTCCTGGTGAAGAAACATGTGAGAAGAAGCTGCTTGGATATTCGTTGGCGTGGGCCCTACCAGGTCATCCTGATCACAAGTACAGCTGTAAAGGTGGGAGGCCTGCCCAACTGGATACACGCGTCGCATACGAAAAGGGTTCCAGCACCTCTGGAAACAGCTCCTCTCTCGGATGGACGTCCAGCTGAGGACCAAGAAGCCATAGAGGGGGCTAGCCAAGCTGTAGAGGTGCCAGTGGAAGCAGGGAACGAGTCTGACCAAGCTGAGGACGGTCAGTACAACAGCGAAACAGAAGACGCTACAGAAGGAGAAGACAGCTG
This sequence comes from Lissotriton helveticus, assembly GCF_964261635.1. Classification (NCBI taxonomy): domain Eukaryota; kingdom Metazoa; phylum Chordata; class Amphibia; order Caudata; family Salamandridae; genus Lissotriton; species Lissotriton helveticus. Next base: position 1,138,075,918 of record NC_136072.1, on the reverse strand, counting down.
GGAGTACGAGTCTGACCCTGACAGGTCTGAAAGAGAGCGAGAACAGACCAGAAGGAGAAGGAGTAGAAGGGCACGTGGAGAAGCAAATTGGCCGCAAAGAAGAAGTTCTAGCCTGAGGTCAACTCCAGAAGCAACCCTTCCTCCGATATCAGAAGACTCAGACCCAGAAGAAGGTGCTCAGGGCGCTGAGGCACCGGACCGAAGAAGGTCAAGAAGAGTGCGTGTGCCTAACAGAAGATACTCCACACCTGAGTGGACATATCTGGCGACAAATGTCTGTGAAACCGGAGACAGGGAGGATCCGAGCGGTGGTGGTGTCCAGTTCTGAGCCCATTATCACCGTGGAAATACAACTGTTGGTACCCGGTGTCGAACAAGAAGGGTCACTAACATTCGTGCTCCCCAGACCTCCCCGCCTCAGCAAGTTAAAACACATGTTTCTTACAGAATTGAAATTCCCCGACTTTGGTACCACGATAACAGCACATGAAGAGCATACTCTTCGCATGGAAATATTGAACTATGCTATTGAAGCTGCAACCACAAATCTAATAGTCGATTGTTAAAGGACTTTGTAAATAAAGCAAGCAGAAGAAAAGAAGATTACCTAGCGCCCAGGAAGCAGAGAATTTTAGGGAACCCCTTGAGTGGATGGAGAAGGGCTAGGGTTGTCTTTTTGAACTGTGAAAGGACTTTTTGCGAAAAAGGCTGTCAGCCTCCAGCTGTGTGGATTCTAAAGACAAAAAAGGATTGAAAGAGACTGTAAAGGAACGAGAGGAAAAGAACTTTTTTTGCAAAGAGAAAGGGAAAAGCTAGATTGTCTGACGAAATGGAGGCCGGCACCCCGAACCGCAGAGCTAAATGTATAATAGGTACACTAATAGTAGGAGTGATAATATTAATAGCTTTAGTGGTAACAATTTCTTATGTAAAGGGACATGAGGAAGAGGTAAAGGTAACTGATGCGAATTCTGTAGTAACACTTACACCCACTGTTGCAGGTGAGAAAAGGGAAAACACTCAAGAGAAAGCGTTATTGGCTGCAGAAGCCCGCAGGTTACATGTAGACGAGTCCCAAGGAGACTTTAGGTCAAATGCTTATGCTAAACTTTTGTATGAATACGTGGATGCCATGGAGGTTAAGGATTGCTACGTCTGCATGCAGTTGCCTGCGTCTGTAGATGAAGGAATTCGATATCATCACCTCCCTCTGACATATGGCATTACATGTAGCTTATTGCTTAGTATATTTTATGAGAGAGATAGTTTTGAATATTATTTCTCCAATTATGATTCTGTGTTGCCAGAAGTCCCGAATTATAAGCAGATGAATAAATGGGATTACTGGAAGAGTGAAGACAGATTGGCCAAGTTCTTCATTCCTTGGATTACCTTAGATACTTCACATGCCCGTAGAAATAATCTGACATGCAAGGTGTCAGAAGTCGAGAAAAAGTTCATAGGGCAGGTGGATGATCGTTACAGGAGACAAAAGATTTTGAAAAAATCAGGACAAGGGAAATTAGATTGGACCGAGGAAGAGAAGTCACACAAGAGAAAGGGTAGTAGTGGTCCAATAGCTTTAGATAAAGCGCAGAAAGGAAAGTTATGTCTTCACCGAGCCAAAACGTATTATGAAAATGTATACGTGGGTGAAGTTGACTGTGAACATGCTTTTAATTTAGAGTACTACACTAAGGATTTCCTGAAGGGAATGCAAGTGATTCCAAATGTGTATTTTGTATGTGGAAGAAATGCGTACGTGAGACTACCCGACAACTGGTATGGATCATGTTACTTGGCAATTGTCTTCCCCAAAATATATCATGCACAAGGCTTATTGATCAATGAGGGCCAGATATCATCGAGGGGAAGGAGAGATTTAGGAGATGCAGAAATGGTTGGAGATGTCTTTGGAGCTATGTTCCCTCTTTTGGGAATAATCCTTAATGATGTTAAAATTAGACGACTGGCAACAGTTGTCGACAGGTTGTCTGCCAGCACTGCTCAGTCCTTAATGCTGGTAGAAGGAGAGATGCAATCGATAAGGGCTATGGTTCTTCAAAATCGGCTTGCATTGGATGTCTTATTAGCAAAAGAGGGCGGAGTCTGTAAGGCTTTGAAGGTTCAGGAATGTTGCACTTACATTCCAGACCTTTCAAAACCCCTTGAGAAAGTTATTAAGAACATAACTAATATACACAAAGAGATCGAAGACTTGAGTAGAGAAAATGTCTGGGAAAAGGTGGGCCATGGAATGAGTACAGTGGGAGGGTGGTTTTCCACCTTAGGCAAAAGCTTTATTTGGTATATCCTAAAGCCTATCCTCATAATATTGATCTGTGGGATAGTATTGTGGGGATTGGTGAGGGTATTCAAATGGTACAGAGCAAGAAGGTCAGAAAGGGCCCAAAGAGAACAGTTGCAGAGATTGGCTGCCATACAAGATAATCAGTACAGGAGCCTGAGAGCTCTGGAAGCGCAGAGAATGCCAGCAATAACTGCAGTTTAAATGTTAGTGATGACCCCGAGAGGTCATCAAAGGGGGGAACTGAGAGAGCGCAAACTGATATAAATATATGAGTACATCACACTTACCTATAGAGAGCATAATTCATGAAGAGAAATGCCATGAGTGCTAATAGTATATGAAATTATATTCTAAATGTATAGCTAATATAGAGATTTAAGTAGAAGTGGAATTAATACAGAAATGTGTGACATTATATGATTTTATTAGACGTGATTATTTTGAATCTATGTCGTGTAGCTGTTAACATATAAAATGGTCTGTGGTAAAACGCAGAACGTGGTAGGCCTCAGGGCCAGAGCTGGAGCTAAAAGGGAAGGTGTTTCTTTTCACGACACAGATTGTTTAACGTTTTTGGTCATTGCATTAATGGGCCATGATTTAGAGTAATGTTTTCCAAATAATAGAATAAGAGTTTTAGCATGCTTTAATTAAATGAAGAAATAGAATGCTATAATCATAATGTGAAATATTGTAGGCCTGAAATGTTTTAGCATTGATTTACACGTACATGTCTGGGCTGAGAAATGTTGCAAGCTTTTTAGAAGTCTATGAGAGTTGGGTTCTTGGCGGCAGATATCTGTCTGCAACAGGAAAGGGGGGATCCAATTATAAGTGAATGAATAGAGGCCTGTTCAGTAGACGGCCCAGACATGGAGGAGGGTTCTGGAATGTTTAAGGGGTATCAGCGGGCCGGAGAAGAGACTGAGAAGCAAGGTCAACTCTAACGTCTGAGGCCCAATACAAAGCATCATGGAAAAAGCCTGAAGTTGCACCACGTGAGAGGCGTTTCGCAAGGGGCGTCTCAAATGTTGTTGACTGTTTTGTATTAGGGACAGCACCCCTGGGTGGAGTTAGAGCAGAGACCTGAGGACCCTTTAGAGAGAGGATGGGTAGGCAGTGAGGGGTCAGGACTGGAGAACTTTAGGTTTTCACCAAGAGACTTAGAGTGGGTGACTTCCCTTGGGGGTCATTCATTGCTGACACCTTTGTTAGGTTGGGATTTGGTTAAGTAGGGATACCATCTAGAACAGGGTAGGGACGCCTAACCTGTGTTTGTTTTCCTCCAACCTAAATGAAGGAGAGATATGCGTCTATGCTGATAGCTTTGCTATTTTTAGAACTTGTGTTAGTGATTTCTGTTGCTCGTCTGAGGGCTTTTCGAGAGCACATGTATGTAATTGGACCTGTGTATCTCGTGAATCTCATTCTGAGATGCTTGTATTTGCAGCTCATTATATCTTTACAATAAACTTTTGAAACCTAGAAGTTGTCCGTGATCTTTAAGAGTAGAGTCCTTTATTGGGTGAACTAACTTGCAGATAGGTGTACTGTTTCCTTCCAAGACAGGCAATAAAGGTTCAGTCGACCAGATCGAGGTTTGGATCAATAGATATAAGGTATCGATCAAAATCTCGCCCTTTCACACTTAATTTCTATTTACAAATTAAAGCACTGGTATAAGCCCGCCAGTTAGTATTGTGATGAGTGCCCTTAAGGGCTGTCTGTCTGTAAAACCTATAGCTTTATTTACAAATGTTTTTGCAAACTGTATTGTAAGTCCAATTTGGCTCACTGTTTCAAAACTTTCTTGAAAATGCAGAAAGCGCAGAGGTAAATTGGGCTTTCTTTGTTAGGCTCAGCTACTTCAGATCAGGTCACCAATTTAAGCCTCACCAGTTTCAAAGTTCACTGGCCGCCACTGTTGAGGTGTGATGGAAACTTGAACCTGTTCAATGCCACACTAGAGGAAGGTTTAAACGTAAGTTCCATTAGCAGCAAGGCCTCTGCACACATATTCCTATGGAGGAACTTGTGGCAAAGCTTTAAGTGTCAATTGGCCCTTCGAGACTAGGCAGCGGAGTAACATTTTCTTTTTTCTCTCTGCTCCCATCCTATTGACATCAATTGCTTTCATATATGTGGGGAACTCCTCTTTCCATCTTGCCCATGGTATGGGAGGATCCCCCTTGTGTGGTAAGAATTTTGTAGGAGGTTCAAATTTCATTGATACGAAAGAAATGTGGATGACACCTAGATAGATACCCCTAAACATCATATACAATATTTAAGAGCATGCATGGATAATAGCGATCAAATAAATTGTAAAGTATTAAACAGTAAAATTATACTTCAAAACAATACGGTGAACATACTTACAACCCCTTGGCCTGCCATGTGCATTGGCGTGACGTACTCTGAAGATCACAATCCCGATACCGTGCACAACGATGTGGCAGATTAATAAATAATTGTCACCAGTTGTGTGCCTTGGCACAGAAGTAAAAAATGTCAAGATCAAACAATGGCAATCAGCCGTGCACATTGGCGCTGGAGAAACAAAATATTGATTCACAATGGAGCTGCAGACGGTATTCTGCATTGTCAGTATGTCCGTTTGTCAGAAGTACTACGTGCCTCATCCCAAAATGGTACCAGTGATGGTATCCTGCATCGTCTGCATGCCTGCATTTTTACATCAGCACGTCATCCACGCTCTCTGACTGCTCAAGCTGCACCTCAGCCATTGATAAGCAACGTTCTCCAGTCACCACAAGCACCGCTCGCCTCAAAGCATTACGCAGATGAAGAATGTTGGTAGACTGGTCACTTGGCAGAGGATTTGCAGCCTGCTCACACGTAAGGTATGAAAAATGTGACCAGCAATTTGTGGTAATGATCCAAGGTATTTTCAAAGTTTGAGGCACAATAAACAATTTAGATGAAAGCTGTTCCACAGCCATTCCACGTCCAATCCATCGTAATTCCAAATCCAAGACAAATAGAGTAATTCACAAATATTAAATCATGGGTTCAAATACCAACTCTACACAGTTCTGGAGCCAGAACCTAACAGAGGGTAACTGGCAGTAGACATATACTGAAAGTTACCTCCCGAAAACTTTCGTAGAGAAGTATATTAATACAATGATTTTAAAAGTTAAAACATTTTAAAAGTTAAAACATAACTGTAGATATATTATTATTACAATATTTTAATATATTTCTTTTTAAAGAAAATAAATATAATAATTACAATTTTTAAATAAATAATGATTATTTAATTATAATTTGGTTTTAAATTAATAGGAGCATGATGTTAGGGATTTAGGGGAAAAGAGTGGGAAGTTTTTAGATTTCTGTGATATTTTTTTTTAACTTATTTAATACATTGATAACTAAATATTAAAGGTAATACCTAATATTTCATTAGAAAAAAAGCTAAAGTGTGTGATGTTAGGGGATGTACACTTACAGCCTCATTACGATGTTGGCCAGAAAGCAATCCGATTGACTCCTTGTCAGAATCAGTTCCGACCGACTCTGGTTCGAGGAGTATGGCCGACCATTTTTGATGTTTCCAAACACCATTCAGTCGTACTCCCATTGTCTTCAATGGAAGCCTGTGTTCCCACCGACAACAATGGCTCCAATTGAAAAAAGAGGTGGTTGCGGAAAACCTTGCACCCTGTTGCAGGCACCCCATGGTGCCCACCACACTGTGTATGGTTTTACAGGGGAGGTCCCTTGGTTACCCATATGGTCCCCAACCGGAGGCCTCAGGATAAAGGGGGGCCAGCTAGAGGCTCCCAAAGTCAGTTTCCAAAAGCCTTTTCGTGTCTGACAGGCCGAGTCAGAAAGGCTGTCAGAATCCTACATCACAACATGTCGGTCGGAAACACAGTCCATAGAGCTGTATGATTCTGCTCCGACCGACTAGGAGTTGATGAATGCCGGTCGGAACTAATATGGAATGACCAAACGGTTACCTTTCATCGTGATCGGTCAGTCGGATATCTTTCTGAGTCGGTCGGATACATGGGTTCTGACATGAGTTAGGAAAATCCGAATGCCTTTCAGTGCCTTTCAGACTGACATCATAATGAGGCCCATGTTCAGATACAATTATCTTTTTAATGATTTAATACTTAAATATTAAAATTAATACTCAACCAATTTAGAACAAAAATGTACAAGCAGGATGTTAGTGGCTGGTAGATGTAATAATTTTTGTGTTGAACAAAAAAATTATTTTATACCTGAGAATTATAATTAATACTCAGTTAAAAAAATAGAAGCAGGATAAAAATAATTTAATAAATGTAATACTCTAAAGTCATACAATAAAATGTTTTGTTGATGAATCAAATCCTTAAAAAAAATATGAGCGGGAGGTTAAGTTTATTGGGGATATAAGGTGAGAAATATATTACTAGAGGTAATATTTTTAATTGGAAATACATCTAAATAATAATACAGATCATTAATTACAATTTCGAAATAACATTTACTATTTTAAATGTAGTCATTAAATATGTTAAAAATAAAAAACGAATCACAAACACACACTTTTTTAAGGGATATTCATTTTAGACTAGGGTTTGTTCTGTGGATTTCTAAGCATGACTTTTGCCAAATGATTGGTTTATTTATATGTAAGAAGGTGTAGAATATGTAACCCTACTGAAATGTCCTGCCTATTTTAATTTTTTTTACTTTTTAAGGGTGCATTCTTAAAAAAAAAATGTATACAAAAGATTGTATTTTTTTCTAGTTTTATGGTTCATCATTATAGATTTCTCGTGGATATTTCTATTTCTAAATGGTTGTGAGATGGGTAGTTTGTGATCTACTCCCACCTATTTACATTTTTCATTTCAAGAAATGTTTATGGGTCTGATTACGACTTTGGTGATGCTGCGCCGGTACAGTACCACCAAAGCCGTGCATGGTCTGCCTTCCAGATTACTAGTACAACTCATGTCTGGCTGGCCTTTGTTTTGCCATTCCCATGGTGGTTCCCTGAAAATGGGCACCACAATGGGACCTCAAAAGAAGTTCCTCAATGGCATGTACCATGAAGTCCATGCAGTGCTGGAACTTGGGGTGCATGCAAACAGGAGGGAACATGTTGGTAATTGACTGGTAATCGGCCCCTCAGTATTTTCTGGTTCAGCCATTTCACTCCTTGTCCTTTAAATTATATGCAGATTGCTTTTTGAGTGTTGGCGAGAGGCTTTTAAACTATTTCCAACACTCAAAAATAATAGACTTCGAAGGAAGGACTACAATCATTTATTTTCCTTAATAATATGTATAGTAAAGAGAAGAAATCAGAAGTTAATGATTGTCATTTTATAGCAATTACAGGAATAGTTTAGAAAATGTATCTTTCTAAGAAAATGAAGGATGATGCTAAGACAGGAGAGTAAATGGGCCTGTATTGTTAGTTTTGTTAATTATGTTAAGTGGTTAATAATGTAAAATGTAGCCAGTGTTTCCTAAATAAACATAGCAAATTGCAGCATTTTAAAAAGGAGTTGTTCATTCATTTGTTTTGATTTTGTGACTCTGGGCTGCAGATTATTTGCAAGTGGTTGTGCTTGTCTAATTTCCTTGAATTTTGCCCCTTTTTAAAAAATTTCCAAGAAACGTGTGAAGATAGTGTGGCATTTGCCAATAAAATAAGAGAAAGAGTTGTGCCATCCGTCTGTGGCAGTGTTAGTTTTGCACCCCACTTCAAACAATTCTGTATTGTGTAAGATGTCTGCAATCTGGCCATGTTTGTTTAAAATAATTTAGTGAAAGTGCCAATTTTTCTTCATTTTAGGCATAGTACAGTAATTGAATAATTGCTGTGTAGAAGCCATCTACATGTTGAAGAGGTGCAAAGGCTAATGTTGTAAACTTTTTAAATTCAAATTGGAGTTTACTATCAGGCATATCATCTCCAGCTAAGGATTTTTATTTGTATTTTACACTGAATAGGCTGTAAAAAATAAGAACAAACACATTTGATTGTGTATTCCAAGATATACTATGTTTAATGTTGACATGAGGGGTGGGCGAAAAATTCCGCTCTGCCTGTGGGGTTCACAGAGTTTTGCCCACTGCGCGCAGTCAGTGCTGCGGTGGTCTCATGGTAGTGACTGTGTCAGGCTCATAGGAGAGCCTTAACAGCAGACGGCCGCCGTGTCAATGCCTACTGCATGTTCCTGCATGGGTCCCGGCAGACGCGGAAGTCCTGTGGCGATCTGACAGCCACAGTCAAAATACTGTGAGTAGACCCACAGTGGTGGCATCGGTCAGACCACCACCACGAGTACGGCAGTTCTAGGACCGCCATCCATGTAATAAGGCCCTAAGACTATGCCTGGACCAGTGGGACAGATCAAAGTAAAATGCAAAAACTGGCCATCACCAGTTTCAGAACTGACCCATTTCAGTACATGAACTGTGTCGGCAAACATGGTTTAATCACAGAGCAGAAAAAGCTAGCCAGGTTGAGAATCCAGTGGTCCTGCACCATAGTGATCTAGAAACTTTTGTGTGCCAGAGTTGTGGTAGCTGACTTCCAACTTACATTTTCCAGGATCAGGACCAGGAACCTGGAAAGTTCTGCAACCTGCAAAGAGAATATTTGCCTCTTACTTGTCCTGAATATTTAAGCTGCCTGACTACGGAAAAGGGGTGCATGAGATGCCTTTGCATGAATAAGAAGCTATAGGTAAAAGGAGAAATGCTAGAAGATGTGGAACAGAAGCCGCTGCAATCAGGGGCATGATCTGCACTGTCAATATGAAGGGTGAGACCTGGGGAATGCATGGCCCCTCCAGCGGGCCATCAAGGTGAAGCACCTGTAATGGTCTGGTGCACATGACGATCAAATCCCTGCTGCCTCTTCCCTCATCGAGATGACCCTCTTGTGATTGTCTTGCACCCAAAGCACCAAGGCCTTCGGTTGACAGCCTCATTCGAAGAAGCAGAAAGCACCTAGAAGAGGTGGGCATGTCTATAAAATTGTATTCTACATCAACGGATCACCTTGGCCAGAGGTGAATCATTACCATTTACAAAGGTGGACACTTCACATCTCTGGGTGTTTTTTTTGTGTTTTTTTTTGCATTGAGTCTAGTGGAGAGCAGCCTGTGCTCACATAGTCCCTCCTTGTGAGAGAATGTATGGGTTTTGTTTCACAGATGACCTGTAATGGTTTTCCCCAGATAATAACATATGCATTTGTAAAGTACACATTCACCCAGAAGGGTATCTTAGTGCTGAATAACAGATGTTTATTGTTATCCAACGGTACTCATTTTATTGACCTCAGATGGATGAAAGGCTGAGTGGACCTTTCAGGATTTGAGCCTGTGATCATGAGGTCAAACACAGGCTCCTTCAGTGGATGCATTAGTCCACTGAGCCACCAGATCCACAACTTGAAAGACATTTATGTTATGCTGGTATAATGAAGCATAATTTTGTAAATATTTCCATTAATAATGTGACCCGCAAGTCCCAATATTTCTGTATTATGCCATGTCGTGTAACTATGTGCTGTTTGCAGTAAAAATGTACTGCAAATTCCCTGTTAGTAGCACAAAATGATCATGAACGCACAGGGACAACATGCACTAAACAGAAGCAGCTGTTGTTCTTGGTGCTTTTGTGTTTTCTACACTTCCTTAAGTGTGAAATGAATCCTTGCTTTTATAATGGACCAGAGGGTGCATTTCGTGCTAAAACATAGCCCCAAGTGTCAGTTTTGCATTTGTGTAATTACACAGTATTTCGGAAATATCACTTACGTGTGCAAAAGTAAATTACACAAATTTCACACACCCCAGGTTATATAAAAATTTGGAACACAACGCCTCCTTGGAATGTACGTCCTTTATTAAAATTGACCTAATATATCACACAAACATTTGGAAAACACTTCTAATTCTCTCGACAGAGCATTGTGCTTATTAGGATCTTAATTGTGAATACTGTGAAATTGTTCCTTTTAGGCTCTGTTTGCTAAAGCTAGGGGTATTCAACAACTTCTACCCAAATATTGTACGAGTGAGTTAATTTACCCACCAAATCATGCACACACATCTCCTATGATCATAGCGCAAATCTCCAATGTGCAAGTAGCAATTCAAGAATGTTTGGTACTTTGCAAAGACAACAAAATAAAATAAAAAAACACATACAATAAGCCAACACAAAAAAAATGCTAAATTTATGAATCAGCCTAATCAAAACATATGTCTTTTCACCTTCAAGAGCATATAGACGCAAGCTACACTGCATCATGTTCTCTCATAATAACCACTATGCTCTATTCCACACTAAAAGCTAATAAAAAACAAACTGCGATCATTTTTTTTATCCCTGAACCAGCAGTAAAAAAGACACCTTCAGCACTTACATTGCTGGCAGTTTAAGGCCATGGTTTAATCAAAGAAAGAAATTCCAAAACCTGCCAATTGTACACAGTGAAATAACATCAATTCATATGTATTTTAATTTTTTTTATATATTCAAGTATGCATGAAACATTTATTTATGAGAACCAATTCACCAGTGCCTTTCATTTTCTGTAAATTGTAGAGCACATTTTTGTTATGCTCCATTGACTCAGATCTTAACATGACCTTGTACTGTGCTTGTAAAACACAAAGACACTTCATTGGAGGAAAACTGAAACCATTTGATACTTAATTGGTATCTGTTGAAGTGTGTGTGCAGAAAGAACAGCATTTATGTAAAGAATGAACAGCCTGTCAAGAGTCTTGAGTTCTCTTCTGCCTGCTATAGAGTTAATGAACTCTTAGCAGACAACACACTCAGATAAATATTTATATGGAAGTGATGTATATGATTTAAAATGTGCTCTTTAAAGTAAAATAGTGACAGTTAGGACATTTCTTTTTGATTAGCACAAATCCACAAATTATCAACTAACTACCACAATGATGAAAACGTTTAATATAAGGCTTTGCTAAAAACTTCAGTTGACAAACAATAAAACCAGAAACATCTCATTTCTTATTTTGATAGTTATCTTTCTGGGAGGATTTTTCTTACATTTTCTTGGCCCAGGAGCTATAGTGAAGACCTTCTGTTTACAACACACATGCAGTTGGAATCATTAGCACAGCCAGGACAAGATTCACAGGAACAGCATCAAAGGGGGTTCCCGGCAGACTCCAGACACTGGCCAAAGACTTTCCCTGAGCCTTATTCTCACTCCAAGTTATAGGGCCTAATTACGAGTTTGGTGGTCCGTGGACCGTGGCACCCGCAGTCATTGTCCGACCTCCGTGAGCTCGATGGTCCAACCGCTGTTTTACAAGCTGTGCGGATAGGCTTTGCGAAGACCGCAGCTGAACAGCTGAGACCGCCAGCAGACCGACGACTGCCGTGTTTGCGGTATGGGAAAGGCAGCTGCAGTACAGGGGAGTTTCAGCCCCGTCCGTATTTAGAGTTGCCTATTCAACGAGTTGACTGCATCGGTCCGACCTCCAGCTTCAAGTCTGCGGAAACAAAGGATTTGGGGTGCATACTCACCCCTTCCTTGTTCATCCAGGCAGAGTTTGACATGGATCCCTATCTTCAGGTCCTCCCTGTACAGCAGCATCTTCACCCATAGGATTATGACCCTGTTTGTGGCAATCTACAGGTGAGTCAGTTTAGTACCATATACCCACTGACTGGACTGGCCACATATGGGCCGGACTCTGGCAATGGGTAGGTGGTAATTTTCCACATGTATCACTTATATGTGTGCATCCAACACATATGCAGGCATTGACACATATGGAAAAATAATCACCACTGTTGCAAAATCTCTGCAGCTACAGCGCAACCAGCACGGTAAACTCATAATTCGGCAGTCTATGGACCGCTGGCACTGCAGTCTTCGGGCGGTCAGACCGCCAAACTCGTAATCAGGCCCATAGTCTGCTCTTCCACAGATGGGAAATGGGCTATGTTGGGATACAATGACGTAACAATTTTTCTGGTCAATGGGGGCAGAATAGGTTTAGAAATTAAGTAAAATTATATATAAAAATTATAGAGACTATTCACTTCTTGTGCGGATTTCTCTGAAGGAACCACTTGGAACATATGATTGAGGAAAAAAAATAATAATTTAGAGTTCAGTGGGGGGTTTTCTCTGTCACAAACGTGGTGGATATCCCATCTGCGGTATTATAAGTGCCATTGGATATAATGCACTTGTAACATAATGGATGGGAAATCTGTCCCTTTTGTGATGAGTAGGATGTTTCAATCTGCTTTTGCATCAGAGGCCGAATGTGAATGCAGAAAGATCATTCATGTCTCTATTAGAAAATGTCCTAGACAGCTTTCACTGGGTCTAACTTACTGTGTAACTTAGCAGAGTCCTGCTTGTTTCAGCAAGATTTGTAAATGGGTGTTTTCCATTAGCAAACTGCCAGCTGTAGCTCACTTACACTTGACATCATCTGATGCTTCAAAGCAATTTATTTGAATAATGTATACTAATTCAAAAACATCCAGTATATCACCTACATAAATGTAAGAAAGCATTTCTATATGTGTATAATATATGGATCATTGCTATTACAAGTGATTGCAAATCCCTGCGTGAACATGACATAGGGCTATTTTGATCTTTAGTTGCCAGGCCTGTAAAAAAAATACAACGTCTGACATTGACCTGGATTTGTGCTGGACACCAACTTTACTGATGAAACATGGCAAGCATCTCAAAGTCATGAGTTCCTGTCCAGCAGCAACACGCAGCTGCTTGTCAGTGTGAGGTCAGAGACACCAGCAATGTTGGTCTGGGTCATTTCAGCGTGGCTGGTCCAGGAGGGTTGTACAGGACCACACACCACCGGGAGTTGTGCTGCTTCTGCTCTCAGCTGGTAAATGTTAGGGGTGGGCGGAAGTCGCGTAATGGACTATCGCGGAGGGGCACGGAGATTGAACCAATCTCTGTGCCTCTCCGCATATTTCTGTTATGCGACGCACGCCCGTCCACCGCCTGCCACCCACCCTGCCAGGACTGTGCATGCGCAGGCTCCCACGCATGCGCAGATTCCAGATGAAGCCGCGATGGGGAAGGATGCGGCCGCAATAAGGTAAGTTTTATTTAAGTTTCATTTTAGGGTTTTAAATATAATTTAATAAGGCGGGCGGGAGGCGGGCGGCAGGCGGGCGGCCAACTTCCGTTCCGCCCGCGAATGTGCGGAGATTTGCCTCAAATCTCCGCCTTCTTTGCACAAGGGTAGAAGGGCAAATCTCCGCACATTCCATGGGCAGAAAGAAGATGTTCGCCCACCCCTAGTAAAGGTGGGCCCACCATTACAGGACCAAACCAAACACACAGTCTGTAAGCTTGCAGTGTGGAGAGGAATGAAAACATAGAGAACTGCAAACATGGAAACCGGTGTTATGTGCTGCCTAGCATAACTTAGAAGTGACTTTGGAAAGGGATAATTCTGGAGGGGCACATTGAGAAACCGATCATGCAAAGTTTATTTCACAATAGGCCCTCATTGGCACTCACTGTATTTGTATTGTGATCCAATATTTTAACAGATAAAGTAATTGATTATCCAACAGCTAGTTCTTCCTCTACATAGTCATTGACATCCATTTACCTATGTACTAGTATTCAGCCCTCTATTATATACAGTATTGTGTTGCGGACTAGAAGTAGTTCGACCATTTACTGATCATAAAAGCACATAAGAAAAATGTCCAAATTTATAATCAGTTCTAAAAGAAAGTGACAGGTACAGTCATTTGCCCAAAAAAATGTTTTTCTAAAATCACAATAACAATGCTTAGATCGCGTAAGATTTCCTAATTTTCATAGCAGCTACCATAAAACTAAGATTTGCATGGCAGATTTCTGAGGTGGCCCAGATCTCTGTACTGGAGTGGATATTTGGCATTGTGCAGCATTCTGTCCATCAATTGTTCTTTTTGCTTTTGTCAGCCTGAGAGGGACGGGTATGCCCAGAAGTGGGTCCTGTGCTCTTGTGGCCACTAGAGTCAAGCTAACCTGGCTGATGAGGAGTAATGCCCCAAACCCGGTCCCAGGAGGCTTGTTTCCAGTCCAGGGAGGACCTGGCCTGGCAGTTGTGGTTAATTTTGACAGGTCCAATTGCACTTTTTAAACTCAAGCAGTAAAATGGTAGGCCTGAAGCTATGTTTTACACTGTCAATGTAGTGGATAGCACAAAAGGTGCTGCAGTCCACAATTGGCATTTATCTTCCAGCCCCTTGGAACATATTGTACCATATACTACTGTTTTATAGGTAAGCTAAATATACCAGTTAGGAGTATGCTATCTCCACCTTGTTTGAAGGTGTAGCACAGGCACTTTACTACTGATTGGCAGGGTTTAAGTGCACAGAGTTCTAAAACCAGCAAACACTTAGGGTCCAGGAAGAGGCAAACAATGTGGGATGACCACATGGAAAAGGTGTATTTCCTACAGTAATCGCTCATGTAACTTGTAACTGACCCGCACTCCATTGCAATCAGCCTCAAATTGAGCCTACATCCTGGTCTACCACATCCATTGACTGTCATTAGTACTTGTGCTTAATCTTGGTGTAATTTAATTTATTACATTTTACTCAATATTTATAAATCAGTTTGTGATTTATTTTGTTTTCTATTTTTGAATTTATCATTCTTTTTGTAGTGCATAAGTACTTACACATTGCCATAAGTTAAACTTGTCTGCTGTTTGCCATCGTGAGTCTTCGTGAGGTACTGTATTCTCCCTAACAATACCCGCACATTCATGTGAATGGTATTGTGGGATTGCCATGATTACGGTGGGTTTTACTTTTTGACGGTCAGTCCTACTTTTAGTACATCAGTACTTGCTTTTGTGGCTTCTTCTCTTAGTCAGCTGTACCATGAGTCCAGTCTCTGCCTCATGCCTCCTCTGTCATCAGCAAGGCAGCACCCGGAGACTAGACCCAGAATTTTGTGCCTTACTATAAACAAGAAATATGCCTCAGTTGTTCCTGGTGTGTGGTCTGATGCCCTTCCCTCCATCTGCTGCTCCCAGAATTTCTTCCCTCAAGGACATGATTTGTCATCTGATTGGCAGGAGAACATATTTTGTTTTGCAACACCCAAGTGCTGAACGGTTATACTAGCATGCCCTGGAAACTTTGTGGCAGGAACTACCATCTGTGCAGGAAGACCACCAAATGACACATCACAGAAGTCAAATTGTCCCTCTTTGGGCATATTACTGAGAGCCAGCAAGAAGCGGGTAATCCCAGTCCATACGCTGGGGCATTTAGGCAGCCTTCTGCGCGGCCAGACTGGTTTACAAGGCAATCTGGCAGTGCCATAAAGGATGGTGTAACAGGACGGTGTGTGTGTCAGTTTTGTGGCCCTGCTTTATGGTCTGGTGGGCTGTTTTTTACTGTTGATTTCCCTGATATTACTACAATCATTGCCTACTGTTAGCACAAATGCATCAGTCTCCCATACCTTGAAAAATCACCTTTACAACATGTATTTACAAGTTCAAAACTGCCCCTATTTGCAAAATGTGGGTCACTTACTTAGTTATCTGATGCTCTAAAAGTGGCCAGTTTTATTTTGGTGCCCGGGGCCTATTTGCTGCCCCTGTTTGACTCTGGTCTTCTGCTAGCACTTTTACTACTGTACTGTCCCCAGCCGAGGAAAAAAACCACAAGCAGGGCCACTCGTGCAGAATCTGAAAAAAACAACGCCAAGGATGATCAGAGTGGGTTCATGTAAATATAGCCTGGTGCAGCCTATTAACAGCATTCACAAGTGATGTTTGTACTGCTAAACAATAAAGATTTTCATGCATATGCTCGAACCAGAGATCTTTTTTTTCTACTTATTTCAGAGAAGGACATAACAGGCCATATTTCCATGTTAAAGGTTTTAAAATATACATTTCACAACGAAGCGTTCCAAAGGGTGAGCATTACAAATAGAGTAAAAGTTAAGGTCTTGTATTCAGATGAGAACTTGTTTATTGTTGAACTGGAAGGTTCACAATCACCTATAAAAGATCAATGAAAACTTGGGACACCTCAACCAAGCCTGGTAATTCAAATGCAACCTGAAAGTGGAACAACAGGTTCCACCAATCAGAGGATGGATGGAATTCTCAACAAAGCAGGTGCAACACACAGCTTTTCTCTAGGAAGGGAGGGAGTGCTAATCAAAATCTCAATTTAAGATCCTTTTTGGTGGGAAGTTAGGCAAAAGGCGCTGGCGTAGTGGGCTTGGAATTACTGTAGTACCTATATTATATATAGGAAGAGGTGTGGCGCCGCGGCCACGGCGACTGACACTGGAATCTGGGGATCATGGTTCGATCCCCGCGCTGGTGGCAGGTTAGCCACACCAAGTGATTCTGGGCAATAGCTTGCTTAATCTTTCCGACGGCCCCCAGCGCCTAAAGACACTTACGGGTGATTGTTTGCGCTTTACAAATGTGGATTATATTATATATGTGGTCATAGCAAGGGCCACTCATAATCTGTAATATATTGCATCCTTTGCAAAGAGGCAGGCCCACAAGCAGTAAACAATGAGAAGTTTAATTCGAGTTACATCAAAACATGTCTGCCTTCTTGCTTCATCCTCTTCTCCAACTCCTCACTTTTTTCAAATAGTAACATTCCACACAGAATGAACCTAGTCACAATTCTTAGAATGCGTGGAATTTTATCCCAGATGCATCAAGCATCCATTTTGCGAAAAATAAGGAATCGCTAATAAGGAATAGCAAAATGATCACTTTAAAAATAGCGATTTCTTAAAATTCCTTAATTGCAATTCGCAAATTGCGAGTCGCAATTAAGGAATACCTTGCCTAGAGGCCCATAGGAATGAATGGGAAGAGTTTTTTCAATTTGTGAATCACAATTAGCGAATCGCAAAATGAGAATGCGATTTCAAGGGTGCAGGGGTGTCCAAAGGACACCCTGTTGCACCCCTGAAATTGATCTGTGCACATATGTTGCGCACACACATGCCCTTAGGGCATGTGTGTGCGCAACATGAAACTTTGAAAAATGCACTTTAGTGCATTTTTTAAAGTTTTTTGCAAATTACCATGAAGTTGTACTTCATGGTAATTTGCGAACCTGTTAGCGAAATTGCTATTTTTTAAACTTTAATGCATTGCATTTAAGGAATCTCAATTTGAGATTCCTTAAATGCAAGTAATCGCAATTTAGCGAATTTTCAATGTGCGATTTTTGCATTTGGGATGATGCATCCCAAATGCAAAAATACCGTCGCAAAGGGGCAGATTCTGAGAATCTGCCCCTTTGCGAGCGGTTTTTAGCTACATGCATCTGGGCCTTAGTTCCCTAAGGATCCTCATATTTGCCCAAAGCAGGATACTACATCCTTGCTTTAAGTAGTCAGTGAAATCAAGAAGTTGCCCTATCTGTTTTTCTCTCAGCATTTGTTTTGCCCTGATCACTTGTATCCAACGAGTTCTTGTTATACCTTTGAAATGGGTTTTGGTGCTACATGTGGAGCGGGAGAGACAGTTTGGGAGTTTGGGTTCAATGTTCATTTTCCATCACAAGAGATACAACTAGGAGTTGGTGATCCTCGTTGTGCTTGAAACGAATCACAGTGTAGATAATTAAGATCGGTTCTAATCAGATCAAACTAGTCCGAATCTGAACTACTCTTGGCTTGGGAAGTGTTTCGATCTGAGACTAAAATACCTGACTTGACCCAGGGCTTCCAGTAGCTCGATCACTTCTAACTGGATCGAAATATAGACACATATCTTTCCAACTATGTTGAAAAGGTTTGGGACAGTTCTAAACCACATAATGACATATTTTCTATGGTTTCTTTTTTTGAAATTTGTAAAGAAAAAAAGGCAATATGAAAAAAAGAGTCAGAGAGAGAATGAAAGCGAGAGAGAAAGAGGCCTATGCAAATGATGCAGGAAGTGTGAGAGATAGAACAATCAGAGAGAGAGACTGAGAGAGAGATAGAGAACAACCAGAGAGAGACAGAGAGATAAAGAACAACCAGAGAGAGGGATGGAGGAAGTGAGAGAGAGAGAGAGAAAGAAAGAGAGAGACATAATGGAGACATCACTCAGAGAGAAGAGGAAAAGTTCTATTTAGCATTGAAGACTATATTTATCATGGTCAATGTTAAAGCATACGACATCTACTGTTTATTGTTTTTAACATAAACTTCTTAAAAAGGGAATGTGTCTGTATGCCTAATACATTTCAACATTCAAAGTTAATTTAATGTAGCTGAAATTATCCATAGGCACTCTATTTGGTCACACTGGCTACCTTGGAAGTGCAGCAAATTATTTCACAGAAATATATACTTTTTGGGGGCTCATTGTAAAGTCATATTTGTGTACTGTGCACGGTGTGAGTTTGTATTTTCTGGTGTATGAATATGAAAAAAGAATGATCAAGTATGTTTTAGGTACCTTTTGTAGTCCTCTCACAGTTTGTAATACCATCAAAGTTTGCAGCGATAAGTTAGGTGTAATATCATCAACAATATATTATCAATATCTTAAAAGCACTGCCTGTTCCTTTGTGTGCTTGAAAGAGAATCATACCAGTGTGTATCTGTGGAACAATCTGACCTTTATATTCCAGCACAAAGAACATTCAAATGAACTTCTATGTATGCAGAAGATTAAAATAGTTTTCAGACTTTAAAAACACAATTTGAATGCTCATTACTAACTTATAACAGAATGCAGAATATTTCTAGGTCACCCTCCATCCTTCTCTTGGCTGCATCTCAAAAGCCCTTTCTCACTAACAGATTTTTCCTGCTGCATTTATAGGTGCAAATTTTAAATGTGCTTTATCCAGAAACTTGACACCCTGTGGGCAAACTCTGTTGTTTAAGTTAGCAATCTATCACTTTATTAAGAACCTGTATTGTGAGCTTAGATAGAAAAATAATTTGATAAAATAAGTACTCTGACACATTCGAGTTGCTAAAAATAAGGTTTGAATTTTGAGCCAATCCTACTTGCTGCTCTGAATCATGGCAACCCTTTAGACTGATACTAACCTCCATTGTTTAGACACGTTTCACAAAGCACTAACCTTGTACTCTGGATTCAATGGAAGTAATGCACTCTTTCACCCCTCATCGCACTACCATGCACACAGCTGTGGTCTGTGCAGGTAACCGCGGTGGGGCGGTGGGGCCGGGTGACGGGGGATTTTGAGGGACAATGCAGGGGGAACCATATTTATTTATTTTATTTTCCCTCTGCATCGTCCCACGAGATCCCCCCTCTCCCTGCTTGGAGTTCTTCAGTGTACCAGCTGGCTTGCTTCCATATTCTTCTGTTTGTTGAGTTTCAGGGGTGCTAGGGGGTCACCGTATTTTGTGATTCACTCATCCAGATCTTTGAGTGTTTCCCAGGCTGTAAGGTTTTTCTGTTGGTGTTTGAGGATAGGGTGGAGGTGAGGGTGCAGGGATTCGGGTCGAAGTTGTTGTACATGGCTTTAATTTTGTTGCTGAAGAATTCTGAGAGGTTATCACGTAATTCTTGTGAGGGGGTGATGTTATTAGTGGTGACCGCGTGCGAAGTAAAATCTTTGACAATCGCAAAGGTTTCCTTTCCACTGTTGGAGCTGTTGTCTATACGCTTTGCTAGGGCCTTCTTTATTTCTTTGATTTGTTGGTGGTAGCTTCTCAGGGCTGTCTTATTTTCTAGGTGGTTTGTTCTCCATTTTCTTTCTAGCTGTTTGCAGTGTTGTTTTTTTGCATGGAGTTCTTCAATGTACCAGCTGGCTTACTTCCATATTCTTCTCTGTTCGTTGTGCTTCAGGGGTGCAAGGGAGTCAACAAATTTTGTGATTCACTCATCCAGGTCTTTGATGTTGCTGTCTAGGTCATTGGTGGAGGTTTGTTGATTGAGGTGCAGGGTGTCTACCCAGTTAGGGTCCCATTTCCTGCTCCAGCTTCATTTGGCCATGTTTATGTCTCATTAGGTGGGGATTTCTGATACGGAATTGCATGATGATGTGGTTAGTCCAAAGGAGTGGCGAAGTTGTGGTGATTTAAATTTTGTCGCGGGTGGTGAAGAAAGGGTCAAGGGTGTGTCTGGAGGAGTGTGTGAGTCCGGTGGCCTATTGTGTCAGTCCCAGGTTAGCAAGGCTCTCGAGGAGTCTGGTTGTGTTGGAGTCACTCTTGTCCTCTAGGTGGCCAACACTCTGTGACCACCAACACCTTTTCCTCCCTTGAAATGAACTTGGAGTGAGTGGGGTTGAAACATTACACCACCGCGCAGCACCACAGCAATGACACCACAGGCCCAGGTGCAAGCAGGGAAAATGGCCCATTTATCTATTGGTGGGGTAGTAAAATACAGCTGCTATCAGGGCTCTATGGCCCCTCAGGGCTCTGGGCCCAGTGCAATGCACCTACTGCACCATTGCTAGCTACCCCTTGCCCCTGCTAAATCATAAATGCCAAGTCATGCCTCCTGACAGTAGGTCTGAATTAGATTTGAGACAATTTGCTCACCTCTAATTAAACCTTTTCCATTGCACTTCAACTGAGTGGACCAAGTTCACTTCAGATACATACGACTTGGCTTCACTGAATTCTCCTGCAAGGACACAAGGTTGCTGAACACGGAACATGGTTGCTTATTGGGCTGAATAACAGGGTCCAGGAGTCCATGCCCAGTTTGGTCCAGCATTATTGAAAGTGATGATGGAGCTAGTGTAGCTCTTTGAGAGGGCATCTTCCATTGGATATTTAGAGGAGTTGGCATCTTGAATATTGAAATGCCAGCTGTGCAGCTGCACCATGCAGTATGTAGTGTTTTAAATCCCTTGACTGAAGCCTCACTGTGATGTATTCTCATTGAAGTCAGCACAATGAGATAGAAAAGGGATAAAGCAATAATGTTCTGACTATTTACCAGTAAATTTCATCATATTGAGCCCTACTAGTTGTCCCACGTGGAGCCAGAACTGCCTATCAAACAACAGCGTATTACTGCGCGGCCGGCCAGGTGTGGCCCTCTTTAATTGCCTCTTTCTACTGGCCGCACGGCCATTCATTGTGTCATATGATATTACGCTGAGGCAGCGCTCCAAAAATATGGTATCACAGGAGATTGGTCATTGTTGTTGGCCGTGCTTTGTGGCTATAGGAAATCTTTACAGATTTCCCAGGGGGTAGGAAAGCTGCTAGTCTGCAATTGTATTAGCTGAGCTTGAAAGAGGCAGGTTTTCATTTGAGTGCTGCAAACAACAAAACAATGGCCTGCACCTGGAAGAGGAGTTGGCATCTGATTTCCCACAATGCTGTGGCTGATGCAGATTTAAAGGGAAAGCCAGTTCAAGATAGTTACATCAAAAATGAGTGTTAAATAATGTCAGTTGCTGCCTAGAAACCAGGGAGCATATTTACAAGTCTCATTTACCACCAGATCATCACTTTATTTGATGCTCCGGTGGCGTCGCGCCATTTCCCATATTTACAGGTGGTGCTAAGCCACTTAACGTGAGAATCCCCACCTGGAGACTGCGCCCAGAGGCGCTTGAAGATCAAGTCTTCAGGACCACGATAGCCTCGAGTATAGAAACCTATTTTCAAATTAATGAGGGGTCTGCGGGATCAGCCACCAATGAGTGGGATGCCTTCAAAACGGTGGTGAGAGGGAGTTGCATTGCAACGGTATCTGATGCTCGGAAGACCTTAATGCACGATATACGCTGGGAAGATGAGAGGTTATGCACCCTCGAGAAAGAACGACCGGAACGGCCGGATAAACAAGAGGCCCTACTGGAGGCTAGGGAAGCTACGGCGGCCATGGTGGAGCATCTCCGCTGTTTTGACTATAAGTCCTATCTTACACGGGCGCACTCGGAACGAGATAAAACGGGAGCCCTCTTGGCCTGGTTGGCCAACCCGGCTCGCCGAGGCTCGGGTATTCTGGAGCTCAGGGATCATTTGGGTGTAGCCTAGTTTGATCAGCATGGAATTAACAAGCTATTTTTCGATTATTATACAGAACTATACCGCAGTAGGGTACTGCCATCGGAGGCCGACTTGCAGGGATTCCTGGACAGGACACACTTACCGGAATTAGAGGAGGAAGATGCAAAATTGCTGGGTGGTAAAATAGAGCTAAGGGAGGTGAGGGTAGCCATTAAGAGTATGGCACGGAATAACACACCAGGCTCGGACGGTTTCCCGATGGAAGTTTACCACACGTACATCGATCTCCTGGCACCCCGACTGACGTGGCTTTATAATGAGGCTAAAAGGTTGGGTAGATTGCCGGAGACTACCAGGGAGGCGATCATTGTTCCACTGTTAAAACCGGACAAGCAGCCCTGGGACAGGTCGGCGTATCGCCCACTGTCCATGCTCAACCTGGACTATAAAATCCTGAGTAAAATACTGGCGACACGATTACTCCCCCACATGTCGACACTAATTCATGTGGATCAGTCCGGATTCATCCCGACCCGCAATACCGCGCTTAACATATGAAGGCTCCTGCATGTCTTAGAAGCTGACACCTATGACATGGATGAAGCGGCGGTATTTGCCGTTGACTTTGAAAAGGCTTTCGATAGCTTAGAGTGGCCTTACCTTTTTCATGTCATGCGCGCGATGGGATTGGGCCCGGATTTGGTGAGTTGGACGGCTCTCCTGTATCAGAACGCTACGGCTAGGGTTCGAACAGGGGGAGTAGTCTCTGAGACATGCGCCGTGAGTAGGGGTACTCGCCAGGGTTGCCCCCTCTCCCCATTATTGTTTGCCATAGCAGTGGAGCATTTGGCGGCGCGGGCTCGGTTGGGCCAAGCATACCAGGGATTGGATATTTACGGGCTAGTGCATCATATTGCGCTGTTTGCTGATGACCTTCTGATGTTCTTGGCGGATACTGCTGACTCTCTGCGAGGGGCAAAGTCCCTACTGAAGTCGTTGAGTGTGGTGGCTGGGCTCAAAGTTAATTGGGCGAAATCGTACTTATTCCCGACTCGAGAGTACGGGGAGTGTCCGCACTCTACTGAAGGGGTGACCTGGGAGGGGAGATGTCTTCCCTACCTGGGCACGGCAATGTACCATGACAGGGGGGACATTCTAGAAGGTAATGTAGAGAAGGCGATCAGAAGCACTAGGGCGAACTTTGATTTCTGGGGTACACTCCCGTTGTCTTTGGCGGGGAGAGTGGCACTCCTTAAAATGATGACCCTGCCGAGATTGCTCTATTTTTCTCTGACTCTCCCGGTTTGGATTCCGGCGAGTTATTTCCTTCGACTACGGATGATGGTTAATGGATTTCTATGGGGATCGGGCAGACACAGGGTGGCGCACAGCACGCTTCTGAGACCCCGAGCAGAGGGAGGGCTGGCGGTACCAGATTATGAGATGTATTATCTGGCGGCTCAGCTGCAGTGGCTTGCGCAGTGGGTAGCGAGAGCCACGAGAGAAGAAGGCGAGTCCGGTGAACCGGCGGGACCCGTTCAGGTCTTATCTCGGATCGTCCTATGCTTCCCGATGGGAGATTTGCACCTCTCTCAGGAATTTTCCACGGCCAGGAAATGTTGGCATAGATACCTGCGAAGGGGAGGAATACAGGTCCCATATACGCCCGAGATCCCACTCAAAATGTGTAGGGCACTCCCGCATGGGGGCACGTGGAGACACTTGGAAGCCTGGGAACAGCAGGGGTTGGCGACCATAGGTGACTTGTATGAGAACGGCTCGTTGATGCCCTTTGACCTTCTGAGAGAACGATTTGAACTACCTAGAGGGGACTTCCTAGTACATGCAGCGTTATCGGCGGCGATCCATAACCATTGGGGGCTGGGTATGACTGAGCCGCCTACGGCTATGGGATATCAGTATGTTGTAGTAGCTGCAGGGACCATCAAGGCTATCACGTGCCTCTATTAGCATATGACCGTGGAGGCTCTGTCCCCTCTACTAGCTCTGAAGGCGAAATGGGAGGCGGACTTAGCGACAGAGATCCCTGAGGCAGCATGGTCTGGTATAGTGGAAAGAGCTTGGAAAGGGACGCGCAACGCGAGGTTTCAGCTGGTGCATTTTCACATCCTTCACAGGGCGTATCTGACCCCTGATAAATTGCATAAATATTTCCCAACTCACTCAGCGACCTGTCCGCGCTGTCCGGCGGAGTTGGCTGATTTCCAGCATATGTTTTGGTCCTGTCCGGCACTTGGCTCCTTTTGGCAGGGGGTGGTGGAGCTCTTACGAGAGATTACTGAACGGGATTTGCAGTCCTCAATGGCACACTGCGTCCTACATTGGTTCCCACACACCACGAAGAACAAAATTACTAGCAAATTTCTTGACCTGGGGTTGATCCTGGCGAAGCGTACCATAACTTCCCAGTGGAAGGCGAATAGGGGACCCGCTGTGGAGAAATGGAAGGCGGAACTCAGTAAATTGGCCCACTGCGAAGGGGAGGTCCGGCTGCAAATGGCACTTAGATCAGGTAATGAGCCGGCATTGGAGAGGGCAAGGGCATGGGAAAGGTTGGTTCTGGAACTCACACTTACGGAGGTTGAGGACGTAGAATCCCCCGCACATAGTCCAGTGCCTCAGGTGACATAGTATAGGCCGCCGTCTGCTAAGAGTCTGCACCCTAGATTGCTACCCCTCTCACGTGACGACTGATGTTGATAGCTGCCTACTTTTGACGGTCTGTTTCTGGCTAGAGCTACAGCTGATGGGTTCCAGCCCACACTGGTTGCACTTCGACACGCCTGGGGAGGGTGGGTGGCTTGGGGGGAGAGGGCGGTGGGGTATGGGCTTTCGGTAGTTGTTTTTCTTGCCCGCAAGGGGGGGGTTTGAGGGGGGTGGGAGGATGAGGGAGAGATATGGGTTCGAGTTTGGAGGAGGATGGGGGGAGATTGTAGGAGATATAGGTTGATGCCTCTCAGGGTTTACGAAGCAGTCACCTGGACATTTGAATCCTGTTTATGTACCGCTTTGGGCAAAGGCAGACACCACCGTATGTGTAATTGACGTGGGATTGTAGTTCTGAGGGGATGGAAGTACTGATGTTTTTTGTAACAATGGCGTCTTCTCTGTGTACAACAAAAATTGTGTTTAAAAAAAATGGAGGAAGTGAGTGAGAGTGAGAGAGAGAGCGAGAGAGAACGAAAGAGAGAGACATTATGGAGACATCACTCAGAGAGAGGAATAGTTCTTTTTAGCAACGAAGACTATCTTTATCATTGTCAGTGTTAAAGCATACGACATCTACTGTATATTGTTTTAATCATAAACGTCTTAAAAAGGGAATGTGTCTACATGTCTTATACATTGCAACATTCAAAGTTAATTTAATGTAGCTGAAATTAACCATAGGCACTCTATTTGGTCACACTGGCTACCTTGGAAGTGCAGCAAATTATTTCACAGAAATATATACTTTTTTGGGGCTCATTGTAATGTCATAGTTGTGTACTGTACACGGTGTGGGTTTGTATTTTCTGGTGTATGAATATGAAAAAAGAATGATCAAGTATGTTTTAGGTACCTTTTATAGTCCTCTCACAGTTTGTAATACCATCAAGTTAGCAGCGATAAGTTAGGTTTAGTATCATGAACAATATATTATCAATATCTTAAAAACACTGCCTGTTCCTTTGTGTGCTTGAAAGAGAATCATACCAGTGTGTATCTGTGGAGCAATGTGACCTTTATATTGCAGCACAAAGAACATTCAAATGAACTTCTATGTATGCAGAAGATTAAAATGGTTTTCAGACTTTAAAAATACAATTTGAATGCTCAATACTAACTTATAACAGAATGCAGAATAGTTCTAGTTCACCCTCCATCATTCTCTTGGCTGCATCTCAAAAGCCCCTTCTCACTGACAAATTGTTCCTGCCGCATTTGTAGGTACCCATTTTAAATGTGCTTCATCCAGAAATTTGACACCCTGTTGGCAAACTCTGTTGTGTAAGTTAGCATTCTAGCTCCTTATTAAGGACCTGTAATGTGAGCCTAGACACACAACTAATTTGATCAAATAAGTAATCTGACACATTCGAGTTGCTAAAAATAAGGTTTGAATTTAGAGCCATTCCTACTTGCTGCTCTGAATAATGGGAACCCTTTAGACTGATACTAACCTCCATTGTTTAGACGCGTTTCACAAAGCACTAACCTTGTACTCTGGATTCAATGGAAGTAATGCACTCTTACCCCTCACCGCACTACCACGCACAATAAGAATTTGTTGGACAACAGTAGAAAAGGGGAATGGGATAAGAGAGAAAACAGAGACACCGAATAACACCACTCTGACTCCTCACTCTGCTGAGAATTGCCATTGATAGGTCGAAGTAGATATCTAAAAGCAAGATGAGGCATTTTAGTAATCTGCCATTAACGTGCTGCACCTCAATATAATAGTGAAAAAAATGTACCTTCAAATATATGTATCTATCAATTAATAACTATATGTGTTCGGCTGTGAAGCTGATATTCCTGAAACTAAAGCATAACAATACATATTTAAATATATATTTATATACATTGACTACTCCTCTTTATTTGACTAGGTAACTATGCTTTGCACCTTCCGATTCTAACCGGCTTTCTTTATACCTTGCCTTGTGCACAACTTGAAAATGACAGCCATCAACAGTCAACAGTTCTTGCTATTCAAAATCTATGTATCTACATACCCCCTGCTAGATGCCACTTGAATCTTAACAAATACTTATATCAACATGTGAATATTCAATAGTCTTTGGGGCACATTAGGATGGCGGGCGGACTTTGTCCGCCCGCCACCCTAACGGAGAACGGGACCGCCCGCCATAAGGGCGGGGGTCCCGTAGGGGGAATTAGGATGTGCCCGCCACAGTGGCGGGCACATCCTACATGTTTATCATTGTGGCGGGCGGTGCACTCAGCACCGCCCGCCACAATGATAAACATTACAGCACGCATTTGCATATGCAAAGCGGCAGGCACCGTGCGGTGCCTGCCGCTTTGCATATGCAAATGTGGGGGGTACCATAGGTACCCCCCATGTGTACCCCCAACACTGGCATCACCTGGGGGCCCCGCAGGGGGCCCCCGCAGCAATCACCACCTGCCTTTCCGTGGCGGCATTGCCGTCGCGGAAAGGCCCCTAAATTCAGCCATCGTAATATGGCTGACGGTGTCCATTGGACACCGCCACCATATTATTCCATTACCGCCGCGGTCGCAAGGCGACCGCGGCGGTAAAGCTGTGGACGGTCTTTCCGTCCGCCGCTGTACTCCCGCCATCCTAATATGGCGGGGGGATCCAGGCATTGGTGTCGGGCGGATTGCCTCCGCCAGGCCGGTGGTGGCCACCGCCAGCCTGGCGGAGGCAATCCGCCCGACATCATAATGGGCCCCATTGTGTGAGAAAAAAGACAAGTTCATATGAAAAAATGTCTAAAGCCTTTAACTAATGAGGAGTTACTATTCAAATATATGTCATAGTTTGAATTTCCAACTGGGACTTGCAATTCAGAATACTTCTCTGTATTCACAATGAATTCACAAATCCAAACAGATATGTTCCTGGCAGCAGCAAAACTGTAGCATGATTGCATAGCAAGGATAGCTTGGAACATGAGGAAACGTGTACCTAATGATTTAAGATCCCTGTCACAATCTCCAAACAATGTGGGATTTCAAAGATTCCTTTGAGAAAGGATTTAGTTGCTGAACACCATTGTGTACTGTGTTCATCAAGAACTAAAATCGTTGTTATATTATTTTATGTTATGAAATGCAGCGCTATGTTATGTTATGTTATGTTATGTTACATCATGTTATGTTATTTTAGGATGTATGACGTTACAACGCATACATTTACAACGCCTGCCTTTACATCGCAAGTTTTACAACGCATACCATTACAACGCATAGTGCTTTTGGGCGCTGGATAGTGAATAGTTTAATTTACTATTCCAACTCCAGTCCCCGTGGATAGTAGGGAAGGTGTTGGAAAGTACATTAAATCTATTCCCTATCCTAGAGCGCCCCCCAGTGCAATGCGTTGTAATAGTTTGCGTTGTAAAAGTTGTGTCGTAAAGGCACTGCGTGGTAAAAGTTGCATTGTAAAGGATGTTTACCGTTATTTTATGTTATGCTATGCTATGCTATATTATCCGATGAGGGGTCTCTGATGTGCTGAGGGAGATTGTTCCATGCTTTGGGGGAGAGATATGAGAAGGCACAGACTCCAGTTGTGGCTTTGTGGAGGTCGGGTATGCGTGCCTGTGAGAGTCCAGCTGAGCGGAGGTATGTAGAAGTGTATGCAGCTGTTTAGTTATGTAGGGCCGGTGTTTTGCTTTGTATGAACGATTTGAATGCAATGTGTTTGTGGATAGGGAGCCAGTGCAGATATCTGAGATGTGTGGGTCAGTGGGTGCAATGAGGTAGGTGGAGTTTGAGTCCTGCTGCTTCTTAGTGATTCCTGTGTAGAGTGTGTTGGGCAGTGGGTGCAATGAGGTAGGTGGAGTTTGAGTCCTGCTGCTTCTTAGTGATTCCTGTGTAGAGTGTGTGGGGCAGTGGGTGCAATGAGGTAGGTGGAGTTTGAGTCCTGCTGCTTCTTAGTGATTCCTGTGTAGAGTGTGTGGGGCAATGGGTGCAATGAGGTAGGTGGAGTTTGAGTCCTGCTGCTTCTTAGTGATTCCTGTGTAGAGTGTGTGGGGCAGTGGGTGCAATGAGGTAGGTGGAGTTTGAGTCCTGCTGCTTCTTAGTGATTCCTGTGTAGAGTGTGTGGGGCAGTGGGTGCAATGAGGTAGGTGGAGTTTGAGTCCTGCTGCTTCTTAGTGATTCCTGTGTAGAGTGTGTGGGGCAGTGGGTGCAATGAGGTAGGTGGAGTTTGAGTCCTGCTGCTTCTTAGTGATTCCTGTGTAGAGTGTGTGGGGCAGTGGGTGCAATGAGGTAGGTGGAGTTTGAGTCCTGCTGCTTCTTAGTGATTCCTGTGTAGAGTATGTCTCCGTGATTGAGTTTGCTGGTTCTTGACGTTCGATTTGCAGCGTTGCAGGATGACTCTTTGTGTTCTTCCTAAGACGAAGGAACACATCCAATCGAAGCAGGTGCTTGTGTGCCTATCTTGTATAGTCTTCTGATCAGGTTAGAGTGGGAGATCATGTCATAAGCTACAATAGGTCAAGTAGTATAAGGGCTGCTGTATCTCCACGGTGTAGGATCATCCTGATGTCATTTATTGCAGCGATTAGGGCAGTGTCTGTACTGTGATTCAGCTGGAAACCTGATTGTGTGGTGTCCAGGTGAAGCTGTGCATAGAGATGGTGAGAGAGTTGTTTGTTTATGGCTTTTTCGGTCACTTTTTTGTTTTGGGGAGTTTTTTTTATAGAACAAACTCAACCTGAAGGTATCAGAGCGCTTTACATGAGTACCAGTTGTAGTACAGACATATACATTCATTTTGTTAGGCATGGGGAGATTTGGTAATTTGCCCATAATCACAAGATGTTGAGCATCTCTGCTGAGACTTGGAACCTGTTCCCCAGGTTAGAGGACGACCGATCTAGCGGTTAGACCGGATAGGGTAGAAGAGAGATTGGGCGGAAGTTTGCTAGTTGCTTGGGGTCTGCCGAGGGTTTCTTTAGCAGTGCATTGACTAGTGTGCATTTGCAAGCACCCAGGAACATCTTGGAAGTGATGGAGGTGATACAGATGAGGACCTTGTTGATAGGGGCGGCTCTTGTATTGTAGATGTATTGGGGGCAAGTGGTTGTAGGTGCCCCGGAGTGGATGGTTCTCATGATGTTGATTGTTTTTTCCGTGTTGAGTGTTTCAAAGGCTGTTAGGTTTTTCTGTTGGTGTTTGTGAGTAGGGGCAAGGAATTCGGGTTGAAGTTGTTGTACATGGCTTTAATTTTGTTGCTGAAGAATTCTGAGAGGTTATCACGTAATTCTTGTGAGGGGGTGATGTTATTAGTGGTGACCGCGTGCGAAGTAAAATCTTTGACGATCACAAAGGTTTCCTTTCCACCATTGGAGCTGTTGTCTATGTGCTTTTCTAGGGCCTTCTTTATTTCTTTGATTTGTTGGTGGTAGCTTCTCAGGGCTGTCTTATTTTCTAGGTGGTTTGTTCTCCATTTTCTTTCTAGCTGGTTGCAGTGTTGTTTTTTTGCATAGAGTTCTTCAATGTACCAGCTGGCTTACTTCCATATTCTTCTCTGTTCGTTGTGCTTCAGGGGTGCAAGGGAGTCACCGCATTTTGTGATTCACTCATCCAGGTCTTTGATGTTGCTGTCTAGGTCGTTGGTGGAGGTTTGTTGATTGAGGTGCAGGGTTTCTACCCAGTTAGGGTCCTGTTTCCTGCTTCAGCTTCATTTGGCCATTTTTATGTCTCATTTGGTGGGGGATTCTGATACGGAATTGCATGATGATGTGGTCAGTCCAAAGCAGTGGCGCGGTTGTGGTGATTTAAATTTTGTCACAGGTGGTGAAGAAAGGGTCAAGGGTGTGTCTGCTGGAGTGTGCGAGCCTGGTGGCCTATTGTGTCAGTCCCAGGGTAGCAAGGCTCTTGAGGAGTCTGGCATTGTTTGAGTCACTCCTGTCCTCTAGGTGGCCAACACTCTGTGACCACCATCACCTTTTCCTCCCTTGAAATGAACTTGGAGTGAGTGGGGTTGAAATATTACACCACCGCACAGTACCGCAGCAATGATGCCACCGGCACAGGTGCAAGCAGGGAAAAAGTCCCATTTATCTATTGTTGGGGTAGTAAAAGACAGCTGCTATCAGGGCTCTATGGGCCCCTCAGGGCTCTGGGCCCAGTGCACTGCACCTGCTGCACCAATGGTAGATATCCCTTGCCCCTGCTAAGTCATAAACGCCAAGTCATGCCTCCCGACAGTAGGCCTGAATTAGATTTTAGACAATTTGCTCACCTCTACTTAAACCTTTTCCATTCTACATCGACTGAGTGGACCAAGTTCACTTCAGATACATATGACTTGGCTTCACTGAATTCTCCTGCATGGTTGCTTATTGGGCTGAATAACAGGGTCCAGGATGACCATGTCCAATTTGGTCCAGCATTATACAAAGTGATGGTGGAGCTAGTGTAGCTCTTTGAGAGGGCATCTTCCATTGGATATTTAGATGAGTTGGCATCTTGAATATTGAAATGCCAGCTGTGCAGCTGCACCATGCAGTATGTAGTGTTTTAAATCCCTTGGCTGAGGCCCTGACTGTGATGTATTCTCATAGAAGTCAGTACAATGAGGTGGAAAAAGGATAAAGCAATAATGTTCTGACTATTTACCAGTAAATTTCATTATATTGAGTCCTACTAGTTCTCCGACGTGGAGCCAGAA
Source organism: Lissotriton helveticus (assembly GCF_964261635.1). Taxonomy (NCBI): domain Eukaryota; kingdom Metazoa; phylum Chordata; class Amphibia; order Caudata; family Salamandridae; genus Lissotriton; species Lissotriton helveticus. The sequence goes on along the minus strand of NC_136072.1, from coordinate 1,138,044,220 downwards.
CTGCCTATCAAACAATAGCGTATTACTGCGCGGCCGGCCAGGTGTGGCTCTCTTTAATTGCCTCCTTCTCCTGGCCGCGCGGCCATTGATTGTGTCATATGATATTACGCTGAGGCAGCGCTCCAAAAATATGGTATCACAGGAGATTGGTCATTGTTGTTGGCCGTGCTTTGTTGCTATAGGAAATCTTTACAGATTTCCCAGGGGGAAGGAAAGCTGCTAGTCTGCAATTGTATTAGCTGAGCTTGAAAGAGGCAGGTTTTTATCCGAGTGCTGCAAACAACAAAAAATGGCCTCCACCTGGAAGAGGTGTTGGCATCTGATTTCCCACAATGCTGTGGCTGATGCAGATCTAAAGGGAGAGCCAGTTCAATATAGTTACACCAATAATGAGTGTAAAATAATGTCAGTTGCTACTAAGAAACCAGGGGGGTATTTACAAGCCTCATTTACCGCCAGATCATCACTTTATTTGATGCTCCGGTGGCTTAGCGTCATTTCCCATATTTACAAGGTGGTGCTAAGCCACTTAACGTGGGTTAACACCATCTTGTGAATATGCCCCTTTTCACTGCAGTCCTCTGCAGCAAAGGGGCGTGCAATGGGTGTTGTTGTGAGTTTTTCACCCATTGCTTTTTGATGCTTCCCCAGAATTACAAGGCTGAGGCAGCACCAATAACAGAGCCATTCTAGCACCATGGATTACCAGGCATTAGAATGGTGATACGAGGAGAAATTATTCATTTATCTTGTTTTGTGCTCTTTCCATGTGTGCTGCATTTTGCAGCGCACATGGAAAGAGGCAATCGCCATGAATGATTGTTTATGTGCAGGAAGGTGTCCAGCATGGGAGAAAAGGCAGAAATGCACTGTATTGCCTTAAGTATTCCTATTCCTGCCCTTTCCTTGTCATGCGGTGCAGCAAAGCAATGTGACTTTCTGGGCTGCACTGTGTGACTATAAATATGGTGCCTAGAATTTGCAGTTATAGCTTTCTTACAAATTCTCCCAGATTGTTACATTTACCTGTAAGCTGCAGCTTAACAGGAGGTTAAAGAAAGGGACTACTCATGCATTCAGCTCATTTCCCTTGCCTTTTATTTCTAAGAGGTTGGAGGACTGAACTTGAATTTAAGGCAGATTTATGGATGCCTGGGTGATGCAGGGTGCAAAACTTTGCCAGTTGCACATCTGGATTTGTGGGGCTACATAAAGGAGACAGATTTGCAGGACTACAACCTTACGACAAGAGGGGTGGTGGTACAAGAGAGCCTGGCTTTAAGGTGTAGTTCATCCATGCACAACGTATCTGCGGAGGTGGGAACACCGCTCATACCCCTGCCTGCAAAGAGCGCTGTCCCCACCTCCGTTTCACGAGGAAGGTTCTGAGCTAAGGCTTCAGAAGAGAAACAGAGAAAATAATAAGACGAGAGTTCTTTTTTCACGTTTTTTCACAAATGGTAACTATGATACCAGAGAATGTGACTCAATTATTCTCTACAAATGTTAAGCCTTTTCTCTGCTCTTCCTCTGATGACCTGGTGGCTGTGAGCCAACATATTAAAGCCTGGTAAATGCTAATTACAATTGCTGTAAAATCACTTTATCTCAGCCACCTGTGCATCTGTAACCTTTTAAAGATGTGTCAGTTGTAATATTCGCTGAACCAAAGCAATGTCTGTAAAAATGTAAGTAAAACAAAAGGGCAGAAATCATACTAGAGCAACCAAGTATTGGCTGCTACAGGGCAGCAGTGGTGGGGTGGAGGAGGAGAAAAAAAGGAAAACTAAACCTACCTTATCGGCGGCCATCTCTCCTACCTCCTTCTTGCCACGACACAGGAAACAGGAAGCGTACAGGTTCCTAGACTCCCTTAGCCAATCACGACGCTGCTGAGCAGCATCATGATTTGTCTGAACACCGTGGTTTGGTGCTCAGACAGGGACTGGGGGCCTGTGCATTTTCTCCACCCAGGCTGTGCATAACATCCAGTGGAGAACATGCAAACTGCGCATGACTGTTTGGCTGGCCCTAGACAGCCGGTCGAACCGTCATGTGCACTTGGAGAGCGCCTACCACTCCTCGCCTCCTCTGTGGGCAGCCTAGCCTTGCCCTACACCTACACAGCCACTAGGGAAAAACAAAATGATAATGATATGATTACCATTTTATTTTTCTTTTGGGGCGACGCTCCTCTGCCTTAGCGGAGGAGCTGCCGCTGGAATGACCATATATCTATCTTAAAACCCACATTACGCACTTTGCCAGTTGTGAAGTAGCGTTTATATATTGTATTCTATTCATATATTTTGGAACTTGTTTTATGAAGTATTCAGCATTGGATGTTAACCCTGGCCTTTACCAATAGATAGTATATTGTATTTTTCATGATTTGATATTTGGTATCTTCTACTTTCATCTTTTTATTTATTCTGTAATGCTGTTCTTATTCCTGTTCTAATAACAAAGCTTTCTTTTTTTTTAAACGACATGTGTAATCAATACTTCCTTTTTTAGCAAGTGCACAAACATTTTATTCCATGCGAGAAGTCGATGGTGTCTATCTTGTGTTCTGAAGCTCAATAACCTAACCAATCTATATAACACCAGAGCTGAATTTATTCAACTGGTGTACATGAAGAAAAAACAAATTGTAAGAGGTGTTTAATAATTTGACTATGTCCTGGTTGTATGGATAGTGCTGTTCTCTGTTCAAGACAATCTTTAAACCCTCATGGAAATTGGTTTGTTCCCTGTGTCTCCTTTAGTAATTAACTCCATTGCACATTGCTTAAATATCATCTTTTTAGAAGTAGTTATAAAAAACAAAAGATCTGGGACTGAAACAAGGAATCAGAGGTGCATCAAAGTCCACATTTTTATTTATAGTGCCATAATGACGTTTTGGTTGGTAATTGGTGCGATATTTATTGCACCTGATAAAACTCAACTCAAATGGGTCAGAATTCAGGTGAAATAAAAACCACTCTATGACAAGTTTTTCCTTGGCATGTGGATTTTGGTACTCACTGACCTGCTGAAATGTATCTGGGGGGAGTGATTTTATCACAATACTCATAACTCAGATTTTTGACTAAACACAAGTCAACACAATGGCAAAAACGCCAGGTTACACTTAAATTACTTACGAAAACTAAAACCTTTTTTAAATAAAGTAGACCTCAAAACAGAAGTTCAGGCATTGGTCATTTCAAGGATTGAATATGGTTGCACAACCTTAGCTGGACTCCCTAAGATCTTAACAGCCCCGTTGAAAGCATGTCTTAATGCAGCCACAAGACTCATAGCGGGATCCCAAAAAATCGACCATATCTCACCCCACTTGAAAGCTCTCAACTGGCTTCCTTTCGAAACACAAAGCCAGTTCAAGCTGGCATGCATCACCCACAAAGCAATACACAACAATTCTCCAGTCTACCTCGCCCAAACACTCACGCTGTCTGGAGGGTCACGTTCCTCCAGGAGCAAGGCTGATCTACTACTGAAACCGGCGCGCTTCCGTAAGAAAAGAACGTATGACCAAGCATTCTCAGGGGCCGCACTGAGAATTTGGAACGCCCTCCCCCCCCGACTTGAGCAGAATTCCAACCATTGCAAAATTCAAAAAGGAAGCAAAATCGCTTTATATGAGGAAATTTCTCCCATAATTCCTTAAAACTGTACTTTATTTCTTTCATTCTGCCTGGCGGGCACAATTTTCACACTAGCAGCTCACTGTACAATGTTGGACTGTTATTCTCGTTTTTATCTCATTGTTTAAAAAAAAAATATTCTAAATACTTTAAGGTAATTTATCAGTGAACATTTTGGTTGTTGTTAGCCCTTCGGAATTGCAATTACTGCAACCACCAATGTCTAGTAATATGTAAAGGTAGGAGTGTTGTTTAAATGCTACTGTAAAGCGCTCTGATACCCTGTGCAGGGTCATGTTTGCGCTATAGAAAACACTAAAAACAAATAAATAAATAAATGAGCAAAGCAGACAAATGTCCACAGCCCCCACTTTCCAAGGGGGGAAAGTTAACTTTTTCTGTAGCTCACTTCTGTGTATTTTTGTATCTTGACCTTTATAATTTATTATTGGTAACCAACATAGGGCTCTAATTAGCAAAAAAACTGTAATAAAATTCAAAGTTGGGAGAGGCGCGCGACGCGGCGGACAAGATGGCCGCTCTCCCTTGAGCTCCGCGACTTCAGCGGCGCTTCTGTGATGAAGGAATTGTTTCCAGCTAGCGTTTATGGGCAGAAACTGCTGTTTTCGGCGTCTGAACTACGCCCCTGCTGTTGGGTATGTTTGTAGACCGCCACCTGCATTTTTTGATATAGAAAAATGCGCAAATGATGTCACCTCGAAAACGGCCGCCATTTTGTTTTTCCTTTTCACTCGTTTTTTTTGTGAAATAATTTTCTATGTGGTTCCCGCTCTTTGGATTTGGCCCTGCAACCTTTTTTCCTTCATCCATGGTTGTTTTATGAGGCACTTTGCCCCCTCTTCGTCGAACGCTGGTTCCTGACACTATTTTTTACCCCAGACTCTCTCTTCTAGTGTCGAGCACCTGCTTCAGGACTTCCTTCAGGATTTACTTTGTGACCCGCTTTTCTGTGGTGCCATCCTTCTGTTACTTCTTATCCCCGGCCGCTTTTTTTATTGTTTTTTTTTTCCTTTTTGGATGTGTTTTTTCTTGCCTCATTGACACGGCTTTCACGTGATTTCTTTGCTTCGCATCAAGCGGAATCGCCTTTCCTCACACGCTGTGCTGGCTCTCTCCGCACTGCTAGGATGGAATCTGCGCACAATCCTAAAGCCTCTACTGCAGCCTCTTCTACACGCAAAGATCCGGCTTCAACAGGCAAACGCCCTAAGAAGGACCCTCCTTCTACCTCCAAATCTCCATCTCCTGTCACCCTTGAGGATATTATGGAGGAGCTTCGCCTCATTCGTCCTTTTATGGCGGATACTACTACCACATTGCAGAGATTGGACGAGAAGTGGTCCAATTTGGACAAGAGAGTATGGGATGTCGAACAAAAAATTTGCGATGCTCAAGATGTTGCTGCCACAGTACGTAGCCTCACTAAGGATGTTGAATTGCTCAAGAAGACCTCTGAGGATTTGGAAAACCGAAATAGGCGGAATAATCTGCGCATTTATGGTGTTCCAGAGAATTCGGAGGGGTCTGACATCATCCAATTTTTGAAGACCCAGGTTTTACCTATTGTTGGTCTGCCTAAACATGTGGATGTTAATATTCAACGTGCGCACCGTCTTGGCCCAAAGAACTCTTCCTCTTCCTCAAAACCCAGAGGCATCACCGCCTATTTTCTTCTCTCCTCCAACCTTATGACTATTCTGCACTCTGCCAAACAGCAAAAACAATTATTGTGGTCCGGTCACAATCTCTTTTTCTCCCAGGACGTTTCGAAGAAGACTGCTGCACGTCGCAAGGAATTTTTGGACTTACGACCTACTCTTCGCTCCATGAACGCCAGATATGGCCTCATCGATCCTTGTTTCTTCAAGGTTACATACAAGGAAAGGACATTCAGCTTCGACAATCCAGCTGATCTTCGCAAGTTTATCCGTTCTCACAGAGAAGATTCCATGGAACTCAGCAATTCTTAATTTATTAATGCTTTTTGGTTCACTGTAATTTGTCTATTGTTCTTTATACCCATTGTCTTATTGTGCCTTCTAGTAAAATTCCTTTGTTTTACTCCCTTGTTTTCTAGGTCTCCTCCTCACGTGTTTTGGTTCCTTGATCTCCCCAAATGTACTATGCTGTTGTTCGTCCCAGTTCGCTGCCCCTCCTTCATAATTGTTTGGTAAGTTTCCTTCATTTGTTTTATATCATCGTGTTTGGTCCTTCATTTGATTTGTCACTTCCCTCATTTTTCCTTTATTTCATGTCATTGTGACCATGCATTGGACGTTATCTCTCTTTTTTGTGCGGTCGTCTTGTCTTGTTGCTCCCGCTCTCACTTTATTGCTCTTCATTTTAGCTGTTCTGTATGGCTAGAACCCTCTCGGTTTTTCGCCATCCTCCTCTTTTCTCGCTTTCTCAGGGGAGCTGTGTTCTCCCTCTCCTTCTTTCTGCCATTGTTCTCTCTCCTTTTCTCTTTCTTCCCTCATGGCATTTTTTCACGTACTTCTGCTTCTTTTCTCTTTCTCACTTTTTATAGTTTTTCTCTTTTCATGTATTCGTGGCATTGGCTTATTATCTTACTTTTTGCTTGTCTCTCTCCTTTCAGATTTCTCCTTCCTTCTCAGCTCTGGGTACTTTTTCTACTGCTCCTATCTTTTTTCTCTTTCTTCAATTTTTCTTCTTTTTATGCTTACCTCTCTTTTTTTTATTTTTAAATGACTGGTCTCCGAGTTATTTCTTGGAATGTCTAGGGTCTTCGCAACCCGATTAAAAAACAACAAATTCTATCCCACTTAGCCCGATTGAAATGTCAAGTAGCCTTGTTACAAGAAACTCACTTCTCCCAAAAAGATCTCTCCTCTCTGCGCAAACAATGGGTGGGTGATGTTTTTTGTTCCCCGTCAGTTAACAATAAGAATGGTGTTCTTATTTTTTCCATAAATTGTTGTTAATTCAGTTGAAAAATGAAATTTCAGATTCTGATGGTAGATGGTTATACTTAGATGTTAAGGTTAATGATACCGACTTATCTTTTTGCAATGTTTATGGCCCCAATGGTATTGACCCCACTTTTTGGTCTGATTTTGCCAACCTCCTTTCCTCTCATTCTAGTGCTGATTTGATTGTTGGAGGTGATTGCAACCAATTAATCGACCCCTTTTTGGATCGTAAATCCCAAACCAGATATGTTCCCAATAAAATACAAAAATCCTTTTCCCGAGCAATCTCCTCAAGAGGTTTACTTGATTCCTGGAGGCTTTCTCATCCGGATACTTTGGAATTTTCCTTTTTTTCCCCTGTCCATGCTTCACACTCCCAAATAGATTATATTTTTCTCACTCAGCATACCTTCCAATTTATAACAAATGTTGAAATTGGCTCTATTCTCATTTCTGATCATGCCCCTGTCATCCTAGATATTGATTTTCCCTCCCCAACTCCTAGCTCTCGCGGTTGGCGTTTCAATAATTCTCTTCTTCTTGATCCACAGTTCATTGACCAATTCACTCTTTTTATCGACGACTTTTTTCGTACTAATTTTAATACAACTTCTTCCTTTCACTTTGTTTGGGATGCTTTTAAAGCCTCGGCCAGAGGCTTCAGTATTGATTTTGTTTTGCGTAAAAAGAACCTGGCCCTCTCCAAATCTTCCCTTATTCTCAGACAAATTAAAGACCTTGAGCATATTTTTTATACATCCAACTCTCCTGAAGCTCTCTCTTCCCTTATCAAGGCTAAACTTCAATTTAATAAATTTTCTTGTGAATCTGCCTGTAACCAACTTTTAAAATTTAACTCCAAGATGTATGGTGGGCGTAATAAAGTGGGTAGATCTCTTGCAAATTACCTTAAAATTAAGAAACAAAAATCTAAAATCGCCGTCATATCTGATGCCGCTGGGATTCGTCACTGCACGGACGATAAAATTCTTGATTGCTTTGTCCAGTATTATTCCTCTTTATATATACCTGAATCTTCCCCTACTCCATCTCAAATTGATTCCTTTTTTCTCAATATACCCAAATCCTCCTCTGCCACCCTCGATTTCTCTTCTTTGGATGTCCCGATATCTGAGAAGGAAATACTACAAGCAATTACTCTTTTACCTAAAGATAAATCTCCTGGCCCAGATGGCTTTAAGGTTCGTTTCTATTTTCAGTTCAAGACTTGTTTAATACCACACTTATCCTCCCTGATCTCTTCTTTTCTCTCTTCTGGCAAGTCAAAAGGTTATTTTACCCAAGCTATGTTATGTTTACTCCCCAAAAAAGATAAAGATCCCTCCCTCTGTAAGAATTATCGGCTAATTTCTTTAATTAATACGGATTGCAAAATTTATGCCAAGATTTTTGCTTCCCGTTTATCTCCTTTTGTTCCAGACCATATTAATATCTATCACTCGGGTTTTGTCAAAGGTAGGTCTATTACCGATAACTCTAGAGCTCTTCTCAATATCATTCACCTAGCTTCCAAAATGACAACCCCTTTCGCTGTCATCACCCTTGACGCCGAGAAGGCTTTTGACAGGGTCAATTGGGATTTTATGTATGGGGCTCTTCGCTGGCATGGTTTTAGCCCTCACATCATTAAACTTATCCAATTATTGTATTCATCTCCCTCTACTTCTATTTGGGTTAACGGTGCTCAGTCCTCCTATTTTCCTCTTCATAGAGGCACTAGGCAAGGCTGCCCCCTTTCTCTCCTTCTTTTTATTTTAGCGTTAGAGCCTTTCCTTCAGAAAATTCGCCTTTCCAGGTCTTATTCTGGTTTTGTTTATTAGTCGTTAGATATCAGATTCACAGCCTATGCTGATGATATTTTACTTTATATCTCTAATCCTGCTATCTCCCTACCGGCACTTTTTTTTTTAACTTACTGAATATTCCTCAGTCTCTGGTTATAAGCTAAGTCTGAAGTCTTACCTCGTAATAAATATTGTTTTTCACACATGTTTCAAGGTTCGGGCTTTGCTTGGAGTCCCACTAGTATTAAATGTTTGGGTGTTTTATATTCTTCCTCTATTAAAGATACTGTTAAAATTAACCATAAGGATATTCTTTCCAAGCTCGCTGCCCTCATTGAGCGCTGGTCTCCTTTATTCCTCTCCAGGTGGGGTCGATTGGCAACTGTTAAGATGAAGCTTCTGCCTATCATTAATTTTTACCTTTCCATGTTACCTATCTCTCTCCCTGCCTATTTCTTTACTCAAATCAACCGTCTTCTTACTCGCTTCCTCCGGAACAACCGCAAATACAGGATATCTATTTCTCGCCTTCAACAACCAAAGCACTTAGGTGGAATGAATTTTCCTAATCTTGTTCATTTTCATTCCTCCTTTACTTTAAAACAAATTTGGCCTTTTCTTGCAGATTCGCCTTCCCCTAATCCCTCTGCATGGAGTGCTTTAGAGCTAGCTCAGCTTTCGCCTTTTCCTTTTCACGCTGCTATTCATTTATCTCAACCCCCAAAGCGCTTCCTTTCTCCCACTTTTAAGCTCTCTAGGGTGCTTTCCCACTCTTTGTTTCGTTCCTCCTTCTCTCAAGCTCATCTCCACTCTCTTATCCCGTTATGGTATAATCACTCCTTGAAGATCAACAACAAGGCCCTCTTCTGGAAGGAATGGATTGACAAAGGCATTATGTACATGCATCAGCTTTCTGTAGATGGTTCCTTATTGGATTTCTCTTCCATTCGTTCCTCATTTCACTTATCCAACAAATATTTTCCCCAGTTTCCTGACATCCATTTTGCCTTATCTACTCTCCTCTCTCATTCCACTACTTTATCAGATACTGCCCCTCCTGACTCCTCTCCTTTAACCTTTACTATCCCACTTAAAGCAGCCACCATTTATAAGATCCTCTCACGTTCTATTTCCGAATGCCCCAAATCCAAACCTGAACTTGCATGGGAAAAGGATTTAGCACAGGATTTTTCTTTTTCAACTTGGGACTCTCTCTGGTCTAAAATTCACTCTGTCTCCCGTTCAGCTAGCACCACTCAGACTCTTTATTTTTTTATAATATGCTTTTTCTTACCCCACATGACCTGTTTAAGTTTAAAGTCCTTGACTCTAGCCATTGTTGGTCATGCTCCCACCCTGATAGTACTTTGTTCCATATGTTTTTTCAATGTCCGTTGGTTGCATCCCGCTGGCAGCATATTTGGTGCAAGGTGAATGAGATTTTAAATTCCAATCATATATTTGATATTGTTCACATTTTCCTAGGTGGTTCCTCTCCTATTTGGAATGTTCCACGCAATGTTCGTAATTTTATAGATTTGTTTCTAGCCATTTCTTTGCAGATTATTACTTCAAACTGGAAAGACACTTCACAGATCTCTTTTACTGCCTGGTGGAACTTATTATGTCATCATTACAGACTTGATCGTGCGCATGCTACGACTACCTCTCTCTTAATTAAAAGAGATTTGTTATGGTTACCCCTTACCGATTTTCTTTCCAGACGCTTACCCTGATCTGTCCCCTCTTTCTTTTCTTTCCTTTCTCTTTCCTCCTCCTTTCTATCCCCCTCTTTTCTGGCTTTTCTCCCTCTCTTTTCTTTTATTTTCCTTTTCTCTTTCCCTTCCTCACCCCCTAAAAATCTTAAAAAGCATTTTCCCTCAGTATATTTTTTTTATATTTTCCCCTCGGGGTTTGTTCTTATATTCCACATTCAGATTGTATTATCTCATTTTTTTTTCTTTCTATTTCTTTATTGATTGTGTTTCTGTACTGATGTTTTACTTGGCTTATTTGATTCAATAAAGCTTTCTAAACTTAAAAAAAAAATCAAAGTTGGTTCAAACAAGGGTCCTCAAAATATTTCTTGTTCAAGGGCCCACAAAAATCCTTAAGATGACACTGAGGACAACTCCTAATGAGGTATTTGTGAAAGAATGTAACTGTGGCCAATAAACAGATGTAAAAAACTAAACATTTCACAATTCATTATTATTTTAAAAGTAAAACCTATGCATGTTGTTATCAAATGAATAATTTGAGCTTTTAGGGCATTAAGAATATAGAGATTGGCCTAGACTAGAGTTGGGTAGTAAAGGACATATTCTGATTTCTGGAGGAAGAGCAAAGTCCGCAGGAAAATGGGGTAGTGAAATTTAGAATAGGATCTGTAAGTCTAGCCGTGAAACTTTGCACCTTTTTCAGAATTCAGTTGATCGTCCGTTTCCACCCAGTTTTAATTCAATCACATAATCTTGATGAAAAACATGGTTTTCCTTGCTCTGTTCTGTTGGCGCATTCTAGATTCTGCAGAGGTACTTTTGCCCCGTCTGAAATGAATCAATGCTATGGATTGCATGACATTGTTTACCCGTTTCACGCTTTCTGAAAAATAGCCTTAAGTAGGTCTTCCTTCTTGGCGTATTTTGTGCAGCTTTGGCTGCGGGTCCGTTTAAAATTAGGCTTTCTGCTTGAGCTAAGCCTTTTCTGAGGAGTAACATACATTTTTAAGCGAGGACATGGCAGAGTTTGCTGGCTTGGGTTTTGACGATGAGACTCTTCAAACCATTCTAAATGATAACCCCCGTATGCTTGATCTTGTTCCCACAACAACACAAACACCTTTAGGGGACTGGGACACTGTGTTGAATCTTAAAAAAAGCCATTCACGCACTATAGTACATGGACAGATCATGGCCGAATATTTACATGGGAAGTGCGCCCCCACAGGCCTGATAGTCACCAACGCACCCAGACTTTTTCTGACAGATAAGACTTTCATTAGAGATTGGTCACTGATAGCCTGGCGCTGCACGCGGGATTGGCTTATTCTAATTATTTCAACTGCCAAAAGGGTAGCGGATGCCATTCTGGTAGAAATACAGCTCCTAGAAGGACAAATCAAAACAACTCTAACTACGAAACGCTTTGAGAAACAACAAGAGGAATCCAACAAAGCAAATAAGGAATATAAAGAACCCATATTTTTTGGCAAAATTTAGAAATTCAAAAAGGACCTGGCAAAATTTTCACATGAAAAAATCTATCCATACACCAGTGAAGATTATATTCCCATTGATTCCAATAAACAAGGCAAATCATATGGATCAAATTACACCACCTCCTCTGATGCAGATTCTTCCGATTCAGATGGCAATGACACTTCCCAGTGGAGAGGTAGAGGTCGGGGTCGCAATAATCGACCTAACCGTAGACGTCAAGGGCAAGGCAATATGTACCAGCAATCACCATGGTGGCCACCCACCCCTTGGGGTTACCCACAGTTTCCACCACCGATGCCGCATTATGCCATGCAACCACAGTATTATGACAGCCAGGCTTTTTTAGGGCAAGGCCGAGGCTGGAACAGAGGGAGACGGAGAGGCCCTAATCAAGTCCAATGGGCAGACGAACCAGATCCCCCAGTCACTCGCAGCAAGCGAGGCCTATGATTGAGACACATGATGACACTGAAGATTTAGTAGTGAACCTAAGCACTCGCACTCTTTCTCCCCTAGAGAAACAAGTTCTCAATAAGGGGCTTGGCTTTGTTCCTACCAACAATGGAGATGCCTTTCAACTATGTGGTGAAGTGGAGAGATTTTTTCGGAGTGTGAGATTACACTTCTTTTTCAAAGAAAACAGCACAGACTTGACACAATCTCCTATTGACATGAATACAGGGCTTAGGGCCAAATCAACTTTTATGCCTTTGGTACACCAGGTGCCATCGAGAGTGGACACCTTTGAAAACGCTGTAGTACATGAGATACAAAATCTGGATCTCTCCAAACATGGCAATTTTCAGAATCTATCCAAGACCGAGAGACAAGCTCTTGCCACTCTATCTAATGATAAGAACATCACGATTAAACCGACCGATAAAGGGGGTGCTATTGTGATTCAAGACACCACCTCCTATCGGTCCGAGTGCCTTAGACAGTTGGGGAACAACCAGTTCTACACACCTCTCAGTATAGATCCAACAATCAGACTCCTCACTGAGATTAAATGTCTGGTTGAGGAAGCTACTGCGGAGGGGTGGATCACAACGAGTGAAGCCAAATTTTTGGTCACCAACCACCCCATCACTCCGTATTTCTATACGCTGCCCAAAATTCACAAGACCACCAGGCCCCCTCCTGGGCGCCCAATAATATCGGGCATTGGATCACTGTTGGAACCTTTGTCTTCTTTTGTGGACGTGTTTTTGGCCCCACTTGTCAAAACTATGCCAACATACCTCCAGGACACTAAAGATGTCCTGCGACTGTTACCAGAGACAGCTTTCAACACTGACCTTGACATGCTTGTCAGTTTTGATGTGGAGTCGCTGTACACGTGCATACCGCAAGCAGAGACTCTACAAACTGTACAGCAACTCCTTGAAAATACCACACATGACAGTATAACACCTATCCACTTTATCATGGATCTAGCCAGAATTTCTATGACCGAAAAAAAATTTGGTTACGAAGACTCCCTATACCTTCAAACGTCTGGGACGTCTATGGGCAGTAAATTTGCGCCGAGTCTGGCCAATCTTTACGTCCATCATTTCGAAACCAATCATGTCCTCAACCACAACAATCCATACTTCCACCAGATGGTGTTGTGGAAGAGGTACATAGATGACATCCTAGTAATATGGCGTGGAGATAGCCAGTCTGTACTATCTTTTCAGACTTGGCTAAATGACCAGAATCCTTTTCTGAGGTTCACAGTGGACTACAGCAAATCAGAACTTGCTTTTTTAGATTTGCTGATCATCCCGGAAGAGGGACACCTTGCGAGTAGCCTTTACCGGAAGCCCATGTCACGCAATTCCCTGTTGAGGTTTGACAGCCATCATCCTAGATCCCTCCGTGAGAATCTCCCATTCGGGCAGTTCTTGAGGGTTCGAAGGAATTGCTCAGCTATATCAGACTTCCGCACACAGTCAAAAGTTCTGTCAGACAAATTGAAACAACGCCTATATCCCAGCAGGCTTATTAAGAATTCCTGCAAGAGAGCCTCCAATAACCATCGTGATGCACTCCTTGCACCGGCTATCGTAAAACCTCCACTCAACAGACTGGTGTGCGTAACTACTTTCAGCACTGCCTCGTCCACAATACAGAAGATTATCAGACACAAGTGGCGCATTCTGAATAGCACAGGAGATAACATCCCTTTGCCGCTTTTTGGATTTAAGAGGAGTACGAATCTGAAAGACGAGTTGGTCCACACCAGACCCATGAACACGAGAAGCGACACTACCACCAGATTATGGAATCTGCCACCAGTACAGGGTCATTATCCCTGTGGGAGTTGCTCGGTGTGTCCCCCGACTAAAAAAACTCTGTCAGTAGACATTGGAACAACTCGTCCATGGCTGTTGAAAAACCATACATATTGCAACAGCGAAAGGGTTATATATCAGATCACCTGCCCTTGCTCCCTGCGCTATATAGGGATGACAACGCGGAAAATCAAATTAAGGATACAAGAACACAAGAGCACGATTCGATGCAACAGACAAGCCACACGCCTGACTTCCCATTTCCTCAGCATGAAACATTCGGCTGATGATTTGGAATGGGTGGTTCTCGAACAACCATACATACCTCCACATGTTAGCGACATCTCACATTTCCTACTCAGAAAAGAACAGAGATGGGTTTTTAAACTTAAATGTGATACACGGGGTTGAACGATGATATTCCTTGGGTACAACTCTAAGCCAACCCCAGAAGGTTTGATGAAACTGTGTCTTGATAATAAGGGTATACATATACTTTTTCTATTCTGTAAATACAATGACCCTTGCCTATAGCTTCTCTGCATAAGTATCGCATTATGAGAGAATTTGAGATACAAATTACAAAATACTAAATTGAAGCATATGTAGACAACCATATCACACTACGGTGAAATGCTTTAGTGATGACAGGTCAATACACTGTTTATCGAGATGCGATCTTTTTCTGCCTTACGCATCTATCTTTAACACACTTTTTCTCGAACAGAATATGAGTCGTTACAGAGTGTTGTAGCTTTTCGCATCTACGTAGTAAGTGCTTCAGAATACGTGCCATTGCTCAACATGATAACACAACGAGTCAGAAAGGCTAGAATTAAAATACGGAGACAGTTTCCCTGCATCTGGCTAACTAATGTAACACGCTCAATCCATTGAGTGAATGCTCTTTACATTTTGAACACTTGGTCCCCGCATGAAATACGAGTGTTTATCTTCCCCGGCCGCCTTGCGGTGTCATTGGTAGTCCACTCAACCAATGAGTGAGGAACAACGTAATAACAAACACGAACCGGGACTATTTATTTCCTTTTCCGGTCTTGTGCGCCCAATCAGGTGAGCGCTAACATTACTATAGCATTGAAAATACAGCGAGGCACACAGTCCCCATTTTCATAACTCATTACTGGCTGGGGTCTAGAACTAATGACCAATCGAAATTCAGTCGTTTTTTGCACTAGTTGCCACTTAGGTCCGCCACAGCCCCTTTTAACACGCTTACACACGCAGCCTCACCACCTTCTCCTCGGCTCAGTTAAACGACCGAGGCAACGACGGACAGGTGGGTAAGCGCTGCGCTACTATCTTTGCAAAATAGACTGTTTGGGTCTATATGGGCGGATACATTGAGTAACAGTAAGTCTCTCAATGATATCTGCAATTTGTCTTGATTTAGCTAATTCTGGTTTCATTATTTTCCAGAGACTTTTGCGCCCAGCAATTTACTATTGCTCTGAAACACTTTGTTTTTTAGAAATAGTACTTCATTTTCAGTACTGGGAATAGCATAGGGTCTTGGTAACCAGTTGATCATTCCCTAGGGGTCATATATAAGAGTCTCCTCTCACTAACCCTATGCCCCACAGTCCTGCCTCGCTTTGTTCGCTTTTTTGCTGTTGGCTCCTCAAAAGTTATATATTCTATGCCTAGAAGTGCAAGTTTATCCCCTCTCTTTTCATTTAGAGCGTGGCCTCTTTCTTCCTGAGCGAGCGCCAGGAGAGGTGAGGCCTTTTCTCCCTTCAATGATGGGTGAGTAGATAATGTATGACTGTAATATGGTATTTACAGTGTTTGGAAATCAGTCTGTACATACTTAGATCTACTAAACTTTTGAGAGACTATTATGTATTGTATATAGACTATTTTTCTCTTTTTTCTCTTTTCTCGTTTTTCTGTTTTGATTTCACAGGAGAGTTCTTGGACTGAAGAGACCATACCACTGGTAGGTCTTTTTTCACGATTGCAGTAGTGTACTTCATAGGTCCTGACGAAAGCCCGTGAGGGCTGAAACATGTTGACCACTTTATATCTTTGATGGTTAGTAATATTTTTCAAAATACTATACCCACTCTGCTTTTAGAACATACCGTCCTGATGGTCACCCTTAATAAAATTATTTGTTAGTCATCACGACAGGTATTTTTAACCTTTTCACCACTATTGTTTTTCTTTTGGGCACTGCAATTTTTCCTATCAGCTCTTCATAACACCCGTCTTCTGTGTGATGGTTTATTTCTTGCGCGTTTGATGATCCGCACTTCACAACCCTCATTGAACTAATTGAGGAGTTGCCTTACGGGCATCATTCGTAGCTACAAAACCCAGATGACGAGGTTCCACCAATTAGGTGTGCTGATGGGTTTCTTCACTCATGAGTTGAGACTGTTCCGACTGCTCTCCTATGTTTTCTCTTGTTTTCTCATATAACCACTAGGTATTAAATGTTCTCCCAGATAACCACTAGCTATCAGATATTTCGTTCTTTTATAATAAGTATTATCTATTATGAGAACTTATTAGACCTATTGTATCTTCCGTGTTTTTTGATAATTAAGTTGGGGGACAAGATACCAATTGGTCTTTAAACTTTTCCCCTAGGACCCCCCCTCACTTGTTTGTTTTTTGGTCTTCCTCCGACTACAATACAGATGCTAAATTGCCAGCGTTTCGACAAAAAGTCTCCTGGATACATATGGACAGCTTTTATCACCCTTTTAGTCAGTCATATTAACTTTATTTTGGTTCAGTGAACCATAAAAGTGCACAGTGCAAAACACATTTTAAATATATAAAATATTCATAGATATGAAACACATCCCAATAGCAGTATAAAAATATTAAAAGAAAACTCCAGTCATAATACATCAAATAACACAACGCTACCCCCACAACTAAAATAAAGAACAAGCGAAACCTTGAAAAGGTGCTCCTAAGGGGTACGCTATAACACCCAAATTTATCTGAGTTGTATTCAGGTAAGGGCAACTCAACAACTCCTAGGGATGGCTAAAAGAAAAACAAAAGTTGTGCACTTGCAATATAATAGAATAAAAAAAATGTTTACACTATAAAACCTAAATGGGTTGCATGTCTCCCATCAATTACAATCACCATAGCGATAATTTGACAAAATCTTCGAACAATTTAAGTCATCATAACAAAGATCTGATCCACTTTTCGAATAGTTCATGTACATGACAATATAAAAGAGCGATGAAACCCTAAGAGAGTTACTTAAAACAGGCCTAATTATGTGCTTTATTAAAAAATTGTAAGACAATGAACCCTTTGAATCAATTGCAATATCTTTGGGGTAGTGGGCGAATACTTGTTTCTACATCAGAAGACAGGGACTGCCCTATGCAAGAACTGAGACACCCAGTCACAACTGTTTCTTAGCACCTGAACTGAATTTTGTGTCACAAAAAATAGCAAATTGTATCACTTGATCTCCTGACATGTACATATGCAGATGGAATGTACTATCCTAGAATGTTCTCCAGTGCTGCAATATTAAATTTATATATATTAGTGAAAACATGGGCGTTCCTTGGGTAGAATCACGTAAAGGCCTTTAAGAAATAATTAAGTAACCCCTACACAACCCTACACAATAGCTTTGCACACCCAATCATGGGCGTCCGCAGGGGGGGCAAGGAGGGGCACTCCCCCCCCCCCCCCCCGGAGCGACCCTCCTTGCCCCCCCTGCGGATGCCCATGAAAACAGTGACTTCAAGACGGGGTTCTCACTCTCTTTCCTCCCCTTTCTGTTATTTGCTTCCCTGTGAAATGGATCCAAAAAAGAAAGACGCTTTTGCTGGAAATGTCATATTTTTCTGAAATTTTTATTCCAAAGTGCAGCATTGGGAATAAAAGGGTAAAAATATGAAAAATAGATACATAACTAAATAAAGTAAGACAGAGTGGTAGCAAACTGGCCAAACTGATTTTATTCACACTGAAACACATTAGCTCCACTTTCACAGAGTTTGCCAGTGAAGCGCTATTTTTGCAATCACCATGGTGGCCACCCACTCCTTGGGGTTACCCACAGTTTCCACCACCGATGCCGCATTATGCCATGCAACCATAGTATTATGACAGCCAGGCTTTTTTAGGGCAAGGCCGAGGCTGGAACAGAGGGAGACGGAGAGGCCCTAATCAAGTCCAATGGGCAGACGAACCAGATCCCCCAGTCACTCGCAGCAAGCGAGGCCTATGATTGAGACACATGATGACACTGAAGATTTAGTAGTGAACCTAAGCACTCGCACTCTTTCTCCCCTAGAGAAACAAGTTCTCAATAAGGGCCTTGGCTTTGTTCCTACCAACAATGGAGATGCCTTTCAACTACGTGGTGAAGTGGAGAGATTTTTTCGGAGTGTGAGATTACACTTCTTTTTCAAAGAAAACAACACAGACTTGACACAATCTCCTATTGACATGAATACAGGGCTTAGGACCAAATCAACTTTTATGCCTTTGGTACACCAGGTGCCATCGAGAGTGGACACCTTTGAAAACGCTGTACTACATGAGATACAAAATCTGGATCTCTCCAAACATGGCAATTTTCAGAATCTATCCAAGACCGAGAGACAAGCTCTTGCCACTCTATCTAATGATAAGAACATCACGATTAAACCGGCTGATAAAGGGGGTGCTATTGTGATTCAAGACACCACCTCCTATCGGTCCGAGTGCCTTAGACAGTTGGGGAACAACCAGTTCTACACACCTCTCAGTATAGATCCAACAATCAGACTCCTCACTGAGATTAAATGTCTGGTTGAGGAAGCTACTGCGGAGGGGTGGATCACAACGAGTGAAGCCAAATTTTTGGTCACCAACCACCCCATCACTCCGTATTTCTATACGCTGCCCAAAATTCACAAGACCACCAGGCCCCCTCCTGGGCGCCCAATAATATCGGGCATTGGATCACTGTTGGAACCTTTGTCTTCTTTTGTGGACGTGTTTTTGGCCCCACTTGTCAAAACTATGCCAACATACCTCCAGGACACTAAAGATGTCCTGCGACTGTTACCAGAGACAGCTTTCAACACTGACCTTGACATGCTTGTCAGTTTTGATGTGGAGTCGCTGTACACGTGCATACCGCAAGCAGAGACTCTACAAACTGTACAGCAACTCCTTGAAAATACCACACATGACAGTATAACACCTATCCACTTTATCATGGATCTAGCCAGAATTTCTATGACCGAAAAAAAATTTGGTTACGAAGACTCCCTATACCTTCAAACGTCTGGGACGTCTATGGGCAGTAAATTTGCGCCGAGTCTGGCCAATCTTTACGTCCATCATTTCGAAACCAATCATGTCCTCAACCACAACAATCCATACTTCCACCAGATGGTGTTGTGGAAGAGGTACATAGACGACATCCTAGTAATATGGCGTGGAGATAGCCAGTCTGTACTATCTTTTCAGACTTGGCTAAATGACCAGAATCCTTTTCTGAGGTTCACAGTGGACTACAGCAAATCAGAACTTGCTTTTTTAGATTTGCTGATCATCCCGGAAGAGGGACACCTTGCGAGTAGCCTTTACCGGAAGCCCATGTCACGCAATTCCCTGTTGAGGTTTGACAGCCATCATCCTAGATCCCTCCGTGAGAATCTCCCATTCGGGCAGTTCTTGAGGGTTCGAAGGAATTGCTCAGCTATATCAGACTTCCGCACACAGTCAAAAGTTCTGTCAGACAAATTGAAACAACGCCTATATCCCAGCAGGCTTATTAAGAATTCCTGCAAGAGAGCCTCCAATAACCATCGTGATGCACTCCTTGCACCGGCTATCGTAAAACCTCCACTCAACAGACTGGTGTGCGTAACTACTTTCAGCACTGCCTCGTCCACAATACAGAAGATTATCAGACACAAGTGGCGCATTCTGAATAGCACAGGAGATAACATCCCTTTGCCGCTTTTTGCATTTAAGAGGAGTACGAATCTGAAAGACGAGTTGGTCCACACCAGACCCATGAACACCAGAAGCGACACTACCACCAGATTATGGAATCTGCCACCAGTACAGGGTCATTATCCCTGTGGGAGTTGCTCGGTGTGTCCCCAGACTAAAAAAACTCTGTCAGTAGACATTGGAACAACTCGTCCATGGCTGTTGAAAAACCATACATATTGCAACAGCGAAAGGGTTATATATCAGATCACCTGCCCTTGCTCCCTGCGCTATATAGGGATGACAACGCGGAAAATCAAATTAAGGATACAAGAACACAAGAGCACGATTCGATGCAACAGACAAGCCACACGCCTGACTTCCCATTTCCTCAGCATGAAACATTCGGCTGATGATTTGGAATGGGTGGTTCTCGAACAACCATACATACCTCCACATGTTAGCGACATCTCACATTTCTACTCAGAAAAGAACAGAGATGGGTTTTTAAACTTAAATGTGATACACGGGGTTGAACGATGATATTCCTTGGGTACAACTCTAAGCCAACCCCAGAAGGTTTGATGAAACTGTGTCTTGATAATAAGGGTATACATATACTTTTTCTATTCTGTAAATACAATGACCCTTGCCTATAGCTTCTCTGCATAAGTATCGCATTATGAGAGAATTTGAGATACAAATTACAAAATACTAAATTGAAGCATATGTAGACAACCATATCACACTACGGTGAAATGCTTTAGTGATGACAGGTCAATACACTGTTTATCGAGATGCGATTTTTTTCTGCCTTACGCATCTATCTTTAACACACTTTTTCTCGAACAGAATATGAGTCGTTACAGAGTGTTGTAGCTTTTCGCATCTACGTAATAAGTGCTTCAGAATACGTGCCATTGCTCAACATGATAACACAACGAGTCAGAAAGGCTAGAATTAAAATACGGAGACAGTTTCCCTGCATCTGGCTAACTAATGTAACACGCTCAATCCATTGAGTGAATGCTCTTTACATTTTGAACACTTGGTCCCCGCATGAAATACGAGTGTTTATCTTCCCCGGCCGCCTTGCGGTGTCATTGGTAGTCCACTCAACCAATGAGTGAGGAACAACGTAATAACAAACACGAACCGGGACTATTTATTTCCTTTTCCGGTCTTGTGCGCCCAATCAGGTGAGCGCTAACATTACTATAGCATTGAAAATACAGCGAGGCACACAGTCCCCATTTTCATAACTCATTAATGGCTGGGGTCTAGAACTAATGACCAATCGAAATTCAGTCGTTTTTTGCACTAGTTGCCACTTAGGTCCGCCACAGCCCCTTTTAACACGCTTACACACGCAGCCTCACCACCTTCTCCTCGGCTCAGTTAAACGACCGAGGCAACGACGGACAGGTGGGTAAGCGCTGCGCTACTATCTTTGCAAAATAGACTGTTTGGGTCTATATGGGCGGATACATTGAGTAACAGTAAGTCTCTCAATGATATCTGCAATTTGTCTTGATTTAGCTAATTCTGGTTTCATTATTTTCCAGAGACTTTTGCGCCCAGCAATTTACTATTGCTCTGAAACACTTTGTTTTTTAGAAATAGTACTTCATTTTCAGTACTGGGAATAGCATAGGGTCTTGGTAACCAGTTGATCATTCCCTAGGGGTCATATATAAGAGTCTCCTCTCACTAACCCTATGCCCCGCAGTCCTGCCTCGCTTTGTTCGCTTTTTTGCTGTTGGCTCCTCAAAAGTTATATATTCTATGCCTAGAAGTGCAAGTTTATCCCCTCTCTTTTCATTTAGAGCGTGGCCTCTTTCTTCCTGAGCGAGCGCCAGGAGAGGTGAGGCCTTTTCTCCCTTCAATGATGGGTGAGTAGATAATGTATGACTGTAATATGGTATTTACAGTGTTTGGAAATCAGTCTGTACATACTTAGATCTACTAAACTTTTGAGAGACTATTATGTATTGTATATAGACTATTTTTCTCTTTTTTCTCTTTTCTCGTTTTTCTGTTTTGATTTCACAGGAGAGTTCTTGGACTGAAGAGACCATACCACTGGTAGGTCATTTTTCACAATTGCAGTAGTGTACTTCATAGGTCCTGACGAAAGCCCGTGAGGGCTGAAACATGTTGACCACTTTATATCTTTGATGGTTAGTAATATTTTTCAAAATACTATACCCACTCTGCTTTTAGAACATACCGTCCTGATGGTCACCCTTAATAAAATTATTTGTTAGTCATCACGACAGGTATTTTTAACCTTTTCACCACTATTGTTTTTCTTTTGGGCACTGCAATTTTTCCTATCAGCTCTTCATAACACCCGTCTTCTGTGTGATGGTTTATTTCTTGCGCGTTTGATGATCCGCACTTCACAACCCTCATTGAACTAATTGAGGAGTTGCCTTACGGGCATCATTCGTAGCTACAAAACCCAGATGACGAGGTTCCACCAATTAGGTGTGCTGATGGGTTTCTTCACTCATGAGTTGAGACTGTTCCGACTGCTCTCCTATGTTTTCTCTTGTTTTCTCATATAACCACTAGGTATTAAATGTTCTCCCAGATAACCACTAGGTATCAGATATTTCGTTCTTTTATAATAAGTATTATCTATTATGAGAACTTATTAGACCTATTGTATCTTCCGTGTTTTTTGATAATTAAGTTGGGGGACAAGATACCAATTGGTCTTTAAACTTTTCCCCTAGGACCCCCCCTCACTTGTTTGTTTTTTGGTCTTCCTTCGACTACAATACAGATGCTAAATTGCCAGCGTTTCGACAAAAAGTCTCCTGGATACATATGGACAGCTTTTATCACCCTTTTAGTCAGTCATATTAACTTTATTTTGGTTCAGTGAACCATAAAAGTGCACAGTGCAAAACACATTTTAAATATATAAATATTCATAGATATGAAACACATCCCAATAGCAGTATAAAAATATTAAAAGAAAACTCCAGTCATAATACATCAAATAACACAACGCTACCCCCACAACTAAAATAAAGAACAAGCGAAACCTTGAAAAGGTGCTCCTAAGGGGTACGCTATAACACCCAAATTTATCTGAGTTGTATTCAGGTAAGGGCAACTCAACAACTCCTAGGGATGGCTAAAAGAAAAACAAAAGTTGTGCACTTGCAATATAATAGAATAAAAAAAAATTTTACACTATAAAACCTAAATGGGTTGCATGTCTCCCATCAATTACAATCACCATAGCGATAATTTGACAAAATCTTCGAACAATTTAAGTCATCATAACAAAGATCTGATCCACTTTTCGAATAGTTCATGTACATGACAATATAAAAGAGCGATGAAACCCTAAGAGAGTTACTTAAAACAGGCCTAATTATGTGCTTTATTAAAAAATTGTAAGACAATGAACCCTTTGAATCAATTGCAATATCTTTGGGGTAGTGGGCGAATACTTGTTTCTACATCAGAAGACAGGGACTGCCCTATGCAAGAACTGAGACACCCAGTCACAACTGTTTCTTAGCACCTGAACTGAATTTTGTGTCACAAAAAATAGCAAATTGTATCACTTGATCTCCTGACATGTACATATGCAGATGGAATGTACTATCCTAGAATGTTCTTCAGTGCTGCAATATTAAATTTATATATATTAGTGAAAACATGGGCGTTCCTTGGGTAGAATCACGTAAAGGCCTTTAAGAAATAATTAAGTAACCCCTACACAACCCTACACAATAGCTTTGCACACCCAATCATGGGCGTCCGCAGGGGGGGCAAGGAGGGGCACTCCCCCCCCCCCACCCGGAGCGACCCTCCTTGCCCCCCCTGCGGATACCCATGAAAACAGTGACTTCAAGACGGGGTTCTCACTCTCTTTCCTCCCCTTTCTGTTATTTGCTTCCCTGTGAAATGGATCCAAAAAAGAAAGACGCTTTTGCTGGAAATGTCATATTTTTCTGAAATTTTTATTCCAAAGTGCAGCATTGGGAATAAAAGGGTAAAAATATGAAAAATAGATAAATAACTAAATAAAGTAAGACAGAGTGGTAGCAAACTGGCCAAACTGATTTTATTCACACTGAAACACATTAGCTCCACTTTCACAGAGTTTGCCAGTGAAGCGCTATTTTTGTTTTCTTGTCTTTGTTTTCCCTGGACTTGGAACTAGTGCACCAATCCTGGAGGTACTGCAATGTGTGGATTGGAAAACAAAATGTGTGCTGCGGCTGTGCGTCCAGGGATGTGGTCTTTTTACCATGCTGCTTATGTTTTGTAAGGATATAAGGAATGGCCATTGAAATGGGTCCATTCAAGACCCTGTTGTCGTGTCCTTAACTTTTCAGGGAAAAGCACTCACTGATTTCTGAATAGTGAGTGCAAAAGCATTAAGGTAACCATGTTGTTCCTGCTTACATTTCCCATGGTTTGCTAAATTTTGCATTTCCTATGTGTTTGCTTTTTCCAGGATGTTGTTACTTTTTTTTTTGTAGGCCGCATATTGCTCTTGTCTAGTGCATAATTTAAATTGAGCCGCATCCAGGTGTTTATAGCGGGCAACAATTGGATTGTAGTTGAAGACAGTGGGAGTTTTTCTCAGTGGGGCAGTATGGTGTTCAGTGGGGAAGAGGATGTGGCACTGTGGTCAGAGCTGCTGAATTTGGAACTGGGAACCAGGTTCAGCCTCAATAACCAGTCCACCAGACCACTCTCCTGCGCGAGCACAATCACATGCTAAACCTTAGAAGGCTTCGCAACACCTTAGAAGTCCTGGTGTCTTCGCACCAGCAGGTGGACCCTAGCATAACAAGTGTAGGTTAACCTTCAAGGCTTCTCCCCCACTATCCATACTGAAGTTCACCTCCAGTCTTGCGGGAAAGCCTATGAAGAAGCACACCCTAGAACAACAGTCACTGAGGTCACAGGACCCTTGAGAAGGGCCAGCTCTAGGGCGGTGCAACCAGTGTGACCGCACCGGGTGCTGACTTTAGGTGGAGGCATCATGTTTGCAAGTATATTATGGTTTTAAAAACGCTTGCTGCCTCCTTCCTGGCCTCCAGCAATTTTCGGCAACAATAAAAATGTCATGATGACTCTGGTGATTAATGTTCTTCCTAGAGAGAGATCAGAATTTTGTCAAGTGGAAGTTTTGACTCATGGAAAGGTAGCTCAGAGGGTTAATGTACCGGCTGCAAAGAACATGCGCCATGCAGATCACAAAGTACACATAATGTAAATTGGTCAGTGGGCTACTGCTTTTGTCAGAGAGATCCTTTTGTTACTTGCAGTTTATAAGTTAAAATCCTAACTTAGAACAGTGAGCTATTAACTGTCATCTAAGAGCTGCATACAAACTGCAAGGTATAAATTAGAGCGTTATGTCCCCCTCTCCCCCCAGTCTTTGATTATCCCAATGTCCCAAAAAATGTTCTTTTGTACAGAAATCAATTCTGATTATTAAGGAGACCCCCCCCCCCAACCATGGTATTACATTTTAAATTCCAGGTATTGTGTTTCTCCAGACCAATCACTATAAAACTATACGGGCTACTAGTATGGTTGTCATGTGACTCCTTCACCTTGTAGTCCTTAGTCTTATGTTACATTTTCTATACAGTGATTTACACACATATTGATTGTCTCTGTGTAATGTGTGTGATGTAAAGTGCTCTGACACCCTACAATGGTATGAGTGGCGCTGTAAATCAAATTAAAGGCAACTCAGAGAGAGTGGTTATGGAAACTTGGGGGGGGCACAGTTAAAGGGTGGTAGTGAGGGAATCCATGGCAGAGGTGGTCATTGGGGGGCACTAACAAACATTAATGCACAGGACACCACCAGTGCTATGGCTGGCCCTGCCCTTGAGGCCAGTCTGCCTCACCCATAGGTATCTCCATTGGCCTTGTTTCAGCAGTAATAGCTGCAACTCTCACCAGGGATTGGCAATGCTCGATTTGCACGCACACCAAACTAAGTTCGCAAATTTACAGTCACCCGGCTTCATTCACAAGCACTTTTAACATGTGCTGCCTGCTGTGGGGCCACTGGAATTAATTATGCAGCAAAGGATGACAACATTATGCCGTAGTGTTGACTAAATTATGCATTAAAAAAAACTGCAGCGTAATTCAGTATATTTTCAGATATTTTATTATTTTGACGTGTGTAAACATGCTAAAAAGTCTCTGGAAAGATTTTGCCTTATTAGTACCAGTGTAACATACAAACGCAGCAGTGAGAAAGGTGACCAGTCAACCTCTACAATAGGCCATCCACTCCGCAGCAACACAAGTCACATTTTATATTAACTTTTGATATGTTTGAGCTACAAACAATTTATTAGTTTAAATGGTCAGATCATGCAGCAGAACTTGCATTATGAGGCAAGTATGGCAGAGCCATAATTTTAGAGAAAACATTTGCAAACTAGGATATTTTGCCAATCATGTTTGAACTGCTGTTGTGGAAAAAGGGAGTAGTGCTGATGACAGAAACTCCATGGCTCGGAGACAAATGGCTTGTGTTTCCACATGTTATCGTATTTGGTACATTCTGTGATTAGAAGCATATCCCACTTTGTGAATATATTTTAATGTCAATAACTCATTATAACCTTAAATAACCATGTGTATCCATTGGTTGATTAAACTGGGCAGTGAAATGACAAGCAAATACAAAAAATTGGGACGTCTGCGCATTCTGGCCACATCTCTGGCTCCACCCACAGATCCAATCCTTGAGATATTCCCGCCCACTGTTCCCCTACTTTTTCCCCCCACTTCGACCCCTGTGTAAGACTCAGCATCCCTGGACCTGTGATGTGCCGCCGCTGCGGGCGCCGCATGTGCCACACATTTACGGTGCCAGGCTTCCGCATAAGGGAGCTGGCCAATATTGTATCCCTAAATGTGGGCACCTTCTCAGTTTGACATTGACTACACGTAGAAGGACTCTAAGTTTCTTTTAAAAAATATAGCTAACATTTGGACCTATACATTTTATTTTGTATAAATTAATTGAATGTGTGTAAAATTTAGCAATGCCCGGGGAATTCTAGTAAAGGGAGCACCCATTGGCGAATAACTAGCGTGTGTGATTGATACATTATTTATTACTAACTTTGACGTTGTGCTTTAACTTTGGATAAAAGTTATAATGAATTCTAGCACCAAGAAGCCAATATTGGTAAATATGTGTCCTACAAATAATCCCTAACATACACGGTGCATACAGTATATTTAATCTGGTGCTTTAATAATAGGCTATTTTAAAGTATTCTGATAAAAATCGAATTGTGCTGAAGACAGCCTTGATTGGTGTTGGATCGAGGACCCGGAAGTCTGCACACCTAGCAGACAGAGATAAAGCACCTTGTCAGAAAGTTTAGCGTTTTCCCTTCAGGTGGTGTTTGTTGGCCTGTGGCAGGGTCAGTCACATGTCTTGGATTCCTGGCATTTAATTGAGTCTATCCCACTTCTGCGCCTCAGTGTTTCTCGTGCCCCACCTGGCACACATCATGTCGGAGGATGGTGATGACGTTAACATTTTGCCCCCCCCTGGAAAAATGTCTGCGGACGCCCATGCACCCAATCTGTATGCCTTCACTAGGACTTTCCTTCGAAGTGGCCCCCAAATTGTAATCCGGGTGTAAACTCACATTTGGCTAAAAGTAAGAATATCTGTTGTGCATTAATAACACTTATGACCCATTTCACACTGCACAATAATCACCAGTTAAAGCCTGGAACACATTGTGCAGGCACACTGTTTAAATGTTGAGTATCTGTGCCTCATAATGGAGGGAAATATGAGCTATCACCTTATTATCCCCCATTTCAAGGTCTGGAATTGGAATGATTCACAAATTACACACCTTTAAATTAAATATACCCAACACTATTGGTTTTACCCAGTCTGCAATTACTACTCGGAATTGTGTTGAACATGGATTGAACCTCTGGGTAACAAAAAGGGTGGTGTGTATGCAAGTTAGATGTGAATATTGTCCAGAGAAAAGAAAGAGGGAATTGATGAATTGTTAGACCTCAGTAATTACTTGTGCTGCCTTCCAATCCGTCGTTTTTTACACCACTATGCTACTCTAGAAAGAGACCATCCATATATCAGACATGGTCCTGCTCTAATAACAACACTATAACCGAAACTGCTAGCCCATGCCCCATCCAAACAGGAACATAAGCAACCTTGGACTGGTTTTGGCCTAATTACATAGGAGTCGGTGAAACTCACAGAGTTTTACTCTGAGGAATTCTGCAGTTACATGAAAACTCCACTAGATTCGGCAGAGTTCCGCGAATGGGTTGAAATTGCACGTCGTGCTGCTCGTTCAGATTTTTTGTGCGGGGAGCTTGTACTGCTCTAAAAGATCAGCACAAAATGCATTACACGGCACACTAGAGGGCACTGCTGCTGGAGTTGATTTTCTACTTGAGTGGCAGATTTGTGTTTGCGAAGGGGCGCAACCACCCAAGTTAGGAAAATCTTGCAGGGTGCCCCTAGCACCCAAAAACCGCACATGGGGATGCTAATTCTAGCTCGCTCTTGGCAACTTCATGTTGGCGAGCCTTGCCTGACGAAAAACTCCGCCACTTGGCGGTTGGTAAAATTTGGCGGGATCTCCGAGTTTCAAGCATAACACAGATTTTCCTAAACTCCGCTAACTTCCTCAGCACCAGAACCTGGGCTTCTATGGGAATTCACAAGGGCATATTATCAAGCCCATTATCGCCGCTTTAGTGGCAGTTTCCTGCTGCTAAAGCGGTGACAATGTTATCGTGGGTCTTGATAAAATGGCCCTAAATGTTTTGCCCACCTCTACTTATTTTCTGTGGAATAGAGTTCAGATATATGTGAAATCCAAACACATATTTGATAGTGGTGTATGAAAAAAATTAAGGAAAGTTTTGATGGGATATATTTTCACACTGTATGCAAAGATTTCTATTTGAATTCTAAAATTCCATGCAAAGCGCTTTCCTCAACACTAGATTGCGGCCAATCTGAAGAAGAAAAAAGCGCCGACCAGCAGGCTTGCTAACTAGACATATAATAAACGTGTACATAACCCTGAGTACTGATTGATGTTTCTGTGAATTTCCTCAAAACCAGAAATGTGCACAACTGACAGAATGAAACCAACAATAAGCAGTTTCACGGCTGAGGGAGCAGTCGACAGGCCCCAGCCAGGAGCGGCGCTTCGGTTCCGCCTCCGCTCTCAGCTCCTGTGCTTTCTGGCGCCTGATGATGGCTCCAGCCTGTTTCCTGCACAGGCTTCATCCCTCCAATGAGATATATTTTGTAAGCAGGGCCGGACTGGCTACCGGGCAGTTGTGTGTGCTGCCGAGCAGGGGGATGATTTTTTTGATGGGGACCTGTGTGTACAAAACGAAATTCGTTTTGCTTTTTTTATTTCAAAGCGCACGCAGGTCCCCATCAACGAAATAAGCCCACACCACGGAGAAAACATCCCCCTGCTCGGCAGCACACACAACTGCCCGGTAGCCAGTTCGGCCCTGTTTGTAAGAGCCTGGCACTGTAATGTGTTATTTCAATGTACTTTCCTCTTCCGAAATTACTGCTCTATCTTGAAAATAATTTTAAAAATGGGCCAATCTAAAAGTCGGTTCTAGAAGGAGAACGTGACTGACAGCCACAACAGCATTTGTCTCAGAGCACATTTCTGTTCGCATCAGCTCCTTGATAGCCAGTCCCTTTAAGAGCTTGGTGCTCACTGGGGCAGTAACTGAGCTTCATAACACTTTCTGAGAGACACAAAACAGTTTCTTGCTGTTCCTTCACACATTCATGTTAACTGGTATTGTAAATAAAGCTCTTCACAGTGAATTTTCATGTAGATTTATTCAGCAGCACAGCAACATGACTGGACAGCAGGATTGCCCAGTGTAACTGACTTCTGGCTGTCCAACCATCTAAGTTCCAGAATGGAATTATGAAGAACACACGTTAAAACATGCATGGCTCAGTGACATAATAAGAAGTTCTGAATGGCTGTTGCATGCCAGGAGCATGCGAGGATTTTACATACCTCCCTTATATAATAAAAAGAAAAATACCATGCAAAAGAAGAACAAGGGGAAAGGGGAAAAAGGAGGAACAAGCAAAGTGAAAAAATCTTAAATGACAAAATCTGACAACCTTCTGAGAGGTTGTCTAATACAACATGAACTTTTGACTCACTACCATTGTTAGCTTCTGGGCAGGCACTGGTGGCCATTTCCTGGTCATACCTGTGAAATGAAACTGCAATCCTTATCAAGGAGTTTTCTGTAACTTCATCATCAACATTAAAGGTACAGGTACCATTAGGACGTCTTGCAACATGTTTAACAGTCCAAAATCTGCCATCTTGGGTGATGACACGTGATTTTCATGGCCTTACTAAATTTTAAAGAGAACTTAATAACCAAACCTGGTTTCCTAATTTTCACCCAGTCCCCCACTTTAAAATCATGTGTTTTAGTGTTGCACTTATTATCGTACCACACCTTGGTCTTATGCTGTTTAGTTCCCACCTTCTCTGAAGTACCACCCACCAACCTCTCATTCTTTCGTTCCTTTCTACTCTTCTCCTTGAACCACCACGGACACAATTTGGATGATGGATCTCTCACTTTGAGAAGTTTGAAAGGACGGACGTCAGTAACTGTGTGGTGTGATGAGATACAACAACAACCTTTCTCTAAGTAGATTTTTCCAATCTCCCCCCCCCCAACTTGATAACATCAGAAACATATCCCTTCAACACATGGTTGAGACGCTCATCTTAACCATTCTCATGTGGTTTATACAATGATGTAGTAACATGTTTAATGTCATAACACTTAAGAAATTCTTCCATCTCCATTGAAGTGAGCTGTACTCTATTATCTGTAACTATAATGGATGGACAACCATCTCTAGCGAACACCTCCTTGAAAAATTCCCTCACAATATTGGTTGTGGTGTGTGACACAAATTTCACTTCCGGCCAATGCATACCTTGATTCATAAGGCAAATACTTGAACGGACCTGAAATGTCAAATGCTAATTTTATCCATGGGTCAACCGGCTATTCACAACTTT
This sequence comes from Lissotriton helveticus, assembly GCF_964261635.1. NCBI lineage: Eukaryota > Metazoa > Chordata > Amphibia > Caudata > Salamandridae > Lissotriton > Lissotriton helveticus. Next base: position 1,138,013,245 of record NC_136072.1, on the reverse strand, counting down.
ACAAGGGGGGCATATTGACTCTCAACATCTTCTCACTTGACATGCATACATTCTTTGACTGTGCGATCAACCATGCGGTCCATTCCCGGCCACCAGAAAATATTCCTCACTCACTGTTTCATGGCAGACATGCCCGGATGAGACTTATGTGCTAGCTTCAACATCAACTCTTGCACCTCAGTGGGTGGCACACACTTTCCACTTTTGTACATACGTTCTCCATCTAACTCTAAATCATCTTCAACCGTGAACATGGGCATGGCTTCAGCACTTAAATCCCATTTCCTGGGCCATAAACTCATGATGTACCGTTTGATAGTTTGCCATAACAGGTCTTCCTTCTCAATCAATCTCAATATTTCCTCTGAAATGTCTTGAAAATCACAGGAAACAACATCTTGAATACTAGTAACCACATCAGACTCATCTAAAACTTTGCACTCATTTTGTTGACATGGATGGCGTGACATGGAGTCAGCATCACATTATTTTTGCCAGACACAAACTCAGTTTTGAAACAGTATTCTTTGAGTTTGGATGTAAGTCTTGCAATGCGCGCAATGGAGTTCCATCCTCCACCTGGGGATAATATATTTACCAGGGGTTTGTGGTCTGTTCTAAGAATAAATCGGCTTCCCACACATACTTCTGGTAGTGTTCAATCACCCAAACACAAGCTAGCAACTCTTTTTCAATTACTGCATACCTGCATTCAGACTCATTTAAAGTGCCGGAGCAAAAGGCTACATTCCATTCCTCCTTGCCACATCTCTGCGACAACACATCATTGAGGAATACATGAAAAATCTTTCTGCTCTCAACTGCACACCACATACCATAATCTCTATGAAATCCTTGGGTGTAGTGTTGGATAGGAACTTGAGCATGCAGGATCAAATTAGTGCTTCTACCAAAGGAGCAAACTTTAAACTGAGCATTCTAAGGCAACTATAACCTTTCCTTCCCCCTAATGACTCAAGTCCGCAGTACAAGCATTAGTCATCTCGCAATTGGAATATGGCAGTGCAACACTCTACGGTCTGCCTAAGTACAGACTTCCCCCCAAAATATCTTTTGCATATGCAGTTGACCGGTTGCTGCTTCTTCTGACACATTACATTGCTGTGAGGAGTATGCTGAACATGCAAACTGCTGTGCAGTGTATTCTGGTGCATGCATGCAAGCAGTCCCAATCCATGCGGGAGACTCCCAATTTCTTTGAATTAATAATGGATTCAATTTAGCTCTCCCTGGCCTGAAATTGACCCTGCTTCAGTTGAAGTCAATTGGGAAAACATTACTGCTCCAATTTGTTTTCAAAATCTTTTATGGTTTAAAATGTTAGCAGGTATGCTGATGTCTGTTGTTGATGCAGACAAGGTGACTCCAAGGGCAGATTACAGTTTTACTCCAGTCCCTGGTTTTGTGGAATGCCAGAGATGGCTAGGCTTCATGAAGTGACTGACGATGGGAATTAACATGAGATCTGGGTGCCTGTCCCTCATTGGTTGGTGAGGTCAAGAAGTCTGATGACTTCGCTAAAAAGATCTTATAAATGGAATGCTTCTATATGCTAGGAAATGTAGAAAGGGTCGGTTTTCCATTAGACACATGTTGTATGTCCCCCGGGGAATGGCCAGTCATCGTTTGAGGCAAGAGTCTGCATAAGAAACATATAGATAGCTGTTGCAAAATGATCCCTTTTTGGGTGGTCTTCTCAGTTTTAAATTTCTTTTAGGACTCATCTGCTGAAATCTGGAACTATCCAATGCCCAGTGTATGTTCTCTGACCCCTAAAACATGTCAACATTTCTTAAAAACCTGACTGGCACAGTTAACTTAACTTTAAGGCTATATTATAAGGTGCAGAAGTATGCGACTAGATTGCCAGGAGCCTACAATACACACAAATTAACAAATATATACACATATTCAAGTAAAGCAAAACATGGATGACTTTAATACAATTAAATAATTTTACTACAAGTAAAACGTATGTATACATAATGAGCCTCAAAACATAACCATACGATCAGTTGAACAATTATATAACACAGTTTTGGAATTTTATGATACAGCAGGGTAATGTCCCATGCATAGAATAAACAGTGTTAACTCAGACGCATTATGACAGGTTAATATTGTGCACATGGGATGAACAGAGTTAACACAGCTAATACATGTTTCGTCTAAAAAACTTCTTCAGGGCTGTAATAACACAATATTGGTATATCACTAGATCTTATGATATCAAGGTATTCCAGTGAGAGACAAAAAGAGGAGAAAACTGTGTCTCTCTTGTGCAACATAAGTAAAAAGAAATCTCCAAAACAAATAACGCACCAAAAAAGTGAGCACATATAGATGTACTATACATGACTTAGGTTGACCAAGTGAAACCACATTGTGAAAGAGGGGTGCAGATGTGTTCCATGCAAGGTGGCACACTTGAGTCTAGCCCCAATAGACATACTTATTTTGGGAACTGTGATGGTTTTCTTCCTACTGCTACTTTTGTAATGGTCTATGGTGCAGAAGTACACCAATGGCATGGAAAGTTAAATGCCACTTGTAGACTGCAGCACCTATTGTGCCACCTACTACATTGGCAGTGAAAACATGGCTTCCCTCTGTAGCCTCACAGCAATTGTTTGAACTTTGCTGCACAGACGTGTCAAAATCACCCTTTGACTAGTGGGAAAACCAACATTTAAATTTGAAATATGTCACGCCTAAGCACACCTTGGTGCCCACAAGGTAGGGTGGCGTACATAATATTTAAGAGTGAAACGTGTGACATGAGAAATGCATGTTTCCCTAGTGACCAGGCCCAAAGCAATATTGTCACTGATCAGGCTGTAGCTGGAAAATAGGAAAAGTCACTTTAACTACAATGTTTGACTTTTACCAAAGACTTATTTTGATATTTAATAAAAATCCCATATAATGGCAAAGCGAATATTTATCTAATATCTCGGAAATGTACCTTTTAGAAACTTACTTTTACCCTACCTGAAGCTGCTGGAGGATAATTTCAATTAACCCTACAGCAACTGCCCAGCATAATACTTGAATAAACAAAATAGAATCCACTTGAAGGGTGGCAGTGGTCCCTAATGTGATGGGGAGCACACAGTGTTGTTTAAATGCCCCTCACACACCAACAGGCCCCTTGGTGTCATGCTTCATCATCGGGGCCTTTGCACCCCTCTACGGGATGCGGCGTGCTGTGACAAACGACTACGTAGGAGCACTTGGTAGTGAACTATGTGAGGGTGTATAATGAAGGGTGTGAGTGAGGTGAGGTGAAAAAAGTGAGTAAAAAATACCTGCCACTCAGGAGACAAATATTTATTCTGTCCTCGGCTGGTATTAATAAAAGGTGCAGAATCTGGTTGAAAAAATACGTACTAGGGTATATCAACCATTAACAGTGTCAACATGTTTCGGAGCACAAGGCTCCTTCTTCAGGACGAGGTTATGCACTATTATCCTCACCTTACTCACATGAAATGTGAAAGTGTTCGAAAAAGGTTTAATAAAAAATCAATGTGTAATGTACCTATCAATGTTTTATAGAAAGGTATGTTTGTTGCGCCCAATTGGCGTTTTGAAAAAACCTGTAAAAGAAAGACATAATAAATATACTAGTCGGATGTCCAGGAACATAGTAAACATGCTAGTCGGATGTCCAGGAACTGAGGAAAAAGTATTTCTTTCCTAATAAAGGTGAGTTACAGAAACCAACTGAGGCTCTGGTACCTTGTGAAAAAAAGACATTTAGAAAGGGACATATAACCATAAACACACACACATACATACATGTAATCTCCCAGATATAAATGGAGGAAAAAGGGTTAGCACTGGTGCAGGCTTACTTATGTTCAAAAACTCGGAAGGCCTCATGAGCCTATGCGTGGTATTGGGGGTATCTCTCGTCGTTGCCCAGTAAACAACCTAAAAGATAGTAATAGCTGCATTGTGGGTAGTGAAGTAGAGATTAATCCACAAAACAAGGGTACTGATACGTGAGGCGCATCCTCGGTCATAACTCTCCCTACTCACGGTGACTGCATGGAACGATCTCCTGCCTTCCCCTCAACGCTGCTCCAGTGAAGTGAGCCGTTGGGAGAAAAGGCTCACTTTTTATACTTTATGGTTTGGTTAATTAATTGAGGTAAATTGAATAATCAATAACAAAAGGACGCCCAAATAAGGCCAAAATACCCAAATTGTTTCCGGTATTCACGTGATCCCCGGGATAGTGCTGGACATGGTCGCGCTGGCTCGGGGGTAGTGCATCCCGGGACGCGCATGCGTGAACCCAGAATAGTGCCAAATGCGGTGCGCATGCGTCAAGCCGAAACCGGTCAGCGCATGCGCAAACGAGTAGCACCGTATTGCCGAGCATTACTGACCGTTCTGTTTTAGCCGGTAGTGTTTGTGTTGCCCAGTTCTCCTCAACCGGTGGTCATATTTTACAAAGTTCAAAAATAGAAGGACTAAGCAATGGTGGGTTGAATCCTAAAAACATACCGTTATGGAGTATGACGTTAGTGGTGGCCAAATAGAGGTAGTAAGGTGGCCCAGAAATTATTTTTCAATTAATGAGGGGAGATATCCATAATAGAAAATTACGATAAAACTCATTAAATGTGTTCAATGTACACAACCACTCATCATACAAATTGAACTATGAGTAGTCAGGTAGATATAAACAAGACGCTATGTTAGACGTTCCTTAGTCACTCATCATACCATGCATACAGTATGCAAAGGTTAGCGTAATTGGCTCCAAGGAATTGAATCATTAAGCCCTGCGCTGTCGGTGCCCAGACGGAACACCCAACGTTGCTCCTTTTCCAACAATCCTGTGTCTGAGGGTAGTTGTTCGATCACTGTCCATTGTAATTCATTGACACAGTGTTGAAGTTCCAGGAAGTGAGCTGACATTTTTGTGGTTGCCTTCTTGCATCTAATGTTGCTTTTATGCTCATTAATCCTGACTTTGACTTGTCTCGTGGTCATTCCCACATACTCCTTTCTGCAGGGACATGTGATCAAGTAGACCACATTTTTACTATTACAGTTTGTAAACGTCCGTTGTTCCCAACTGGTCCCACTGGTGAAGGTAAGGGTCTGACTCTTTTTTGTAAGGTGACAACAATTGCAATTGCCACAAGGATGGTGGCCCTTTATCCCCTGTAGTCTTGTTTGCTCCACTTTCTTTGGCTGTGGTCTTGTATGGACAAGGATGTCTTTCAGATTCCTGCCACGTCTGTGGGCGAACATTGGTTTTTCAAGGGAGAGTGTGCCACATGTGAGTGTGCGCCAATGTCTATTTACCAGTTTCGTCAATTGGTTGGTGACCGGGCTGTAGGTGGTAACACAGACCGTTCTGCTCATCTGGTTATCATTTGTGGGTTTGTCTTCGAGGAGAGCCTCACGATTGTTATTCCTAGCTCTTTTCATAGCTTTCTGGATAACAGGGTTGGGGTATCTCCTTTGTCTTAACTTAGTACAAAGGTCTTTGGCTTGGCTCTTATATTTCACCAGGTCGCTGAAATTCCGACGTAGGCGGAGGAACTGTCCGTATGGAAGGTTCTCCCTCAGGTGACGTGGATGGAAGCTGTCAAACCTGAGGAGGCAGTTCCTGGCCGTAGGTTTAAAGTGGGTCTCTGTTTTTAGGAATCCTGCCTCATGATAGATGTTGAGGTCCAAGAAAACCATAGAACTGTTTGACATTTGGTGGGTGAATTTGAGGAAAGTGTTCTGATTGTTAAGCCATTGCATAAACTCTGTGATGGAACTCTCGTCCCCCTCCCAAATCACCAGGACGTCGTCAATATAACGTCGCCATGTGTTTATCCTCGTTCTGTAGGGATTACTGGGATGGAGGATTTTGGTGGACTCCAAGTGATGGACATAAAGTCCTGCCAGGCTCGGAGCAAAGGTGCTCCCCATGCTGGTCCCATGGCTTTGCCAAAACAGAGTTCCCTCGTATTCAAAAAAGTTCTTTGTGAGAGCTAAGGAGATGCACTCCATAACAACATGGATTGGAGTCTGGTATTTCCAATGTGTGGAGTGAAGTACTTCTTCAATGATCAAAAGAGTCTCATCGTGTGGGCGGCTCGTATAAAGACTCTCCACATCCAGGCTCAGAAGCATTTGTGACTCAGGGTCAAATGGGTAATTCTGCAATAGTTGGAGCACCGCCTTTGTATCCCTTAGATATGTGTCTGTGGCCTGCACAAGGGGTCTCAAGAATGCATCGGCAAACTTGGATAGTGGTTCCAGAATGGATGAGATGCCCGATACAATCGGGCGTCCTGGCGGGTTCTCAAGGTTCTTATGCACTTTGGGTATGGTGTAGAAATATGGCGTACGAGGGTTTTTTTGAACCAGAAACTCTGATTCTTTTTTGGAGAGCCAATCATGTGCAAGGGCCTCCTCAATCATTCCTTCTATTTTTACTCTTAGGGACTCAGTAGGATCTACAACCAGGACTTGATAGTTTCTGTTGTCAGATAAGAGTCTTCTGCATTCCTTGTCATAGGCGGTGGTGGTTTGAACGACCACAGCTCCCCCTTTGTCAGCTGGTTTGATAACTAGGTCTTTGTTGTGTCCGAGTTCCCTGATAGCTTCATTTTCCAGTTTGCTCATATTTTGGAACACCCTTTGTTTAGTGTCCAAATTCTTTAGTTCCTGCATGATAGCCTTTTCGAAAGCCAATACGTCCACTGGAAGTTGGCTGTCCAATGGTGTGAAGTTAGACTTGGGTCTTAATCCTGTATCTGAGGTCTCTAGAGGTGGTTCCTTATCCTTAAAGAAATCCCTCAATTTGATGGTTCTTATAAAATCCTGCATTTCTTTGTGCAGCAAAAAGATGTCTGGTTTGTTGGTTGGGACATACCCTAAGCCTTTGTTCAGTACCTTGTGTTGTACCTCAGTAAGGGGCCAAGGAGTTATGTTAATAACTAGGCCCCCCTCTTGCTCATGGATGCTCGGTTCGCTGTCATACTCCTGGTAAGGACCCTGGGGTCTGTTCCATCTGCGGGTTGCCAGTTCACATTGTTGCCCTTCCTGTTCCTCCCTCTGTTCGATCCCTGGCCCCAGGATAAAAAAGGCTGAGCATTTTGGGCTACGTTGGTTTGTTCCGGGACCCATTGTGGATACATCTGCCCCATTGGTGGGGGGACAAATTGATAGGGTGGGAACTGGAAATGGTTCTGATAGGGGTTGAATTGGGGTCCCTGGAAACCTCTCCACCCTCGCTGGCGAGGGAATTGAGATCTTTGCTGTCGATAACCACCCCTTTGTTTTCTTTGTTGGAAACCACCTGAATTTGTACTGGTAGTACTCCCATCAGAGATCACATTATCTGAGTCACTCCCCTTGTCTTTCATCACATAGTCTGCTTTTGTATATGGATACGCCCATTCGGGGGTAAAGCGATCTTTATCTTTTTTCATTTTATTAAATTTGCTCTGCTTCAGAGTGGCCTCAAAATCCATCATTTGTTGGTTGAGTTCGTCTAACCCTTTCTTCAGATCAGCTGGTGAAATGAAAGCTTTTAACTGTACTTCCAGTCTAGTGATCTCTGTTTTAAGTTCCAGGGATTTTCTTGTCGCAGTATGCACTATCAGGACCAACCAGTCTCTAGTGCAGTGCCACGAAATAAGCGACCATGCTTTTTTGAAGACCAGGTCGTCCTGAAAAATGAAAGGTTCATTTTTAACCAACAGGCCCTGCGGGGCTATTTTATTTCTCAAATATTCCCTCATCAGTAGACCGAGGATGCGCCTCACGTATCAGTACCCTTGTTTTGTGGATTAATCTCTACTTCACTACCCACAATGCAGCTATTACTATCTTTTAGGTTGTTTACTGGGCAACGACGAGAGATACCCCCAATACCACGCATAGGCTCATGAGGCCTTCCGAGTTTTTGAACATAAGTAAGCCTGCGCCAGTGCTAACCCTTTTTCCTCCATTTATATCTGGGAGATTACATGTATGTATGTGTGTGTGTTTATGGTTATATGTCCCTTTCTAAATGTCTTTTTTTCACAAGGTACCAGAGCCTCAGTTGGTTTCTGTAACTCACCTTTATTAGGAAAGAAATACTTTTTCCTCAGTTCCTGGACATCCGACTAGCATGTTTACTATGTTCCTGGACATCCGACTAGTATATTTATTATGTCTTTCTTTTACAGGTTTTTTCAAAACGCCAATTGGGCGCAACAAACATACCTTTCTATAAAACATTGATAGGTACATAACACATTGATTTTTTATTAAACCTTTTTCGAACACTTTCACATTTCATGTGAGTAAGGTGAGGATAATAGTGCATATCCTCGTCCTGAAGAAGGAGCCTTGTGCTCCGAAACATGTTGACACTGTTAATGGTTGATATACCCTAGTACGTATTTTTTCAACCAGATTCTGCACCTTTTATTAATACCAGCCGAGGACAGAATAAATATTTGTCTCTTGAGTGCCAGGTATTTTTTACTCACTTTTTTCACCTCACCTCACTCACACCCTTCATTATACACCCTCACATAGTTCACTACCAAATGCTCCTACGTAGTCGTTTGTCGCAGCACGCCGCATCCCGTAGAGGGGTGCGAAGGCCCCGATGATGAAGCATGACACCAAGGGGCCTGTTGGTGTGTGAGGGGCATTTAAACAACACTGTGTGCTCCCCATCACATTAGGGACCACTGCCACCCTTCAAGTGGATTCTATTTTGTTTATTCATGATGCCAAGGGAGACTGGATCCACTTTTCTCTCTCTCCCCCCTTTTGTTATATTTCCAGCATAATACTTGGTCTGACTGAGGTGTAAGAGAAGTGTGAAATTCCGCCAAAGAGCTAAACAAATAGGTTGACCTGAATGGTCAGAGATGACTCCTCTGTGCTCAGGGGTTGGGTGTGGGCATCCTTTTGACACCACAGTGTCAAATCCTGCCCGTCAGGTCTGTTTGATTCAAATGTAACACTTTGGCCATTTGGAAGAGACCACAGGAGGAACGGACAATTCATGCATACCATGTCTCGTACTGTAGGAACCTGCCATTGTTGTACCAGACTTCTGTCTCTTACTTTGCTGAATAACACTACAAATCCCATAATGCATAAGGGTGTTAAGCGAAAGCCCGCCTTACTGTTTGCCCAACAAGAAGAGTGTCTGTCAGGCTGAGCAAAGGTCAGCCTGAAAGACACTCTTTATTTGCAGGTCAGGCAGCCAGGAACTAGACATGCGCTAAACGTGCAGGTTCCTGGCTGCCTAAGCTGAATTTTGCTTGCTGAGGAAGTCACAACTCCTGTGGGTATGTTCTCTTCAGCCTGGCAAAGCACCTTGAGGCTCTTCCTCTAGTGACTAGGGGGAGCATCACTGATTGCCTCAGACCTAGGCACTTTAGTTCTAAGTCCTAAAATGCCCATGAGCAAGTGTCAATCAATCACACATCATCCTAGAGAGGAGTGGGGCCAGCAGTCTCACTGACCCAAGCCCACTCTGGGACGAGTGATAGACTGCTGCCCCGTGGCATAATGAAACTTGAGGGGGTCCCCTGCAAAGTACCTGGAGGGGGGCCCCCGCACTAAAGACCCAGTCATGAGCTCTTAGTGCCACACTGTGCAGGAGGTACCCCCCTGGAGCTTGGAGCCCCCGGAACTGTGGGGGCTGCAGAGGTTATTTTTATGCCACTGTGTTTCAACATTCCCGTGTTGTGGGCAGAGATCCCAGTCCACTTCCTCTATAAGGAGCCCATTCAGTCCAGATGTTGGGGTGTTTCTGAGGTCCCTGTGGGCCATATAGACTGGACTTTCCAGATTCATGGAATAATGAACACCCCTTTTCCATTGTTCAAATGAAGGAGGTCCAACATCTGTCCAGTTTCGAGCAAAGTCCATCTTTGCAACCAAGAGACTAATCAGTAACAGTCTGAATTTGTAATGGTTTCTATCTAGATCAATAGAAATGAGGGTACTTGGGATGCGACTAGCCCAACAACTCTTCAAGCATCAAAAGGAGCACTTTCCAAAAAGCAGCAACTACCCCACAACCCCAGACCCTATGTATAAAATCCTCAGGTGTGGCTATACAGGGAACTCATTAGACCCATTTCCCGCAATTTCCGTTGGGTAAGGTATGTATAATGAAATTAATTTAGTTGGATGATCCTAAAATGTGATGTGAAGGCAGGTTCCCAGGGAAGCACATGCCTCCCTCCAATCGCCTTCAAAGAGTGAACCTAGATCTCTCTCCCTCCCCTCATGGGGGTGAGGAAAAGTGTCAAGAAAGTTATTCACCAATGTTTTATAGATTTGCAAGAATTTATGCATCTGGAATTCTTCTGTCAGTTTAGCTTCTAAAGGGCAAATCATGGACACCAATTCTCCAACATGCCAGGGTTAGCGGAAGTGACATCACATGCTCTTTGACCTTCACTTTCACTCACAAACAAATGCTTACACATACACGCACATGCCCAAATAAACGGGCTCTGCTTACAAACACACATTCAATAATATACACTCTCTCTCACATAAACGCACACTCACCCATAAGCACACACACAACATACATTTAAAAGAATGTATTTTTACTTACCTCAGCTGTTATATATCTGCTATTTGTACTCAATTTTCTATAACCCTAATAGTGAATTATGCTACATTATTGCTATATTATTCACCATTAGTACAATAAGAAAACTGACAGAAACAAGGAGAGGGGAGACCCAACCAACGTCCATAAAGGCGAGCTGCCCCAGCATTCCTGGCACTGATTTAGCCAGCTCTGAGGCCTGGGGTGCACAAAGGCAGGGCCAGGGGTTGCAAGGGGCAAGCCAGTTGTCATAGTAGCGACCCCTGGTGATCCCTAAATTACGTCCATGCTCCTAATCTAGAGCCACCGGGTATGTCACAAATATAAATTCTTACTGTAGTGTTGCAAAGGACCTTAATACTGTCCTGGCCATGGCATCGTCAATTTGGAGATCCCTATGGTTCCATTGTAAGAATCCCCAAAGTTCTGCCACTCCATAAAGATGCTTTTTTGGTAAGTTTTTGATTTTCACCCCAGGGCCATGGTTGTATTGTACCATGTCGGAAGACCACTAAAGTAGCAGGTGGAAGAGAAGAAGAAATCCCTCCATATCGGAGATGCTACAGAGGTGTTCCCTGCTTGGTCCATTTTGGTATGCATAAGCCGGGTTCTCCGGTATCATGCCATCACTTATTTATTATCATGAATTGTGTCACCGTGTAGTATGAGGTGATATCAGGTGCTGTAATACCCTGAGAAAGCATTATTATAAAAGCACTATTCTAAAAGAATCCTTCTACAGAGCACAATGATCCCTCTGAATAGCAACACTCAATGTGTATGTGAAGGGGGAAAGGTTTGTAGGGTCCTGCAGCATCATTCTACTCTGGTTATGTTGAAAAAAAACATATTTAGCATTTTTTCCCAATCTGATGGTGTTAAGAGCATGGCTTTGAAAATTGCTCACTTTGGCACTGGATTCAAGATAGCCTGGCTGATGAGGGCTGTGAGCATGAAACGGGTCCCAGGGTGCTTGTTTCCGGTCCAGGGAAGACATGGCTTGGCAGTTCAGGCTGGACTGTTCCCACGAGGCACATGGTCAGACTCATTTGCATAAAGCCATGTCTGAACTTGGGTGGTGGAGTGAGCTAAAGGATGATGATGGATTAAACCCAGATCATTTGACGGGTATGGTAGGAGTGCTTGCAATGTTCAACACTCTGTCCATGATCCCATTTGGTTTTGCTTTGAAAATTAACTTCAACGTCCCTCAGCCTTATGGATGGAGCTCATATCCATTAATGCCAAGTCGAGACAAAGCAAGCTTCTGAAAAGACAGTGGGTTAACATTTTTGACTGCGTAATTCAAGTTTTTAAAAGGGTAAGACTGCTTTACAAAAGTAGCACCCTTCAAGGTCACCCCCTGAACCCGGAGAAAAGACAGAAACTGGCAGTGCCTAAAACCAGTCATTTACAGGTGATTCAGCCTGGAGTTGTGAAGTGGGGATTAGAGAGTGTCTGAGAAGTTCAGAGAGGAGTGTTTCTGTCACTAACTGAACCCCTAGTCGCACTTTCCCTGTTTGTTCACCCACAAGTTACCATAATCTTGATGGCAGTGTAATGTACTAGAATGCTTTTCCTCTACAGGTGTGTCTTTCTTTCATTGGGGAATGTCTGTATTGAGTCTGGCGGCTAGTTTTCTGGTTTCTGGCCAAGAGTTAGGTTCTGCTTCTCATGGCAAGAAAAGGACTGGCCCAGAATTTCAGTTTTCTTCTTCCATAGCAACATAATTCACAGGACCAATGTCTACATTGATTGGAGAAGCCTAGTGTATTAAAAGTACTCCTAAGATTAGACATATTTTTATTCCTAATACCTACATGCACTGTACTCCCCAACATCAACTGCACTGCTATGACAAAAATATCTACAGGCATAGTTTAAATTACAAATTGTGACTCACAAGTGGGTCAAAGAACACCTAAACAGATTAGGAAGGGGAAAGTTTCATTTAAAGGCTGGACATATTTATCTATTTCCAGGAAAGCCAGCTACACTCTACTTCTGGACCTGTAATATAACACGAATGATGGATTTTGTTATCCACACTGAAATTACACTGTTACATAGCACCTTTCACACAATCTTAATGCTAAAGAAAAACACAACTACTAATTGAAAAGATGTATATCTGAACCTGTTTGAGGTGCTACCAATCACCAGGGTCACAGATGTTCTAAAATGAGGCGCTCCACATTAACCCCTTAAGTGCTGCGGTCGACCGTTGGATGTTGCGAGCACTACCTTCGTAGTGCTGCGCACGTCCAACGGCCGACGCGGCCCGCCCGTTTTGCGGAAGTGCCGCACTGCCGCGAAATCGCGTCCATGGCAAACGGGTTAACAGCCATGTTTTATTGTGTGGACACATCATGACAAGGGCAGTGGTATTATTTATAGTGTTGGAAGAGATAAAAAAACTTACAAGAGCAGGGATTCAAAATGGGGAAGTGAGTATGCGCAGAAGGCCCAGTTTTTTATTGTAAAAATGCAAGGACAAGTTACAGATAATATTTGCCCAAGATTACATACAACTGGAAATTGTGATCAGACAATATCCAGATGTCTAAGTGTCTCTTAAGGGAAGCAGGTTATGGATGATTTGCTGTGATTCTGGACAAAGCCCTTAATTCAGCATTCTCACTGTACCTCAGATCCCTTAGTTGGAAAAAATGCTTTCAAAGCACAAGATGTCAGTAACAACCACAATATTTATAATATATGATTCACATTTTATAGAAAATATCAATAACACCATACATGTCACATGGAAAAGGGTTGGTGGAATCAATGTCTGATCTGGATACTAAAAGCTGCTCTTTAGCTTTTAAAATCACATATTTGGTATCCATATTTTTAAAGGCTTTATGGGCCAGATATATAAAGCTTTTTACTGGTTGAAAACACACCATTTCAGTAAATTAGAGGGTTTGCGACTGGAAAAAACATTTTTCTAATTTGCTAAACCCACGTAGCGTTTCAGAAATGTTTTTTAACCCCTTCGACGCTCATGACGAGCTCAGCTCGTCATGAGTTACGCCTCTCGTACACTCATGACGAGCTGAGCTCGTCATGTAACGCGGGTTTTTAAAAAACCCAGCGCACAGCGGGAAAACCGCTAGCGCGCATGCGGTTAAGAATGATTACAGATTTGAGATTTTGAAGGGGTGGGTCTGCAGCATCTATTCCCAACTGTGAATCAATAACCTAAGTGTCAATAGTTTGCAACACTAATTCTGGTCGAAAACCACTGACAAGTTACTGACTTCCATGGCATAGTAGCTGACTTGCAAAGCAAATGGGTCGCCTTCTTTGGATCCTTCTCCCCTTTGAGAATCATGGTGGCAGTTTCAGGAGCTGTAGGAAGGGGTCCAGGCCCACTCTCACAGAAGCTTCTCAAAATTGGACAACATACTTTTCCTAAAGCAGTCCCATTTCTTTAAGAAACTTGGGCTGCTTTGAAACAAGAAATCCATTTTGAACTTCTTTCCCAGGGGTGGTAATTCCAATTTGTTATGCGTGTGTAGTATCACAAAATTTCATTAATTTTATTTTATGCTTGTTACTTAAAATTCCTGAAATTATGCTATTAGTCCATGGTACCTAAGTACATACAGTTTGCAGCACTTTCATTTTTTGCACTATTTTTAGCACCAAATATGTCCTTTTGCCCAAAATGAAAATGAAGACATATTTCATACTAAAATAAATGCCAGTTTTGCATTTCGAGTAATCTTTTCTAAATTTCATAACCAAATGAAGTAAATTTCACACACCTGTAATGGTCTGCTTTCACTCGCAGGCCACCATCACTGTGAAGGTAGCCAAACTGAAGGAATCATAATTTGCAATCTGCCTACTGACTATTAATTGAGCATGTCATTCTGTGGCCCCCTCTGATTCCTTATTATGCAAATAGATAATATATTAGTACTTAGGTCGGATCACAAAATAAGAATCACACTTTTAGGAGCAGGTGATTTGAGGATGGAGAGTTTCCCCGCTGCTGGCTAGTAGTGCTTCTCTACTGCTAACAAGAGGGGTTGATTTCCACGCCTTAGAAGCACCATGTCAGTCTGGATGTCAATAATGGACTCCATTGACTGGATACCTAAAGTTGACCAGCAAATATATGATAAAAGTGACTGGCTTCAGGTAGAATTTTAAAAAAGTATGCACATCCAGTACTGCTTAGTAGTCATTAACCACAGACACGAGTAGAATGGATAAAATTCGTGCTGTGAGGCACATTTCAGCGCCTTGCGAGCTAAAACTGGCCCTGAAATAGCCTATTATTTTACCTTTGAAACTGTGACTGTCCAATTACTTAAGTCTACACAGTTAAGTCGCCAAACATTGCACGGTAGACACTTTTGTTTTTCTCCATGTTTGAAAAGTGACAGGGGTCTGTGGTTTTCCAGAAGTAAAACCATGCCGCAATACGGAGGCGTATCTGTCTGTGATCCAGTAAAGCATCTACATCTCCTTTAGCCCCTATAGTCAGGTGTGCTCTCTGCAAAGATAAAACAGTCCTTCACATGGGCCTTTCTAGGCTGTAATTCAAGCCCGGCAAGGACAGGTCTCAATTTGCACATCCATTATTTGTAATGTTTTTATTAATTTTATTTTATCAACTTTTAAGGATATTTATTCATTCTATATATATCTATATGTACTGTATGCTTTTATGACAATCGTCGAATAAAGCTTGCTTGACTTGACTTGACTTGTACATCCAGCCATTTATTGGCTCCCTGCGCCACAAATGACACCAAATCCATTTTGCTTCCACTAGAGAATGGCTGCGTTCAACAAACAGAACAAACACAGACCGCAGACTCCCGAGGGCTGCAGCACAGGAACCACAGGGACAGCAGCTGTGGTCCTCATGCTAGCTGACCCCTTCATCAGGTAGTTGTCGGGTGGCACCTTAAGGTACTGTGCCTAGGGCGTCCCCTGGAGCTCTGAACCCTCCCCCCGCGCCACAGGTGTTGCAGGACCTGCGTTA
Organism: Lissotriton helveticus; assembly: GCF_964261635.1. Classification (NCBI taxonomy): domain Eukaryota; kingdom Metazoa; phylum Chordata; class Amphibia; order Caudata; family Salamandridae; genus Lissotriton; species Lissotriton helveticus. The sequence goes on along the minus strand of NC_136072.1, from coordinate 1,137,997,619 downwards.
TGCCACGGTTGCTGCCTTACCTCACTGACTGACCTTAGTTCAGCCAATTAAGGAAGGTAGCAGGCCCATCCCTCCTGGGACATTCGAGGCAGAGCTGCCCAGGTTAGTGTGATTTTATTTTTAATGATTAGGGCATGCATGAATATTTGGGAGTGAGTGTTGTGAATGGGCGTTAGCATGTAGGTGTGTGTGCGAATGCATAGGTGTGAGTCAGAATTTATGTGTACATTTGTGTCATGTCCACCCCCTCCCTGCTAAATGTACTGGCTGCCACTGCATTTTCATGCTGCTTCATTCCCATTTTGTTTCCTTATATTCTGCAACTGGTATTCTTTTTTTAGAATCAAATAACAAGACTACAAGCCCCGAAATTCAAAGAAAGCCTGGGCTGGCACAGCACATCACGTATGGACCTGGGAATCTTGGCAAGCCTGAATGATATCACCATAGCCAGACTAATTTTTGAGGACAAACTCATTATTATCTTTTCATAGCTGGCAAGTGGCTCATTGTCATGCGTGACAACTTCAGCCAGTTCTCACAGTATAGACAACAGTATGTTGCATTCTTGGACTTTAGTAACCTTTAAGTCTCTATAAGTACAGGTTTATAAATCTGAGCACACACAGCTGGCAAGCGCACACATGCCGTGTACAACATATTCATCAAACATTGCAATCTTACCCAATAGCACTTTTTATGCTAGGAGTTTTAAGCCCCCACCTAAACAGTAAAAATACAACTACAAGTCCTGCCATGTACAGTGCTGTCTAGGAGAAACTCTTATTAGCTGAAGGCTTGACACATGCAATGGAATCACTTGGCACAGGTTGTATTCCCATCAAGGATGATAACTTATTTACTTCCCACAATATTGAAAAATTACACCATGGTAAGTGCAAACATCTCATTCTCCGCTCTTCTGGGGTTTTTTCTTTGAATTCTGGGACATGTGTTTAGTTCATTTCATCAACTATTCAAGTCTACAAATGCCACAATGCAAACAAAAACAGAACTTCATCAACTCTGTGAGAAATGTGGTTAATGTTTGAGATGGTTGTGAGACTTTTTCTAGAGCAACTTCCACAAATCTTGTCTGGGTGAACCACAAAAGTCACTAAATTAACCAGTGCGTTGCCTTCTGGTAGCTTAGTAGAAAAGCAGTTAGGCTTTACTTAGAGGTAATGTGTAATGGATTTATGCATCACACAAACAGCAATAATGAGAAAACACAACACTAGAAAAAACACACCAATTTGGAAAACATTAAGTAAATGTTTATCAATTATTTGACACCAACATGACAAAAATCCAATTGTAGAACCGGAGATATGCAATTTCACAATGTATACAAAAATAGTGCTTAAAAACACAAAGCGCAAACTGTGGATATCTGGCTGTGCCAGACTGGGACAAAGTCACAAGTTCAGGCTGACCGCGATGGAGTGCAGGCTGAATACAGGGACCAGGTTAGGCCCACTGACAATTGTACCTTATTTCCTTGATACGGGGTGTTGCGCCGCACAGCAGCAGTTCCTAGATTTGATGCGGGTCCTGCGTCACGCTGCATCAGTTCTGATGAGGAGGTGCAAGGTTTGCGGGATGAGGTCCATACCAAGTTGTGTGGTGCTGTGTCAGTTCCAATGAGGGCGTGCAAGGGTTGCAATCAGAGATCCAAATTGAGTTACATCGCGCTGCATCTGTCCCGAGGAGCTCCGAGGGCTGCATCAGGTTGCATCAAGCTGCCTTAGTTCTGCTTGGGATCACAGTGGGCTGGCAGAGCACTTTTATCCCCACTTCCAGTGCTCCAGTCCAGCACTGGGGAGTTACCACTTGTGGTGGGTGTGTTGGAGCTTGTTGTGTCCCTATAGCTCGGAATAGAAGGCCAGTCATCTAGCCCATGGAGTCTCTTTGGTCTTGACCTTCTCCCTCAAGTATCAGAGCAGTAGAGCATCCTTCTTTCAGGCAGGGCAGTAGGGCAGCAGGGCAGCAGAGCAGCGGGCAGTCCTTCCTGCAGCAGGGTAGTAGAATAATCCTCCTTCTGAATCTTCCACAGTTCCAGATGTGGTCTTCAGAGTTAGTTCTGAGGGTCCAATAGTTATACCTGGTGCCCACTCTAATGTAGCGTAATCTTCTAGAGTTTTCCCTCCACAGATCCGTCTAGAATTCCCTCATCTCTGTCCTGGCCCAAGATTTCCTGGGGTCACAGTAGACTAGTGTAAAATCTTGTGTGTGTGAGCTGGGCCAGTGTCTTTGAAGTGCAAGTGTGGTAGGTTACAGCTCCACCCTCCATCCTGCCAGAGATGGCACAACCTGCCAACACCTAGATTCTCTATTGTGATGCTGTCTGGCAGGAAACACAAAGGCTAACTGCCAACTTCACCCAGTCATGTGACTTAGGAAATAGGCTGCAGGCAGCAATTCGTTAGTACAAGAGAATGCCAATGTTCAAAAATTGGTATTTTCAGAATTGTGACCTAGATACCAAACATGAGTTTTCTACTGGCTCCCAACCAAAAGTTATCACTCATTAAATGTAGCAACATAACCCAATGTTATCCTATGGGAGAGGTGGACCTTGCAGTTCTGAAAAACGAATTTGGGAGTTTTACACTACCAGGACATAGAAATCTTAAGAGTACAGTTCCAACTATTTAAATACAATGCACCCTGCCCTATTGGCTGTTTAGAGCCGACTCCAAGGGTAGCTTATATGTATTAAAAAGGAAGGTTTATTCCTGGCAAAAGGTTTACTTTGCCAAGTTGAAACAGCAGTTTGAAACTGCACACACAGGCTGCAATGGCAGGCCTGAGACATGTTAAAAAGGCTGCTTAAGTGGGTGGCACACTGCAGGCCCACTAGTAGCATTTCATTTACAGGCACTGGGTACATGTTGTATCACTGTACTAGGCACTTACAAGTAAATTAAAAGCTGCCAATCGGTTGTAAACCAATTCCACCATATTTAAAGGAGCGAGCACAAGCACTTTGGCACTGGTTAACACTGGTAAAGAGTGCAGAGTCCTAAGTCCAACAAAAACAAGTTTGGCAAAGAAAGGAAGAGTAAGGCAAACTTGACACCTTCACGCAGTCACTTACTTAATCAGTTCTTTAAAAATAAGTTTTCAAAAGTGGGCAGATACCAGGGTTGGACTGGCCTTTAGGGCAATCTAGCATTGTCCTATGGCTGGTTGTTATATCCTGCTCTTCCTCTCTCTTTGTCCCTCTTTAGTGTTTGTGTCTGCTTGTCTATGTCATGTCTCTTTGATGTCATCCATGATTCTACCTGTTGCTATTCAAGGGATTTATCAGTTACCTGGAGGCTGAGCAGGAAGTTATCTGGTGGGGTTTCTTACCATATTACATTCCTACTTGAATGCTGTACCTTCTATCTAATCTCAAGAATAAATATACTACATGAACATTACAACAAGGACCCATCATCATTATTTTACTAAATTTAACACTGGTCCTAAATGGCAGGCATGTGGCCAGGATGTGCAGCTGTTTGTGGGACTACCTATGGTCTGGTGGGCCTTTATGTACTTTTGATCTCACTCATACTGCCAGAAACATTGCATCCAGCAAGTACTAATGCGTGTAGTCTTCCATACCTCGCAGAACACTTTTACAGCATGTCATTACAAGTTAAGAAGAGCCCCATTGTGCAAACATGAGCCACTTTTTTTAGCTACTGAATTCACTAATTGAGACAACTTTTATTTTGTGCAAGGATCTATTGTCTTTTCCAGTACAGCCCTGGAAGATAGTACAACTTTTGAAAGAAACACAGTGTGTGCTTGCTGGAGGTTTTCAGAGGTCTCTGTGCTAGTGCCTACTCAGACCTCCATTCTAGTGTCATCAGCAGCACTTGTGCTTAAAACAGCTGCTTTGGAGACAAGAGAAAGAGCCATCATGGTTCTAATCTTCCTCACCCCACTAACAATGGAATACCCAACCGTAACACAGGCAAAACTGTTGCAACATGACACCGCGAATACATATTGCCCAGTACCAAGTATTCATTTAGACCATCCATTGTCTTTATTTTCTATTTCCTGCGAAGTCAAACACTCTGTTTTTGTGTCCATGATTCAAGCACTCTCTTTTTGCCCCTGATTCAAGCCCTCTTGATTTTGTGTCCTTGATTCTAGAACTCTCTGTTTTAGTGTCTCTGATTCAAGCACCCTCTGTTTTTCTGTCCCTAATTGAAGCTCTCTTGGTTTTGTGTCCCTGTTTGAAGCACTCTTTGTTTTAGTGTATTTGATTCAAGCACCCTCTGTTTTTGTGTCCCTGATTCAGACAAGTGTGTGAGGTCACCTTAGATGGAATTAAACTTTTGCTGAATTGTGGGGCACTTTATCATGTCGTACTTCTATTGGCCTTGGTCTGTTCTCCAGGATGTGCTGAGGAACTGGATAAGCTAGACCGAGGCCCACATTTTGATGCAGGGTGGCAAAGGGCTCTTCCACATTTTGATGCAGGGTGGCAGAGGGTCCACACAGTCAGGCAGGCAATTCAGCTTTATTCTGCAAAATCGTCATAAAAGTTCAGCATGACATACTGTAAATAGCGCATTGCACAGTACAAAACATTAAGAATTCAAAACTATTGGTTAAAAATTCCTTTGCAATGTTCAGAATCCATCCTCAAACTTACACTGATAGAGTGTAAGGGTGGGCGTAGCAGGGGTAGTGCCTCTAGGTGTATTTCCACATAGTTAACAAAAAAAATTCTGTGGAAATATACTATGCTCCGGTACACCCCCTCCTACCTCCAAAGTCCTTTAAAAAAGCACTTACCTGTTGTTTGCTGCCTCCACTGCCATCGTGCTCCCCGTCCTGCTCCTCTTGTCTTCAATATTAGAAAAAAGCTACGTTGCATGCGCGTCAGACGTACAGCATAGTTTTTTCTATTATTGAATAAGCGAGGAGCATTACAGGGTGTGCAAAGTCAGGGGAGGCGACAAACAACAGGTAAGTGACTTTTTAAATCATTTTAAAGCACTTTGGCAGGGGGGAGTGAGCGGCTAAATCCGCTCCGCCTTGGAGGTGTCGTTTTTGCTCACTCCGCGTTCACCACGGAGCGCGAGGTAGGCAAATCTCTGCAAACTCTGTTGGCGGAGCGGAGTTACCCACCCAGGGTTAATAGAGTGGTCAACAAAGAAGCATAACACATCCTTGCAACAATACAACTTAAAACTATATTCTTATACATTAAAAGACCTAAGACTACAAGTTCTTAAGTAATGCCATACCTTTTCCTCACTTTTAGGGAGCATCTAAAATAGTCTTTTAGCCCACCGTAGCAGGCTATAACAGCCATTAAAGGCCCGCTCCAGCATTTAACAAGGGAGGGGGCCTTTAATGGCTAGTATAGCCCAGCTATGGCAGGCTATAAGACTACTTTAACATTCCTTCACTAGATGCAGAATGGTCTAACAAATAAAACAAAGGCCTCAAGGAGCCAAAGGGGAGCCCTTGGGCTCCCTGAAGCATTTGCTCACAGAAACAGCTTTGAACAACAAACATTGGAATATTGGTGCTCTGGGCAATTATCAGCCATTAGAACCCTGGAGCACTCTATTGTTTTCAATGGAGATCCCAACATTCCAATGATTCTCATCACACTGCTACAAACTTTGAGAAATCTTAATTGTTGCAAATAGATCAATCCCATCTTACGAGTTCTAAAGTTAGCAGTTCGAAGGATAGTTGTTAAAAGACGTAATTGCCATGTGAAATATAATGTACAAAATAGCATAAAGTGAGCAGTCCTTTGATGAGACTGATTGTCAAAGTGACTAATTGGAATAGATGGAAGCCATGCTCCTTGCTGGGGTAATGCTACAAATAATGTAAACTGCCAAGATGCAAACGAGTTAAATGTGATCTATATTGCAAATTTGGGGTAAATGTTAAATAAAATTCCTAATTGTATGCAGGGACCAAAGAAATGTAATTCACTAAAGACTGCAATCATTGGGCATTAACATGATGTTCATTAAAACAGTAATCTAGAAATAGAGATCTGAGTTGGGCTTTGTCAAAACCCTTCCCAAGCTCCTGGGTAGAGAAAAGCTCTGGGTCCACCTACATTTTGATCCAGGGTGGCTCCATATACAACAGTGGTTACTCCGTTTAGGCGGAGGAGCGTCGCTCCACCACTCTCGGAGCAGTGCAAAAGGAAAAAAAAATGATAATAGCGCAATGTTATCATTTTATTTTTCAGTACGAGCCAGTCTAGGGCAGGGAGAGGCTGGGCTATCATGACGGAGCAGAGAGGAGGAGTTGTGGGCACCATAAGTGTGCATGTCAGTTTGGCCGGCCATCCTAGGACGGCCAAACCGACATGCGCACTTATCATTTCTCCAACCCAGGCTGTATTACACAGCCTGGTGGAGAACAGTCCCAGACTCCCAGGCACTGTTTGAGTGGCAAATCAGGCTACTAAGACACTTGCGGTGCTGCTTTCATGCTGGTAATGCTATTACCAGCATGAGAGCAGAATCGTGATTGGCTTAAGGCAGCCTAGAAACCTGTGTGTTGCCAGGAGTCAATAGGAACAGAAGATGACAGACGAGAGGCAGTGGGGGACAAGCAAGTCCTTATTTCGTTTTATTCCCCCCAGCGCTCTCATCACTTCTGTTCCATAGCAGCCGCCACTGTTCATATATTTAGCTTTGGGAGGGCCGAGGGCAGATATCTCCTTCTGAGGTCTGCACACCACATATACAACACCTTCTCCAAGGTGACAGACATGTGCCTGGCTGGAAGTGTTACGTAAGGAGAATCCTTTGCACAGTCCATTATGTAGCGGCTCACCTGCTGACTGTATTTAAATGGCCACTACCTTAAGTTCATTTGGGGCAGTCTTACATCATGATGTCCTGGCCAGTACCTCTGCTCACCATCCTGCTCATGATAAAGAAGAGATGCTGTGTAAAGAAGGAGGGGCAGAAACTGTTTTCAAGTAACCTCTGCGTTTGAAGCTAGCTGTCTTCTCTACATGCAAGGAACGAAACACCAGGCTGCACCTGGAACCAGAAGCTTCTCTCAAGTAATGATCCCTAGCTACATCAATCAGGATGGTAGGCCAAGCCTTGGCTGTGCCTCATTTATGTAGGCAACACCAATCAAGATGGTAGGCCAACCCTTGGCTGTGCCCCATTTATGTAAGCAACACCAATCAAGATGGTAGGCCAACTCTTGGCTGTGCCCCATTTATGTAAGCAACACCAATCAAGATGGTAGGCCAACCCTTGGCTGTGCCTCATTCATGTAAGCAACACCAATCAAGATGGTAGGCCAACCCTTGGCTGTGCCTCATTTATGTAAGCAACACCAGTCAAGATGGTAGGGCAACCCTTGGCTGTGCCTCATTTATGTAAGCAACACCAGTCAAGATGGTAGGCCAACCCTTGGCTGTGCCTCATTTATGTAAGCAACACCAGTCAAGATGGTAGGCCAACCCTTGGCTGTGCCTCATTTATGTAAGCAACACCAGTCAAGATGGTAGGCCAACCCTTGGCTGTGCCTCATTTATGTAAGCAACACCAATCAAGATGGTAGGCCAACCCTTGGCTGTGCCTCATTTATGTAAGCAACACCAATCAAGATGGTAGGGCAACCCTTGGCTGTGCCTCATTTATGTAGTGGGGAAAAGGGAGAAAGGTTTGCATAGAGTCAGCCAATTAACAAGGAGAGCCGAGTTAGGGCTTTATCTGGGCTCTAAGAGCCCAAGCACGAGCAGAGCCAGCACAATATTTGACAAGTAAATCATGCAACAAATGTCATGTAAACACAGAACAAGGAGGTAGGAGCATTTTGCTTTAGTATATTAATTTGTACATTAGTTTCTTAGAGACATATGCTGTAAGCGATCATTTCTGAGAATTAAGTTAGAAAAATTCATGCCTCTACCGGTCCCACTCTGAGGATGATGCCAGTACGAATCCAAGCCCCAGATTTATCAAACTTTCATCCAACGCTTTATGACGCCTTGCTGAGCTGTGTGAAAAAAACAAAATAGGAATGCTCCTTATTTATCATTATATAGCACATTCCAGCCCTTTCCTAGTGCTGCTGCAAAACGTGCTACCTTGCGCCATTGCAGGCACCCTTGCACCATCGTCCAAAGATGTCTGCATTGTAGGGACAACTTTCTACACAAAAACAATCCTCAGAGGCATTTCCCTCTTTCTACTTGCCCTGCCGGCCACCCAGGGTGGCCTTGCATGGCTTGAAAAATCTCACTTAGGTTTTATGCCACCCTAGTCCTCCTTGTTTGGCACAAGTGTGACACAAAACCGTGATAAAACTGGCTCCAAGTGTCAAGTCAAGTGCATCTGTCTCCTATATGTAGCTCACATACAAGAGAAGATTGTACACAGCACATACACTGAAAAGATGTAGTTCAAGGTGCTATCAAATGCACTGATGATCTAAAAGAAGAGACAGTAAAATAAATAATTGCATAGGATCACAGAGTTTGTTCAATATAGGTGAGGAGGCCAGGATTCATGCACAATTCAGCCATTAGTCTTTCATGACGGTGCTTGCACTGTGAAAGCTTTATGCATTTTAATTCACCACTTCGGCGTGGGCAGAGGCAGACCCTCTGCAGCAGGACGGCAGGGAAGAGGATAGGAAAAGCAGATTTGAACATTGAGGCAGAGCAAGCAGAATCCATTTGGAGACTTTGACTCACTCTTAGCTCGAGTTTCCAAGAGGACCTTGAGCTAAGGAAGCCAGAGGCAGGAATCTGGCTCTTGACTGGCTCGAGGCTTCAGTGGCTTGCCCACCTACATAACGTGAATTTGTAAAGTAGGTATCATGGTGCTGAATAAGAGCTGTTTATTGTTACTTGGCTCAGTGGGACTTATTGTATCCTCCTCAGATGGATGAAAGGCCGTCGATTTGAACCTGTGACCATGATGGTATCAGACCTAGCTTTTCTGCCTCTAAGGGCCTCATTTATGAGGCTGTGCATCACTTTTACACCACAGGCGCGTCACTTTTTGTGACGCACCAGTGGCGTAAAAAATGCGCCTTGTTGCGCGTATTTACAAAGTGATGCATCTAGGTAGATGCGTCACTTTGTAAACCCCTGTGCCACATTATACCTGCGCCACATATAATGTATGCAAGGGGGGCGTATTGACGCAAGAAAGGGTCATGGAAGTGACGCAGTGAAATCTATGAGTTTTCACTGCGCCACTTCTAGGACTCAAATGCGTAAAAATCTTACGCCTGCCTCACAGCAGGCGTACAACTGACGCAGGCCCTTTCACATGAGGCTTGCCCCATGTGAAAGGACACATTGCTGTGGTTGCGTCACTTTTGTGACACACTCCAGCAATGCATCACTTTTGCGCCATACAGATAAGTCAGAAATACTGACGCATCTGTAACTCCTTGCGCCATGCTGCGTCATACTGTAAATATGACGCATTGGTGTCGCAAGGAGGTTGCAGTGAAAAATGACGCATCGCTGTTTTCACGCAGCGATGCGTCACTTTTCATAAATGAGGCCCTAAGTTTGAAGAATATCAACAAAGACCTTTCAAAAAATCAAAATGGAAGAGATCAGGTGACAGCACCCCACGAATTGTTACTTTTGGCTATGAGCTCATGAATCATGAACGCATTTAGCTGACAGGTTTTTAAGCTCCCAAGAGCCTACATCAAGGCGCACATGTGCTCTGGACGTGGAAATGTTGTGCACTATTTCTTTTTTGTCGCCACTAATCAAGCCTGTCATTCTCTACTTGCAAAAAGGCCCTGCAAATGTAGAAACTGGTCCTAGGAAGCTTGTTTCCGGTCCAGGGAAGGCATGGCTTGGCAGTTCTGGCTGGACTGTTCCCATGAGGCACAGGGTCAGACTGATTTGCATATGGCCATGTCTAAACTGGGGTGGCAGAGTGGGTTAAAAAACGGTGATGGTTAAACCCAGATCTTTTGACTGGATGTGAGTGTTTGATTGGTTCAGATGCTCCGTCCATTACCACCCCCTTTTGTACCGCTTTGTTCGCCATAAGTTAGCAGGGTATGCTCAGACGTAAGTCCCTTGTTTCACTTTGCCACCGGACTCAAGCAAGCCTCGATGAAGATGGCTGAAATGCCAGAAACAGGTCCTAGGAAGCTTGTTTCCTGTCCAGGGAAGGCATGGCTTGGCAGTTCGGGCTGGATGGTTCCCATGAGGCACAGAGTCAGACTGAATTGCATATGGCCATGTCTGAACTGGGGTGGCAGAGTGGGCTAAAGAACAGTGATGGATTAAACCCAGATCTTTTGACTGGGTGCGAGTGTTTGATTGGTTCAGATGCTCTGTCCATCACCACCCCCTTTTGTACCACTAAGTCAGGAATTTAGCAGACGTTAGGTTTTGGCGAAAACTGCAGTTTTCGCCAAAATCTAATGTGTGCTAAAATCATGTGGGCTGCCTTGTAAATATCACGATGTAAACATCAGCGATATTTGCAAGGTTATCCACCCGGGGTATGCCCAGTAACGCCCACTTTGTAACTCATTGAGATGCAACGGGAGGCGTTGGGGAAAAAGGGTGCTAACATGTGATTGTAAATAGGGCGCTGGTTTTATCCCCGCTTTTATGGCTGTGTAAGCCAGAAAAGCGGAGATAAAGTCCTTGTAAATATGCCCCGTAGTCATTCAATCTATCAGTTACTCTGAGCCAGATAGCAGGCAGGCTTTTTTTGTGAAAAATAAACTAGCTCAAGTTCTCTTGAGTCTAGGCACAAAACTAGGGTAGTCAATTTCATTTTTCCCAAGTTTGTTCATTCAAGGATATGATTCCAGTGAACCAAAATGGCTCAACTGCCCACATCCGTCATCACCTACGTGGGTTTTATTCTATCTCGCTGTTGACTGCTAGAAGTGATTCACTTTCATCCGCATTTCAAAAGAGCATATTTCTTCATTACTAGGCTGCTTTATAGTATGTTTTATATGGGGGTTAATGCTTGCCTCCCAGGGCTTTATTGGTCGTTAAAGGCCTGCTCCATGAGTTATGCACCTTACAACCAGTACACCCTGAGAAAGATGTCCTAAAATGCCCTCTGTCTGCTAAATAAAGATTTGCTCTAAAAACTTTCTTTTCTTCTGTGTCTTTCATCTGCTTACAATGTCTCTTGAAGATTCTCCTAAGTCCTGCAAATCTGAAGGGTAATTAATTCGGCAAACCTCCGCAGAGGATCTCCAGCCCTTTCTATTGGCCACTGATGAGAGCTCAGAGACAGTAGCCTGGGAGATTAATCCTCTTTATCACACGGGCGTCAGGTGCCTCCAAACCTCCAAGGATCACACGCAGCAGCTGGATAGGGTTTGCAAATTATTTCATTTAAATCTTCAAAAGAGCGGCTTCCCATTAATGCAAACAGAAGATGCAGGGATGCTGTAGCCCTTTTCACTTTTCTCTTAGTAAGGCAAAAGAGCACCCATTTTACAGTCGGTCTAGCTTGTCTTGCTGCCTCTCTCTCTTTCTAGGGGTTCAAACTGATCCAGGTGCTTTAAGATCCATACTACGAGTTGGTGTAGTTGTGAAGGTTTGTCTCCAGAAATGTTGTTGATTTTTTGTCCAAAACGTTTAAACTTTGTGACTTTTTGAGAAGGTTTCACAGTTTTGCTTGTGTGAAAGAAATTCCTACAAAAGTATTTTGCCAAAGAAAATCTTGCAAACTGCCACTTTTAGTGGAAGAATGCAGTTGGTTTTTTTTTGTTGCGAAACTTCCATTGCAAAAAAAAAATGTTTTTTGAAATTGACAAACTTTGGAAACATTTCTAATTGAACAGCTTGTGAATTTACTCATTCAAGGGGGGTGGGGCACGCCGCGGACATGCACAATGGGAGTACCTTATTGCATCATGGTAAATGTAGTTTTCAAGGTTGCTTGCTTCGGATAAGTTCATCAAGTTTCATGGCCAGTGCCCGTATCCCTATACACGTGTTTTGAGATTCTTCTCTCTTGAATGTTAAATGTCGTATACTTGTAAAGCGCACAGCTGCCCCAGCAAAGGGGCGTCCCGGCGCTGTATACCGCTGGGGAACCCATCCTGGCTTTCCCTGTGAGATGATCCCTCCTGGGCATCTCCAAGGTGAAGACAAGCATCCCCGGCGCTGTTGGGGCCATTAGTAGAGATTAAGCAAGCTATTGCCCAGAGTTGCTGAGTGGGACCCATGGTTAGAGTAGGCACTGAGGTGAGAATTATCGAGTCCGCTGACCATGGCCCAAGACCCTGCCGCGTCGGGAATTGAACCCTGGTCCCGGGCCGACCTCTGCCTCCGGGTCTGCCGCCTATAACCAGTGAGCCACACCACTCCACTTCAGTAGGGAAAAAAAGTTAATAGGTTCCTGTGCATGCTGCCGTCATCTTATCAGGGATATTACCACTCTCAGCATGCGTCGCGCACCCCAGAGCTCGTCAGCTCGTGGCCCAAGGGAGCCAATTTAAACATTCAAAGGGGGTGGGGCACTAACCCTGAGGAAACTGCGGCAGCACGTCTAGCGACCTATGAACATTTTCCCCACTGATGAAAGAGGAATCTAGAAACACGTGTCTGGGGATACACTTGAAAAGAATACTGGTACTGGCACTGGCCAACAAACTGTGAGAACTGTGTGTGAAGCGAGCAACATTGAACCACATCGACCATGATGCATGAGGTAATTCAGCTGTGACGTGTCAGCAGGGTGCTCCAAATCCCTTTGACAGCTTGTGAATTTACTAAAACTTTCACATGGGTTCTAAGTAGCACATCCTTAATTTAAACAAAAGATTTACAAATTAAAAATAGATCTGTTAGCCGGGCGTGATTATCGGCTTCGGATCCTGGAGACCTTGGTGTTGGAGAAAGGGCGATCCCTTCTGGAAGTCACCCTGCCAAAGCTCCCAAGCTAGCTGATCACCAGAAAAAAGCACCACTTCTGTAGGAGGAAAATCCAAAGGTGCAAAAATCTCCAAGAAGAATCAAGGGCTGGAGAGACTGAAAGTACCAACATGGAACAAGGACACAACCAAAAAACTAGTCGGGATCTCAATGAAATTAGCTAGGAGCATGAACTCAGAATGAGGACGTTTGCGATGCACTCCTGACAAGGTCTTACTGCCTTATATACTGTGAAAATGACCAGGAACAGGAAACACACCACAGTAATCAAATGGCTGCCTTCTTGGCTTGAGGATTTGCCCATAGAAAGTAATAGGAAAAGCGTCATCTTGGATTGGGCATTAGAAAACCCAAGAGGGCACTGCCTGAAGGAACGGTGCATCTTGCACCCCCAATATGGACTTCCGACCTCCCCTCTACCCGCCTGACCACCCACCCTGTAGGTGAGATTCAACACAGGGTTGCCATGTATAGTCTGCTGCCTGAGCAGCGCATTAACCCCTTCCATGCTGATGACGGCCCCCAGCCGTCATGCATCACGGTGCTCGTGTGCTGATGACGGCTGGGGGCCGTCATGAACCCGCCCACTCTTAAAAACAGCCGCACAGGTGCAGAATCGCGGCCGCGCCCAAGGGGTTAACTGACGCGTGGCGTGCTCGGTGTTGCACCTGGAGTATGGCGTGCCCAACAAGATCTGTCTCTCAGGTGATGTTTTCCCAAGATCACTTGCAAGATACACCCCTACCATGGATGTATTTCTAAATGAGGTTACTTTGCAAAAACACTGGCCTTTTGCTTGAGCACAATGGCTGCATGATATCACAGTATGTTTACAACCTTTTTGATGGCACTCAACGTTCATAAACAACAAGGACAATCAATGGATCTAACACATTCTAAACAGATTGTGTGTGCTTGTAAAATAACTGCTGATGCATTTTGTGGAAGACAAAGCACTTCTACATTAGTCTCAATCTGGGCTAAGGCCACTCTTCACCACAGAATCGGCTCTCTTATTTGCATCCGAGTCACTCCGTCTTGTGGCGGATGAAGGCAAGACAACTGCACTAGTCATGATTGACTTAAGTGCAGCCTTCGATGCAGTCTCCCATGGACTGGTATTAGAAAGGCTACAGAACTTATTGAGGGCCATGTTGTTCAGAAAGTATCTTATGCTGATGACACCCAACTGATTGTAACATTGGCTCAGGATAACACCAAAGCCGTGGATGATTTCAAACTGTGTCTGGTAGACCTGGCCAACTGGATGAAGGACAGTGGTTTGAGGCTGAATGCAAATAAAACAGACATCCTGGTGGCAGGGAAACTACCATCAATCTGGTCCAGTCTGTGTTGGCCAAAGGAGCTAGGCCCTATGCTGATTCCTAAAACTAAGGTGAAACTTCTAGGAATCTAGGTAGTTCCACCCTATCTTTTGTAGTTCAATCTCAACCCTTGTTGCTTTGGAACCCTGAAAATGATTCAGAAGACTTTGGGTCTTCTACCTTACCCTGCGAAAAGAACGGTAGTTCAGGACCTTGTGTTGTCATGGATGGATTACTGTAATGCACTCTATTTGGGGGCATCGAAGGGTAGGCTTCAAATGCTCCAAAGGGTACAAAAGGCAGCAGCGTGACTGCTTTTGAATATTCCCAGTAGCGCTCTGATGGGGCCAGCCCTGGCAAAACTTAATTGACTTCCCATTGAGGAGAGGATCTCCTTTAAAGCCATGTGCTTTGTACGTAGATTCATCAATGAAAAAGGCCCGGTTCTCTATCTTCTTTGATTAACCCTTATCTTCCGAGTCTGTGTTTGAGATCATCTGGAAGTGGCTTGACCAGAGTTCCTAAATTTCACAGAACACGGCTTGCTGGCCACTCTTTTAGGTTCTTTGCAGCCAAACAGTGGAATCGACTCTCGCTCAATCTTAGACTAGAACCTTCTGAAGCCCTTTTTCGGAAACATCTTAAAACCTGGCTTTTTAGAAATGTCTTTGTTCATCAATGATGCAGGGACATCCATTACCAAATTGACAGTTCCAATTTGTCATGGACGAGGATACTTCGGACTGGAGTAACAAGGCGCTTTACAAAATGCAAAAAAAAAAACCCCTGCAATTATTGAGATAAAGTTCATGGTAATTTAGTGAGCAATAATGGATTTATTGATCAACTGTTGTTATAAGCTAATTGGTTACACATGTATTTTCAATGTCTCATTAGCTAGGCAAGATCACTTTGGTATTTCTTCCCCCTTTCTCAATGTCCCCCTTTCTCACTGATATCTCAGTTAAATTCCTTTCCACCTCAGGGATGACAGGCTCAAAGCACTTTCTACTAGAATCCAGGACTGCACATCTCCATTGCTGCTGTTTTTTTCTGGATTGTCCATAGGTGAATTGGAGAGCCATTTTCCAAAGCAGACCAGATTCAATGAAACGTAGTTAGATCTCATTTCATAGTTGATCTGGTCAGATCCCATTCCATTATTGATCTAATTGATGAGGCTCAGTTGGGTCCCATTTCCATTATTGATCTTAGCAATGATGCTTTGCAGATCCCATTTCATTATTAATCCAATTGATGACATTTGGAAGGATCCCTTCCATTATTGATCCTATCAATGATATTTTGTTGGATCTCATTTCATTATTGATCCAATTGACATTTGGTTGGAACCTATTCCATTATTGAACCCACTTATGAGGCTTTCCTTTCTAGATTGTAAGCCAATAGATGATTTGAATGACACATGACTTAGGCATCTCTTGCTGAGGTGGATGACCAATGGCCACTAGTTCAATAAAGAGGTGTTCACTCATCTACCCTGTCGCACCCTTCTAAGCAGTAAATACATTGGGACAAATATTAACACCTTGGGAGCTTCGTAAATAGACCTCCCCAGTGCTGCGCTGTCCATTATCCAGTGCTGAACTGGACGTCCAGCGGTCGCACGCAGCACTGGGGAGGTAGTGCCCGTGACGACCGTTGGCCGACGGCAGCACTTAAGGTGTTAAGGTGCATTGTTAATGAGTTGAAGTATTTGTCAATGGTCCTGTCTGTCTTGTCAGTTTGGGTCATATTTATAAAGCATTCACACTTTCTGCGGATATTTATCTGTATATCATATAATAAAATCTCCTAATGAGACACAAGGGATCTCTGACAGCTCTTGGGATTACTGTTAGAGTTCCAGTAAGAAGCGTAGGATGCAAATCTACTATTCAAGTAAAGACAGAACGACTGATGTCAGTGCATGGAGGTGCAGACAAGGTCGTTGTCTCTCACTCCATATCGAAGCCTCTCCAACGCTCATGTGAACCAGAAAAAAACCTGCGAATGCACCTATTCTGAACCTTAGTCACCCTGATAAAAACTGTATTGCCCATCTTTCACAACTACTCTTCATGACTCTGGAAATCATCCGGTTGCCTTCCTCTCACTTGTGCCTACCGTCAATTACATTTTGCACTGTATTTAGGACAAAATATAAATAAATAATGTGATTAATTTAGTATGTCAACAGAAACACAAACCTGGTTAAGAACTATTTATATAACTTTTTTATAAGTATTGAAATTAGGAGTTGGAACGGT
This sequence comes from Lissotriton helveticus, assembly GCF_964261635.1. Lineage (NCBI taxonomy): Eukaryota > Metazoa > Chordata > Amphibia > Caudata > Salamandridae > Lissotriton > Lissotriton helveticus. The sequence continues at coordinate 1,137,981,117 of NC_136072.1, read as the reverse complement.
GTGAACATCATGATGTTTGCTAAAACAGTTTACAAAAAATGCAAAGTAATGGTCTTTTTAAAGAAAAAACACTTTTTGTTAGAAAATTTTGGTGAAAAAATATTTAGCAGCAAATTTCTCTGACAAAATGTATTTTGTGGAAGATCTCTGCCAATTGGAGGAGTGCAGTGCATTTGCAAATGTGTATTCTGACTATAATTTTAACTCATCACCCCCTACTTTAGAAATGGGCTGTCTGGGAATGATTCGAATGAAACATCATTATCATGTTGTGTAAATTAATTTTTAATAAAGTTCATTCTTCTGTTCATGGCACACAAGTATGAACACTGCATGTAAGGTAAGGGAAAAGCAGTTTTAGTTCTCAAAGTTGTGCACAGAAAGCTACTTAGAAGTGGGGTGATAGTATGCACTTGACTGATTATGCTCTCTCACTGTTGAGGGAACTAAGAGGTCCCAGGCCTACAATTCTAGGGACCAATGATAGGTGTTTCAGAAAATGTGCAATTTGGGGCTAATTTATGCTGTTAATTCCATTTTTACACATTTTCATCAATGAATAGTTGATAATTAAGAGCCAGATGTATTCTTACACTGGTTGCAAACCCTAGTCGCAACTTGTAAGCGGTATTTTTGTGACAAGTGTGGAATTTTGAGAAACAGACCTGTGTATTATTAGGTGAGTTACAAAATTCTAATTCAGATTGAGTTGCAATCTAGAACATTAATATTCATTAAGTAGATCACAAATTGCGATTCAATCAGGTTGGCCACAATCAAAGGGATAATGCCCTGCAAGGGATAGCAAACCACTATGTCTGTGACTGTTTTTAAATAAATTATTTTTTCAAAGAAGCCTGTTTTCCTTGAAAAACTCTGCTGCATCTAAAAGAAAAATAAGTGTTATTTTCAACAATAGTTTACCAGAGAGTTTGTGGTGTTACCTCTGGATCACTGCCTACTCCCCAAGAAATGTTTTTCAGAATTCCAAAAGCATGTCCTCTATCCCTCTTTTGCAAATGTGCTACCACCAACTTGGGAGTCGCAAACCATTGATACATATGGCACCAATTCACAATTTGGAAAGAACATTCACAACATCCCTCCTCCATATTGAAAATAGGTAACTACGCGCAACCACAATTTAGGAGTTGGGAAAAGTTTACTGATTTGAAAATAGGATTCATACATTCAAAAACTATTTTGCAGTTCCAAATGCTCCTATTTTTCGAATTGGAGCATTTGCAACAACAAAATAGGCTAGTACACCTGGCCCTAAATTTGACATAAAAAATATGCATATAGAAAAATAAATGTAATTAAATACATATAAATGTAATAGTGTTGCAAGAGGTAGAGAAACGAGGTTCACAAGTATAAAATTAGGCAAAAGTAAGTATAGGACATACACATGAAAGTGTTTCTAATAGATTGAACAAATAAATATTATTCTGATTGTACTTTCATGGAATTTTGAAATGTAAGAGTGATTGCTTCGAATCGATCTGCATTCCTTGTGGAACTTTGCAATACATAAAATTGTGTTGTTTTGGGCTTTGATTGAACTTTCAGCCATCACAAAGAATTATAAACCAGTAATACCTGTGTCGGCTGGTGGTTGTGATGGCTACATCTAAAGCAAATTGATTCAATGAGAAATAAAAGCTTATTTGTGACAAAAGTTTTCACATTTTCAGAACCACTTAGTGAATCTTTACCTTATTAACTGGTAGGTATTTTATATGAATAATCCAGTTTGAAATGCAAATATTTATATTAATAACTAGCTGTACCCGGCCATGTGTTGCTGTGGCTCAGTCTGGTTAAATGGAAGAGAAAGAAAAGAGTAAGCGCACGTTTCTAATATGTTTAACTTCACAATGCTTGTGGGTATACAATATGTTTTTGTGACTATTGTCTGTATGCGTCCCTTGTAGTTGTTGCGCAGCAAGCAAATCGATAGGGTCTGTTCGGCCTTTCGATTAAAAACACACGCGTATTGGACACGTGTGTATTCTAATCCAACGTTGTGTATATATAAACACGCGCTTAATCGAATCCAACGTTGTGTCAAAATTTCCAAGCAATCGGTGAATAACTTTCGGAGATTTAAGATTTTGAACAAATGAACATTGACATTTTTATGTGTCTGTTCGGGCTTTCAATTAAAAACACACGAGTATTGGACACGCGCGTATTCGAATCCAACTTTGTGTATATAAAAACACGCGCGTATTCAAATCCAACGTTGTGTCAAAATTTCAAAGCAATCGGTGAAGAACTTTCAGAGATTTACGATTTTGAACACACAAACATTTACATTTTTATTTATATAGATAACTTTTATTTTTTATTTGAGATTGTATGCTTGTGGTACCGCCAACATTAGTTTATTTTAATTTTGAGAACTTTGTAGGGGTGTAGGCAATGTTCATTGGAGCACATAAAAGCACTGTGCCACAGAGCTGCACAAAACAATATGTCTTTTTATCAATTCTTTGTTATCTTTTTTTATTGATCTTCACATTAGCTGTAAACAAAATGTACCTGTAATTGAATAAAAGATAAAACATTAGAGTTCTAAGTTCTACCTTCAGCTGTAAATCAGACAGCTCTACACCTCAAAAATGCTGCATTTTTATTGACTTGTAGCCGGTCGATATCTACCCAGAAGATTCATAGCGAGTACCTGAGACAAGCCTCATTACAGTATCAACCCACATATCAATGTACCATCTTCCTCTGACAGCTGCCTGTGACGATCACAGAGTTGTAATAAAGAAAAATAATGTTTACCTAGCTCACAGAATGTTCCTGCACTGAGAGACACCTTTAGAGTCAGACACTTTCCTGTTCATAAGGCCAAATGTTTATATGAAAATATTTCACACATCTGCTGTAATACGTTTCTGAAATAAATGAGATCTCAAACATCACTTTCCATGGGGAAACATCCTTTACAACGCAACTTTTACCACGCAGTGCGTTTACATCGCAACTTTTACAACGCAAACCATTACAACGCATTGCGCTGGGGGGCGCTCTAGGATAGGGAATAGATTTAATTTACTATCCAGCACCTTCCCTACTATCCACGGGGACTGGAGTTGGAATAGTAAATTAAACTATTCACTATCCAGCACCCCAAAGCCCTATGCGTTGTAATGGTATGCGTTGTAAAAACTGCGATGTAAAAGAATGCGTGGTTAAAGCATGCGTTGTAATGTCATCCATCCCTTTCCATGTGTTTGTATTATATTTCTAGGCATAACCAGTCTATTAAAATTGTACAGTTTAATTTTATAAAATGGTTGCCTCCTTGTCCTGCCTTATTTACAATGTAGCTTTTCTCAAAAATACCTTTTTCTGAGGTAAGATTTGAATTTAATGATGTAAAAGGCAAAGAGAGACTTTTTATAAACAAAAAATAGATATGTTTAAATGTGTTTTACAGTTTTCATATATTTGTCTCACAAAACAAGTTTGCCATCAGTGCCCATTCATACCAGGGGGTGCAACTAATGGAAGGAAGTCTATTAAGTGGAAAGAACAAGGAAATGTACAAATAGCGACTCATTCCTAAGGTCTCACTACCCATTGAACACCACTGACTTCATGTTAAAGAGAAAATCTCCCTGCAAACAGTGTTCTGTATCACTAAAGGTCTATAGCCATGCATTTAGAAGTAAGAAAAAAAAATCAATCAATCAAACAGCATTTGTAAAGTACAACACTGTCACCCCTAGGGGCATCTGGGCGATGTGTCTCCGTTGAAGAGCCAGGTCTCAAGTCTCTTTCTGAAGTCTGCCAGAGAGTTGGTCATACAGAGCTGGGGGGGAAGGTCGTTCCAGGTCTTCGCGGTGATGTAGGAGAAGGAATGGCCCCCTCAGTGGCTGCGATGGATGCAGGGTGTGTGTGTGAGGGTGAGTGAAGAAGAGCGCTGGTGTCTAGTGGGTTGGTGGAGGTTCAATCGATGGTTGAGGTAGGTAGATCCTAGGCCATGGATGGTTTTTTAGGGGTGCGTGAGGATCTTGAACGGGCATCTTTTCTGGATGGGGAGCCAGTGGATGTTTCTCAGGTGAGAGACGATTTTAGTTTTTTTCGGGAGGTCAAAGATGAGTCTGGTTGCAGCATTCTATATGGTCTAGAGTCTTATGAGAAGCTGATTGTGGATTCCAACATAGAGGTCTTTGCCGTAGTCGAAGCAGCTGGTGATGAGGACCTGGGTGATGGTATGTCTAGTGTTGGTTGGGATCCATTTGAAAATTCTGCAGAGCATGCATAGTGTGTGGAGGCAGAAGGAGACGACTGTGTTGACTTGTCATTTCATGGTCAGTTGGCTGTTGAGGATGATGCTGAGGTTGCGTGAATGGTCAGTTGGTGTGGGTGTGGGTCTGAGTTCTGCAGGCCAACAGCAGTGGTCCCAGGTGGAGGTGTTGTTCCAACAGATCAGTACCTCCATTTTGTAGGAGTTGAGTTGGAGGCAGTTGTCTCTCATCCATTAGGCTACATTGGTCATGGCATTGCAGAAGTGGGTTTTAGAGTTGGAGGAGTCCTCAGTGAGCGAGAGGATCAGTTGAGTGTCAGATATGTAGCAGGTTATGTTGAGTCCATTTGATCTGATGACGTTTGCCTGGAAGGGTCAAGTAAATGTTGAACAGGATGGGGCTGAGGAATGATCCTTGTAACATGTTGCATATGTTGTCTTCAGCTGCCGAGGTTAGGGGAGGCAGTCGGATGCTCCGTGTGCATCCTGGAAGGAAGAAGGCAATCCACTTGAGGGTGTCTTGCTATATATGCCTAAGTTGTAGAGTCGGTTGAGGGTGTTGTGGGAAACTGTGTCGAGGAGTACCTGGGAGGGGTGGATAATGTTCTCTATGGCTGTCGGGTTGAAGAATTCTTTTACTATTTTAAAGAGTTCCTTTGTGTGGTTGGCTGCAAAGTTGATGCAGGTGGCAATGGCTGCTTTTTTTGGCTTCTTTGATTTGTTAATAATAGTTGCTGAGGGCTGTTTTGTGAGCTGCTCTGTCTTTTAAATATTTTTATTGTTTCAGAAAGTACACCAATGCATAAAGAAACATTCAGGATGATGAGAACAATGCTTATGTGCGGTGACAGTTACATCATGAATCAAACTTGTCAATTTTCAGTTTTTCCTCTTTCAATGCAACTCTCCCCCACCCACCCCTCCCCAGCACTTCTTGTTGTACAAATCAATCGTTAACTGGCAATGACTCGTTTTTACATGTCTCTGTGTATCCCTAGTGTGTCGGTTGGCCTCCTATATCAACATATATTTTGTGTATAGTGCAGGCAAGGTCTGCATCACAACCAGAGTGTAGAGAGACCATGCATCAGTGCATTTGTGGTCCTGTGCAGCGGCCGCTATAGGTTCCGCTATATCGTCGTCATGCATGTCTAACCATGTGTACACCTATTCGACGTGTGCCTTAATACCCTCTTCAAATTCCACTAGAAGCGCATTCCAATCCAGGGAGATGTGAGTCTTCCTCAGGCCTCTGCGTTCCTCTCTGTGTAATTCCTGTCCCTCAGCCTCACCCCACCTCAGCACCTCCCCACTCCATGTCTCTACATCCGGTGGTCTGGCCGATTTCCATCTCATTCCTATTAACCTTTTCGCTAACAACAGTGCTAAGTCCACAAATCTGGTAGCCACACTCCTCTTCTTCTCCTTGCGTCCTAACCCCAATAGGCTGTACAATGAAGATGTATAAGGCCTACCTGGTGCTAGCTCAAGGAGGATCCGGTGTATCGTTACCCAATAATACCCCAATATAGGACAATCCCAAAACATATGCAGCAATCCGGCGTCATCCCGGCCACATCTAGGGCAGGTGCCTGTCACGTCTGGGAACATCGCACGTATTCTGTGTGGGGTTAAGTAAGCCCTATGGACAATGATGAGTTGGATAAATTTGAACTTGGGATTGCTTGACACTTTTTTTGGCAGTTTCAGAATTTTTTCCCATTCCTTGTCGCTAAGATTTCTCCCTACATCCTCTTCCCATCGCAACCGAAGAGGTTGTAATGAAACAGCTTTGTTGGCTCTGATACCATTGGTCATCCATTTCGTCAGGTGGCTACCCGTCCCCATAAGGTATTGCATAGTGATCAGTGTATTCGTTCCCGGTTCCGCCCCGTCTCCAGCCCAGTGCGTGGATATGTAATGTGCGACCTGCGCGTATTGTATGAATAACTCCCGCGGTGTCTGGTGCAGGCGGGTGAAGTCCGCATTTGTCAGAAGTCTGCCCTCCGAGAAAAAGTCTCCTATATGTAGAATGCCCGCATTGTACCAGGGCCGCAGTTTGTGTTCCGTTAAAGCTCCAGTCCCCAAGGGGACCCCTAGCAGCGGGATCGGGGGCGCATATGTTGAGTGCCTGTTCGTGTAACTAACCGCCTTCCTCCATTGTTTGATCGCCAACTTAAGCAGGGGTGGCGCCGAGTCAGGCACTTTGGCTGTCGGTAGCAGCAGCCGATGGATATCTCCTCTGCCTCTGTATGCCTCTGTCATGTTCAATTCCTGGAGATTACGACCCGCTAACCAGTATGCCAGCCACTGAAGTTGGCACGCATACCCGTAGGCAATCAGGTTAGGGACTCCCATACCACCTTTATCCGTAGGGAGCTGCAGCTTGGCTAAGCTAACGCGTTGTCTGCCCGTGCCCCATATTAACTCAGTTAACAGTGTGTTCAGGGTCCTGAAGAAGGACATGGGAACCATAATCGGCAGATTTGTAAAGAAATAGATCAGTCTCGGCAGCACCACCATTTTGGAAATCGCCACTCTGCCCGCCACCGACAGTGGCAGAGTGATCCAGAAATGTACCAGAGACCTCAGTGCGGTTAGGGCCTTACCCAGGTTGCCGTCCAAGAGGTCCAGCGGCCGTCTGTATATTTGGATGCCTAGATATTTGAATGTCGTGGGCGCCACTTGGAATCGATATGGTGGGAAGTCTATGTGTGACTCCTCCGTTGGCCTATGAAATCTGAACCCATAGGACTTTGCTTCATTGATCATGAGGCCCGAAAGCCCGTGGAAGTCATGAAAAATCACCGACAGTGGTTGCAGCGAGCATAGGACATCGTTTAGGAACAACAAAATATCATCCGCATACGCCGAGATGATATGGTGGGTGTTTGGTCTGGTGATCCCAGTCGCGGCCGCCAGGGTTCGCACTTTGATCATTAAGGGCTCCAGGGCAATTATAAAAAGCAAGGGCGACAGTGGGCACCCCTGCCGCGTTCCCTTCGCTATCACAAACTGATCGGATATACATTTATTGGTTCTGACTCGCACTGTGGGTTTACGATAGAGTAGAGCCACCCATGCTATGAATACCGGCGGGACCCCAAATTTGCTCAACACCGCGAACATATAATCCCACCTAAGGGAATCAAAGGCCTGTCGGAGGTCCAGGGATATGCACCCCTCTGAGTCCAACCCCACCGCATAATGATTCATCAATTGGCTTAGTCTCCTTAAATTCAATGCGGTGCTTCAGCCCGGCACAAAACCGCACTGGTCAGAGTGTATCATATCCGGGATGTATTGGGAGAGGCGGGTCGCCAAAATCTTACTAAGGATTTTACTATCCGTGTTCAATAGAGATAGGGGCCTGTAGTTCTCCAACTGTAGAGCGTCCCTCCCAGGTTTTAACAGTGACACTATCAGCGCCTGCAGCGTCGTATCCAGTAAGGCATCAGCCTCTAGTGCCTCCTGGTAGAGTGTGTGCAAACGGGGGGCTAACAAATCAATATAGGCCAGGTAGAATTCTGCCGGGAGCCCGTCTGTACCGGGCGCCTTGTTCCTTGGTAATGCCTTAATGGCTTGCCTAACTTCTGCTATTGTGATGGGCCTTGAGAGGTCCTCACTTTGAGCAGTGGTCAGTTGTGGGATACATGTGTCCGACAGGAAAGACTCGAAGTCTCGGATCGAAAGTGGTGCGTGTGGGCTTTACAAGTCGGAGTAGTAACGCTGAAACGTGGCATTTATCTCCAGCTGGGTCCATACAATCTCTCCGGACCAGTCCACCACCTCCATTATGGGAGCCCTGTCCGGCGCGTTGCGTGTCAAGCATGCCAAAAGCGTGCCCCCCCTGTCAGCCTGTGTGTGCTGCCTGTTGGTGTATTCCCGGAAGTCCACCACCCTCAATTCTTCCAGCAATTCTGCATGTTTGATATGGGCCTCCTGTAGTTGGGTGAGAGTGTCTTCCGTACCTGCAGCCTCGTTTTCCAACATCGCCATGCTGCCCTCCACGTCCCGTAGTTTGTCCAGTATCAGGTGCTTAACACCCACTTTGGTACCCATCGCCACCCCACGTACGGTCACCTTAAAGGTGTCCCATTCGATTTGCCTGGAGCTGGCTGTGTTTTTGTTTTCAGCAAAGTATTTTGTGCATGTGTTTAATAATGTAGACCTGAACACCAAGTCCTCAAGTAGCCCCGGAGACAAGCGCCATGTCGTTACTGGAGCGGGCAGTCTCCCCCATCGCATTGACAGTTCCACTGGGTTGTGGTCTGACAGTGTCTCTCCCATGTGCAATACGGACACCACCGACGGTGTCAGCGATCTAGAGCAGAACATGCGGTCAATTCTGGTGTGCAACTTGTGTGGCGGAGAATAAAACGTGTATTCCCTATCAGTCGCGTGCAGCACCCTCCATGCATTATCCAGTTCCCAGCCATTTGCCCAGTGTGCTAACGCTATGGCCTGCTTCCTACTTTCAGTCACTTGTAGTGGTGGGTGTGATCTGTCCAGTGTGAGGTCTAACACCACTTTGCAGTCTCCGCCTATGACCCATTCATGACCCGCCCAGTCTGATAACACTCTGCTAACATCTGCAAAGAACCTCGATTGGTCCGTGTTGGGAGCATATAGGCTACCCAACACTATGCATGTGCCATTTAGTATCCTCGTGTGAACACATACCGGCCATCCTTGTCCACTCTTGCTTCTATCAATTTAAATGGAACAGTGTTTCTAATCCATATGGCCGCCCCCCGGGAAAACACAGAATATGTCGTAGCATATAGTTGACCTTTCCATTTCCGTAATAACTTAGTTCCCTCAGCCCCATTCAGGTGTGTCTCTTGCAGGTACGCTATGTGTATTTGTCACCTATTCAGTTGGGCCAGCACTCTGTGCCGTTTGTGCACTGAGCCCAATCCTCTCACGTTCCAAGTGCAGACCTTGTAGTGGATAGGAGACGACAAAACACCAAGTATTCACATCACAAGACATTGCCCCTTTCTCAATTATAACCGTCAATTTGGTGTACATTGTTAGTGCTGTAAGTGCTGCCAGAACCCCAACCTTAAGGTCCCCCACCCAGAACCGTGGAGGACCAAACCATAGTACCCAACAGGGGTATGAATGAAACACAATCGTGCCTAAGCCTGGGAGGTTTGAGCCCAGTCGGACGTTCTCAGCAAATATTTACCAAAAGTCTTGAGTACTTAACACCCTATTAACAACAGGTTCCCCGGCTCCTAGTTCCTCCCTCCATTCAGTTAATTAGTGTATTCGATATGTTACCAAACTGCAACCGCTGCGCCAGTGTTCACATATCTTCCGCCATCTGCGCCGTGATGCGTGGGAACAATTGCAGACTGACATCTGTGTCCGAGGCCGCCGTTCGGGAGCTAGTGTGGCTATTTGACGCCGTGCCAATGTTCGCATCATGTTCTGCCAAAGCGTTAGTGGTCAGCAATGCTATTGCTATGGGGTTCCCTCCTTCCGACGGTTCGAGTTGGGCAGTCCGTGGTCCTTCCAACCCCGGGGTCCGCGGGCGATCCTGGTCCATGTTCCGATCATCAGTCGTTCTTTCCTGCAGGACGTCCTGTCGAGCTCTTTGGGACTGGGGTGTCGTGGGTGTTACCTCCATCCACTCTGAGGCCTCCTCGGGGGTGTCAAAGAAGTAAGTCTTACGATCATGAATGATCCTTAGGCGTGCCGGGAAGAAAAGCGCGTATTTCACATTACGATCTCTCAGGTCACGTTTTACCCCCCAGAAAGATGCCCTGGCTTTCTGCACAGCCTTGGTGAAATCCGGGTATAGGGAGACTGTTTGATTCTCATATTTTAGTGGTCCCTTCTCCCTTACAGTCTTCAGGATCGCGTCTCTGTCCTTGAAGTGCAGGAGGCGTGCAATCAGAGGGTGGGGAGGGGCCCCTGGTCTCGGTGGCCTAGGGGGCACTCTGTGGGCCCTTTCTACGCTATACATCTGGGTGAGCTCCGCGGGGTCCAGAATAGTCTTCAGCCAATCTTCCACAAAGCGGGTCGGGTTCGTTCCTTCGCTGCTCTCGGGTATGCCTAAAATGCGGACGTTTTTGCGGCGCTAGCGCCCTTCAGCATCATCCACTCTGTCTCGTAGGCCCTGTATCTGTTTCTCCAGGTTCTCAAGGCGTGTGGAATGCTCCGTCTGCTGTGGTATCAAATCAGCGAGGGCGAGCTTGTGTTCAGTCATTTTATCCACCAATTTTTTGTGGTCATCCTTCAGAAGTGATAGCCCCGTGGACATCGTGTCGATTCTTGTTTCGAGGGCTTCCCTGGAGGCCCTAATCTCCGTCAGGATAAGGTCCAGTTTAGCCTCTTGCGCATTGATGCCGGTTGGGGGTACTATGTCATCATTCGAGGAGGCCAGAGGGTCCTCTGATCCAGAGGATTGCACACCATTTCGTGGTGTCGGGTCCGGTTGGCCAAGTCTGTTCCTCCCCATCTTCCCCCGCGGTAATTCACTCTTCAGGTCGTTAATGTGATGTGCACCCGTTGTTCAACCGGGCCGCTCCCCCGCAGATGACGGGCCTGTCCGTTCCGTGCTGGCCAGTATCGTGGAGGCCCACTTCAGTAAGGTATCCGCAGTGTTTGGCAGGATTCCACTCGCACCTTTGGCCCTTCTCACAAAACTCCCGAACCGGCAGAGGGCGAAGCGGGCGTGAGTTGCAGGTGACCTAGTAGATCGCCAGCAGTGCCAGGTACCCCCCCGTGCGTCCCCCGTACTCTGAACCCGCATGCGGGATGTTCGCACCCCGGTGAGAGATGCCTCAATCGCCCCTGCACAAATGTGTGGCTTTGCCCTTCCAGGTGTTAATTCCGCGGTCTCTTGTCCTCTCCAGCGGGTCCGCCCTGTAGCGCTGGCACACAGCCGGTGGGGGCAGGGTCAGCACCCAGTGTCCTGCTGTTTATGCTCCCGATGTCCGGGTTCTCCCTGTGGGTCTTTTCACTGCCCGGTGGATTGTATTGGCAAGCCTTCCCCCACGTGGTTCGGTGGCGGGGTATCTCCAGCCGCCTTCCTGCTATGTCCCAGTCAAGCTCCTAGTATCCTGGGTCCTGCTCAGGTCCGGCGTGTGTGCTCATGGCCCAGATGGTTCCTACCCCACTCCGAGACTCCAAACTCCTTTCTGTCGGTCGGAGCTGTATGTGCGCACCAGGCCCCAACTCCAGGTCCCGCACGAGGCCGCCTGTGTTTTCCCTCACGCTTGTTGCGGGCCAGCCGATGAAACCTCTCCTACCTTCTGGAGCCACCCCCGGGTTGATGCATATATTCTCGCCGCTGCCTGACCGTAATGCCCGCCGTCTGGACCTGGTGGGCGCAGGTGCCTCTGGGACGGGTTTCGCAATGGCGATGGCAGCCTCCTTTGTCGCAAATGCGGGCCGGTGTCAGCCCAACTACTCCAGCCGCGACGCTCGCCAACAGAGGCGGCTGTGTGCGTGTCCGCAATGCTCCGGTGGCAGATTTCAGCAGGGATGACGATAGCAGCCGATGGGCCCCCGCCATACCCAGTGCAGCGCCACTTCCGGTCCGCTATCTGCAGTGCTGTGGGCCACGGTTTCCCTCTCCCCGCTAGGCCCCAGCGCCACTCCAAGTCGAGTGCCTCAGGGCATGGTACCCGGCTTCTGTAGACACCGCCAACCGTGCCTTTCACCTTCGGAGGCGGCTGTGTGTGCGCCCTCAGTGCTCTGGTGTCAGATTGCGGCGTGGATGGTAACTGTAGCCGATGGGCCTCTGGCACACCCAGGTCAGTGCCACTTCCGGTCCGCTTTCTGCAGTGCTGTGGGCCGCGGCTTCCCTCTCCCCGCTAGGCCCCGGTGCTGCTCCGACTCGGCATCTCAATGTAGGATTCCCGGCTCCAGCAAATACCTCCTGGTGCAGCTACAGTCGTTCCGCAGACAATATGTGGGAGGGTAGGGTTTGAACGCCAGGCATTCAGGATAATTTGCACATATATAAGGGGTGTTCAGACAGAGCTAACTCAGCTCACGTCTGCCATGCTCGGCTGCTAGCCACGCACCCCCGTGAGCTGCTCTGTCTGCGGGGTTCTTGCTGGCACACAATTGTCTCTCCAGTTGAGGTAGTTGCACTTTGTGGTCCTGAGTGTACCAGCTGGCATGTTGGGAGATTTGTTGGATTTTGTAGGTTCCAGTTGGGCTACTCTGTGGGCGCTGTCAGTGATCCAGGTGGCGAAGTTCTGGATGGCCTGGCTGAGGTCTGTTGAGGCTTCAAGTTGGGAGGTGGTGAGGGCCTGTGACCACTGAGTTCTGGTGACCTTGCTCCAGGAGCGGTTCAAGGAGATCTGATGCCTAGTGATGGTTTGCTGGGCTTCGGCGATGGTGAAGTGTACAATTGTGTGGTTAGTCCAAGTGAGCTCAGTGGTGTGGCTGAAATTGATTCTACCAAAATGTTACTATTTTAATATTAAGTAAACATTAAGCAACATAGAAAATTGAGGAAGTATTTGTAGAACTGGAATGCTGGATTGGGGTAAGTATATCTCTTAATAATTTTTAGCCCATAAAAAACATATTATGCCTCATATTACAAAAATCCATTCTTCTGTTCACATTTTGAAAGAGCTGGTTTTATTATGTTCATTAACACCTCAATGTGAATTTACTGCATGTTCTCGACCGGAGAGACTTTAAATTCAACAGCTCTTTTTCCAGCAACATGGCATTCAGGAGAGCCCTAGTTTTGTCATAAAAGTAAAATATTCTCACTCTGGTTGTTCATTAAATCTCTGTGATGAAGCTGAACTAAACGTAGCATGGCACCAGCAATAGAATGATTTATATTTTGACTAAACTATGTTGGAAGCCTTTCTAGAAGTGCTTTTTTGTGACTCTCAAAACTAGCCATTCACTGCAGTGCTTTTCAATAGCATAAAAATGACAGTGACTTATCACCATGAAAAAACACATGATTTAATAAATACATCTGTGAATTTCACCCCAAAGTTTACAGGTTTTATTTACAATAGCACTATTTTCAAGTGTGAACACCCAATCATTTATTGAATATACTGAAGTCAGGCCATTAATTTTGCCGCTGACTCTACTTCTTCCTCGCCTTCTCTCTTTCTCCTCACCTTCAAATGGGAATATGCACTTTGCCATCTCCTTTGTGTCTCCCACATCTGCTTCTGATTCTGTTATGTTTTCCTGGGTTTCCAGTATTCCTGCCATTTTGAGGTCAAGTCCTGCCACTACTTTCATTCTATCTTTCGTTGATTGGTCTTCCTCTTCACCTCTCTCAAGAGAGGGATCCATACGTTTCATCCATCAGTGAGACCACTGGCCTGCAGCTGGATTAGTTTGATTCTTACAATGGACAAACTAGTGAGCTAACCCATCCAACAGTGATACTAGGAACAGAAGTATAAAGCAAGTGATTAAAGACTTGGGCATTAGAATTGCTAGATATATCATATGTTTTGCTATTGGGGTTCAAAGACAAGGATATCAATATCACAATTACATGTTTCCTCCTAGAAGTATGGAAGCTGAGAACTCAACTTGATTCATGATGGGGAGGGTGGGAAACTACTCATACAAAATACGATCAACTATGTTACCAACAAAATAACTAGGTTCTTTAGTGATCCCTTCGACAAGAGTATGTGCTATAAGGTAATAGGCTACTTAATGGAAGATCAGCACCAGCCTCAGTGATCCTGTGACCCTGTGAATAGAGTGCATGATCAAAGGTCAGAGGGCAATTACAGGAAGATGTAAGGCAGTTTAACGGGTCCCTTTTTTATGTGAAATCATGTTCAAGAGTACTAGCCTTGTATATGAAGAGCACTTTGAACTATTTGCCGGGCTTGAGGCTTTTTGTAGAAGTGATAGTTGTAATTATTCTCCCATTTTGTACTCTCCATTGTAACTTTTAATATTTCGTCACTCACCCATTGTTAGATCTGGCCCTATTTGCAGGTTTATCCCTAAACGTTTTGTCCTTTACCTCCTATTTCTCTGACCCTGGTTTTTTAGGCCTGGGCGTAGTTTGTGGAGTTTTGCTATGCGGAACTCCGCAAAGTTACACAAAAACTCAGTGAAGTTCCATGAGTGGCGGAGTGCAGTGCGAACTGCAGTTTGTGCAGGTATTCCTGCCGCTCGGGTAGAAATTCTGTGGAGTTTGCTAAGCAACCACCAGGAGAGGGTGCCACAGCTCCCTGCAGCTGCAGCAGAGAAACCCTTGTGCTCCATGCCATGGAGGGGCCTCGCCAAGTGATCATCTGGTCCCGACCAGGGACCGAATGAGTGTCCTCCCTCTACTATTTTCTTGTAGCCATGCTCCACTGCTCCTCCTGAGCATGGGCAGCTGAGTGTTTTACCTACTGTTAGAGGCATAGCTATTGCTGGCATTACAGAGGCAAGGCTGGCCCCATTGGCCTGAGCAAAGTGGCCAGTCCCCACTGTATTTGTCTCGGTAGCTGTGCCTCATGTCTGTGGGCAGCTGCCACTCGCTATTGTGGGGCATTTCTTTCAGATGACCGCATTCCAAATTACAGATGGCCTGGAACTTTAGAATGACCGATAGTGACTTACGGGTTGTAGCTCTGCCTAGAATTACTGCATTTGTTTTTAATCATGTCAGGATTTATGTCATGTTATGCCCTAATGCTAATAGGTGATGTGTTTATGACTTGTGCAACTTACAGTAGCGGCCGGCACTGATCCTGATCTGTAAAGCTGCATCTCTCCTCCGTCTCGCTTCCTCGTCGCTCACACCGTCGGAACAATCAGGAAGCACACCCAGGCTCCCTAAACCAATCACAACGCTGCTGTGATTGGTCTGAGCACCGCGATTCGGCGCTCAGCCAGGCCATGGGAGCCTGGGCATGTTCTCCACCCAGGCTGTAATTCAGCCTGGGTGGAGAACATGGTAAGAGCACATGAATGTTTGGCCAGCCCTAGACGGCTGGCTAAACATTTATGCACACTTGCAAAGTATGCTCGCCACTCCCCCTGCTCCTGTGTCAGAGCAGCCCCGCCCTGAAGAGCTGCTGCAGCAGGACAAAATAAAATGATGATAACCTCAAGTTACTATCATTTTATTTTTATTTTTGCTTTATTTGCTGCACAGAAGTGGGGCGATGCTCTTCCACTTTAGCAGAGGAGCCGCCACTGGCAACTTATAAGTATTTGCTTTATTACACCAAATGAAATGTTATGAAAATGTTGCCTAGTTGGCTAAGTGATTTATAATGTATGCATTTTTATGATAAGTGCCTATTTGGCAAAGTAATGTATGTGATTGTGTTCTAAGATGTTTTATGTATAATACAAAGGGTATTCTTATATAATCTTGTGTGGAGTCTCTTCTGTGGTGTGCCTAGTGTATCATTGGTTTGTGTGTGTGTTGCGCAAACGCTTTACACAGTGCCTCTGGGATATGCCTGACTGCTCTGCCAGCTACCAAGGGGGTGAGGAGGGGTTATCTTGGGTATGTAAATCCTTTACCGTTACTAGAATGGTGGATTCTGCCTGGCTTATGTGCATACCCTATCCAACCAGAAACACCATTTCTAACACCCATCCTAAATGTTTCTAGAGAACACTTATTGCTTTTGATTTCTTTAATTGCCCTCATTTCACCTCAGAAAAGCACACTCTTGCAGATGTAACTATTGCTTGTTCTCTGTAAATGGGTCAGACACAGTCAGTAATAGGCATTACAGCTCCTTACTGACACCTCCCCTGCTTTACTGACTTGAGAGGTATAATCATTGGACTCACCTTGTGCCCTCATCCATCTCTCAGCTAGACCCCCAAATAATGCATTCTACTCACTCCTTCATTTTTCTTATCCATCTCACTGAAGTATCTAACAGATCTTCATCACTTGTGCCAGGATGTGGGTTTTGCTGGCACGACTTCTTACATATTTCTCTCCTTGCAAGTAGGGTGAGAAAAATGATTAGTTTAGATTGGTTCAGTGTTCATTTATCTCCCATTGTTGTACCAAAAAGAATCATAGTAGGCCTTACCTCCACAGCTACTCTAAGGCTCGAAAAATCACAAAAATGGTACTAGTCCTGCAGGACTAGTACCTTAAAAAATGTACTCGACCTATTGACCTCCGTCTCTGAAAGCGGAGCAAATGTGACAAGATAACATGATTTAAAGGCATCTTTATTGCTCATTAACTTTGTGAGCAATACAAATGCCTTTAAATCTTGTTATCTTGTCACATTTGCTCCGTTTTCACAGACAGAGGACAAAAGTTGGTTTGCTTTCCTACTCGCCAGAAAGGGCGAGTAGGACCTAAAAACAGTTCGACCTAGTTAAATTTAGCTCGACTATGCGAGCAGTCGAGTGGAATTTTCGAGCCCTTTACTCCCAAGATTTCTGATATCGTCGTACCCACTTTTAACCATAAGCCTCTCAGGACAGAACAACTGGTTATCATCCGCACCCTGGGCTCCACACCGGTTGCACCTGGTATTATCAGTCTTTCTAAGCTAAGTCAGCTTCGGGTGGACCCAGAGAGACCAGAGGACTCTGCTCTGTGGAGATAAAAAAGTGGTTCATCTTTTAGCGCAGGAGATTTGACCACTGACTAAAGTAAATTCATCAATACTTGCCACAGCTCCTCCAACTCCGCATCTGGCAAGTATCCATCCCAGACATCCTGAGGTGGCTTCATGCTCTCCTCTGTTACATTTAAGAGGTGGTTAAGCCAGAGAGATACTTCCTTCTTCTTGGCTCTGGGGTCTTGAAGATCCTTCTCCATTTTACTTGTCATTTGATGTATCCACCCCTCGGCTTTGTGCCAAGCAGTAATCTGGTAATACTTTGGTGATCTACTCTCAAGAGTCCCATGACAGGCCTTACCTCCTTCCACTATATGCCCTACTTGTTTATACCACTTTCTCTCAAGGAAATCACTAAGCGGTCTACTGTACATTCTGGCCCTCCCTAGAGAGTCCTATATTGGTGACAGCTTACTATAGTATGGTATTCCCAGTAGTGTTCTTATCTTGTATTATAGATCTAAAGCCAAGGAAGGCACTTCAACCACAGCTTCTTAACATTTGTTAGCGTACCGTATTTGTAGGAGAACCCTTCCATTGGTAAGCCTACTATCATAGGCCTGCACATGAGTCTGACTAATGACTCATCTGGGTGGAGAAGAAGCATCCTGCAGTTTTTTGGCTGGAATGTCCAGCAGTACACTTGAATGTCAGGTAGTGCTAGACCCCTCTTTCCCAACCTACTCCTCAGCTTTTTCCAGGACAGCAGTAAGCCCCTACCAGCTCAATGAATGAGGTAATTCTGCCTAAAATTTTAAAAAGCTCTTTTCTGTCAAATCTCAACAGGATATTGCCAAACAAGTAAGCAAAGTAAGCAAATCGGGCAGAATGGACATTTTCACCAAGTTTACTCAACCATAGATAGTGAGTGGTAAGTTCTGCCATCTTTTCAATATCTTCTCTACCTCATTACTGACTTTATCTAGGTTAGTCCTCGTAATATCCTCCAGGTTTTGCCCAACTCTTATTCCCAAATATCTTAATACTTCTTTATACTCAATACCCTTCCAGGCCAGGTTCCAGGTCATTACTCCTGGCTGTGGGAAGTTAAATCATTTTATGAGTTTTAATTTAATTCTTTAATTGGTAATAAATTATGTTAATTAAGGAAGTACATTTGTTTTAAAATTTTCAATGTGGGTTGTGAATTGTGTGGTTTTATAGGGAAGGAAATAAAAAAGTAAATGTATGCAATAATTAATGTTTTTGGTTCTAAATAAGTTCTAATTAAAAATATTTATTTGTTTGGAAATTATTTTTTATTTTATGTAATATAATATTTGTAGGTATTTGTCATATCTATTTAATATTATAATATGTTTTAATTGTAAATAATAAATATTTTTTTTTTTTACATATTTATATATTTTAGTTTTTTTTAAATATTGCTGTTTTCAAAAATGTGTTTGTTTTTAATTTTGAACTTACTGGAGTGAGAATAATAATTGTTACTCCTCTACAATCCAACATTTTCCCTACTGTTGCACTCACTGGAGGGGGAATAGTAATTCGTACCCTTCGCTATACAACACTTTCCCTACTGTTGCACTGACTGGTGTGGGAATAGTAATTTTTACACCTCCGCTATCCAACACTTTCCCTAATGTTGCAATCACTGGAGTGGGAATAGTAATTTTTACCCCTCCGCTATCCAACACTTTCCCTACTGTTGCACTCACTGGAGTGGGAATAGTAATTTTTACTCCCACGCTCTAGGATAGGATAGGATATCGTTTTGTAGGGAGCTCGAATGCCAAGGCGTCTTGGCGCTAGGAGGTGAGACTAGGAGGAATCATGGTGGTATGGCTAATTCTTTTAAGATGGGAACAGCCATGATTTTAGTGCCTTCCTGAAAAGCAGCCTATTGGACATTAGTCTCATGGAGATGGGCAGCTGATTCCACAATTTGGCTGCACAATGTGACAAACTCCTGCCGCCGCATCTGGGAATTTTAGAAATACATATGAAACCTGCATCAGTAGATCTAGGGGGAATATACCAAGGGAAGAGATTCCGCAAATCTGCAGCTCCTCCACCGAAGAGCGCCTTATGGACCAGCTGCCTTTTGTATCGATTGTAATTTTAACCTCTGTGCTTTGTCAATGCCTATAAGAAGCGCATTGCAATAGTCCAATCGTGAGAGGATTAGAGCAACCACTACTGATTTCTTTAGATCTTGGGGAATTAAAGCAAATATCTTCTTAAGAAACTTCAGTACGAAGAAACAGGAATAAGTTACACTATTAATCTGGCGAGCGAAATTGATTTGGTCATCAAAAATGACCCCCAGGTTCTTGACTTTATTAGACGGCACCTGACATTGACCCACCTCTGTCGGCCACCATGTAGAATTCCATATGGATGGCCCATTGCCAAATTCCATCACTTTAGTTTTATCAGTATTGATCTTGAGATAATCGAGACTCATCCATCTCATGATACGATTCAAGCAGGTATGGAAATTGACAGCGGTGGCCTCAGACTGTAGACTGTTTGGCTATAGAGAAGACAATCTGTGAATCATCTGCATAAAAAAACAAAGAAAAACCATACTCTCTAATTAGTGCAGTAAGTGGAGCAACGTATACATTGAACAGTGTGGGTGACAGTGCAGATCCCTGCGGCACTCCACACGGTATGCAAAATAATTCAGATTGCAGATTTTCCCAATGTATACTCTGCTGCCTCAAGGCCAGAAATGATGAGAGAAGGGACAGAGCCAATTCCCCAATCCCCACCTCCCTCAGCCGTCTTACTAACACCGTGTGATTCACGGTGTCAAATGCTGCCGAGAGATCTAGGAGAATGAGGATGGCTCTGCCACCTCCATCCACCTGTCTGAGACTTTACTTTGTTGCTATGATCAGTGCTGTCTCGGTCGAGTGAAAGGACTGGAAGCCATGCTGACTGGAGTCAAGAAAATTGTTAGTATCTAGATATTGCATGAGCTCCTAGTTGACCCCCCTTTCTAGGATTTTAGCTGTAACTGGCAGACAGGAGATTGGTTGATAGTTCTTCACCTCCGTAGGATCTAGAGTAGGTTTTTTCAATATTGGTCTTATGCAGGTTGCTTTCCAAACAGACCGGTAGGTCCCCGACTCAAGCACCTGGTTTAGACAGGGGTTAAGTATGAGCTGATCGTCCCGAAGGCCAGATGCAAGACCGCTGGTATCCAATATTTTTCCTACTGTTGCACTCACTGGAGTGGGAATAGTAATTTTTACCCCTCCACTATCCAACACTTTTCCTACTGTTGCACTCACTGGAGTGGGAAATTTAAGGTTGAAGATTTTTAAATAGTTTAATGTTTTAATTTATAGTTGAATGTTTTTTTATTAGATTTTAAGTTAGTGGTACACATATGTATATATATATATATATATATATGAATATTTGTAAACTTTTATATAATTTTAACATTTTAAAATAAGTTAAAATTAATAGTTTATTAATGTTTTAAAGTAAATATATATGTATTATTATGTATGTGTCTTTAACTTTTTTTAATGAAGTTTATTTATTATATTTTTTTATTTATATTAAATCTACTTAACTTTTTGTGTTATTTTATTATTTAAAATATATAATATTTATAATTTTATATATATATATATATATATATGCATATATATATATATACCTACTGCGGTCGCCAGTAGGTATATATAGTTAGGATTTTTTCTCTATGGGATTTTTGAAAATTCTATGTCTAATAACTTTGGCGTTTGTGGACGGAATTGGCTGAAATTTTTTGGAAAATGGCACATTTTGTTTCTGAGCAGCCCTTGAAAATTTGGGGGGGGTTCGTCAAGGGGGGGCCGAGAAAAAAGGGGGGTCCCAAAACATGTTTTTAACATTGAGTTTTCCATAGGGCGGTTGGCCTCACTTTTAGCCCGAACGGCTGAATGGATTTGCACGAAACTTGGCAAAATTGTAGGGACTGGTAGCCCGATGTGCCTTTGCTAGGTCTCAATATATGTGCTCCAGTGGATTTTGAGGAATTAACGTTAAAAAAAAGATATATATCTGTAACAGCGGACCGGGCAGCGCTCCGGTTCGTGGACTTTTCGCGGTACGGAGCTTTGTGAAGCGAAGCTGATTGGTTCTCCGGCGTCTGTGAACATTCCAAACAGTCCGTAGCGGCCGCCATCTTGTCTCTCGGTAGGATCGAGAGACAAGAGGAGGCCAAAGCGAAGGGGCAAATGACCATAAGGGGGCATAGTAGATCCTCGCTGACCCCCTAGGTTTGATGTGGAGGTTTTAAAAGGGTCCCGCGGGGCAAAAAAAAAAAATAATAATAATAATCGAACGGCTGAATGGATTTGCACGAAACTTGGTAAAATATTAGGGACTGGTAGCCCGATGTGCCTTTGCTAGGTCTCAATATATGTGCTCCAGTGGATTTTGAGAAATTAACGTTCAAAAAAAGATATATATCTGTAACAGCGCTCCGCTTCGCGTACTTTTCGCGTTACGGAGCTTTGCGAAGCTGATTGGTTCTCCGGCGTCTGTCAACATTACAAACAGTCCGTAGCGGCCGCCATCTTGTCTCTCGGTAGGATCGAGAGACAAGAGGAGGCCAAAGCGAAGGGGCAAATGACCATAAGGGGGCATAGTAGATCCTTCCTGACCTCTTAGGTTTGATGTACCATTTTGCCAAGTTTGGTGTAATTCCGTTCAGCCATTCAGGCTGTAGACTTATGTAAATGTCCTATGGAAAATTGCATGGGGAAAACACATTTGAAAGTGTTGAAATTTAGAACCAATTAAAATGTTACTTTGGTTTTGTATTTGTGTGTGATGAAAGTTAATTGGTTATGTATATATCTCAAATGAGAGGAAACCACAGCCATTTTGTGATACTACTGTCTGAGGTACATTTGTGAGGAATTTTTGGTGGTGAATTTCTGGTGTTTGATTTACACAGTACTAACACTTCTCCTACTTTTAAAAAGGTGAGTTGTTAATTTGTAAGGGGAACTATGTTGTACACTTGAAGATAATTTGAAAAATGTTTTCTGTTATTTATTTGCAGTCCTTCTGTTATACTAAATACTTGATAAAGTTAGTTTTATATTATGTATTACTAAAAACGATAAATGAAAGTGATTATTTTTTTCTGCAATTTACAGCAAGCAATTTCAAAATAAAATGGCTCACAATGAAGAGACCGTGGCAATTTCTTTTGCATTGTCCACTACATTGATTGAAATTGAGAGCACCAATAATGAAATATTGTCACAAGGAGGAGATGACTTGTATGATTTCATTAGATTGATTGAAATTGACAGCACCAATAATGAAATATTGTCACAAGGAGGAGATGACTTGAATGATTCCACTACATTGATTGAAATTGAGAGCACCAATAATGAAATATTGTCACGAGGAGATGACTTGAATGATTCCACTACATTGATTGAAATTGACAGCACCAATAATGAAATATTGTTACAAGGAGGAGATGACTTGAATGATTCCACTACATTGATTGAAATTGACAGCACCAATAATGAAATATTGTCACAAGGAGGAGATGACTTGAATGATTTTTTTGATCAATCTGTTGATGGCGAATTTATCGAATGTTTGGAGACCATAGAGTTACAAGAATCATCATTGCAGACTTTTAATGAGGAGATTCCAGATGAGATGATTTAAGAGGAAATTGCTGATGAGGACATGTTACTAGTTCTTTCAAAATTAGAAAATTCTGAAGAATAAATTTATATTTAGAAATCAAAAATTGTTTGAGACATTATTCATTTTTATTTTTAATTTATGAGGTTGTAGCGAAGTGATTGTAGTATAAAATGAGACTTATAGTATAGAGTGCAACATTTTTATGTTACATGGTAAGTTTACTCATATTTACTTCCCTTCTCCCACTATATTATCTCCAATGTGTATTTGACATCTCTTCTTCATCTCCGGCCTCCTTTCTCTCACTGTGTGTCTCTGATGCATCTTATCGCTGCTATTTTGTGTAATTACAGAAGAGAGTAAAATAAAATAGTTTGGAACGTGAAAAGGGGGCAAAGTAGAGTACCCCTCACCCCCTAGGCCTTCTCAGGCGGTCCCAAAAGGATCAGTTTCTGCTTTCCTGAGAGATTATGGTATGAGTTCCATATACCACAATAATTTGCATTACAACATGCAAGATATATATCTCCTATTACCAACTTTTGGAGATATTCGCGCTAAGCGCGAATATCTCCAAAAAGTAACACCTGCCCTGAGCAGTTCTTAGCCATGTTATCCAATGGGAGGTGGATAACATGGCTAAGAGCATTAGCTCGGTAATGCATGAATATCGCTGACTTTTTAGCGATATTCATGCATTGCGGCCGTTTTTTATCGCATTTGCGATAAACCTTGATAATAGCAAGGTTTATCTTCGATAATTTCTGACGATGCTTAGCGGTAAAAAATTCGTTGGTAAGCATCGTTAGCGATAAATATCGCTTAACTTTGGTAATATGCACCAACGTCTGTTAACGTTCGATTCGAAGGAAATGAGGAAGTGTTGAAAAACATTGTTTGCGCCATCTTGCCTTTTTTGAAATGCCACACTTTTGTCGTGCACGGCAGCCATTTTAGATGCCTTGACCAGACCCACTCTCTGCACGCTGTCGATTCGTAGCATGGCTCCCCACCCTCGCAAGCATCTTCCCCAGGCACTAGTCACCCCCGCTCTCTGTCTTATGCATGGGCAATAAACCTCCCCCCATCTGCGCTGCTCTTCCCTGAGAATCACACTCTGTGCCCGCCCGACACCTCCCTTTCGCCCTATTCACTACCGCACCCTCTGACACTCCTCTTCCTCTGTGTCCGATTGTCCAGGCTATCAGCTAGCCGTGCAGATGTAGTTTATGGCTCCAGCTGTAAAGAATCACCCCTCTTCAAAGGAGTTATAGTAGATCAAGGCCCACACCCGATGAGATCCGTCACACCACATGTGTTCCTACTATCTGAAAACCATCCTGTATTGTGATTGGGGAGGGGACCGAGCCTGAAGCGGAAGATTCTAGGAATGACTCTTTGTACATCAAAGTTTTTACAATTATGTGTCACAATAAAAATATATAGCACTCCAACAAAGTAGTAGGAATATAAAACTTTAATAAAATATAAATATATACAACAAAACAAAAACAGTAAAAACATTTAAACAACGAAGAGACCGTGGCAATTTCTTTTGAATTCCTGATGAGGACATGTTACTAGTTCTTTCAAATTATGAAAATTCAGAAGATGTTGCCTGGGGGTGGGTCGTCAGTAGCAGTCTGTTGTGCGAATAGTTCCAAGGCAGCAGAACGCGCTGAAATCTAGATGGCACGAAAGTGATGTCTAGTGAGTTGCCGCCCAGCAAATAACGGCGTGGGGCGCCGCGGGGGTGAGTGAGTCCAGTAGGCACCACAGCTATTCTTACCGGCATTGCAGAATTACTGCTGGGGACAATGCCTGTGCTGTAGCAGGGTCACAGCAGAAACAAAAAGGATTCTGTTGAAGATGTTGTTGGTTTTCAATTTGAAAACAGTTCTGGTGTCAACTGCTATGGTAATGTAGTGGTTAATGTTTTGTTTTCTCTAGAAAATGTAAAAGTGGGGGAGGCAGTCCAAAGTTCCGTTAAAAGGGCAAAGGAAAGGATCGGTGGTTTGAACTATCACTTCAAAAGGGGAGGGGGTGCAACAATTTTTCCTACCGGGTCACACTGTGCTTTCACCGGAACTGAGGTCTGCAGGATTCTAGTAATTCAAAGTGAGGCTGGCGCCAGCATGGGAGCGCCGACGTCCCGCGGATACAGTTTCGTCACTCCACGGGCGATCATGGCAGTCATTCCCCATCGGGGGTCGGAGACTCCCGCGGCTCCTGTAGAATCTTCAAGGTCGTGGAGGACTACGGTGGTGGAGTCAACCAGTGACCGGGCCATTTCTTCATGCTGGGCCCGCTCTTGCCAGGTCAATCGCCATTTTGAGAGTTCGGCAGCTACCGGCGATCGCGGGGTCACATGAGCGGACGGGCTCCACCCTGCCGGGCGAGACGTTGCAGCATCGCCACAGTGGACGAACCCTTTTCGGGGCGCCTGGAGCGCTGAGGGTGCAGCTGGGAAGCCTTCACCTGAGGAGGCGGGAGAGGCCTGTTCGCACCGTCTCTCCCTCCCAGTGCACCCCACGGCGCCCCGCTTGACATTTGTTATGGCCGGTGGCGATGAGGACGGGGGGGGGGGGTCGGATGCATGTGCAAGACATCCCCCCCAGTGTTGTCAAAGCCATTTTTGAAGAAAGAAGTGGTGCCTGGCGTGTTGCCGCTGCTATTACGAAGGAGAAAAGAGAAAATGTCCCGTCCGTCTTTGGGCCGGGCTTCCGGTGGATGTCGGCCGGACGCCCCTGGCTCTGGCCCCATGAACGGGTTCCTTGGTTTATCGGCTGCAGCCGGATCCCGTCGGCCTCGGCCCCCCGACCGTTGGTGGCCGGACCGGAAGAGCATGTGGCGGGACTACCTGAAACGCTCAAGGGCCACCGCGGCCGGACTGGGAGAGAGAGGGGAGGGTCGAGGAGACATTCCCCCCCCTGCAACTCTTCAGCGTTGTAAAGGCAATCCCCTGGCCGGGTCCCGCTGGCCTCGGCCTCTCCTCCGGCTACACCCTACGTTAGGATCTCCTGGCCGAGGCGTGGCAGCAGGACCCGCCTTATATGGGCTGCTCCCGGCTGGGCGTAGCCGCAACCCTGCCCCACCTTGGAAGTTTCCAGAGTGGGGGCGGATGTTCTACTGACTTGCATTTTCCCTAGTCTATCGATTTTTTTGGCGTGGCAGGCGGTGGGACAGCGAGGGGTGATTTGGTTTCTCTTACTGTTTTTCTGGTCTCTCACCACTGGCATATTTCTAACGTTTTCTTGTTTCTAGGACATTAATAGGTTTTATCATTACGTTATGTTATCGTTTCTTTGTTCGTTGTTTAATAAAAGTTCATGTTCATCAGTGGCCTACTGATTTTCGTTTTCCTATTCTTTTCTTTCCAGGTTGTTTCATGCTAAAGTTTCTGTTAACAGGATACAGTGATCACTTCGTTATTATTGCATATGTCCTTTTCACTAGGGGTGCTCTCTGGTCGGGCCAGATGACGTATCTCTAGTAAATGGTCCGGGTGAAACAGGTGCATCAATCAGTGGGGAGTAGATAGGCATGACAGATTACAACGGGGGAGAAAGGTCCGCATTATGTACCCTTTCACTATTTGCAAAGATTTTCCTACGTATATTTGCAAACAGGGAATACCTCCAAAAAGAACCAATTCCCAAACAGTCAATGTTTGGGGAAACAATCAATCAATGAGGAACGAAATAGGCACGACGTGTTAAAGGTTTGCGTTACCTACCCTTCACTATCTGCAAAGGGAGAGAGAATATTCCTATTCTTCCTCGTTTGCAGGCAGAGAAGATTCTTAAGAGAACCAACTTCGAACAATTCAATGGTCGATTCAAACAATCAACAAGGGGTACTGTGAACACAAATGAACGCCGCTTATGTACATACACATTGGTATTATCAACAGGTTGTTCCTAATGTTTCTATTTTAGGGAGGTCAAAAAGAGATCCCATTAGTGGCCTACTGATTTTGCTCGATTCCTTTTGTTTTTTTACACGATTTTTCGCTATCTGCAAAGACTAAACAGAGTATTGCGACTCTGTGCTTGTTTGTAAATAGAGAATGAACCAAAGAGAACAATCAATCAAATGGAGAGAGAAGCAGGCACGACGGATTACAACGGGGGCAAAGGCCTGCGTTAACTACCCTTCACTATCTGCAAAGAGAGAGTACTCCTAATAGAAATGAGGGGTGGGGGGCAGCATTCAAAGCAGATCAGTGTGCATAAACACGAAAATGTTTTTACTTACCACGTACTTGACATTCGACAGCTTATGATATTTGCTATTAAAAAACCATTGAAATTCACTGAAAAAACCATAGGTTATAGACCATATATAGTTAGGAATTAGCATTTACAAAACCTTGAAAATTCACTGAAAAAACCATAGGTTATAGACCATATATAGTTAGGAATTAGCATTTAAAAAACCTTATTTTACTCACACAAAACCATTGAAATTCCATATATAGTTAGTTGCACTAACTATATATCGCGCACCCGCAATCCACTGCTGATCATGTCACATATTACATCATTCATGACATGGTCAGTGACATCACTGATGACATCACTGATGACATCTCAAATGACATCACTGATGACATCACTGATGACGTCTCATTTGACATCATTCTTGTGCTAATACGATAAACCTCTTCAGACTCTAATATAACCTTAGATACACTCAGTGTATACAGACACTCACACACTGCCACTCATCCATGGAGCTACTCACACACCCAGTCAGTCATGCAAAGAAACAATCTCACCTCCATTTCTTCAACTATACAGTTATACACACCTTACTTATTGAAACATATACTAACACATATTTACTCTCTTATACAATCCCTGATACAAGTTCACAATGATCGATACAACCACTCACTCATTCAGTGGCTCTCATGCACAGTTATTTATATATGCCAACTCTCACATGTACTGTGTTTTACATATGTACTTACTATGACATGTAGCATTGAGATATCCATTCACTCATCAATACACTCATGCACACAGTCAACTGCCCATGTAGCTGTTTCCACATGCACTCTTGAACTCATACACCTAGTGAATAAACTGCTCACACATCTATGCACAGAGTCACACACCTTCCAGCCACCCCCACACAAACTCAATCTCCCATAGAAATACTTGGGCAACCAATTAATAACACATATAGCCTCTCGTATAGCTAATGATCAACACATGCAGCAGTTTACATCACAACAGACATAATGATGCACAAATTAAGACAGTTTAGTCACTAACCCATGCATTCAGTGAGACAAATTTAATCACTCACTCATACAGTCAGTCACGCACCTACTAAATCCTTCATCCAGACACTTATACATCCACTCTTTCTTCAATATGTAAGACATATTTTAACTTTACAGAAACATACAGTCACTGGATGTTGTCATCAGTGATGTCATCAGTGATGTCATTTGAGATGTCATCAGTGATGTCATCAGTGATGTCACTGACCATGTCATGAATGATGTAATATGTGACATGATCAGCAGTGGATTGCGGGTGCGCGATATATAGTTAGTGCAACTAACTATATATGGAATTTCAATGGTTTTGTGTGAGTAAAATAAGGTTTTTTAAATGCTAATTCCTAACTATATATGGTCTATAACCTATGGTTTTTTCAGTGAATTTTCAAGGTTTTGTAAATGCTAATTCCTAACTATATATGGTCTATAACCTGTGGTTTTTTCAGTGAATATATATATATATATATATGCTGTTACGAAGGTTGCTCACCTAGAGAGACACACACGATTCCAACAACAGGTTACCAGCCTCTTTAATCGGTACAGGTATGCAATGTTCGTGGGTAGATTAAAGCAGCTTTCCACGGAGCCTGACGCGTTTCGAGTTTCCCCTTTCTCAAAGGCTTGCGGGAAGTTCGTGCTCGGGCGTACCACAGCTCCTGATTAAATGCATAATTCATCCGCATTGATTTGATCGTTTATGGAGCAACAACCGTGGATTGAAGGCTTGCGTGTTTGGTGGGGGCTCAGTGGGAGCTTTATCGTCAGCAGTAAGCAAGTGCACTCTAATATTGAGTAGGGGACTAAAGCACACTACAACTCCCAGCAATCAATGCGGATGAATTATGCATTTAATCAGGAGCTGTGGTACGCCCGAGCACGAACTTCCCACAAGCCTTTGAGAAAGGGGAAACTCGAAACGCGTCAGGCTCCGCTATATTTTGTACAACTGAAACTCGAAATGCGTCAGGCTCCTCTATATTTTGCACAACTAAAATTTTGTAATCAATATTTTTTTAGATTTTTTGTCCTCACCTGTTTAAGTGTAGGGAGTCGATAATTTTGCATTCTCTATTGTTTCATCAATATTTTTTACTTCTATATTTTTTACATCAATATTTTGTCAGTGAACCCTTGAATCTATTCTGACCTTGAGGATGGATCGTATGAGTCGAGTGATTTTGGCACTCCTAGTCTCTCAAGCAGGGGCTTTACTCCCTTGGAGTGTGGAAGCTTAGGGGAGCTTTTCCTGGGAGCCTAAGAAGTTTCCTTGTATTCACCTTTACTTTGACCAACTCTTCAATCTTCCCAGTCAAAGTGTTCTGCAGTGTGCTCTCTAGGGGGCATATTATCAAGGGGGTTTATCTCCGCTTTTTTGGCTTTAAAAGCCAAGAAAGCGGAGATAAAATTATCTCCCTATTACCTAGCTGTCGCTAACACCAGTTAGCGACAGCTAGTAGGAGATAGCGACCATCTTGGGCCCCACTTTGCATGTCAGTGATATTTATCAATAATGACATGCAAAGTGGGCGTGCCAAGATGTTAGCGACTGGAAACTGTCGCTAACATCGCTATCTCCTATTACCACCTTTTGGAGATATTCGCGCTAAGCGCGAATATCTCCAAAAGCTAACACCTGCCCTGAGCAGTTCTTAGCCATTTTATCCAATGGGAGGTGGATAACATGGCTAAGAGCATTAGCTCAGTAATGCATGAATATCGCTGACTTTTCAGCGATATTCATGCATTGTGGCCGATTTTTATCGCATTTGCGATAAACCTTAGTAATACCAAGGTTTATCTGCGATAAAAATCGCCACAGCTCAGCGGTAAATTTTTGTCTCTAACCAAGCAATAGCGATTGCCTGGTAATATGCCCCTATATTCCTTCCTCCCACTAGAAATAACTCACCCATCTAAGGCCATAATATCAAGAACGGCAATAACATTATCTCCGCTTTAGCGGCAGGAAACTGCAGCTAAAGCGGCAATAAGGGGCTTGATAATATGCCATTGTGAATTCCCATAGAAGCCCAGGTTCTGGTGTGAACCTGGGCTTTTATGGGAATTCACAAGGGCATATTATCAAGCCCCTTATTGCCGCTTTAGCAGCAGTTTCCTGCTGCTAAAGTTGCGATAATGTTATCGCCGTTCTTGATAGTATGGCCCGTGGTCTTTTCAAGCAGCCCGTTAGTGAACCGGGGCAGAGTTTACCTGCACCATGGCTGAAAGAGATGCTCTTGCCTCCTTCAGGGTTCTCCAGCCACCTTAAACCAGCTCACCACAGTCTCCTGTATCAAGGGTCACTTCCATAGAATCTGCTGCCGGGTACATGGAAGTAAAAATGGGGTGAGGGGAGTAAGGAGGGAATGCACTGAGTCGCACTGATCCCTAGAGTAGAGCGCTCACGACCGGCTTCCTCGTTCAACCAGCACCGCTCTGCTAAAGCATACAATTGACATGCCTCGTCCCCTAGGGAACACTTATTAATAAATGTTTTTGATGTTTTAAGATGTGTTTTAGTGCTTTTGATAAGAATGGTGCCAC
This sequence comes from Lissotriton helveticus, assembly GCF_964261635.1. Classification (NCBI taxonomy): domain Eukaryota; kingdom Metazoa; phylum Chordata; class Amphibia; order Caudata; family Salamandridae; genus Lissotriton; species Lissotriton helveticus. The sequence goes on along the minus strand of NC_136072.1, from coordinate 1,137,950,795 downwards.
AATGGCAGTGGTATTTTACATTGTTTCATTTTAACAGTATTGTAGTTGACATAGATGTATAGAGAGACATGCAATGAAGTGAGATTGTGTTTCTTGGCTACACTAACATTATGTGAAACTGCATCAAAGAACCTTTGTGATTCTATTCTTAGCTCCATATCTAAGTAACTTAAAGATATGTATTTTTTTCAAGGTACAGTAAAACTTTACGTACTTGTATGTACTTATTGTGTCAATGTTGATTAACAATATTTTTGCCACCATATATTTGTTGCGTAATATTTAAAATTCGTTATTCTGATACCATAACTTTGAAATTAGAGTTTTAACCCCTTGGCCGCGGCGGTAATTCCGCCGTGGCGCTGGGCAGAAGGGGGGCCGTGCGGCGCCGCCATGCTCGTGACTGAACCACTCTGTCACGAGCCACGGGCACGCTGTGCTTGTGACGGAGTGGTTCCGTCACGGCCCCGCCAGCTCAATACAACCGCCGCGCAGATGCGGACTCGCGGCAGCGTGGGCGGGGTGCGCGCGCTGTGATGGAACCACTCCGTCACCAGCACAACGCGTCCGTGGCTCGTGATGGAGTGGTTCCGTCACGAGCGCTCAAGGGGTTAAGTCAATATACTACTTCGTTGGAAGAGAAAGTATTTTACAAATACAAGATTCAATAACTTTGTTACCATTGATATTGTCTAACTTCAGCTAAAGTATTCTGAGGTATCAGCCTAAAAAACATACTTGATTATGTATCATTAACTGGCGGGTCAATTTTCTGGCTTTCCAAGACAGTTAAGTGTATCAATTTCAGGAGATTGTAACAAATGCTGTTCCAGGGATATGTTATGTTATATTATTTAGCTTTATTTTTGTAAAGTGCAGCTTTCGCCTTCTTGTTGGCCTCTTGCCATTTTGAGTTCTTGTAGGAAGAGTCATATCTGCAGTTGTGGATATACCTGTTGGAGAATCTCCTACGGGGACCTTCAGCCTTTGCCTTGTATAACAGAGTGCACCTGAAGTGGTTTATTGAGTGTAGGTTTTCTTTACACTGGTGTTTTGTAGCAGGAAACTGATCTTGCAATTTTCCAACCTAACTTATGAGACTGTCAATGCTTTAATTAAAATAGGGTAGAAACATAGGGTTGGCACTATCTGAGTCTTTATAAGATTGAGTCCAAGCCAAATAAAATAAACAACTGGGATATAAATTACCAAGTTAAACCTTGTAGGTTTATTTGACTTAAAATCAATACTAAACATAAACAATGGTTAGTTAATCACTAGCAATGAATATATCAATAGTAATTCACAATCAAATAATGTGAGAGGATCAAAATAGGATCAACCTCTACAGAAATCATTCAGCCACAAGTAAGTATAGTTCAAATGATAGGCTAGCATATAGTTAGCAAAGTTTGAAAGGCAAAGAAAGTCTGGCACATATCCCAATAACAACATCTTTTATAGGGTTTTAGACAGACAAAAAAAGCCTTCAAATTCACTGGTGGGATGTGACATAATAGGTTCAAGCAAGCAATGTATCATTCTAGGAAGCCAGTGAACATTGTAGTATATAAGACACATTCAATAAGATACATCTAGAAACACCTACCTTTTTTTTAAAACTTTATTTAAAAAAATAGTTTGCAGTCAAACAAGCAATACAGTGTAAATATTCAAGTATGCATATTGGATCAAAATGCGCATACAGCACACCAAAATATGTTACAACACAATATCTGTAACCAATACTTTTATCCTGTAAGTGGTGGGGTCCGTGGCCCATCAAGAGACCTGGTGTTTGGTGGCCACTCTGCTTCATGTCCCCGCGTGCCCACCACTCGGCGTTGTCCTCCTGCTGATCCTCTGGGGTGTCCTGGTCCTGATTTTGCCCACGCAGTTTGCTCTCCAATGTTGACTGCTGAATGAGGTATTCTTGGAAATGGCTCCCAGAAATTCTTGGGTATACAGCGGGATGGGACTAGAGCATTATAATTGTCAGATTGTGTGGAGCAATAAGCTAAGTCCATGCACCACTCAGTTACTTTAGGTATTGCCCCTCGCATCCAGCCCATGGCTATTCTAGGCTTTGCAAATAACAAGCTGATGGCCGCCAATTTATGAGATGACTTCGGAATATCCTTATCATAGCCCAGCAGTGCTACCAGGGGGGTCTCCGGGATCTGAGGGCCAGAAGTAGGTAACCAAATACCGGTCGGTGAAGTCCGAAAATACCGAATTTCGGCCTTTACCGACCTGTATTTGGCTTTTGAGATGTAGGGGACCCAAAAACATCCGAATCGGTAAATTTACCGAATCGATAAAGTTACCGAATCGGTAAAGTTTCCGAATCGGTAAATTTACAGAATCGGTACATTTTCCGATTTGGAAATTAAGAAATGGTAAAAATGACTCTTAAATACCGAATTTGCACGAAATTCAGTATTTAAGAGTCGGTATTTACCATGGATTGAAATCAGGTGGTAACTAGGTGCAGGCTATAAAAAAGGCCCCGAAATGCAACAGTTTCACCAGAATGGCGGCATTCTATGTGATTGCGAGGCGGCTACGGCTACAGGCAGAAGGAAAGAGGGTCTGGAGGAGGGAGGAGCAGGTGTACAGGCAGATGATCACCCTATTCCAGCTAACTGAGCCAGGTATCCTACAAAGGTACAGGCTAAACCCCCCAAACCATCCTGGACCTTATCAGGGACCTCCACCCACTGTTGGACCATCCAACCCCAAGGGCGCACGCCATCCCACCCCATGTGCAGGTGCTGTGCAGCCTATACCTGCTTGCATCTGGGAGTTAACAGAGTGTGGTTGCTGCGGTAGGTGGGGTGTGGTAGGTGGGGTGTCCCAGAGCTGCCTGTCCCATTTCTTTAAGAAATTCCTAGACGCCATGTTGCAGAGAATGCATTACTACATCAGCTTCCCTGCAACGCATGCAGAACTGCTCAGGACAAAGACAGACTTTTATCAGATAGCGCATTTCCCCAACATCATTGGCTGTATTGATGGCACCCACATACCAATATGTCCATCTGCTGCCACAGAGTGCATTTATAGGAACAGGAAGTCCACCCACACCATAAATGTACAGGTGATCTGTGATTCCAAGTACATTATCACGGACATAGTAGCCAAATTTCCCGGGAGTACCCACAACTCTTACATCTTCCAAAACAGTGGGATCTACGCACGCCTGACAGCGGGGGAATTTGGCGAAGGATACTTGGTAGGTAACACACTGTGTGTAACTCCCTTGATACATATTGCAGATGGATGTGTTTGTGTGCATATGAGTAATGTTTTTTCTTGTTACAAATAGGGGACAGTGCATATGCCCTCCGGTCCTTCATCCTCACACCCTACCTCAACCCTTCAACACCCAGCCAGAGGAGATACAACAGGGCACACAAATCAACCAGAAACATTGTGGAGCACACCTTTGGTCTGTGGAAGAGCAGGTTTTGCTGCCTACATAAAAGCGGAGGGGCCCGCCAGTACACACCAGTCACCTGCTGCAAGATCATTGCAGCCTGTGCAATGTTGCACAACCTTGCGGTTAAGAAGGGCACCGAAGTTGATATCTCTGATTATGAGGACCATGATGACGAGCAACCAGTGCCTGAACCACACACAGCTGGAGTTGCCACACCAACTGATGGCAGACACAGACGGGAAGAGATCACACGCAACTTTTTTAAGTAAGTAAAGAGACACAGACATGTGTAGTATGCACCCAACGTAGTTTAATTGTGTCACTACATAGGTTTCTAAAGCACAAATGTGCAACACAAAATATTTACATTCGATGATGTGGGTCCTGGGTCACTTCCTCATGAACTAAAATAATCATTTGCGTCCACGCTTACCAGTGCCAGTTGTTTGGTGCTCACTGTGCTCACTTTGCGTTTGGACTGTAGCCTCAGCATGGCGCCTGCTGCTCCTCCTTGTCTCTGCGACAATGGAGCTTGCCATGCTGCTCCTACGGGTGCTCTCTTCACTCTCTGGCACATCTAGAGCAGCAGTTTGTGCTGTGTGTGCATTTAACAGCGCCTCAAGAGCACTGGTCATCCTGGCCATGCCCCTAGTGACCTCATTACTGTTTTGGGTTAGTCTCTTCTGCATGTTTATGCTTCTCCTGCATAGCAGGTATGTGGCTGTGGCCAGGCGGTTGATGGCTTTATTTTGTTGATGCGCACGCTGCCTTTCCTTGCGCCATGATGCAAATTCATTGTCTAGTTTGGTGCACAGAAGCTGCACCGATTGTGACATTTCACGCATCCCTGCAGCCATCTTTGTTGACATCTATTAGTTCCCTGATGCCTTTTCCTATGTCTCCAATGTTGTTGTTCAGGTTCCTCATTTGGCGTTGGCAAGGCATGATGGCTTTTCCCTGCATCCTCTGGATTTTTACCATGCTCCCCTCCAGGCCACCGAACACACTTGAACCCTCCACACGTCCAGCTGCACTGCTTTCTTGGACTCTGCGGCGTCTTGCACCAGTATGGCCCACCTCTGCACTGGACTGCAGTGTGGCAGAGCTACCATCCACAGGCAAGGTGTGTGTGTCTTCCCCCTCCATGTCACCTGCTGCAGACTCCATTACCAATAGTGGGGCTACAACAAGCCTCCTGCTTGGCTGTGATGCAGGTGTTGTCTCATGCAGTGATGCTGGCATTTCTGGTGATTACAGCAACAGAGGTGATTGTGATCATTCTGGGGACGCCTGCAACTCTGGAGCATTTTCTGTGTCTTGTGAAGGAGGATGGCTACTTGGTGCACCTGCACCTGTGACATTCAGTGCACTTGGACCTGGCTCCTGACTCTCATCCCTCTCTGGTGCCGTGCCTTCAGTCTCCTGGGAACGCCTGCGAGATGTGTCACCTGTGGACATATGAGCGTACATTAGCTAAGCGCTACTATCTCACAGTCACTACAATTAAATCTTTTTCACTTTCGCTTTATTCTGTCTGCAATCATTTCCCTAACTTGCTTGTTGCTGTGCTGTATGACATGGTCTTTCATTCCCTGACTACATGTCCCATGATGCATTGCTCCTGTAGTGGTAGCAGTACTGGACTGGGGTTCACTTAGACACAAAGGGTAAAGGTAAGGATGATGGTGTGGGGGGGGAATGCTGTGCATGCATCTTACCTTTTCTGCTTGGAGCTCTGGCTGAGTTGTCTACTTCTCCCAGTCCGCAGACGCTGTCAAGTTCTATGGTTGAGGCCACCATCTCCTCCAGGTCAGTAAGGGGGGGTGCTGGGTTCTTCCCTCCACCAGTTTTGGTTGCCTGCTTGTGGTGTTCTGCCATTTGTTTGGCTCCTGAGGTCGTCGAACCTCTTTTTAAGGTCCTCTGTGTCTCTGGTAGTCACTCCAACTGCATTTACTTTGTAAAGTATGTCCAGCCAGAGTTTCCTTTTGGCAGATTCTGCCACAGTGAGGGACTGCCTGCCAAACAGTTTTTGGTGCACCTTCACACCTCCTCAACAAGGATCTGCAACTCCATGCTGCTGAATTTCAGTTTCCTCCTCCTCTGTGGCTGCTCTTTGTCTTTGCTGCTTGCCATTTTTCAGATTTTAAAGTGCACAAAACTCTTTCTGCTGCTCAGGGACTCTCTGCTCCAGCTGCCTCTCCAGAAGCTTCTAATTAGTTCCAGCTGCCTGTGTAGCCACTTCCTGGTAGGGAGGGGGAGGGTGGTAGCACCTGATTGGCTGCCTACTTAAGTTTCACTTTTGTTCGCTTTCTGATTCGATATTTACCGAATCGGTATTTACCGAATCGGTATTTCCCATTCATTCCTATGGGCCAAAAGGCCCATTGGAATGAATGGGAAATACTGATTTGGTAAATACCGATTCGGTAAATACCGAATGTCCGATTCCGATTTTTACTGAATCGGTATTTTTTACCGATTTTTTATCTACATACCATTTACCGATTCTAAAATACCGATTCGGTAAAATTCGGTATTTTAGAATCGGTAAATTTGGATTACCTACATCTGGCCCCTGATCTCCAGCATCTCTGTTATTGTATGAAACACTTCCCTTCAGACAAATCATCACCCAGTTTGTCTTTAAGCACCAACCGCACTCTGTAGTTTTGGTATGCATCTAGAGTGGTCGTCTGAGGGGGCGTGCCCTGTTGCCTGAGCCCACGTTTTACCTTTCCCATCTGGAAAGAAATCCCCCATCAGTGTTATCTTCAACTTGTGCAGCATTTGTTTGACTGCCCTGAATGGAGCCCAGTCACACGACTCCATCTGAAGCTTAGGGAAGTATTTCAATGTGAGTCGTTGTGTCAATGCTGCTTTGTGTAGATTTGCCCTTGTACAGCTGGTTGTGCCTATTCCTCCTGTTCTTCACCGGGGTCTGCCTAATAGTGTTTCCGCCAAAGCACTGGGGCTGACTTCAGCGCTTTCTATGAAGACCTGTGGGAGACCCTGGGGCCCGTGGATCCAAATATCCGCATACAGTAGCTGTGCGGCCGTGTAGTACTTTTCTAGGTCTGTCGCGTTGAGACACCCCTCTGCGTATGTTCTGGTCAGTACCTCCCATTTAATCCGGGGTTGCTTCCCAGCCTATGCAAGCCGTATCATCAGTGTGTGCAGGGTGAAGAAGAACGACCTAGGTAAAAGGATGGGAATATGCACAAACAGAAAGAGAAAGCGGGGGAGTATGATCATTTTCATTAACGAAATGCGGTCTATAGAGGACAGAATAAGCCTAATCCATTTCTCTATTGTCTCCGACAATTTCTTTGTTGCTCGGCCATAGTTTTCCCACATTACCACCTCCGGGTCCGTGTGGACCTGTATTACCAGGTAACGCACAGGCTCCTTGGTCCATACAATGGGATAGTCAGTAACTGTTTGGGTGGTTGTGGGCATCAGTGGGATCATCATTGACTTGTGCCAATTGATGTGTAGTCCTGAATGTTGACTAAATCTCTCCACCTCGCAGAGCATAGAGTGCAGATTCACGTCTGGGTTAGGTATACATAGCAAAGTATAGTCTGCATATACTGCAATAACTAAATTGTATTGCGGAGATCGATGCCTCTGTGGGCCTGATATTCCCGCATGGCACTTGCGAGAGGCTTCACCAGCAGGGCTTACAATAGTGGGGACAGGGGGCAACCCTACCTAGTACCTCTTGTAATTGTTATCGGCTGAGTGATAGTCCCATTGACTCTCACATTCGCCGTTGGATTGGAGTAGAGGACCTCGACCAGTTTCAGAAACACCTCGCCCACCCCCACTCTCCTTAGCATGGTGTATAAGAATCGACACTCAACGGAATCAAAAGATTTTTCTTTATTAATAAAAAGGGCTGCAGCGGTGATTTTCGGGTCTATGCGTTTGATGGTATCAAAGAGGCTTCGCAGGTTGCCCGTAGTGAGCGGCTCAGAACAAACCCACCGATTTGAGCAGCAAGGGAGACAGCCTGTTGGCAAGTATCTTTGCAAACAGCTTGGCGTCGGTGTTTAACAGTGAGAGTGGCCTGTATGAGGAGCACTGGTTTGGTTGTTTCCCTGGCTTCAGTAAAGTGATCAAGATGGCTTCGTGCATGGAAGGCGGTATTATACCATCCTGCTCCATTTCTTCAAAAAGATTCAATAAATGAAGTATTAGTCGATCTTAAAATGTTTTGTAAAAGGCCACCGTCAGTCCACCGGACCCCGGGGCTTTATCATTGGGCATATATTTGAGAGCAGAATAAATTTCGGTTGGGTGTAGAGGGGCCAGGAGTCTCACACTATCAGAGTTGCTCAAACATTGCATTGCTATATACTCCAAGTATTAGTCATCTGATTAGCTCAAGGTGGAGGTTTGTGTGGTGTACAATTGGTTGTAATATGTGCAAAAGGCCTCCACTATGCCAGGCTTGTCCTGCGTCAACTCTCCCTTTCATTGTAAATGTGTGAAATATCTGTATCACTTCAAGCGGGACGTGTCAGGGCAGCCAGCGTGGCGCTCGGCCTATCCCCCTCAGCATATGCCCTGGCCATAGCATATTTACCTAGATGTTTTATCTCGGAGCTAGCAAGCTTGTCAAAGTCCGTTATGCGTGCCCTAATTTGTTTTAAAATTTTCTGATCTCCGCTCTCCTGAAATTGCCTCTGCGGGTTTTTCGAGACATTTCCTGCCTTGTCCAGTTGTGTGCGAATTGATCTGGGAACCCCTGAGTGTTTGGAAATGGTTATGCCACGAATATAGACTTTGAACGTTTCCCAAATTGTGATCATCTTGGGGACAATCCCAATATTAATGGCAAAAAGCTTGTCTATCACCTCTCGAGTTCGTCTTGAAGACTGGAACTAATAAAGGGAATTGCGGGAAAGGCCAAGTGTTTTCCCCTCGAGGCATGTTACTGAGTGATAACGTTAGTAGGGCTGGCGAGTGGTCTGAATAGGTGTGTGGTAGGTGTATACAATCTACGATGGAAGGCAACAGTGAGCGTGAGACAAGCCAGTAATCTATCCTGGTGTGTGTGTTGTGCACTGTGGAGTAGTGCGTGCATCCCCTGCCCAGCGGCGACAGGTGTCTCCATGCATCTGTGAGGTTTTTGGCTTCCGCTATAGCGGCAATGGACATGAAATTTAGCTGTGTGCTAGTATTCGTATGATTTTCCATGGTCATAGTCGCCCCTTAGCATGAATTTGAATGTGAACCTCTCATAACACCTTGCCCACCCTGCTTGCTAACGGCAAAACTAAACTGCCCCTACCCCACCACCCACGCCAAGTCCGAAAACATTTAACATGGCTTACTTGGAACATTGTTTACCCGTACCTAGAATCTAAACAGGAAAAAACATGTAATAAACAAAGAAAACAAATAATGGGAATTAGTATAATAACCTCGTTTGTGGAATACACGCGGGGGCTGATCGATCGCCTCCTAAACACTCTCTGCCGTTGCCTACGCCTATATTAAAGGATATACCATCCAAGCTATCTAAGTGATAGCCCGCTTATTGTGGAGTCGCTGTCCATTAAACAGAATAGAGAGGACTAATTTCACTGGTAGGCCTGTACGGCCCATACCCAGCAACCCGCGCCAATCAGTGATAATGCACCACGCCATTCAATCAATCATTTTTATTTGCTCTCTGTGAAGCCACTAACACAGCTACAAGCTGTAGGCGACGCTGCCACTTTTTCCCCTTCACAGCGTTCTAGTTAGTCCTCTTGTTCATTGTGCGCCCTTTCGCCGCTCTCTGGCTTCTCCTAGGCAACCCTTTCAGCCCTGGCTTTAACAAATTATTTGAGGTCCTGTTGCAGAATCTTGGGCTCATTGTAGATTTTGATTTTGCCATTGCACATGACCTTTAAAATAGCTGGGTAGAGCATAGCATAGTCTATTTTGAACTCTCTCAGTTTGCGCTTCATGGGCGCAAATTGCTTAAGAGCTTCTTGTGGAGTGAAGTCAAGAAAGAGCGCAATCTCTGAGCCCTTGTACTGGAGCACACACAACTCTCTGGCTTTACGTAAAGCTGCGTCCCTGTCCCTGTAGTTAAGTAGACATGCTATTATAGGCCGGGCGGGAGGGCCCGGAGGAGGTTTTGGAGCCAGAGAGCGGTGGGCGCGCTCCCAGATGAATATTTGGGAGAATGTGTCACGCCCAAGTAAAGATGCCAGCAATTGTTCAGTGAACAGTCCCATGTTGCCGGTCACCTTCGTCTTTGGTAGGCCCAAAATACGTACATTGTTGCACCTGGAGCACGCCTCTAAGTCCTCATCTATGTCGCGAAATAGGATCATCTACTTACCCAACTGTTCCTACGAGGCCGATGTCTCAGACATGCAATCCATCCTGTAGGAAAGTGAGTCGAGCTTACCATCAATTGTAGCAAGGCTTTTCTGCATGACGGAGAGGATGTGGCGAATGTCGTCTTCTTTATCGGAACCTGAAGCCCCCTTCTCTGTTTGTGCAATGGCATCTGCTTCCCCCCTGTTCTTTGACGATTTGCAGTGCTCAAACTGTATTTTGTATTTTGGTCTGTGTCTTGTTAGCCTTTTCCATCTTGCCTATGGTGCTGCTTAGGTAAGTACAAGTTATTTGTATCCCTCTTGTAGGCGTATAGCACCACAGTCAAATTATGGGGGAATGGCACTGGGGCTGTACTCCCAAATGGCGAGTTATCCCTGGCAGCTCCTACCTCACACAAGGTCGCCGCACAGGCCTGGCACCAGTGCCACACGCGCACTTGACCCGTCTCAGGCCGACTCCAAGCCTCGTGGCCCTTGGTTACAGCATGCTCTGCACCGCAGCAACTCTGGCCGGGGCACTCAGCAGGCCGCCGTCACTGCACTTCGCTCCGCAGTGGGCCTCACCAGTCGGGAGACTCAGGTGGCACGCAGCTCCATAGTCGCCACAGACTCAGCGCCTCACCATGAGAGGAGTTGAGGTAGGCTGGTTTGCACCAGTGTAGGTGCGTAGGTAGGATATGGAGCTGCGGCGCCCCCGCTACACCACTTGCCTCGCAGCCATGCTGCTAGGCCGCAATTTTCGCTTTGCTCACTTTCAATGCAGCGCTCATGAAATCACCAGATCGAGGTTTCCCCAGATGTCTGGCGTTAACCCACTCCTCCAGTAAGGCGGAGATCGGAGCTCGCATACAATTAAGCCATTTTGGAGTCAGGCAGGCCACGCCCCTCCATCTAGAAACACCTACTTTACTGCATATTAATGAACAAGGGATAAATAGGAAATGAAGGCAATTACATGATGTTTATGTAATACAGAAATGCAATAGGCAGTTCAACTAATTAATGGTCCTTATGAAAGGCTAGAGCAAAGGACCTTGAAAGTTACAAAGTCAAGAACATCCTAAACATGGCTTACTTGAGAGGAACACAAATTAATGCAATTAATAATGCAGAGACCATGGACTAATCTTCTATTTCACTTATTTTCTGAAACGGAAAAGCAGAGAGCAGAGATGCATGCAAAATCTTGTGCACATAAAAGTGCACATTTGTTTCTGAAAATATGATTGGATGTCAATATAAGTTGGCCGAGGTCTAGTCATGCTAACTAAACCTCATATGCCCTAACACTGTGTGGGCTAGCCTGGGTCTTGTGTCTTCCTTCTCTTCTGTGGTACTGTTGTCCTGCATTGGTGATGGGCATTATGCCCATCTCATGAATCTGAGTAGCTGTGTGTCAGAGCTGTTGTGGGGCTGTGTTTGTGACTCTTATTTTTCCTGTCTGGGGTATGTTGTTACTGATTTGGGTTTAATGAATGCTGTGTTGCCCTGAGTACCCCATGTTGGGGCAAATCTGCTCCTACTTGGGTCTGTTTCTGTGGTTCTCAATTCTACTGTTCCTACACACTTATGTCTGGTATTTAACAGCCTGATAACTTTATTTGTCCTCTTGTCTTCTGTATTTGCATCTACCACCCCTCTTGTTTTCCTTATTCCACTGTATTGCTGTCTCTGAGGTTTCCTTCCCACAAGGCTCCCAGTTCCTGTGGTCTCTAGCCATCAAGGATCCATGTCCTTTAGGCTGTCTGTTCAGTGGTTCCTTAAGATGGAGTTAGACAGACAGCTAGATATACAACTGACGGGTAGACACACAAACTAGTGTAAACCTAGCTAGGGAACTCAATTGATGTTTACACATGTTGCATACAGAGCACCACACTTGTACACTTGGTGATTATCATTGACCATTACTAATCCCTGACTGGAACTTCTACGGGTACCAGTGGCGCAACATTTAAATCAAGTACCCATTGCAATATGAGCAAAATCACAGTGTGCACAATACCCTAGTACAATGGTAATAGCTGCATATTACGGCTTTATCATGGATAGATGGATGATTATTGGCTACAAAAATAGCACACTACAAGAATATTGTTGCAAACATAGGGACAACCAAAATAAAATGGAGGTAACTATCTAGTGGTTAATAGAGATAGACTCTTCTGAACATCACATCTAAGTATTTTGAAGTCAGACATGTCAAGGTACATGTATGTGGAGTTGAGTACAGTAAACCTACACATTCACATATATAGGTATCGCACTACTAATTTAGTTGCCTTTATTTTTTGTTACAGTATTTTTATAGCACAATATTTAAAACTCAATATTGCTCTACCATACTGTAAATATTATGTAAGTTTGTAACAAAATCTCTAAAATTCACCTGCCTTTAAAAACTCTTATCCACCTTGAAAATATGAAACTTAGAGCCAGTCCGACCGTTCAACTTGCGCAGCCGCAGTCCAGTTTCAACCACTGAGGCCGGGAAAGTTCCCCCCACTGCCTTACAATGCAACCGATGCTTCCACGGCAGTCTCATCTACGGTGGTGCACATACCCCCGAATATGTCACTGCAAGTGCATGCAAAATCACAGGAAACATGTGATTTATGCAAACATGCATGACATATGTGGGGATATGACTTGTGCAACATGTACCCCATTGCTGGAGTGTGGCGATCTGCGCGCAGTCCAGTCAAGGGGGATGCATGCCACCTATGGACTTACCTGAATTCCGGTGCCCACAGGGTCAAATTCTTCGGGGTTCAGCTGCTGTGGTTTAAGGGGGACCTGGAAAAGGAATTCATGCCTGTGACTGTCGGGGAATAGCTGATTTGGGTGAGTATGCATCCCAAATCCATCAGTTGCAATGCCTCGAGACAGGCAGTTGGTCTGCCATGGCTGGGTCATTGATAACACACATAGTAATCAATCAATCATTGTAAGCGCGCTACTCACCCGTGAGGGTCTCAAGGCGCTGAGGAGGTCTGCAGATCTGTTTAGCCAAAGAGCCAGGTCTTGAGGGTCTTCCTGAAGTTGTTCAGGAAGAGGGCACGTCTGATGTCTGCCGGTAGCTCGTTCCAGGCCTTGGCTGCAATGTGACAGAAGGATCTTCAGCCTGCTCTGGCTCTGTGGGTGCGCGGGGTTTCAGCCAGTGCGAGGTTGGAAGATCAGAGGTTTCTTTTGGGCACGTGGAAGTTGATTCTGTTGTTGAGGTATTTGGGTCCGTTGTTGTGTTGGCATTTGTAGGCGCGATTGAGGATTTTAAAGATGACTCTTTTCTCCACGGGGAGCCAGTGGAGTCTTCGTAGGTGTTGGCGGATGTATTTGTGTTGGGGGTTGCCAAGGATGAGTCTGGCGGCCAGGAGCGGCTAGTAGAGGGAATGCCGTGGGGCGGTGGGTGGTGCAAGGGAGGGGCAGCTTGGGGGGGTAGTAAACTCCAGCTCACAGCCGACCAGAGTAATATAATGAAATAAATAAATAAAATGAATTTCATTGCGCGCACTGAAATGCCAACCGAGTTTTAGTGCGCGCAATGACATTTGTTTTATTTACATTACTCTGGTCGGCCATGAGCCGGAGTTTACTACCCCCCACCCTGCCCCTCCCATGCCCCACCGCCCCGCAGCACTCACTCCACGAGCCGCTACTGCTGGCGGCGGTGTTCTGCATTGTCTGGAGTTTGCAGAGTAGGGACTTGTTGATGATGGCGTAGAGTGCGTTTCCATAGTCCAGTCTGCTGGAGATGAGTGCGTAGGTGACGGTCTTCCTTGACTCAGGGGCGATCCACTTGCAGGTCTTGCGGTGTATGTGGAGGGTGTTGAAGCAGCTGGATGTTTTGGCGTTTACCTGTCGGTTCATGGTGAGTGATAAGTCGAGTACGATGCCGAGGTTCTTGGCATGGTCTGAGGAGGGTAGGTGGTTTTCCGAGGCGGTCAGCCACCAGGTGCTGTCCCATGCTGAAGGGGTGGTACTGAGGACTTCTGTCTTCTCGGCGTCGAGCTTCAGGCAGCTGTTGGTCATTCAGACTGTGAAGTCTTGCATTCCTTTCTGGAAGTTGGGTTTGGCGGTGGTGGGGTCTTTGGTGACGGAGAGGATGAGCTGGGTGTTGTCAGCGTAGGATACGATGTTGAGGCTGTGTTGTCAGACGATGGCTGTGATGGGGGGCATGTAGATGTTGAAGAGGGTGGGGCTCAATGATGAACCCTGTGGGACTCCTCAAGTGATTTTCGTGGGGTCAGAGAGGAAGGGTGGCAGTCTGATCCTTTGGCTTCTTTCCGTGAGGAATGATCGGATCCAGTCCAGGGCTGTTCCTTGAATGCCTGCATCGTATGGTCTGGTGACTGGTGTGCGGTGGGAGACGGTGTTGAAGGCTGCTGATAGGTCGAGTAGGATGAGGGCTGCGGAGTGGCCGTGGTCCAGGAGGGTGCGGATTTCGGCTGTGGTGGTAAGTAGGGCAGTCTCTGTGCTGTGGTTGCTTCGGAAACCAGATTGGGACAAGTCGAGGACAGCGTTCTCTTCGATGAATCAAGTCAGTTCCCTGTTGACTGATTTCTCTGCAACTGTGGCTGCTAGGGGAGGAGCGACATGGGTTCTTGAGGACAGTGGGGTCAGCTGTGGGCTTCTTGAGCAGGGGTCCGACTTCTGCATGCTTCCAGTCATCTGGGAAGGTGCCTGTTTTGAAGGCGGTGTTGATGGTGTGTTGTAGCTCAGCTGCGATGGTGGCCACGGCTCTGTGGTAGATGACAGGGGGGCAATGGTCGGTGGGGGCCCCCGAGTGGATGCCTTTCATGGTCGAGGCGGTGTCTTCATCCATGATCGGTGTCTAACTGGAGATGATGGGCTGGCTGGCATCTCCGGGGGCCGGGGGGTCACCTGTGTCGCCTGGTGGATGGTCGATTAAGTTGTCGTAGAGTTTTTTGATCTTGAGGTAGAAATCGGTTCCAAGCTTGTCGCAGAGGTCTTGGGATGGGGTGATGTCTGTGGCTTCGCTGCGTGGGTTGGTGAATTCTTGAATGACACTGAGAAGTTCCGTGGAGTTGGTGGAGTTGGCCATGATTTTGTTGTGGATGAAGTTCCTCTTGGTGGCTCTGATATGGTTGTGGTAGTCTGTCATGGTTTTCGGTTGTCTTGGTGTTTCTCCAGTTCTTCTCCAGGTGTCTGCAGGTGCGCCTGGCTTCTTGGAACGTGGTGGTGAACCAGACGGCTTTCCTGCGGCGTTGTCTGTCGGGGTTGCGTAGCAGGGCGAGTTCGTCTGCGCAGTTGGAGGTCCAGGTGGGGAGTTTTCTGGCTGCGTGATTTGTGTCAGATGCCCAGGTGTGTTTGTCTTGTGTGAGGGTGGAGTTAAGTATTTCATTGGTAACTTTGCTCCAGTTCTTTCGTGGTGGGTGTAGGGCTGGTTTGGGAGCTTTGGGTTTGTTGATGGCTAAATGTACACAGTAGTGGTCGGTCCATGGTGACTGCATTGTGTGGCTGGAAAGGACGCTGTTTCCTGCTGCGAAGATGGGGTTGAAGGTATGTCCTGCTCAGTGGGTCGGTGGTTTGACGAGTTGTTTAAGTCCAATGCTGGCGAGGTTGTCAAGAAGGACAGTGGAGTTGGGGTCACTGGGGTTGTCGATGTGGGTGTCCAGGTCTCCATTGAGTATGTAGTTCATTGAGGTTATGGCGTGGGGTGCAATGAAGTCTGTGATAATGGTGGTGAAGGGTGTCCAGGAGTCAGGGGCTCTGTAGACGAGGGATCCTCAGAGTGTGGCTTTGGGGGTGATCTGGATCTTCAAGTGCAGGTGTTTAGCGGAGGCGAAGGTTTTGCTGGAGTAGTTGGGGCTGAGGGTGTTTTTGTGGGCGATGGTGAGACCCCCTCCTGGGTGATTGGGGCGGTCTTTCCTCTGGATCTTGTATCCATCTGGGATGGCGGTGTTGATGTCGGGGGTGGAGGATGCGTTGGTCCAGGTCTCTGTGAAGAAGGCGGTGTGGGGTGAGAGGGAGTCGAGAAGGTTCCAGATTTCCATGGCGTGTTTGTGTACGGAGCATACATTGAGGAGGATGCATTTTAGGGTGTCACCAGTGCTGGCGTCAGTTGTGTTGAAGGCCAGGGTGGCGGTGAGGGTCTGGTGGCAGTGGAGGCAGGAGAACTGGCCATGGGTGGTGTTCGGTGAGGCCTGTTGGCATTCCTTAAGTCTTCTGGAGTTGAGTGTGAGGAGGGTGGTGGTGTAGCGATAGATGGTCAGAGATCCAGGGTTCCTGGCGCTGGCCCCGGTCAGGTTGCGGACAGGCGCAGACGGGCTTGCCTTTGGACATTGGTCGGAAATCCCTGTACTGCCCTATGTATGCTGTTTTTCTCCAACCACCATCTCAGCAGTCGGAGAAAGGCTGTCGGAGAAAGGCTGTTGGAGTCGGCGGTATGTCAGCGGTCAGTCGGAGTCAGGAGGCATGCATCATAATCTGGCAGTCATAATCAGGCTCTTGGAGTCAACTCAGTTGGATTTTATCCTGCAGACTGTTTGCTGATCTCTGTAGCAGTTGCATTAACCCACTCAGCTACCTTACAGGATCCCTTTGTGATCTTTCCCCAACAATTCAGTGGCAAACCAATGTGATCAGTGAAGAGTCTTAATAGAATCAACCAGAATATCGCAAAGCAGGGCCCTCAAGCAAGGCCTGTTAAATACTCAAAGCCTATTATATTTTTTGTGCATTTATTCTCCAAAAAGCCGCTCCTAACACAACTGAGCCATCCTTTAAATAGCTATCCTTCACACAGGGCAATTGATTTTTATAACATAACTCATCCAATTCCCATCCCTAAGCCGCCCTGTCTGCCAAGCTTCTGCAGCCTCCGATAGCCAGACCCAATCTGCCGCTGCCTCCTACTGCCAGCTGCCCCCACTTCCCCCAGCAGTAAATGGCCTGCCCAAAGGGAGTTTATCTGCTCTTTCCCACACGTGCGGCCCAAGCTGCATTGGCGAAGATTTAAAGAGATGTAATGCAAGGTGACAGGCAATTGTGGGAATTTAATTTAGTGATAAAAAAAGTAATCAAATCTGAGTACGTGGACATGGGGCAGTTCTAAGAATGGACGATTGTTTTCATATTTCAATACGCTCTCGGTTATGAGGCAATTAACTGTGTCCGCGTGCGCCTCGACTCCCTCTGGTGGAACCTTCTGCAGCCCGGAAACCTATCCAGTCCCCTGCCACCATCTTGGGATATTATTGTTCTCTAAGTGATGCCTGCGTAGACCATGGCACCAGGCGCACAGCGCACAGGATGCAAAATCTCAAGGCAGAGGCTTCTATTCTCAAAAATAGGATGTTAGAATTTGCATAGCACTTCATACCGCTGTATTGGCTTCAATGTGCTGCCCTGAGCAGGCAGTTAAGAGACAGCCTCACTGTTGTTGATAGGTGGGAAGAGTGTATGTTTATAGTGTAATCTGTAACACCTGATATAATTTAGAATTGTTTGGCATCACACAGGCTTGAATTAGCAGTAAAAGGGTAATAACATTTAAATTTGTTCCGTACAGTTGTCCCCAAAATATACCTTACCTTGGGCCCCCAAAATCCTTAAGATGACACTGTTGTTGTGGACTTGGTAATGCCCTTAGACATCTTGGTGAAGTAGAAGAGTGGGGCCAGATAGGGCAATGATATGTAGCTGGTCTGACAGATGAGCATTCGGTGTCAGTGTCTAATAATAATAAAAATCCATATTTGTAAAGCGCAAACATAACACACTTAAGGGTTTCAAGGCGTTGGGGGCGGGTGAGGAGGTTAAGGGGCTCATTAGGATGGCGGGCAGACCTCAGTCCGCCGGCCACACCCGCTGTGTTGGGACCTGCCGCCAGACATGCAGCGATCCCGCACCATGAATTAGGATGCAACCGCCACCATGGCAGTCGTATTCTGCAATTTAACAATGCGGCGGGTGCTGCTGACAGCAGCACCCGCCGCAATGTTAAAATTGCCTGCCAGACATTTCACTGCACCACATGGCAGGCACCACACAGTACCTGCCACTTGGTACAGTGAAATGTAGGGGGGGTACCATAGCTACCCCAAAATTGCACCTCACCTCCCCCAGACACAAGGGGGGCCCACAATTGACCCCTGGACCCAATCCCCGCCAGCCTTTCCATGTTAGCGTTGCTGCCATGGAAAGACCTTTCAAACTAGACATGCTAATATGGCGGACGGCACCGCCAACAGAGTAGTGCCCCTGCTCCGCCCGGCAGGCAATCATGATGATTGGCACCGGCGGAAAAACGGCAGACAGACTTTCTGTCCACCGTGATACTCACCGCCATCATATTGTGGTGGGGCGAAATCTCATGATGATGGCGTAACGATCGCCACCGCCGTGATCGTTACGCCATCGTAATGAGCCCCTAAGTGAGCTATTGCCCAGAGACACATGATGCTGAGCAGAGCTGCCGCCGGTGAGCGAACTGTGAGCCCTGCGCTTCGGACTCAGCCTCTCTGGCTGCTGTACCACACCTCTCACACTTATGGACTTTGTAGTAGGAATAATGGGCTAGATGTACAAAAGCAAGTTTACTAAATATCAAACCTTTGCAATTCACTAATTGGTAATCTCAGACAGCTATGTACAAATGTGCATTTAACACATTTTGTGATTCCCAGTGGGTTGCACATTGACCTAACTCATTAGTATTCATGAGGTAGCTCTCGGTTTGCGACCCATTGGGAATTGCAAAAATCACAGAGATGGTGGTTTGCTGGGGTCAGCAGACCACCATGTATGTGATTGCTTTTCAATAAAGCAATTTTTTTGTTAATTCAGCCCATTTTGCTTTAAGGAAAATGGAATGCATTTCAAAAAGAAAAATGAAAAGGTTTTTGGATCACTGACGTAACATCAACACTCAGAATATCGACCTACAAAATTATTGACACACAAACATCGATAACCTAAATATCGATATTCTATACCTATTTTAAAAAATACACACATATCGACATAACATTTTTGTCAAACATTAACATCGATATCACTAATATCTAGCAAAAAACTATTGTTATAACTAATATCGTAAACATTAAATAAACATACAAAATTACACAAATATCAATAACAAAAATATAGACCAAACAATTATTGCCAAAAACAAAATATCGACACCGTAAAAATATTTTTAATAACACAATATATAACAAAAAAATAAACAATATCACAAACACACATGTTAAATAATAAATAAATAAAATTAAAGTTAAATAGATTATAATTAAAAAAAACTTTAACATATTTAAATACACCAAATCAATTAATCCTCACAAACAGAATATATAAAATAAATACATTTTATTATACATTCAATGCAATATAAATTACAAATGATATACTAGAATTCTAGTGAAATCAAGTAAGACTATAAAAAAGCTACTAAACATTAATTAGCGTTTCTCATATAGGGAAACAAATGCCAAATTAATTGAATACATTAGGAACAACCAATGAAAAACACCTACAACTTAAATAACCCAATAAGATTGAAAGCACAATTAAACAAAAATAAATTAACATTAGTTTATACTCCAACAACAAAACCAAGAATAAGGGGAAGCTCTGCCGGATTGCTTCTACAACATTGGACTCCCTCATTGAAAGCTATGCTTTCAACTCCACAAAGTGGGTAAAATATAAGTTTAATGTGACAACTGCATAAAATAATAGTAAACCACTTTTTTACAATAATTAAATAATTAATGTATTTTTGTTTTAAATTATATCTCCTCTACAGAAACTCTAAAAGACACTCAACTAAATACAAACCTCATCAAAAAAAACACCTTGCCAAAAAAGTCAGTATAAATCCACATTAAAATAATAAAACAACTAAAAATCCCAACCCAAAGTGCCCACTAACCACACAAACCCCAAACTTACAGAAATTGCTGTTAAACACATTTATTAAATTTTTTCTACAGGAAATAAAAAGAAACACTAATGCCAAGCACCAACAGAAATACCTGTGTCAAAAAAAGCTCAGCATATACAAGCATGTAAGTATACTTTTGTATATAGAAATCTGTATTACAATAAAAAAACTACAATATATTTAATATTTTATATATACATTCCTCATAGCATTGAAACATCAGAATGACTGAAGGTGCAAAATGCATAACTTCCCAGAAAGGAACATTTTTATTATGCATTTTGGGATATGTCTACACCCAAGAAAAACAGACAGGCGATAAAATTAATTGGAAATGCAGCAAATAATATTCAAATGTATTTTAGGGGAGGGCTACAACAAAATAAACTACTGTATTAAATGTTAAGGAACATAACCATCCCCTAACATAGCTGAAATAGAATTGAGAGCCGCTTTACTCACTGAAAGAAGCTACCATTAGCTCTCAAAAACCTACTTCTCAAATAGTAAAAGACATACTCCCTGAGTTACATAACATTTAACTGGACAATTACCCTCTGTCTCAACATTAAAAAGAATTATAGCATGAATAAAAAAATCAACTGCTACCACCCCACCTACCCCAAAACTTTCAGTGAAATTCAAATACAACCTGAACCCACTGTAACTCATAATGAAGAGTAATTTCGACTTTATGACAATAAAGCTAACAACAAAAGGATTATAATATATGCAACTCCCACAAACCTACTTAAACTACAGAATTGTGAGACATAGATGATGGATGGAACATTTAAAAAATGTCCCAAACCATTTTACAAATTATACACAATCCATGGACTGTATCACAATACCAACATCCCCTTTATATATGTCCTGTTGTTACTTAATTTTTTTATTTTAAATTAAAATATTTTTTAAAAACACTCCCCAACCCTTATCCCCTATAGTCCCAACATCTCGTTCCTAAAATCAAAATTGAAATGTATTTATTATAAAATAAAAAACATTAAGGGGGTCATTACAATGGCGGGAGGAAAAAGTCGGCCCGCCACCGTGTCGGAATGTGGGACCGTCCGCTAGGGGTGTGGCGGTCCTGCACCTGCAATTAGGATGCCACCGCCACCGTGGCGGTGGCATCCCCCATTCCCAGCATTGTGGTGGGCGGAGCTCACAGCACCGCCCGCCGCAATGCTGGAAATGCACGTTGAGCATTTACATGCACAAGGTGACAGGCACAACGCGGTACCTGCCACCTTGTGCATGCAAATGGTGGGGGTACCACAAGTACCACCCATGTGCACCCCCACTCCCCCAACACACTGGGGGCCCGCAACAGGCCCCAAATGGCAAAGACCGCATGGCTTTCCATGGCGGCAATGCCGCCATGGAAAGGCTTCTCTCCGCCTACATCCTAATATGGATGGCGGTGTCTTGCAGACACCGCCACCATATTGAAGGTGAAAAGCGGCGGACCAGCAAGGAGAGCCGCAGTGATTTCCACCTCGCAACATCTCTTTGGAACTTGGCCAGTGGGGGCTCCAGGTTCTTTTCGTATCTCAGTTTCGGATCTTTGGTCACAAATATGCCCAGATACTGAAAGCCGTAATGGTCAAGAACTCGGGACGACCGGAGGGTCACCGCTAAGACAAAAAGCACTGATTTCGCCCACTTAATGCCCAAGCCAGAATATCTTCCAAACATAGCCAGGACGTCCATAAAAGTGATCAAAGAAGCCCGGGGGTTGGTAAGGTAGAGCAGGATGTCATCTGCGTAGAGCGAGATCTTGTCCTCCCACTCGGGTGTCCAGCGCAACCCACGAATCGACCGGTCCCATTGGACCCATGCCGCGAGTCGCTCAAGTGCCAACGCAAATAGCAGTGGGAATAAGGGACATCCCTGTCTTGTGCCCTTTCCCAGGGGAAAGTCTACGGATTTGTGGTTGTTTACCACAACCCTGGCAAGGGGCCTAGTATACAAAAGACGGACCCATTCGATAAACTCCTTGCCGATACCCAACTTCCCTAGAACTGCAAACAAGTAGGGCCATTCGACTCTATCAAATGCCATGGTCACATCTAATGACAACATGTCTGCTGGCTCATGTATGCTCAATGCGCCACCCAGAATCCCATGCAGTCCCCTGAGATTGAGGGCTGTATTTCGGCGCGGCATAAAGCCAAACCGGTCCGGGTGGACCAGGGTCGATATGACCTTAACCAGCCTAGTCGCCAACAATTTAGCCAACTCTTTAGGTTCAGCATTGAGTAGTGAGATCGGCCAATAGGAAGAGCACTCCGTTTTAGGCTTGCCTTCAAATCAATATTTTTTTAATAACGATATTTTCAAAATCAATATTTTTAACAATGATATTTTGTACAACACACTAAATTGATATTCTTGACATCGATCGTATAAACACCGTTATTTTTGGCCTTCAACACTTAAAACTTGATATTATAGCACAGCAATATTTAAAACTCAATATTATGTCTACTTACCAAGTTTTTGGGTGGAGCAGAACTTATTCTAGTCAAGTCAAGTCAAATGATCTTTATTCGGATTATCAATACATCCATAAAAGTACATACAAGATAAAAATGCATTTAAAACAATCTAAAAACATGTATATAGATAAAAACTAGTTTATAAAATTGGGTTTAAGCAGCATATATCATAAAGTGCGAAGTGCGTAGTATACAGTACAAAATACATAGTAAATGGAGAAACATTGGTCTATTAGCATGTTTAGACACAAAATTCAAATTATATACTCCCGTAATAATCATTTATATCAGAATAAGAATAAATATACAACTAAATCAGTAGTCAATTTACAGCAGAACAATTAAGTGCAAAAAGTGCAACAGATACCATAATACTGATATCAGTTATCCAAACTCCATGGATGCCCTCGATTTCACACATCCTTTTAAGCAGCTCACAGTATATATTACTTCGTCAGTATGCAGCATTTGGAAAAATGTTAATGCGAGATTAAAGTCTCTAAGGTTATATTTACAAAGGATCGGCCTTAAATATTTACAGGTATACAATTTATAATAGCCACAGAAGAAGAAGTAGTGCAGTAAACTTTGTTTTCCGCCCTGAGAACAGGGACAGTCCAATTCTTCTAGTTTTTTATTATACCCAAGGGGGAAGCTAAGCAAATTAACTATGCTTCCATCCCGAAACCTGAACAAAAGGCTCCGATTCCACTTTCCTATTGGTATTGACAAGTATCTATAAAAATTATTCAAATTATCACAACTTGCATCAGTAATGAACTGATATCTAATAACAACAGGTTTAATAGACTCAGTTCTCAGTCGATCCTCTTTATATAAGTCGAGTAAAGCCCGTTTGATACTATTCTTATGAGCGGGTACAATGGATTTCGGTGAACTAAACAAAGAACCCTGACCCACGCTCTGTAGGCTATTCTTGACTGCATTTAACCAAGGTATGCGATGGAAACTATCACTTAACAAACAGTCAGATATTATACTGCGCGTTAAGGACGCTGATGGATTTAACCATACTTTGATCCAAAAAAGAGGAGGCCTAGACCTAATGAAATCAACAATGTAAGACAATCTCAGTTCATTGTGACAAATGAGTGTAGAGGCACACAGGACTCCTCCCAGCACCCTCCTGCAAAATCTGTTTTCCTCCGACTGAAGACCCGTACTTTTACAGTAGCCCCACACTTCTGCTCCATATGTCCCAGTCGGCCGACATTGCGTGCGGTATATGTTAAGTAGGGGTGTAACAACATCGGCCCGTTTCGGTTGTCGGAGGGATAAAATTGAGTTGATTGACTTGCCAATTTTATTTCTCGCATATGCAGCATGTGGCTGCCATGAGCCTGAGTTTGAAAATAACAGCCCTAAATAGGGGAAAGTGCTAGTGCATTTTAAAATATTGTTACCGGATTTAATTGATGTAATATTGTATTTTTTTGGTCCGCAATTCATGATAGAAGATTTTTTAAAATTGGTATTTAGACCAAGTTCGGACATAAACGCAACAAACCCTGAAATTAAGATGCGCAAAGCATTCGGGGTACGCCCCATTAGTACTGCGTCATCCGCATAAAGTAAAGTAGTAATGGGGGAGCCATTTATAATTGGGACGTCCTTAGTAATTTTACTCAAAGTGCTACTCAACCCATTGATATATAAAATAAAAAGCAGGGGGGCGAGTACGCAGCCCTGTCTAACTCCTCTGCTAATAAGAACATCATTGGACAGATCGCCATCATTATTGATCCGTACTCTCGCTTTTAAGTCCCTATGTAACTCAGAAAGAAAATACACCAATGAGTCATCCAAACCATAATCAAGCAAAAGTGACCACAACCTAGAACGATTAACAAAATCAAATGCGGAACTCAGATCCATGAAACCTAAATAAAGAGGGGATTTTTTAACGATGATGTATTTAGCCATAATCAGGTTTAAATTTAGACACTGTTCAACTGTGCCTACTTGGCTTCTAAATCCCAGTTGACTACAATGAAGAACATTGTTATCCTCAGCCCAATTCCTTATCCGTTTAAAGATTACCCTACCAAGGACCTTTAACGTGTTATCGATCAGTGAGATCGGACGGTAGCAGGCGGGGTCCGACCTGTCACCCTTTTTAAATATTGGTACGATTACACTGTTCGACCAGGATTCGGGAATTGAGCTTTCACACAGGTTATTAAATAAGTTGCATAGGAGAGGGGCCCAAAAATTAATTTCTGATTTAATCTGGTCAATAGAAAGACCACCGGGACCAGGTGCTTTATTACTTGCGCTCTCAATTATAGCATCCTCGACTTCCATTAAGGAAAAAGTCAGAGGTTCAGCGCTATTAGGTAGGGGGGCGATAACTAGAGAGGTGGCTGATATAGCGTAAATTTGAGAGAAATGTTCAACCCACGCCTCACCAGTAATGTTGCAGTTAATTGGGTTGAGGCAAGAACCAAAAGATCTTAAGGACTTCACTTCTCTCCAAAAGCCTGCTATATCCTTCAGTGTGGCAGTACGTGTAAGAGATTCCCAGTGGTTAATCACCAGAGCCTCAGATCTAGTAAATAGGGCAATTTTATATTTTGATCTTAAATCTCTCACCAGTTGCACATCCCTAGGGTTGGTTTTTAAAGCAGCCCTCGGGTCCCTATTGGCCTTGGAGCAGGAAGAATCAAACCAGCGTGGACCGTGAACTACATTCTGCTTAGCTGGTTTAGAAGATTCTAGTTTAATGACCCCACATAAATTGCCAAAAGCGGCAACCACAACACTACTGGGACCCGTGTGTGACAAACAAGTCTCTACTACCTCAGGGTGTTTTCTAATTACTCTAGCTAGAATATCTTTGTTGTCTACCCCTTTCCACACTAGTCTTAATCTATCAGTGGATAGTACCAGATTTTTTGGCCCATTCTCCAGCTTTACTGCAACCTTCATGGTCTGCGGATTATGTAAACAGATTCTAAGTGGATAGTGGTCACTATGAACGGAACAGATGACTTCAGCTTTTAAAATAATTTCGCTTAATGAAGGGCATATAAATATGTAATCTATCGTGGATGCACAACCATGACCCACAAAGGTAGGTGTTATTATGTTATTTGCACTTGAACCCACAATTTCCATTACATTTAATAGGTCACGAGAGGCTAAATGATTTTTCAACTCTTCACCGTTTTTACATGGTGGGCTGCTACGATATATATGGGCATTAAAATCCCCTCCAATACAAATGCCATCAAAGGGCCCATACTTATGCCCTTCCATAATGTCATCGATAAAAGTAAACAAGGAAATAAAATTATCATTAGGATGAGTTACAAAATCATTATTGTAGAAGTTAATAATGCACAGTTTCATTCTGTTAAAATACTTAATGGCCATAAAACAGTTACCTAAAGTAGGGATCAATTTGGTATGCACCCCAGATTTTATTTTGGACCAGATGGATAGACCCCCACTAGGCCTACCCATGTGAGAGGGGGAGGCTTTTAAATCATGACAACAAAAACCCTCCATTGATGGTGACGTGGTGCACCATGTTTCTTGTAACATCAATATATCACAGTTACTGTCAACCTAATTTAGCCATTCTTTAATTTTCAATTTTGATTTTAGTCCTGCTATATTCCAGCTGACAAGAGATAGTTCGGAATCCAGGGCTGTTTGTTTGTAAATCGAAATTTTTTGACTCGTAACAGGTTGAGGCAAATGATGGAGAACAGTCTGAGATTCGTAAATTGGTGACAAAGATGGTACATCAGAGTTAGGCAAGGATGGTCAGTCTTGTAAATCTAAATCCGACAAAGGTGCAAATCTATTGAACATCTTAAGAGGAAATGGGGCCGACTGAAATTGCATAGGCGGTGGCTGAAAATACATCGATGGTGGGTGAAAATGCATTGGTTGTGGTTGAAATGGCATAGGAGGGGGCCGGGGGTGTCTTGCCATTTGTCTATAGAAATAACTCAAAGGTAGCATGCATGCAACAGTAGAAATGGCAGAACAATTACTGTTTCTATTAAGGAGGTTTCTCACAGTCCCTGGGTTTTGAAAGTTAAGAACTATGCAGTCGCCTTCTTTATCTTTGGTTAAAGGCCCGACCCACGACACCCTGCGGACTGATAGAATCTCTCTTGAGATATCATAACCAACGCCTTTGTGTTTAGTCAGCCAGTCTATGCATTTGTTTCTCAATTGTACCCATGATTCCCCCTGGCCCTCCCTCAACTGTGGTACACCTGCAAGAACCAGAACAAAGGGACAAGCATCTGGAGGCAGGTGTAATGCGGGCCCCTGATGTTTAAAGGATTTGCTTGGCCCTTGTTTACCAATACCCTCAGTATTACTTACAACAGTTGATCTTGGCGCTGTTGTTGGTTGGATAAAACCATTCTTGCAGTTAGAAGCAGTGTTGGTATAGTTGGTAATCAAGGGGGGTATAGTTTTTCTTGGGGCAGGTGTAGGGGTAGGCCTAGTAGTTAAGTCAGGTTTTGCCAAATGTGGCCCTCCGTCAATGGATCTTAAAGGAATTGTAGATGATACAGTGGGCGGCGGTAAAGTTACGGGGTTACTCACCACCCCGCCCAGGAGGATAGTAGTTTCCTGTTTCTTTACTGACAAGGTGTTATTTACAGATTCCAATTCTTTTAAAAGACGATCGGCCCTGATTTGGTCCAGAATAACAGACCCCTTCTTTTTTGTTTCACCGTTTTTGACCAAATTGTCTAATCTATCAAGTCTTTTAAAAACATTATTAAACTGACTGATCATTTGCTTTTCTATCCGGTTAAAAATAGTATCCACTATAGTTTCTATAAGGTTCACATTCTGTCTTGAAAGATTATAGTTATCTCCCATTAGTGTTGTTTGGGTCCAAACAGTATTAGAGTTCTCACTCGAGTGAATGGTAGATGCGGCAGTAATACTGCCCATATCTGCTTGATCTTTATCCTCCGTAGGAACAATTTGCGCCCCCGTAGATTTATTTTTGTTCCACAAACTTTGGGGTGTGGGCTGATTCTTATGGATTGACGGTTGTTTCCTTTTATTAGCACTTTGCTTGGTAGTGCCTCTTTTACGTTTTTCTCCTCCCTGTTTATTGCTACAGGATTCCAAACTGTCCAGAATATTGACTTCGTCCGGAGAAGCTATTATAATAGTAGGAACAATTTCATTTAGCAAGGCTGCAGGGGGTGTAGATATAAGTGCCGGCTTTTGAGCGACAACTGGCGGTGATGTGGGGGCAGAGTCCAGTGCTATGTAAGTGACAGTGTTTTCGTCATCCAAGACAGTGGGCACATTAACGGGAGGATGTGATGACTTAACAACAATAACTGCAGGGGTTATATGCATATTCCCATTAGTGCTACTTGCACTCTTTGTAGTTATACTCGATGTATAGTTGGTAGTAAGAGGACTCATAGAAAACCTCCTCTTCGTCTCCACAATCTCGTTAAAGGCTGTGTCTAACAATGTCTCAAATGATGTAATGAGGGAGACGGAGGTATCAACACCCTGGGTAGAAGCATCGATATCGTTAACGGTAGGCGTGTAATCGCCCATTTTATTATCCAAGTACAGTGCTCACCTTAAAGGGGGAAATCTTAGGGACGTGGCCCGCCCGACCACTGCAGACCACTGACGGCCACAGACGGCCCGCCCTCTGCCCGGGCTCCACCCGGCGTTGCCCGCGCGCGTCCCGCGACGCGGAGGGAAGGGCGCTCTCAAGTACGCTGGTGGCAGGCGGCGTCCCCGCACTCCGGGGATGCTGGGAAATGTAGTTTTATCCTCTCCCGGCCCCTCTCGGCGGCCGCGAGTGGTCAGCGGCGGCGGGGGCGGCAGGGAAGGCAAGGGAGGCTAGAGTCCCAGCTGGAGTCCTGGCAGTCCTGGCAGCACAGCGGTAAGCCCCGTAGGCAACAGCAGAAGTCCCCGCTTTGCCGAGGGAAGGGCGCTCTCAAGTACGCCTCCGGCGGAAGTCCCTGGTGGCAGGCGGCGTCCCCGCACTCCGGGGACGCTGGGAAATGTAGTTTTATCCTCTCCCGGCCCCTCTGGGCGGCCGCGAGTGGTCAGCGGCGGCGGGGGCGGCAGGGAAGGCAAGGGAGGCTAGAGTCCCAGCTGGAGTCCTGGCAGTCCTGGCAGCACAGCGGTAAGCCCCGTAGGCAACAGCAGAACTTATTCTATTTCCAACAACTTTGATCCAGAGCAAGATAATAGAAAAGCACAAAAGAGAAAAGGAAGAGAAAGATGGAAAAACAGTAACAAAGGGAGACAGCAGGAGCCTGGAAGAGTGAGATAAGGGGGTCATAGTTTCTGGTGGTGGATTAAAGAGGCATGAGGTGGATTCAAGACTAGCAGCCTTGGTATTCAGCACATTGGCATTCAGTAGCCAGGTCATGGACTTCTGAGTAAAACTTTAGGCCCTGCACTTAATATTTTACAAATGAAGCACTGTTCATCAGCTAGTTGTTGTCTGTAAGGGATTTATCTTAAAACAGATTCATCAAAATCACAGAAAATCGCATAGAGTAACACATAAGACTTTTTTAGATGGAAAGAGGGAAGATATAACTAGGGTAAAAAAACTGTAGATGACACATTTCTTAGGGTGAAAATTACTACAACATTCCAAATTGTGCAGATGTTGCATAAGAAGCTTTTCATTTTTTTTGCCCATATCCCCATGCAATACAGTTCTGCAAAAATTGGATGAAAAGGGAGAAAGTAAGGGAAATGGAGGTTTGCAGCAGCAATATGTATTCACCCAACTTCAGGTTCCTAAGATAACTATGTAACAACTTTTCCTGATTGCAGATTTCCGAGGTTTGAACTCTTTCTGTACAGTTTGGTGGTCTTTATGAGCTGCATTGAGGGTATTGGTTTGTTCTACCCTTCTAGTCTGGAAGTTTCAGATCGCTGCGCTATCAGATGATTTTCAAAGCACCCCCAACTCTAACTCAGACCCCGAGGATGGCATTTGCTCTGGGGGGCTGCTTACATTGTCCAGATGAGAACCAGTGGGATTACTCCTCTCCATGGGCACAGACATAAATGTGCTCAAGAACAATAGACAGCTTGTAACCTCTTCATAGCTGAGCACAAGCGGACAGTAACTACAACTTACAACCTCTCTATAGCTTAGCGTAAGCAGGCATTAACTACAGCTTAAAACTACTCCAAAGAATTGTGTAAGAGGGCAGTACCTGCAGCTTGCAACCTCTCCATAGCTTAGTGTAAGTGAGCAGTAACTACAGCCTACAACTTCTCCATAGCTTGGTGTACACAGGTAGTACCCGCGACTTCCAACCTCTCCAAACATTTTCTTTTAGGGCAGTACTCATAACTCTCTATAGTGTGGTGTAAATAAGTGGTACCAGATAGCTTGGTGCAAGGGAGCAGTACTCATAGCTTTCAACCTCTCCATAGCTGTGTGTAAGTGAGCAGTACTCACAGCTTGCAACCTCTCCATAACTTGGTGTACATCAGCATTATTCCCAGCTTGCAATCTCCCCATCGCTTGATGAAATGGATTAGTACTCGCAGCTTGCAACCACTCCATAGCTTGTTGTAAATAAGTAGTCACAGCTTCCAACCTCTTCATAGCTTAGTGCAGCTCTCAAAGCATGCATCCTCGCCATAGCTTGGGGCAAGCAAGCAGTACTCACAGCTTGCAACTTATTTATAGCTTGGTGTAAATGAGCAGTATTCTAAGCTTGCAACCTCCCCATAGCTTGGTGTAAATGAGCAGAACTCACAGCTTGCAACCTCCCCATACCTTGGTGTAAACGAGCAGTACTCACAGGTTGCAGCCTCTCCATAGGTGGTGTAAATGAGCAGTATTCTAAGCTAGCTAACCTCCCTATAGCTTGGTGCAGTACTTTAATTTTGAAACCTATTCATAGCTTGTTGTAAATGAGCAGTACTCACATCTTGACACCTCCCCATAGCTTGGTGTAAATGAGCAGTAATCCCTTCTTGAAACCTTGACATAGCTTGGTGTAAAAGAGCAGCACTACCATCTTGAAACCTTCCTATGGCTTGGTGTAAATGAGCAGTACTCCCACCTTGACACCTTCCCGTAGCTTGGTTTAAAAGAGCAGTACTCACAGCTTGAAACCTATCCATAGCTTGCTGTAAATGAGCAGTACTCGCAGCTTGAAACCTATCCATAGCTTGGTGTAAATGAGCAGTATTCCCATCTTGAAACCTCCCCATAGCCTGGTGTAAAAGAGCAGAGATCACTGTTTGCAACCTATCCATAGCTTGGTGTAAATGAACAGTACTTACATTTTGAAATCTATCCATAGCTTGGGGTAAGTGAGCAGTACTCACATCTTGAAACCTTCCTATAGCTTGGTGTAAAAGAGCAGAGATCACTGTTTGCAACCTATCCTTAGCTTGGTGTAAATGAACAGTACTTACATTTTGAAATCTATCCATAGCTTGGGGTAAGTGAGCAGTACTCACATCTTGAAACCTCCCTATAGCTTGGTTTAAATGAGCAGTACTCTCAGCTTGAAACCTGTCCATCGCGGGTGTAAATGAGCAGTACTCACAGATTTAAACCTCTGCATAGCTTAGTGTAAATGAGCAGTATTCACAGCTTGCAACATCCCCTTAGCTTGGTGTATGGGAGCAGTACTCACAGCTTGAAACCTATCCATAGCTGGCGTAAGTGAGAAATACTCACTGCTTGCAACATCCCCTGTGTTGGTGCCTGGGAGCAGTACTCACAACTTGAAACCTATCTATAGCTTGGTGTAAATGAGCAGTACTCACATCTTGCAACCTAACCACATCTTGGTGTAAATGAGCAGTACTCATACCTTGAAACCTCCAAAATGTGTGGTGTAAATGAGCAGTACTCACAGATTGAAACCAATCCATAGCTTGGTGTAAAAGAGCAGTACTCACATCTTTAAATCTATCCATAGCTTGGTCTAAATGAGCAGTACTCACATCTTGAAACCTCCACATAGCTTTGTGTAAATGAGCAGTACTCTCAGCTTGAAACCAATCCATAGATTGTGTAAATGAGCAGTACTTATAGATTTAAACCTCTGCATAGCGTAGTGTAAATGAGCAGTACTCACAGCTTGCAACATCCCCTTAGCTTGGTGTATGGGAGCAGTACTTACAGCTTTAAACCTATCCATAGCTGCTGTAAGTGAGCAATACTCACTCCTTGTAACATCCCGTTAGCTTGGTGCATGGGAGCTGTACTCACAGCTTGAAACCTATCCATAGCTTGGTGTAAATGAGCAGTACTCACATCGTGAAACCTCCCCATGCTGGGTGTAAGGGAGCAGTACTCACAGCTTGAAACCTCCGTATAGCTTGGTGCAAATGAGCAGCACTCACAGCTTGAAACCTCTCAGTAACTAAGTGTAAGCGGGCAGTACTCACAGCTTGAATCCTCCCCATAGCTTGGTGTAAACGAGCAATACTTGCAGCTTTCAGCCACACCATAGCTTGGTGTAACCGAGCAGTACTTGCAGCTTGCAGCCTCCCCATACCTTGCTATATGGGAACAGTACTCACTCAGCTTGCAACCTCCCTATATCTTGGTGAAAGGGAGCAGTGCTCAGAACATGCAACCTCTCCATAGCTTAGCGTAAGTGAGCAGTACTCACAGCTTGAAACCTATCCATATCTGGTGTAAGTGAGCAGTACTCATTGCTTGCAACATCCCCTTTGCTTGGTGCATGGGAGCAGTACTCACAGCTTGAAACCTATCTATAGCTTAGTGTAAATGAGCAGTATTCACAGCTTGCAACCTCCCTATATCTTGGTGTAAGGGAGCAGTGCTCAGAACATGCAACCTCTCTATAGTTTGGTGTAAATGAGTAGCACTCGCAGCTTACAACCTCCCAATAGGTTGTTGTATGGGAGCAGTACTCGTAGCTTGCAACCTCTCCATAGCTTAATGTAAATGAGCAGTACTCACAGATTGTAATCTTTCCATAGCTCAGTGCAGTACTCACAGCTTGCAATATCACCATAGTTAAATGTAAATGAACAGTACTCACAGCTTGCAAGCTCACCATAGCTTGGGGTAAACAAGCAGTACTCACATTTAATGATGGCTAGAAGTAGGCAGTCAAATATTCAAAATCAAAATATCATCCAGCACACCAGAAACCTACACTGGGCGACGGTACAGGACAAGGTGGCCTTCAAAACCTCTTGTTTGGGGTTTAAAAGCTTTCAGTAACAAAATACCTACAAAACAAACTCAAGAAATGCAAGAATACAAGCCACTCCACTCTTATAGGCTAAACTTCCTTGCATCCCGAAAATGAAGTTCTGAGGAGAAATCTGATTCTCAGGGGCTGGACAACACCTATGGAGCATCGCGACTCAACATTGAATCCCGACTAACAACATATGGGGGTCGATTCCGATCCGGTAAAAAGCGCTCCGAATTGCCGTTCGGAGCGTTTATCCCCGTACGAATCGTACTCGTAAACGTCCCCGTACAAATCTGCAAGTACGATCCCAACCCGTGAATGTGCAAATTTCCGTACGAATCGCCCTTACCTGACGTGGAGCGTACGAATCGCGTCCTGATACCCCGTTCCGGATCGTACTCGTCAAGTAGTACGGTGTGTGTTCGAGTCGTACGGAGACGGCTCCGGATGCGAATGGTACGGACGAGAATTTTACCGGATCGGAATCGACCCCTTAATGTCACTCCAGCAACCTCCTGGCTTCCAGAAAGCAACTTAACGCCTTCCTATTCTAATCGCTGTTGCCCAATAGTCCTTTCACATCTCACGCTCTTACTAACAACCAGAAGCAATTCACGGATGCGGTGTGAGGTGAACAAAATCTACACATGACGGTGGTTCCTGCCAATCCTTTAGAAATGACTGCCAGCTTAAGATTTGGGGCTAGATGTAGGTAAATAGGTTTTACCGATTCTAAAATACCGAATTTTACCGATTCGGTATTTTAGAATCAGTAAATCCTATGTAGGTAATTATTCGGTAAAAATTACTGAATCCTTAAGATTCGGTAATTACCAAATCGGTATTTACCGATTCGGTAATTGCCATTCATTTCTATGGGCCTGGAGGTCCATAGGAATGAATGTCAATTACCGAATCGGTAAATACCGATTCGGTAAAATAGGAAAATAGGCAAGGGTGGCAGGGTGTCACTTTGACGCCCTGTTGCACCCCTGAATTGTACGTACCCCTGCGTGTGGCATACATACATGCCCAAAGGGCATGTATGTCTGTCGCATGGCACAGGTGTAAATGCACACATTTGCATTTACACAGGAATTCCTTATTTATCACCAACCAATAGTTGGTGGTAAATAACAAATCCTTAAAGCACAAAAGCACTCTTTAAAGTGCTTCCTACATCTCATTTACCGATTCGGTAAATACCGAATCGGTAAATGATGATTCGGTAAATACCGAATCGGTCGGTAAATATACCACATACATAGGAAAAGCCTATTACCGGTCGGCGTAAAAGCCTACCTACATCTGGCCCCAGGTGTTCTATAACATTACAAAGTACTCATCCTTAGACCTCAATCTTCAACATGGTAAAATAACTCATCAGCGAGATTTAAAATTGCAAATTGAGGGACCCCCCCATGGATCCCCCATGCTCCCCAGTCAGGAGCTTTCAGGCCAGGGGCCCGTCGCCGTGCATAGTGCCTGAGGGGACCCCCGGGAGCTTGGACCCACCTCCGCACCCTTTCACCCTTTGGGGCTGGGTTGAGGGCTATTGGTAAGCCACTGTGTTATCATGTATGACAGGTGGTTCCTTATCCTGTAAATATTGGATGGTGCTCTGCAAGGGATCATGAAAGAGATGAATTGTACCACCATACTACAGATATCAATTAATAATTTTTAATATAAAGGAAGGAACGTCACAAAGTTTATTATATTTTTAAAGTAAAAGGCTGTGTCATGATCAGGTTATCATTATATGGAGTATAATCTTAAAGCAGAGAGAATAAACTGCATATGTAGAGTTTCAGAACTCTGCTAAATAAAGACAGAACGTTAAAAAACTACTAAGAATGTTACAGGGCATTCTCAGGAAAATGATGGAGGAAAATTCAGAAACTCCGAGCGTACAGATCCATTCTGGGAGAAATGTGTGTTTAGGATACTTAAAGGTGGTCAGTGCAGGCCACTGTTTGTCCTTTGATTCTGCAGATAAAGCTTTTCTTTAGCCAAAGCTTGATAGTCCCTCAAAGGACCACCAGTTAGCAGAATATGTGATTGAGCAGAAAGAACTACCCCTCTACTGGTAGGAAATAGATCACATTCTGCTAAATTCATCAAAGACCCGTTTTGCGAGTCTATAATAGCGATTCATAAGGAATCGCTATTACAGACTCGCAAAACGGGATTCATGTAGGAATCGCAATATTTATTGCGATTCCTACAGCTTCCTTATTTGCGATTAGCTAATTGCTAATCGCAAATAAGGAATAACTTCCCATTCATTCCTATGGGCCTACAGGCCCATAGGAATGAATGGGGAGTTATTCCTTATTTGCGATTAGCAATTAGCTAATCGCAAATAAAGATGCGAATTCAAGGGTGCCAGGGGTGTCCAAAGGACACCCTGTAGCACCCCTGATATGCAAATTTACACAGGTGTTGCGCACACACATGTCCAAAGGACATGTGTGTGTGTAACATGCAAGTGAGAAAAATGCACTAAAGTGCTTTTTTCTATTTTTTCGCTATTTACCACGAAGTCAGACTTCGTGGTAAATAGTGACCAAAAATTGCGAATTCGCAATCAAAAAATGGTTAATGAATTGCATTTAAGGAATCTCAAATAGAGATTCCTTAAATGCAATTCTTCGCAAATGTGCGAATTCTTCATTAGCGAATTTTGCATTTGGGATGATGAATCCCAAATGCAAATATTGCACTCGCGAAGGGCCAGATTCTCAGAATCTGGCCCTTTGCGAGCGCAATTGAGCTTGATGAATCTAGCTGTATGTCACTTTGATGCCCTGAGAGCTGAACAAAATAAGGCGAGTCAGTAAAATGTCCTCATAGCACAGTCTGAGTCTATGCTATTGGTAATTCACATCCTCTCCCCAAATGCCAGACTTCTGGAAAGAGCTGCCTCATACAAAATCCAGTACTAGTGGTAATCTGTTTCCCCAGTAACAACTTTACAGAAATTGAGATAGATCCCTTTGAAGAATGGTTGTAAGCTAACACAAGTGCAAGTCAGTGTAATTAATCAGAGTAAAGCCTCAAGGACAGCTACATTCGATCAAGAGTGGAAATTAGGAAAAAGAGAATCAGAGACAGCAGAGGGTTCCAAAGCAGGGAGGAACAAGAATCAAAGGAAAATAAACCAGGAACTGGAACAAGGTCAGTGTGAAGTACAGCAATTAGGGCTGGAATGGAGGAGTAAGTCCAGTCAACAGGAACAGCCTTATCCAGTTGCCTCAGGCACAAATGTACGAGTAAGTCCAGTAAACAGGAACAGCCTTAGCCAGTCCCCTCAGGCAAGAATGTAGCAGTAAGTCCAGTGAACAGGAGCAGTGTTAGCCAGTCGCCTCAGGCAGTAATGTAGGAGTAAGTACGGTAAACAGAAACAGCCTTAGCCAGTCGCCTCAGGCAGGAATGTAGGAGTAAGTCCAGTAAACAGAAACAGCCTTAGCCAGTCGCCTCAGGCAGGAATGCAGGAGTATGTCCAGTCAACAGGAACAGCCTCAGGCAGTCACCTCAGCCAGGAATGCAGGAGTAATCCAGTAAACAGGAACAGCCTTAGCCAGTCTCCTCAGGCAGGAATGCATGAGTAAGTCCAGTCAACAGAAACAGCCTTAGCCAGTCCCCACAGGCAGCAATGTAGGAGTAAGTGCAGTCAACAGGACCAGCCTTAGCCAGTCGCCTCAGGCAGGAATGTTTGAGTAAGTCCAATAAACAGAATGCCTTAGCCAGTCGCCTCAGACAGGAATGTAGGAGTAAGTCCTGTAAACAGGAATAGCCTTAGCCAGTCCCCTCAGGCAAGAATGCATGAGTACGTCCAGTAAACAGGAACAGCCTTAGCCAGTCGCCCCAGGCAGGAATGCAGGAGTAAGTCCAGTCAACAGAAACAGCCTTAGCCAGTCCCCACAGGCAGGAATGTAGGAGTAAGTGCAGTCAACAGGACCAGCCTTAGCCAGTCACCTCAGGCAGGAATGTAGGAGTAAGTCTGGTAAACAGGAACAGCTTTAGCCAGTCGCCTCAGGCAGGAATGCAGGAGTAAGTCCAGTCAACAGAAAGAGCCTTAGCCAGTCGCCACTTGTACCAAACACGTTGCTGCGATGCCCTTCTCTTGTGGCTGTACCTCTTTGTAGGACTGTAACCAGGCCTTGTGGTTGTTTGTGATGATGGTGAGAGGGGTAGAACCATGGCAGGATGGGCACCATAACCCTCATTTCTGACGCACACATTTTGGTGTAATACTCCTGTGGGTCATCCATGTCTGTAGTGGAACAACATGCAAAACAGCAGAAGCCTGCAATGTAGCCTGGAGTCACTTCCAGTGGCTGAGATTAGTTTAAGATTCACCTTTTAGTTCTCACCATTGAAATGCTCTATGTGCGACAGCTATGCCCAGGTGTGAGTGTTCTACTTCCCTGTGCCACAGGACTCAGGCTGCACCTCACTGCTGAAGATAAAAAAGGGCCAATCAGGTTAGGGGTTTCATCCGTGCCGGTGCAGGGAGGACATTGTCTAGCTTGAGCTGGACTGTGCCTCTGGGAGTGGGGAGAGCCAAAATTGATTTTCATAGGGTTGTCTCTTGTCTGTAGTGGCACAGTGAGCAAAAAACAATGGGCATGCATGTAGCCGTCAGTTAGTACCACTGGCTGCAAAAATTCAACATTCCATCCACCACTTTACTGTTTTGTTCAGATGGAGCAGTTGAGTATTCAATACACTCAGAGCCTGATTCACAAAGGTAAACTTACACTTTTGTGTGAGTTTATCACACTTTTGTGTTCTTTTACATTTGTTTGGAATTCACAAAACTGCATTTTAATGATAAGTTTACGACTTCCGAGATTCTGCAGTGGAGGCGGAGGGCTCCACAGAAAAAAAAAATACGACATGCCTATCTCTTTATCTGCGTAATTCTCTGCCCGACTCAGCCTGGAGTCTCTGCACTTGTAAACTTACAAATAAAATTCATTTTTGTGAATTCCAAGCAAACGTGAACTTACACAAAAGTGCAAGTTTAGCTTTGTGAATCAGACCCTGAGTCGGTGGCTTAGTTCCTTCATTACAAAACTCCCCTGAAGCGAGCCTGACCTCCCAATGGACAGCAGTGGCGGCCGGCACAGGTAAGCACGGTGTGGCAGTGGGGCGGGTGAGGCGGGTGGGGCATGGGGGGGGAGTCGACAGATGACGGAATAGGTATTATTTATATATTTAACTATACCTGTCGGCCCTCACCCATCTCCGGCCCACCGCGCTTACCTGTGCTGGCCGCCCATGATGGACAATCATATCGGGATGATTATCTCAGCCTTTAACTTGAGAAGCTAGGAATGAAACATGTATCAGCAGTTCCTCATATTCCTTTCTTTCCTGTCACATAATGGAGAAACCCTAAAGAAATGAGAAAAGAGTAGCACAGTGGTGTTTCATTTCAAATACATTTTTGAATTCCACCCTGGATAGCCAGATAAGGTAAGAAATTTGATTTTGACGAGGCTTTAGCGCGGGGGCGGAGAATGAATTATCCAATTTCCATGACTGTCCTATGCTATGATCCTTTGTGAACTGGATAATAAAGGGGTAGAAGTCAACCCAGGCCCCCTCCATGCTCTGTTCAAGTCCTTTCTGGTGGGTACAACCGAGTGGTGGTCTAGCTCCCGTTTACCTTATTTTATTTGGACACATATCAAATAAACACAAGCCTGAGGGTGATGGGTTATAGTACAAAAACGAAGTAACAAACAAGAGTAAACTAATAAATATAACAAAGTAAGGGAAAAATAAAATATAATATTTGTAGTACATTTAAAAGAAACCAGAATAATTCATTAATAAATATTTCACACTAATATGGCGCCAGATCCCAACAAATCCCAATGAAAGAACAGAAGGCCCAGGAACAGGGTGAATATTTAGTGGAAGAAAATTCCAGAAACGTGGAGCAGCTGCAGAGATATCCATTTTTAGGTCTGGCTTGGCAGAAATGCTGTCTGCTAACCTTATGTGATGGACAACAAAAGAGCTTTAAGAAGCATTAATGAGAAAAAAACCAGTAGATTAATCTCTCTCAGGTTAGTTCCCGTGAGTACAGCAGTTGACTGGGCAGAAGTGTGTTTCTACTGAAAACGAGTGCTTACATTGCATATTTTGTCTCGTGGGAAAGCTTCTGTTCAATGCAGCAGGACAGAATTGGTTATAGTGAGAAGCTAATGATCCAAGCTACCAGCCTGAGTTATTTATTTTTTAAAGTTATTGTTAAAGTATATTGTGAAAATCATTTATTAAAGCCAATAGACCTTTAAAGGTTGGTTGTTTTATGGGTGAGGTGTGGCGCAGCGGCCAGGATAGCTGACGCTCTCCAGCGCCAAAGGGATATCAGCTCAGCATCATGTGACTCTGGGCAATAACTCGCTTAATCTCCGATCCCTACGAGTGACGAATTCGCTCTTTATAAATTCTGCGTTATTACACTATGGTAATAGCTGCAGATTACCACAATAGGCAAGGGTTTTGGTGATAGCAAACCCCTGTGACTAAACCTTTGATTAGAAGATATGCAGTGTGATAATCCATGTTGGGCTCTTTGAGAGGAGTTATTTATTGTTTTGCCAAGTGAAGTCATGTATGACGTTACAACGCATACATTTACAACACATGCCTTTACAACGCACTCTTTACATCGCAACATCCTTTACAACGCACTCTCCATTACATTGCATGACACTACATGCCATTTTTAGAAACTACCTTTACAACGCATTCCATTACATCGCATTATACCTTTACAACTTATACCATTCCAACGCATACCATTACATTGCACTTAAGGTAAGTATTGGATAGTATAGGGTAAAAATTACTATTCTAACTCCAGGGGGTGCAACAGTAAAGTAAGTGTTGGATAGTGTAGGGGTACAATGTGTTGTAATGGTATGCATTGTAATGCCTGCGTTGCAGTGAAATTGCGATGCAATGACTGTGTTGTAAGTGTAGTGCGATGTAATGGTTGCGTTGTAAAGGATGTTTCCTGTGAATTTTGTATATATATTTCTCATTTTATGTCTTTGTGCATAGTGTTTGCCTTTCGGGAAAGCTTATGCTCAAAATAGTAGACCTGACTTCACCAATGAAATGCTAATGATGACGACATTAGGCATGATTCGTTCACCGGGAAAGGCTATGTCAGATGCCAAGGGTCTGATCTAATTATTATAAAATGTTGCCACGGGCAGAAGATCTGATTTATTTTTTGTGAAAACCATATGTTAAAGTGTCTGTAATGCCCTGGAAGGAGATGGTCACCCTACTGCAAACATGAATATTGTTACATGGTATTCAACAGATTTTTGTTGTTCTCAATGGTTTTGTTGTGAACTCCCCTTCTGATGAACGTAGAAGCTACACTGATACTATACCATACACAAGAATTTTTTATTTAATAAATGCAAAAACATATTTGTGAAACAGGCTTCATGCAGAGTGTGGGGAATTTGGGACAACTGCTGTCAAGCGGCAGTTGTCCACTTCTCGCATATGAACAGTTTTTGAAACTAGTGTGGATGTGGGGGAGCTGTATTGTTTCTATCTACGGTGCCTCAGCATGACATTACCCACTGATGTCCCATCAGTCACAGTAAAGTATACAAAAATGTATACAAAAAAGTGATGGATGGAATGCTTGGATTAATATTAGTAACTGGTATTTACTTGGACCGCAACCCAATACATCATTTTAAGCCCACCATGCTAACTCGGGGGTCCATTAGGATGGCGGACGGATCGCCACCGCCATGCAGGCGGTGGCCATCCGTCCGCCATCCTTGCCCGTCCACCACCTTTTTTCCCCCGCCATATTACAATGGCGGGGGTGACCGTGGCGGACGGGAAGACTGTCCGCTGCTTTTCCGCCGCGGTCGGCTTGCGACCGTGGCGGAAAAGCTCTAATATGGTGGCGGTGTCTATCAGACACCGCCAGCCATATTAGGATGGCCTGAGGGGAATGCCTTTTCTTGGTGGCAATGCCGCCACGAAAAGGCATACGGTTCCTGCTTTGGGGCCTGCTGCGGGCCCCCAGGGTGAAGGGGGGTTACACATGGGGTGTACCTATGGTACCCCCCTGCGTTTCACAGCACAACATGGCAGACACCGCACGGTGCCTGTCATGTTGTGCAGTGAAACGCACAACATGCATTTTTCACATTGCGGCAGCCGGTGCTTTATGCACCGTCCGCCGCAATGTTAAAAATGCGGGATGCACCCGCTACTGTGGCGGGTGCATTCTAATTGGGGGCACGGATCCTCCGCCCTTGTGGCAGACGGTACCTGCCCCAGACAGGATGGTGGACGGACTTTGTCCATCCACCATCCTAATCGACCCCTCAGTTTGGACTGAACCATATGCAAATCAGTCTTGACCCTGCTCCCATGGGAAAAGGTCAACCCAAACTACCATACCAGGTCTTTACTGACCTGGAACACAAGCAAACCAGGACTAGTTTTGCTCTTGTTGGGGTTCATCAGCCAGGTATAGTTTGCTTCCATTAGCACAGTGTGCACAGGACCCATGTCTGGGCATATCCATCCCACTTTGATTTGGATGCAGCCATATGCAAATCAGTCTTGACCCGGCTCCAATAGGAAGAGTACAGCCCGAACTGTATGTATTTTTTCTTCTCAGGAGGGATTTTTGCAGGCCATCAATGTTGGAAAAATGCCACTGTGCTTGTCAGGGGTCAATAACCTGCTATAAATTGCTTTTGAAGACGGGAACATGTTTGGGCTGTGCACATATATTTTATTTAGGTTTGTTTGTTTAAATACATTTTTGGGTAGGAAAGTAAAAGTTGTCATGAGACTTCCGTCGATTTTGATTATATTTCCTTGACAAATTCAATTTCTACGGTGGGCTATGCAATCATTTTTGTAAACATTTTTTTAATGGTTTTTATTTTGACTGTTAAAGAAAGACTTCTTTTTTTATTTTACTCAATTAGACATAATGTACAGCATTTTTAGGTCACCTCAGAGTCGGAACTGAAAACCTACTTGTTCAGATGATGGAAATGCTTTTGTAAGAACCTATTAAAAAACCTTCAAAAGCAAATTGCTGAATCAAAGCTTCTCTTAGCGGGTGAAAAGGGTGGGCAAAAGGCTGAGCCACCTGCAGGTAATGCCTTTCATCCAGACTTCAATGGGTCCAGTGCATTGTTCAATCAAATGTGCAATATTAGGGGTGGGCCGTTAGCTCCTTGCTAAGCCTTAATAGGAGCTTTTTTGCAAAGATCTTTCATATTGTAGAGCGACAAGCATGCAGGGAACTCCAACTGGATATATTGCATTAACTTTGGCCCTTGAGGAGCAGGTGCCTTTGGAAGTAGTTTGCATAAAGATGTTTTAAATATAAGCTGGCATGAGCTAAATGGTTTTGATGTTTGCTCTCTCTATTCAATTAATTTCAGGAATTTAATGTTAGACTTGTTATGCAAAATTCCTAAAATTACACCATTATGTCTTGTCACACAATCACACTGCAGTTCATGGCACAATTCTAGCACAAGAACACAGGAACAATCCAAACCAGAATGCAAGTGGCTGTTATTCGCTGTAATTGCACTTTTTATGCTAATTTGTTAGCACAAAACATGTCCTTGAGTAAATTCGATGCCAGTATGTGGCTATGACTACCTAAAGTACTTATTGATAGACTAGTATGGCACACAAATATGCGTAATTGTTTGTACATTTCCCAACATTTCACCTGATTTCACAATAGAAAATAATGTGTATTTCATACAACTCTGTTAAAGGATAAGCAAAGAGCCTTCACAGGACTGGAATGATGTGGTCATTCTGTGATAGTTTAAACATAAGTGAAGGCCCTGAAGAAGTCCTTTTTCTGTAGCCCTCCCTTTATTGCAGGGAGATGGTATTAGCAAACATCAAGGCACTATAATGTGGAGTTGCAGAATGGGAAGACCGCCTTGAAGATGGTGAAACTACTGAAAGGTCCTCTAAGGCATTGCATGAATGTGAGAACATAGGAAAATATATCACCATACAGCACACAGAGGTTGTGTACTTTGTGCACATCCCTCAAGGGATGGGGCACAGGAAGGTGGAAATGATCTGCAAGCACCTGGATACCCTATCAGATGATTAGCCATACTTTATATATCCTGATTGAATGATTGATTGAGCTACACAGACAAGTCAGTAAAAACAATATCTACTCACACTTACATAAAAGGGCTTTCAGCCAGTCTTCCTCATCCATTCATCTTTTGTAGTCTCACTGGCATTTTTGTTCCTCCAGTCATAGAATACAGAATGTGACAATGGGTCAGCCCACTTCAGTCATTGGTTCCCTTTACTGTGAGTGATGGCATTCTGTCCAAGCACAATGATGTCTCCTACAGAGAAGGAATCCCTATCACACGAAAAAGTGGAATGGTTAATGTGACCATTTGAAAATGTTTTATTTTTTATTTTAACATTTTACATTATTTTGTGAGGGCCCAGCATCTCCCCCGACACTGCTAATGAGTGGTCCCTTATGCATGCAGAATGATGCTTGCTAATGCGCACGCACTCGCACTCGCACGCACTCCCGACCATCTCTGAATGATCTTTAAAGCCATTCAAAGAGGAATATCTATGCAGGTACATCCGCACACATGTTGATGCAGCAGGAGCCAAGGGGCCCATTAGGATGATGGGCGTACTTTGTTTCCGGTCCAGGGAAGGCATGGCTTGGCAGTTCAGGCTGGACTGTTCCCATGAGGCACAGGGTCAGATTGATTTGCATATAGCCATGTCTGAACTGGGGTGGCAGAGTGGGCTAAAGAACGTGATGGATTAAACCCAGATCTTTTGACTGGGTGTGAGTGTTTGATTGATTCAGATGCTCCGTCCATCACCACCACCCCCTTATGTACCGCCATCTTAATGGGCCCCTATGTTTGAATGTACTTTGTTATACTTTTCCTCATTTAAAAATAGTCACGTGTTCCTGCACACAGGAATGCACAGGTGGCCATTTTTCAATGTTTTTTTTCTTATGCTTTTCTTATGCGTTTGTACAAACCATTGAGAAATGGCTGTTCAACACCCACATGTGCTGATGCATAGGCAGTCATCTTTGAATAGCCTCTACAAAACTCTAGCCAGGGCCACTGGAAGTATGTGGCAGGAGAGGACCAAATTACGTGGCAGATTTGACAAAATTATGTGGCAAGAAAGAAATACATTATGGTGCGTAAGGCGGCACATTTTGTGAAAGTATTACTTCCTTGTGTTGTTATTTTTAAGCAGGCAAACACTGTCAGGGCAATGGTTTGAGCTCATTTGAACATCCACATACACAATAAGCAAAAGAAAGGAGACCAGTCAACTTTTGCAAAGTTCCTTCCACTGTGTGGCAATACTTGTTGAGTTTTTAGTAACTTTGATCAAGAAATATTGTTTTTGTTACAACCTGAAGAATTTGCAGCGGTGAAGGATTTTGTGGCAAATGTGGCAAATCCATATTTCTTGTACTATAGAACAACAAATATTCAATGAGGGGCGCCCATGCATTCACATTTGTGTGGATATACAGGCAGTCATCTTTCAATGGATTTTGTAAATGTTTATTACAGAAACAATTTCCTAGATAATTGTCCATGTGTTCCATGTGTGTGAAGGAATGTGTGACCAAATATGACTGTTTTTTTTATAAACTTTTACAAAAAACATTTTGAACAAAAACAAGCATTGGTAGCACCCAAAGTCTGTT
This sequence comes from Lissotriton helveticus, assembly GCF_964261635.1. NCBI lineage: Eukaryota > Metazoa > Chordata > Amphibia > Caudata > Salamandridae > Lissotriton > Lissotriton helveticus. The sequence continues at coordinate 1,137,906,608 of NC_136072.1, read as the reverse complement.
ACCAGCACCAGACCTATTTGGCTCTGACGACGGCTGTTCACTGAAAGCTTGCGCAATTATCAGTTATTGTCTTTCAAAAGATTAGGCCAGCCATAAAAGGAGCAGACTAGCCACTCTAAGTAAGACTGGTGATGCCTTACTCTGTATAAAGAAGTTACCTGTGAACCAAGGAGGTCATGATGTTAGAAACTAAGGAGTCTGCCAAAGAGGGATCTCTAAATACAGCAGTTTGGTTTATTTGTATTTGTTTATGTTATAGGTTTTGGTATAGCATTGGTAGACCCCCCAAAAGTGACAAGATGCATTTCATCAAAGAGTAATAGGTTATGCACAGTATCTGCAAATAGAAGAAAAATTATCTAAACCATGCATCAGTGGTGCAAGTGAAATCTATATACTTTTGTGGTGGTAGTGGTATAATCCTAGGTATAAAAGATATACACCTGTTTAGTCAGCAGTAACTAAATGTATATATAGAGAACAGCAGTACAATTGTAGGGTATATCATATATATATATGTTTTAATAAGCCTTTGTAGAAGCAAAGAGGGTGTGATGGTATCACGAGGTGCTGATAGGAAATACATATTCTTTGCTAGTTTTCGATTATTTACGTTGAACTGCTTGTCATATTATATGATATGCTATTGCGAGGGATTGTCAGGAAGGCTAAGATAGCACAAGTTGTGGTTTAACTTGGTTTGCTACACTAAGCTGTGATATGGTACAGGATGGACTGGTACTGTATGGCATGGTACAGTATGGCATAGTACAGTATGGCATGGAACAGTATGATATGGTGTGGCATGGTACATTACGGTATGGTATGGCATGGCATGGTATGGTATGGTATGGTATGGTATAGTAAAGGATGATATTTTATGGAATTTGTTTGGTATGGGATGGGTTGGTTTGACAGTGCATCGTATGATATTGGATGGTGTATGGGAGACATTTTTCTGGGTTCATGGATAATTTGGGGATTACAAGGTAGGCTCTCTGGTGGTTATCAATGGTGTTCTATAGCTTCTAATGGAATAACCAAGTTATTGCATCTTACAGTTTACTCTCCTGGGGTAGCTTGGCTAAGCAGGCAAAGCTTAGTCCAAGAGGGATAGCAGCTTTGAAAATCAGATACAATTTTAGACAATGATCACACTCAATACAGATAGGCTATTCACAAACGCACAATAACATATGAGTAAATATACACATTTAAGTATATACTTACAGTTTGCAGTACATTTAGTACTTTAGGCTATTTACCATTTACGAGTGTAAATTTACTACTATGGGGTCGATTATGATCCGGTAAAATTTCCGTCCGTACGATTCGCATCCGGAGCCGTTTCCGTACGACTCGTACACACACCGTACGACTCGCCGAGTACGATCCGGGCCGGGGTATCAGGACGCGAGTCGTACGGTCCACGTCAGGTAAGGGCGATTCGTACAGAAAAGCGCACATTCACATACACACCGAACGGTGCGTACCCCTCCATGATCACAGGGGTACGCACCGTACCCCTGCGATCATGGGGGGTATGGGGGGTGTGCACCGTACCCGGTAGGGGCCGTTCCGTACCTGTTTTGGGGCGAACTCTGCTTTTACGGCTGTTTTGCTCCCGTAGAAAAAGGGCCGTACGGCGCGTACCCAACTCGAATCGTACTTGCCGGTTCGGAAAAAGCTGCCGCGAAACGTACAGATGTCGCGTACAGCGTGTTCCGGGGGAGAATCGTACGGGGATTTCATTCGTACGGTCCCTGTACGATTCGTACGGAGTCCAGCTCCCGGTACGGATCGTACTTCGTCGTACGCGTACTGGGGACGTTGCAGGGTACGATTCGACAGGAAAAACGCTCCGAACGGCAATTCGGAGCGCTTTTTACCGGATCGGAATTGACCCCAAAGTGTAGGCTTACATGTTTCCACCCCTAAAACCAGAGTACAAAGTCTAATTTACAAGTGTAGAGTTACTACTTGTAACTTTCCACGCGTAGGCAGATATGTCTGCCACCGGAGCACAGATCTCCTTATGGTAAAGAACAGGGACATGTTTAAAAGTGTTTTAAAATTTAAATAAATAGTTAAAATATTTAAAAAATAAATATTAATAAAATAAATATTCCTGTAAATCAAATTAAACAAGTATTTTAAAAGTAGAACAAAATAAAAGAATGCTACAGCTTTAGTAAATACATTTTTAATTAAATATGCATTATTTTGAATATATTAAACTAAATTAAAAAAAAAAGATTTCAATTAGATAACATTTCACCTAAAGCATAACATATATATTCATCATGTAGTAATAATTATTTTAAGTTATTTGTTAAATTACTTTAAATTATTGTAATTTCTTTTTTTTTTAAATATAAGCTACGGTCATTTCAAAATTTGAAAATGGTTATTAACATATCTTATTTTAAAATAATAAATATGTTTAATTTATATGTATAGTAGTTAAATATTACACTTTCTATGTTTGTATTTTTAAAAAGTTAAAAGAGTTAATTTAATTTAACATTAGTTCCTATTTGCTTATATTTTAAGTCCCTGTCTCCGTTAATTTTTATGGGAGGATGTTGTATTACCAATGGTTGGCCATATAAGTGGTAGACTTACTCCAACTTTGAGCCGGAGTACATTTGCTACTGGTTTGTGTCCTTTTTGGCTCAAGTAATGATAGAAACCCATGAGCTTATTTAAAAGAGGCCTGTGCCACCGGAGTGTCACTTTTTTTTTATGGTCTACTAGTTTACCCGTCGTGCGTTGCTGCGATCTCCGAAGAAAGGAAATTCGAGGAAACTCGTCATGATAACATTCAATTTACATTGTGTCATTTTTATTGAAACGTATTCATTTTAATATGGAAAACATTTCAAAGTGTCGTTTTAATTCTATTTATTTATTCGAGTGCTTGTGGATACACGATTTTTTGTTTTTCCGTCTGGTGCGTACATCAGTATTCGAAAGATTATGAGGGCACTGGGGGGCCGATATTTTTTAAAAAAATGTATGCCAGAAACCTTAGCGGGAGTGTACTCAACAACTTCCCGAAGTTTTATGGCGATCGGATGAATGGTGTTTTAATTCTATTTATTTATTCGAGTGCTTGTGGATACACGATTTGTTGTTTTTCCGTCTGGTGCGTACATCAGTATTCGAAAGATTATGAGGGCCCTGGGGGGCTGATATTTAAAACAATTTTATGCCAGAAACCTTCGCGGGAGTGTACTCAACAACTTCTCAAAGTTTCATGGCGATCGGATGAATGGTGTAGTAATGCATAAATGACAAACAGACAGACAGACAGACACACTTTCATTTTTATATATATAGATGAGGTGACGCAAAGCCACCCTGCTTGACTTTGCATGGCCTCATGGATATGGAGTAAGGCCAGGAAGCACAAAGCAATGCGTTGCCTTACTGTGCATCAAGAACGTGTTCAATGAGTGTTGCAATGGGTGTTCCCTCGCAGCACCCATGGATTTTGACGCTGCTCGAGATTTACAAAATGACATTAACCTGGGGCAGTGCCAAAACCTTATGCCTCCCCATAACAGGCGTAACAAGGAGAAATGTTTTCATTTATCCTCATTTTTTTCTCTTTCCGTGTTTGTTGCATTCTGTAGCATGCATAGAATAGGGAAAACACCTCTATGGATTGTTTTTGTACAGGAAGGTATTCCTTTCTGTGCAAAAATAGTCCTGCCAGCATCGCTGACACCCTTGCACCATGGTGCAAAGGTGCCTGCGTTGGCGCTAGGCACCAAATTGTAAATCAGATGAAAGGACAGGAATGCACTGTATCTCGTAAATAGTATGCATTCCAGCCCTTTCAAATTGGTGGAGGGCTGTGCAGCAAAAAGACTTGCATCGCTGCCCTACATCAATTGTTTGTAAATATGCCCCCCAGTTTGTCAATAGCAATTGGCTTACACTTTTGTGGGTTGGTACATGTCCCTCCATGTTGCCCTCCATGGCATTCCCTAAATCCCTCCTTATTGCTCCCCTAACATTAAGGGCCCGATTCTGAAGCGGGTTGGAAAGCTTCCCAACCCATTTGGTTTGGAAATGGTTTCCAACCCACTCGGATCAGGAGAGTCCGACTGACGGAGTATGATGCATCCAGATGCTTCCCAATACGATTTGGTTGGACTCTCATTGACTTCAATGGGAGCATATGTTCCTAACCGCATCATAATTGGGCCCTCGGTCAGGAAGACACGACCCTGATCCGATTTGGAAGGAGCAAATGCTGTTAGGAGGCCTTCCTAACCGCCTCAGAATCAGGCCCTTAGTAGCAAGCATTCCCCATTTTGCAGTCACTCCCCTGTCCTGCCCATATTTACAACCAAAACATACACCTATGTGTACGGAGATCTGCGCAGTTTGGGCAAAGATCTATGCTCATAAAAGTTAGCAGAGGTGGAGGCCTACACCTTTGCATGTAGGTTAATGAATAACATTTTTCAATATGTTAGTAGTATTATCTTAGTATTAATATACATCCTACAAAATGCAGCTCGTAAATTGACCCCCCAAATTTTTTTGTTTTTAAAATAAATAGGACTATATTTATGGTTAGTCATAGTAGGGCAGCTAAAACAGTGAACAAAACAAAAGTGAAGATCACTGCAACTTGGAGTACTGAGATAAGGCTTAAACGGGTTTTCTGCATCGGAGGGCCAACCCGCCATACATTTTACCTGATGCAGGTATAATGTAGCACAGGGGTTTACAAAGTGACGCATCTGCCTAAATATAGCGAAGGACCTTAAAAGAGGCCCAGGGTGCCCTTTAATTCTGTTGACCGCAACTGACTGCGTTCATGGGGCAGGGTCTTGATCGCTTTCAATCTGCAGCCTAAATTAGAAATTCAGACCCTTCAGTGTTGTTTTGAAACCTGGCTGATAACCATGTGCAGAAATCGATTGAAGCTCTTTTCAAGCTCTTGGGGTCTGCCTTGCGAAGCATCCTTCCCTTTCAGACTTCAATCTGACACAAGGGGAAAAAAGGAACACATACCCACAGAGTTGGACAGGATGAATAAAGATTGTAAGAGGTTCAAGGCTGTTTCCAACACTGAGAAACAAGCCTGACATTCTGATTGGATCAAAGTATTTGGGAGCCAAAGAATAGATCTTCTGATCTGGGCAAAATTCACTCATTTGCAAAAGCCGACTACAAGGGGCACAGAGGCCTACTGAGCATCTATAAATCTATTCTGTAGTGGGGCAGGATGTTCTCTGCAACAAGCCATACATTAATCAAGACAGGGTATGGCAGAGACAGGGAGTGAAATGGAGAGAGAAAAAAACAAAACAATGAGAGAGAGAAAAGGGGGGAGAGTTAAGTGAGGAGAGAGAGAGAGAGAGAAGTCCTGCGAGAAATAGAGGCAAGCGAGAGACAAGAGGGGAAGAGAGCGAGAGAGGAGGTAAAGAGAGACAAAATGAAAGAGGAGGGGGAGAGAGAGCAAAAGAGAGCACAAGAGAGAGAACACGAAAAAGAAAGAGAGAGAAAAGGGGAGCAAGCGAGAGAGAAGAGAAAAATATAGAATGGGGAGAGAGTATGAGAGAAGAGAGAGAAATGAGAGAGAGAAGAGAGAGCAAAAGGGAGAGGGGAAACAAAAACAGAGTGAGAGAACGAGATAGCTAGTAAAATTGGGGGTCTAGTCACAAACATAAATTTGTAAATGAGTAAATCTACACATGTACATTAACTCTAACACTTTGTAGTAAAGGTGATATATTTACAATTCACCATTTCCGAGTGTACATTTACCTGCAAAGTGTAGAGTTACACATATTGGAGCCAAATTTACGAGTTAGTACAACCAAAATTGTCCCAAAACAGTAGTAAATATATATCAGCTCAGACCTGAAGTAAGTCAATGAATCAATCAATCAGGGTTTTATATAGCACGCTACTCACCCGTGAGGGTCTCAAGACACTGCGGGTGGGTGGGAGGGGCTGCTCCTGATCAGTTGAAGAGCCAGGTCTTGAGGTCCTTCCTGAACGTGTGCAGGGTCGGGAAACATCTGATGTTCACAGGGAGCTCATTTCAGGGCTTGGCTGTGATGTGGGAGAAGGCCCTTCCGCCTGTTCTGTTTCTGCGGATGTGGGGGACTTCTGCCTGGGCGAGGTCGGCGGATCAGAGTTTCCTCTTGAGTGCGTTGAAGGATAATCTCTCGTTGAGGTATTTGGGTCCGATGTTGTTGACTGATTTGTAGGAGTGAGTGAGGAGTGTGAGGGGGATCACTGAAATACTATCGAGGGACAGAATATCGACCATCAAAAATATCGTTGACAAAATATCGACAGTCAAAATATCGAGTTTCTATCTACAAACAGGTAAGTACAAAAATATCGAGTTAAAAATATCGTTTACAAAAATATAGTTGTAAAAAATATCGTATTTACTAAAAACAGTGTTAAATTAATATTAATAATTAATTACTAAAATATACTTAAAATTACTTGAATTAACTTATAATAATTAAATAATTAATGAAAGTTAAATAAATATTTTTTTATTTCATATTTATTAAAACATATATATAGTAACAAAATATAATAAAATAATACCCAAAAACTGAAAACTGACCCTGAACCCTAAAAATACCCCTTTATCCAAAAACCCAAAACTGACCCTGAACCCTAAAAATACCCCTTTACCCAAAAACTGAAAACTTACCCTAAACCCTAAAAATACCCCTTTACCCAAAAACTGAAAACTGACCCTGAACCCTAAAAATACCCCTTTACCCAAAAACTGAAAACTGACCCTGAACCCTAAAAATACCCCTTTACCCAAAAACTGAAAACTGACCCTGAACCCTAAAAATACCCCTTTACCCAAAAACCCAAAACTGACCCTGAACCCTAAAAATACCCCTTTACCCAAAAACCCAAAACTGACCCTGAACCCTAAAAATACCCCTTTACCCAAAAACCCAAAACTGACCCTGAACCCTAAAAATAAAAACGAATTTTTTTACTATCTATATTATATACTTACATATTTTCACTTTCTATATTATTTACAGTCGATATTACTTCACTTACCTTAAAAACGATATTTTGGCTGTCTATATTCTGTCCTGTCGATATTTTGTCCAAACGATATTTTTGACTCGATATTCTGTCCAAACGATATTTTGGAGTCGATATTATGTCTGTGCACCGTGTGAGGATGACCCTCTTATCGACGGGGAGCCAGTGGAGGTCCCGTAGGTGTTGGGTCATTTGTTCGTGATGTGGTGTTTCAAGAATGAGTCTGGCTGCGGCATTCTGGATGGTTTGGAATTTGTGTAGAAGGGTTCTGTTGATACCGGCGGATGGGGCGTTGCCATAGTCCAGTCTGCTGGTTATGAGTTTGTGGGTGACGGTTCTTCTGCAGTCAGGAGAGTCCATTTGAAGGTCTTGCGGAGGATGCAAAGGCAGTTGAAGCTGATGGAGGTGACAGCGTTGATCTGGCGGTTCATGGAGAGGGAGGAGTTGAGGATGATGCTGAGGTTTTGTGTGTTGTCTGTGTGGGGTGGCCGGGGTCCCGAGAGCGGTGGGCCACCAGGAGTTGTCACAGGTGGAGGTGCAGGGTCAATGGATGAGGACCTCGGTCTTCTCAGAGTTGAGAGTTCAGCATCACACATGCATAAACCCTGGTACTGCAATACTCTTCCATAGAAAAAATTATAGTCAATGACTGGAAATAGAGGCCTTTGACAAATAATGTTAAAATGAATTCATGTACTTTGACAATTAAAAGTAAAATTAAATGTAATTTATTGTTCAAAGAAATCATATATAAATAAAAAAACAATTACTATTTTTAAATAACCTGTTTTAAAAAAATATGACTTTAATTGAAGAAGCATTCAATTAAATTAATTCTAATCATACCTTTTTGAGATTTTTAATACATGATAGTTAAATAAAGCCCTCATATATAAGGTGCGATGAGTTTTAACCCCTTCCACGCTCATGACGAGCTGGGCTCGTCATGAGGTAGCCTCCTCGCACGCTCATGACGAGCCCAGCTCGTCATGTAACATGCGTTTTAAAAAATCTCAGCGTCCGAGCGGAATTCCGCCCGCGCGCATGCGGTTAAATAAATCTTCAAAAATAACTTTTTAGTTCATTTAATATATTTATATTAATTAAATATTTAATTCATAATTAAGTTAATGGCATAATGTTACTACTAGTAACTTTTCGCATGTAGACAGGTTTATCCCTAATGGGAGCAGAGATGTGCCTATGGTAAAGTGTAGGAAAAATGTAAAAAGTGTATTAAGTGTATATGTAATTTATATTAATTTACTTATTTATTGAAAAAATTAAATGACATCTTATTGTTATCATACAAAATATACAAATTATTTGTATATATAGTTTTCTAATTTAAGATAACACTTATGTGTATATATATTCACTTTTTAGTTCAAAATGTTAATGTTAGCACTGGCAAATTCCTCTAACTATAATGTTACTTTAACCTTAGGCTTTTTCAGTGAATATGTAAGGTTTTTTTTAAAAACAAAAAAGATGTTTTTAAATTCATGTGTACATCATAGAATTTTTTTGCAATATGTAATTTCTAAAGTTTTGAAGAATGCCAAACATTTTTAATTCTGTTTTTAAGCTAGATGACTTGCATCTTAACCACTTGGATGCTAAGGCATATTCCATCGTTGCCATGTAATTTCCATTGAAATGAATGGCATTTCCATGACGAGTTACCCTTGTCATTAGCATCCAAGTGCTTCCTATTAAAAGACATGTACTATACTGTTTCATGAGGGAAAGGTAGTCTTTCAGAAATATGTAGAGTGAACACAAACTAAATCCAAACATTGACAAAAGTTTTAAAACATATTTACAATGCACAAAACTGTGTATTTCAATTATTACAATTAGGGTGTATACTTGAGGCCAGATACATCAATATTTCATGCAGCGCAACGTAGCAAGAAAGCGTGCTGCACTGCATCAAATGGAGAAGGCTGGAATGCCCCATATTTACTAACATATGGTGCATTCCTGCTCTCTCTCTCTGCACTGGCGTATATGTGGTTGCCAAGAGCCAACGCAGGCACCCTTGCGTCATGGTGAAAGGGTGCCTGCTTTGCAGCCAAGATTGTTTTTTGTGGTGGAAGGCATACCTCACTGCACAAAAACAAACCTTAGCGGTGTTTCCCTCTTTCTAAGTGTGCTGAATTACACTTATACGGAGGAACAAATGAGGAGAAATAGAGATATTTCTCCTTATTGTGCCTTTGTCGGGAAGGAATACAATTTTGATGCATTTCCAGGTTTACTTGTCTTGGTAAATCTGCAAATGCACCAAAATACATGAGTGTATGCTTGGGAACACCCACTCCCCACCCATGTAACGCCTTACCGCTGCAGAGGAACGCAAGGCAGTGACTTGCGTTGCCTTGCTTTACTCCGGATTCACCAAGCCACGCAGGACCACGCGTGGTGGCTGCGTGTGTAAAGCAATCCTTCGATAAATATGGCCCCTGTGCTTTTGTCCTGCTGAGTGCAGGTTTGTATATGTTTTTCCAAAGCTTATTGACTCTGAGCAGAACAAAGGACATTGTTAATAAAATGGTGTTCCTCTGGTAGGCAAGATAAAATCAGTAATTTATGGTAAATAACATTGATGTATCAGATGAGTATAGATTTCTTTCTTGACAGCCTATTAAACATAGCATTGGGATCACCTCTTGTAACAAAGGGGGAAATGGGGGTCACCAAATAAACGAAGAGACAGAAAAGAGGGCCAGGTAGGGAGTGGGGAGGAGCCAGGTCAATAGAAGGCAGAGCAGAAAAAAAGTTGGCCTGGGCGCTCGGGGAATTTGCAGGATTTGGGTAATTTCGCGTTCCGCGGAGAACGCAGAATTGCCAAAAATTCCGCAGCTTCGCAGAATTTTTGACTTGTTCGCGCTTTCAAAATGTGTGTTTGTGAGATATTTTTCCCCGAGCACGCAAACAGCGTTCGCGAACAGGAAAAAAGCATTGCAAACGGGCAGAACAAGCAATTCCGCGTGTTTACGGAAATTTTGCGTGCTTGCAGAGATTTTTTTACCGTTTTGCGGACCTTTGCGTAGCGCGACTACGCAAATTCCACTCACCTCAAAGGAGATGTCAAAGGAGTAATAGGCAAAAATAAGGAATCAAGGAAGTAGGAGACAGGGGAATCACGGAAGGAGGAAAGCACAAAAAAGAGTAATGGAAAGTGGTATGAAAGCAGGGCCTACAAAATACATAAAAATAGAATTCATGGGAGTAGGTGACACAAAATAGCAATGGTTCACAAATGGGTTGGTGGGAAGATGTGGGTCACAGAAAGAGGCGATAAACCAAGTCAGAGAGCTTGTTCAGATGTACAAGTGAATAAAGGAAGGAGGGAAGGCCACTGAAAGAGAAGAAATGAAATAAACAGGCTGCAGGAGGAAAAGAGCGAAAAAAAACAATAGCTCATTCAAAGAGAGACCAGGACCTGTGAGGTGGGGGTGGGGCACAGATGGGAAGTGGCAAATAGAGAGAAGTTAATGATGGGACAACCATGGGGGTGAAAGGCATATAGTATAGTACAGGAAAGATAGACTACATTTGGTAGGGTAGGGTGCGCGAAAAACCGCATGTTGTCGGCTATGTGGGGGTGACTAGAATTTTAAAGCCAAAAATCGAGACATTTCACAAAAATAGACGAACGACTACAATTTTACTTCAACTGAGCGCACAGAATGACCGCGCTAATCGCCATAGAATTACAGAAAAGGCAATAAGAGCCTACATGAAATGAAATTTTTAATGCCATTATCATGCCTGTTAATAAATTTGCTTTATTATAACAGTTGCAAAATATCCCTGCTTGGAAAACATAAAAAGGCACCTCCCACCGTGTTTATTCGACCCTCTCCAAAAACCAGGACAACACCTAAATTTGCCAAAATCTGAAAGCTTTTGAAAACCGGGACTGTCCTGGCAAATCCGAGACGCCTGGTCACCCTACGGCTATAATAAGTTATGATAAGTTATGATGTGGTAAAGTATGGTAGAGAGACAGGCTGTAAATAGGATACTAAATTATACTATAATATGTTGTGATATATTATGATAAGATGAGGTGGCTGATTTGTCATATAGCACATTGAATCACGGTAAATATTTTCAAAGAGCCCGACAAAACAGAGATGCTGGTCTTATCGGAAGCACATATAGTTTTCGGTCACGAGCCAGCGCTATAATAACTATTCAATAAATAAGTGTTCCCTTGCAATCTCCGGCAAGTTGTGCCGTCCCCTCCCCCCGGGCAGGTGGAACAGTCCTTAATATGCAGGGACGCGCGTCCTCGCGCCCTCGCCAGACCCCTGGATGCGCGGGGAGATAGCACGCGCCTCTCTCCCGGCATGAATGATTGTGCTGCCGGCGCTATCACCGGGGACTTTTTATCTTTGCATTTTCCATTTCCCGTGGGGCCGGCCGAGTTTATCTCCCGCGGTTTCTCTGTCCCGCTCTGTTCTGTTTACCCGATTCAAGAATGCAGCGCACGCGAAATATTACTGGAGACATCTGAGGACAAAGGACGCTCGATGGATCCCTAAAAACTTGGGGGCATATTAGCAAGAACCTCGTTAAAATTATCGCCGTTTTAGCGGCAGCAAACTGCCGCTAAAACGGCGATAATTTTAACGAAGTTCTTGCTAATATGCCCTGTGGTTATTGCATTACCATGTAACGTAACTGGTGCTATGTAAAGCGCTCTGATAACTGATTCGGTTCGGTTCTAGTTCGCGCTATATAAAACCTTGGAGAAAAAAAAAATACACTTGTAGTTACAGTTCCTAGGAACTCGATACAGGTGAATTACTCTAGTCTGGAACCTTCTTTATAAAGCCAGGCTCACCCAGGAAGGGGATTGCCATCTCCCCAGACTGAAAAAAGTGGACTGTGGTACTGCCACATGCTCCATCACACCATGCCCCGTTGGTACACATCGTTGCGCCCAGACATCTTCCCTCAGTTCTTCTGCCACAAAGCACTATAGTGCTTCACCAATGGCTATGTTTAGCTGCGGCAGTATTTTATCTGCTGCCCTGGGGCATTCTCCATGGTGGACAGCAGAGTTGGCCTGCACAAATCTTGGAGCGTCAGCAAGAGTTAGTTGCTAGTTAGTTAATGTTAGCAGGCATAAGCCCACTTTGGGCTGCCTGTCTTGATGGGTTTGAGGTTCGGCCGCTCATTCTCTCACCTGAGCACCAAATCTTGGAATGCCCTGCCTGTTAAGCTGAAATTGGAAACTGATCTTGTCAGGTTTCGCAAGGGCTTAAAAACGTGGCTTTTCCAGCAGTAATTTTTCAGAACTGTTTTGTCTAGTTGTTCCACCCTGTTAGGCCTTGTAGTTTTTTTCTTCTCCATTCTATCCCTTGGCGCCGGGAAACCCACTGCGGGTAGCTGTGCGCCTTATAAGTTTAATAAAATAAATAAATAAATAAACGTGGGATAGCCGTCCTGAAGACAGTGGGTTGAAGGAACCTCAGGATGGACGCTGTCTTATGCACCTCACTGTCCAAGCAGGGCCTTTTCCTCTTCACTGGTGGTGGTGAAGGGAAAGTGATGTCAAGTGGTTCTGAGACTTGTGGTTTTAAGTCTTATGCAGCTGGAACATGGTCTCTTTTTTCTTGGGTCTCAAACTGAGAGTCAACACACATCGTTTTCATTTGTCGGGTGTGTTTTCTGTGATGGCATCATTCCCTCCCCTTGGACCATTAAACCAAGAGGCAGGGGTGCTCTTAAACTTCAGGGTCCATGAGAGGTGGCTGGAGAAGGGTGCCAAGCCCATCTCGTGGGCGTGAATAGAGCTCCATCACCTCAATCTAGTGAGGAGAGGAATTGGCCAAATGGCTAGGGCGGTCGACTTCGAATCTGGGGATCTGGATTCGAGTCTCGGCAATGACGCTGAACATCCTGTGATTCTGGGCAAATGGCTTAATCTCCCAGTGCCTAACAAAAATGAATGTGTCCTCATGTAAGGCAACTGGTGCTATGTAAAGTGCTCTGATACCCGCGCTATATAAAACTCTGTAAAATAAAATAAAAATCTATATAGGTGCACTTCTGAGATGGTCAGGTAGCCAGCCGCTGGTTGCTATCTTCAAAGTTTCTTTGGAGACACTGCATGGTTGACTCAACTTTCAAGGCATTGGTTTGGTTCAAAGCTACTTCTTATGCCCCTGATTACACCTGAAAGACGGATGGCAAAGTTAGGGTCCCTGTGCTGGCTTTAATGCAGCTTTCCCCCACCCTTTTTAGGGCATAGGAGCATCACCCCCTGCTGTAAACCTCTCGGCTATCTATCGAGGAGATACAGGATCAACTTCCTCATGTCTTCCTCAGAAACCCTGCAAACCGTAGTCAGATTTTCGAACCTTTGTTCAACAATTGTATGTACCTCTGCAGCAAGCGCATAAACGTCCTGGGCTATCTTCTTAGGAGAATCATTGGACTATCTGCTGAGGAGATGCAGGGTGACTTCCTCCACTCTTCCACATTACCCCTGCAGACGGCGTGCAGAGTGTAGAAGGCACGAGCAGTGCTGTGCTGGTAAAGATGGAGGTGCTGGAAGAAGCAGGCGATGTAACATGTGGTGTCTGGTGTACGTTATTTATTTATTTAATGCAATTTATATAGCGCAAACATTAGCCGAAGGTGTCAGAGCGCTTTACAAAAGAACCAGTTGCATTACATAAGGACTTGGATTACATGAGTTACATAAGAGATACAGGCAGAACAAAATTGCAAATGTACAAGTTTTCATGCCCCTCCAAGAAGCCCCCCCCCAGGACAGTTTCCTCAGCAGCCTTGACTATACATAATCTGATCATTTCAGAAACAAGTCACCGGGATATGGCAGTATCGTCTGTGCGCTCTGTCGAGAGGCCAATGAATGGATGAGCAGGTTCTCTAAACACCTTTATGAGCCAACAGCAGGCACTGAGAGAAGTTCTTACAGCCTCAAAGCTCTTTTTCAAGTCTCTCAGTTGCGCTCCCTAATAAACACCCACACATAGCCTTAACCTACCCGGAGAGCTAGAGGGTACTCGGGGCATAGACCCAGATGTAGCTCGAACACACCCCTGCAGCCTGTGCCTCGACAGGCTGGAAGCAGGAAAGCCAGTCTGTGCTTGTCCGTGCCTGAGCCATGAACCCTGGCGCTTCCACCCTGTGTAGCTACACTGCCAGAGACCTCCAAACCCTAGATCCCAGACACATCCGCAACTGCTGCTGCACATCTCCGTGTACCACCAGAGGGCCTGTCTCCTGCCAGCACTGCCGCTTCACCTGCAACACCGAAGTGGCCAACAACACTAGCTACACCCCATATATGACTGCGTCTCCACGCCTACCCAGACAGCCATGGCACAACTCCAGTGAATTCTACTCAACCAATGATGGCTCGGCAAAGACGCCATAGAGATCTGGGGCACAATCTCATCCCTTACCCCAGAAGTCATCTTCCTCACAGGGACCTGGCTTAACCCCACATCCATGCCAGACAATGCCATCTCCATCCCCAATGACTACAAGATAACACACCAGGACTAAACCAACAATTTCGGAGGTGGAAATGCCATCATATACAAGGACACCATCCAATGCATAACCTCTGTAGATGACTCAACCCCAGTAATGGAGCATCTCAACTTCCATCTCCTCAGAGACGAAAAAAGCACAATTTGAGCTACCCTCGCCTACAGACCATCAGGACCATGCTCCAACTTCTGCAACGCCATCCCTGACCTCATTGCCCTTATCTCCATTGACTCTGAGCATTACATCCTCCTAGGAGATCTTAACTTCCACCTCAGCGACCTCAGTGATACAAACATTACCGACGTCCTGGAATGCATGAGTAACATAGGTCTCAGGCAACTTGTTACCAATCCTACCCACATAGCAGGACACACACCTGACCCCATTTTCACATTCAGCAAAGTCAAATACACTCACATCTCACCTGGACCGACCACTGCAGTGTCCACTTCACCATCTCAGGACCTGCCAACTCTGGCACCATGCCTCCCAACTCCACATGCAGAAACTGGAAAAAGTTATCAGAAGACCAGTGGAACAACATTCTCAACTCCCAGCTCCCAAGCACAACATCCAACTCTGATCAGGCTGCGAAGACCTTCTCTCAGTGGATCACAGAATGTGCCTACACAGTCATCCCCTCCATATCTGCCAAGTCCAAAGAGCCTACCAGAAGATCTAGCTGGTTCACCGCTGAGTTGAAATTCACCAAACACACCTGCAGGCAATTAGGAAGTGATGGAACGGCAAATAGGTAGGAGACCACACCACCTTCGAGACAGCACTAAACCAGTACCACCACCTTCAGAAATAAATAAAGAAGAACGTCCTAGCAAACCACATACAAGCCAGCACAAACCGCAGGAAGAATTGATTTGCCATCGTGAAGGAGCTCTCCAACCCAGCAGCCACCAGAAACAAAATCACACCCTCTTAAGAACTATGTGAGAACCTTGTGGACTTTTTCCACAACAAGATCTGAACATCTACAAAAACTTCAAACACCAATGCTCCACCGCTGACAGTCTCATCTTGCTCACACCCACAAACATAAACCCCGAACATTTGCCCAGCTATTGGAACCCACTCATGACTCAAGCCATTATCTCCATCATGAACTCCATGCACTCAGGAGCCCCTACAGATCCCCTGTCCTCACCCCATCTTCAACGTTGGGAGGAAGACGATTGGTGACAAGCTCAAGAAAGTCTTGAATAACCCTGGGCGTAGTGGACGTAGCAGGGCTACGCGGAGGTCTACAGAGTTGCAAACAAACTCCGCTCTGCTCCGCTACACCACCCGCCTCCACCCCCCTATATTAACAACTAAATTCTGCATTACTTAAAGTTTGTTGAAACCACTTACTTGCACAGTGGCGTCTCCGGGCTGCTCTCCTTCTCTTCCTCGCCGTCTGGATAAACCTTGATAAAACTGCGCATTCGCGGACATGCGCATATGCGCAGTTTTCTCAAGGTTTATTTAGACGGCGAGGAAGAGGAGGGCAGCCCGGGGATGCCGTAGTGCATTTAAGTGGTTTTAATTTACTTTAAGTATTGTAGAAATACTTGTTAATATGGGGGGCTGGAGGTGGGTGCTGGCCAACTCCGCTTTGCTGCGGCCAGTGCAGAGATTTGCCTTTTCCGCGTTCTCCCCGTAACGTGGAGGAGGGACATCTATGCACACTCCGTTGGCAGAGCAGAGGTCTCCACCTGGGCTTAGTGTTGAACACCTTCATCACCTATTTCTCCTTCCCTGTGGACTGGAAACACTTTGAAGTAAGGCCCCTCCTGAAGAAACCTTAAGCCGACCCAGCAAAACCAAAGAACTACCGCCCCATTTCCCTACTCCTATTTCCAGCAAAGGTTTTCGAAAATGCAATCAAACAGCAACTTATAGAGCACCTGAAACACAATAACCTCCTGGACCCCTCTTAATCCGGATTCAGAGCAAACCAAAGCACCTGATCCCTGATTGCAGCCACTGATGACATCAGAGCCCTCCTCGACCACAGCAAAACAGCAGCCCTCATCCTCCTGGACCTGTCAGTTGCCTTCAACACCATCTCCCATCACATCTTGACCAAACAGACTTCACTTCTTCAGGATACAGGGAGACACCCTCAAATGGATCACCTCATACCTCACCCAAAGAACCCAGAAAATCTGTCTCCCACCATTCACCTCCGAACCCAAGACGATCAATTGCAGTGTTCCCCAAGGATTGTCCCTCAGCCCCACCCTCTTAAACATGTACATGACACCCCTTGGCCAACACCGTCAGTACGCACAGACTGTACATCATCTCCTATGCCGACAACACCCAACTCATCCTCTCGCTGCTAGAAGTCTCTCTACCATGAGAGCTAACTTCCACAGAATGTCACCGAGTGGATGAAGGACAGCTGTCTCACACTCAACATGGACAAGACAGAAGTACTCATCTTTGGCAACAACACCTCACCATGGAACAATGCATTGTGGCCTGCTAAACTTAGCCCTTCCCCCGCACTGACAGACTACGCCGGCAACTTCTGCACCTTCATGGACAGCAAACTCTTCATGAAGAAAACGGTAAATACAGTCTCACCCTCCTGCTTCCACACCATACACATGCTCTGAAAGATCTTCAGGTGGCTCCCAGTCAATAACAGAAGGACCGTCATGCAGGCCCTCATCATCAGCAGGCTGGACTAAGGGAACACACTTTATGTAGGAATCACCGCACACCTCCTACAGACAAGAGACTACAAACGCTACAAAACTAAGCTGCAAAACTCATCCTTGACCTCACCAGATGAACTCACATCACACCCCATCTCAAGTAGCAACACTGGCTCCCGATCCAGAAGAGATACCAGTTCAATATTTTGACCCACACATACAAAACCCTGCACAATGAGGAGCCAGCATACTTCCTTTCACCAACCAACCAGACACCTTTCACTGCTTCCCTCTTCCTCACAGACACCTCTCGAATCTGCTGAGCCAACAGCGGAGGAAGCTCGTTCTCACACCTGATGTCCTAAGCTTGGAACAACCTTCCCCTGCACCTAAAGACTGCCCCAGTGCTCCAGCAGTTCAAGAAAAGACTCAAGACCTGGCTGTGCGAATGAACAGATCACCAAGAAGCAGCTAACGACTCCAGCGCCTCAAGACCCTCACGGGTAATTTGCAGCGCTTTACAAATCCTGATTGACCGCTTCGCTCAGTTTTGTGACGCCAGAAGTTTAATTATAAACACATCAAAAACTAAACTTATGGCCCTGGCACCATCTAAAAACGTTAAAAATAATCTCAGACTGAACAACTGCCCCCTGGAACTCGTAGAAGCCTTCGACTACTTGGGAGTGAGAATCAACAATAGGATGAATTGGTCCTCTCACCTGGCCAAGATGCTCCTTAATCACAAGTGAGTAGCAGGAGCCATCGCTAAACATCAGCGCCTCTCTTATAGCTGCCCAGTAGGCCCTGCTATTAAGATCTATGAGGGAAAAGTCCTCCCCTCATCGCTATATGGAGCAGAGCTGTCGGGCTTTGAGAAAGTTACAGACCTGGTCAGGTCAGAGAACACGTTTTTTAAAGACCTGCTCTCGCTTCCCCCATCAACCCCACTAGTCCTGCTCCGCTATGATTTGGGGGTCATCCAATTAATGAGGTGGCAAGATTGCGTCCTTTGTTGTTTTGGACGCAGCTTAGAAGGTCCCCCGAGTTCGCCACTATGCCATCGCTCTCACTGAACTGATTGAACTCGACACTGGCAAAAAGGTAGCTTGGCTATCCAACTTGAAACAACTAGTGGGAGATATCGGATTGGGAGAAACATGGGTAAGCCAAGAACCACCGCCTAAAGCAGTGGTAAAAAAGGCATACTGGGATTGGGTGGCGACAGTCGAATCCAGAACCGAGAGCTGTGGATTGCTGACAGAATCCTTTTTGAGAGTTAAGCCAGTGCCTAAACTAGAAACCTTTCTGGATCTCATTGAATCCCCGAAATATAGGGCTTTATACCTGAAGTTTCGGTTTGGCACCCTACCAGTAAATGATTTTAAAATAGGCTGGGAGAACCTGGGGGGGAGTGTTTTGGGGTGCCCGGGTTGCCCTTCGCCCACGGAATCGGTTGCCCACTTCCTCTTCGCCTGCCCTGCGTATGGTCAGGCGAGGAGGAGGTGGCTGAAACCAGTCTGTTCTAACCTGGGCTGTAGAGATTACAGGGTAGCACTGCATATCTTGGGATCGGAGACCTCGATTCCAAGCCTAACATGTGGGCTGGCCAAATACTTGGGTTGTGCCTGGTTGAGAAGAGCGAAACTGCGTGAGAAGACTCAACCATCGGCTGTGGAGTCGCGGATTGTTATCCCGATTTGACGTAGATGTTGTCCTCTTACGACATACCGCTTTTTACCTATTTTTATCAATGTATGATCAGTTAATCTGTGCCATAAAACGTGTGCATTGCATGCCGTGGAAGAACTTTGTAACATATCATAGTTTTATTGTGTAAATGCTTTTTTAACATGTCTGTTAAAGTTTTTAAACAAGGGAAAACAACAAAACTTTTATGATATTTTATATCGAATAAAGTTATACAAACAAATAAATCCTGATTGTTTGACAAATACTGCTTGATTAATTTCTATGGCAACAAGAAACCTCTGCTTGACCTGGGTTTGGCCTATCACTAATGCCTGCGACAACAGCAAGCATGTCGAGCTGTTGTTCATATAAACCCACAGTACTGTAGTGCCTTGCCCCACATAGTGAAGCTACGAATTATGTTTAACTACTACATTTAAGTGTGTTGACGCAGACACCAGCTCAAATCTGTGTTAGTGTAAATTGTGATGTATGATACTCTGCTGGAATGATATTAACCTCTTCCATGCTCATGACGAAACCGTTCCGTCACGAGCCACGGGTGGGCTGTGCTGGTGATGGAACGGTTCTGTCATGGCCCTGCCGCCGTGCCTGCGCGGCGTGAATTCCGCGCCTGCGCTAACGTTCTGAAGAACGGGCGGGGCTGTGACGGAACCGTTCAGTCACAAGCACAGCTCACCCGCGAGCCGTGACGGAGCGGTTCCTTCACAAGCACGGAACCGCTGCGCGGCCGCCCCACCCCCTTAGCGCTGCGGTGGAATAGCCGCCACAGCGTAGGGGTTAAAGAACACAAAAAAGTCTCTTAGCCTCTATTTAATGTTCACAGAAAGATTACATATGCACGTCACCTAAAGGCAGTGAAGAAAAGCAGCTGCGTGTGCACGGAGAAGAAATGCATGCATAAGAAAATAAATACAGAGCACACAAGATGGCCCGCTGCACATTTACACACAGGGTCGGACTGGCCTAAGGGCAAATAGGCAGTGCCCGATGGGCTGGTCAGTGCGTGGGCTGTTTTTAGCTCTCGCCTAGGCAGGGCATGCGCTGCCTTTGAGACATGTGGTATTCAGTCCATGGGCTTTAAACACGGCCAGCGCTTTTCATTGGTTGGTTCTTTTGTCGGCCTTCACAAATTCCTTTGTTTTCGTTGGTAAATAGCATACATTAGTCCCACCTTTGGGATGTTACATTTCACCCTGGAGCCTGCCCCTGCTACATGAATCCTTTCAGTAAGGGCTATATGTTTCGCTTCAGTGCACTGCTTTATCTTTCTTCTCTCTCCTCACTGCTGCCCCAGTTCATTTAATCTCCTGTGCTATTCCCACAAGAACACCTCCTTCCCCTTATTTTCTATTTTGCCTGGGCTTGTGTTGTTTGTTGGCTTTCCTCCAAAGAAGACCACTACCACATTTCAACTCCGCCTTTTTTAATATTTATCAATGGCGCTACTTTCACTGTTAATATAAAGAGCAGAGCTGAGCACCGTGCTTCAACACACGCACCTTTATTTCGGCACAGCGCTGTGCAACTCCTCTGCTGTTGTTGGTTGCTTCCCCTGTAGCTCTCACTACAGAGGGCTAGGGTTGCTGCCTTCCATCCACTCCTTAATAGTTGTTGTTGCTGCATTGTTAACATTCAGAGGGTGACGTCACCCCTGCCAGCATCGCCATGCTAAGAATGGGAAAAAATTGAGAACACAATGACTGCCTTGTCTTCGTTTATCTACCCGCCTCTTCCCTAATAGCGGTAGGTGTGCCTTGTTTGCTTCATTTGTCAACGGCTCTCAAATTAAAGGACAACTTAAAAAAAAAACTTCAGAAGCATCTGTTATTAATTCTTCATGGATCACTTCACTCTATCTGCTTTGTTTCGTCTATTCCATTTTTGTGGCGAGCAAGGTACGCTAAATGCATTATTGTCTAACATTGCAGACACCTGGTGTCGCTTTAAAACACGTTTGACTTCATCAGAAAATGTTTATTATTGTGGTCTTTTTTCTCTTAGAGGCTGACACCTTTCCCACCGGTCCTTTGGTCTACTTATAACTTCTGATGTTAATAATGTCTCCCTTTAAGTGTTAGTCGTGTTGTTTCTAGGCAATTAGCTAGGGTTTTTGCTTTCTCATTTGATAGCTTGCACTAATTTATTTGCGCTTTCAGCTTCAAGCTGGATGTTCATCTTCACAACTAGAGACAGTCTGTGGTTAGAGCTGTGACTGTGTTTCCCATACCAGGGCCCTTGAGGGATTATCTCTGCCCTATTTCATTCTGGCTCCCAATCAGTGCGTGGATGGGTTGGGGGCAGTCTTATGTTGCATATTTATCCCTCTGCTTCTTTGTGGGCAGTTTATGTATAACTACATTGTGCATCCCATCCCTTCCTTCCCTGGAACTTTATCTGGGAAGGATCAACCTTTTTATGGGTCTTCCTCAAGGCTTTCCTTTATTATGGGGATGGGTGCTATTGAGGTAAACACTACCCTTAAATCCAAGCTTGCTATGGGTCTCGCCTGACAGGGAAAGGCCTTTGTTCTCCTGGCATTTTCACCCCTCCACCAGGCTGATTCTGTACTGTCTGGTCACTGCAGCTCTTCCACAGCCTTGTTAGTATATGTTCTATTGCATGGGATGGGAGTGCCGGTCCAAGGTTCACTGTTCTCTGGAGAGCACAGGGCCTGTTCCAGTGCTTGCTTTGCTCTCAGGGCCATGAAACTATCACTGTTCCCTGTTACGACAGACCCAGGACCTGCTGACCTTCAGGAGACTTCTCCAAACCTGGCTGTTCGAGCAGTAGCAGCAACCTCGCCCCCGCGCCTTGAGACCCTCACGGGTGAGTAGTGCACTCTACAAATATTGTTGATTGATTGATTGACTTCATGCAAGGTGTACACATAGCAAGGTGCACATTCCTGACAGTCAAAATAGTGCAGAGGGGGAAACAAAGCACAATATGCGATGTTTATCCAGCAAAACTACAGATTAGAAAGGTCAAGGCACTAGAAACTTGCACTGGTATGTATGTACTTCCATTAATTAAAGCAAAAATGGCAGTGCAAGAGCTGGGAACCTGACCTTCCTAGTTCCCTAGACTTTTGGATGACCAAAAACACAGAATTCAAATAAGCTCAGCACATACCTCTATATTGTCTATTCACAGTATATATCATGTTAGGTAATCACAGGTTCACTCTTATTCACAGACATAAACAAATTCCCCAAAGAAAGTGTATAAAGCTTCAAATTTGTGTATGAAAATATTTATCTTCTTCTTTATTTAATTTTTTGACAGATGATCATTCAATTAAAATGCAATACAAAATCATAGTCATCATTGCCGACGCTGCGTTTTACGTCTCCACGAGACATCTTCAAGGCTTTTTGTAATTAAATCTGCTTCCTGATCAAATCCACAAAAAAAGGGTAGACAAACAGCGAGAAGAGCTTTGGTGGTGAAATATAGTGTTCCAGTGATGATTTAAATCGTTATATTTTATAACAGATTCGGACGTAATACTAAACGCTGCTTTGAATAAGAAAGTAGGGGTTATTGTTCCCGGTTGGGAGGAGTTTCGCAAAACGATCAACAGGCAATATTTTGGCTTTTATAAAATATAACGAGTAGAATATATCCAATCAGTGGCAGCAGAGTGCCCCATTTTAACTGACATTGAGTAAAACTTGATACTGAATATCCACAATATGCATTTTGTACCCCAAGCAATCTTATGTTGACTAGGTGGCCATTGGACTGCTGAATCACTGTGTTCTAAACAACGGCATATTTTAAATCTGAAAAAAGATTTGCTTGATATTGCATGACACGGAGTTCCAAGGTATAGTATATATCTCTGAGAACATCGATTTAGTTGTGCCGGGACGTCTGTGGGGTTGCACACTGTTGGCATGTACCTTTTATGCGCAACCTACACTTAAGTTTGGTCAATTACTTATTTTGATAATAGTGAAGTGGGATGGCGTTGCTCAGCTGCAGGTTCATAGTGGGTGTGGGGAGGTTCATTAGTTAGGCAAGCAAGAAGTAATAAATGGCACTTGTTATATCTTCATTTTGTGCATTGCACAATGGAAAGAACACTGGTATCCGATAGGTACTGGAGAGCAAACATGACTTTGTCACTAGATGATAGATCATACAAACAATGCACATTTAAAGACAACCTGGAACTAAACATGTTGTCATTGAACATCAGAGGCATGAATAAAACTGCAAAAGTTAGCTTGGATTGTTGTTTGTTGGCTTTCTTCGAAAGCAGACCCCTCCCGCATCCCAACACAGCATGGCCACGCATCTTTATTTATTTATGAACTGGACCGCTTTGGCTTTAAATGCACCTTTATTTATCAACGGCGCCACTTTCACTTTAAATTTAAGGAGAAGCGCTGAGTGCTGCGCTTCAACACACGCGCCTTCATTTCTGCACGGCGCCATGCAACTCCTCCCCTGTTGTTGGTTGCTTCTCCTGTAGCTCTCAGTACGGAGGGGCTGTGGCTGCTGCTTTCCATCCGCTCCTTCATTGTTGCTATATGCACCTGCACTTTCACATGAATGCATTATCTATATCATGCATGACCCAATCAGACTGATTGAAGAAGCTCTTGTACGCTCACACGCATTTTTAACACTGTGGGCCGTAGAAGCATGGGCTTCTATGGGAATTCACAAGGGCATATTATCATATTATCAAGCCCATTATCGCCGATTTAGCGGCAGTTTCCTGCTGATAAAGCAGCGATAATGTATCGCCCTTTCTTGATAATATTGCCCCTTGTTCCTGACCGAAACCTGGACCAAGTACCATTCTAATCCCGACCTCACCCTAGCCATTCCAACTGGATACCGGATAGTGGGGGTCAATAGAGCCGATAACAAACCTGGAGGAGGAGTAGCATTGGTCTTTTGCTCAAGTTGGGAAATCTCGCATAGGAAACTTCCTAATGTAGGGCCCTTAGAAGCCATGTACTTTTGCATTACGTTGGCCCCGAACCAAGTGATGGCCTGGATAAAAGTTCACTCTAAAACCTGTTTTATTCTATTCAATCTCCATAAATGGGAACCCTAATGTTTCTTAGCACATTCCCAACATTTATTTTTTGTTGCTCCCTTTATGTATGAGTGTGTGTGTTTTTGAGTATGATATTGGATGTATGTTTGTGAGTGATGAATGAATAAATAGGACCTGTTTTTCTTTCTTTCTTCCTTTCTGTTTGCAATTGTCAACATATGATATTTTAGTATGATATATCTTTCCTTTTCATTGAATATATTTAACAAACTGCATACAGAATACCAAAAATAAAGTAATGTTTACATCAACCTTCTGGTTACAAGAACATGGTTATTCTAGCACGTTTTGAGTGGGTTTAAATATCAATTGATGCACAGCATAGCCCAATTGCATAGGTAGAGGTTTTGTTTTCTTCATTTTGAACCTGTATCCCCCGCCCCTCTACCTTTAATTCCTTTCAGGGGTCCCCTTGTTTTTGAGTAGTCTCTCCGCTCTGGTACCTTCCCCTGAGTGTGGAAGCAGGCCCTCCTAGTGCCCATTCTTAAAAAAACAGATGCCAACCCTACTGTTTACAAAAATTATAGACATCTCTCCCTTCTACCTGCACCACCTAAAATTCTCAAAAAATTAGTTCAGAAACAACTCTGCAGCCATTTCGTATCCCGTAACCTTTTCCATGACTCTCAGTCCGACTTCAGATCGAGCTACAGCACTGAGAACATCCTCCTCAAAGTCTCTGAGACCACCTGTGAATGCGTGGATTCAGGCAAAGCTGCCATGCTAGTGCTCCTCGACCTGTCCGCGGCGTTCGATATGGTCTCCCATCCTATCATTCTAGATAGATTAAACCATCTGGGGATTCAAGGCACACCCCTGTCTTAGATCCAGTCCTATCAGGGCAGTCGGACCCAACAAGTTTCCCTCCCTCCTATTGTCTCCGACGAAAAACCCTTCCTATGCGCGATCCCCCAAGGCTCTGCCTTGAGTCCTCTCGTTTTCAATATCTACCTCTCCCACCTTGCGGCTATGGTTGAATCTTGTGAGGTGAGGGGTGATCTCCTATGCCGATGACACCCAACTGGTGTTTTTCCTTTGAAGAACACTCAGAGGCATCATTCTCTAATTTTTGACAATGCCTGAGCAAAATCTCGTCGGGATGTCACTGAATACTCTTAAGCTAAACTCAGACAAAACAGAGGTACTTTTCTTCAACCCACAAATCCCGCCCCCCCCTTTGTCACCCAAGATGAACCCTCCTCCCAAACCTGTGGACTTGGCTTCTGGTTTGATAATGATCTTTCCTGCAAAACCCAAATTAGATAGGTGTCCTCCTCTTGTTTTGGGAAGCTTCACATGCTTCGTAAATTTCTTCACTTCCTCCCCTTGGAGTCCTGCCGGACCATAATCCATGATTTAATTACCTCTCATCTAGACTATACCAACAACTTCTATCTTGGGGCACCAACCTACCTGATTAGGCTTCTACAGATTGTTCAAAACGCGGCGGGCAGAGTAATCTGTAAAATTCCTTTTCGCCATTCGATTACCCCCCATCTAAGGAAGATCCACTGGCTTCCAATGATTAAACAGATTGAATTCAAGGCTCTTGGCTTCCAATTATTAAACAGATTGAATTCAAGGCTCTCACCTTGGCTTTTAGGGCTTTCCAAGGACATGGCCCTGCCTATCTGAGAGTGTGACTCCAGCACTATCAACACAGCCGGACCCTCAGATCCAACCATCTCTGTCTCCTTGCTACCCCCGCTTTCACAGGTCAAGAATGGGTGGCAGAGCCTTTGTGGTGATTACCTCAAAAATTTGGAATGCCATGCCACTTACCCTTCATTCCTCGGAGTCAGAACCTATCTTTCGACGTGCCTTAAAGACCTGGTTGTTCACCTGTCTCTAGTCCCCCACTCTGTATCTTTTAATCTGCTGTCTGTTTCAGCACCGGGACACCCCCATTGAGGGTAGCTGTGCACTATATAAACTCCTAAAATAAATATGTTTGAGTCCTTCCACAGATTTACAAGATACCAACAAGAGAAGCTCTGACAAAGTTTTGACAACAACAACAATGTCAGAACTAAAATTGAATGTGCCCTATCAATAGACGACGCATTAACAAGAAGGGGTAATAGAGCTCTCAATTCTTCATGTCATTTGTGAGCTCTTCAGTCAGCTCCCACAGCCATAAATCTTTCCCTCAATTGAATACTCATTTATGGGTCTATGAATTTTCCCTTCAGTCAGCTCCCACATCCATACATCATTCCCTTAATTGAATACTCATTTATGGGTCTATGAATTTTCAAAATGTCTTGTCTATATTTCAGATCGCGATAGGTCTGCCTAAAGAACCTCACAGGGATAGACAATGCAAGATTATTACTATAGACCCGCGAAAGCATATAAGGTATGCTCTATCTAAACCCAATTTACGTTTTATGATGTAAGGTATGACTATTAACAGCCAGCAAATCCCATTTCAAACCACTATTTCATGTCTTCTCTTTCTGCTCTATCACATGCTTAGGCTACATAAGAGATTGTTTTTAAAGGGAGTGATTACCACACGCTCTACTATCTGAGAAACACAAAGAAAAGGACTCTATATTGCATTATTGGTAAGATGTTTCTCTGTACTCATAAAATATGCCTAATTCTCCTCTTGTTATAAATGGGTACACCCATGATACATTTTGATGCATGTTTATTTGATTACAATTGTATCAATATGGAAAATATCTGCCCCATCTGCTCATCTATTAGAGAAGAAATTTTGAAAATTCATAGACCCATAAATGAGTATTCAATTAAGGGAATTATCTTCAAAATATATCCGTAAATTATATGGTACTTGAAAGCCGCTTTTTCAGCAGGTCCATATAAAATGGTGTTTATCTTTCAAATTACCTAAATGTCTATATAGTAAGAGAGATTATGAAGTGAACATATTGGTAAGGAGAGAACACTGTACATAGAAGGTGTTGTGTACGGGTTGTTGGTTTATTTAAGGTATATTGTGTATAGGATGTTGTCAAAATGACTGAATGTACATATACAGCTTTTTTAATTGTAAATATTATTGTAAATGTAATGTATATTATGTGTAATTATTTGTAGCCCTGAAGACGTCCTTAGGGATGAAACGCGTTCGCTACGATCGTTTAAAAGAAGTGAAATAAAGAAACCTGAAACCGGACCTGCTGAATGGATTCAATATCTTCTTTTAATATTGTATCTGATAAACATTGTGTGGAGTGCGAGATCATAGTGTTTTGTTTATGATTTGTAGGATCCCATAAACGTTTAGGGGTATTGAGCCTCAGATTTAGGGATGGGCGGAATTTGCGGAGTTGCCTTAAGCAAAATTCTGCGAAACGGCAACAAATCTCCGCAAGCACGCACAATTTTGTGTGCTCGCAGAGATTTTGCTGCGCCCGTTATTATCTATGCAGGGTCACTCTCAGGGGCAGGCGAGCATCGTACCAGCCAGAATGAATCCTGCCTTGCAAATTTATCCACGAAGATGCCACCGTTTTGTGCAATACCTCCACTCAACTGGAGTACTTTCTACTGGCTAATCAGTAAGTGCTACGTCGTTGGGTAAATGTATAGTGCTTTTCCTACACTACAGATGCGTAAAGGGACAGAAGAGGTGTCTCCAGTGACACTTAAAAAAAACGAGGACGTAACTGTTACAACACAGTGGTAAGTAAGTGTGCGTGCATGAGTGCGTAGGCTTTTAGACTATGCTTGTTTTCATACGAGTGCCATCATAGAAAACCAAAAACAATCTACAAACACAGTACGCATTGGCAACATAGATCATAAAGGACAGACCGATTGCCTTTCCCGGGCCTATGTTTATTATCTTTGTGTAATTGTTCGACCGTGAGAAAATGCTGCGCAGACCAGTGTCATTCACCGTGCCCCCTGTCGCCTCATTTCATCTTAGTTTTGTCTCTCTTCTGTCAATTTATATGGTGAAGGCCTAGTGGAGGGTGTTATCACATCCTCACAGCTGTAGTCAAATAGTTGTGATTTCAGCAGACCTGTGGCACACTACAAACGAACGGAGACAGTAGACTCCGATACTCTGCCGCTGCGTGTCAGTCCTCGGCTGCATTACGAGGGGCCTGCTGCTGGTATTATCTGCAGCCGTTGACTTAACCTCACCTTTTTAACACAACCCTAGCCCACTTGTTCAGCATGTACATCATGTTCGTGCTCTAATTAATCAATAGATATATTAATAAAGAGCTCAGTCAATCAGTCACTCCGCCAGCCACTAGGTTCACATGCCTCTTATTTATAAAGGGTCAGAGGCCGATCAGAGCAGCAGATGAGGAGAAAGCAGCCTCCTTGTCACAGGAACTACACGGGGATTGCGCTCGAGAAACTCATGGATGCAAAGACCTCCATCAAGGATTGCAGCTAATTTTCGACTGTAGATATGTGGAGAAAGCACACCTGCCCAGCCTTCACCGAGCTCACGATGTTTTGGGGCTGATTAATGCGTTGCTGAATTTAAGCTTCTACTTGGGCTCCTCCAAGTGCTTCCTGGTGAGGTTTAAAAATACCTCATGCCCCCCGAATTCCGTTCCGCCTCGAATCACAGAAGTTTCGTCATTTTTGCGTTCCGCGCGGACTGCTAAAGTGCCGAAATTTTGCAAGTTACGCGAGCAGAACGGAAATTGCCGCCCACCCCTAATCTTTAGCACCCAAAAGAGTAGGACTGACCATAATAACCCCACTGAATGATATGTTCAGTCACTATTGCCTCATACCCCGTTTTCTCTGTGTCTAGTTGATGCTTAGAGGTATTGGACATATTTGGATAAAGTAATGAAAATTTACCAGGCCCCGGACACCCACGTTGGCGTTGTTGCTCACCTCTCACTGAGACTTGATCAAGTGGGTCATAGCCTGTTACCACCTGACGTTGCCAGCCAAATTGTTCGTTATTTCATCATTCGATCCTCAGGAGTGCTATCCTCCCTCCTGGGTAGACCAATTATTATAGGCCTGCGCAACCTTTTGGGCTATCCAGGAAGTATTTTTTCCTCGACTAATAAGCTTCAAGAAAATGGTGGCTTTTGGAACCCAGGAAGAGTGACTTGCTGGAGATAGCTGCGCCAGCCACCCTCTAACAATCTGGTCTGCCAGTCTATGACAGGGTGGCCATGGTCAGCTGCTGACCTGATGACCATGATCAGCTGCTGACTCGATGGCCGTGGCCTATTGCTGATCAGATAACCCAGGTCCACTGTAGATGCAAACCAGAGGTCCAAGGCCTCTTTGATCAGTTGATCATAGTTGTAGATCAGAAAGCTCAATGACCTAGAGCCACTGACCAACCAGCTTGCCTTTGCCAATACCTACTTGTACAATCTGACTATTTCTGAAAATAAGCTATAAACGTACGGAGTCATTGCTCCATGAACCTTCTTATCGGGTCGAGAGGTAATTGAACCACGGAACCGCGGGATGGCGAGAAAGGAAGCAAGGACTTCACGACTTTAAATGACTGTTAAATTACCTCTCGACCTGATAAGAAGGTTCATGGAGCACTGACCCCTTACATTTCTAGCTTATTTTCAGAAATACTGACAGAGCTTTACACATAAAAAAACCTTACCAACTAGGTATCGTATTTGTACATCACTTTTGTATATATTCACGGATTCTTTCACATATTGATAGCAACATAGTGAGTGACAGAGGGATCATACTCAGTCCTGATGAAGAAGCCTTGAAGCTTCGAAACATGTTGACTTTCCCAGGAGAATAAGCACATTACTAGCATGATGTCTCCGAAGCACCTTTTTAACAGTACCAGCCTATGACCAAATAAAGTTTCTTTAGTCCATAAGGCCAGGTACCTTTTAATATCACACTTTTCATCCACTCCTAACCCTTTCCACTCACCACAAATACACCTCACATAGCACTGCAAAATGAAGTGCTCCAGCGTAGTCGCCAGTCGTAGCACGCCCCGTCCCGCAGCGGGGCGGGAAGACCCCGATGATGAAGCATGACACCAAGGGCTCTTTTGGTGTGTGAGGGGTATTTTAACAAACACAGTGTATGCCTTGACTAGACATACACACCCCCCAAAAAACCTCTCTGTGGTGGATCCTTTTTGTTTCTTAAACCATTGCATGGAGGAGGATGAATCCACCATAGTACTCTTGCTGACCACTACCTCTTCACTCCCTAATCTTTGTTTCTTTGACTCAAATTGATCAACATGGTTCAATCATGGTGGTAACCTTTTTTCAATTCCTTTATGTTTTACCTTTGCATCCATGTTCCCCTGGGAACCCAAAGACTTTGGCCCGCTCCAACCTGCTCGATGGGTTATAGGGATCACTTCAGGGCCGCGCTAGCTGGAATTATTTATAGCCAGAACTGCAACATATCTGATCCTCTTCAATATTCTGAATTTCATTTGTGATTAATAAAAAGATCCTTGGCAAATGCTTTCACATTGGCTTATCTTGCATCAGTCCAAGAATTTAACTTTCAGCAGTACAATATGAATGCCACAATCAGTCCCTCTTCCCCATGGCCCCAAGGAATTATGGTGCTGACCCTTCTTATATCCCGTAAACTGGAAAAATGGTGATATCTCTTTGCATATTGTGTGAATAAATGGCACAATGGTTCAATGGCACCCACCCCTGGTACAACCTCTGCATGAGATAATGGTATGGCACAATAGATGATCTCTACATTTGATATACTGATTAACATGGTATAAATGTTGTAATTCTTGCCATGCTGCGAGATAACATGGAAGGATCTGATGGTGATCAAAGGACATACATGTCGGAATAGATCCATTTGTGGACCTCCTAGGTGTGGACACTAGATGGAAACGATCCATTGATATTCGGGCACCAAATAAGTATGCACTAAAAATTTAAAAGCTGTATTTCTGGTCACAAACCTTTTCGGCCTATCATATTCTTTTTTTTATGAGGAGTGTGCATTTGATAATAAAATGTCCCTTTTTGTATATATTGAAAAACTGAGAAGTTGGGAGCAAAATCAATACACTTTCAAATTTGTTCTTAAAACAGATATCGAATAATAATCAGACCCACTTCCTTTAAGCCTAATGTAAGTTAACTGATGTAAGAATTTTCATAGCCATCTAAACCTTATTGACAGTAGGGGTGGGCGGACATCTCCGTTCTGCCCGCTGAATGTGCAGAGATTTGCCCCTTCCACCTTTCGCAAAGAAGGTGTAGAAATGGGGCAAATCTCGGCACACTCGGGGGTGGAACGGAAGTTGGCCGCCTGCCTCTCGCCTTTTGCCCTCCTCCAGCCCGCAATAATAAACAACATTAGAGCCTAAAATAATGATTTTAAAAACGTACCTTATCGCGGGGCCATCTTCCTTATCTATCCAGCCTTCTTCTTGACACTGCGCATGCGCGGGAGCCTGCCTGTGTGCATTCCTCGCCAGGAATGTGCATGCGCAGGCTCCCGCGCATGCACAGTTTCAAGAAGAAAGCTAGATAGACAAGGAAGATGACCCCGCGATAAGGTAAGTTTTTTAAATAATTATTTTAGGCTTTAATGTTGTTTAATATGGCGGGCGGGCGGCTCGCGGTTGGCGGGCGGGTGCCGCGTAACGGAAATATGCGGAGAGGCACGGAGATTGCCTCTCCGCGAAAGTCCCTTACGTGACTTCCGCCCACCCATAATTGACAGCACTGCAACAAAAGCCATTAAAATGTGTCTGGTTGTTTTTACTGCCCGAGATTATGAGAGTTATGTATTTTTTTATTCTGTCTCTTCCAAAGGGAATATCAATCATCTCATATGATTGAAAATCTATGTGGATTTGTCAGTATGGGCAACTGAAAAGAAGTGTAAATGTAGAAGTTGAACGAGGTAGGCCATGTCAAATGAGGTGGACCATGTAAAATTACAGTATTTGAAGCACCAGTCTCACCTAAGGGTCGAGTACGATGCTGTTAGGAAACTGTTCCAAATGATTCAGTCTCAGACTCGTTTCTGTACGAATCAGGTCCTGCAAGTCTGAACGACCAATCACAATGCTTCCCAACATCGTTCGGTCGGACTCGCATTGACTTTAATGGGAGCCTGTGTTCAGAACTAGGACGCAGGCTTCCATTGAAAAAATGGATAGATGGGGAAAACCTTGCACCCTCACATTGTACATGGTTGGGAAGAGGGGACCCTTGGGTACCCCCACGGGCCCCATTCATACGCCTTTGGGTGAAACAGCCGTTTTATGTCGGGCAGACCAAATCGGACCGGTTTTCTCCGAAAAGGCTCTGAAAGACTCGGGCTTTCTGAATGGATTTAGGAACCGATTCAGACTGTTCAAACAGTTTCCGGCATCATTATTAGTTGTTAGGGAAATGTGCACAATTCGTTCGGAATCTAGGGTTCCAAATAGGATTCAGCAAAACCAAATCCCATTTGGAGCTCTTCTGAATAACATCGTAATCGACCCTTAAGTCTTTTCAATGCATATTAAGGGAAATTGTTATGAACCATTTGAACCTTTTGCCTCCATTTTCTCAAAAGATTCTTAGGGTTTTCAAACCTGCAACAGTCCTTAGTTGAAAGTGCTCAAATATTTCATGAGTTACTTATCACTACCTTTATCTTGATCGCAAATACATTTAAAAAAGATGTGCTAAATACATTATTAGACCACATTTGTGGATGATTTCTTGTGGGAATATAGTGCATCCTGCTTGCTTTGCTTGCACACCTACTGCAATCTGGAACAGATATTCCACAGCCCTCCACAGGGCTTGGTCACCCCACTCACTGCTGCCGCTCCTGCCTGCCTTTGCCGCCTCCTGCCTGCAGATTTCTTCGCTCGCTTCCCGCTGCTCCTGGGAATTTCCCGCTGCTCCTAGGAATTTCCCGCTGCTCCTGGGAATTTCCCGCTGCCCGCTGTTTCTTGGAATTTCCCGCCGCTTCCTCCCTGCGGCCCGCCCCCCTGTGATTCCATTCGCCGCCCCGCTCCCGCCACCCAGCTGCTCCTCCCTCCCGGCTCCTTGCTTATGACGCCCCCAGAGCGACCGCGCAGCGGACGCGCACAGCAGGAGCGCCGATTGAGCGCCGAAGGTGCGCCAAAGGTAAGCCCGTCTGCTCCCTTCCGCGCCTGGCCCGCGTCCAGCGCCAGGACCCCTGGCCCTCCCCGCCGAGGCAAGACGACCCGACTGACCTACGACGCTGCCACTCTCAACGCATACAATGCCGGCCGGACCCACGCCTGCTGCCGAGCCACCCCGAGACGCACCCACGGACCCTTCACCTGCTGCACCTGCAAGTTCACCTGCCTCCGAACCTGCCCCGCACCCGCCAAGACAAACACCAGCAGCAACCACCTCAAGTGCATCCTGATCAACACCCGCTCCGTCCACAGACACGCCGTGGAACTCTGGAACCTCCACGACGCTACATCACCGGACGTCGCCTTCCTCACGGAAACCTGGATGAATGCCTCCTCTGCACCCGACATCGCCATCGCCATCCCGGACGGGTACAATGTCATCAGGAGGGACCGCATCAACCAGACCGGAGGTGGCATCGCCATCGTCCACAGGAACACCATCCGCATCACGACCAACGCCAACGACTCCTTCGCCGCAGCCGAACATCTCCACTTCCAGATTCACACCGACCCTAAGACGACCCTCAGAGGCACCCTTGTCTACAGACCCCCGGGACCATGCACACAATTCAGCGAAGACATCACAGACTTCATCAGCCCGCACGCACTCCCCTCCACTGACTACATCCTCCTCGGGGACCTCAACTTCCATCTGGAGAACAACAAGGACCGCCACACCACCGCCCTGCTGGAAAACCTCGCCAACCTCGGACTCAAGCAACTGGTCAACACCCCCACCCACTACGCCGGCCACACGCTTGATCCCGTCTTCTCTTCCAGCAAGTACATCACCTTCAGCCACGCCACCGGACTCCACTGGACCGACCACAGCTGCGTCCACTTCAGCTTCAAAAGATCCACGACCCACCATCACCCGCAACAGCAGTAGCGGTCGGCAGTAGGTGTTTCAGCAGGGCGGTGACGTGGGCAGGGGGAGGGGCAGGGTGGGGGGTAGTAATGTATGGATTACGGAGTTTTACAGGTAAGTAAACATTTAAATAAATAAAACGAATTTCGTTGCGCGCACTGCATCACCAGCACCGCACCCAAGCCAACTGACCACGCACACAACCTGGGCTTCATCCTGGACCCCTCCCTCTCGATGACCAGACAAGTCAACGCCGTCTCCTCATCGTGCTTCAACACCCTGCGTATGCTTCGCAAGATCTTCCGCTGGATCCCGACTGAGACCAGGAAGACTGTCACCCAGGCACTCGTCACCAGCCGACTGGACTACGGAAACGCCCTCTACGCCGGAACCACAGCCAAGCTACAGAAAAGACTCCAGCGCATCCAGAACGCCTCCGCCCGACTCATCCTGGATGTCCCCGGACGCAGCCACATCTCCAGCCACCTGAGGAACCTGCACTGGCTCCCCGTCGACAAGAGTATCACGTTCCGGCTCCTCACCCACGCACACAAGTCTCTCCACGACCTGGGCCCCAAGTACCTCAACGACCGCCTGACCTTCTACACGCCCACCCGCCAGCTACGGTCCACCAGCCTCGCCCTCGCAGCCATACCACGCA
Organism: Lissotriton helveticus; assembly: GCF_964261635.1. Taxonomy (NCBI): domain Eukaryota; kingdom Metazoa; phylum Chordata; class Amphibia; order Caudata; family Salamandridae; genus Lissotriton; species Lissotriton helveticus. Next base: position 1,137,871,898 of record NC_136072.1, on the reverse strand, counting down.
TCCGAAGAGCCACCGCCGGAGGAAGATCCTTCTCTTACCTGGCTGCCAAGACTTGGAACTCCCTCCCCATCCACCTTCGGCTGACCCAGGACCATCTCGCCTTCAGGAAACAACTCAAGACCTGGCTGTTCGAGCAGTAGCATACCCCTCCCCCCAAGCGCCTTGAGACCCTCCCGGGTGAGTAGTGCGCTATACAAATGGCATGATTGATTGATTGATTGATATTACATGCGCTCACATCCAAATATCACTATTCACTACTGGTCACATCTCAACCTTAACATCTCTGAAATTGTTGACCTTCAGCCCCCTCCTACCATGTTCTTCACAGCCATTCCATCCTTGTCTGTACCTCTTCCAATACAGCTCTCTCTTAGAGTCCCCTGAGCCATTATGTCTTTCAGTTCACCCACAATCCTCGACTGCTTCACTTCTCATGATGTCACAGAGACTCCTACCTGCAGAACGCCAAAGTGTGGATTGAGCCTGTCTGTCTCCTAAGAGATTCTGAATTGATAAGCAGCTTTCTAGCTCCCCTGGGCAGCAGGCTGTGCTTGCCGATTGGCTCCGTAGATCCCAAGCAACCTTGAGCCCTCCTCTCACACCTGCCCAGGCGCCGTAAGGGTTTGTTGGTTGAACCCCACAACATTCACCGCCATTTTGTGAGCTGCAGTTTCCCTGTGCCCAAGATTGCTGTGAGCCAAGAACCAGGAGGTGGTAAGAAGGCAGACTAGTGCTGTCTCTTTCCTGAAATTTAAAAAGCGATTTTCCCTACCCAGGATTGCATCATTTACACCTGTTTTGCTTGTGGTTGTTACAGTTTAAAATGTGAAAAATTTTACCTGCCTGTAATTGCATCATTTGTCACCTGTTTGGCCTAGAAATTTGTGGTGTTTACTTGCCCATGAATGTTTCAATTTACCTGTTGAATTGTGGGATTTGCAGTCCAAAATCTGTTGTTTTTTCACATTGCCTGAGACTACCTGTTTTCCCTCCTAATTTCCTTCTTGCTCTGTGCTCAAACCTGTGTGTTGAGCAATCTACCCCAGCTCCCATTTTGTGTTAGTAAGTGAGTGAAACCAGATCCCCCCTTTTCCCCTTAGCAACAGGGGTATTCTACATGAAAGAGTGAACAGAGGGTGCTCTGAGACATCAGTAACCTGCTGTTAGTGTTTTAAGCTGTGTTTTGTAAGGATTATACACTCATTTTTTGGCTGGGAGAGTGTGTAGAGTTTTGTACAAACAGTATTGTTAGAGGGCAAAGTTTGTTAGGCCCCTACCTATAGGACTCCAAAGTGTGGATTGAGCCTGTCTGTCTCCATGGGGATTCTGAATTGAGGAGCAGCTTCCCACTCACTGGGCAAAAAACATTGCCTGAGGTCGCAGAGACCTTATACAGTCTGCTATTGGATGCTACATGTGTGCACTGGTTGATGGTTGCATCTGTGTTTCTATTGGATTAGGGTTGGTGTTCTCATTGGCTGGGTATTTGAGGGTACTGATTGGTTCCTGGGTCAGTGACTCTATTGATGTAGGGCTTAGGGCTAGTGATCTGATTGGTGGATTGGTGGATAGGTTTGGGGTTTCGGATTGGTTCCTGGGGCTGGGCTTTCGATTGGACGTAGGGTTTACGGTTTCCTGTATGAATGGCTGCTGGGACTAGGGTTGGGAGTATGGCTGGGGTTAGGCTTTTGATAAAACGCAGGAGTTAGGGTTTCATGTCTAATTGGCTTCTGGGACTAGGACTGTGGTGAGGGCAGAGACTAGGGCTGGAGCTAGGTTCTTTATTGGATGTGGGGCTTAGGGATTCCTGTATGATTGTCTGCTCGGACTAGGGCTTAGGTGAGGGCAGAGACCAGGGTTGGGTTTAGGCTTTGTATTGGACGTGGGGCTTAGGGTTTTGTGCCTGATTGGGTGCTTGGAATAGGGCTGTGATTGGTTGTAAGGGCTGGGGCTCCAATTGGTCATAGGTCTTAGGGCTAGTGTTGTTACTGGTTAGGGTTAGGGCTAGTGTCCCCATTGGCTGAAGGGGTCACCTGATTACTAGGGCTATATAAGGCCAGGGCTTAGGAGCGGACAAGGGCAAGTCCCTGTTTGAGCCTGTTTGAGACTGGTTGGGACCAGGGCCAGAAATGCTGCCCAAATTCATATACACCAGCACCCACCCTACCCCTAGCCCATCCACATCCACAACCAGATTAACACGCTAGCACCAAATGTACTTCACTCATTCACTACAAACTAACCCTATGCACAATTCAATGTCTCCGTATCCACTACTAAATCACACCTATACAACCTTCTATCGCAGCTACCGCAAGTTTCCATCATCACCTACAAACAGTACACAACTCTATCCTATATCACTAGACAATCCACTAATCACTAACACAATCCAAATCTACACCATACTTAACTATATCCCATCCAAACACTCACACCCACATCTAATTACTCCTAACAGACCCTGTTTTGTCACTAACAAACCTATACTCAGTCCTCTTGCCACAGTTTCTTGAAAGGTGGGTTTGCGAGAGACACCCATCAGGAAGCAAGTGTTTCAGCATGTTTTTACACACTGAAAGGGCTGAGAAAGATACTGCTGTTTATCCCTTTCTGCCTTAGGAAAACAGTTGTAATTGCTACTATCTTCTCGAGAATTGACTACGGCAATGCCCTTTATTTAGGAGCTGGCACTGCTCAAATGGCAAAGCTGCAATCAGTTCAAAACGCAGTGGCGAGACTACTTCTCAATCTGCCTAGGCATCATCCCACCTCTTGTTCCATCAGGCAGCTACACTGGCTCCCAGTGAAACGCCGGGTGGACTTCAAAGCACTATGCTTGGTCCATAAGGCACTGCATGGAGATGGTGCCTCCGACCTCCAACTTCTATTCACTCGTTATCTGCCAACTCGGTCTCTGAGGTCCACTACGCAGGGTTTGGTCACTGTCCCTAAGATCAAAAGACAATGCTTGGGAGGTAAGGGTTTCTCCTATCTGGCCTCAAGGTTATGGAACTCCATCCCACTACAGCTCAGACAGATCTCCAATCGGAGGTTATTCAGGAAGGAAATCAAGACATGGCTGTTTACCCAATGAACTATTGGTTAGCACTTGCTCAGTTACCTCACATAGCGCCAAGACGCCTCGGCAATAGTGCGCTTTAAAAATACCTTCACTCACTCACTAACTCAGGAAGCAATCCTCATAGTCCCACCCTTGCCTGCAGGAACAGACCTGTCTGCTAGGACTCCAGGTCAATCGAAAACTATTGGTGGGCGGAGTCTATGACCGGCTTGTCGTGCACCATCCTGCCATTGCTATGGGCGGGCCCAGAGCATTGGCTACTATTGGCGGGACACTGTACGGGGCTGAGATTCATGTTCCTGAAGAGGATGCAGCTGCACGGGATTGGACACTTCCTAGCCTGGCTGGTGTGTGGCCACCTGATATAACGAGTGAATGCAAACCTTGTGTTCATGGACTCTACTCAGGTGTGGAGTGGGTACTTTTAAAAATAAATGTATCCTTTGTCTTCAAAGAGGGTTTTTTTTGCAATTGTCTGCATTTTTCTGGGTTTGTATCCCCTCCCAATAGGCTACTCATTATTGAAAAACTGTAACAATTGTATGACACAAAATAATTCAAACCAGATACTGATATTTAAAGACATCAGTTTACCATAATGCCAGCGGTTTTAGAAGTGGCATCTTACAGCTTTTGACAACCAATCATTTCATCGGGTTGACAACTAACCTCAAGTAATGCTCCTATTTCACGTGAGCGAATAGTGGAAGGGGAAAGAGTGAACCTAAAGAAAGCTAAACACGTCGACTCCTGTTTACCTTCTGTTCCTGCCCCTGTCTCCAGGGGTAGCAAGTACCAGCGGTACCCCATGTCAAGCCAGGGGTAGCAGATGCTACTCTGATTGCCTCTAATGGACTCCCTCCTCCACTACCTAAGAAGCATCAATGTTCATCTAGAACAAAAGAAAAGCAGGTGCTCTTCAGTAAGTGAGAAAATAATATAATTTCCTCTCCCATGTTTTGTGCAGAACATGCCTTTCATCTAAACCAGATGCTTCACTTCATCAAACACTCTGTGGGGAAAAAAAAGCTGAATTGAAAGTAAAAACTATAAAGCAGCATACCCTGTCTAGCCCTCCACGTCTTTAGAAATCTTATTTACCTGGAGACATTTTTCTTTGTTTCTATCAGTGCTCTAGAAAGTAACCCCTCCTTCCACCAAAATGAGCCACTCTCAGCCAACAACTTCTCACATTTGTATCGGTATATTCACTAGTTAAAAATCATGCATGCCAATTAACCAAAATGCCTGGGGTAATGGACATTATATCCGTGGCCCTTTGTCCTTGACATCACAGGAAGTGACATCACATGACCTAATACCCAGTTGGTGTTACAGGAAGTAAAGTCATTGGTTCTTTGCAGTTGATGATATAACTGTATTGGGACAATAATGTGAAATTCTGAGCCTTAATCTGTGACTACATGCTGCACTGAGATCTGTGAAGGGGTGATAAACTCACTGAGCTATCAGGAATTAATTCTACACATGTTCTTCGAGGCTTATTTATGTAGTCAAATAAACACAGGCAGATCTTTAGTGAAAAAAACTCACTGTAAAATAAAGAGTTAATTCAACCTCCTCATTCTAACATCTGGTAACGGTTCTTGTATGAAATGTCACAGTACAACAGTTGAGACCACCCACCTCTCTAAATCACTACCATCACCCCATCCTACCCACTTCCGGTTTGCTCTCCTTTGTTCTGCATGATTAATGTTCTCCCCGCTACTCTCACTTCCATGTACACATGATATACCTGGACAAGGCGAATGTAAACAAGGCTCTTAAAAGCCTGGGTCCTCATTTATGAAAAGCGACGCATCGCTGCGTGAAAACAGCGATGCGTCACTTTTCACTGCGCCCTCCTTGCGAGACCAATGATGCGTCATATTTACAGTATGACGCATCATGGCGCAAGGAGTTACAGATACGTCAGTATTTCTGACGTATCTGTAAGCGCAAAAGTCACGCATTTCTGGAATGTGTCACAAAAGTGACGCAACTCCAGCAATGCTTCCTTTCACATGGGGAAAGCCCCATGTGAAAGGGCTTGCGTCAGTCTTACGCCTGCTGTGAGGCAGGCGCAAGATTTTGACGCAACAGCGTCCTAAAAGTGACGCAGTGAAATCTCATAGATTTCACTGCGTCACTATTACGAGGCTTTTTGCGGGTGAACGCCCCCTCTGAATACATTATACCTGACGCAGGTATAATGTAGCGCAGGGGTTTACAAAGTGACGCATCTGCTTAGATGCGTCACTTTGTAAATAGTGTGCATCAGGAGGCATGTTTTACGCCGCCGATGCGTCACAAAAAGTGACGCATCAGTAGCGCAAAACTGACGCAAGGCCTCATAAATGAGGCCCTTGGTAAGTGTCTGTTCCTGAAGATGCCCCCCTGACCAATGAGCCTGGGGTCATCTCAAGAGCAGGCTAGGGGTAGCAGAGGGCTAGGCAGGGGGCAGGGGTAGCACATACTACCCGTGGCGACTCCTTAAATGGCTTCCATTTGGAGAATCCACATGTCGGGTGGTTTTAGGGCACTGGAACGGAGGAGAAAGGCCTTGCCCCAGGTGTGATGGGAATGCAATTGTGGCCTTTGGCAATGATTTGCATGCAGTTTAAGAGTGCCTGCGAGCCTGGCTCTCTGGCCCTTTTATCCTTCACACCAATCCCTGCAGCACAGCCTGTGCTCTGGAAAATGCCAACCACTGCTGGTCATTTTGCCTGTAGGTCACATTTGAGTCAACTTCCAAAGCTTGCTTTGAAGTGACTGTCTGGAAGGGGTGCCGTGGCAGAGAATGGGAGTTTTGGAAACAGATGGATGGTTAACTCATCTGCACTCTGTAATGGCAGTCCCATAGAAACATTTGGTGGAGAAGAAGTCCCTGCATTGGCAGCCGCTCTGCTGTCCAGTGATTACTAGTCACATGAAAGGGAATTATCACACAATGTGTACTGAGCATGGTGGCTGTGGGTCTGTATTGGAGCTTTGACTGGAAGCATTATAGGGATGAGGCTGGCTGCTGCTATGGTTCTAACCCAGGGACTTTTCCACTTGAACTTGGTGGACATCGAGAATCAGATTCAACAACAATTCACGCAACGCAGCAAGACAACCTGCTGCGCTGCACTTGCTAAAAGGGACAGGGCAGGAATATGCCATATTTACCAATTCATGGTGCATTCCTGCTCTCTGCCTGTGCTGGAGCACAGTCTGCTGCCTAGTGCCACCCAGGCACCCTTGCGTCATGCTTCAAGTGTACCTGCATTGCAGGCATGAATGTTTTTGTGCAGGAAGGGGCACCTTCCTGCATGAAAATAAGCCTCTGAGGCGTTTTCCTCTTTCTGAGTGTGCAGCATTGGATGCAGCACACTTAAAAAGAGGAAACAACGCATTTCATCTCCCCTGGGAAGTGAAGTATCTTGACTCATTTCCAGGTTTACCTGTGTTGGTGAATCTGGGAGTTCACCACAATCTATTGTTGGATGAGTGGGAGCACCCATGCTCCACCGATGGAATACCTTCCTCGGGCTGCCTTGCGCTGTACCAGATCTACCAAGCAACGCAGGGCCATGCAAGGCGGCCCGAGTTGCTTGGCAAATCTGACTTGAGGATTGTGGTACTTTTGCAACACTCTCAGTGACGCAAGGCCTACATAATCACTTGATCCGTCTGGCCCTGAGTGCTTTTGCAGAAGGTGACAGTACTGGCAGGAGACTAGAAGTCAGGTCTAGGGTCCTGACACACCTTGCGTAACAAACAATGTCTCTTGCGATGCCAGCGGGAGACTTGTTCACATTTTTTGCTCCTTATTACAATGTGGGTCGCAAACTCCCATTACTCTATGGGAGATTGTGCAGTGGGCATAAACTGCCTGCAGCACAAGCTCCCGTTGGTAAATGGGAGCTTGTGACAATCCCTGCACCGTGTGGTAAGCACCTCATGGTGCAGGGATTTTCACAAACATAGGGCCAGGGGGAAGGGTCCCTGATAGGGGCCCCCAAAGTCTCTTCCCGACAGCCTTTCTGTGTCGGAAAGGCCAACATGGAAAGCTGTCAGACATCAACATAATTCCAATGGCGGAAAAGCCATCCCTGAGGGAATATGAGCCCATTCCTACTGGCTGACCGGCTCTTGAGCCTGTCAGAACCGAGTCGGTTCCCAGGGCCGTTTTACACTCTGACCGCTGTCATTGTAATACAGCGGTTGAAGTGTAAACCTACAATGTTGGTTGGAAAACCTTCGACCAGCCGTCAGAGGCTCTCCGACCACAATTGTAATCAGGCCCAAATTGTCTTCCTGAGAAAAACAAAAATCCTCAAACCAATCTTATGTCAGTATCTTACAAATTATTTTTATACGAGGTGCTGCAGGATTCCAGCAAAGCACACCACTCTCTAAAGTGTAATTTTCATGAAAATTCATAAAAATAAAAGTTAATCAATTTTGCATCTATCATGTTCACAGTTCAAACATATGGTAATTGTGCTGTCTGCAATGGTAAGATGGGTGCATAGAACCATACGCCAGGTTATAAGCATATTCAACCAATCACAGCATGACGCCAACCCATTTGAGATGGGAATGTAAGAGAACACATACACACTGTATTATAGTGATTGCAAGGGTGTTTCAAATTTGCAGTGAAAAGAGATTGGTTTTTATTGCTTAACAGAATGTAGAATTTCCTTTCAGTTTCCTTATTAACATTATTAGCATGTTACAAAGTGAGGAATGGACAGAGAAATTAGACAAATCTTTCCAGTATTTTTTAAACCTTGGCATCATAGATGGGTATGTTGGCCTTGTGTCATCACCAATGTTGTATTTCCCTACTGCAAAAACAACAATTGATGGACAGAATGCAGAATAATATCATACATTCACCCCAGTACAGAGATCTGGGCCCAAATCCATCGTTTTTTAGCCCACCATGCCTTTCTAGTTTGAACCCAGCCATATGCAAATCAGTCTTGATCCTGTGCCTCATGGGAACAGTCCAGCCCGAACTGCCAAGCCAGGTCCTCCCTGGACTGGAAACAAGCATCCTAGGACCAGTTTTGGGGTTCACCCCTCTTCAGCAAGGATAGCTTGATCCCTGTGGCATGGAGAGCACGGGACCCACGTCTGGGCATACCCGTCCTACTCGGGGTGACAAATGTAAAAACACCTGATAGACAGAATGCAGAACAATGTCATACATTCACCCCAGTACAGAGATTTGGGTCCAAATTCATTGTTTCTTTGCTCACCATGCCATTCCAGTTTGAACCCAGCCATATGCAAATCAGTCTTGACCCTGTGCCTCATGGGAAAAGTCCAGCCCGAACTGCCAAGCCAGGTCCACTCTGGCCTGGAAACAAGCAGCCTAGGACTGATTTCAGGGTTTCCCCCCTCTTCAGCAAGGATAGCTTGATTCCAGTGGCATGGAGGGCACGGGACATGGAGAGCACGGGACCTACGTCTGGGCATACCGTCCCACTCGGGGTGACAAATGCAAAAAAAACACTTGATGGACAGAATGCAGAACAATGTCATACATGCAGCCCAGTACAGGGATCGGGGCCCAAATTCATCGTTTTTTTGTTCATCATCCCATTCCAGTTTGAACACAGCCATATGCAAATCAGCCTTGACCCTGTGCCTCATGGGAGTAGTCCAGCCCGAACTGCCAAGCCAGGTCCTCCCTGGACTGGAAACAAAAATCCTAGGACCGGTTTCGGGGTTTCATCCCTCTTCAGCAAGGATAGCTTGGTTCCAGTGGCATGGAGAGCACGGGACCCACGTCTGGGCATACCCATCTCACTCGGGGTGACAAATGCAAAAACAACACTTGATGGACAGAATGCAGAACAATGTCATACATTCACCCCAATACAGAGATCTGGGCCCAAATCCATGCCATTCCAGTTTGAACCCAGGCATATGCAAATCAGTCTTGACCGTGTGCCTCATGGGAACAGTCCAGCCCTAACTGCCAAACTGGACTGTTCCCATGAGGCACAGGGCCAGACTGATTTGCATATGGCCATGTTTGCACTGGGGTGGTGGAGTGAGCTAAAGAACGATGATGGATTGTACCCAGATCTGTTGACTGGGGGTGAGTGTTTGATTTGCTCAAACGCTTCGTCCAACATCCCCTTTTGTATCGCTTTGTTTGCCCAAAGTTGGCAGGATATGCCCAGACGTGGGTCCCTTGCTCACTTTGCCACTGGATTCAAGATAGCCTGGCTGATGAGGGTTATGAACCCTAAACCGGTCCCAGGTTGCTTGTTTCCGGTCCAGGGAAGACATGGCTTGGCAGTTCGGGCTGGACTGTTCCCATGAGGCACAGGGTCAGACTGATTTGCATATGGCCATGTCTGAACTGGGGTGGTGGAGTGAGCTAAATAATGATGATGGGTTGTACCCAGAACTGTTGACTGGGGGTGAGTGTTTGATTTACTCAAACGCCCCGTCCATCATCCCCTTTGGCATCGCGTATTTCCCTACTGGCACCACACTTAAGGCACACCCACCTTGGCAGGTGCCAGCATGTGATGTAAATAGAAACCTTGTCATGAAAATGTTTGGTTGACGCTGCCAACTCACACCCTCACAGGCAAGATAAAGGAACTATAAATGCAGACCACTCCATACCCTCGGAAGTTAAGGAAGACCCGCTTCAGTGTCTGGAGGCACAGAGAGCAACAAAAGACATGGAACTTCCAAGAATAAACAGGAGTGGTTAAGTTTACAGTTAGACAGTGTTGGACGGGGACCGGGAGGGTCGGCCGAGCACAGGGGGAGAGGCCTCCGGTGAGGGCCGTCTCCAGTGATCGTACAGACAAGTAACTTCCCCCCCCACAGATGGACACCACACGAAGATAAGATTCAACACTCTTTATAGGCCGTTCTTGGAATAAGGTAATACGGTACAGTGAGGGTAGGACACGAGGATCCTCTCGATTCTAGTCTCTAGTAAGGGAAGGGGGTAGCGGGACAGTCTTGGTACCCACGGGTACTGAGGTGAGCCGGTTGTAGCTCACAATCCTCGAGCTCGGTATTCGGACAGGTCGGACCGCGGCAGCGCCGGCAGGTCCCGAAGAGGTCGTAGGTGGTGACGGGCCGCGGCAGCGCCTGCAGGTCCCAGCAAAGATGGCAGTTACAACGGGCCGCGGCAGCGCCAGCAGGTCCCCACGAAGATGATGGTCACAACGGGCCGCGGCAGCGCCAGCAGGTCCCACGAGGATGAAGGTTACAACGGGCCGCGGCAGCGCCAGCAGGTCCCACGAGGATGAAGGTTACAACGGGCCGCGGCAGCGCCAGCAGGTCCCCACGAAGATGATGGTCACAACAGGCCGCGGCAGCGCCAGCAGGCAGGACAATAGTTCGCAAGGCAGGGCTGCGGCAGCGCCAGCAGTCCGTCAAGGATGAGTTTGTCGCGGTGTCTCTCTACTCCAGGATACAACTGCCTTCCTGTCCTGGGGCTGCCTCAGTTATAGGTCTGGCCCCCTTTGATGTCCGGACCCTCGCTCTTGGAGGTCGGGAGGTCTGGGATGAGGGAGTCCAGACACCCAGCAGGGGGGTGGAGCCAGCGCCCGAGGAGGTTGGGGGTGCTCGGCCCCTGGCGGGGGAGAGCCATCGACACTTCTTACTCCCATTGACCTGCCAAGTGGTCCGTTCACCTCCTGGGTGGATGGTGGTGCCGGGATGTCGGGGCCAGGCCCAGGGTCGGGGTCGGGCGGAGGCCGCGCGGTGCCGTGTCCAAGATGGCGGCTGGGCCGGGCAATGGTGCTGACGGTGGCCCGGGCCCGTGACACAGGGACATCCGGGAGCAGGCGCCCCATGGGGGACGGGGTGCGGGTTTGTTCTGTGGGTAGTACCTGGAAGGCCGGGACCCGGGCCCTGTCCTGCGGGGAGGGAGCGAGCCCTTCATGGGGCCTGTCCAACATGCGTCCCCCCCAGCTGAAGGCGGGGAGAGTCACCCATCTTCTTGGGGACTTTCCTCGTCGAGGCGGAAAAAGCGGGACAGGCCGTCCGCGTTGGCGTGGTCTTGGCCAGGGCGATGCTCCACAGTGAAGTCCATCCCCTGCAGGGAGATGGACCACCGCAATAGTTTGGGGTTCTCCCCCCGCATCTGCATGAGCCATTGCAGGGGCCGATGATCTGTCTGTACCCGGAAATGGGTTCCGAAGAGGTACGTCCGGAGCTTCTTGAGTGCCCATACCACTGCGAAGGCCTCTCGCTCAATGGTGCTCCAGCGCTGTTCTCGGGGCAGTAGGCGTCTGCTGATGAAGGCCACTGGTTGGTCCACCCCTTCGGGGTTCAGTTGGGAGAGGACGGCCCCAATACCATGGTCGGAGGCATCGGTCTGCACGATGAACTCGCGGCTGTAGCCGGGGGCCTGGAGCACAGGAGCTGTGCACATGGCGGCCTTCAGCGTCTCGAAGGCTGCTTGACAGTCGGGCGTCCAGTTGACTCTTTTTGGGTGGTTTTTAGACGTGAGTTCCGTGAGGGGCCCCACAATGCTGCCATAGTCCCTTACAAACCGCCGGTAGTATCCGGTGAGCCCCAGGAAGGCTCGGACCTCGGTTTGTGTTTCGGGGGGTTGCCAGGACTGAATGGCAGCTACCTTGAGTTGGAGGGGGGCCACCAGACCGCTCCCCACTTGGTGTCCGAGGTAGGTCACAGACCCCTGGCCGATTTGGCACTTGCTGGCCTTTATGGTGAGGCCGGCCTGTTGGAGGGCCTGCAGGACCTCTCTGAGGTGGTGGAGGTGGTCTGTCCAGTGGCGGCTGTATACCGCGATGTCGTCCAGGTATGCGGCGCTGAACTCTTCGAGGCCCGCTAATACCTGGTTCACCAGTCTTTGAAAAGTGGCTGGAGCGTTCTTCATGCCGAAGGGCATCACTCTGAAATGGTAGTGCCCATCCGGGGTGGAAAAAGCGGAACGTTCTCGGGCTCTGGGGGTGAGGCCGATCTGCCAGTAGCCCGCTGTCAGGTCGAAGATGCTTAGGTAGCGGGCTGCCCCCATGCGGTCGACTAGTTCATCTGCTCGGGGGATAGGGTGAGCGTCGGTTCGGGTGACCGCGTTCAGACCCCGATAGTCAATGCAGAACCGGAGTTCAGGGGTGGTACCCGGGGCCGCGGCCTTGGGGACCAGGACGACCGGGCTGGCCCAGGGACTGTCCGAAGGTTCGATGACTCCGAGGGCGAGCATCTTGGAGACCTCTTCTTGGATGCATGTACGTACCCGATCCGGTACTCGGTACGCCCGGTGTCGAACAGGAGGACTGTCCCCCGTGTCCACGTCGTGCAGGCACCAGGAGGTGACTCCGGGTGCGAGGGAGAACAGGTTTGCGAACGGCAGCAGGAGGGCCCGGCAATCTTGACGCTGCTCTGGGGTCAGGGCCTCGGAGAGTCGGACCCCGTCCATCGAACCATCTTTTTCCCGGGTCCTCAGTAGGTCAGGGAGGGGCTCGGAGTCTCCTTCTGCGCCACTGTCGGTAGCCATCAGCAGGCTGAGCTCGGAGCGCACGAAGTGGGGTTTGAGTCTGTTGGCGTGGAGGACCCGGAGGGGGTTCCGGGGGGACTCCAGGTCGATGAGATAAGTGACGGGACTCTTGCGCTCAATCACCTTGAAGGGCCCCGTCCATTTGTCCTGCAAGGCACACGGTTCGGTGAGGGACATCACCCATACCTGCTGACCCGGTTCAAACTCGATGGAGGAGGCATGTTGGTCGTACCACTTCTTCATGTCCTCTTGACTGGCCTCCAGATTGGCTTTAGCGATCTCTCGGAATTTCCGGGTCTGATTGCGGAGGGTCAGGAGGTATTTGTAGACGTCTGGAGGGGTTTTTAGGGGGGCCATTTCCCATTCTTCCTTCACTAGGCTGAGAGGCCCGCGAACGGGGTGTCCGTACAGGAGTTTGAAGGGGCTGAAGCCGAGGGACTTCTGGGGGACTTCTCGGTAGGCGAAGAGGAGGCACGGTAGTAGCACGTCCCACTGGCGGCGTAGGGGTTCTTCCAGCCCCATAATCATCCCCTTGAGAGCGCGGTTGAACCGCTCGACCAGTCCGTTCCCCTGGGGGTGATAGGGTGTTGTGAATCGGTAAGTGACCCCGCACTGCTGCCAGAGGGATTTCATATACTTTGAAATAAAGTTCGTACCCCTGTCGCTGACGACTTCCCGGGGGAAGCCCACTTGAGAGAAGATCCCCATTAAGGCTCGACCCACTACTGGGGCTGTTATAGTGCGAAGGGGGACCGCCTCAGGGTAGCGGGTAGCGTGGTCCACCAGGACCAGGATGAAACGATGCCCCTGTGCTGTTCGGGGGTCCAGGGGCCCCACAATGTCTATTCCCACCCTTTCGAACGGGGTGGTCACCACGGGGAAGGGTTGCAGGGGTGCCTTGAGTTTGCGGCCGCTCTTCCCGCTGGCCTGGCAGGTCAGGCAGGACCGGCAGTGGTTGGAGACGTCATTTCTCATTTTGGGCCAAAAAAAGTGAGTCACTAGGCGGTGGTAGGTCTTGTCTTGCCCCAGGTGCCCAGCCAGGGGGACATCATGGGCCAGGTTCAACAGGAAGTCTCTGAAGTGGAGGGGCACCACCAGCACTCGACCGGCCCCCAGTTCTGCGATTCTCTGCTCGCTGTACAAGAGATCATTGTCCCAATAAACCCAGTGGGCCCCGGTGGTGTCTCCTTGGCCCTGGGCGAGCGCTTGCTGCCGCAATCCCTCGAGGGAGGGGCAGGTCTTTTGCTCCCACCGGAATTGTTCCTGGGTGGGCCCCCCCTCTTGACGCCACTGAGCCAGGTCGGGAGGCTCGGGGGGCTGTGTGGACCCCTCTGTGGTGGGGTCCGGGTTGTCGGTCTGGAGGAGGTCCTCTTCGGGATCGATCGAGGGCGGAGGTGCTGCCCATTCGGGTTCTTCTGGTCCGGGGATGGTGCGGGTGGCCATGGACCGGGTGGTCACGCACGCCCAGTCCGGGAGACCCAACATCCCCAGATGCTCTCTTCTTTCAACAGCTGCCCACGGGGAGCTCTCAAGATCGTTCCCCAGGAGGCAGTCCACGGGGGCATCGTCGCGGACAGTTACTTTCAGCATGCCGGACACTCCTCCCCATTCGAAGGGGATGCAGGCCATCCGACACAGGCTCTCCGAGTTATCTGCCGATCGGACGGGGCAAAGCGCGTTTGGCAGGATTTGTTCTGGGGTCACCAGGTGACAACGGACGGCCGTCACACTGGCCCCGGTGTCACGCAGGGCCTCGGCCTTGCGCCCATTTATGCTCACCCATTGGCTGTACTTCCGAGTGTTGGCGGGCAGTGGAGTCCGCGGGACCATGTCTCTCCCTCCTAGGCATGCCAGGGTCATGGCGGCGGGTTCCCACTCGCACTGCTCCGACTCGTAGGCCTCCGAGTCTTCGGAGACTTGTTCTTCTCCTAGGGCGGCAGCCGCCATCTGGCGGGGTCCGGGAACCTGGTTCTTCGGGCAGGTCGGGTCACTGGCATAGTGGCCGACTCGCTGGCATCGATGACACGTCACGTTGGCTCGGAACCCCGGGCGCATCGGGGGGTTTCCCCGGCCCGGTGGGGGCGGGGTGGCGTTGGCGGGAGCGGCTGGGACCGCGTCTCTGCCCCGGCCCGGTCCTCCACCTCCTCCCCGGGGGCGATGATGACCTTGGTTGGTTCTGTTCTGCTCGTTCGGCCCACTCCGGGCCACTCGGGTGCTTTCCCACCGGTCAGCCTCGGTGGCGAGCTGCAGTGGGTCGGTCAATTTACTGTCGAGGAGGTGCTGCCTGAGCTCGACGAAGCAGTTGTTGGAGAGGTGCTCCCACACAATGAGGTCGAAGAGTTGTTCGTACGTGGTTACGTTGTTGCCCTTGATCCATCCCTCGAAGGCCCGGCTGAAATAGTTCACGTATTCCAACCATGTTGTACCTGGGATCCGGGTGCAGTTGCGGAACCTCTGGCGGTACATTTCGGGCGTAAGCCCATATCGACTGAGGAGGGCGGCCTTCATGTGGTCATAGGACGTCATTTGATGGTCCGGAAGCTGCAGCAGGGCATCACGGCCCTCATTGACGAATCTCCCCCATAGACCGGCCCCCCAGTCACTTCGAGCGATCCAGTGGGCAGTCATGGCGATCTCATAGGCCTTGAACCACTGCTGTATGTCGTCGTTTCGGTGATATTCTCGGACCACATCCTTGGGGATGTGGACCTTCTGCTCGGTAGTACCCGGGGAGCGCAGTGTCTCGGGCACCCCTAGGGTTTTGTTCAGTTTGCGTATTTCTATCTCCGCTAGTTTGCACTCGTGCTCGTATGCCAGTCTTTTCTCTTCGAGATCCCTCTGTCTCTGTTTTTCCTCTCGCTCTTCTCTGAGCCGTAAGTGTTCTAAGTTTATTTTTTGTTCCGCCAGCTTCAATTCTCCGTCTAATTTGAGTCGTGCCAAGTCTAACTCGTGTAATCTATTTTTTTCCCGTTCCTGGATCTCTTCTCGGGAGGGGCCGGTTCTCCGTTCTTCCGTCAGGGAGGTGTTGACTTCCGGGGCTACGGGGTCCCGGGGGGTTGCGGTATTCGTCTCTGTCCAGGCCTCTAGGGCGCTTTTGAAGTCTTCTTTTGTGCTTAGCCCGGTGGTAGCAATGCCTAAGTCCATGCAAAACTGTTTTAGCTCTCGGTGGTTGTATTCCTCCAGTTTTTCCATCTGGAACTTCTCTGCAGATCCGCTCTCTTTGGTCGTCATTGTGGTTTAGTCGTAGGGTGAGTTACTATCTGTACGGTACGCGTTGGTTCGGATCGCGCCGCTGGCCACCAATGTTGGACGGGGACCGGGAGGGTCAGCCGAGCACAGGGGGAGAGGCCTCCGGTGAGGGCCGTCTCCAGTGATCGTACAGACAAGTAACTCCCCCCCCCACAGATGGACACCACACGAAGATAAGATTCAACACTCTTTATAGGCCGTTCTTGGAATAAGGTAATACGGTACAGTGAGGGTAGGACACGAGGATCCTCTCGATTCTAGTCTCTAGTAAGGGAAGGGGGTAGCGGGACAGTCTTGGTACCCACGGGTACTGAGGTGAGCCGGTTGTAGCTCACAATCCTCGAGCTCGGTATTCGGACAGGTCGGACCGCGGCAGCGCCGGCAGGTCCCGAAGAGGTCGTAGGTGGTGACGGGCCGCGGCAGCGCCTGCAGGTCCCAGCAAAGATGGCAGTTACAACGGGCCGCGGCAGCGCCAGCAGGTCCCCACGAAGATGATGGTCACAACGGGCCGCGGCAGCGCCAGCAGGTCCCACGAGGATGAAGGTTACAACGGGCCGCGGCAGCGCCAGCAGGTCCCACGAGGATGAAGGTTACAACGGGCCGCGGCAGCGCCAGCAGGTCCCCACGAAGATGATGGTCACAACAGGCCGCGGCAGCGCCAGCAGGCAGGACAATAGTTCGCAAGGCAGGGCTGCGGCAGCGCCAGCAGTCCGTCAAGGATGAGTTTGTCGCGGTGTCTCTCTACTCCAGGATACAACTGCCTTCCTGTCCTGGGGCTGCCTCAGTTATAGGTCTGGCCCCCTTTGATGTCCGGACCCTCGCTCTTGGAGGTCGGGAGGTCTGGGATGAGGGAGTCCAGACACCCAGCAGGGGGGTGGAGCCAGCGCCCGAGGAGGTTGGGGGTGCTCGGCCCCTGGCGGGGGAGAGCCATCGACACTTCTTACTCCCATTGACCTGCCAAGTGGTCCGTTCACCTCCTGGGTGGATGGTGGTGCCGGGATGTCGGGGCCTGGCCAGGCCCAGGGTCGGGGTCGGGCGGAGGCCGCGCAGCCGCGTGGTGCCGTGTCCAAGATGGCGGCTGGGCCGGGCAATGGTGCTGACGGTGGCCCGGGCCCGTGACACAGGGACATCCGGGAGCAGGCGCCCCATGGGGGACGGGGTGCGGGTTTGTTCTGTGGGTAGTACCTGGAAGGCCGGGACCCGGGCCCTGTCCTGCGGGGAGGGAGCGAGCCCTTCATGGGGCCTGTCCAACAGACAGAGAAAGACAATACAGAGAAAGAGCTTCTATACAAAGGAATACAACCATCACCATAAAAAGGTAGAGCTTAGGAGCAGAGTCCCACCACAAAGAGGAAAATATAAAATTAGGCCTGGGTGAAAAAATTCACTCAGCTCACAGAGTTGGAGGAATTCGGGAACACCGCACTACGTGGCTCATTACAATGCAGTGCGGATACTAAACCGCCTGATTCCTTGTCAGATTCGGTTCTGTCCGACTCGCGATCGGCGCTTCTGCACGACCGATTACGATGCCTCTGGACACCATTCAGAAGGACTCTCATTGACATCAATGGGAGCCTGTGTTCCGTCAGACAACACAGACACCCAGGGGGGTCTGCGGAAAACCTTGCACCCTATTGCAGGCCCCCCATGGTGCCTGCCACACAGTACAAGGTTTTACAAGGGGGTCCCTTGGGTACCCATTCAGAGGCCTCAGGATGAAGAGGGGGTCTGCTAGGGGCCTCAAAGTCAGTTTCTGACAGCCTTGTTGTGTCAGACAGTCCAAGTTGAAAAGGCTGCTGGAATCCGACATCGTAATCAGTCGGTCGGAATTGCTGTCCCTAGAGCTGTACAAATCGTCTCCAACTGAAATAGATTCGCTGAGAGACAAAATAATCTAACGGTTCCCCATCCAACCTCGAACATCATAGTCGATCAGCCGGAAATGTCTCCGACTGAGTCAGGCATATGGGTTCCAGCACGGTCTAGGGGAATCCGACTGTCATCGGTTTTCCGCATGACACCGTAATTAGCCCCTACGTGTGTAACGAGAAGTAAATTGCGCCACCCAGCATGTGGCTGTTTTTCTTGTTTCGTTGACTTGTGAAAGACTTGTTTTGGAGAGATAGGTGCCAGCCGCTAGGGCCGCTTCTTGTCACGACAGTGCCTTCTGGTGTAATTATTATGACACTTGTGAGCACGAGCAACTGCGGCTGCACGTCAAGCAGATTCTTTACTGGAGAAACAGCTACATTTACATGTCAGTTAATATTCTACTCCAACGGACAGCTTCAGTTGTTTTTTAGAGTGAGAAGACTTTTTTTTATTTAACTTTTTTTTCCAACAAGAACAAAGTGCCCCAGAGACAACAAATTCCTGTTCCTGTTCATCAGGCTCCTCCCAGTGATTTGTCCATCTCCAGGTCACTTTTCATTTGGATTTTGAGGTGGACGGATCACTATCTTTGTCTGCCGTATATATCCCTTTGGATTTATTTATTTATTTTATAGTTTTATAGAGCACGAACCAGACCCGTGAGGGTATCAGAGCACTTTACAGGATTAAGGGTTGTATACAGAGCCTTAGGAAGGGAGGGAGCACTTGGGTAAAATAGGTGGATACATTATACAAGAAAAAAAGCACGCAGTCTAAGGCCCCGGCTGCATATGGGATAAAAATTAAAACAGGTAGATACATTATAAAAGAAGGCACGCAGTCTCAACTCTTGGGTGGGATGCCCAGGAGTGCAGGAATAGGTATCATCCGTAGAAGGCGTGGATGAACTTGGGCCCAGATTATGAGTGCAGCAGTCTGCCGTACTCACAGTGTCGATCTGACTGCTGCCTGCTCAGCTGCCCAACTGCCTGATTATGTCTATGGTCGTCGGATCACCACAAGATTGCCACCAGCACCACCAGTATCCTGGATCCTGTGGCAGTGGGGAAAGCCGCAGGGATGAGAGGCGGTGATGATGCTGGCACCACCATACCAATCACAGCCTGCCTTTCTGCTGACCTTTTCTTGACAGGTACCCCGCCATGAAAAGGTTGGCAGAAAGGCAGAGAGGGGGCCCCAAACAGGGCCTCAGGGTGATCGTGACATTTGGCAAAATGCATGGGGGCACATGTTGTGTCCCACTCTAATTGCACTGTTGTGCATGCACTGAATGCCATGCACAAAATGGTGCATGATACACCTTGCAACCGATGTGCAAATGGCACTGACACTGCAGTGGCATATGCTTTAGGTTCTCTATGAGCCAAAGCATGCTGCCACCGTGGCTCCGCCGAAAGAACACCACCAGCCCGGCAGTGATATTGTAGTACGACAGTCGGGATGCAGCCATCTTGGCACTGTTCTCCCGACTGCTGAAACGGTGGTCTGGCAGTCAGACCTCCAAATGTTTTAATCACCCCCTTTGTTTTTCTGATATCACAAGTAAGTTCAGAAACTTTTGTATAAAGGTGTTGTTTGTTTGATAAAGAGCATGAACCAGTATTTATTTGTACTTTATTTTATTTTTAAATTTTATTTTTGTGGGTGTCCTGGAGTTTCATCAGTAGGGGCCTAGTTATTTATTTGCATTTATTTGTTTTATCTTTTGTAACGCGAAAAGGCTGCAGAGTTGAGTACATTTTCTCCATCTTTGTTAAATTTGCACAATTAATTTATTTGACTATGTGACCTAGTCTGCTCATTGGCCATCCAGCCAGTAGGCCCAGTACTAGTAGTGGGTACATGATACAACTCTTTCTATGGTGTCTGTTGTTTTAAAAACATCATTTAGGGCAGGACTGGCATTGTATTAAATTCAAAATGTGGGGTTTATTTTTAGTATTTCACATTTTTGCTGCAAATATTGTAGTTTTGGGGGCTAATATTTGATGCCTTTGAAAGGTGTATGTTGTTAAAATGTTATAGCTCACTTAAGTTTTGTTTTTGGCATTAATGAATTAATGGTAGTGTTTTCTTCAGTATTACCATGCTTCATTTGTTTGGCCAATGTGTGTGTGTGTGTGTGTGCGTGTGCCACAGGCCACCATTTGTCTTTTGTGTAGTTTGTGTTCATAGGCCTGCATGTGTTCTTTGTCATGGTAATGACTCCTTGCTTGCTGTTGTTGTTTGACCATGTGGTCAGTGGCCTTTTCTGTAGCCAGCCAGTGAGTTTGGTTTTGCCATAGGCCTTCTTGTGTTCTTTGTTGTGGCCATGCCTCCATGCTCGCTGTTGTTGTTTAACCATGTGGTCGGTGGCCATTTTGTGTAGACAGCCAGTGAGCTTTTGCCATAGACCTGCATGTGTTCTTTGTAGTGGCCATGCCTCCTTGCTTGTTGTTGTTTGACCATGTGGTTAGAGGCTACTTTTTGCAGCTGCCCTTTTTCAGTTTTCAAAGCCATTTTCTAGGAAGATTGACAAGAGAGGGCTATGTCTTTTTGTTTTAGTGTTTTTTTAAAAAAAACTTTTCCCTGAAATCAGGATAATAATATGCTTAAGGATCATTGTAGTAAAAGTATATTCTGGATGACTTTTTTTCATATTTCCCGTGTATCTCCTTGCCCCCTTGTTTCACATAGTCCTTTCATACACCAGTAATTCAATTAAAATGTTTTTATTGTTTTTTTTATTTAAAATAGTTTAATTTGTTTGTATTTTATTTTTGTTTGTTTTTTTATTTAACATTTTTGTATTTGTTAAATTTTCCTCCTTTCATCCACCATCTACCTGCCATAGGTGCTGGCCCCAACTAGCATTAATGTTTTAAAGGATTTTCATCATCACTCATTTTCCCTTGGAACCTCTGCCTGCCAGTGAATAATAATGGTACTACGTCACACACATCACTTATAAAATGCGGATAGCCTGTTTGCCGTAAGTAGAAAGGTGGAAAAACTATGTGCTTCAGTTCAGGGTAAGGAACAGGATACATAGGTGTTATCTTGCAGGCTCATCACAGAGCATCCCAACTGCAAAACTCATAATCAGGCACTCAGTCCCAATTTACTCCCTGGCCTCACCCTCCAGCACAAATTATTTCCAACACATACATTTGCTTGGCTGTTAGGAAACAAAACTTAACTTTACTGCAGGATAAGTTAGAGAGATTAGGATGGGTAGGTAAGAAGTTTAGATATAGAATAGTGGGGTGTCACTGATCATTATCATGTGCCTAAGCTTTGGCTTAGTCAGTCAATGTAGTTGACGAATGTTGAAAGGAAAAAATTAGAACCAGCATAAATTGGTTATGGAGACCATGAAATACCAGAATCCATTGGCCTGAAAAATGTGGCACATTCTAAGAATGGATTTTTCATTTTTTTGAGTAGGCTGTGACAGAACTTAGGAAAGATTAAAGGAGTGAAATACTAGGAGGTGACTGAGTGGGAGAAGGGAACCACACCTTTTTTTTCGGTGTGCAATGCTTTGAAAACGTTGTAAATCCCACATTAACTGAAGCAGACGCACAATGCACAGCCAGCAATGCAGTGCTGAATTAAACCATATGACAATTAGGTCATGGGCAGGAAGGTGATGAATGATGATAGGTGGTATACATATCTGCCTCACTTAACAAATATAAGTGAGTATACTAGTAATTGTCAATAAGTGGGCAATGTGACTTACCACTGTCCATCCCTGCCACCATTGGGACTCTGCTTCCAACCCTGGTTGGTGCGGCTAGAAAAAACCTTAACATTTTAGATCCCAGATATGCCTTCCCTTATTGTTTTTTGGAACAAAACACAACTGCAATACATCACTACAGTTCGGTTAATAGTATCTTCTATCGAAAATATAACTTGGGCATTTTGTTGGTTGATAATCTTAGAAAAGCCAAGTAGTCAAGCCAACCAAAAACTTTTCGTATTGGAGGGGCAGATCTATGGCAACTCTGAGTCACTGAAACACAATGAAGGGTTGGAATAAATTGGTCAATGAAGGACATATGATCTTAGTTGACAAATGCAATGGGACAACCTTCTTACTACTTTCCTGCCAAGCTGCACTACAATCTTCACAGTAGAGTACCTAAAATCTGCTCTGTTAGTATTTCAGTACCAGTCCACAAGCTATATAAGGGAAGAGGGAAAGCTTACTAACAAAACAGAAGAAAGCTACAGAATAGTACAGACAGAAAAAAAGACAGCTACAGAAACATGAAATACAGAAAAAAAGGATAATGCAGGGATAACAACATTTTAACAAACATTAGGTAGACTGTAGAGGAGTCAGGTACAGTATTAAAAATTACAAGGAAAATTATTTAAAATGGGGAGAGATAAAAGTTAGAGAAATAATAATATTAACAGGTGCACTTACTGGGGTCAACAAATCAATCAGCAATGGTCGCGCTGCTGGTGGTAGTAGTACTTCTACCTGCCCCGGCACTGGTCGTGGCACCCCAGGCTTCACCCTGATCCACCTCCAGTGCCCTCTTCTTGCCCGTGGGTAATGGTGTAAGAAATAAAGAAGATACAAAGATATGATTGGTGTACAGTTAGTCTCCCCAAACGTATTTTAACAGGCAAATGCAGTAACATAGTATAGTACTAGTATCAACCCTAATTTCCTAAACCTAAGGCCTATTCAAACTTTCCTAAACCTAAACTACAATTGGCACTACTAATGCATTGCAATGAATGATCTTTGCTTCTCACTCCCCTTTGATGGGCCAACTCACTCTCCCTTTTCAGTGCATTGATTCTTAATAAACACCACCGGGAGATTGCTTGGGACTGTATGAGCTACAACAAGAAAGGCACAGAGAATGCTAACTCATTGATATTAGTACTACCACTACCTTAATGACAGGACAGTGAAGTCTGCATGGCTTCTTACATATTCAGCCTGAGCAAGCATCGATAAGTAGATAGTGCCCAGCACCTGGCTAGATCAAACTGGAACACATAATATTCATAACATGAACTTAAGTTACATCTGAATGTGAGCAGCATGATATTTAAAAAAAAATATTAGCATTGTAGAACACAACAAATAACTATTTACTCTGCAGGTCGAGCAGGTCCTGCTCCTGGTCGAGTATGTTGGGCTAGTGGTTCATCAGCTGCTGCTGGGTGCGCTTTACCATAGTTCTCTTGCACACACACCTGTGCACCCTCCCCCACAGAAGCCAATGCTTTCACAGGGTATGCCCACTCACAGATTGGCCACCTGCTGCCAGCATGGAGGGGAAGTGGTACTGCACATAAAAAATCAGTGACAGCACCAAGGGCGGTTTCTCCGTAATGGTGGTGAAGCTTCAACCCACTGCTAGAATCAGTTATTGAAAAATAAAATGATAACAAAACAATATTATCATTTTATTTTTCACTGATTGACTGAGCCATGTAATCTAAGGCGGGGTCGGGCCATGGCAGGGAGGAGGAGTGAAGGGCACTGTAAGTGAGCATGTTGTTTTGGCCAGTCATCTTAGGATGGCCAAACCAACATGTGCACTTACATTTCTCCAACTCAGTTGTGTAGCACAACTGGGAGGAGAAATGGCACAGGATTCTTGTGCCTGAGTAAGCATTGGACCCAGCCCGCTCAAGCCAATCCCGATGCTTCTCCCATGCTTGGTATAGCATGAGAAGAGTGTCCATATTGGGTGGGAAGCCTGCGCTTTGTGCCACAGTGACCGCCATGAGGATAGGAGCATCGATGCGGCTGGCAGTGGCAGCGTCAGTGAAAGAGCCAGGTAAGTTTAAAAAAAATGATGATACCCCTAACACTTTCCTGCCTCACCACTTTAGATTGGTGGAAGCCGCCTTCTCTGCCTTAAAAAAAAATGGCTCTGCCTTAAAAAAAATGGGGCGGACTGCACCTGTGACCACAAGGTGTGCGGCTATCAGCTGCACTGGTGCTGCTGCTTCCTCTTTCGCCTTGCTCTGCCATGGCGCTGAGTGTGGGAAAAAAAGAAATATGAAGTAAAGGGAACCCATACAATAGTAAAAATTGTCACAGAAAGTGAGAAAAAAAGCATAAAATACACAAACACAAAGACACACTGATAAAGTAAGGTAAATGAGGAGTGGATGAGTGGGATATGAGAGGATTGGAAAGATTTAGAATGGATGAAAAAATCAGGGCCTGAACCATGCACAGAACACAAAGCAGGTAAAACAAAATGGTTGTTCCCATGCATACCACGTGGTGCCATTCGTGCTGATTTTTCAGCATGGATCACGCTATTCACATGTAAAAAAAAGCAGCACAAATAGGTGGACAAGCACTTCAGCGGAATCTTACAGAGTTTTTTTGCGATCTACGGAATACTGCAGAGCAAAAATCTGCAAGTTCCACCCAGGCCTAGAGAAAACACCAGTTTGGAATTCATTGCAGGAACGTTACCATTGGGGACGATCCAACAGTGGGGTTCATGACGTGAATAATCCAGATCCAAAGACTCCTCCTTGGTTCATAGATTCAGAGATTTGCTGCAGGAAAATGGGGTGTACATCAAGGACTGCCAGACGGACAAGTCAGACTGCCTTAAAAGAGATGCACCTGGCTACCAGGGCCCATGGTGTCCTCGGAAGCGGAGAGATATGTCCCAAGGATGGAGATGGAGGAGGAACTTGGCTGGTGTGTACGCAGGAGCCGCTAGCATGGCAATGACAAGGGTGTGGCATAGAATGGGTATTATACCACAGGTTCTTTCCAGGGCCCCAGTCTTCTTCAGACAAATGTCTTTAACCCCTTGCCTGCGGGGCTAATTCCCCCGCTGTGCAGGAGGGGCGGTGGGCGCCCACAGCACCCCGGCGCTCATGAAGAGCTCAGCTCGCCATGAGCCACGGTGGCCGTGTGCTCATGACGAGCTCAGCTCGTCACGGCCACACCCGTTTCTGTAGAACGTTCAGCACAGCGGGGGAATTAGCCCCGCGTGCGAGCGTTGCGGCCGTTATGACGAGCTCAGCTCGACATGAGCACACGGCTACCGAGGCTCATGACGAGCTGAGCTTGTCATGAGCTTGGGAGGGGTTAAAGATTTGCACTTGAAAGGAAACCTGCCATCACTAGATTGTGTCAGGTGTTTGCTCCTTTCCTAGATTACATGTATTCTAATATTTAGAAACAGGTGCATTTTCCACTTTAAAAAAAATGCCAGAAGAGTCTATAGAGTCCATCATGGGGCCCCATCTAGTTTTTACCCCAACCTTATAAAAACTTTTGGCAAGACTGCATCTACAGCAAAACGTTCAACTAGAGCCCACCAGCAGAAGCAGCATGGAGGCTTGACTGGGGCTTTCTACATTAGCTTGTACAGAATCACTCTACATAGGTTCAGGTGTCTCCTGCTGGTTCTGCTCCAAAATGACTACTTCTAACTTCAAGTTAGACTCTCAACTCGTGCTAATCTGGAGCTATACACATGATCAGGGTGGAAAGCACATTTTTTTAGCATATTACGAGGCGCTGAGTGCAGATTTACCATTCGAACAGATTCTGGGAGTTACTTGAGTTTGGGATGAAAAGGGGCTCAGGACCCCATATACTCCTCTGGCAAACTCATAATCAGCCCTTACTAGGGCAAACACTGTCTATGATTGTTGAATGGCTTTGTAAATTTTCTGTCGAAGAAGCCATATTTGAAAGTATCTTACCTATTTTTCAGAGATAGTGTTTGGATTAACTTAATCTTCCAATGATAAAAGCTTGATTTGGGGATAAAAGTCCTCAGTAAACATCTACAGGCGATTTATCATTATCTGAGTGCACCCTCCTTGTGTTCACCCCACACGCCAAAGCATATCTCAATTTGGTCTCAAGAAATATGATCACATCAACCCCACCCTGATAGAACTCTACTGCCTCTGTTGCCACCCCACACTATCTCCTATACTAACTGCATCATTTACAAAGCCATCACGAGCTGCACTTCCCCCTATCTGTCTGACAATGTTGCCATCTCCTATATTCTCTGCACAACTGCAGCCAGGACACCATCAAAATGGAAACAAAGAAATTAGCAACAGGCCGTTTTCCATCTATGCACCTTCCCAGTAGGATATTCAGACAAAATATTGAAACAAAAATATCGTCATACGAAAATATTGTGTCTAAAAAATCGATATCATTGTCAAGACTATCGATTTTAAGGTAAGTAATATAGATTTAGCAAATATCGAAATTATTGTTATTGTTTACAAAAATATTGTCATAATATCATTTTTAATTATTGTAGTATATATTTTAAATGTAGATGTTATAAATATTTGTATAATTATTGTTTATGTTTTTAAATATAGTTGTAAAAGTTTTAGGGGACGATTCTGATGCAATTGGAAACGGCTCCGACTGGCAGTCAGAGCTGGTCCGGCTGCATCTGAATTGGCTCTCCGGATTCCTTTCCGACTGACCCATTTTAATGGGGTCAGTCCGAAAGGAATCCAAACCGGATTTCCAAACGGCTTGAGACGGGCTCGGAGAGCCTGGCTGCTATTCAGAAATCCTCCATCAATCCTTCTGGCAGCTCTTTGCGGCCGAGGGATTAGGTTGGAGGGTCCCCACAGCCTTTCTGTGCCAGCCTTTCCGACAAAGACAGACTGGGAATTGGACTCTGGGCACCTCCAGCAGGGCCCTCATGGGTGCAAGGCTTCTTGATGGCGGGCTAGTGGGGCACCTCTGGTGCCCCCCTTTTGATCCCAGCACCCAGGTGCCTGCCACAGGATGCAGGGATGTGCTGCACCTCTGCTCTTTACAATGAGAGCATGCATTTTATTCAGAATGAATGCAGCCATTATAAAGAATAGGGTTGTGACCGAACAGTATTTGGTCACATCCTACTTGCTGAGCTGGAACCGACGACAGGAGGTCGTTCGGTTCCATTTCCCTAACAATGTCAGATGGACTCCGTCCATCCGCCATCAGCTCCTTTGTAGTGTAGTTCCTATCATCCCAATAGGCTCTGCGCATTGGAATAATATCTTCAATAGTGTAGACGTAGGACAGAGGTTAACTAGGTCTTCTACTGTCGATATTAGACTTAAAGTTATGTGTGTGCCAGCTAGCTCAGAGGCCACTAGAAACTTTCTCGAATAGACAAGGAGGAGTTTAACCTCCCTGGATAGACAAGAAGGGATTTAGTTTCTGACAACCATAGAACATGACAACTTTGCTCTCCCCTAATCAAGAGTGTATCTCTAGAGTCGTGTGAAAACAAAAGACAACTTATTTTACTCAGTCAGTTCAGTGCATTCTTAGTTTCACCAGATTGTAGAGAAAAGGAAGAGACGGGCGTGTTCAATGAAAAGATGTTATTTATTGATCAGTCTCTTTTCTCGTACAAGAGAAATGAATCGCTATTATTGCAATACTTAGATTTAAGTAAAGTGCATACAGTAATAACAGAATTATAAAAGAATACTGTAAAAGCATTGATATGGTTTCTTAGCCATATGATACTTAAAATGGATAAAATAGATACATACATATATACATTGACTAATCGTACTCAACTGGTGCTTCTAACTACGCCTACCCCAATGTACCTGACCTAAGCCTAATACGTGACGGGAGTAGATAAGTAGCAGTTTAAGTTAAGTTTGTTTTGCCA
This sequence comes from Lissotriton helveticus, assembly GCF_964261635.1. Lineage (NCBI taxonomy): Eukaryota > Metazoa > Chordata > Amphibia > Caudata > Salamandridae > Lissotriton > Lissotriton helveticus. The sequence goes on along the minus strand of NC_136072.1, from coordinate 1,137,844,507 downwards.
AGGGTCTGCTTCAAGAATTCTCTACAAAGGATGATTCAGTTCAGTACCTGGGGGTTTAGAAGGCTGGAGGGCTGGTATCTCTATGTCAGGTCTTGATATTCCAGCTGCCTGCGAGGGCTGCTTGGAAGCGCCGGAGCTGGATTTCTCGGCAGGAGAAAAGGCAGCGTCTCTCTCTCTCAGCGCGTCAGAAAGGAGGGGCAGCGTCTGTGGGCTTCGCTGTCAGCTGGGCTCCTCGGCAAGTCTCGCTGCTCCAATCTTGTCACCACCTCGTGTGTTTGCTTAAGGCAATGTCGGTATTATTTATACCTGAAAGGTGCCGGGATTGACGTAAGGATGGACATAAATACGTCAATAAGGATGTCATACGAACTTGATCGTTCGCACATTCTTTACTGAAGTTCTCAGCTAAATCAAAACAATGACTGTGGGGATTTCCCAGATCGTGGTAGGTTTGATTTGTTTTGAGAACACCGTATGCCTATTAGGGGGCTGGAGGAATAGTGCTTGCCTAATGAGATGGCATGCGCTATGACCTAATCAGATAACGGGCTTCTGTGCCGTTGTGTGGCTAATCAGATAACGGATTTCTGTGCAGTTGAATGGCTGCTAGTTAATTATTAACCAGACAAGGGTCAGAAACAGGGGGATCGATACAGTACCCATAATAAATACACCACACCCACTCCACGTAGTCTATGTCCATATTTACAAGTCTAGACATAGTAAACATACTAGTAGTGCATGTGTATACCGAACCACCCCAAAATACAATCATTTGCATATTGAAATTTGGAAATGCGAAATACACGAAAAGATGAGTATAGTTACTATATGCACTTCAAGCAGTATAATAAATGCTAAATCTAAACGCATATTTTGAAATAAGCATGAATGAAATGCGGAAATTACACATGAAATGGCTCTTAATACAGAAGAAAAAGTCGAGACCATCTCATCACAAAATCATAATACTCGTGAACCAGCTAGACGGTAGCTAATGTGTCTTGAGTAGCTAAATATAGAATTTTTGTTCTCTAAGAATAGTCTTACTTTAAGCAGAAGATAAGTGTCCCAAAAAATTCGTAAATATTTTGGAATGGAAGGGGAAAAAATGTCTCGTTTTCTGCAAAAACTGGTGAGAACATTTCTTTTTGTTGTTGAAGGCCAAATACAGGGTGTAGGGAACGCCGTGTGCTAGTTTGCTCAAAGTCATTCTTTCTGCTCTGGTGAAAACATCATATTGTTGAGACTTTCGAAAAAACTGTCAACTGCTTCTTGTGAAAGTTCCACTAACTCGGATAAATTTTGTAACATGCATTCATGAGCATGATTGCCTTCATTGATGTTTCGATCAGCATAGCTGACAGAAGGTTGTACCTGATCGATGCTGCTTTCATCTTGTACTTCACAACTCTTCAATCGTAGTGGTGAAGTCTCCACGAATGCCCTCATCAGGATTGGTAGCCGCTGGGGACAGCACAATGCATGAGCCGTTACCGGACCCAACAAAGTCTCTGCGTCCATTGGCACATCCGATTGTAGTGTCAGACAGGTGTCCAACACGCATTCTTCGCCGCATAGCAAGCACCTTAATACAGGCATAACACAACTTTGCCACATCGGTCTGAATGAAAGAAACCAAGTCATGTTCAAATCTCGTAGCCGTGCTAGTCCAAGGACTTTAGTTATGCGGTCCCGGTAGCCAATAGCTCGGATTGTTTCTTCCATTATCACTGGTGTCTTGTCTGTGACGTGGTTTGCCATAGCGAAGTAACAGGATCAAAAATAGGATGCCTGCCACTAGTCCCAAAAGTAGAGGAAGTCCGCCAAAGATGGAATGGACAAAATCAGGAAAAATACCCAGGATGGCTTTGAATGGGGTTAAAGCTCCCGAAAACACTGTCTTAAATACACTCGCGATTCTGCTTGTATCAGAAATATTTAAGATTTTGCTCAGTATTTCTGCGAAATGTATGGGGGAATTGGTTGATAACAGTGAATGAATCTCAGCCGTTGTCCTTGCAACTTGGAGATCATATGTTTCTTTTGATGATGATAACATGGTTGGCGTCTGTAGGAGCACTGTCTTCATTCTGCTTAAAGTATCAATTCGAATAGAAGAAATTTTCAAACTGGGCCACAACCTTGCCTCCCTGTCTCGGGCATCGTTCGGGTACAATACTCGTTCACAGCACATGACCTTCGTAGTCACGGTTATGAGATAAGGTTTTCCGGGCAGCAGACTGCAACATCTGCGATCTACAATTAGAATGTAACTCCCGTTCGAGAGTCTCATAAAGAATGGTTCTATTCGTGTTGCAGGTGTGCCTAGCTGGTGACATGAAAGGTTATTTGAGTTCCCTTCACATGCTCCATGTAAACTAATACCCTGACACAGAAGTGTACCGCTTAGTGACCTTTCACAATTATTGCCACTAAGAAACACACTTCGTCCTTTATTACTAACACATGCGTGTGTATAGGGCAAGTTCCATGTTGACTTAATGTATCCTTTACCCAACCTTTCATACTGGCCTGCCTGTATATATTTTTGGCAGTATTGAAACTGGAAAGTTGTTCTCGGAATATTTATTATCCCATGTATTATCCATTCAATGGCAGGTCGTTCTGACATTGTCAATGGTAATCTCTCAAGTTTTTCAATGCTCAGAATTGTATAGTCAGCACCCTTCTGTGCCAAACTGATTTGTTTATCAGTAAGGTTAAAGATATTAAATAGTGACGTTGTGTTGATTAAACGCCAAGGCACATAGCCTGAACGCAGATTTTGTAACGTCCAGCCAAGCTGTACAATAGAACGCAATTGGGACTGACCGTGTTGTAACATCAGTAAGTCTTGCGATATTATATCGATTGCTGAAGATACAATACTGTCCAGTGAATATATTCTGGGGAACAGAGTCATTAACCCATTGTCCACAACAGAAAGTGATTTTTCCAAATTAATACGGTCAATTTCCCGTATTTTTTCTGCTGTCTCAATTTGAGTTACTTTCCAAACTTCATTGTAAGCTGCATACATAGAGGCCGCTATGAAACGTTTTTGACGCTGTTTGCGTGGTCCCATAATGAAATCACGCAAGTCAGCACCTTCTTGAAGTAAAGTTAGGTGTTGCTTAATTTCTGCCAGTGTGGATGTTTGTAGCCATTGAAGGCAGAGCTTGCCCACACTGTAAGTAGTTACTATCCCTGGATGTTGTCTTTGGGAATATCTAGGGTCTGGCCTGGTCAATTTGAACCCCTGTATTTTGTTCAGGAATCTGTCTTGGCAGTTATTTGTGTCTGTGGGCCAGATCAACCATTGTTTCCAATCAGGATGTGTTCTGTTTTGGTTTAAAATATGGTTTAAGTCTATCTCAACATCTATAGAGTTATTACTATTCGTTGTTGGCTTTGGAATAGACGGTTTGTTTAAGTCTAATTTTGGCTAAGCCAAGACAGGTAGTTTGTTGAATGGTGTCGTTCAAAAATATAATTTGTTCTGGGATCATGCAGGCTCTGAACAATGATTCTATACCTTGTACTTGCCAATCTTTTGTACCCCAAACAGTTTTTGTTTCAATGTTACTGTTCCAGAAATCAAAACCAAATGTATTCATTTGCTCAAAAAATGAATCTGAATATATCAATTTTGTGTTGGTGAGCATGGTCTTCATACCTGTCTTATTTGACAATTTGAAATAAAATGTTTCTGCATTACTTGTGTTAAACCCTGAAAAGTATGAATATTTATCAAAAAATGTTTTTGAACTACCCTTTGGTGGAGTAGCACAATGTTCCCATTGGTTATAATTTAAAACATTTCTAGGTTGTGCAGATTTATGGAGATAATGGTTACCATAGTGGTTACAGCAGAACATTTGATCATAATTAGATGAACCCTGTAAATAATCATGTTCTGTAAACTTAGCAGACATTACTAGGTCAGACATCATATCATTAATACTTTCAAAGTCCCAATCATCAGCAAATGTGCTTGGTTTTACAAAGTCACTTAACGAGATCTTAAATTGGTGTGGATATTTCAGGATTTCAACCGGGCCATAGATTTCATAATCAGTATTGTCCCATGCTACACCGCCTGGTATAGGATTGGCTGTGAAGTTCACTGAAGAAAGTTCTCTTTTCTTGACGTGTGAAGTTGTATGTGGCTTAAGGACCAAGTTGATTTTCTGGCTTGCTGTGTCCATTTGAGCATATTTTTCCTCAATGAAATGTACCAAGCATAGTACCATGATGAGCCAAAGTATGAGGATAAATGCACCTAATGTCACCCAAATTTCAATCCATGGAGAAGTCAGATAGGTTCTCTTTAGTTGCTGAAAAAGTTCCTTTGCTTTGTCTTTAAAAGTTTTTATTGATGGCTGTACTTCTGGTTCGCTTTGTTCTTCTGAAGAATCATCGAAATTGATGAAGTAGCCGGATGCCGTTCTGTCAATTGTTCCAATTGCTTCTGGATTACTATTTACTTTTGGCTTTTGCTTTGTTTCATTAGAAAAGTCTGTAGTTACATCATCGTAGGTTGTTGTTTCTTGATGAAAAGCTTTTATTTGGGTTTTAAGAGGTTCAAGTTCCATTGCTTTGTTGCATAGTCCTTGTTGTTTCACTGTAGATTTTCCAAATGTGTTCAGTCTTTCAGTTAGAACCTCTGTTGATGTAGCACACTTTGGTGTTCTGCTACTTCTTGGGAGTCCACTTGGCCTACTATTTGTTATCGGCCACATGATTGTGGTTTAACCAGGTCGATGGATATGACTCGGTTCTCCTTTTTACCAGCAAGGGGCGGTAGTACCACTGATCTTGTCCCGTTGATAGACAAGACAGGAACTGCTTTTCTGTAAGAAGGCCCAAATTCCTTCTTTACCGCAATCTTTTCTCTGACCAGATCCCCGACTTTTGGAAACCAGACAGGCCTTGCTGGGACAGGTGGTTTTTCTTCAGTGGTTGTTGGCTGCTGTTTCAACTTTATGTTGCTCAGGTCTTTTCTTGTTTCATTTAAGTCCTGTAAAATAGCCAAGCGATCTTTGATATCAAAGCATTTTTCTTTAACCACTGAAGTCTGACTATCTAAGTCCTGGATTAACATTCTAGTCCCAAACAATAGTTCGTACGGACTGAGTCCTTTCAGAGAATTTCTTGGCAGGTTATTTAGACTACGTTGGACACTTATTAAATGTTTGACCCACCCAGCTCCTGAACCTAATACCTTTGCTGTTATAGATTGCTTTATGCCTTGGTTTTTTCTTTACACCATCCCGTTTCCCTCAGGAAGGAAGTGAGAAGAGTCCCGCAATGCAATGTTAATTCTGGCCAGGCACCCCCCATAAGCATTTTTTAGAGCTAAAGGAAAGATTTTGGTCAGAACATAACATGCTTCTAGCGTATATGCCATTATAGACTCGCAAATCTTTTATAACAGTTCAGACGTCAGCCAAAAGTTGGGGTCTACATTATAAGTGAAAATAGTCTTTACATGTTAATGTGACGCATTATTCATACTGGGTTTTATTTTTTTGATTATTTGATACATTCTGGAGTGAAACGCCATGGTATTAAACCGTTTCTCTCGCCACTGCGATCTCTATTGCAGTTTGGGCAGTTTTTTACAAAAATGTGATGATGCAGGCCCATGCCTGGCCACCAGTACACTGATTGTAATTCTTCCAGAGAATCTTTTAGCTCAAGGTGTCTGAGACCCTCACCCATATGTGCGTCTGCTATTAACAAGCCTCTCCTGTTCATGTTTGGAATTACTCTATCCCCCACTCCAGGGATTCGAGCAAAAGGAACGGAGTTTGCATCGATTATGTATGTATAATTGAGTGGATAATTGATCGGTAGTGCAGAGCAGTCGCCTTTTGATGACGTTTTTACTGCCAGCACAGTTTCACCGTCAATGTATTTTACTGCACGCTTTTTTGTAGCTACGGAAGCCGATTTAGTTGCTACCGCTGTGGCTGTCTCAGCCAATGAATTCCCTGCAACGGGAACGCCATCACGCTGATGACTCAGTGAGTGTATCACGTGAGTTTTTGGTAGTTCTTTCTGTAAAAGAACTACTTGTTCCCAAAGCACTTTTTGCTTTATTGTTGCACCTGTGTCATCTTTGTAACCGTTTTGAATCCATTTCTGTAAATCGTTATTGTATGATTTGACGCAGTAATACGAATCGCACACAATAAGTGTTGGGAATTCGCGATCGGCATTATCTAGCGCCATTTTTAACGCTATTATTTCAGTTTGTTGTTCTGAATTATTGTCCACTGAGTGTGTTTTTGTAAGTAGAGGTCTTAATTTACCTCCGCGCCACACTTCTTTTACAATTTCGCATGTGGCATTGTAAGCCAGCTCCCCCCAAACTGAAAGTTGAGCATGACCGTCTGTATATATTACACAGGCGTACTGTCGTAAAGGCAGAATGTCGATTGGCAGAGGGTATTCTCTCTCATATTCTAGAAATTTTAATTCTTTCATTTCCGGGTCAAAATAGTATTTTACTTTGTCTGTAGCAACAGAATTTACCCATTGTATCCATTCTGGATCCAGTGCCGTTGTCGGTAAATTACATGGTATTGTTAATGCCTCAAAAGCTGATTCTGCTGTTCTGACTGTAACCTGTCTACCGTCGGCTTGGTATTTCTCTTTTGCTACAGCTGTCTGAACCGCATGAACAATGTTTTCCTTAATGCTGAACCTTTTTTCAGCTTCTGTGTACAACTGTGATTTGTATGCTATTGGTACCTTTTCTCCCTCATTAGAGGTCAGGTACGTGAATCCGCATCTTCCTGGGATGACTCGAATCACAAGGTTGCGTGTGTTGTCACGTGTTTGTAATTTTGTTTTAACTAACATATCTGTTTGTAAAGATCTCAAAATTTCTGTGTGTTTTTGAGTCCAATTGATTCTTTTAAAATCTGGTTTTATAAGATCATAGAGAGGTTTAACTCTCTCTGCATAATTTATAATGTAAGTTCTTCTGAAATTTAGGAAATCTAGAATTAATTGTAAGTTTTTTAGTGTTCTAGGTGCTTGGATTACAGCACATTTCTCTAGGAAATTGTCAGCCAGGCTTTTGCCTTCACTTGATAGTTCATATCCTAAAAACAGGACTGTTAGATGGGCAATTCTTGACTTTTTAAAGTTGAATTTGTAACCCTCTGCTGCAAACCCAAGTATTATGGTGTTCACTCTCTTCAAGTGAGTATCCAAGTCATCATCTGTTAGATAGATGTCATCGACATAAGATAATGCCTCATCATCATATATTTGTAGTAACTCTGTTACTCTTGCTGAGAATAATCCTGGGCTGTTCTTGAACCCCTGGGGCAAACGACAGAAATTTTTTTGCGCGCCATTTATTGAGAACGCGGTCAAATATCTGCTCTCTGGTGCTATGTTTTGACAGAAGAATCCATTAGAGATGTCTAATGTTGTTTTGTATTTTTTGCGCACTATGTTATTCATTAGTGCAGCACTATGTGAGTTTTGTACTGCAAAGGTTTTGCAACAAGAGTTAAGTTGTCTGTAGTCCAAAACAAGACGATATGAATTGTCTGGTTTGGAGACAGGAAACAAAGGATTATTCATTTGTGAGGTGCAAGTTTCAATCACCCCCTGGTATTCAAGTTGATCTAGGATCTCTTTTACCCGTTTTTTAGCTTCTTGCTTAATTGGATACTGCCTCTGAGCAGTAGGTTGTGATTTTAACTGGATTTTGTGAGGAGGAGAGTCCTCATCCCATCCCACATGGTTTTTATATAATGCAGGAGCTTGGGCTACTGCCCACTTTCTTGCAAGTGTATATTTTTTATGAATTGGAATATGATTTGAGAAGGCAGGCATAATTATTTCTTCGCCATGAGGGAACTCCCTGACAAACTCTGGTGGCCAGTCTCTTTCAGCTAGAAGGATATCATAGCCCTTGGAGAGATTATCCCAAAAGAGACCCCTTATTTTCCTAGTCTTATCCCCCTCTATACGTAATGTTATTTCATATATTTTATGAGGTTTGCTCAACTCTGGTATCTGCAGTTTCCACCTGAATGTATTCATTTGTGTCTACTGTCTCCAGATGATTCATAAGGATCTTGCGAGCTATGCTCACTTCTGCTGCGCTGTCTAGCATTGTCTGAGCCCATTCTCCGTTTTTCAGCTGTGTCCTCAGTATTCTCGGCATTGTTGATTACTTTAATACTGGCTACCTTCTTTTTTGGAAACTGTAATTTTTTATTTTGATGAGCAGGTTCCTTGTCTTTGGACTTGACGTGCTCTTCCCTGTGTTCTGACCGTCCTCTTCTTTCCGATTTCTGCGAGGAAGTCTGAAAAGATTGAGAGGGACGTGTATCAATATCTTGATATCTATCAGGTTTCTTCAGATTATCCCTATTTCTAAGGTTGTATTTTTTCTCAGAGGGCTCCCTTTGGGGAGACTTGTGTCCTTGGTCCGGAGATCTTTCTCTCCGCCGAGGAGACCTTCCTCTGGACTGGAATCTTTTTTCTTTAGGAGTGGATTGTTTATTTCCATCCCAGCTCTTTTTGTGAGTGTTTAGATTATTTTTAATAAATACTTTTTCAGGTTTTTCAATAAGTTGGGGTTTCACCGGTTTTCCACCCAAACTATCTCTTCCTAGTTCTTCATAGGATTTTTCTATTATTCTGGCAATTTCAAATGGTTGGTCTGCTATATATGTCTCTTTCAATCTCTGGCGAATCGCCACATTTGCTGCTTCTCCCTTTATATTGGCTAATAATATTGCCGAGACCTGTTTGAAGTCTTTTAGTAATTTCATACCAAGAGTTAAAGCAGGTTCTGGACCGTATTCATCTTGAATTTGTTTTAGCACATCTGGTATTACTGACATGGATGGAACACCATGTGTTTTTGTGTAAATGGAAGCAAAGACTGTACCCCAAGTGTCACAGTCTTCCACATGTGGTGCGATTCCCATTGGAAGACAGATAGTCAGAATCCTGTGTTTCTCAACCGGGGTGGTATCTGGAAATACCGCCTCTATTTGAGTGATTTTTTGTGCTAACCAGAATGGAATTTGTTCCCGTTTTGCGGGTACTTTACCTAGACAGGACTGTATGTTCTGTGGTGTAATTTTATTTGTGTTCCCCTGGTGAGGGATCAGCTGTGGAATTTTAATAGCTGGTTGTACTGTTGAAGTCCGCATTACATATTGGACTAATTGTCTGTGTATTTTAATTAGTTGTTTTAGCTGTGCTAAAAGTTCTGGTGCAGACATTTCTTCAATGTCTGGATGTGGTGTGTATCCGGATAGGACCGGCCACGTTGCTCCTGGTCTACCTAGTGGACCGTGCCTGGTGATGTGATTATTATGTTTTAGGGCGCCATTAAACCAGAGCATGTGCTCTTGGTATTTGAGTGGTATTTCCACCTCCTCGAAAGGAGTGTACTCATTAGGAGGTTCCTCTGTTTTGTAATAGTGGAAGTCCTTTGTTACAGCGTTTGCTGTTGGAAAATTTATCCATGAATAGAATACCTCTGTCTGCCGATATTCGTGTGCCTCGATTACGAATATGACTGTACCACCTCTCGGTGTCAGCCCATTTTCTATAAGTTTTAAAGTTATAGATTTTCTTATGTTGACCGGGATGAGTATTGCATCTGGATCTGTTTGCAGCAGAGTATTGTCAGCTGCTAGGAGTTCAGCTGCTATTCTAACTGTCTCCCTTTCTTCTTCTTCTAGTGACATTTTAATGTCAAGAAGGTTATTTTATTTATTTGCAGATCAGGTTTCTATGGAAACAAAGATTAGATGCACAATATTTTGGAACAGTGTATCCTTCAACGTTGAATAAACCAAGAACCATACATAGGAGTCTCCTCCTACTAAGTTTGGCGGATTTAACCTTTCACCCACTGCAGACGTCTTTGGAGTATTATGGGGAAAAGGGGTATGTGTGAAAAAGCACGACTGAGTTACTCTAATGTCTTACGTTAGATTTATCCCCATCCAAATACGTTGGGCGCCATGTAGTGTAGTTCCTATCATCCCAATAGGCTCTGCGCATTGGAATAATATCTTCAATAGTATAGACGTAGGACAGAGGTTAACTAGGTCTTCTACTGTCGATATTAGACTTAGTTATGTGTGTGCCAGCTAGCTCAGAGTTCACTAGAAACTTTCTCGAATAGACAAGGAGGAGTTTAACCTCCCTGGATAGACAAGAAGGGATTTAGTTTCTGACAACCATAGAACATGACAACTTTGCTCTCCCCTAATCAAGAGTGTATCTCTAGAGTCGTGTGAAAACAAAAGACAACTTATTTTACTCAGTCAGTTCAGTGCATTCTTAGTTTCACCAGATTGTAGAGAAAAGGAAGAGACGGGCGTGTTCAATAAAAAGATGTTATTTATTGATCAGTCTCTTTTCTCGTACAAGAGAAATGAATCGCTATTATTGCAATACTTAGATTTAAGTAAAGTGCATACAGTAATAACAGAATTATAAAATAATACTGTAAAAGCATTGATATGGTTTCTTAGCCATATGATACTTAAAATGGATAAAATAGAAACATACATATATACATTGACTAATCATACTCAAATGGGGCTTCTAACTACGCCTACCCCAATGTACCTGACCTAAGCCTAATACGTGGCGGGAGTAGATAAGTAGCAGTTTAAGTTAAGTTTGTTTTGCCAAGGGTCTGCTTCAAGAATTCTCTACAAAGGATGATTCAGTTCAGTACCTGGGAGTTTAGAAGGCTGGAGGGCTGGTATCTCTATCTCAGGTCTTGATATTCCAGCTGCCTGCGAGGGCTGCTTGGAAGCGCCGGAGCTGGATTTCTCGGCAGGAGAAAAGGCAGCGTCTCTCTCTCAGCGCGTCAGAAAGGAGGGGCAGCGTCTGTGGGCTTCGCTGTCAGCTGGGCTCCTCGGCAAGTCTCGCTACTCCAATCTTGTCACCACCTCGTGTGTTTGCTTAAGGCAATGTCGGTATTATTTATACCTGAAAGGTGCCGGGATTGACGTAAGGATGGACATAAATACGTCAATAAGGATGTCATACGAACCTGATCATTCGCACATTCTTTACTGAAGTTCTCGGCTAAATCAAAACAATGGCTGTGGGGATTTCCCAGATCGTGGTAGGTTTGATTTGTTTTGAGAACACCGTATGCCTATTAGGGGGCTGGAGGAATAGTGCTTGCCTAATGAGATGGCATGCGCTATGACCTAATCAGATAACGGGCTTCTGTGCCGTTGTGTGGCTAATCAGATAACGGATTTCTGTGCAGTTGAATGGCTGCTATTTAATTATTAACCAGACAAGGGTCAGAAACAGGGGGATCGATACAGTACCCATAATAAATACACCACACCTTGGTAGTTATTAAATTTAGATTCATACATTTTTGTGATACCAATTTTTGGGGTATATAGGGTTACAGTACAGGTAAGGGTGGGCAGAGTATGCGGACCGGCACCCTACGGAGTTCCACAGAGGTAAAAAGAAACTCTGTGGAACTCCGCTCCAGTCCCACTCCCAATTTAAAAAAAATGAAAAAAACCACTTAGCTGCTCTCTGGCGTCTCCTGGCTGCCCTTTTCCTTGCCGTGGTCTCTCCTCCTCACCGCAAATCTCGTCCTCATCGCCGGTTGCAAACCCCTACATTTTACATCTCGCGTGGACTGCGCAGTCCATGCAAGACATAAAACGTAGTGGTTTGCAGCGAGGACGGCGGTGAGGAGGAGACACCACGGTGAGGAGGAGGGCAGCCCAGAGACATCAGAGAGCAGGTAAGTGTTTTTTATTTATATGGGTCCGGTGGCGCAGAGGCTAACTCCGCTCCGCCATGGAGTCAGAGTTTTGCCTGAACTCCGTATTCCCAACGGAGCGCGAAGTTGGAAAAACTTAGCAAACCCCGCTGGCAGAGCGGAGTTCGCCGCCCGGCGTTAGCTACATCGTGGGAAGTCAATTAATTATAATTAATAATTTTTTTGTTAGTATTAATTAAATAATTTATAATTAATTATGCTAATTTCATAAAAAAGTAACATAACATTTTAGGTTCAGGTTGTGGGTTTTGTAGAGGTAAAGGGTGAGAAGTAAATTCATTATCATAAATTAATAATTCATTTTTAATCAATATTAATTATGTAATCGATAAATATGTATATTAATTGTGTAGTTAACTTATTTTTAAAGTTAAGTTTCAGGTGTGTGTTGTGGGTAGTTTAGGGGTATAGGGTGGGAAGTAAATGAATTATAATTAATTAATAATTATTTTTTTATTAATACTAATTACTTAATTGATAAATATTTATGTTGAATGACAAACTTCTCTAACTTGGAGGAGCGGAGAATGCGAGAAGGAGAGTAGGGGCAGACAAGGGATCGTAGATATTTCGGAGCACAACCTGCTTTAATATTGTGCATGAAGCAGAGTGTTTTAAATTTGACTTGGTTTTGTATCTTGAGCCAATGCAGGTCACGAAGATTATGGGAGGTGTGAGTGGTTCTAGGGATCTTGCATAACAACCTTGCTGTCGAATTTTGTACCACCTGCAATTTACACGTTGTGGCTTTATTTGAGCCCAGATAAAGCACATTCCCATGGTCAAGCCTAGAGGTAATCAATGTGTAGGATAGACAGGAGGAAACCCATAGACCAAGTTGGGATGGGTGTATGCTGTAAATAAGAACAATTCCCAACAGGTATCAATTGGAAGACAATTTCAACAGGTGTATGCAATATGCATTACAAAAGGAAGAAATAAGGAGTCACTGCAATTGTTTGAAAAAAAGGCGGGTATTATTCACCACTTTAAGAGCAAGGCGGGTCTGTTGCAAAGTCATACAGTTAAACAGCACTGTACAGATTGAATGGTGTGACAACCCGGTGGCACTTGGTGAAGGTGATATATACATGAATATATACAGTGAATAGTGGTGGTAGTGCAAGTGCTGGGGTGAGACAGCGTGGTCGGCGCGTTGTGACAATAGGTGAAATTTACAGAGTAATGGCTCCAAGGATCAAGTTGTAATCACTTAAAACAAGAATGAGTCAATTTTCAGGAGTACAAAACATGAAGGGCGCCATAAAATTAAGCTGTGTGGTCGACGGCATTTCGATCCCCGTCAGTCGGGATCGTCATCAGGACTGGGTTGTCGAGGGAACAGTGATGTCCACCCAAGGCAGAGTCATGCGGATGGAGGGGCTGGTATATAGGATCCAATGCTGAATAGCGATTTGGCAGGCTTGAGGCAGCGGGGGTAATCGGCGTCTGACTGAATCAGAGCGTCGGGGCGACTATCGCGAAGGGCAGCGTCTGGCAATGAATGCGGGAGCTTAGCCAAGCTAAGCTCCCGCATTCATTGGATCATTCATTGGATCATTGGATCCTATATACCAGCCCCTCCATCCGCATGACTCTGCCTTGGGTGGACATCACTGTTCCCTCGACAACCCAGTCCTGATGACGATCCCGACTGACGGGGATCGAAACGCCGTCGACCACACAGCTTAATTTTATGGCGCCCTTCATGTTTTGTACTCCTGAAAATTGACTCATTCTTGTTTTAAGTGATTACAACTTGATCCTTGGAGCCATTACTCTGTAAATTTCACCTATTGTCACAACGCGCCGACCACACTGTCTCACCCCAGCACTTTCACTACCACCACTATTCACTGTATATATTCATGTATATATCACCTTCACCAAGTGCCACCGGGTTGTCACACCATTCAATCTGTACAGTGCTGTTTAACTGTATGACTTTGCAACAGACCCGCCTTGCTCTTAAAGTGGTGAATAATACCCGCCTTTTTTTCGAAAAATTGCAGTGACTCCTTATTTCTTCCTTTTGTAATGCATATTGCACACACCTGTTGAAATTGTCTTCCAATTGATACCTGTTGGGAATTGTTCTTATATAGAGGTAATCAAGGCATTGACTACGGTTTTCTTGGTGGAGTCAGGCAACATCCAATAGATCTTTTTTTGCCATTTGAGAATGACAAAACACGTGGCAGAGGTTTTTACTGCTTGTAGGTGCATATTAAGGGATTCGTCAATAATAATGCCCAAGTTGCACGCCTGGAAAGAAGGTGAAGGGAGAGAACCCATTTCGCATGGCCAATGTTGGGGACCCCATAGATTTTTATTTTTACCGAATATGATCACGTCGGTTTTTTCACCATTTAATTTAAGAAAATGTTTCTGCATCCATGATGCTATATTGATTATACCAAATTTGAGTGGAGAGGAAGCATTTGTATTTTCAGAAGAGAGAGAAAAGATAGGTTAGGAATCATCAGCATAGGAATACATTGACAGCCCAGAATTTTCTACCACTTTTGCTAAAGGACTCATATAAAGATTAAACAGTATAGAGGACTGAGTATGGAGCCCTGTGGTACTCCATGAGCAAAAACATGCGTTTCGGAGCAGGCTGTTCGGGAGACAACTTGAAATGTGCGCTTAGTCAGAAAAGTGATAAGCCAGTTAAGAGCTGAGCCGCGGATGCCCAGGGAGTTTAGAGTGTTTATTAATACAGTGTGAGATACCGTATGCACAGACTGGAGTGTAAATAGTAAATTTTATTCCTCCACAAACCAACACTTCCCCTACTGTTTCACTGAATGGAGTGGGAATAGTAAATTTTACCCATCTACACTCCAAATTTTTCTCGCAGTGAGTGGAGTGGGAATAGTACATTTTATCCATCCACAATCCAATACTTTATCTAATGTTGCACTCACTGGAGTGGGAATACTACATGTTACCCCTCTGCTTTCCAACAATCTCCCTACTGTGGCATACACTGGAGTGGGAATTATACATTTTACCCCTCCGCAATCTAACACTTTCTATACTGTTGTACTGCGTGCTGTGCAAATAGTTACATTTAACATTATGAGTCCGGGGGGGCGTGGCATGAGCGCCGGGCAAGTTGGCGGCGTAGTCCCGGAGCTCCGCACCGAGCCTCGGCACTTGTTTCTTTTCCGCAGCACGGAAGGCTACCTCGGCAAGCTGTGAGCTGACTCTGCGGGCCGGAATGTGAGACGCGCTACCCGCCGTCTTCTTTTCTCAGTTCCGCCAACATTTCAGCTGTTTTCTCGGCGGAGCCGATGCTGAAACAGCGGCCGCCATTTTGTTCGCCGGCCGTGTCTCCACATAGCGGCCGGCGGGAAGGCTCCTGACGGACTTCAATTATGCCGCTTTGAACTCAAATAGCCTCCAATGCAGCGCTCTCAGAGGTGAGCTGTCATTTTAAAGTTTGCTGTGCCTCATAGCGCCCTTTCACTTCACAATTGGAATGATTTAACCTCATTCGTCCGCCATTTTGTGGATCTCCATATTACCTCACAAGGTTTCTATCAACTTCCACTCGGCGGCCGGCGGAGGGGTTTCTTTATTTATTAACCCTGACCTTTGCATTCCTACATCAGAGGGGAGCCTTCGTTTACAGCCTGCTGTGGTTTCTGACATTTCTTGCTGACGCTTGATATTTCTGAATTTACCCGTCAGTCTTGTGGACTCTTTTTTCTCTACACAAGATATACCTGAGTTTTGCAGCATGTTGTTTCTGCCATTCTCGTAATCCTTCATTGCATCACGCTTCTTTTATTCCTTGTCAAAGCACTTGCGTGAACTTTTCTTTTTGATGTTTATTCACTCAGCTTTGTCCTCTTGCATGTGAAGAACCCAATTACAGATTGCCTCAGACACCTGCATCCTTTCATTGGACTCATCGCCTCCTTTCAATTGTTTTATTGAGCTCTCATGGGGAAACTTCGCAACTTGAAGCTCACTTCTACTACTAGGGTTCCGGTTGGTTCGGACTCTGACTCCCCCATTCAGGACATGGAGGAAGGTCGCACATCCAAATCAGACTCGTCACACGGAGCAATTCCAAAGGCTTCCAACGTGGGCAAAACGCCATCTCCTTTGGTTTGTTCTAAACGTCTCAAACAAAATCCAACTTCTCCTGGAAGTTCTTCCGCCTCCTCCTCTATGGATCTCATCTTAGAGGAGCTACGTGCTTTCAAGCCTTTTAAGGAGGCCACCACCAAAAATATGCAGGCAATGCAGGAGAAGTGGTCGTCTCTGGATGCACGTGTTCTCACCTTGGAACAATCCACAGATTCCTTCCAATCCTCCTGTTCTCGTATCCCATCCATGGAGGCAGAGATCTTACTACTTAAGCGACAGACGGAGGACTTAGCGAACAGGAATAGCAGAAACAACCTACGCCTTTACGGCCTTCCGGAACTTTCAGAAGGGTCTAATACTACCGCCGTCTTCCAGTCCTTCCTTGCTAAGATCTTGGATGCACCAGCTCTATCGTCCATCAACGTTCAACGAGCTCACCGTCTTGGTCCTAGAGTCGCTACCAAACCTAGAGGAGTTATCATGCTTTTCCTTCAATACACTGATCTTCTTCAAGTTCTTTCAGCCGCCAAACTCAAGAAGCAGATCATTTGGGAAGGTCACCGTCTCTACATATCCCAGGATGTCTCTAGGGCCACTGCAGAACGCAGGAAGAAGTTCTTAGACTTGAGACCGCAGCTCCGAGCCCTTAATGCTAGATACGGTCTTTTACATCCTTGTCTCTTCAAGGTCACTTATAAAGACAAAACAACCACCTACGAAGACCCTGCGGTTTTACAAGCTTTTCTTCGGCGACATAGTCCTGATGTCATGGATATGTCTAATCCTGGTTGACTGGCTTATTAACTCTTTTTGTCGATGCATGCATCTAATTGTGGTTCTGATTTTTTCATTGTTCGCACTGTTGATGTTATGAAACACTCATTGTTCTTCTTATATGTTTGATCATATGTGTTCACCTTTTCTCCATCCCATTTCTCTTTTTGCTCTTTGTACGCCCAAGTATTTATCCTCATGTCTCTCCTCTCTTACCAGGTACTCTCCTTCACCACATCATCTCGTTTTTACCCTACTCTTCCCTCGTGCTGCCTTTTTGGATGTCACAATATTTGAGGTTTTGGTGTTCGCTCTGGATGTTCTCGTCGTCATCTCCTGCCACCACCACTCCCCTTATTTGTTTTTTTTTTCATTTTCGTAAGTATGTCTCTCAGTCGTTCGTTCCGGACGTGTACTGTCTCTTTTTTCTTTATTGTTGCTGTCCTCTTCCCTACCTTTCCTATCCTGAACTCCTCTCAATTTTACTCTTTATTCCCTTTTTCTTCTTTCCTTCTCTTTCTCTTCTTTTCTGGAATCATCATCGTTCTCATCCTTGGCTCCTTTTTCTTTTCCCCTTTCTCTTCTACTTTTCTCATTTCTTCTCAATTGTATTTTTATGCATTATTAAGCATGTTGCTTCTAGCTGTTTTCTGAATTGTTTCATTCCGTGTAACGACATGGAACGTTAAGGGATTAAATAACCCCATTAAAAGACAGAGGGTTCTTTCGCATTTAGCGAGACTTAAAACGGATGTTGCACTTCTTCAAGAAACTCATCTTACTGAACCGGAGGCTTCAAAGCTTAAACATTGCTGGGTGGGTCATGTTCTTTGCTCCCCTACAACATCTAGAAAGAATGGAGTTGTACTGTTGTTACATAAAAAGTTAAATGTTTCCTCGATTACTCATGAATGTGATGATGAAGGCCGCTGGCTTATTGTTAATTTACTCATCGATAACATCCCACTTACCCTTTTTAATGTATATGCCCCTACTGCAATTGATAGATCTTTCTGGCCTGCTATCTCTACCAAATTGTCTTCCCTTACTGGAGAGTACATACTCCTTGCTGGAGATTGCAATCAGATTATAGATCCCTTCCTTGATCGACACACAAAAGTCAAATTTGCCCCTTCTAGAATGCACACGCAATTTCTGAATTCCTTTCAAAATAATGCCCTTGTTGACATTTGGAGACTATGCAATCCAGCAGTTCGAGAATATAGTTTCTTCTCTCCTCCTCATCAATCCCAATCCCGTATTGACCATATCTTTCTCAGTAAATCCTTATCCGAACACGCTATTCGCTCAGAGATTGGCTCCATTTTACTCTCAGACCATGCCCCAGTTTTTGTAGACCTAGACTTACTTCCTTTCTCTCCTCATTCTGGCAGATGGCGATTTAATAATGCTTTACTTTCGGATCCCACTTTTGGTGCTGAATTTACTGCTTTCGCCAAGGAATTTTTTCTTTTAAATCAAACCCCTGATTCTCCCTTTGTTATGGTTTGGGACTCATTTAAAGCAGCCTCTAGGGGTTTTATTAATAATTTTGTGTCACGGCGGAAAAAATTGCATGCGGCCAAATCGGAGAAAATTTTAGCTGACATCAAGGCTTTAGAACACGCTTATTTCACCTCCGAATCTGATTCATCCCTTAAAGCTCTTATTGATGCAAAAATCTCTTTTAATAAATTTACAACAGACGCCGCTTCTAATATACTCCTCAAATGTAATTCTAGATATTATGGTGGTAAAAATAAAATGGGAAAGCTCTTGGCCAACTACTTGAAGATTCGTAAAGAACGCACCAAAATCCAATCTATTAAAACCTCTTCTGGTGCATCCACATTTAAAGATAAAGAAATTCTTGCGGAATTTGCTAAATTCTATGATACGCTTTATACTCCAGAACAGACTCCCACTCCTGATGATCTTCTTGCCTATTTTCAATCTCTCCCTTCTCCCCCAATCTCACATGTCGATTTTCACACTTTGGAACAAGATATTTCTCTTTCTGAAATCTCCCATGCTGTTTCTAAACTTCACCATGGTAAATCTCCAGGCCCTGATGGCTTTACAATTGAATTTTACAGCCACTTTGCTTCTCTTCTTCTTCCCAAACTCCTATTCTTATTTCAATCTTTTTCCGACACTGGTTCTTCTAGCGGCTCCTTCCAACAAGCCTTAATTTGCTTAATTCCAAAGGAGGATAAGGATCACTCCTTATGCAAAAATTATAGACCAATATCTCTCGTTAACACGAATTATAAAATCCTAGCGAAAATATTAGCCTTGCGTATGGATCCTCTTTTACCGGATATCATCGGACCCGAACAATCTGGTTTTGTCAAGGGGCGTCTCTCCTCAGATAATTCCCGAGTTTTTCTTAACATCCTTGCAAAAATCTTCTTCACTTACTCTTCCTTTTGCAGCTATTTCCCTAGATGCGGAGAAGGCTTTCGATCGGATTGGGTGGGATTTCATGTTTCAGGCTTTACGTTGGATTGGTATTCCTCCTAAATTTATTTCTGCTATCTCTTTACTTTATTCTAATCCCCAAGCTTCTATTTTTGTTAATGGGATGTCTTCGGATTACTTCTCTCTACATAGAGGAGTTAGACAAGGCTGCCCACTATCTCCCTTACTTTTTATTTTAGCCTTAGAACCCTTCCTTACTAAAATTCGTTTAGATGACACTATTTCTGGTTTTCCTTTTGGTTCTCAACAAGTCAAGCTCTTGGTATATGCCGATGATATTCTTTTCTATTGCCACGACCCTGCTATTTCCATTCCCTCTTTTCTTCAACAGGTTTCTTCTTTTTCTGCAGTCTCCGGATATCGTTTGAACGCTGATAAGTGTGAGATTCTACCTTTAAATCCTCTTTGTCAGAAACATCTTTTTTCTTGTACAGGTTTTTCATGGCAACCGTCCAAAATTAAATACCTAGGGGTCTGGTTTGCTCCTTTGATTTCCGATACTATCAAGCTAAATTTTGACTATGTATATAAGAAAATGGATACGTCTATCACTCGTTGGCATCCACTCTTTTTGTCCTGGTGGGGCCGACTCAACTCTATAAAAATTATGCTGTCTCCCCTACTTCTTTACACTATCTCCATGCTTCCTCTACACATTCCTCTTTCTTTTTTTAAAGAGATTGATTCTTTATTACTGAAATTCCTTTGGAACGGTAAACGATCCTGAATAGCCCTCGCTTCCTTACGCAAAGACAAAGCTCAATCCGGAGTGCGCTTTCCCGATTTCAAACAATATCATCGTGCTTTTTCCCTGAAACAATCGACTCGCTGGTTATCATCTAATATACCACATCATTCCCCTGTTTGGCTAACCATGGGATCTTCTTTCATTTCCCCTTTTACCTTCCAGGAATTCTTATCCTTTACATCTTCCCTCACTCGTCTCCACTCTCCTATTCTTTCACACTCTCGTCATCTCCTTTCCCCCTACGTATCTTCCTCTTATTCATCTCTTCTCTCTCTTCACGAACAACCGATTTGGAATAACGCTCTTCTCAAAATCCGTAACCGTACTATATATTGGAAAACTTGGCATTCTCGAGGACTCTCCTGGATATCTCAATTATTGTCTCAGGGTAAACCTTTCTCATTTCAGCACCTTCAATCTCTTTTCTCTTTACCTGTTTCTGCCCGAGCGCAATATAACTCCCTTTATCCAGTCTTGCTTTCATATCTTCAAATTCTACCATCATCCAACGAGATTCCGGTAAATTGCAGACCCACTTCCCTTCTATTGGAAACCTCTCCTTCTGCTTCCGCTTTATAAAATTCTTTTCGTCTTACCAATGATAGATTAAAATCTCGTACTGAGCTTGCTTGGGAGTTGGACTTTTCTCAGACATGGCCGGTCCTTTTTTGGGACAAAATTTGGACTAAACTCCATAAAACCTCCAGGGCTGCGAACACTACCCAGACTTTATTTTTCATTTATCATAGAATTTTATTTCCCCCACTTGCCCTGTCCCGTTTTTCACCAGACACTCCCTCTTCCTGTTGGTCCTGTTCATCCCCCTCTGCTGACCTCAAACATATGTTGTTCGACTGCCCTCCTATCTCCCAGTTCTGGCAGTTGGTCTGGAAGCAAATCCAATAGATTTTTCAGTTCCAGGTTCCCTTTTCGCCCTCACTAGTTTTCCTTGGCTCCCTTTCGTCGGAACTTCCTTGCCCATCCACTCACTACCTTTTACTTGATCTTTTCCTTGCTATAGCTTTTCATATTATTACCTCTAACTGGAAACAAGCTGCGAATGTTACCTATCAATCTTGGTGGAATGCAATTTGTTTTAACCATCGTTTAGACACCAATTATGTCTCCCCCGTCTCCCTGGCTATCAAACGTGACTTGCTTTGGCATCCTTTGGTAACATATCTCTCTCCCTCTGCTCCTGTTCCTCCCTCTCCTGCTCCGGACACACTTGAAGTTCGTAAACCCCCGTGATTCCCTTATTACCTGTATTTCCACACACATATTTGATTATTATTATTACTGTGTTCATATATATTGTATTTTGCTTAATGTATTTCTATTTATATGACATGTTCATGCTTTCTCATGCTTTTAAAGCTTATTTTTATGATGCTTTTATTTTGATGTTTATTTCCGCCATTTGCTTATTGTAACTCTCCTCCTTTCCTTTCCTTCCCTTCCCCTTCCTCCCCCCTTTTCTATTACTCAATAATTCAAACTTAAAAAAAAAAAAAATAACCATTATGAGTCCAACAATTTACCTAATCTTGCACTGACTGGAGTGGGAATAGAAAATGTTACCCCTCCGCCTTTAAACACTTTCCATACTGTTGCACTGCATGGAGTGGGAGTAGTACATTTTACCCCTCCTGAGTGCAACATTTTAGATATATATTGGAGTGGGAATAGTATATGCATTATTTATAGAATTTTATAGTTTAGTTTACTTTATTTAAAATTAGATTATGATGTTTTTGTGTGTGTTAAAACATAAGTTTTATAATTAGTAATATTTTTAATACTTACTATATTTTTATTAAATTGATAGTTGTTTATGTTTAGTTTTTAATTGTAATTAAATTGGTATGTTTTTAAATTGAAATATGTTATTGGGAATATATGTTAACCAACCACTATTCAGGGAAGGGCTAAACAACTATGGCTTGAATCACTGATTGACTGCATCCTTACTATTGACCATTACAATGCTCTGCTTCTTTTATTTGATTCATTATATACAAGAAGGGGTGTGCAAAATGTGCTTACTTTGCTTTCAAATAATTATGCAAAATGTTTGCAGTTACACACAATTGCGTGTAATTATGCAAAATGTATAGCTGTCATTTTGTGCTGTGTTTTAGCATGAAATAAGTCCTCACATCAAAGTTTGGACTAATAACACATTTAAACAAAAAGTACTGCAAACAACAGCAATTTGAGTTCTATTGTTGCCGTGCATTCACGTAAACTTTTACAGCGAATTGTACATTTGTGGTAATTTTTTGAAGTGAATGGTGTATAATTTCTTGAAGTGGTGTAAAGACGGAATTGCAGGAATTTTGCATAACAAGCATAAATCTAAATCTTCAAAATCATGCTAATTACTCTGGGGTAATTTAAATTTCTTCCAGGCATTGATACAAGTACCACGTACATAATACATACATTGCGGTATGCAGCGTGACTTCCCTATAGTAAATTGAAATTGAAATTCAAGGCGCTTGTACGAATACCGCTGTGGAACCCATTCTGGCTTTCCCTGTGAGGTGTCCACTCCTGGGCACCCCCAAGGTGGAGGCCAGGCTTCCTTAGCATTGTGGGGGCCGTTGTGGAGATTAAGCAAGCTATTGCCCAGAGTTGCAGAGTGGTACTCCATGATTGGAATGGGCACCGAGGCGAGAATTATCAGGTCCGTGGAATTTTTGAGCCAAAGACCCGCCGAGGCGGGGAATTGAACCCTGGTCCCGGGCTAGACTTCTGCATCGGGGTCTGCCACTATAACCATTGAGCCACACTTCTGTCGAAGAGATGTACAGCATCTGTTCCCTTTCAAACAAACCTTGCATTTCCTCTCATGGAGCAGGCCTTCTCAGTAGTCCCGCAGGAAATCTTGTAGACCACAATATATTCCTGTAACTGCGCATAATTAAGAAAATCATGCCCTGCTGTAAGCCTGCAGCCATTGCCTTATGTCTCCTGTATTACTCTCCCCGCAATAAGCTCATTGAAAAATAGCAATCAATTAGCGATTGGTTCCCTTTCCTGCACAGCGCACTCCTGCCTCAGCCTAAATTAGGAGTTTTTTTTACCCTGTCAGTAAGACCCATATTGCAATTTGCAATATTCACTGAGTTCATTTCGTGCTGGGTAATTTCACCATTTATTATCTTGAAAGAATATATTTTTCTGGGCTTTCTGTTATGGAATTACATTTTTGGGTTAGAAAGCTTTAGTTAATTGGAGGGACAATTTTAAGATTAAAGCAGTCAAAGTGGTGTTACTTTCATCAATGAGAATGGAACAATTAATAATCAAGTTTCCATAGTTACCAACTTGGCTCTTTCCTGAGGGTCACCTTCACCGAGTTCTTGCTTGTTATTCAATAGCACTTTGGATCCTGGGGCTTAAAATTCTTCTTGTTACCTTCTTTTAACTGAGTCTATATGTACTAAAGCGTAATGTGTGATCGGCTAAGAAGCCCAGAATGATCAGAAGTGTTGCACATGTGCATGGTCAGTTAGCATCGATGCCTTTCTGAGCATCTCGTCTTTAGTCTCATCTTCCTGTCCTTCTCTATAGACTTTGGGCCTCATTTATGAAAAGTGACGCATCGCTGCGTGAAAACAGCGATGCGTCACTTTTCATTGCGCTCTCCTTGCGACACCAATGATGCGTCATATTTAATATATGACACATCATGTCGCAAGGAGTTACAGATACGTCAATATTTTTGACGTATCTGTAGGCGCAAAAGTGACGCATTGCTGGAGTGTGTCACAAAAGTGACGCAACTTCAGCAATGTGTCCTTTCACATGGGGCAAGCCCCATGTGAAAGGGGCGTCAGTCTTACGTCTTCTGTGAGGCAGGCGTAAGATTTTGACGCATTTGAGTCCTAGAAGTGGCGCAGTGAAATCTCATAGATTTCACTGCGTCACTTCTATGACTCTTTCTTTCGTCAATACGCCGCCCTTGCATACATTGGGGCAGATTTATGTTAACTGGCGCATCCCCAGGGATGCGCCAGTTAATGTGCGCCACAGTGCGCCACAGCTCCGCCACCCATGGTGCGCCGCATTTACAATGCGGCGCACCATGGGGCAAAAACGGCACAGATGCGTGACGCATCTGTGCCGTAAAGGCGGCGCATTGCTGGAGTTGCGTCGCAAGCGCGACGCAGCTCCAGCAAGGCTCCGGGGTGCCCTATCTTACCAATGCTGCATCAAGACCTACGCCTGCTTCAAGCAGGCGCAGGGTTTTGACGCAGCATTGTCCTGAAAGTGACTGAGTGAAATCTTATAGATTTCACTCAGCCACTTTTGCGAGGCGCACCTGCCCCGGAACGCCCACCCTGCGCCGGAACGCCCACAAGAGGCGCAGGGCTTTATAACGTGACGCATCTGCCTAGATGCGTCATGTTGTAAATCGTTCGTAGGGATGCGCCACGTTTACGCCGCCTTGCGTGACGCAACAGCGGCGTAAACGTGGCGCAAGGGCCTCATAAATCTGCCCCCTCATACCTAGCGCAGGTACAATGTGGCGCAGGGGTTTACAAAGTGACGCATCTACCTAGATGCGTCACTTTGTAAATATGCTGCCACAAGGCGCATTTTTTACGCCACTGGTGCGTCACAAAAAGTGACGCACCAGCGGTTTAAAAGTGACGCACAGCCTCATAAATGAGGCCCCTTGTTTGTTCGTTTAGGAAGATGGGACATTATTATTATTATTATCGCAGCTTGTAGTGCGCACGGCTACCTCCGACGGAGGTGTCCAAGCGCTAGTAGTGCAGATTGACCTGGGCATGAGGTCAGAGGAACAGAGTGCTAGAGGGGAGAACAAAGAGCCATGCTTTTAAAGCTCTCTTGAACATGGATTCCGATTTGGTCTTTCTCAGATGTTCAGGCAAAGCGTTCCAGAGTGTAACAGTTTTAACCAAAAAGGGCCGACCACCAGTCCTGGCCGTCGTAAAACGTGGAATGACTATAAGATTCTTGTCATTCGATCTGAGTACTCTGTTCTTGCTATATTTTTGAAGTCTTTGCCTCAAATACTGAGGACCAGTGTCATTCATTGCTCTATGGGCCAGCTTGAGTGTGTTATATTCTATTCTTCTTTTCACTGGTAGCCAATGTAGACTGAGCAGATGGGGGGTTATGTGGTGGCGCATTGGCACATTCCGAACAAGATCAGCCGCCACGTTCTGAATATTCTGCAGCCTTCTGAGCAGATATTCAGGAAGCCACAAAAAGAGGCTGTTCGCATAGTCAAGTTGGGAAGTGATCAATGCGTGCACCACATTCTTCCTACAGTCTATTGGTAAATAGTGAAGGAAGCTCCGTGGAGCCTTCAACGTCCAAAAGCATTGCGCAGAGACATGGGCTATTTGCACTTTGCCAGTTAGCTGCGCATCAAACTTAAAGCCCAGACTCCTAGCAGAGACACCTGGAAGAGGGGGAGGATTTAAGTCAGCCGGCCTCCAGAGCTCTGGCCGTGGAGTGGTAGGTTGGTTAAAAAACAGGACCTCATTTTTTCTGTGTTCAGTTTTGAGCAGTTCTCCATCACCCATGACGAGATATTGAGAAGACAATGGCTAAAATTGACAAAGGCTGTCTCGCTGTGGTGTCTGAAGGAGAACACCAGTTGCGTATCATCAGCGTACGAGACAAACTTCTCCCCATATTGCTCAATAATTGCCGCAAGGGGGTGAGGTACACATTAAAAAGTGGAGGTCCTAATGCCAAGCCATGCAGAACCCTACACACAAAGGGGCTAGAGGTGAAAACATGAGGATGGAGGGTCACCTGCTGTGGACGCCCCTTTAAAAAAGAGCGAAACCAGGCCCAGACCGTTCCTGACACCCCTTGACCTTTAAGTCCATTGAGGAGAATGATGTGTGACACTGTATCAAAAGCTGCGGATAAGTCCAACAGCACCAGCATCACACAACTTCCTTGATCTAAGGTTTCACAGATAGTCTCTGCAACTTCTAGCAAAGCAGTTTCCGTGCTGTGCCCATATCTAAATCCAGACTGGGAGTCGTGAAGGTGATGGTTCGACTCTAGGAAGTCTCTTAGTTGTTTCTAGACTTCCTTTTCTAGAATTTTAGCCGGAACAGGAAGGAGAGAAATTGGCCTGACATTTTTAGGCTCTGTTGGATCAGCATCCTCCTTTTTAAGAATTGGCTGATCAAATGCATTTTTCCAGCTGGTAGGATAAATCCCCGTTGGTTATTTGTTGTATGTGGATTCCACAGCTAAGAACATTAGCGCCTCATGGTTGCAATATGTGGTCTGAGATGAATAAATGGACGGCAGACAAAAGGCTCAGACTTTAGGTTAAACGATTGCTTATCTAGAGGCCTCGAATATGGTTATCACAATTTTTCTCTCAGACCTACATTTTCTTTTTTTACATACTTTAAAGATAACCATGGTGAACATTAGCCCAGGTAATCTGTTCAAACCAGCTCCACCCTGCTGGACATTGACTACAATGGCAATCAGGGGGGCTTTTGGTTTGGTAATGGCCAACCAAAAGCACATTAGCCTGCATCCCGCTGGGCAAATGCCAGAGTAAGAGAATGGCCTGTCCAGGCATTGCGTGAAACATCCTTAAAGAGAAGGTCTATGAAGCCCTGTTTTACTTTTATTGGTAACGTTAGAAGACATTGTGAACTCCCATCTCAAAGCATTGATAAATACACAAGCCTGATCATCATTCATCACCCAGGTTGGAGATGGATTCTGAAAATGGAATGCTCCAAGTCTCACTAACTATCTGGCTGAATCATCACTGCCCAATAGTCCGATCCTACGGGAGAGCCGTCAAGGCTGATTTGCATGTGGCTGGTCTCTGTCTAGAGTAGTTCAGTGAGTGAAAAATGGTGGACTAAAATAGTGCCTGGCAATCAGCAGTGAGATTAATTCAATCATTCCTTCAATCACTTTGTTATTTGTGTGTTGCCTACTAAACTCCCAGCAGTCTTAGTATACAGTCAGGCAGTATTCATACTATTACAAGAAGGGAATATGATATGTTCCACTCCCAGTGATGAGGCCTCTAGGACCCTCAGCCAGAGAAAAAGGGCCCACACTGAACCCTGCAATATCACAGTTATTAACAGGAGACCTCCAATTACATTCCTCATAATATTACCCAGATTAAAACAAGCCAAAAGCTTGTCTGATATGGTTGTCCTACTCCTTTCATCACCACCAATCCAATGCCAAATTCCCGAATTAGAAGCAGGTACACCTCATGGCCTGCTATTATGCTACGTAATGGGTGGCAGCAATTGACTGGTGGTCCCTGGTTAGGGAATAGGCAATCGCCCTTAATGTAATAAGAGTCATGGGGCCAGATGTATGAGCATTACAATTTGCAAATCTATAATAGCGAATGTTACTGTTTTGTTATTATAGTTTCGCAAAATGCAATGTATGAAGGAATCTGCTAATATTTAGCGATTCCTACACATTCCTTATTTGCGACTCGCAAATTGCGAGTCACAAATAAGCCCATAGGCCCATAGGAATGAATGAGAATTGCATATGCAATTTGCAAGTACCCAATAGGTACTCGCAAATTGCGCACACAATTTCAAGGGTTCCCAAAGGACACCCTATAGCACCCCCGACCGTGCGGTAGCTAACCTGGCGGCTCCCTGCCCCCTCTGATGTGAGCTACTACAGAGAGACTGAAAGAGAACGACTTACTAATTCTACTTGCGGATTAAATGCTCTTTTGAAAAAATACCTCTTCACTGAAGGAAACTCGAACGCTGAGAGAAGGTGTTCGGCGAGGCTACCGATGCATTGGCTCTCAGGCGTCCCACGGATTATCCGGCATGCGATCTGCAGATTGATCGCTGGTTCGGGGTTTGGCTGGTCTGGACTTTCACCTGCGGCTCGGTTCTGGGTTCTCCGGAGCATTTCTCCAAAAAAAAACCCTCGTACAACGCGCAACACAAAGAACACCGCAGCCGTCCCCCCTCCTCCTCCTTCCACGGCTGCAGAGCAAACGACCGCCTCGGTACTCGTTGCGGCAGCTTCCTCGGACCCTACGGAGCTCCAGGATTCACTGGGAGGAGAGACTACATCGAACAGTCCTGGAGTCAAGCCCTCGGCAGCCAGGGGAGCGAAGGGGCCGGATCGCATAAATGCCGGTAAGCCAATCTTGCGTCCCCCTACTCTGACGGCTCAAAGCGTTACTCTTTCTAAACACGCCAATAAAGCTGCTTCAAAATCGGGGCTCAAGCCAAGGGGTGAAATTTGTGGTGCTTTGCTTCTGACAGATGAAGCTACTCTAAGTGCAGCAGCAGCTTCGAAGGGTATTGATGAATGGCCGTCTGGCAATAATGTATCTGCTATGACAAAGCTGCCCGTAAATTCAATATTAGACACTAATATAACTTTAAACTTTGGGGCTTCGGCAACTGACCCAGGAAGAACAGGTGAAATGTTAAACACAGAAACTCATCAGGCGGATCCTAACACCGAAGGGACAGACGCTGAGAACACAGGCTTTCCTGAACTATTATTGGATTCAGACCCGAGCACAGCTATCACCGGAGCGGGTATCAATGTCGCTGGCTTTTCAAATACAAGGGTGAATGAAGGGCTGGCTACTGGTGACACAGTCTCTCCTGAACTATCATTGGACTCAGACCCGGACGCAGCTATCATCAAAGCAGCTACTAATGTCGCCGGCTTATCAAATACACGTGTGAATGAAGGGCTGGCTATTGGTGATATCTCTGTAGAAATGATAGAGGATAATGCTGATCTAGGTTCTTATGAGGATTATGAAGCAGAGACTAAGGAAGAGACGGATAACCCAACTGATAACCCTACGAAATCCCTGGCAGACAGAAGGCGAAAAATGTAAATCAAGCCCAAGTTTAAAAGAGGAGGAAAGGTTGGTTCTAACTTAAATCGATCCATTGTGGGCAATATTACGACTGCTAAGAAGACTCTCAATGATAAAAGCCCTCTTAGAAAATGGATTGAGGCAAAGGGGCTTGTTAAAAATATGACACTAAGACTATCAGGGACAAGTCCTACAGACTTTGAGCCTACTTCAGGTACTTTATGCTGCCCTGCCCCCGAGTACAACTTATTAAGCGCATCGTCAAATGTAACTCCAAATATATCAGTAACTGCATTACTTGATTCAACGGAGCAAGCAGCCATACTTAGGCTTGGACCTGGGGGTGAGATTTCACTGTCTAGTGGTTCGACTATGGCTACCATTCTGAAAGCGCCACTAATTATTATAAATACTGATAGAGTCCCAACCAGGCCTCACGGATTAGCACCAGAGGGGGAGGATAAACTGGGTACGGATTCCTCCCAACTAGACATTATTCTGCAAATATTAACTAGCCAACGTGCAGAAGCACAGGAGCACTATTTACAGCTTCGGGGAGACATTAACAAATTACAGACCTCCCTATCAGAACTGACCTCTAATCTTAGTGGGGTCTCGCAGGACATTGAGGAGCTACAGCATCGGGTGGTGGGCGTAGAGGAGGTGGCCACGCGTATGAACTCTGTAGTAAGCCAACACGATGCTCAGATGACACTACTTCAGTTAAAAGTCGAGGACTTGAAAAATTGGCAGCGTAGGTCTAACTTAAAACTCTTTGGGATACCGGAGGGATCTGAAGGTTCTGATCCAAGGGCTTTCTTGGTTAATTCACTACCCCAAGCTTTCCCAGACAGACCTATCAGATTGGGACTGGGACTCCCAAATCCAACGGGCACACCGTCTACCTTTAGTTCAAAAGAACAAAGAGAGTAAATTCCCGCAACCCTTTCTTATTTATTTTGTCAATTATCTATTGCAACAGGCTATTTGGCAGAAAGCACGACCTAATACCCCTATAACCATAGGGAATCTCTCTTTGTTTACACGATCTGACCTTAGCAAATCCACCATGGAAAGACGGTGGGAAATGCGCTAATTGATTGACCCTATTAAATCCACTGGGGGGCAGGCTTTTCTTCAGGAACCCGCCCGCCTTAAGGTCATTAAAAATGGTCGCACGCATTTATTTAGTGATATCTGAGAGGCTGAGTTGTTCCTATCTAGTATAAGTAAGAGCTAATCTCTAATTATGATAGCAAACTCGATCGAAATACCATTAGGCTTACATAACAATATGGGTAAATAAGACTCTTAAAAGTAGAAAGGAAACTTTTGGGGGGTAGAGGTCATCACTGTGGTTATTCTTTTCTTTACACAGCAGCCCTCAGTAACACGAAATGTTATGGGAGTTTTTTTTTTTTTCGGGAGGGGGGTAGCACCAGGTATCCTATCGTAGGTGCTGCCACTACAGCGGCAGCGGAAGCTCAAGGGGGGTCTCCTCCCGTGGGGGGTGGGAGATTGGGGGGTGGAGGGAGGGGGTTCTTTGTTCTCCGCAGGGTGGGGGGTACTGAGGGTGCTGGGGGGTAAAAAACGTGAAAAACTGTATTGTCAACCTGATGGGGGAGCATGCTATCAACGATAAAGCATTGAGCAAACGTTCACTTCTGTATGGTTTTTGGACAGATGATTTCCACTTGGCGAATTTCTTCTTTTTTGAATGTATAAACTAAGGTGCTTGGCATGGAATGTTTCGGGGCTAAATAGCAAAAATAAAAGACGTCTTGTATCAGAGGAGTTGAGACTACACAATCCTCATCTGGCGTTACTATCAGAAACGCATATTGCTGGCAAGGATAAAAAATTGCTGAACCAACTGAGTTATGATATTCTAAATCGTACCACCATTGGGGCCTCTATCAGAGGGGTAGCTATTCTTAAGGACAAACGACTAAGGGCAGAAACTTTGCAAACTGCTTACGACAAAGATGGTAGATGGGCTATTGCTGAAATGCTTATTGATAACAAAAAATATGTCATATGTGCAGTCTATGGCTCCAACCAAGATGAACCGAAGGTCTTTGATTACTTAAATATAAAACTCTTGGACTGGGAGGGGGAGTTAATCATAATGGGAGACTTCAACTGTATCTTAGATTATCAACAAGACACCACTAGGCCCGGAAGCTTCCAGCGGATGTGTAAAACCAGAACCTCTATCTTAGACCTGTGTCGCATCCATAACATCAAACATGTTTGGCGGTGTTTACATCCAAATATCCCCGGGTATACATACTACTCAGCACCTCATAAATTATGTTCCCGGTTGGATATGGCTCTAGTTAATGATAATTTACTGAACTCTAGTTCAATGGTGGTATGCCCCCGAATCTCCTCGGACCATAACCCTATAATGATGATGTTTTCCACCTCACACACTCGTACCGGTCCCAGACCATTCTCTTTTCCCAGGTATCTAGTATCAGATACTGCTTATATTACACAGTTAAAAATCCATCTTACTGATTTCATAGAATATAATCAGAATTCTACCACATGCAATATGGTCTGGGACGCCTGTAAAGCAAGCACACAGGGCTTTACCCAGGCTTATGTGCTCAGACAAAACGCTGAGCGACGTAAACTTGATGAAACCTTGATATCTGATATTGCTGCCCAAGAAGCACTGCTAGCGTCAGCACTACGAGCAGATCTGCCAACGGTAACTGAAATATGTACTAAGCTAAGCCAATTAAAGTTTAAAACCAAGGCCAAATGTATTAAAAAAAACAGTGCCAATATACATAAATTTAAGATTGCGCAATACGAGGGAGGGGACAAAATCGGAAAAATATTGGCATATAAAGTTGCGGAGGACAGAGCCAACACTGTGATCACGAACATCCGAGGCTCTGATAACAAGCTTTACGACCATCCATGTGATATATTAGAAAAGTTTGTTGATTTCTACAGGTCCTTATATACTCCAGAATCTACACCTAGTGCTGCCACAATACACAACTACTTAGAAGAGAACTCAATTAACTTTAGCAACTCTACAGAAATCGAGTTACTGTCTGAAGACATAACCAAGCTTGAACTCTGTCAAGCTATTACATCTCTGCCCACAGGGAAGGCCGCAGGGGAGGATACCATCCCTCTCGAGACCTACAAAATCTGCTTAGAGGAACTTGCACCCCTTCTACTGCAAGTTGTACAAACTATTGGGCTAACTGGGATAGCCCCCGCTCATGGACTAGGGCCAAAATAATATTCTTCCATAAAAAGGGAAAACTGAAGTAGGAGAGGGGGTCTTACAGACCCATCTCACTGATTAATTCTGATGCTAAAATTGTCGCGAAAATTTTAGCAACAAGGCTGGCTCCTCTGATGCCCAAAATTGTGAACCCGCAGCAACATGGGTTTGTGACCGGGAGAGATACCACCACCCATGTTAATATGGCCATAATGGCTTTTGATGTGGCAGAGATAGAGTCCACCCCACTCGCTATGATTTTGCTGGATGCCGAGAAGGCTTTTGATCTAGTGGGGTGGGACTACCTCTGGCACGCTATGATAAAAATGGGGTTCGGCGGGCAATTTTTAAAGGGGATACAGGCACTGTATGATAACCCCTCCGCCTGTATCAGTTACGGGGGCCTGACTTCGTCAGGCTTTCTGATTTCTCGGGGCACCCATCAAGGTTCCTCCTTGTCACCTTTACTATTTGCCCTCTCACTTGAACCTTTTTTACAGGCACTTCAGGCACAATCACGAATTACCCCCTTTAAGTATAACACACAGGCACTGAAAATTACGCCGACGATATTGCCATTTACTCGTCTGATGTTACAGAGGCATTACCATCGAGGCCTGTAAGTTCGGGACAGTATCTGGCTATAGGCCAAACATAAACAAGACACAAATTATAGCTAATTATGCACCCGTGGTAGCGACTCCGGAGATCTGTAAAGTCGCTACATATCTAGGCGTAAAAATCACGTCTAAAATACGGGAAATCAACAACATTAATTATAGTGAACTGATTAAATCTACCACTCTAATTTTGAAGAAATTGCACAGACTGCCCCTGAACTTAATCGGCAGAATCAACTTAATTAAAATGAAGGTACTACCAAATGTTTTGTATTTATTCTGCTTCATTCCATTAGCACTAAATAATTCCTTTTTTAAACAACTGGACAGAATATTCAGTAGCTTTATCTGGGGTTATAAAAAAGCCCGAAGATCGCTGAAACGTCTTAAGAATGGAACTGACAAGGGTAGTCTCAATTTCCCTGATTTTAAGTCATATTTTTGGTCCTCGTTTATTAGGCGTCTTCGCTCCCTGCTTAACAGAGAAGATACATTTTTTTTCATTTATTTATGCTAAAAGCTGACTCAAATTTGTTCTTATTTCGAGTAAACGACCCCAACTACTTTAAAAGGGTCATAGTGAGGATTTGGACGAACATACTGGCATTCTGCAAGACCACCATCTATCATCCGAAATTACAGTTATGGGGTAACCCGGGTTTTCCTGGAATCTTTAATGATGGTGCGGCCCTAAGAAGGTCTATGCAAGGAGTTAATGTTTTGGGGGATTTAAACGGCGCACAAGGGTTCCTAGATTTCCATACACTTAAAATCTTGTATGGTTTGCCGGAAACATTTAGGTTTAAATATTTTCAAATTCACGACTTTTTGGTACGAAAAAAACAAATCTATGACCTCTTAGACTGTGATATTTGGAAATGTTTACATGCAACTAAAAATAAATCGATTATAAGCGATGCTTATAGACATCTCTGTGCTTTTATATCTGATGACTGTTTAAAACTGGCAAGGAAATGGAGCCATAAAACTGGCTTAAATATCACTCCAAAACAGATAACTCAATCTTTATCCAATATTAACAACTCAGTAAAATCATCCAGTTTAAGGTTGCAACAGTTTAGAACAACGTGCCTGCTATATTATACACCAGAGAAGATCTCAAAGTGGTCTCTCAATAGCAGTTATAGCGACCGCACCAAATGTCCTAAATGCTCAGCGTATGCAGCTGACTTGGAACACATGTTGTTCTCTTGTCCAACTCTGAGGGATTATTGGGGGGAAGTACATAAAGTTGTGGAAATTAAGAAGATTTATTTACCTTCCATTACTGCGGTTACAGTTCTGCTTGATGTGCACCCTTCACCCTTACTTTGCCCAGCTCTGGTGACGATCCTTTTATCCTGTGCTAAACTAACACTGGCCAGAGCCTGGACTTGCCCTAAACCTCCTAATATCGCCGGAATGGTGGTCTTTAGTAATTGAAATTCACTCTATGGAGTCAGCCCTGGCAAAATTAAGAGGAGCCCGTTCGCTAAGAAAATTTGAGAAAATAAGGGGAGATTTTATTTGAAGCATGTACATCTATCGCAATAATGTTTACTCGGTTAAAGTCTGGCTGCTTCATTTATTTATTACTTCTCTCTGTTGTCCTTGCCTAGTTGTTTGTTTAACATGAATTATTATTGTTTAATGCACTCCAAGTGGAAACTGAAAACTGAATATGAAAATATAACAAGCTCTGTTCCGATAATAATTAAAATTTTCTTTTTGTCTGTATAACTTTGGTTTGTTTTTTTCTTATATATTTTATTGTTTTATGGGTACTTTGGCATGTTTTTCTCATCAGTTTGTCAATAAGAAATTTCTTTAAAAAAAAAAAGGATACTTGAGTAGCACTTCGGGAATTGCAAATTGCGATTCTCTAAATGCTTACTCACAATAGGGAATTGCAAATTTTGCAATTCCTTATTTTGCGAGTGGGTTTTTACTTACCTGCATTGCACACAGCTAAATTGCAATCGCAAACGCTGAAATTCTGTGAATTTCAGCATTTGCGATGGCAATTTACCTTGATACATCTGGCCAATGGTGTCCTGATCCCAATGCAGAGCTTATCTGGACCATGTAAATGACCTAGAGTGCGCAAAGCATTTTCACTCATTATTTCGGTCTCTCAGAAGGAGTCGTAAATGCTTGTGTAAGCCCCCTTCTGAAATGCCCATTGCTTAGTGACACATTTCTTGACCACTGATTGTGAAAGGTCAGTTCCATCATGTGTATACGAGTGTGGCCCAATGCAATTACAGAACCTCTTTACCTGTGCACCTGTGCCACATCACATGTGCAGGGACATGACAAAAGAGATCCTTGAATACAAACCTTTAGATTTAGCACATGACCAGCAGAGAAAGTCATTGTTTATCTAATTGGGAGTGATTTTATGGTCTGTGTCAAGTGCACTCAAAAAAGGTATACACAGATATAAACGCAGAATGTACACCTGGTTATGTAATTTGGCACCTGGAATATACTCCGACATTTCAAGTATTCCTGCAGCTCAGATTGTAGTTCAGCAAATATCCATTTTTTTTCTCCCTAGTACTCTACCAATGAAGGACCTTCCAGCTCTGCTGGGTATCAGCTGCTTTTACATAATGGGTGATAGTTAACAATGGGAAGTAACTGTGATAGCCTCCTGGCAGTATAGAACCACCATTTACATATTGCATGACAAACATGCATCTCGAAAATACTTTGGTAATCATTTATTATGTCAAGACATCAACTGCTAAGCCGTACACTCACGTCCTCTCTGTATAAAACCAACATCAGTCCAATACACAGTACACTATAATCTGAGCACTGCAATTGAGTAACAGCGCCTCTTAATAATTATGGGTGTGTCAATGCTCTAATTAATACATTAGGAGAATCAAAATGAAATCTATGTATATATTACATAGATAGATAGATAGATAGGTGGATAGATAGCTAGATAGATAGAGTTCAGTGGTTCTTTGACTCGAAGAGCAATATTTATTTTATCACTGTAAGGGAGACAGCCACCCACCTGTGATCAAGGCTTCTTGCGTGCCGAAACACATTGTGAATTGTGTTTTCCTGCTTTAACTAATGGAATAAATCTTCACGTGCAATCTTTTTTCATTCCTTGTGCCAAAAAAACTGTGAATTATGTATGTTGGAACCGGGGGCTATTGTGACCGAATTGTAGACTGGGATATTTATATTGTTTTATAGTAGTAATTTGTTATAGTAGTAATTTTTTTTAAACGTCCAAACATTTTAACATAATGTAACATATATATATATATATATATATATATATATATGATAATTATACATTATACATGTATACATACACACACATACATATGTGTCATGGACAGTGATTGCTAAACCCAGAATCAATAGCAACACAAACAATCTGACCTTTTACTGCTGCATTAACAAATGATGGATTCAACGATTGAACATGGGTGTTTTGGGCTGGAATGATGAGATTCCCTGGATATCCTTTCACAGATAAAGCTCTAAATAAAAGCCACCTTCTTAAATCAAGTTTTCAAACTGCTAAGGTTGTTATTTCACCCCTGTGATGATCTACAGTTGATACCATTACTTACTGTAATTGAACATTTCTGTAATACCCATAGAAACTATCTTAGCCCCCAAGTGACAAGTGAGCCACCTTGCACAACGACTATGAGTCCACTGGTTTTGTTCTAAGAAGCCGAATTTACTTTAGCCACTATAGCAATCAGCTAGTGCAGAAGTGCATATCTGTTTGTGCAAACAATATTGTTCATTAAAATACCAAGCTAAAGCAACAAAAGTGTGTAACTATATTTTTCCATGTCAAATCGTATATGGATGGTTCAGCAAGAATTTGGCCAGGCAATGGGACCATATTTCCCAGACTCCCAAGGAGGCTCATAACGTATGATGTCATGAGACGAGATGGAACTCTTTATCCTGTTTGGACCATGGCGTGTTCCTCATTACATGGAGGTGCCAGTGGGCCGGATAAAAAAAACTGAGGTAAATCCATGCATTTGTGGATGTGACACATAGCTTGTATCGAGAATAAAATACTCTATAACAAATGCAGTAAGGCTGGCAGCCTCAATAGCGATAGAGTTTCAACGAAGCTTGCATTATCATGCCAGTTTCAAGAACAAAATATAACAGCATACCAGCACGTACAGTGCTGATCAACTTATCAATACAACAAAAGCCTAAATCACACTGTCAGTTGCAATACAACATTTCCCAGTAAATCATTCTACTTACGTTTGCAAATTGAAATGAGCCAAATGAAGTTGCCCCTTTGTAGAAATGGTTGCAGGCTACTTCTAGTGTACTGTTATGTTTCATGCGACTGCACAAATGCAGGGAGGTAATGGACGTGTAGTTCTACTCACTGTTTAGTCATCATGTCGATCTTCTCCCAAAACAAAATGGCTACATATTTATGCCAGTAATGGAAATAATTATACAAATGCTAATTGAAACAAATATTGGCAGCCAGGGACCTAGCACTGCACCACTTGAAGTAATCACTAATTGGCAAACAAAGTTGCTCACCTCAAATGACCAGCTACCAATTTGACTCCCACAAAAACGGGGACCTGACGAAATTTTTATAGACCATCAGGGGCCGATTCCCAACTATGGAACTAGAAACCACAATAACAGGCCGCTTGGTTTAATACAGCAATGAAGTATTGGGGTATCCCTTTCTAAGGGTGATTACCCTTACCACCGAGGGTGGCATGCTCCATCATAGGGATCTCCTCGCACTACAAACCTAGTCATAGTGCGGGCTACAACCCCCTCTCTGAGAGGGAGGAGCTCAGGGATATTTTGATGGAAATAGTGAGGTAGACTAAACCTCTACTTGAGCAGAGTATGGAAAGGGGCTAAGTGAATGAGTGAAAGTGACTAAAACTTGCTCTATGCCTGCCAAACAATTTTAAAACTGCATACATAGGCTAGGATTAAAACAAAACAGCTAAGACAGAGGGCAATTCAATTTCTCCAACATAGTGGAAAAAGGTTGACATATTTCAGCCTAGTGCTCACATAGGGATGCAACAGCTTTCATCAGGACCAAAGAAAGGGTGCAGAACGTGAAATACAAACACCTACTTGTATAACCTTGGGACAATGGTAACAGCGCTTTAAACAGAACCAGTAGGTAGAGTGATATGTCACTCAAACGTTGAGTGTGCTGGTGATCAGATTCCCTAGAAAGAAAAGCAAGAAAGAGTGTGTTTCAACAATCAAACACACAGCCCCCAATATGCATAATTGTAATTATAGTGCATATAATGACGTCATTTACTAGAAGTATAATGTTATGCACCTTACCTGAATCGTCGGGTGAATGCATGGATACCTATACCCTCAGTATCATCGACTCAAGGAGGCATCCAACTCCTAGAAAAATGTATAAAGGTGGTGATAAAAATGACAATATAGTCCAGAAAACAGAGTGTATACAGTGAACACAAAAGAAAAAGTGAAAAACAATCTGCTCGCATGTGCAGAGCAGGCTAAAGAATACATTTTATCTCTTTAATTACTACACAAGGACGTTTGGCTCTTTAATAAGTACAAATGAAATGGGGCTGTATTTACAAAGACAGAAGTGACTCAAACTATAGGTAAATGAAAAGAGTCACTAAAACAGATGACATGAGTAGTTCCATGCACACTGAGTCATGATACAGAGACGAAAAACGCTGTCAGCACCAGACAATATCATAGAAATCAAATAAGCTCTTAAGATGCCGGAACGTCCAGAACCAATGTCCGTATCACGGTCATAACCCCCAAAACTACCAAGGAGGCGTCCCAGTACCAAAACCAATATCAGGAAACAGAGTGTGTTAATTCCATAGGATTGTAATATCACTCCACCTACTGGTTCTGTACAACGACCTGTTACCACTGTCTCAAGGTTATACAAGTGGTTATTGGTATTTCACATTCTGCACCCTTTTATTGGTCCTGATAAAAGCCGCTGCATCCCTATGTGAGAACTCAGCTGTAACATGTCAACCTTTTTTCACTATGCTGGACAGATTGAATTCCCCTCTGTCTTAGCTATTTTCTTTTAATTCTAGCCTATGTATGCATTATTAAAATTGTTTGGCATGCATATAGTTAGTTTTAGTCACTTTTACTCATTCACTTAGCACCTCCACATACCCTGCTCCTCTAGAGGTTCAGTCTACCTTACCTTCTCCATCAAAACTTCCTAGAGCTCCTCCCTCTCAGAATGGGGGTTGTAGCCCGCACAATGACAACTAGGTTTGTAGTGCGAGAAGATCCCTTTGATGAAGCATTCCACCCTCGGGTGGGTGAGGGGAATTGTCCTTAGAAAGGGATACCCGATACTTCATTGCTGTAATAGACCAGGTGACCTGTTATTGTGTTTTGCAGCTACCAATTTGGCCATACATTGGACAATTCAGGACATTGAATGAGAGGTAACTAAAGGCCAAAGTGTAAAAGAATAACAATTTAAACACAGGACCAAAGGAAACAAGTCAGTCAATGCTTTTGCTTTTACTTTATTATTCCATTCTTCTTCGAGCCAGTGCAGCCAACATGTTTCGCCTAAACATAGGCTTCCTCAGGGCAATATCATGCGAATTGTGATCTAATCTCTAAGCATGAGCACAAAATCCGTTCCGCTAGCGGATTTTGCGGATTTTCGGTAAATTCGCAATCCGCGAACTCCCGCGAATTTACCGAAAATCCGCAAATCCGCGAGCGGCGGATCCGGGGGGCAAAAGTTCAAGCCTTCAAGCTTAAAGTTGTTGTAACTATTTTAGGATGGCGCCGGCAAGCTGCCAGCGCCATCCTAAAATAGTTACTAAGTTAGCTTCCACAGGAAGCACTAATAGATAAAATAAAGCAGGTGCTCGAGCACCTGCTTTATTTTATCTATTAGTGCTTCCTGATGAAGCTAATTTAGTAACTATTTTAGGATGGCCCTGGCAGCTTGCCGGCGCCATCCTAAAATAGTTACAGGATGATGGACAGCTCACTCAAGGGATCCCTGGGCACATCGGTGCGATTGCATAGTAACACACACATGGTCACTGGAACTAGTTGAAGCTCAATTCAGTGACGCATTCATCAGCCCAAAAACAATCGTGAGCGTTGAGGAGGCTGGGCAGGTGTGCTTCCTTCCCAAATCTACCGTCGAAAATCAGCTGTGATGCTGGATAGAGGCCTTTGCATCCTTGACTTACACGAGCGCAATCCCCGTGCTGTTCCTGTGACCAGGAGCTTCTTTCTCTTCATCTGCTGCTCTGATCTTTCTCTGACCTTTTATACACACAAGAGGCATGTGAACTCGCATGGAAGCCCGGCCCACACACTCGCGGTGTGCACAGTCTTCCCGCCATGCATTTACCCACTATGATGGACAGCTCACTCAAGGGACCCTGCACCCTTGGGCGCGATTGCATAGTAACACACACATAGTCGCTGGAACTAGTTGAAGCTCAATTCAGTGACACATTCATCAGCCCAAAAACAAACGTGAGCGTCGTCGAGGCTGGGCAGGTGTGCCTTCTTCCCAAATCTACAGTCGAAAATCAGCTGTGATGCTGGATAGAGGCCTTTGTATCCTTGACTTTCATGAGCGCAATCCTCGTGCTGTTCCTGTGACCAGGAGCTTCTTTCTCTTCATCTGCTGCTCTGATCGGTCTCTGACCATTTATACACACAAGAGGCACTTGAACTCGCACAGAAGACATCCCCAAGTGGCGCAGAGGGCAGAAGACCACAAAAACGAGTTGGGCAGAGGGCAGAAACGAGTGGGGCAGAGGGCAGAAGACCACAAAAACGAGTTGGGCAGAGGGCAGAAGAGCACAAAAACGAGTGGGACAGAGGGCAGAAACGAGTGGGGCAGAGGGCAGAAGAGCACAAAAACGAGTTG
This sequence comes from Lissotriton helveticus, assembly GCF_964261635.1. Lineage (NCBI taxonomy): Eukaryota > Metazoa > Chordata > Amphibia > Caudata > Salamandridae > Lissotriton > Lissotriton helveticus. The sequence goes on along the minus strand of NC_136072.1, from coordinate 1,137,803,889 downwards.
GGCAGAGGGCTGAAGAGCACAAAAACGAGTGGGACAGAGGGCAGAAACGATTGGGGCAGAGGGCAGAAGACCACAAAAACGAGTGGGGCAGAGGGCAAAAGGGCACAAACACGAGTGGAGCAGAGGGCAGAAAGGCACAAAAACTAGTGGTACAGAGGGCAGAAGGGCATAAAAAAAGAGAGGGTGGCAGTGATGAACCAGAGGGCGCATCACGGTCTCGCCCAAAAAAAAACCCGCTAACACGCAAAGCACCCCGCGAACATGCCAAAACACCCCGCGAACACGCAAAGCGCCCCGCGAACACAAAAATATAAATATCCGCAAATTGGCACAAATTCATGAATTTTGCGGATCGCGAATTCACAAATCTGCAAATTCGCGAATCGCGAATTCGCAAAATTCGCCCATGCTTACTAATCTCTTGCTCTGAAAAACAATGTTGTAATGTATTACAGCATCCTCATCAATTTAACCAGCATTCACTAAAGTTGATCTTAATATCACTTCGAACTTGGTACAGAATAAAAAAAGTACCAGGGTACCATAAATGATGGGTTTGCGAGCAGAGAGTAACCGATTAGTGCTGAGTTCAACGATAAGAGTTCCCTGGGCTGTGGTGTCTCGTTTCATGTGCATAACTTATTTATTCAGAACCAGGATTGAAGCGCTATTGAGATCGACTTTAGTTAGAAAGTGATGATGTACGCACATCAAACAATCTTTTTTTCTTTGGTCCTGTGTTTAATTTGTTGTTCTTTTGCACTTTGTTTTTTAGTTGCCTCCTATTCTATTTGTTGAATTATACAAATGCTTGCTGAAATTAACATACATTCTGTCACGTTATAGTTTTATTTTTCAAAAACACTCCAAAACATATTTTTAATAAAAAAAATGGCCAGGGGGGGCGTGGCTAGCAGCCATCGATGGCGGCGCAGCTTAGGGAGGCTCCAGCGGTAGGGCGGCTTCCCACCTAAATCCGGCACTTTAATCCGTGCATTTACCCACGCTTTCGGGGTGGAAAGGGTCTGTGACCGTGCGGCGCCCAGCGTGCAAGTTTGAGAGAGTCAGCGGCTCCGCAACCGGCAAAGCTCCGAGGTGCGAGGAGGGGCCTACAGCCTTCGCAGGGGCAGCGAGGTATCCTGTGGATGGTGGCCGGGCGGAAGTGAGGTGAGGCCGGGCGCCGACACCGGAAGTGGCGGACCCCCGGCGGACTCGCGGACGGCGCAAACGATCTCTCCCCCCGGAGAGCCTGTAGACCGGCGGAAGGAGTGGAAGCCTGTGCCGCGATCCCAACGCGGCTCCTGGGACGGGACGGCGGCCGGGAGCGGCGGAGTGGCCTGCGCATCGGCGCACCCGGGACTCGACCATCCGACACCCCAGGCGGGTAGGTCCGCCACTGAATACAGAGGGGAGGGCCCCGGAGGTGTATGAGGCGGGGACCGGGAGGGGAGCTCTGCAGTGGGCCGCGAGACTCCGCGAGGGCCGCGCTCCCCCCCCCACGTTCTGAAGCCCGTCGGCCACCTTGATCCGACCGTCCCGTTGAGGGCCTCCCCCTGCCAACGGCGAACTCCACAACGCAGTGCAGCACAGACACGAGGCGAGGGGGCCAGAACTACAAGCCTTGTCCCACGACTTTCGGATCGCCTGGGGAGTCGGTGGACCTTGACAGTGGGGGTCACACAGGCGGGCCACGGCACAAGTGAGAGGCAGTACCGAATCCTGAACAGCAGCCGTCGAGTGCACAGATAACGTCCAGGAGCCACAGGTGCACCTTTTGGCCCGATCAAATTGCAGGCTGTCCAAGATGGCGAATAGGGGCCTTAGAAAAAGCGCCACGCAAGCCAAATTAGACAAATTTGCCTACGAAAAGCTCACACCCCCGCAGGAACAGCGCAGGCAGCTCGTGAAATCGGCGGACGCGGAAGGGTCGAAGAAGGCTACACTAGAGGAAGTCCTGACGGCGCTGGCTCAGGTGCAGGCGACGATGGGGGCGACGGCGACGGAAGTTACCCTTATCCGCGCAGACCTCCAGAAGATTAACGAGAGGGTGAAACAGGTCGAGGTGGTAACCAAGTCTCTGGTCGAGGACGTGTCAGACCTCCAAATTGAAATGGGTAAACTACGGGCGGACAACAAACTACTCAAGGAGAAGCTGGACGACCAGGAAGGACGCTCGCGACGGAACAACGTCCGCATTTTGGGGGTACCGGAATCTGAAACTACGGGAGCCATGGACCTCTATGTGGAGGATATGATCAAGAATGGACTGCAGCCAAAAGGCCTGTCACATTTCTTTTCAGTGGAGAGGGCACACAGGGTGCCGGGAGGAAAGCCGAAAACAGGAGGACCCCCGAGGCCGATCCTGGCGAGACTCTTCAACTTCAGAGACCGGGACGCCATTTTACAGGCGGCAAGGGTGGCGCCGGCCATTCAGATTCAAAACTCGAAGGTGTCCTTCTTCCCGGACTACACAGCGGAGGTGGCCTGAAGGCGGAGGACCTTCCACGAGGTAAAAAAGACGCTACGTGAAAAAGAGCTGCCCTACTCCATGCTATTTCCGGCCAAGCTCCGGGTAGTTGCTGATGGAAAGGTCTGGTTTTTTGACTCCCCCGAGGTGGCTAGAGACTGGCTCGAGGGCTGGCATACTGTGGACAGGAATCGGAGGAACCACAGACGCAATACGGATCACCGTGCAGACAGCCGGACGGGGTCCCAAACCTCGGGAAGAGGAGGGCCGGGGAGGTCCCCAACTCAGGACCTCGTGGAAGCGGATGGAACTGAACACGTGGAATGAGAAAGTGGTGTACCGCTGTCTCGTCCTTAAGGAACTACTGTTTTGTAGCTGCAATTGGACGCTGGCCTGATTTGCCCCGGGAGTGAGCAGGGATGCCGCCTGCCGAGGGAGACATTCTCCCCCCTACACGCAAGTACTCTGGCTTTGGGAGGGGATAAGCACTCTGCTAAGTTGGGGAGGCGGGCAGTTGGAAGTCCGTTAGGCAGGGGGGCAGGGAGGGGGGTTGTTTTGAAGTTGATTGGAGCACACATGTATGGTCAAGAACTGAACCTCAACACTCACGCGATGTAATAGTTCATTGGTTGAAACGAAGGTGTAAGGGCTGCTATATCGGAATGCAAGCCGAACATTTTAGAGACTTTATTGCCACGCATGGCGGTTAACCCTTCAATTGCACTGGGGGACATAGACCCGAATTCCCGGGGACCCCCCCTAAGACTAATGACATGGAATGTACGAGGGCTAGGGGATAAGATTAAACGGGGATTAGTGTTGACCGCACTGAAAAGACAGAAACCCACTATAGTGATGTTGCAAGAGACACATTTAACGGGTGGGACGACTAAGGCCATGGATAGGAAAGGGTACAAAATGCTAGTACACTCGGAATTCACGTCCGGATCACGGGGAACCGGTATACTAATACAAAAATCCTCACAGTTCATTCCACTACAGACTGAGATTGATGATCAAGTCTGCTTTACCACAGTACAGGGGCAATGGGAGGGTAGACTTATTAATCTGGTATCGGTATACATTCCCCCTGCGCTCCACTCGGTGCAGCTCCCAAAATTGGCAGACTTTTTACTGGCCCTTCCTGGGGGAGAGGTGATTCTAGGGGGGGACTTCAACACCATAGTGGATGCCCAGCTAGACAGATTCCCGGCGGGTGGCCCCGCTGGGGGATCTTCCCACTTCCAGCGCTTCATGTCTGCCATGGGTCTCATAGACATATGGAGACGTTCCCACCCCCAGTCCCAGCAGTTTACCTACCACTCCGCAGTGCACGGAAGCCTTTCGAGAATTGACCATTTCCTGGCCCCCGGTAACAGCACCCTATGCATAGACACCGTAGACATTCATCCCAGGGGTATCTCTGACCACTCCCCGATCACTCTGTCAATATCCACCCATGTGAAGGCACGCCGGCGAATGTTCCCTATACACGCTACATACGTAAAAATCCCCAGGGTCCGAAAGGCTCTTAAGACGGTGACAACACAGTATTTCGCGGAGAATGTGGATTCGGTGAGTTCATCTGAAGTCCTGTGGGAGGCCTACAAGGCGGTGTTTAGGGGACAAGCGATAACCTCGATCGCGGGTCACAAGAAAGAGAAAGCCTTAGAACTCACCACTTTAGAACTCACCTTACAGGAACTGACGACAGCACACGAACGGCAACCCACGTCAGCTACAGCACACACACTTACCATCCAACAGCAACTCTACACGGATCATTTGAGAACTCAAGTGCAAGGCCACGTCTCTGACGCACAAAATAGGGTCTATGAGGTAGGGGATAAGGCGGGTAGAATGCTGGCCTGGTTAGACAAGCGGGAGGGTGGCTCCAGGGGCATCCAGCAGGTGAGGAACAGTCAGGGGGTGTCCCACACGAGCCCTGAACTAATAGTCGAGGCGCTGGCGGCCCACTTCGAAGGGGTATACACCCCTGAGCGGATTGTGACAACTGCAATGGCCGGAGAGGCATTGGAACGGATTGAGGTCCGGACACTCTCCGCAGAAGCTACGGCAGATTTGGAGGCTGACATCACGGCAGAGGAGATACAGTTGGCGATTAACGCATTGAACCCGGGCAAGGCACTGGGCCCAAATGGTATACCTATTGAGTGGTATCAGGCAAAGCCCGAAATACTGAGCACTCATCTTCTAGCTATGTATGAAGAATGTCTGGAGAAGGGAATGCTCCCGTCAGACCAAAGACTGGCCACTATAGTAGTAATCCCTAAACCGGGGAAACCGCCGGAGAAATGCTCCTATTACCGTCCCATCTCGCTGCTCAATGCGGAAGTCAAGATCCTCGCCAAACTCTTGGTGACCAGACTTGTACCGCATCTGCCCGATCTTATACACCCAGATCAGTCCGGGTTCATGCCTCACAGGAGCACGGCGCTGAATCTGCGCCGACTACATGGGATACTGGCACGGGCGGCGGCGATCACGTCGCCGGCGTTTATACTGACCCTTGACGCCAGGATGGCCTTTGACCTGGTGGAGTGGAATTACCTGTTTGAGGTCCTGTCTCGGCTGGGATTCGGCCCCAAGATTATGGCGTGGATGAGGTTATTATACACTGACCCGGTTGCCCAAGTGGTTGCCAATGGCCATATCTCGCGCACATTTCCACTGGGGAGGGGCACTCGTCAGGGGTGCCCGCTCTCGCCACTGTTGTTCGCAATTTCGTTGGAACCTTTGGCCACCCTGATACGAACCACTCCACTGTTGAAGGGGATTTGTTGGGCGGAGGGCTGGGAGGACCGGCTCTCCCTTTATGCGGATGATATGCTGGTATATCTGACCGATCCGGAACGGGGGGTGCCGGCCCTTCTACAACTCTGTGACAGCCACGGGAGAGTTTCTGGCTATACAATCAACTGGACCAAGTCGGAGATGTATGTCCTACGGGGCCCGACTCCAGTGCTGGAATTAGAATGCCCTCTGAGGATCGCAGGGTCCTCATTCAAATATTTAGGCATCCATGTCACTAGGGATCCAGCGGAGTTTATGGACAAGAATTTGGGGCCCCACATTGAGCGGCTAAAGCAGGATGTTAAATTCTGGGCGGGGCTGCCCCTTACATTGCTAGGGCGAGCCGCTCTGTATAAAATGATGTCCTTACCCCGATTTTTGTATGTACTCGAGAACACCCCCTATCCAGTGAACCCTAGATTCTTCCAAAAAGTGGCGGCGCTGGTGTCGAATCTGCTGTGGGGCAATCTCCCACCACGTATCGCGCAAGCCAAACTGAACAGAGGATGGTACGACGGAGGAATAGCGCTCCCCAACTTGAAACTGTACTATTGGGCTGCGCAATTAAAGCATATCAACTACTGGGTACATACTTCCCAGTCCGAGCCGGCATTTCACGCAGACAGGGCGCAACTAGGCACGAACAGTCTACTGGCCCCACTATATGATAGTACTAAAGCGCGCAAGCTGGAGGGGCCCACCAGACTCACTGTGGCGCTGTGGCATACGGCAACAGCAACGTTGGGCTGGAAGGGAAAAGTAACGAACCTTACGCCACTGTGGGACTCAAAAACCTTTGGCAACATGCGAAGCAGCAGAGGCTTCTCTCACTGGGACTTGATAGGAATCTCCACAGTTGGGGATCTTTGGGAGAAGGGTGCAGTAGTTCCGTTTGACAGATTGCGAGAGCAATATGACCTGGGAGAGAGGGAACTATACAGATACATTCAGATACGACACGCACTGCTAGCGGTCATTCCCCTTGACAGTACTTTACCGGAGGCATCCCCACTGGAAGACAGGCTTCTTACGGAATACATGGTTGAGAGGGCGACCTCCCTTACATACCGTAAACTTCTCAACAACCTACCGGATCCACTAGTTAGACTGAAGGAGCAATGGGAAAGGGACGCCGGGGAGTTGGACGAACATGAGTGGAACGAGGCGATAGCGTCTCCCAAAGAAGTGGGTATCTCGGCCAGGCTGAGACTAGTGCAATTAAAAATCCTGCATAGAGTTTACTATACTAGAACCATGCTCCACCGCATACACAGAGCACAACACCCTTTCTGCCTTCGCGGGTGCGGGGAAGAGGGCACATTTTTCCACACTATATGGGACTGCCCCCGTATCCAGGAGTTCTGGCGGCGGATCATGCGGACGATCTCACAAGCGTTGGAGACTCCTCTGTTGCCCGATCCGAAGCGGTGTCTCCTAAATATCTGGGAGGCGACCGACGTCTCTAGACATAACCGAACATGGGTCACAGTGGGCTTAATAGTGGCCAAACGGGACATAGCACAGAAATGGGGCTCAGCCGATGTACCAGCGGCGGCACAGTGGGGCCTCAACATGGATAGGGTCATGGTGACGGAGCGAGCAGTATACTCCAATAGGGCATGCCCGGGGAAATGGAACAACATTTGGTCCAAGTGGAACATGTACAGAGGGGAGATTTGTGATCCCTTAGCAGAGGAGGAGCAGGACGAGTCTGAAGATGATGAGGTTACGGGATAAGGGGGCCACTTGGAACACACGAGGGAGAGGGTCCACGGAACTTAGATTGCATTGACACACACCGGACTTGTCCTGGGCGTCAGAGAGGTGGCGTCACCATGGGGAAGATACCTGGGAGATCCAGCACACACCTGATATTAGGTCTAGGGGATGGGTGGAGGTTCAAGACAGGGAATAAGTACAAGGGGGGATCGTCCCTAAGTGGTCGTGGAACCTAAGTACCAATATTGTAAGAATATAATGTGCTTTTTTATGTTTTCTTGTTATGTTCTTGTTTTTGCAAAAAAAGAAAAACCAAAAACCACACTGAATGACTGAATAATGGAATAACTGTACCTTTCTCTGAGGCGGTGATAATGTACTGTGGAAAAAAGACAATAAGATTCGCATTGGATATTACTGCATGCTGATAATGCTACTGTACTGTGCTGGCGGTCAGCCCGGATGGGTTTCTGGCCTATAGATGTGTAACTTGAAAGGTACAATAAAGGTTTTTGAAAAAAAAAAATGGCCAACTTAGCCCTGTCATGTGAATGTTGCTGACTACCATTTTGTTGTCACCTGCTCAGTAAAATCAGTTAAATCATTCGCTGAGTATTAATACTTTCCCACTCAAAAACCCCTGTTTGTTCCAGGCAACTCGCTCCTAAAAGTAAATGGTTTGTATGTAAATTTGTTTAAATGCCTGAACTTTTGAAAATAAATGTAACTTTAAATGCTCAGTAATACTCAAGTGGTAAAATTAATACCTGAGTATTCATTCCCTTCCCCATCCAAAAACCTTCTTTTTTTCTTGGTAACCCGCTCTTAAAAGTAAGTGACTTTCATTCAAACACATTTAAATGCCTGAACTTTTTGAGATAAATTGAACATTAAATGCTCATTAATACTCAAGTATTGTAATACAAACCCTAAGTATTAATGGACTTCTCTACCCAAAAACCCCTATTTTTTCTGGGCAACCTGTTCCTAAATTTCATTGACTTTCATTTAAATTCATTAAAATAAAATGTAACATTATACGTTCATTAATACTCAAGTATTAAAATTAATATGTGAATATTAATGCGGTTTCCCACTCCAAAACCCTTTTCTTCCTAGGCAACCCACTCCTAAAAGTAAGTGACTTTCATTCAAACTCGTTTAAATACCTGTTCTTTTGTCAAATAACAATTAACAGTAAATGCGCATTAATACACTTCACCACCCAAAAATTCCTATTTCTGCTTGGCTTCATTGTTTTTCCTGCTACCACGTACCTAATAGTGAGAGGCCTTTTTGAATTGTACTTGTTCAATGGCTTGTTTATTTCTCCCAAAAAGCAATGGTGAGGGTACATTAATACTCAGGTATTACAATTACTACCTGAGTATTAATGCTTTTTACTACCAAAACCCCCTATTATTTGTTGACATTCCATATTCCAAATTATTTTTTTCTTTAATTAACTTGTTTACATTTTATTTTTGCCAGGAATTTTGTCAATTAAAATGTGTTAATTTTCATGGTAGTAAAGTAACCAACCTTTGAATGCAACTATCTTCTATTTATTAAATTACCAAACAAATTTAAAAAAATAACGGAGCAATCAATTTATGTCAGTTTTAGTAAATAACTTGATGCTTATGCAATGTTTCCCCTTTTCCCTGTTATTTTTTGTTATAATGCCATTTGTGCACATCTACAACGCTATTTTTTGTTATGATGCCATGTGTGCAAAATAAAGGCTTTGCGTTCCAAAGCCTTCATGGTAATAGCTGTTTTCATCGTATCCACACTATTTGTGTCCCTTTCTCATTGTACAATGCAAAATAACCTTTGCAATTCGGGTCCATCAGTCTTGCGAACCGGATAATAAGTGAACATGAGATGATGCCCTTAGCATCTCCCATTAGGACACTCCATGCCTCGTGCGTACAACTACTTGTCATTATATTTTTACAGACCAGAGATCAATATTTAGCCTGCACCAACATTAGGGGGCATATGTACAATGACAGGCAAAAACTACAGCTAACACTAGTTAGCAGCAGTTTTCTTACCACTATGTATCGCTGAAAGCTATCTCCTTGTTAGCGACGTATGTACAAGACGTTGCTACATGGCAATAGCTTCAGGGATCAGCGGGGAAAACCGATGCTAACATTAGCGTGACCCCGGCACCCGCGATTGAGCAGTACTGCATCCTTACTATCGGTTATCGTACCGGACTATCTTGAACGTCCCTATATCCCCGATGTTCTTTGACTGACCAAACCATGGCCCTTCTTCAGTCTTGAACAAGCACATTGTTACCAGAATCGAATACAAGCTGACCCCAACAGGTCACAGCAACAGCCCATCCCTGGTAAATGAGGTTGCTTTACTATTAGGCATACATTAAATGTCCTGATGAGATCCGTAGAATGTGTTAAATGGATTGAAACGCCATCAACAACTATGAGCACCTTACACACATGGAATGATTTATTTGCCCTTTAAAAGTGTGAAGGTGTCAATATTGTTCTGTTTTATAATCAAAACTGTGCGATTAGCAAGTTTACAGAACTTAAGCTCTTGCCTAAGCCCTTTTGTTTGTTCTATTTGATTGTTCCCTGTCCTGATATTTCTTGTGTGATTGATTGGGTACAGGCTTGTGCCCTGTCTTGTATATTGTGTGTTATTCATGTTTTACATTGACTGAAAAGTAAATATCAAGACCTCTGCCCGGCTGGGCATGTCGATTTCAAATATAGCAACGACTTTGTCTACATTTATTGATTAAGCATTATTATTTGTAAGGGACCACTGTTGCCTTAATAACATTAGCGTGATGGCAATAGGAATTCCAATGTTAGCGGGCGAAAACCAACAAAAGGCCCTTTAGACGGCAAAAAAACGCACATTAGTCTGCCCAACGTGAGTTTTTTTGCCTCTAATGAAACAAATAGCCTATCAGTCGACCTCCAATAAGAAAATAGGCAAGAAAAATAATGAATGCAGAATGAAGCAGCCATGGCCAAGTGCAGCACACATCAACAACCCCCTCAAGCCGCCCAACATCTAGGATGACCTGGATGAGAACATGGATACCTCGCAGGACCTGCATCTGGAGCCTGGATGCCACGCTGGACCTGCGTCTGGAGCCTGGATGCCTCACTGGACCTGCGTCTGGAGCCCGGATGCCTCACTGGACCTGCGTCTGGAGCCTGGATTCCTCGCTGAACCTGTGTCTGGAGCCTGGATGCCTCGCTGGACCTGCGTCTGGAGCCTGGAAGCCTCGCTGAACCTGCACCTGGAGCCTGGATGCCTCTCAGGACCTACTGCTGGAGACTGGAGTGGGAAAAGTAGGGGCTGTGGAGTCGATGACCCGTGGCGGTAGACATTGAGGTGTGGCGATCGCCCGTACCAGGTGGTGAAATCTGGTTGGTCGCATGGAGACACGTTGCTGACCTGTGTGAGAAGACCGCCATGCCCCCCTTGGAGCTGTGAATGGTAGTGGCGCTCCTGTGCACCAACGTAGGGAGGTCTGCATCGCATACTACAATCCACCACTACACCGGGGTGCACGGAGGGGATTACCAATGGTGGGCGGCACCTCTCTGCATCACAGGCTGGATTAGATTGCACTGGCTGGATGCTGTGGAGGGTGAGGCCCCTGAGCTGCGCCAAACTTGTGGGGTGGAGCACTGCAAATTCACAACTAAGGGGTCCCCACTGCATCAACTGCATCGGGAGGTTCACCAGCAGACTTGGTGGTGACTGCTGTACCCAGGCTTGTGCAATCCCACCTGGCTGAGGCTCCTGCTGGCTGAGTCACAAATTTGGAGAGAGTTTAGCGGATTGCGTCACCGTGTCAATGCCGAGGTAAGGAGAAGGTGGGACCCGTAGCGGAGTAGGCTCTGGGGTCGAGTTGCCCAGGCCTAGCGCCTGTAGATGATGCACCCCCAGTGTCGGCTCATCCGCTATGTCGGAAGGACGTCGACCCACAGCTTTCAAGCAGTGCAAGAAGAGGCACAATCATCACATGATGATAACTTCCTGATGTAATTGTGCCTTGTTTCGGGATGTTATGTTATGTTATGTTAGGGTTTTTTTGTAAAGCGCACGTACGCCCGTGGGCTTCATGGCGCTGTTGAAGTAGGAACCTAACACAACAACTTACTGAAAATAAGCCTGTCTGAACAGCCAAGTTTTATAGGAACGTCTAAAAGTTAGAAAGTCTGGGCTGAGCCGAAGGGAAAGTGGTAGGGAGTTCCATAGGACAGCAGCTAAGTAATGGAAACAGCTGCCGCCCTGACGCTTTCTCCTGTAAGAGGGAACAACCAGCAAGTCTTTATTGATGGATCTAAGATTGCGAGTGGGCTTGTATTTGGAGACCAACTGATTGATGAACTGAGGCCCTATGTTTTGTAGACTCTTGTATATGATACAGCCGGACTTAAACATGATTCTTTGAGATACAGGCAGCCAGTGTAATTGTTCTAGGCCAGGCCTGATGGAACACCGCCTAGGTTGTTTAAGAACAAGTCTGGCTGCTTGGTTCTGCACTAGTTGGAGTCTTTTTAAAAGGCCAGATGGAAGGCCCAGGTACAGACTATTAGAAAAGTCCAGCCTGGAGAGTACCAGTGGGATGGTGGGTAGAGCTGCTCTCCTCACGGAGCAGGGCATGCCCACTAAAGTGCACATTGACTGTTTGGTCGGCCCACCCAGACCACACAAAGCAGTCATACGCACTGTCCTGTTCACAACACAGGCGGCATTACAGCTTGCATGGAGAACATACCCACACCTCCAGCCCCTGGCTGAACGCCTCGTCCCGGCGCCAATGACCAAGCCCAAAGCCGCATTTTAGTGTTGTGATTAGCTCAGGGGAGGGAGCCTGGCTGCCTACTTCCGGTTCCTGGAAGCCGACTCAGGAGAGCAGGAGCAACGAAGACACGGGACCCGGCCTTGAGGTAAGATTTTTCACATTTATATATTTACAACACTCGCTCACACATGCACCGCTGCGTCCACACCCCATCCAGTGTTCTTTCTGGCATTTCCCACCTCCCAGCTGTCCAGTCCCCCCACATCACTTCTCAATGGTGGCCCTGTGCAGCCATGCACAGCAGGAGTACCACTGGTGTGCCGAAGGTATATATGGAGTTACGACGCATACCATTATATCACATTCCATTACAATGCATCCTAATACTAGGCATATCGCAACAGTTGGGAAGGTGTTGAATTGCGGACAAAGCAGACCATAACATTCATCTTTGAGCCCCCAAAACACACCCTAAAAATCATATTTGACCCAAATGCACACCCCTATTTTCATATTTAACCCAAATGCACACCCCAATGTTCATATCTGACCCCAAAACACTCATACCAACCCTAAAAATTAAAAATACCAAATTACTGACCTCACAATGCGTTATAATGGAATGCGATGTAAGGGTACCTGCGTTGTTCTATTTACATTGTAAAGGCATTCTAATGGACGTCTCCCGTGCCAAAGGCAAGGCATAGGCAAGCCCGTCTGCGTGCGCCTGCCCCTGAACGGCGCTCAGCACCAAGAACCCTTCCTCCCGAACACTCCACCTCAGCACCCTCCTCGCCATCAACTCTGGATGCCACATCACCTGCCAGGACCAACATCTTCTCCGGACCGGACATCGCCATCACCATCACTGACAGCTACTAAATCACCCACAAGGGCCAGCGCGACCATCCAGGAGGAGGCATTGCCATCACCTACAGAAGCACACTCCGACCATGCACTCTAATAACCCAATGGTGACCATGGAACACCTTAACTTCTAGATCTGGACCAACCCCATCCTCTGCAGCACCCTCATGTGCAGGCCCATGGACACCCATTCTCCGATACCATTGTAGACCTCATTGTACACCAGGCTCTCCCATCCACTGACATCCTACTCGGCATACTCAAGTTCCACCTGGACAACCCCAGTGACCAGAACACCACCCCCTCCTGGGGTGGCTCCCCAAAATCAGACTCAACTAACTCGTCACTGCAACAAGCCAGAAAGCAGGACACACGGTCAAGCAAGTCTCCTCCACCAGCGGGACCTTCAGCTACAGCCACACCACCGGACTCTACTGGACCGACCATCATTGTATACATCACGTCTTCACCATGCCCACCGTACACAACCGCCAATATCGCCCCCCTCGCAACTGGATCAAGGCCACCAAAGTACATTTCATCAACTACCTCAGCACCACCACTCCGCCAATGCTTACAGACGATGACACTGCAGTGCGCAACCACCACTGATGGATCTCCAACTGCGCCGACACCCGGGCACCGCTCAAGAATGGCACTGTGTCAGTACCTTACGCCTGCATGATGGCAGGCGTAAGGGTGACGCAGTGCCACAGGGATAGGCTGGCCCCATGCATTGCGGAAGTTGCGTCATGGTTGTTACATGACCGCAGCAATGCGTGACTTTAGCGCAGACAGATACTTCAGGATTCCAGACGTATCTGTCATTACTTGCGTCATGGAGCTCTGTCCAGTGAATATAGCGCATCCGTGGTGTCGCAAGAAGGGGGTAGAGAAAAGTGTGTAAACGCTGTCTTGTCACAGCGCTGCAATACTTTTCATGAGTGAGGCCCTGGAATAAGCACTATCTTATTGATGGTGCGCAGTCTTGCTCTGTAGTTTTGACGCAGGGCAGCACAGCAACATTGCTTGCAACGCGGTACAGCTACAAAACCTGCTGCAATGAGGGTTATCTCCATTTTTAAGACGAGCCATTTCTGGTCTTAAAATACTGCCTCTAACTGCAGTTAGAGGCTGTTTTTTTGGTCCTCCAAACTTAAAAAATCCCCTTGTAAATATTGCGAAGTGGAGTTAGCGGCCGTTTTTGCATGGGAACGGCTCCCTTGCATGTCATTATCGCTAACAGAAGTGGCGATCTTATAATGGACATGTTCGCCGGAAAACTGCAGCTAACAGAGGTTAGCGACAGCTTGTACATATGGCGATAAAAATATCTCCGCAGAACCATCGGAAACATGCTACTAAGGCGGCGTTAGTCCCTTGTACATATGCCCCTTGGTGTGTGTATTTGTGAGACAATCCTCATTACGGTATTTTAACAAGTTCATAATTATTTAAATATTGCTCATACAACATTTATTGTTTATTTCACTGATCAATAAATGTGTTAGTGTCCCGATTCCTGACTCCAGCAATAAGATAGGGACAAACTATACTTTTCATTGTAAGACTGCAAACACAACCTATTTTACACATGGTTTGCAGTGGTCTCCAGTTCACTCAGTTGTGTCTCACCTGTGTTACTTGCACTCTGTACAACAATTTATGCATGTTATGTGCATACACCGCATGATACCTAATGTTTGTTAGCTGTTAGGAATCACCATTGTTTTCTCTTTTTACAGATTTCAGATGGCTGACATCGTTGAACTTCATGCATTTTGTTATTTTTACTGAGTTAAATCTATATTTATTTTATTTTAACACAATATAAGGTAAATCAGCAAATAGATTCAAAACAGTAAAACACTTCCATCAATTCATATTGCAAATACGGTAAAAAGTAAAAACAGAACCATAGACAGTGCATATCGCTAAAATCTTAAAATCTATTTCCAAGTAAATATGGGGCTAAGATAAATATATTAAGATAATGGGTCTGATTCGCAAAAGTAAACTGACACGAAAGTCTAACTTTACGACTTTCGGTATTCATAAAGGGTATTTACAAGTAGTAAAGTTAGACTTTTGTCTCAGTTAGACTTAAGAGCAAAACTTGAGTGTAACTGAGACAAAAGTCTAACTTTACTACTTGTAAATGCCCTTTGCGAACACCGAAAGTTGTTAAGTTAGACTTTCGTCTCCGTTTACCTTTGTGAATCGGGCCCAATATTCTTACATTTCATAGATAGCACCATTTGTGTACAGAAGTGTTACAATAATATTCGACCCAAATATATGTTATTGCCCGCCTTCCTGATGTGCCATTCTTAGCATGCTTTTAATATGATCATGCTTTTAATATGATCAGCTCTTCGGTGAATTTCCTCCTAATCCACCTGGCACTGGAAAGGTAATTTACCACACTACATATAGTGGATTCATGCATGTCCAATCTCAATAGCACTAAGTCCACAACATTCTTAGTTGCCCCCATCAACCAGGAGATCTTTATCCACTCCCTGGTCTGAGCAGGGCATCTTTCTAGCCTGCTCAGACCAATCCCCACGCTCGACTTGGGAGTCTGATGCAGCCCAAGTGCCTGCTGGGACCCTGCGCAACGCGGGACGCAGCCTTCAACTTGAGTTAAGTTTTATTTTATTCTTAATTTTTCCCCATCCACGCTCCCCCTTCCGTGCGCCTCCCCACTCTCTGCCACACTACCTTTTGTGCCTGGCGGCTGCCACTGTCTTTCATGCGATATGGCTATAATTCATGAGCCTACTGCAGCCTCCACCATTATAACAGTGGTCTCAGATTAGCTGTTCAGTTCAAATAAAGAAACTTTATTTCGGTCAGAATGACCTAAAAAGTGGAATACACAGTAATCATTATGTGGGTTTGTGAGGAGCAGAACGCGACACTGCACGTTTCGGAAATTTGAGGATGGGAAAAGAACTCGATTAAGAATATCTTCTTACACACCGAGGACCATTATCAAATTGAACACGCTCCAGCCCATCTGAAACACAGCAGGGTTATAAATACGTTCGCAAGCACGTCAATCTGAACATAGAGACTGGCCCCTGATGAAGGTACCATGAGTACCGAAGTGCATAGGGCAGCATAAGGGCAAAATAAGAAAATTGTAAAGTTCAAAAGAATGATGGATTGTAAATCATGTATATGTACGATTTAAAGTGCATCTAATTTGCATTGTATATGTTGTTATGATGAAATAATCAGTATTGAGAAAACTATGTATAGTAATGAATGAATTACATGCAGTATAAAAAGACAAATGAGCTTTTGGTTCAGTGTTCATGAAATTTTTCCTTTGAAATCGGTGAAGGTGTAGACACACCAAGTGTATAGTGCGCGCCTAGGGGGGTTCACAAACCCGCCATAACTCATACACAGTAATCACACATGTTTAAAATACATTAAAAATTCACTAACAGGAGGAGCTACGTCAGCAAACAAGATGGCTGCTTAGGCTCCCGGCTCCGCCGACCTCCGTATCCCGCCACAATATCCTGTACATTATCCTGATTTTACGCCTAGCCTCTGTGTACATGAACTGTTCCGCACTCCGATGGTGAAATCCGGGAACTTTTATCGGCTAGTTTGACGAAGTTACATCGAGTTGAAGATTGTGGCCTACTCCAGCGGTGAAGCCGGGGCCTCGAGTACTTTCACAGCCGGGCTGCAGTGCAACAACATCGGCCGGGAGACCCGGGCTGGGTCCGGTCAATCGGAGTGGAGGCTTTGTTTACGCCCGAATTTGGCGGCGATCGTTTCTATTACTCAGCATCGATGGAGGAGTGACTCTGCTTGCTGTTGGCTGCGGGTGGGGGTGGGGGTCCCCGTCCCGCGGACCCGGTATTGGGCCGGCCGGGGTTCGGTGGGTCGGGGTCTCTGGCCTGCGGCCTTAACCGGGTTGACCGTGGCTGCGAATAAAGACTGGTCACCCTCCGCATCTGCACGTTCGGAATCCTGTTTGTCCCCCCTGAGGATGCCAGATTCGCCCGGGGAGGTGAATGTGATTGGTGTCGGGTATGAGATTCTGGATCGAACAGGGCTTGAGCCATCGCTGAGGTCAATATTGGCAGAAATTAGGGCGTTTCATTCACATGTGGATGTCTTATTGTGCAAATTGGAAACGCGCCTATCTGAGATGCTCCTGGTGGAACCGGACCCAGCCTTACTGTTGGAACAGCAATCTGCAGCCATTCAAACCGCGGCCATTTTGACTCCGTGCGAGAACCCCGTGATGAAGCAAGTATTGAAACCATCGGATGGTGCCCTGGAGGAAGGTGTTCCCGAGGTCGTCAGTGTATTGCCGAACCTTCCACCACTATCGACTTTGGAGGTATCGAAAGGCGTTCCCCTCCCGGAGACTTTTGTTCTTGACTTTCCATTCACTTTGTGGTCGTCTTCTCCTTTCTTGGTGACTTTACGACTCTTGGGCAAGATACATTGGGACTGTCCATCTAGGAGGGAGAGTTCTTCTGCGTCTGAAGTTTTTGTGGACTCACTGCCTACGAGTCGCCATAGATTGATTCTTGATGACTCCCTTCTCCTCTATTACTCCTTTGTGTGCCTTTGGGTCTTGCTGGGGGGGGGGTTTGTGTGCTGGTTCAGAAGGGCCAAGGTTAAGATCACCTAGGTCGGGACGGGTTGGAGTGGCTTTTACGGGTGTTCGACCTGCAAATGTTTGATCTAAAAGGCTGGGCGGTGTATTACGGTGCCTCCTAATTTCTTCTATAAGTGTTGTCATACGTTGGTCTCTTAGTGATAGGGGGTGTTTGTTTCTGGCGGGGGGACTAGAGGGGCTGGGAGCCCAACCGGATAAGCCCTCCTCCATTCTTTTTCCTACTTTTAGGGTTTTAGTTATTAGGGGCGACAGGCACGCTGCTAGTGGGGTTAGGCTGTAGCCATTTGCACGGGTGCAGGGTGGGGGGTTGGGAAGGGTTTTTTAATATTTTTTTTTATTTTGCCTTTTTTATTTCTATGGCCTTTTTCTTTCCTTCCCTTTCTCTTCCTTAAAGGATCAGTATAGCTTGTGAATCATTCGGATTCTTATTGTGTACTTGTACTTAGTGCTTATGCTTTTTATGATATCCTGATTCCCGGGTGGGCAGGCCCTGAGAACTGGCGCTCAACATTGAATGTATATTGTATTGTCGTTTGCATCGATCCATATGCTTTGACGCCAATGTTCCATTATAGCGGTTCTTACGTGCATATCCTGTCTCTTGCCCTGTCCCCCGTATTCTTCCGTTTGATTGTATGGCACCTGATCCTTTCTTAAATAATATAAAATGGAACCTCTGTCTCATCCTGGGACTCAGTTGTGCATTCTAATACAAGTTCTATCCTGAATCGCTGCCGGACCTCAGGGTTGTCGGCTGATGAGCTGTGTCGTACTGTGGTATAGGGGGGTCTTAATTTTGTTTAGCGCCCGGCCCCTGCGGTTGTAGGCCCATGCTTGTATTTTTATTGAATGCTACAATAAAGGTTTTTAAAAAAAAATAAAAAATAAAAAAATTCACTAACAATTACGAAACACATTAATAATTTTCAACAAAGTTAGTTCATTCAAATCATCAGGGTTAGCTAAGTGATGCGTCTAGGCAAAGGAGACAAAGTCAATTCTAGAAAGTGCGTGGTGCATTAATAAATATATAAATTATCTATTATCTAAAACAATGAGAATAAAAAAAAGGAGTACAATAAAACTTCAATTAAGAAAATGTAGAAAAAAGACTACAAATTATTAAACCAGCATGCTATAACCAGACAATTTAGTTTATTATGGCGGAATCACTACAGCATTTTTAAGGTTTCAGAAAAACCCTTCTGGTGCACCACATAGAGAACAAAAAGCCTGCAACTGAATAAACAATTGGGATACTCAAATCAGTTTTCAATATCCTAAATACTTCAAGGCAGCGCCTATCACCAAGATTTCTACAGATCTGAACCAACCAACGTTTCCTTGCCTTCTGGTAGCCTGGAATGCTAAAGAAAACATGGAGCTCAGATTCCTCGGGATGGGCACACGCCGGGCATGGGAGCATCTGCTGATCTCTTCACTTAGCTGTAAAACAGCGAAGAGGTATCACCCCATATCTATACTGGAGATTAAGCTTCCTAGCCACAGGGGGATTATTTAAATCTATTACTGACTCAAAATAAGGGATATCTTTTATTTCTAAAAAGACTCTGGTTAGTTTCCCAATACTGGAGGAGATATGGAGCTGAGCCAATCTATACTCTTTATAAAGCGCCTTCATTTTGTTCTTAGATGTTAAAAAGAGGCTGTCTCTGGTTCAGACCAACAATCCCCAAGTCCAATACCATTTAACAGGGATTTAATGTGGATAAACCAAGGAAACGGCCCTATCCCTCATAACCTCTGACAGTTCCTCCCTGTAAGGTGTGAGTTCGGGGGTAGTCCACAAGCGGCGCCAATACATTATGGGTTTAAGACTCGCCACATCCGCAATTGATGCAATTCCCATATCTAGACATAATGGGACCAGCGGGGTGCTATGTGGCAATCTAAATAACTGTCTTAAAAATTGGTGCTCCACCTGGGTTAAATTGTCAAGCTTTAAATGTCCCCATAGCTCTGCACCATATAATGCCCCAACTCTAGCCTGTGCCCTATACATTTCGTTTGCCAGGCAACTATTCTTTTACTGGACTTATTAAGGACCTTCATGATGCCACCTGAGGTTCCAATTTTAACGTAGATTTCGTAATATGGGCCCCCCATCCCATAGATTCGGAAATTGTGATTCCTAAGTACACAAAGAAAGACACTCGCTCAAGGGGGATGCCATTTAAAGACGAGTTAGGACGTGTACTTTTTGGGCAATTAAAAGCAATAAATTTAGTTTTCTGTAGATTTATTTCAAGGCCTCTATCCCTACAGAACATCTCAAATTTGTCCAAAATCCGTTGGAGGCCAGTTGGCGATTTAGCTATCAGTAGAGTGTCGTCCGCAAACATCATGGCAGAAATTCTACGAGAGGCTAGTTTAGGGGCATCCAGATCCTTTTCTGTAAGGAGGGCATCAATCAAGCCATTAATGTAGAGGCTAAAAAGGGTTGGTGCAAGCACGCAACCCTGTCTAACTCCACGCTTAATGGCTATGGGTGCTGTAAGGTTTCCGTCCTTACCATGCCTAATGCACGCATAGTTGGACTCATGAAGACGTTTAAAAAGTTGAATTAAATATACAGGGACCCCCATCTCATTCAAGACCAACCAGAGTTTCTCCCTGGGCACTAAATCAAATGCAGACCGCTGGTCTACAAAGATGAGGTAGAGACTGCCCCCCTGCAGGCTGACGGTCTTCCAGTATAACAATTGCCGTCTCAATACTTGGTCCAGGGTTGACAGCTTTTCCCTGAACCCAGCCTGCAGAGCGGACAGTACCCCCTTCTCCTCCATCCATGATTGTAGCCTAAGGAGTAGAACGCATGCAAATACCTTCTGCGGTATATCTATTAAACTAATTGGTCTGTAGTTAGTAGGGAGGAGTGGGGAGCCCTTTTTAAAAATCGGAATTATTTCCGCGCCAAGCCAACTCGCAGGAATCTTCATTCCTTGCATAATTGCATTAAAAAGCATCCAAAAATATAGCGCCCAGATGGATGGTTCTGTCTTAAAAAGGTCTCCAGGTATCGTATCTAAGCCTGGAGCCTTACCCGGGGCTATCCTTCCCAGCGCGCCCTTTATTTCATTTAAGCTTATGCTAGGACCCACCTCACCATCGCGCAGGAAGATTAAATCCCCTTTATCTGTGAGGTAGGACACTAACAAATCACAGCTATTGAGAAGAGCAGCACCGGGCAATTGCTCGTCGGCATATAGGGATTCAAAGTGCTCCCGCCAGACTTCCTCATCCAAATTTAGTTCAGTCGCACTACGGGGGGCTGAAGAACCTATATTTACCACTCCCCAAAAGGTCCTCATATCTCTTTCCCCTAAAGCATTTTTCAAGGTCGTCCAATTTTCGTCTTCCCACCTCTTTTTAGCTTCTTGTATGGCCGCTTTATAGTTTACTCTAGCTATCCTAATTAGGGGGCGATCTTTAGCTTTAATTGATGCTACTAGAGCTTTTTTAACAATGCGACAAGAAGCATTATACCAGGGGTGGGAGGGCAGCTTGTCCTGCTTCATGCATCTGTTTGGATAAAAAAAATCAAATGCGGCTTTCCCTAATTTAACATTAATCATTTCTGCCTGCAGCAAATCTATACCCTTGTCATTAGGACAACATAAAGTGGACGCCTCTATAAGGACAGGTAGCAGGGCTTCATATAAGCTACTCATTTTGTCCTCAGACTGACTAAAATTTGTCCATCTCACTCTTTTCCTGCAGTTTGAAACCACCAACCTAGGGTCTGAAGGATTATCAATATGAGCCAAATCCCCATGGACAGAGCCTTAAGTTCTATTACTAGCGCATGATGATCGCTGTCTAGGCGTGGTATAATTTAAAAAATTTCTTTTGAGAGAAATAAAGAAAGAAGGGTAATAGACAGTTGAGAACAACCGTAGAAAAGTGCTAGAAAGGTAACCCCTTGTGAAAAGAGATGTTTTTCTGTCTTGATAGGATTGAAGTTGGTCCATTTTTTTAATCAACCCGGGTGAGTTCCAACAAAACTGATACAAAAGGTACAAAATAAAAATCATAAACAGGAGGACACTAGGGCAAAATTGAGGAAATAGTCCAAACAACAGGGCAACTACAATAAGGTGCATTTCCTCCTAGAACAAAAAAGAGGAAAACAAACAAAACCTCCCTAGGTAACCACCAGAGCTGAAGAAAACCTGCTCATAAAACCATGAAGATACTGCCAGGAAGGAAATATGTACCTGGGTAAGAATATAGAGGTTCCTGTGGGTGGGACTCTATAATAAAGGAGGGATGGAGATCTGATTGGCCGCATTAGATTTATTCAAAGCCCACATCATTGGTGTCTAAAAAGTAAATTGTTGACACCCCATCCTAGCGATAAAAACATACCAGGCTAGTCATGTCCTCCCTCTTAGTAATACTAAGATGTGGCAACTTAGTATGACTGGGGACTGAGGGAATAGTCTCAGATCACAAGGTTGCGGGGTTACCAAAATATAGGATATTAGTGAAAATGTTAATGAATCAATGTGCAATAGTTAGATTAATTATTGGACCTAATGACATGTATTGTGACATGTTTTTTATAGATATGAGTTAAATGAACAAGTCCTGAAGAAGGTGCGAGAGTATTTGAGGCACCGAAACGCCGCGTCGACAGTTTGTTCCTTATGTTTAATAAATATGGTGTATTTGTAGATTTATGTAATTATGCTTACCGGCATTTTTTTATAAAAAATCGGAGTTTTTTAATTGAACTGGCTTACAGCAAAGACGAATATGCCTAAAATTGTTTTTAATGTAATCATGTGTCATTATAATTTTTAAATTATTTCAAAATAAATGAACTAAACTTTAAATTTTTTGTGGTTGCAATATTTTCATGCTAATTTTTGCTCTGATACATATTAAGGTGTAAATCTGGTAACCTACGCAATACTTTAGTCCCCCCCACTGATGTAAATGCCCTCAAGAGAATTTAGCAATACTAATCATTTGCCAAACTCAGGAAAAGGAGTTTTTTGTTTTTATAATAATTTTAAAATCCAACATCCTCTCCCAGGAGCTGGATTTGACAAAAATATAGTCTATTATAAACCCACGATTTTTACTATAGAACATATACCCGTTTGATGATTCAAGCTCGTAGGGAATGCCTTAATGAGAGGCAACTCATCTGAATCACCACTGGGGACCATTTATTAACAAATGGACATCTAGACTCGGGGATTTTCAAAAAATGGTCCTCATCATCAAGACTATCAAATGATAATCCTTGTAGTGGCTCAAACTGACAGTTAAAATCCCCACCTACTATGATCAAATAACTATCATCAATAGAACCCAGGAAGGTGGATAACTCTTCCACCATAATAGATTCTGGGCCTTTAGTAGTGGATCTTGAGTAAACATTTATTAAAACTACGGGAGGCTTGGAAGGAAACCGTAACAAGACAGATAAAATATCAATTGACCCGGTATCCACTTGTTCCGCAGAGCACCCCAAGTGGGCCCTCACCCAAATAGTTAGTCCCCCCGATGGTCTCCCAATTCCCCTCAATGTTGCTAAAATATTAAAAGTGGCATAACCCTGTTTGGGGACCTCAGTTCTTGCCCAAGTTTCCTGGAACATGCAGATTTCAAATTGGTTAATAAAGAATTCCCATTCCGGATCATCTAGTTTATTATTGAGACCTGCAATGTTCCACGAGAGGACCCTGGTAGGCTGTGCGTTCGGGGAAAACTTATTTGTGGTCCCTGCAGTCGGGAGTTTGGGGGACTCTTCATTGGATCCAAGGGCATTTGCTAATTTTATTCCTGGGTCCAATTGATATTCGACAATCTTGCAGTGGAAGGGCCCAAAGTCGTGATGGTTAATACAGGGGGAGCCGCTCATGCACCCTCTGGTTAAACCATCCTCGATCTCATTTCTTGAATCTATGGGGCTACCCAGTCCTTCTGGGGGTGACATTATATGGAGTGTTACCTTTTTATCAATTGAATTTAACTCCTTCTGTCAATCTACTCTTTCAAGACAGCTAAAACTATTGAAGATGGGGACATTAAAAGTAGGGACATTATATAAAAACTGGCATGGATGCGGAAACACCGTTTCGTTAGGGAAAAGTCTCCTTTCTGTCTCATAAAAATAGCTTTTCTGGTGAGGTCTACTTAGGGGGTAAAAAAAACCCTGAAGGGAGCAATTCAGTGCTGCTCCCAGGCCTCCCATACTTAGGGGCTAAAACATGATTAGTTATACTTGGATTTCTAAAATTGATTACCACGCAGTCTCCTAAGATATCCTTGTGTCGTTCGCCTATCCATCCCTCCCTTATTGTGGTTAGAATCTCGTGGGTTTTATTATAGCCAAAATTACTATTATTTACCAACCAATGAATAGTTTTGTTTTTTAGCTCTTGATGTGTTTCTGACAATCCTTTCCTTAGTTCAGGAACACCCACAAGCACCAGAACATAATGGGCCAACTCTGGAGGTAGGTTAATAATTGGAGGGCAAAATGATGGACTTTTGCGTTCAGAGTCCCCACAACCTTGATTCTGAAGGTTCACATTCTCACTCTGCTTGGGGCTACTCCTAGAGTTCCTTCTATTTACTGGTGGAGGGGGTGCCAAATTTGCCACATGTGTTAGCGTTAGATCATGTCTCGGTGCCAGATTTTCATTTGCCTTACTGTGGTCATTTGTCTGGTTGTTACTTCCATTAGGAATTAAAGGGCACAGGTTAGGAATTAAAGGGGGACAGATAGCCGTTGAATGCAAATTCTGTATCCTCATGTCCAAGAATAGTAGGAGGAGTGGAATACTCTGTGGGGAATTAGTCAAAGAGCACAAAAATGTATTCTCAGGTGGCGACAGGACATCTAGATGTGATGAGGCCCATAATTCAGCTCCATATGATGTCACCAAGGGCTTTGGCATTATACATATGAAGGGCAGGTGACACTTATCTGGATGCTGTTGAGTTAAAAACTTTTAATATATCAAAAATGTTTTGTTGGAGTTTTAATCGGGTTTTGCTCATATATTTCGTTTTTGATGGGTTTATCTTCAAACTGCACTCGATGCAGAACGCCACAAAGTGGTCAATTAGAAGCTGTATCCCTCTAACGTTCTATTGAGACCAAAAATGTGTCATCTGCAAAGAATAATACAATAAATGTACTACCTGTGCGTATAGAGAGTCATTTTCACAATCTTCCAGTTGTGCAATTACATTACTTAAATACTGTGAAAATAGTGTTGCAGCTAGGACACATCCCTATCGCACTCCTCTTTCGACCGGTATGCATTCTGTAAATTTGACTTGGTTGCCTCAGCCCACCTGTGCATAAATACGATTGTGCAAGTGATTTGAAATTTTGCTCATCCCACTCTCTCCTGGAAATGGTTAATGATGTTTTGTATTCTTTCCCGGCTTCTCCTATAGTGATCTGGTTTTTACTTTTTATTGCCTGAATTAGATTTTGTTTGGCTCTTTTCCAATTCTTATTATACCATGTACTGCTTAAATTAGCTTTTTTGAAGGTAGATCTTACACTTTTCTTAAAAAGCTCACCTAAAGAAGTGAATAGAGTTGCATGTATTGTGGCCAGGCCATAAGGTCTATTGCTATTGTTTATTACAGCAATAGCTTGATCTGTTGCTGCAATCAACGCTCCGGGGATTTTGTGTAGGGCTTCAGGATGTTGTTCTACTAGCGCACCATTTGATTGACCATTTAGTGTTCATATTTCCTTAGTTAGTGGCTGCCTGCCTATTCCCTGCCTAGCCCCCGTTACATATATTTATATAGAGATGCAGAGCATTAGGGTCACTGTCCCATCCCTCTATTACCTCCATGTCAATTGCATTGTTCCACAAGAGGAGATCTACCAGTATATAATCAATTGTACTTGAGTAGTTATTTTTGTTAAAGGTATGGCCTCCACCAATCTCTGATCGAGTTCACTCATCGCAAGCCCTAAGACCATATGTCAGTGGTTAATTGAAGAGTGGAGAGGGACCACATTTTTATAGTGGGGATAACAACTTGTGGTATAGAGCATTTCTTGCCTTCTTCCTCTGTGATGAATGTTTCATTGTTGGCCAGGGGTTCAAAGGTGACATTAAAATAGCCTGCAACAATGTTTGTTCCATGGTCTGGGCTCATATCTCGATGGTTGTCAGATAGCTTTAGTGTATTGGATTCCCCTCTCCTGTGGACAGGCCAAATGTATATATTGTAGATACTAAGGGGCAAATTCTCAAGGAACTATCACTGAGTTATCGGCACTTTAACACAGCCAAAGTCGTGATAAATTTATCTCCCATGCCATTTTTACTAATTAGTACTCATTCACAGCTGGATTATTAAGGATCTTAGAAACTTCAACTTATTTTTAACTCAGTGCCACACCTTGTTCAGTAGACAACGTTATCTCTATCTTGACTTTCCCGCATCCCGTTTACATAAATTAAACAAAATCATGATATCTATTCAACAAAATATGAACTCGCAACTCATTACAACAATGTACATCACATTACAACATATCACAACATTGCTTGCACTCATATAACATGGCACAAATGCAATCACCAAATCGATATTACATATCACATAAAATCTCACACCGTGAAAAAATCCTGCCAAGCCCCCTTATCAGCCAATAAATCTCAAAATTCACCAATTGACCACCAACCATACATTTTCGTTAATTATTTAAATTTGTGTTATTCAGCATAATTAATTAGACTGTCCGCCCACAGTCTCCAATAAAATCGGTTGACACTCAAATTAACTAATTAAGAGGGTTGATATGCAGAATCAGGACTTTCTGAGTCTTTATAAGATTTAGTAAGTGGAAGGCTAATAAACAAACTTGCTTGAGACAATAAGTTCCAGGGTAAACCCTCATGGGTTTATATAAAACTATCATAATTATTACACAAAGAAAAAAGTAATTTGTTAATCAATTAGGAATCAGCATGAACAAAATAATCAACATGCGGTCTCCTCTAAAGAATATCCAAGGAAAGACTAAATAAAAATCCGTAATGTCTAATAACTCTCTGGCACTTTCACACACAAGATTATTTTGGGTGTCAATGAAAACCTTGTTAGATAGTTTTGGATTATTGTTCTAAGCTTAACTCCATACATTTACAACAGTCTACCCTGTACCATATGCTCAAAGGCATCAAATGGTTCAATATGACAGACTCTGTCTGCTCTTTCAATCATTTAAAACATTCCTTACTCTTCAAATAATTCAAAGCCTGTGATTCCCTTTTCGGATTCTCACTGTGTATCTAACAGCAGTTAAAGGGTCTTAGCTGCAGTTAATTGTGTAACACAGTCTGGAAGGGTCCGAAATAGAAAATGTTGATTTTATTTGATTGGGATTATTTATACAAAACAATCCTGATCTCAGAGGGCAGAGTGAAACCTTTACCTAGATCAGTGAGATATGTGATATATGAGTGTTGTTGCATGCTGAAGAAGAGGACGTGTAGATGGGGGACAGACATTACCAATATAAGGGAGGTGAGAAATATGATTCACAAGCAGTGTGAGAGATAGTATGAGTGTTAAAGAGTGGAGTAATTAATCTAAACCTAAAAGAGGAGTGGAAATGCAGGTTTTACACTTGCCCTTGGGTTGTCCCTGGACAGGGCAGAGACGGAATAAACAATTTAATTTAAATAAATCTGATTACTTTCTCTTCCTCTCAAAGCTTTTTCATTAGATATACAAATTCCTCAATTTTATAAAATCCATTTGTGTGTACCATCTAATAAATGTTTTATTACCTCGAGTGGACATTTGCTTTTCACGTTTACGTTTTTAAAGCCATATTTGCAGCTACCCTTTCTACTGTATAATTTTGATCAATTACAATTTCCCATTTCTACTTTTGGAGCACTGATGTTCTAATGATATTAAGGGAAAACGGTCGAATTAGTCTTACAAAAGTGCTGCATACATTTGTCATTCTGCCATTCTTGCACTGGAGCAGAAAGTAGCCTTAGGCTTCACATTTTCTCCGTCCTCACAGAGAATGTGTCTGTTGTACATTACTCCGTGGTTCATTTAGGGGCAGGTATGATGCATCGATCCTGTTTTTTACAGCACAAACCTTCCCAAAAATTAAAGTTTCCTCTAGAATTCATTAAGCCTAAAAACTGTTAGGAGGACTTCTGACAGAACATGCCAGTGAGTCTTCCCAAACATTTAAAAAGTGCTCAAGCAAGCTGAATTTGTTAACTAACATATGAACATCGACACCAATCTATCACATTATGATGCAGCAGGGACCGCCACTGACAGGTCGTCGGTGGCAGTCCCACCGATATGCCACGGGCCAACCGCCGCATTACGATGCAGGTGGTCAGACCCTTGATTCTCGGGGGTGGACCGCCCCCTCCGACAGGATCTACTGATCTAGTTGTGGCGGCTGTCGTAATCGTGATGCTGAAAGGAAGCGGCACAACCGTCAGGATCACAATGTCCCTCTCTGGATGCCTTTTCATGGTTGTCCCACCGCCATGGAAAGGCAGCCAGAAAGGGACTTTGTGGGCCCCAAGCAGGGCAGTCAGGGGGGCACATGTGTTGCCCCCCCAAACATCAATGCACTGTGTGCCAGGCACCACATGATGCCTGGCACACGGTGCACGGATGTTTGAGAAATGCCTCTTTCTACTGCAGCTTTTGCTGTGGCCCTTTTCTGGCAAAATCTCTTAGCAAAATATGGTGGGTGGGACCACCGATACCTTTTCGGGCAGTCTCATTCCTGCTGCGATGGACCACCATCATAATGAGGTCCTGAAATCCTGCCCCCCTAATAATCATCTATAGATCCAGACAGTCCTTGTTTCTTTGTCTTTCTTCTCACATGTTGCTGTGTTGTTGTGAAGAGAGGAATTTGATATTTTTAATAGTATATAATTAAGGCCTCTTAGTTTCTCCAACTCTCCCTTTTGTTTCTAAATTCCTTCTTTCTTTATTTACTTGCTATTCTATACAGACTTGTGCTTGTTTTTCCCTGCAGAAGATATTTTCTTGTATGTAGATAAACAGATGGTGTAAACACATGAAATGATAGGTCTTAGTCCCACACAGGAGGCACAAAAACACCAAGGAGAACCTTTCATTTAAAAATAGCCATACATTGCACTGAACATTTGCGAAATAAAATCACACAGAAATGCATCCTTTGTGATGCTTGGTTGCAGTGCTTTAAATGGGAAAAAATAAGAGAAGGTACTCCTTAAAATGAGCTAGATGTGTGGCAAGTGGGTGGGGCTATGGATGGGGCTAAGGGCAAGACATAATGATACTTAATGACTTCTATACCAGTTGCCGCACATTTCAAAACGCAACAGAAATGCATTTATTTGAACAAAAAAAGTTAAATCATTACACAAAATGAAAGCCAAACAGGATATGTTAACATTTCCTTGTTTTGTAATATTGCAAATTCTTAATATCAAACCGTTATTTGTTATTGTTTGGCACAATGTTATATATTCTCAAGCGTGCACACACACAGAAACAAATAAGCAGGCGTACACAAAAGCATTCCACCATGCAAAGGAGACGATGCTCAATAGTCAGCAGAGGATGAGCTGCTCAGGACTACAGAAGCGCCTAGGCTGTCAGAGACAGCTTCTTCTTGGACCACCTAGTGCTCACCAGCACTATCAGCCAATGAGCCTACCAGTAGCTAAGTGCCGATAGTAACAGATAAAACATAAGGAGTGCCGGTACTCAGTACCTGTGAGTATCGTCCCATTTAAATCACTGTCTCTGCCCTTTTCACTATGGTCTGGCTCTTCCTGGCTCTTGTTGGTTCAGGGTCTTTACATCCACATCTCCTCTACATTCTCGATTCACCTCTTATTTCTACCCAGTGCGCATGTCGGGTTGGCCGACACTATTGCTACAACCAGCCTGACATGCGTACTGTAAACGCAGCAATCCCCTGGCAATGAAACAACCTGGGATTGCTGGCACAGGCCCTCAGCCCAAAATCAGTGTTGGTTTAGCCTGATCCCACCAATCCTGGAGCTGCTGTCAGCATGAGAGCTGCTCCAGGATTGGTTGTATTGGTGTCCACTGAGCAGGAAGGAAGTCCTTCCCTTGCCTACTCGTGGATGCTGATCGGGGACAGATATGCGCACCCTGGGAGCAGTTTATGGTGAGTTTGGTGCCATAGCCCCCTACCATATTTTTATAGTTGTAGCTGCCACTGCTCTCAACATTCAAGCAGTGATATGGTCTTTCATTAATCAATCACATCATGGCTCAGTTCCATATGGACTGAAGCCTAGAATTATGCAGCATCGACGACCATATTATGATCTAGGATGATTAAATGATGTGCCACAGAAGGACACATTATTGAGCAGCTTATGTTAATGAAGACAAATATGTTGCAGAATATTTTGAATCATCATCGATTTTGATGGTTAAGCAAACATTGATACAAAAGAGCTCCCTTTGCCATAGAAAAGAGCTATTTCCCAAAGCAAATAAACTGTACACATTCAGTAGCTCTAATCTGCAGGGTTATTATGAACAATAAATAATGTTTTTGTGGGTAGTCACTGGAAACCTTTTTCTTTTATCAACAAGAGCCTTTCTATCTCTCAGAGCAGAATAGTGGCATTAAGCAGAAAATATCAGGGCCATTCAGACTCTGGCGGGCAGACCGCCAGCATCCTGGGAATCTCACTGCCTTCAGAACAAAACTACTGCTTCAGTTGTTCTGAAGGCAGAGCACTTTACAGAGCAGGTGCCAGGCTGTATTGGCCCCACTTGAAAATGGTTTTATTTTTCAAAAACAAATTTTCAAATTAGGAGTTTGTTTTTGCAAAATAAAATAAGAATGATGATGCACAGGTCAATAATTCCTTCTACCCCGACCACTATATCTCCGATGGTACTCCTGAGTATTGCCTATGCATTTCACTTTTTTCCCTCTACAACTAATTTCTTATTCTAGTCATCTCTGTTCTGGCTCGACCTTTATCCACCTCATTACTCACTACTCTTTTCTCTTGACCTCTCTTTTTATGCCTACCATCTCATTTTGCACTTTTCTCTATATCACCACTCTATCAATACCTTTCCTCTCTCTCTCTCTCTATATATATATATATATTTATATATATATATATAGTGAGTGAGTGTGGTAATTAGATATATATATATATATATCTTATCTATACTACTATTATAAAGAGAGAACTGTGTCCTTTGAGCCAGGTAAACTCGAAAAGTACACCACCAATCACAACACCCAATACAGCGTTGGAAAGGGGGGTCCTGTAGATGGACATAGGCTATAAAAATAAACGTTATTTAAAAAATAAACAATAAAAAAAAAGTAGTCCCCAACAAGTAGCGCCGGCCGTGTGCGCTAACAACGTGGACGTGAATGCTGACATCATCTAGCGCGGGGAGGAGCGGCGGACAGCAGCGGTGAAGTCGGGCTGAGATACATGAAGCGCGGGGAGGAGCGGAACATGTGCGGCTAAGAGAAGCGATGGGAGGAGGCGGAACGAGGAGCGGTGAAGCCGGGAACGAGGAACGGTGAAGTCGGGAACGAGGAGCGGTGAAGTCAGGCTGATGTGAGGAGGCGGAACGAGTAGCGGTGAAGTCGAGCTGAGGTAGGTGAAGCGCGGGAGCGTTGGGAGGAGGCGGAACGTGTGCGGCTGAGTGAAGCGTGGGGAGGAGTGGAAATGTCGTGGCGGGCAGGGGCCGGGCGGGAGTGCACGCAAGCCTGAAATGCTGCCCCCAGCCCCCTTCTGTCCCGGGCAACACTGGGGCAGGCTGCGGGGAGGAATGGAAATGTCGTGGCGGGCGGGGGCCGGGCGGGGGCCGGGCGGGAGTGCACGCAAGCCTGAAATGCTGCCCGCAGCCCCCTTCTGCCTCGGGCCACGCTGGGGCGGGCTGCTAGTATATATATATATATATATATATATATATATATATTATTGCTCCCAAATTCCTGCGGTACTCCCCGCAAAGAAGACAAGCACTCAGGGTGGCGAGCTCAAAGATTTATTTTAGACCTCACAGTGTCCAGACGCGTTTCGGCATTCGCCTTTGTCGATGGTAACATGGCGGTGCCGAAACGGCCGTTTTTTTTTTTTACTTTTCCACAGAAATTGTTAACGGACAACAAGTTGATTCATCATCGCCATCTTGGAACATGCAAGTCATCACAGTTCATTCAACACATAACCACATAAATAAGTGAATGCATTGGCATACAATTTACATTTTGTGTAATATTTGGTCTCTTAATATATATCATATTTTTCTTCAAACCAAAATTACAATCATACTCTCGCCCACAGATGGGCACTCCGGAAGTATTCACTTCCGCTGTCTACATGATACCGCCCTGAATGGGCATATGCCATGTGAACCTTTGTCCAATCCTGTCCCTCGGCGGTCACACAATGTCCGTAATCAATAGTCTATATCGCAACCATCCTATCTGAATTCATTATTCACATTTCCTTTCCACAGCTCCCTAGTCACCCAGATGTACAGCCAATTCCTCATGTGCGTTAAGACCTCCCGGGGTCTTGGTTTGGAGGTCGATTATGTACCTGTGAGTGACAAACTGCACACGAGCACAAATTATTGCCAAATGTTTATCAGCCAGCCAGGACGCGTTTCGAGTGTTGCCTCTTCTTCAGCTGCTGGATGAAAAAAGGACAAGAGGTGAAGGGCGTGTTTGCAGGCATTAAACTTCATTTCAGACATCCCCCGCCCAGTTGGGTGTGGCACATGGCATTGTGGGAGATGTAGTTCAATGCACCTCTCTACCTCTGTGGGTTCGCCTTGCCCTCTTGTACACAATGCCATGTGCCACACCCAACTGGGCGGGGGATGTCTGAAATGAAGTTTAATGCCTGCAAACACGCCCTTCACCTCTTGTCCTTTTTTCATCCAGCAGCTGAAGAAGAGGCAACACTCGAAACGCGTCCTGGCTGGCTGATAAACATTTGGCAATAATTTGTGCTCGTGTGCAGTTTGTCACTCACAGGCTGACATTGAATAAATATCTGCTGCGAATCAAGTTGGTCTCCACTGGCTCTCTCTAATGTTTGGGACTGCAATTGTTGGATTTATGACGGCCTCCCAGGGTCGTGGAGAGAGCTGACTGCTGCGTGTAGCAGGTCCGCGGCGGCGTCATGGGACACTGCCCTTGAGCGGAGGAGACTGAACACGCTCCCATGCAGTAAAGATCGTGTTCACAGCGGCGATTTCAGCATCAAAGTGGTGGTAATGAACTCTACATCTAGCGCCAGAACTTTTAGACATTTGTACAAGAGGGCAAGGCGAACCCACAGAGGTAGAGAGGTGCATTGAACTACATCTCCCACAATGCCATGTGCCACACCCAACTGGGCGGGGGATGTCTGAAATGAAGTTTAATGCCTGCAAACACGCCCTTCACCTCTTGTCCTTTTTTCATCCAGCAGCTGAAGAAGAGGCAACACTCGAAACGCGTCCTGGCTGGCTGATAAACATTTGGCAATAATTTGTGCTCGTGTGCAGTTTGTCACTCACAGGCTGACATTGAATAAATATCTGCTGCGAATCAAGTTGGTCTCCACTGGCTCTCTCTAATGTTTGGGACTGCAATTGTTGGATTTATGACGGCCTCCCAGGGTCGTGGAGAGAGCTGACTGCTGCGTGTAGCAGGTCCGCGGCGGCGTCATGGGACACTGCCCTTGAGCGGAGGAGACTGAACACGCTCCCATGCAGTAAAGATCGTGTTCACAGCGGCGATTTCAGCATCAAAGTGGTGGTAATGAACTCTACATCTAGCGCCAGAACTTTTAGACATTTGTACAAGAGGGCAAGGCGAACCCACAGAGGTAGAGAGGTGCATTGAACTACATCTCCCACAATGCCATGTGCCACACCCAACTGGGCGGGGGATGTCTGAAATGAAGTTTAATGCCTGCAAACACGCCCTTCACCTCTTGTCCTTTTTTCATCCAGCAGCTGAAGAAGAGGCAACACTCGAAACGCGTCCTGGCTGGCTGATAAACATTTGGCAATAATTTGTGCTCGTGTGCAGTTTGTCACTCACAGGCTGACATTGAATAAATATCTGCTGCGAATCAAGTTGGTCTCCACTGGCTCTCTCTAATGTTTGGGACTGCAATTGTTGGATTTATGACGGCCTCCCAGGGTCGTGGAGAGAGCTGACTGCTGCGTGTAGCAGGTCCGCGGCGGCGTCATGGGACACTGCCCTTGAGCGGAGGAGACTGAACACGCTCCCATGCAGTAAAGATCGTGTTCACAGCGGCGATTTCAGCATCAAAGTGGTGGTAATGAACTCTACATCTAGCGCCAGAACTTTTAGACATTTGTACAAGAGGGCAAGGCGAACCCACAGAGGTAGAGAGGTGCATTGAACTACATCTCCCACAATGCCATGTGCCACACCCAACTGGGCGGGGGATGTCTGAAATGAAGTTTAATGCCTGCAAACACGCCCTTCACCTCTTGTCCTTTTTTCATCCAGCAGCTGAAGAAGAGGCAACACTCGAAACGCGTCCTGGCTGGCTGATAAACATTTGGCAATAATTTGTGCTCGTGTGCAGTTTGTCACTCACAGGCTGACATTGAATAAATATCTGCTGCGAATCAAGTTGGTCTCCACTGGCTCTCTCTAATGTTTGGGACTGCAATTGTTGGATTTATGACGGCCTCCCAGGGTCGTGGAGAGAGCTGACTGCTGCGTGTAGCAGGTCCGCGGCGGCGTCATGGGACACTGCCCTTGAGCGGAGGAGACTGAACACGCTCCCATGCAGTAAAGATCGTGTTCACAGCGGCGATTTCAGCATCAAAGTGGTGGTAATGAACTCTACATCTAGCGCCAGAACTTTTAGACATTTGTACAAGAGGGCAAGGCGAACCCACAGAGGTAGAGAGGTGCATTGAACTACATCTCCCACAATGCCATGTGCCACACCCAACTGGGCGGGGGATGTCTGAAATGAAGTTTAATGCCTGCAAACACGCCCTTCACCTCTTGTCCTTTTTTCATCCAGCAGCTGAAGAAGAGGCAACACTCGAAACGCGTCCTGGCTGGCTGATAAACATTTGGCAATAATTTGTGCTCGTGTGCAGTTTGTCACTCACAGGCTGACATTGAATAAATATCTGCTGCGAATCAAGTTGGTCTCCACTGGCTCTCTCTAATGTTTGGGACTGCAATTGTTGGATTTATGACGGCCTCCCAGGGTCGTGGAGAGAGCTGACTGCTGCGTGTAGCAGGTCCGCGGCGGCGTCATGGGACACTGCCCTTGAGCGGAGGAGACTGAACACGCTCCCATGCAGTAAAGATCGTGTTCACAGCGGCGATTTCAGCATCAAAGTGGTGGTAATGAACTCTACATCTAGCGCCAGAACTTTTAGACATTTGTACAAGAGGGCAAGGCGAACCCACAGAGGTAGAGAGGTGCATTGAACTACATCTCCCACAATGCCATGTGCCACACCCAACTGGGCGGGGGATGTCTGAAATGAAGTTTAATGCCTGCAAACACGCCCTTCACCTCTTGTCCTTTTTTCATCCAGCAGCTGAAGAAGAGGCAACACTCGAAACGCGTCCTGGCTGGCTGATAAACATTTGGCAATAATTTGTGCTCGTGTGCAGTTTGTCACTCACAGGCTGACATTGAATAAATATCTGCTGCGAATCAAGTTGGTCTCCACTGGCTCTCTCTAATGTTTGGGACTGCAATTGTTGGATTTATGACGGCCTCCCAGGGTCGTGGAGAGAGCTGACTGCTGCGTGTAGCAGGTCCGCGGCGGCGTCATGGGACACTGCCCTTGAGCGGAGGAGACTGAACACGCTCCCATGCAGTAAAGATCGTGTTCACAGCGGCGATTTCAGCATCAAAGTGGTGGTAATGAACTCTACATCTAGCGCCAGAACTTTTAGACATTTGTACAAGAGGGCAAGGCGAACCCACAGAGGTAGAGAGGTGCATTGAACTACATCTCCCACAATGCCATGTGCCACACCCAACTGGGCGGGGGATGTCTGAAATGAAGTTTAATGCCTGCAAACACGCCCTTCACCTCTTGTCCTTTTTTCATCCAGCAGCTGAAGAAGAGGCAACACTCGAAACGCGTCCTGGCTGGCTGATAAACATTTGGCAATAATTTGTGCTCGTGTGCAGTTTGTCACTCACAGGCTGACATTGAATAAATATCTGCTGCGAATCAAGTTGGTCTCCACTGGCTCTCTCTAATGTTTGGGACTGCAATTGTTGGATATATATATATATATATATATATATATATATATATATATATATATATATATATATAATTACCACACTTCTCTGTCTATCTCTAACTTTTTCTGCCCCACCTCACCTTTCTTTCTACCATTATGGTTCCTTTACTTCACCTACGTGTATCTTGCTCCTCTCCCCTCTTTCTGCATTTCGTTCTCCTGATCTCTACCTTTAATCACTTCTTTACTTCACTCTAAGACCTTACCTATCTCTCTTTCTTCACTGATAGTTAATCCTTCTATCTCTCTGTGTAGGACAATCATCCTTTTTGCACTGATCACCCCCCCCTTTTTTTGACTGAGGCTGGTGGTTACTGACTTTGCACAGGGCCAGTGCTCTGTCCTCTAAAGTTATATGGTAATAGGTATAATTCTATTTGGCCAAAACAACTTACCAGTAAGTCCCTAGAATATGGTAGGGCATGTAGGTTTAGAGACCCCAGTGTACTTAAGTGTGCACTGGTGCGGTGTTTGGTGTCATTTTGAAACCAGGCCTGCTTTGCAGGCTTTTTTTTAAATTAAACTATGTCCATGCTCGGCTTTGGAATTATAAGTACTCCCAAAGCCCAAAACAAACTTTGTATAACTTATAAGCCACCCCTAAGGTCTGCCCCAGCGGCCCCAAGGGTAGGGTGCATTCTCATAAAAAGCAGGGAGAATATATATATGTTTTAATGCCTTGATAAAGAAGACAACCAAAGTTGCTTTTCCCTAACGTAGTGCTGCTAGCCCCGTATGCTAACTTGGGAAGGCTTTATTAAACGTAATAAAGTCTAATATTTGGTTGGGGCTAGCTAGATAGAGCATTCAAAGTATCAAAATAATGGTTACAATATACCCATCAACTGCCAAGGCTGGATTTATCACAAATATTACAGGAAAGCAGTTTTAGACATTACTATCTTGAAGTTACCGTAAGCATCCCTGTAGCAGCCTCTTCTGATTGGTTAGCCATTTACAGCGTGAGCCAAGCTGCTACCTGGGTAGGTATGAAGAGTCCTGGGTCTGCAACAATAAAGCAATTTGGTGGAAGGAGATTTGCTTCCTGGTGAAATCGGGGGGAGTAAGGGAGTTGGAGAGATAACCTGGACTTCAAAGGCAAGAGATGTCATAGGATCCAAGCCAGCCCCTACTTCCTTGATCCCCAGCTATATGGCCCATCCAATTAAATTAGGAGAGGAGCTGGAAGGAGAGTGTAGTTAGATGTTAGCCACACCTCTGGGTTCGGTTACATGGACACATTTTGATTTTGGGAAAAAGAGTGCATTCTGGGTCAAAAATATAGCACACTTTAGAGTAAGTGGCCAAAGCAGATAGTGGTAGCTTTATCCCTCTTAGTTGGGGTGTCCCCCCTCCTGCCAGCCCGGAATGGAGGATAAATGTGGGAGAGATGCAGGAGCTCCTCAGCCTGGAACTTCAGAAGAAGAAGGACTGCCCTGCTGGACACTTTGGCTACTTCACAAAGGCGTACACTCACAAGGACGGCACTTGGTGCACTCACAAGGCTCCACAAACAAAGAACTGTGCCTGACTCAAAGGAAAAAGTGGGGACTCTCTGATCAGCAACAGGTACAACAGAGCCGTAGAAAGTCACCTGCCAAGCAAAAGAGAGGGTCATACCAGCTGACCAGTTGCAACTGGATGTTACCTGGGATATGCAGGTGCATTGTGGGAGATCAAGTCTTAGCCCCCAAAAGGCAATCCAGAATCTCTGAACCCTTGGCCTGAGCAAGTGGGCACTTATTTTCCCCAAAGGAACTCAGAACTAACAAGGTCTCATAGTTTGAAAACTTTTTGCAAAGTTTAGCAGAAAAGTTACAGGATGAGACCTGCTTGACATCGAGAGTCAAGCCACCGCCGTCGACTCGTGAATCAGCTTGACCATGCTGGTTTGTCCTGCTGAAAGCTGTGGAGCCCCTCCCCATCCACATCAAGAAGAAAAACTTTCAGAGGCTCACCGCGGCATTGCGCTACAGCAGGCAGCCATCTTCGATTTGAAGTTTTGAACTGAGAAGTCCGAGGACCCACTGACGAGCTCGTCAATAAGAGAAAAGCTCCAAGAAAAAGACTAAACGGCCTGATTTAGATCTTAGTAATATTACTGTCATCCTGTAATGTCCTCATTTAACAATTGCTGCTAGATGTAAAACATTGCACAGATACGCTTTAATTCATGTATTTTAAACATGGTCTATTTTTTTGTCCGAAAATATCTATCTGGGAACATGTATTGCCTGTCTACATTGTTTGTAAAGTTTATCTTTATTGCAGAAAAAAACTATTCTCAGAGTGTGAGTTTTGATATTACATGCTTGCCGACAGCCGTTTCTCCCTCTGACACCGTCAACGCAGGAGAAAGATCCTGACAGAGGCAGCAAGACAGCGGCAGCCTTGCCTCTAGTGATCAGCCAACATCTAAGTAGAGCGGGCAAACTGCCAAGGCGGTGAGCAGGAAAACCACTGAAAAAGTGATGCGGGGTCCCGATTCACCAACATCTAAATCAGGCCCTGAGTCCGAGTGTAAACTTTTGACTAGGACCTAGCACAGCCTATCCAACCCGTGCTCCAGTGCGGTCAGCCTAAAACTTTGACTTTGTCCCGGTCCAGCTTGACTAGATGACTGCAAGTGGCACTTTTATCTTTTTGGCACTAGAATGCACAATTTTTAAAAAATTCCTATTTCAGGTGCCCTACTTTGGAGTTTTGTTGTTTTAGTGTCATTTTAATATTAGCAATACTTTCTAGTTTTATAAATTTGTGTTGGATTTTTATTAGATTCTGGATTTTACTTCTTTACTGTTTTGGTCATTTTAAATGCTTTACACATACCTCTCTCCTAAATTAAGCCTGACTACTCATTTTACAATCTCCCAGAGGTAAGCAACGATTAATTTATTGAGACTTGACGGGAACCATTAGTGATTGTGGTATTGTTACTAGCTGCAGGTGAATATCCGCACTGACTAATAATCCACTCTCCTTCATTCTGTATCTATCTTTCAGACTACCTCTTTCTTTACCATATCTCTCCACTCTTCTCCCTAAACATTACCTCTCTAGCTGTGCTGTTCTCATTTTCTCTCCATTCTTCTCCTGCCTATCATCCTCCACTCCATTTTCTCTATTTCAGCAGGGTAACCATCTAGCCAGAGATGTAAACACATGAATAGAGGAGAGGATGGACAAGCAGAGGAAAATAACTGAGCCCAAGGAATAAATATCAGATTTCACTTGATGAAATGTTAAAAGTCCTCAGGGCAATGCTTTGATTCTTACTGTTGCAGCAGGAACGCTGAGGTTCTGAGATTCTGAACACGTTTAATAAAAGTCGTCGTATCGTGACGATTTTGGTAACAGCGGACAGAGAATGACGAGTATAAAATATGCAAGTGTTTTCGTCATGTTCGAGTGATGGATTCACCATGAAACGAGGGATTCCGTTCTGAACCCTAGGGTTCCATTTTGTGTACGGCAGCCATTTTGTGGTTGCCCTCACATAGGCCGATGATTACGGCCGAAAGAGTCCCTGGGACACTTACACCTTTAGCTGACTCTTGTGTGACCTGGGCAAGCTGACTCCGTTGCCCGAGGCTAAACTTGTTGAGCCAGTTCCTTGTTCGGCAGCTGGTCAAGATAGAGATCAAAGAGCAGGACATTGCTGAGTTTATGGTGCATTCATACACCTTTCTATCATGCCTCTAATCTGTTTCTGTTCCTTCTTTTATGGCTTATTTATGGTTTGGGTTGAGGTTTTTTATTGGTTTCTGTCCGACCTGTCCGAGCAAGAATGTTGGGCCTTCCTATGTAATTGATGGTGGGCTGGACAATGAAATGTGGGTTTGTCATGCAATGCTTTTTGTCGTGTACACATGGGATTGGTTGACCGTAAATAAGGAATGTTTGCCTAAAGCACAATATTTGGTATAAAAGGGATGACTAGCTTTGTAAAGTTGAGCAGTCTCCTACGAATATACGTCATTGTACTTCGTGGACCTCTGTTTCTGGTTGCAGGCAATAAATTTGATCTATGACGTCACCAAGAAGTATCCCGTATCTCTGTATGCCAAGACAGGTGAACTCGAAGACTTCGGGCGTTTTTCCCTGGCGCCGCTGGGTTCTAAAACCCGGTTCTCCAATTGGCGCCCAACGTGGGGCGACTTCAGCGGTACCGGTCCAAGCCTGAAGATCTTGAGGAGCTTTGTGTGAAAATTCTGGAGGAAGGCCAGCCACTTCATCGACCCCTCTATGTCGTCGTGGTCCGAAAGTCTTTGCTGCGAGGTTCCCCGCTTTCCGATGGCTACGAAGGACTGCTGCCCTGACTGTCGCCCTGTCTTGAGCCCTTAGACGATTTGTAGAGCAAGACGATAGACGGGTCTTCTGGTGACGTCATCGATACCTCAATTAAGTATGAGTGGAGCGTCTCCTAGTCCTTAGTTTTTGGGTATCCCCTTGGGATCGTTGATTTGGGACTTGCAAGTACCAAAGCTGAGGGACTCGTGTATTCACGAGACTATCGTGTTCGATATTCCCTTGAAGTTTGAAGCTAGACTAGTGAGCGAAGATGCCTGGTCTTAGCAGACTTGGTAAGATATTTTGTTGTGGTTGTAATAGGGATTCCCGTTTGGAGGACTCGTGCCCGGTGCCTCCAGTTGGAACTCCAACATATGAGCTCTATGTGAAACATGGTGTGGGTCCTATAAGTATAATGAAGTGTGGATCCGCTACACTAGGAAGGACGGTGTCCTAAAGTGGCCCCAATATGGTAGTTATGACACCGAGATTTTAGATAATCTAGAGGTTAGACTCTTCAAGAAGAAAGCCCGGCCGGCGATGTTTGACTCTTTCCGCCTATGGCGAAAGGAAGCCAAACAGAAGGAAATTAAATTAGCGAAGAGAAATAAAAGAGAGAAGGGTATCTCGATAATGCAGGCTGCTATACAGTATAAAGATAACGAAGAAGAACAAGTGAGTGAGCAGTTGCACAGGCAACGTAAAATAGCGATTGATAAGTGTTATCCAGTTCTGCCGCTTCTTCAGCAAGATGCAGCGAAGGAACTTGAGAAGGATCCTTTAATGTCACATTTGTTGAATTTGCCACCCTCTTATATGCAGAGTGCTACAGCACCTCCGCAAACTTTAGTTGCGCAACCTCTGGCTGCTTTGCCTCCGGTTATTCCACAGCCGCCAGCTCTTCTTCAGTTGGCTCCTACTTCTTTGACGCAGCCTCTTCAAGGGCAGCCGACCTTGCTACATGCTCCGTCTCTAATTCCTATGACTTTGTCTCCTGTATTGTCTACTTCTTCCGATATTCCTTCTGATACTGCCTCTACGTCTGCTTTGTCTCATCCTGTTTTTCCTCCTGTTCTTTCGTCGACTTCTCCTTCTGTTCGACAGAGAATGACTGATACTGTTACTAGTCTTTTATCTCCTTTCTTTGGGTCATTGAGTATGACCCCTGTTTCAGCGCGTAAACAGTTGCGTAGCCAACTGCCTGATTCCAGAGAGCGGGAGGTATTGGATCATTTAGCGCGTAAATGGGTTACTCGTCCTTTAAGATATGATGTAGAGTCTGTTATGGATGTCTTCCGTCAATGGGAAGCACCGAAGCAGAGATATGTTTTCGATAAAATGTGTACTTTCCTTCGTGAAGAATGGGAAGATGGTGATTTGGGGCAGACTCCGTCTGAGTTGTTCCGTATACAGTCTGAGTTTGCGAAGGGAACGATTGTGGGTTCCGACATCGAGAAAGCAGTTGCGATGTTGTTGTCTTTTAGGAGTGAGTCTCCTTCTCAGCCCTTGTTTGAGCCTGATCCTTCTGTTAGGAGAAAGGTGCGACAATATCCAATGAGAGAGGTTCCTCCGGTATGGAAGGAAGCAGTTCAGGCTGATGTAGGTCTTGGTATTTTAGCTGCACCGGCACATTTTCAGCGTGTTTGGGTGCATGTTCCATGGAAGCGAGCTGAAGTTTTGGCTCTTAAGCAGACCTTACCTGACCCTCGTAAAAATCCTGCAGGGTACTATAAGGAATTATCACAAACTGCAGACTCATGTGTTATGAATTTAGCTGATATAGACATGTTGTTTGGAAATGTGGTCCCACAGCCTTTATGGGGTTTGATTCGTCATACGGATCATGCGCAAGAGTGGGGTGACACATGGGATAATATTACTGCTGCAGATGGCCGACAAGTGGGTGGTGCTAAACCTGAGCCTTTAGAAGCAGAACTCCCTGGTAGGATTGTTACTTACATGAAGACTTTAATGCCTGCTATGCGAGTAAATTGGGATAAATTGTCTGCGTGTAAGCAGAAGAAAGATGAAGGCGTGTCTGATTTCTTCACCAGGTTTGAAGAGACGTTTATCGACCATAGTGGTCAAGACATGAGTACGGAAGGTGGTCAACGGTTGTTTGTTGACAAGTTTGTGCATAATTTTCTTCCCGAGTTATGTAAGAAGTTGAAGGATTCAGAGAGTTCTTGGGCCGATTCCTCATCAGCACAGATACTAGCTACTGCACAGTACTATGAAAACAGGGATAAGGATGAGAAGGATAGAGCAGACAAGAAGACTAAAGAGTTGAAGACAAAGGTTCTTTTACAGCAGGTGTATCCTCCTCGTAGTGGTCAGCGTGATTATCAGCAACCTCAGCAGTTTCAGAGAAACTCGCAAAGGTTCGAGTCTTCTCAACAGCGTTTTCCTGTAGGCCCTAATCAGTGTGCATATTGTAAGGAGGAGGGTCATTTCAAGAGTAGTTGCCCGGTTTTGTTACAGCGCACGAATGGTGTTTCTGGTGTGAGAGGTCGAGGTGTTCAGCAAGCTCCTAGAGGTAGGGGACGTGGTGTGTTCCCCCAGAATGCGCGTTCCTTTCCTCCACAAAATATGATGAATTGTTTTGATCAGCAGAATGGTGCGTCTGGTAGGACGACTCAGTAATATGCTGACGACTACTATGTCGAAGGTGAGAATATGGACGATAATAATTGCTAGGACAGCCATAGACAAGGAGAGGGAGTTGTTTCAGTTCCAGTAGATCAGAATGGACCTTATGTCGAGGTGATTACATCAGGTGTGTCAGCCTTTTCTGTTGGATACTGGTGCTGCGAAGAGTTCTATTATGCACTCTAAACTCCCTGGCGCACCTTTGTCTGGCTTAACAAATGTTTCAGTAGGTTTTTCTGGCGCCCCGGTTAGGAACCCGATTTCTTGTCCTTTGTCTCTTTCTGTTGGACCTTGTGAATTGGAAGCAGCCCTGATTTTGAAGACAGGTTGTGGTGGGAATCTGTTGGGATTAGATCTGTTAAAAAGATTGTATGCGACACTACAGTGTTCTCCTTCGGGAGTACAACTAGAGAGTGATCTCTCCGATGTATTTGTCGAGAGACAGTCTCCCAGCCGAATTGTCATCTCTTCCTGTTACTCTTTGGGCTACTGGACCTAATGATGTGGGTCTGTTGGAGATTCCACCATATGTTGTGACGCTGAAAGCGAATGTTCGCATGCCACGTATTCCACAGTACAGGATTTCCAGTGATGGTGAAAGAGCGTTGCTAGCGATCATTTATGACCTGATTGAGAAGGATGTGATTGAAGAAACGAGAGGTAATGTGTGCAATAGTCCGGTTC
The DNA here is from genome assembly GCF_964261635.1 of Lissotriton helveticus. NCBI lineage: Eukaryota > Metazoa > Chordata > Amphibia > Caudata > Salamandridae > Lissotriton > Lissotriton helveticus. The sequence continues at coordinate 1,137,760,589 of NC_136072.1, read as the reverse complement.
TGCCTGTTCTGAAACGTACTGATTCTTCACAACCGCCTGTATATAGGTTTGTGATTGATCTTCGTGAAGTGAACAAGATTGTAGTTCCGCAATTTCCTGTTGTTCCAGACATTACTGCCTTACTGACTATGATTCCAGCTTCATCTGCCTGGTTTTCGGTGATTGATTTGAAGAATGCTTTCTTCAGCATCCCGATTGCCGAAGAGAGTAGAGATATTTTCGGTTTCTCTTTAGGAGGTCGAAGCTTCCGGTTCAAGCGCGCTCCTCAATGCTATTGTGAGAGTCCATCCATCTATAGTCAGACTTTGAAAACACAGCTGGATACGATTGTTTTACCTGATGGTGCTGCTCTTGTTCAATATGTTGACGATTTGTTAATAGCTACCGATACTGAGGAGATTTGTAAAGAAGCTACTTTGTCGTTGTTGCGTCATTTGTCTGATTTCCATCATAAAGTGTCTCTTTCGAAGCTGCAGTATTGTCGACAAGAAGTGACCTACTTAGGTCATCTCTTATTGAAGGAGGGAAGAAGATTGACCCCAGAACGAATTCAAGCGATTGCGAAAATGAGTGTGCCAACCACGCAGAGATAAGTGCGTGCTTTCCTGGGTATTACGTCGTATTGTAGACAGTGGATCCCAAATTTTTCGCTTCTTGCGAAACCTTTCATAGCCCTTACTGTTAAGGATACTCCGAATCCTATTCATTGGACTGACGAATGTAAGAAGAGTTTTTCAGAATTGCGTGATGCGTTGTGTTCGGCTCCTGTGTTGGGTACTCCCGATTACAGTAAGCCTTTCACGCTTTATGTCCACCAGAAAGAGGGATGTGCATTGACGGTTTTGACACAGCAGTTCGGCGATAAGCAGTGTCCATGTGCGTATTTCTTGTCGACTTTGGATCCGGTAGCTAGAGCGTTGCCGAGTTGTTTGAGAGCAACAGCGGCAGCGGCTGTTTCTATTCGACAGTCTGCTGGTTTGGTGATGAATAATACGTTGATTGTGATGGTTCCACATGCAGCGGATACCTTGTTGAACCGAACCAAGACACAACACTTAACTAGTGCTCGATTGTCAGGTTATGAGTTGACACTCTTAGCGAGTCATGTGCATATAAAGAGATGCAATACGTTGAATCCAGCTACGTTGTTGCCGACTTCAGTGGGGACAGATGTTTTCTGAACAGCATGATTGTTTTCTTAGGACAGAGGAAGAAACAAAAGGGAGAATAGACCTTAGGGACACTCCTCTTGCGAAATGTGATGGTATCTTATGGGTGGATGGTTTGTGCTTCAAGCATCCGAATGGTGATACGACTGCGGCATATGCTGTTACGACTTTGCATACGATTGTTGAAGCTGCACGTATCCCACATAATTCAGCTCAAGCAGCAGAGTTGATTGCATTAACAAGAGCGTGTGTGTTGTCGAGAGGGAAGCGAGTGACTGTGTATACTGATAGCCAGTATGCGTTTGGTGTGTCTCATAGCTTTGTGGAAGGAACGTGGGTTCCTCACGTATCACGGGACGAAGATTCAGCATGGTCAGTTGGTGAATGAGCTTCTCGAGCCACTTACCTTGCCGTTGCAAGTTGCGATTGTGAAATGCAGTGCACACAAGAAGGTTACTGATGATGTTGGTCGTGGTAGTGCGTTTGCAGACGAAGTTGCGAAAGAAACGGCAAGAGATGTGATGAGTCGAATGTATGTTGCGGGTCCGGCGAGATGGGTTCCGGATAGAGGAATGTATGAGGATACGATAGAGAGTGTGAAGTCAATTCAGCTGAAGCTACAGAGAAAGAGTTGAGTGTATGGAGAGAGAGTACGGGTAGATTGTATTCAAATGGTTGTTGGGTTGAGTTGTCAGAACATCAGCGATGGTTGTTACCCGATGCGTACGTGCTTGCAGTGGTTACGATGGCGCATGGAATGGCTCATATCAGTACGAAAGGGATTTGTAAGTTGTTGGCTCCAGTATGGCAAAATGCTGGAATCCCTAAGTGTGCAGAGAATGTGGTCAAGAATTGTATGGTTTGTCTGAGGTACAATCCTGCTAAGGGAACTCCAAATCCAGCTGGTCATTTTGCTCCTCCGACGTATCCGTTTGAGGTTTTGCAGTTAGATTTCATTCACATGGAGAGATGCAACAACCTGAAGTATGTGCTCGTGGCTGTTTGTGCTTTTTCAAGATGGGTAGAAGCATATCCCCTGAAAGATAATACTGCCCTGTCCACAGCTAAAGCCCTTGTCAAGGAGTTTTTCCCCAGGTATGGTTTGCCAAGAATGGTCTGGAGTGATAATGGGAGTGAATTTGTGGGTCAAGTGATGAAGAGAATGTGTGATGGTTTAGGAATCCGCCAGAAATTCCATGCTGCAAATCACCCCCAATCAGCTGGTCTAGTTGAGTGCTATAATGGCACCCTTAAATTGAAACTGGCCAAGATACAAGCAAGCTCTGGTCTTAAATGGCCTGACGCTTTGCCATTAGCACTTTTGTCGACAAGGATGACTGTACATTCTCGAGTGGGTCTTAGTCCATACGAGATAGTTTTTGGTCGTCCGGCAAATATATGGGGAGTGCCAAGGCCGACAAAATTTAGCGAGATTGAACACCCTGTACTGCTTGATTACTTGTATGATTAGACGGCTAAATTGCGTGTTTTACACCAACAGGTTCACGATACTTTGCCTCAGGCTTCTGAAGATTCAGGACATTCCATTAGTCCTGGTTCTTGGATTTTTGTGAAAAACTTCCAGCGAACAAAGAACGATCAGCCCCGCTGGATTGGTCCCTACTTGGTGCTATTGTCTACAAGGTCTGCAGTACGAGTGCAAGGAAAGAAGAACTGGATTCACGGCGTACATTGTAAGAGGGCCCCTTTGCCTCTGCCGTACGACCGGTGGGTCCAGGAGGGCATTCCTGATTCTGAAACTGAAACTGTGCCTCGTTTTCTGCCTTTTAGCGATGCACGTTTAATGGGGACGTGAAAGCGACGACCTTTTGCAAGAAGCTGTGCCATCGTCAGTTCGATTGGACACTACTGAACCTGAACTTTTGTTCCGAGATGAGACATTGCCTGAGAAAGGCCGTTATAATTTGCGATCAAGAGTTGTGGGACAAATAAACTAAATTCCTTTTCTTTGCTATTTTTGAAAGATCAGCTCTCCCATCTGAGAAACTGTTTTGACTGATTTTTGTTTTTCGAACCGCCATCCGGGTTCAGCTGTAGGGTTGTGGTGTCAAGTCTTTGGAGTGCAAGCCGAAGGCACAAGGTCGACGGTTCTGGTTGGTCTGAGGGCGTTCCCTGGACTGACAGACGCATTCCTTAGCACGGAACACCCAACCGCCGCGAGCAGCACGGTTAGAGGATGGAACTTTTCGAGATGGGGAGACCTGTTGGAGAAATGAATTTTAGAAGCAGAATGGGTAAAATTATGAGCAGAAAATGTTTTTAATATTGTGTATTTTCATGTTGCTTAGCTTAATGATGTTTTTAATGGGATATGTTATATTCTCTTTTCAAGTGACGTTTGCACCCACTACACAACCCATACCTTCTTCTACTGTTTCTTCGCATTCTTTTCATTCTTTGCCTGAACATGAGTCCATTAGGAGATTGGAATTCGTTAATAACTCCTTTGTTCAGCTTTTGCACCAACACCAACTAGTAGTAAACACGACTAACTGTTGGGTGTGTGGCCTCATGCCTCATACTACTGATAAAGGTATTCCTTACCTGGTCCTGCCATTCAGCTATAATGGTTCTGTGTGGGCATACAGAACGATGTTTATCTATGCTCGTGAAGTCTACCCCCTACGTTCTGTAAAAGACAATCCAAAGTATAGCGCTCTAGTTAAGGGAATAGTCAATATGATTAGAGGAATAGATTCCAATGAGACTATCCCGAAAGATGAGACGCTAGCGTATACTGGATGGAACGTGACTGGATATGGAGCTAGTCTGAGTGAGAACCAGCGAGCGATAAGATCCTCTCCGATTGGATTGTACCCCATCAGGGTCATCTATGTCTGCAAGGTAATGGCAAGAATCCGAGAGCTCAGTGAGGAAAGAGTATCTGTACTGAGACGTATGTTTTTGCGCCCCAGACTTCCCCATCGTTTCTGCCAGCTAAGGGTACCTATTTTGTCTGTTACGATAGAGCGTACACGTGGTTGCCCCCTGATTTCTCTGGCACGTGTTTTGTCTCATTCCTGTTGCCTCCTACGTATACAGCTGCGGCAGATTACCACAAGACGAGAGTTGTTAGAGTTGTCTTCAGTAAGGAAGATACTGCAGGACAAGAATTGGGTGATTTCTTGAAGGGTTGTCTGCCGTTTTGGGGGCCTATGGTTAACAGCAGGAACATACGGCAATTGACGAGAGTGGTTGAGTCCACCGTAGTTGAAACTGCCGGTGCCCTTAGTAATTTGACTGCTGAGCTCCAGTCGGATCGCCATATGACTCTTCAGAACAGAGTTGCGTTAGATGTCATACTTGCAGATAGAGGAGGGGTATGTAAATTGATCCAATCAAGCTGCTGTGTTTTCATTCCAGACAATGCTCCGACAGTGTACCAAGCCATTTCCAAGCTACATAAGATCTCCGAGTCTATACATGTGGGCGAAGGAGATTGGTCGTTAATGGGATGGTTTTGGGGATTCTTATCCACTGGGGATGGAAGATTCTGATGATCATTGGGATGATCTTAGCCATTCTTTTCCTGTTTTGTCTGTGCGTACAGTGTGCTCCTGCTATATGTGGCCTTTGTGCTACTTCGTGTGCAAGGAGACCTGTATCAAAAGATGTGCTAAGTAATAGAATGATGCTACAGTAACATCTTGATGATCTGATGAGTATAGACCTGGATTTAGACTGACGTGGGTTTAGGTGATTGCCTATATAAGGGCAAAAGGAGGGGCTGAGGTTCTGAGATTGAACCCGTTTCATAAAAGTCATCGTATCGTGACGATTTTGGTAACAGCGGACCGAGAATGACGAGTATAAAATGTGCAAGTGTTTTCGTCATGTTCGAGTGATGGATTCACCATGAAACGAGGGATTCCGTTCTGAACCCTTGGGTTCCATTTTGTGTACGGCAGCCATTTTGTGCCGAAAGAGTCCCTGGGACACTTACACCTTTAGCTGACTCTTGTGTGACCTGGGCAAGCTGACTCCGTTGCCCGAGGCTAAACTTGTTGAGCCAGTTCCTTGTTCGGCAGCTGGTCAAGATAGAGATCAAAGAGCAGGACATTGCTGAGTTTATGGTGCATTCATACACCTTTCTATCATGCCTCTAATCTGTTTCTGTTCCTTCTTTTATGGCTTATTTATGGTTTGGGTTGAGGTTTTTTATTGGTTTCTGTCCGACCTGTCCGAGCAAGAATGTTGGGCCTTCCTATGTAATTGATGGTGGGCTGGACAATGAAATGTGGGTTTGTCATGCAATGCTTTTTGTCGTGTACACATGGGATTGGTTGACCGTAAATAAGGAATGTTTGCCTAAAGCACAATATTTGGTATAAAAGGGATGACTAGCTTTGTAAAGTTGAAATATCTCCTACGAATATACGTCATTGTACTTCGTGGGCCTATGTTTCTGGTTGCAGCCAATAAATTTGATCTCTGACGTCACCAAGAAGTATCCCGTATCTCTATATGCCAAGACAGGTGAACTTGGAGACTTCGGGCGTTTTTCCCTGGCGCCGCTGGGTTCTAAAACCCGGTTCTCCAATGCCAGTTGTGAAGTGAGATTTATTTGAGAATATGAATATCAGTTAATTAAGGCTATAATTTCTAATTCTATGTGCGCGTGTCTTACTTTAATATTATGCATTAGTTAAAATAAACATCCATCAAATTACCCTTACTGTGGCTTTTCTACAAAGGGAGGAATTAGCAGCCAATATGTGGAATTCCACATCAAGTAATGTTACCAGACTAAAAATCGAGGGGCATATTACCAACGATTAGCGATATTTATCGCTAACGATGCTTAGCAACAAATTTTTTATTGCTAAGCATCGCCGGAAATTATCGCAGAGATAACTTGCTATTAGCAAGGTTTATCTCAGAAGTGATAAAAATCCTCGCGCTAACTGCCAAATGAGAGATTATCGCTGGAAAACCAATGATAATCTCTCGAAGTTTGGCGTTAGCTTGATGATAGGGGCGCACAAACTTAGCCATGATATCCACCTCCCATAGGATATCATGGCTAAGTCAGGAAAATACCAGGTGTAAAAAAAGCAGTCCTAACCGCGGTTAGTGCTGCTTTTTTTTATCACTAACAGGGTTAGCGAAATCCTTGATAATAGGAGAAATGTCGCTTAACAACATTTCTCCTATTATTTTTCTCTGGAACGCCCCCTTTGCATCTCATTAGAGATGCAAGGGGAAGCGTGGAGAAAAAGGGGGCTAACATGCAAATTTGCGTGTAAGCACCCTGTTGCTGATAGGGAGATAATTTTATCTCCGCTTTCTTGGCTTTTAAAGCCAAAAAAGCAGAGATAAATCCCTTGATAATATGCCCCCTAGATCCATGTGCAAAGGAAAAGTATTTAGCAATGTTTTTTCTGCTTTCTTTTGGTAGTATTTAGAGGGTTAACTCCACACAGCGTATGTTTTCAATCATTTCTGCATGACCATTGCTGTACATTTAACATCTACTTCAACGCTGTTTTCCATCAAAAGGCTTGAATTAGCTGGAAATGGGTATTACATTCAACATTTTTCTGAACAAAATATGTCTTGCCCTGCCACAAATAATATCAAAAAAGTTAACTGACATCATACTGGGAAAGGTGACAGACATCCTTTGCAAAATGTCCTTAGGAGTATAGCACTCTACATGCAGGGTTTTAAGATTTTCTCCTCATGTCCCAGAAGAATTTGTTGAAGTATGAAATTATGCAGAAGTTTAGGGACTTTTGGAAAGTGAAAAACATCCACAGTTACCTAGAAAACGGAGCAGCTATCGAATTGCACAATCCCACTGCCCTATGGGGACTAGTCCTAACACTCATTAGCAATGTGAGTGTGAATTGACAATCTAACTTACTAACCTTTACAGGTGATTAAGGGCAATGAGCTCCAGTGAGGTGTACTGTCCTCCGCTGAGCAGTAATAAGAACATTATATTGCACTTGCATGGATGCATCTTTTAAGTGGTTATCTTTTTCTCTGCTGCATTCCCTATCTGTAACCCAGTGAATGTATCTGTGGCGTGTCTCAGACATTTCTCTTTTCCCTCTCTCAAATTCAATGGCTGTCTTCAGCTCTTACTATCTTCTCTCACTTCCCTCGTTAGGGCAGCTTTAGAGTTTGGTGGACAGGGTACTCCATCACAAACACATTTTGGTTGGAGAACCAGTCTTCCACTGGTATCTGGCAAGACATTTTAACAGTAGATAGATGATGTAAATAAAGGATGTGTAGTGAATGAGATGCTAGTATCTCACAATATTATTTTATCTGAGGTGAATGACACAGGATACAGGCAAAACACATTTCACCAAGAAAATGTAATTTTGCAAAATCTTCAAGAAATATCATAAAATTTCACAAGAAAAAAATATGTAATTTCACCCAGCCCCATAAGCATGTTTTTTCTGCGTGTGATGGCGTACCCACACACAGGTGTTCGGTGTCCATTTGGAATGATGTGTGGAAGCATCATGAGATGGCTGTTACTGTTAGTCTTGGCTTACCCATATTGCACTGTGGACGTGTTCTCCACCCCTAAAATCAGCACCTTGTGGCATGCCTTAATTTTGGGTGGATCAGTGTTAACCTGAAATCACAAGGCAATGTGCCCCAGAGACAATATTCAAACCAGCATTTCAAAATACAATCAATCAGAAAAGGACATGCTCAAAAGTGAGTTTTATAGGGCATTTAAGGAAAACCATTAAGATGTATTAACAACTTAAAATGAAATACAGGATTTAGAGAATTGCAAATGCAGACAAAATCCTGTTTAAATACATAGGAATCACTTGCCATGAAGACTCAGTTTTTAGAAACATAGAATATTTAGCAAAGTCAGAAATGTAGTAAGTTTGAAATGTGCAGCAAAATCAGTAATAAGTTGGGCAGCATCATTAGTAGCATAGGAAAGGTCTTCTGGCTCACCTCCAATGATTGCTCCTTTGGTGAGAGCTGATAAACTAGGGAGTCTACATGTTCCTGGAGAACACTGTCTTCAGATTGGTTCATTTGGTGGAAACTGATACAGAGAAGCCTTCTAGAATCTTTTTTCATGCTTTAGTTGTGTGCTCTATAGAACAGTAGACCAGACCCTGTCTTGACTGTTGCTGAGAGAAAACTCTTGACTCTGCTGATTTCCATTGACTAGAGTAATGAGGTTCATGCTTAAGCACTCACACCTTTTCCCTTGAACCCTAAACTTGGTTCACCTGATACTGACACCTTCCTCATAGAATTTCCCCTTTGCTACTTTCAATACTTTATTTAGAATAGAGAAGTTATTTTATGGCTGCTTGGGTGATATTTTGCTTGCTGTAGGTAATTCTATTTTGTATCTTTTTCCTTTTTTAAGTTCAAAAAGACTATATTAGTGAAAATGGAAGATATCAAAGAACAATATACAAAAAATTGAGGGAGAACTAAAAGGAGGGGAGGGAAAAACAAGATCAATCAAAGAAAAATAATAATACAGCAAATTCAATAACATAAGAAAAACATGGGCAGTAAATATGGCAAAGACAATGCAATGGGTTTATAAGCAGTCAGGGAAAAATGTTCAAAAAACAAACGGTAAGGAAAGTAAAAGGAAATGCAAAGGGTACTCAGGGTGGCTTAGAAACCTCTTGTTGGGATGGTCTTGGACAAGAGGAGCGGAGCGCACAATTATCTTAATACAATGTAACAGGAAGCCATAAATCTGCACGTTTCGTAGCCATGTGAAGAGGGAAAACAAAAACAGTATCAAGCCTGTGGTTATGACAGACATTATACCACCAAGCCTTGAAGTAAATGGTAGTTGAAGCCTTCCAATTAATAGTTATCTGTTGGAACGCAACAGCTAGCAATAAATCAACAATACGAACATCACAATCAATATCGTCCCAGCAAGGCGAGAGGCTTCCCAAAAAAACGTAAGTAGGAGAAAAAATAATATGAGTATTAAAAATCACATTAATTTGAGCCCAAACCTGTATCCAAGTGTAATGAATGGGTTTACAAAGAAACAGCATATGGAATAGGGTGGCATTCGGAGAAGAGCAAGACCAGCAAACATCTGGGGTAGTTGGAAATCGCTTGTTAAGGACAGAGGGCGTGTATAGCAACCTATTGTAAAGGAAGAATAAAGACTGTGTGAGGGAAGCCGCTGTGGATGATTTACAAATCTTAACCCATAGCTTGTGCTGCATGGGCACAGACCAGTAAGTGTCGAAGTCATGCTCCCATTGCTCCTCCACTTTAGATTTGGTTCTAATGGACTCATGGGCATGAAGGTACTTATAGAGAGTAGAAGCCTTGGGAGTAGTGCGTAGGAGAGAGTGAAGTTGTGTAGTGGATGAGGAGGTAGAAGGAGGAGGTGTTTGCGCCTGCAGAAGCAGGTTGTACGCAGTCAGTATTGCTGTTTTGAGTAAAAGATATTTATGAGCAAAAGATGAGGGTAAATCAAATGAGGAGCAAAGAGTCGAGAAGGGTATAAGGGTGGAGCTTGAAAATAGTTGCGATACCCAAATTAACCCTTTATGCCTCCAGGATTTCCAATAAAAGGGCTTATTGTGGATTAGGAGATGAGCATTATGCCAAATGGTGGAATAAAGGAAATCAACAACAGTAGTGGGAGGGGTGGGTTTAGAGGAGAGGGGAAGCTTCGTAGTGTACTTATGGATGGGAGTGGAGATCGAAGGAGGCTTCGTAGAAAAATAGATATATTCAGCAAAAGAAAAAGGGGAAAGGAAAAGGCGCTCAACCTTAACCCATAGGGGACAGGGAGAGAGGGAGTCCTGCAGCCAAAAGGAAACTTGACGCAACAAAAAGGCTTTCTGGTAAGCGAGAAAGTCCGGAAAATTCACTCCACCTTCTGAAGCAGGACGAATCAATCTAGCTAGGGACATCCTAGGTTTTTTGTTGTTCCACAAGAAGGAGGATAAGACTGTGTTAATCTTCTTAAAAAACTTGGAGGAAAGAGGCACAGGAATGTTGGAGATGGTGAAGAGGATTATAGGGGATAGCATCATTTTGATAGTGCCGAGACGACCCCACCATGATAAATAAAGAGGGTGCCATCTGGTTACTAAATCCGATACTTTTTGAATACATTTAGTGAGGCAGAGGGAAATAGTGGTAGGGATGGAGGGGGTAATGTGTAAACCTAAATACTTAATGTGGGAAGGACTCCAGGTGAAATTGGAAGCACTAAAATCAGGTTTAAATGTGAATTTTGTGAGGGGCAGGATCTTGCATTTATCATTGTTAAGTTTATAGCCAGAAATACAGGAGTAGTTCCGCACTTCTTCCAGAAAAGCAGGGATGGAATCTGTAGGATTGGAGAGGAAGAGCAGAATATCATCTGCGTAAGCAGCAAGTTCAATGTGGGAGTTCGCAGTCTGAAAACCATGAATATTGGGGTTTTGGCGAAGTCTAGACAAAAAGGGTTCCAGCGCCAAGTTAAAAAGAAAAGGGGAGAGGGGACAACCCTGACGAACCCCTCTACCAAGATCAAAGAAGGGGGAAATCTGACCATTGGCACAAACCGCCGCACGTGGGCCGGAGTACAAGAGGGAGATCAAGGAAATAAATTTGGGACCAAAGCCAAACCAGCCGAGAGTGTGGAAGAGGTAGGACCATTCGACCCTATCAAACGCCTTTTCGGCATCCAGGGCGATCGCTGTAAGAGAATGTTGTAGACGTGAGGATTTGGACAAGATGTTAAACATTCATCTAGTATTGTCAGTTATATAGTGGCCCTTCACAAAACCAGACTGTTCCTCACCCAAAAGGTCCGGAAGCAGAAGGTCAAGTGGAGCAGCTAACTCTTTGGCAAATATTTTGTAATCGATATTCACCAAGGAAATGGGCCTATAATTCTTACAGTGCTTGGCGTCTTTCCCCTCTTTGGGAATTAAGCATATGTGGGCATCAGAAAAGGACCCAAAAGAGCTACCAAGGACAGTGAATGAGCTCAAGAGAGAATGGAGTTTTGGAATGAGTGACTTGGAAAAGTGGAGGTAAAATTCCACAGTGAAGCCATCCGGCCCAGGAGCTTTGTTCAGTTTAAGATGTTGAAGTGCAGTAAGCAAATCTTTTTGAGAGATGTCAGATTCTAAATGAATCAAGTCAAGAGGAAAGTGCTCGGATGTCTGGATGTTGGAGAAAAAGTGCGTGAGAGAATGAGTGGCAGGCTGAGTTTCAGAGGAATACAGATTCTTCTAAAAAAGGGAGAATTCAGTAAGAATATCAGCATCTGTATGTTTAAGAACAGAGTTAGCATCATAAATGGAATCGATGTTCAGCTTATTGTGCTTAAGCTTTAGATAGTTGGCAAGAATTTTTCCAGCTTTGTTTCGTCCGCCATAAAATTTAGCACTGGACTTTAACAAATACAATGAGGCATCTTCCATGGACTTTTGATTAAACTTCAGTTTGGCAGTCACAAGAGCAGTCCGGCTGTCCTGTGAATGCGAGGTAAAATAGGCATGTTCCAATCTCTTAATGTCAGTAAGGAGATTCTCAGTAAATTGACGGGCAGTTTTACGCCTCCGCGCCACATAACTAATAATAAAGTCATGCGCTGCAGCTTTAAATGCGTCCCAGATGCTGTGTGTTGGGATAGAAGGAGTATCATTAAGTAAGAAAAATTCATCTAAAAATGAAGTAAAAGAGTTAGTAAATTTGGCATCTAATAGGAGAGAATTATTAAAGCGCCACTTCTTAGGACCAACAGATTTAGGGAGTACCTCTATGCTGATTAGAACTGGGGCATGATCCGAAAGTAAAATCGGACCAATTTCAGCGGTAGTGAGGGTCTGAGCGATGTGATGAGAAACAAAAATGTAGTCAATTAGAGACTGGGAATGGTGCAGGGGAGAATAAAAAGTGAACTCTTTCAACGTAGGATTGCAAAGACACCATGCGTCGATGAGCTTATGTTGGGAGATGGTTTGGGTAAAGAGCTTATGGGATTTGTTAGGGATATAATGAGCGGTAGAGTGCCTGTCCACGAAAGGATCCAAAGGGTGATTGCAGTCGCCAGCAAGGACAAATTTATCATCCATAAATCGGGTAATATGTTGGGAAAGCTCAGCCCAAAAGAGAGGCTCACCCCCAGTTGGAGCGTAAACATTAAGAAAAGAGATTGGGACACCTTTAAGAGATACCTTGGCATAAGCCCATCTGCCATTAGTATCCGATTCCTGGGAAGAGGAAGCGACTTGCGACATAAGATTGCCACAACATTACGTTTACCATCACCATGTGAGTAAAACACTTCACCCACCCAACCTCTTTTAAGTTTGACAGATTAATTGTCCGAGAGGTGAGTTTCCTGCAAAAAAGCCACATCCACATTCAACTTTGCTAGGTGGGACAAAAGACGTTGACGCTTAATTGGAGAATTAATACCCTTAACATTCCATGAGATTATATTCAATGACATTGCATGTAAACGAAACAATGGTTATCAAGAAGACAAAACTGGAGAAAAATACCCATGAAAAAATAATAGAAGTAAAAAAAACGAAAGGTCAGCAGGAGCGAAGAAAAAGAAGAAGGAATAGGAAGGTTCAAGTGGGAAATGAGAGAAGGAAAGGAAAGAACTGAGAGAGAAGAGAGAAGAAGGAGAAGCAATGGGATGAGTAAAGCAAAGATGTATAATCGAGAGAGTATGATGAGAAGAAAAGTTGCACCTATGTGAAGAGGTAGAAAAAATTCAAAAGGGAGAGAACTGAACAAGGAGAAAAACAAAAGAGAGAAACATAAGGCGAACATACCTACAAAAGGAAAAAACGAGGTGTCGAGGGGGGATGGAGCCACACAGGTAAGGCAACACAGCCAAGATCAGCTGAGCAGAAAGCCAGGGAGACATCACCAGACGAGGTAGGGTTCCTGTGGAGGCGGGAAAGGAAGACACAGGATTAAATTACAGACGCAAGGTGGAGAAGAGCAGGAACAACAAACAGCATCAATACAATACAACCACAAAAGAATAACTATAAAAAAATTACAACATCGTAACTAGGAAAATCATGACTAGGAGGCAAGAGCAATATGAAGAGAAAACAGGCGGCAGCTCATCCAGGACAGGAGGAAGAAGGTCCAGAGGAATCCATAGCGGTAGTCTTATGTGCGTTGATAAAGCTCTGCAGTCGAACTGGGTCTTCGTATGTGGTTGTCTTGTTATTGTATGTGACTTTAAAAAAAACGCGGATGATAAAGGCCGTATCGAGCACCCATGGAACGAAGATCCTCTCTCATGCCTAGGAAGGCTTTTCGGCGATTGGCAGTAGCTTTTGCATAATCCTGGGCAAAGAAGAAGGAGGAGCCAGACCATGTTAATTTTGGAGAAGCCTTGGCAGCTGACAAAACCTTGAGGAGATCGGTATACTCCAAGAAGTAGAGAATGACCACCCTTGGGCGTTGTGAAGAGGAAGTAGAGGCAGGCGGGTGACCTAGTCGGTGGGCACGTTGAATGTTGAGAACCGTATCATCTGGCAGGCGTAGCAATTTGGGAAGGAAGAACTTGAAGAAAGCGAGCGAGTTTGACCCCTCAAGGCCCTCCGCCAAACCATAAATGCGGAGGTTGTTCCGCCTGTTCCTATTTTACAACTCCTCCACCTGCTTTTGGAGCGTACACACCTGTAAACTGAGATGGGATACCGTGGAGCAAGTTTCCTGAAACGAAGCAACAGAATGTTCAAGTGAGGAGACTCTTGTTTCAATTTGCGACCAGTTGTCGGTAAGGACTTGAAGTTTGGCATTAGTTTCCTCCATAAAGGGACGCAAGGAGCTGATTTCCTCCAGAAAAGGGCGAAAAGAACGTATCTCCTCCAACAAAAGTTCCATTGAGACAGGCGCAGACTGTTTGAGTGGCGAGGGAGGGTCTTTCTTCAGTCTTTTAATATTAGTTTTCCCCGGAACAGACTGAGAGGACTCCATGGTTGTGTCCGAGCCAGAAGACGTGGGAGGATCCTCCAATTTAGAGAAGGCAGAGAACACTTTAGAATTTTTCACGAAGGCAACCTGCGTCGTTGAGGAAGGTAGGCGCGACATAGACTTGATCCTCCCCATATAGAAATAAACTAGAGTACAACAGTCTTACAGCGTGTGCTGAGGTGTATTAAGGTGAGAAGTGTCACTGGGAAATGCGGATGAGTTATAAGGAGGGCCTTTGAAGTAGAAGAGATGCCACTATTGCCAAAAGAGAAGGTCACTCATTAAAAGAACCAAACATATGGCGTAGATAGGCAACTAGCAGGATGAGAGCTGGCGAGAGGAGCCTGAAGAACCATAGCTGGTTAAAGTGTGAAGCCTCTAGGCAGAGAAGACAATGGTTGAGAGGACATGCCAAGCTGTGCAAATCATGCAGAGGTCACTGGAACTAGTGAAGAAGAAGGTATGCAGGCTGCTGAAAATATACAGGAAGAGCCGCACAGGGCATCGCTGGCGTCATTCAAAAGCAGTATAGAGCCACTGCAGAAGCTGCAGCAAAACACAGATCCGACAGAGTGTCTGAAAACAAGTTGGAATAGTCAAAGTCGTCAGCAGGTCAAAAACTGGGTGTCCAACAATAGGTACCTGCAAGCACAGCCTCCTTCCATTAGAAGAATAAGCAGTTCCATATGAAGGGCATATATCAAAGGCATTTGATATGAGCAGAATGGTGGTTGTGTCAATGCGAAGGCAGCAAGCAATCTGCCGCAAAGACATAGCAGGTGGGCAGTACAGTGAATGTGACACTACAGTGAAGGAGAGGCAAAGAAGAAGCACCACCAGAGCTAGGCCAAAAACATGGGGCAGTTAAGCAGCACAGTCTCGTCCCGGCATAAAGAACACGGCACGCCAACTGGCACAAAATGGCGGCCGTGAACAAATAGTATAGCTCCTCAAAATCACTGTGTGAAACACTTTGTCACTGGGAGATTAGGGGGGTCCACAGACGCCGTGCAGTCATCGGAAATGAAGCGGGAAACATATCAGCCGCCGGATTTGGGATATGAGACAAAGCGCTCGTACCTCAGCGAAGGCAGCGCGGTGCCTCAGCCGATATAAGATGGCCGCCGTAGTCACATCAGAAGCCTCTCAGCGAGTTGTAGCCAAAAATTGCGTCTCCAAGCATTGCAGAGAAACTTCAAGCGTCGGGGAACATAGCGGAAACGTTCCGACAGTGAGATACAGCCTCCATTCAGGAAACAGCGGTGTTGATGCAGTGAATTCCCCGGAGCCGCCGCAGAGCCCCACTCGGGCGCCGCCATCACCCTCGGGCGCCAAGCCACGCCCCCTATCCTTTTAATAGAAAAATACAGACTGCATGGTCATTTAAATATCTATGCTCTTACTAAGGGGTCTATTACAATAGCGGGGGAGTCGCCACCGCCCGTATGACGGTGGCGATCCGCCCGCATTACCCACCACCCGCCTCCCACTTCCCCATGCCATATTACGATGGCGGGGGGACCCCGGCAGAAGAAAAGACCGTCTGCCGGTTTTCCGCCCGTTGAGCGGGCAGAAAAGGGGCTGAATATGGTGGCGGTGTCCGCAAGACACCGCCATCCATATTACAATGCAGGTGGAAAAAGTGCCTTTATGCGGTTCCTGAATGTGGGAGCATGTTTCGGGCCCCAAGGGTGTTGGGGGGGTGGGGGTGCACATGGAGGGTACATAGGTACCCCTCTGCATATGCATGTACAACATGGCAGGCACCGTGCGGTGCCTGCCACGTTGTGCATGCAAATGCACAACCTGCCTTTTTTACATTGCGGCGTGTGCTGCTGAAAGCATCGCCCGCTGCAATGTAAAGAATGCTGTATGCGCCCGCCAATGTGGCGGGTGCATCCTAGTATGCATCACAGGACCGCCGCACATATGGCTGCCGGTTCCTTTCGCTGTTACTGTGGCAGGCGGATTTTGTTCGCCCGCCATCGCAATAGACCCCAATATATTTACTTCAGTTTTGTTGATTGACTTAACTTGTAATCAGAACTAAGTTATTAATGCACATGTTTACTGACATGCATCAAGGCGTCAACAACATCCTCCTTTCCCTTTGTTTTAGGGCACCCTTGGCATTACTATATTTGTCCGGCAGGCTGAGGGTGAATTCCCATGCTCATCCTTAGAAATGCTCTCCCTAACTTCCACTGAAATGCACCCCTACCCCTTTATTGTGTTGTGCACGTCGTTGCTTGCCAAGCATTGTACAATTGGGCTCAAATCTCCAAGACCCCCAGACTGGCTCTAGCCAGACTGACCAACATAGCCTGCTTGGAAAACTCCAGGAAGCAGCAAGACAGAGAAGCATGGTGGGCTTCATGACTGGAAAAATATTTCAGATCTCAAATAAAACTTGCACTTTGGTTGGCTTTGGATTTCCACCACTGTCCCCAACCAAGAGTGGTGAACACTAGCCCTCTCTCAGCCAAGGACTTTGTATTTCAAATGGTCTTCAAGAAGGACAATGCAAAATTGCATAATTTTCCAAATTACATTTTGTGGAACTTATGTGAAACTCTGCTTTTATTAAGAAATGTGATTTGCTGATGTCTCTCATGACATTTTTGCAGCAAAATGTTGCTCACTTAAAAAGGAAACGTGATACTATCAGCAGACTGGTTTCAGCAGACATTCTGCGCAAACAAGTCTTATTCAGGACACATTATGCGAAAATTCATAGTGCAACATTTGTGTTAATTATGTGAATTTCACCTTCATAATTTACAGGCCAGGCCTCATCTGCACATCACCATTAAGAATATATTTGCCTGGGCAAGGCCTTTGTTGGTGCCTGTTAACCTCAAAGGCCTGTAATGAGCCCTGCATTCCCGACAATTTCTTGCCACTAAAAAAGAGAAGATGATGAAGCTGAACTGTCAAGTGAACACAGGAAAGTGATTTGTGCAGAGCAATAAAATCGCTGTGGCTCAGTTGACTAAACTTTTGAAGACGTTATCAGATGTCACAAAGGCTTGGAAAGCCACTAAGACACTTTCCACATTAGTGAGTCAGCATCACGCGTGGCCTAGTTGCCCAGTGTTCCACATCCAGCCCAGGACGCAGAAGCATTCTTGCGCAGCCTAGGAAGCCCACGTATACCCCATCCAACCCGAGAGGGATGCAGAAGCCCTCATGTGTGGCCTAGAGTACCCACGTATACCCCATCCTGCCCGAGAGGGATGCATAAGCCCTCATGTGTGGCCTAGAGTGCCCACGTATACCCCACCCAGCCAAGAGTAACACAGAAGCCCTCATGGGCAGTCTAGGGGCCCATGTATACCCCATCCAGCTCAAGAGGGATGCAGAAGCCCTCATGTGCGTCCAAGGGGGCCCACGTATACCCCATCCAGCTAAGAGGGGTGCAGACGCTCTCTTGTGCGGCATAAAGGGCCCAAGTGTACCCCATCCAGCCCAAGATGGAAGTAGACGCCTTTATGCGCAGCCTAGGGTGTCCATGTATACCCCGTCCAGCCCTAGATGGATGCAGCAGCCCTCGTGTGTGTGGTCTAGGGAGCCATGTATACCCCATCCAGCCCAAGAGGGATATAGAAGCCCTGATGCGCATCATAGGGTGTCCATGTATACCTCAAGCAGCCCAAGAGGGACACAGCAGCCCTCATGCGCGGCCTTGGTGCCATTCATACCCCATCCAGCCGAAGAGGGACGCATCAGCCCTCATGTGCGGCCTTTGGTGCCATTTATACCCCATCCAGCCCATGAGGGACGCAGCAGCCTTCATGTGCGGCCTTTGGTGCCATTTATACCCCATCCAGCCCAAGAGGGACGCAGCAGCCCTCATGTGCGGCCTTTGGTGCCATGTATACCCCATCCAGCCCAAAAGGGATGCAGAAGCGCTTATGGTCGGCCTAGGGTGCCCATGTGTACCCCATCTGGGTAACATCCTTTACAACGCAACTTTTACCACGCAGTGCCTTTATGACGCAACTTTTACAACGCAAACCATTACAAGGCATTGCGCTGGGGGGCGCTCTAGGATAGGGAATACGTTTAATTTACTATCCAACACCTTCCCTAGTGTCCACGGGGACTGGAGTTGGAATAGTAAATTAAACTATTCACTTTCCAGCACTCCAAAGCGCTATGCGTTGTAAAGGTTTGCGTTGTAAAAACCGCGTTGTAAATGCATGCGATGTAAAAGCATGCGTTGTAATGTCATACATCCACCCCATCCAGCCCAAAAGGGATGCAGAAGCCCTCATGCATGGCTTAGGGTGTCCATATATACCCTGACCAGCCCAAGATGGATGCAGCAGCCCTTGTGTGTGTGGTCTAGGGAGCCATGTATACCACATCCAGCCCAAGAGGGATATAGAAGCCCTTATGCGCAGCCTTTGGTGCCATGTGTACCCCATCCAGCCCAAGAGGGATGTAGAAGCCCTATGCACAGCATAGGGTGCCCATGTGTACCCCATCCAGCCCAAAAGGGATGCAGAAGCCCTCATGCATGGCTTAGGGTGTCCATATATATCCTGACCAGCCCAAGATGGATGCAGCAGCCCTTGTGTGTGTGGTCTAGGGAGCCATGTATACCACATCCAGCCCAAGAGGGATATAGAAGCCCTTATGCACAGCCTTTGGTGCCATGTGTACCCCATCTAGCCCAAAAGGGATGCAGATGCGCTCATGGTCGGCCTAGGGTGCCCATGTGTACCCCATCCAGCCCAAGAGGGACCTGGAGCCCTCTTGCAGGCCTTTGGTGCCCATGTATACCCCATCCTGCCCAAGAGGGACATAGAAGCCCTTATGCGTGGCCTAGGGTGCCCATATATATCCCATCAAGCCCAAATGGGACTCAGCAGCCCTCCTTTTAGCTCAGGCCTTTGGGCACAAATGGCTGCAACGAAATACCCTGAATCCAGAGGAATTTGAAGATTCATGTGTCTTCCTTAAATAACTGTTGGCATGTGCAGCAACCGTGTTTCAATGTGGGCAGTGTGTTTTGGGCTTACTGTGTTTTCGTGCAATTCTTTAACTGGAAAGGCAGCCACAGGGTCCCAAACCCTTCGATTTGACAACCTTTGCACACAAAGCTCTGGATCCATTGAAACAGAGGGTGAGACATATCACAGCGTGGAGTTACATTGTATCATTCTATCTCTCACCTCTGCTCCATTATCTGTGAGAAGTCAACAGTGTGCAGGAAGTGGGTGGAAGGGAAGCTGTCTCGACTTGTCCTGGTTCCTTAGAGAGGTACAAAGAATAGCTGCCCCTTGTACCGTGATAAAACCACCACGTGACAGGCTGGGCCAGGCATCCTTCAGGGTACAAAGATGCAATTCACCTGTTCGACATATGCACCCACATGCATCATTGTAGGAATTTGCGATTCCTAAATTGCGAAAATTAAGGAATCGCAATTTAGGAATCGCAAATTCCTATGCATCAACAAATCTCAAAAGTTTTTGCGATTTCTTAATTTTCTGTATTTGCGATTCCTTAATTGCGAATCGCAATTAAGGAATGGCATTACATTGATTCCTATGGGCCTGAAGGCCCATAGGAATCAATGGGAAGGCATTCTCATTTTGCGAATTCGCAATTAAGGAATCGCAAAATGAGAATGCAATTTCAAGGGTGCAGGGGGGGGTCCCCTGCACCCCTGAAATGTAACGTAAGTACATTTTACTCACACACATGTCCCAAGGGCATGTGTGTGTGTAAAATATAAGTTTAAAAAATGCACTTTTGTGCATTTTTTAAACTTTACGCAAATTACCACGAAGGTTTACTTCATGGTAATTTTCCCCTTCCGAATTGCGAATTCGCATATTAAAAATAATCATGCATAGCATTTAAGAAATCGCAAAATTTCAGAAATCGCAAAAAAATGCGATTTCTGAAATTGCGAAAAATGAAAAAAAAATAATGCATCTCCAAAAAAGGTTTTTGCATTCGCAAACGGTCGATTTTTGCGATTCGCACCGTTTGCGAATGCAAAAAGGCTTGATGCATGTGGGCAATGATCCCCACGAATCACTCTTAGACAGCTGTGCCCCAGTTCCCAACATGCATACTCAGCTCTGATCACCTGCCTCTCTCCAAGGATGTGGCCGGTACCCCAATGAGTGAAGAGTCATTTATAGCTTAGGGGTGCGATTCCCACCCAAATTTGTCATACCCCCACCTTGCCACACATGTGGGTTCACTTCCTCATTTAGAAGGCGGCGAGTGGCTACGTTCTGATGGCAAACTATGAGGTTGGTGTGACCGACGCCCAAACCGATGGAGCCATTGTGGGTGGGCACCGGAGGCATGGTATATAATCTACGCCCCCCCTCCCCCCAATCCCCCACCTTGCCTGGCCCCACCCAGGGAGAAAGCTCTCACTGCCTCAGGGACATTGCTAATTTAATTCTCAGAAACACAGCCCTGGTTGAAAAATGTACCCCAAAATAGGCTTTTCTCAGTGGGCGGGAACTCCGCAGCCGACAAAATACTCTTTCCTCTGCAGTGACAAAAATACCTGCTACATTCCTGCTCTGCTTTTATAACCCACCCTCGGTAGATTTCACGTCCACTCACATTTAGGAAATCTTTTTTAAGAAAGTGCCAACCGCCGAGAAGATGGAGCTCACACATTTTACGCTCCATGAGCCGCGCTGCGGGCTCTTTTAGTTTCCCATTTTCGGTACACGTGAAATAAATTGGATTTTTTCAGTCCGTCAAAGACCTGCATCTCTTTTGCTACCTTTCTGAAACCTTCTCGACTTTCATCTACAGACACTCTTTTTTTTCTCCTCCTTAATGCGTTTTTCATGACACATTTTTTGTGTTTTATCGAGTGTTTCTTTGATTGACGCTAAGCGGAACAAAGTTATAATTTCTGCTAACATGAATGGAGTCTGCTATGTAATTACAGGAAGAGGCTGCAAAAATTAATTACACATAAATTAGTTTCTTTCTTCTGCATTTTTTTTCAAATATTAGGTTCATAGGGAAATGTAAACATCGTTTTCCTAGTACACCAAATCTCCCTACAGAGAGTATTCAGAAGTTAGTTCTTGGAAGTCAAAAGTCATTCAAACAAATAGTGAAATGTTAACTTCACACTTTCTTCTCAGTGTGACTTTTCCCAACGTCAGAGGCGGCCTTAGGCATGTGCAAGCTGTGCACCTGCACACGGCCACCAAACCCCAGGGGCCACCACACCAATATATATCCTTAATATAATAATCCTCTGAGGATGGATACATATTTGCGTGGTGGCCCCTGGCAGGGATTTTGCGGCCTCCGGCTCTGTTCCACTTCCAAACACCCGTCCTGGCTTTCCCTGTGGGATGGTCCCTGCTGGGAATCCCCAAGGTGGAGCCAGGCATCCTCGGAGTTGAAGGGGCTGTTGTGGAGATTAGGCAAGCTAATGCCCAGAGTTGCAGAGTGGGACCCCTGGTTAGAGTAGGCACCGAGGTGAGAATTATCGAGTCCGCTGACCCTGGTCCACAATCCTGCCGCGTCAGGAATCGAACCCTGGTCCCAGGCCGACTTCTGCTTTCGGGTCTGCCGCCTCTAACCAGTGAGCCACACCACTCCACGACCAGTGAGCAACACCACTGCACTTTATGTAGCGCCAACAAAGCTACAGAGAAATAGTGAGTTCAGGGTGGTAGCCGTGGGGGTGCATTTGAGAGCCAGGCCTACCCTTAATAATCTTTGACCCCCCCAAACAATTGAGACATTTGACACAGCATAGAGGTAGGACTCAGTTCCGAAGGTGAATGAGCAATAAAAATGCCTTAACTTTTTGTATTTTTCTTGTTACATTTCTGTGTGTTCCAAGGCAAGTTAAATGTCAGGCTATGTCTTCTGTAAACCTGGGCGGAGTTTGCGGAGTTCTGCTAAGCGAAGTGAAAAAAAACCTCTGCTGCGTTACTTAGAGCTCCGCAAGCGGCGGAGTGCATTCGATAAATTTGGTTCGCAGTGATTTTCGGTGCAAGGTATTTGTTGGCAGTGTGCAATCATCACGAACGGCACCATGCACAGCACAAGCGGGCGCTGCTTCCTTTCTGCTGCTCGAGTAGATTTTTACTCGAGCAGCAGCTTTCTCAACGCGAACGGACAGTTTCCCAACGCGAGCGGTCGCGAGCATACGTGACCACTCGCAATGAGAAATCTGACCACCCACGTTGAGAAATCTCACTGGGAGGTTGATTTTCCACGTTTGCGCTCGCCAACTTGGTGTTGATGATCGAGGACAAGGAAAAATCTTGCCGGGAGGTGGATTTTACTCGCTTCCGCTCGCCAACTTGACGTTGATGAACGCGAGGGAGGAAAAAACTCCGCTCCACGAGCTCCGCGTAACGCGGAGTGCGGAAAGCTCTGCAAACTCCGCAAGCAGAGCTGAGTTCACTGCCCAGACTTAATCTTCTGACAAATTGCTGCTTATAGAGATGTGTTTACCTTTCTTCCTTTGATTGCAAAGTGAGAGGATTTTGAAAAGTGAACTATGTGACAATCTCTCTGTGGTACAGACAGGACCACTGGGATTAGGCAGCAGGGGAGGCCTACATTTTGTGGCAATGTTTACTCAATTATGTGGGAAGAAAGCACAAAACATGCAGCTTAATGAGGCATATTTGTTTTAATTCCTCACTTTCTTACATTGTCATGTTTACACCTAAGCACTATCTGGGCAAAGGTTTCACTACTTAGTACCAGTTCCACATCCAAATACGGCTGCAAGCAAATGAAAGATGACCATCCAACCTTAGCGAAGGACCTTTTATTGCACAAGCAGCATATGTTGCAGCATTTTTGTAACTTTTGATCTGCTTGAGCTAGAAACTACATTTCTTTGCTAAAATCTAAAAATTATGCAGCAGTTGATGGATTATGCAGCAAATATGGCAAATGTATAGTTATGCGGAGAACACAGCACTGGCCTTGTGTACAGAGTGTGAGAAAAGAAATATTGCAGGACATGAATTTGTTTCTATTTACAAAACAAATTAAATATCCAGCCCTAATTTTACCTTTTCTGGAGTACTGATCTATCGACCGCCAGTTAATAATCCCTCTTGGTCAGATAACTTGGTAAACTTCATCCTACCCCAACATCTGAATGCTCAAAATTTTACTGTACTTGGAGACTTGAATCTTCATTTAGAAGATGACAATAACAAGACCTGCAAAAACTTAATAGACGATTTTATGGTTTTAAATATGACTTTACGAAATGAGGGTCCAACCCACAAAGCTGGTCACTTGTTAGACCCTATTATATCAAATATGAAAGAACTCTCATGGTTAAACACTACTCCTGTTCCCTGGTCAGATCATTTCCTTTTACGTTTCGCTATCTCACTTAAACCTACCAAATGTCCTGTTACGACTCCTTCAGAATCTTTTAGGAGAAATTGGAAATCTCTAGACCTGGAGGATCTTAACAATGCTTTGAGGAAGAATCACCCATGCTTAGATGGAGATATGGAAAGTATAGCAGAGGCTACACAAACATGGTTAAATGGTGCAGCGGATACCTGCCTGCCTCTATCCCGGTGCAAAGGAAAAACACATCGCCCCCCTGCCCCCTTGTATACAGAAGCTCTTAAGAAAGAAAAATCCACATGTAAGACTCTGGAGAGGCAGTGGCGTAAAAACTATGAACTTCATCAGAAAGAAGTTTACCGAAAGGCCAGAAATAGCTATCATTCAGCATGCATGAGAGCTAAAGCATGCTAGGTTACTACTAGCATTAACATGGCAGTAAACAAATCCCAGACTCTCTTCAATACTGTAAAAGAGTTGGCTGGTGAGAATGCTAGAGCGGAGCCTACCCCTCTCAATACCCAGCAGTGCCAGGATTTGGCTTCTTTTTTCACCGACAAGATTGACAACATTGTCTCTAATATCAAAAGGGACAGTACGATCATACATAAACAACTTAACACCTCCCAAGGCCCCAGAGGAAGTTGTCATCTTGAAGCATGGCCTCCCATTAATCTGGATACACTGAAGGAATTATTAAAATCAATCAAATCAGGCTCCCCACGTGACCCTATTCCTATCAGTATTATGAGTAAATTAGAGGACTCTGCCATGAGTTCCATAGCTGAGATACTGAACGCCTCCATTGGGCAGGCCACAGTTCCTGCTCTATGGAAACATGCTATGGTCAGTCCTCTACTTAAAAAGCCGGCTGCAGACCCTATGATATTGGCCAATTATCGTCCAATATCATTACTGCCTGCTTTTTCAAAAATTTTAGAGAGGCATATCCATAAGGCACTTTCAACTTATGTGGAGAATAACGAGCTTCTTCATTCATCTCAATCTGGGTTTAGGGGTGGTTATTCCACCGAGACAGCTCTGCTCGGGGTCACAGAAAAGATCAGGGAGCTCATGGATGATGGCCAAACGGTAGCATTGGTCCTGTTGGATCTAAGTGCAGCCTTCGACACCATTTCTCACTCCATACTGCTTGACAGGCTGGGGGAGAATGGTGTCGAAGGCAAAGCACTGGAGTGGATTAGTTCATACTTATCCCTCCGCACCTTTCAGATCTCCTCCTCAGAGGCATGCTCTGAGGTATTCCACTCTCCTCATGGTGTGCCACAGGGATCGATCCTGAGCCCTTTGTTTTTTAATTTGTACCTACGACCTTTGGCCAATGTTGCAGAAAAGTTTGGTCTTATTTTAATGACTTATGCAGACGATTCTCAAATCCTGTTTTCACTTTCCAAATCTGACTTGTCTGCTCCATCTGCATTAAAGATAGGCCTGCAGGAAATATTTAGTTGGATGTCAGCTAATCAACTTAAATAAAATGGGGAGAAAACAGAGGTCCTCCTCTTAGGGAATA
Source organism: Lissotriton helveticus (assembly GCF_964261635.1). NCBI lineage: Eukaryota > Metazoa > Chordata > Amphibia > Caudata > Salamandridae > Lissotriton > Lissotriton helveticus. The sequence goes on along the minus strand of NC_136072.1, from coordinate 1,137,735,590 downwards.
GCAAAGATCTCTGGAGTGACCCCCATTGGCCATCGTCATTAGGTAAACTTCCACCCCCAGCCTCTCAGGTTAGAAACCTTGGGGTCATCATAGATGACAATCTATCTATGACTCAACAAGCTAATAAAGTGGCAGGCATTTGTTTTACCATTCTTAAATGGCTTCGCAAAATTGTCTGGATGTTACCACCTACTACCCAGAAGACCGTGGTCAATGCCTTAGTGACATCTCGGCTTGATTACGGTAACATCTTGTACCTGGGCTCAAACAAAGCAGTAATAAGACGTCTGCAACTGGTGCAAAACGCTGCTGCCAGACTGCTTTGCAGAATCCCTAGATCCGCTAGGATCACCAAACATCTTAGGGACCTCCATTGGCTCAGGGTGGAAAACCGGATTCGTTTCAAAACCCTGACCTACCTATTTAAAATCAAAGCTGGCACTGCCCCCAAATACCTTCAAGACCTTGCTAAACCCTACCTCCCAAATCGCAGTCTGCGTTCATGCACTGCTGCGAATTTTGCGGTACCGAGGTTCAAACGGGCTAGAATAGGTGGGAGATCTTTCTCCTATTTGGGCCCAACCTTGTGGAACACATTACCCATTCATATACGCAAGGAGGAAAGCTTTATGAATTTCAGAAAAAGTGTAAAAACCTGGCTGTTCGACAAATAAGTGCATTTAATATTCTCTATCCAGTTGTGTGTTGTGTTTTGCTGGTCCGGCGCCGGGAAACCCTTTGTGGGTAGCTGTGCGCCTTACAAGTGTTATAAAATAAAATAAATAAATAAATGAATGAACTGTACAAATATTTCAGCATATACCAGCTGTTATGAAAGCACACATGAAGCACGTTTGCTTTATAATTCTGTGATGGAAACATTGGGGCAGGTTTACAAGCCCCCTGCGCCACCAGTACGTCACTTTTTGTGACATACTGGTGATGTATTTTGCTGCTCAATATTTACAAGGATAGGAAAAGACACCCTGCGTGGCTTTTCCTGTCCTCGTAAATATGGACCCTTTACACGCAGCACTTTGCGTGAAAGGGGCGTTCCATGGGTGTTGCTGTGGGTGTTCCCACACAACGCCCATGGAGCCAGACACATTTACAGATTTATGAGGAATCGTAAATTTGGAAATGCATCTGAATCTGGAAATGCGTCTGAATGCTGCGCCTCCTGAGGAGAGGCATATGATGAGAAATGTTTTAATTTTTCCTTGTTTTTTCCTCTTTCAATGATTGCTGCATTCTATAGCAGAGGAAATGCCTTTATTGATTATTTTTGTGCAGGAAGGTGCTCCTTCCTGCACAAAAACAATCTCACCATGATAAAGGGAACCTTGCATTAAGATACAAGGGTGCCTGTGCTGGCGCATGGCAGCTGGTTGTGCACAAGCGCAGGGGAGAGTGGAGGAATGCAACATATTATTGTAAATATGTTGCATTCCTGTGCTTTAAAAGTGCTGCAGCGTGGCGCAGCCAAAGGGCTTTTGGTGCCGGGCTGCTGCACTTCCTCATATATCTGCCCCAAAGCTTTTAATAGGATCAAAAAAGTTTTGGTGTTTCACAAGTGATGAATATTGCATTGCATATTTGTATAGCGCTTACAACCCTTATGTGTGGCACTGAAACCCTTACCTACAGGGACAGCAAGCTATGCCATATAAGGTGGTGTGTGGTTAGAAGGGCGTTGCCTTTTTTTTGTCAGTCTACGTGGAAGGTGTTTCCGTGCCATGCTTGATGCTAAATGTTAGTAAATCTACACCCTATGATATAGTTCTGGGCCAGAGCTGGCATTGTTGGAGGGAGAGAGAGAAGTGGAGAGATCTGCTGGGATGTGCATTGTAAGTATCATCTCTTATCTGAAAGCCATTGCGAGATATAAAGAAGCGGTCATAGGGTACAGATATTTGGGACCTGCAGCCAAGTCCTCTGATTGACCCGCAGTGGGTGACAGGTCTCTTCCGTTATTCCATGCCTGCTCATTTAGTACTGGTGATGGATAACCCTCTCAGCATTGATGCCTTAATGGAATGTAAGAGGTGTAAGTTACAGTCGGTTGCCTACCGCTGAGTGTTATGGTATGAGTGTTAATGTGGGCTGAGCCTAATATTTTTTGAAGTTGCATAACTATTTAATACCTGATGAAGCACAGATCAGCTCTTTAACTTACCTGCTTCTCGGAAATACTTTGCTAGTTGGGTTGCTTCCAATCTGTGGATTGTAAAGTAGAGATTGAGCTTGAGTGTGCGACTGTCTTTTCCGATTCTCTTGCTGGGATGTGTTGTGGTGTAGTAGTCTTAGAAATTTCCACGTTTTCAACTATCCTTGGAAGTGTGTATTCTGGATGCTACACTGTTAGTGAGTTCCAGAGCTTGGTGACTTGTACTTAGAAAGCAGGGAATCCTATGGATTTCTTCTGGTAAGGTGGTATGATAAGTGGTGCAAGCCTGGAGCGCGGCATCCTGATTTTTTTCTATTGCTTATATTTAACTTATAGGTATTGCGGTCCTTTTCCTTAGAGGGTCGGGAACAATACAAAGTGATTTAAGCATTTACCTTCTTGCTGTAGGTAGCCAGTGGAGGGATTGTAAAACTGGAGTCATCTGTTCTTTTGGGTGAATGCAGAGAGGAAATCTCACCGCAGTATTTTGGATGAGTTGTATTTTGTGTATTATGAATGCTGCACCAAGACATAAGATGTTGCCATAGTCAGGTTTTGGAATTACAAGTATGAGGATGGATTGTAGTTTCTGTTGGTATCCAAGGTATATGAGGATTTAGGATATGTTTTCTTTGAGAAGAGGCAGTCTGTTTTACATTGTTGACATGAGTTGTTACATATAGGTCTGAATCCATGGTTATCCCCTAGGTTTCTTTCCTTTCTTAACAAGTTAGAGGGCCTCATATTCATTAGGCCATATGGTGATAGGCCATATGGTGGCAGGAATTTTCTTTGTCATTGTCCACATGTTATAAGCTATTTCTTTTGGGTATTTAGCTTTAGATGGTTATTCATCGTTCATGTGTATATGGCCCGAAGGCAATCCTCAAGTTTTAAATTGTAGCAGTCTTTTAGATCATCCATTTTTTAAATGATTTGGATGTCATTTATATAGTTCTAACAAGTGAGGTCGAATAATTTATTCAGGTTTGATTAGGAGGTTAGGTAGATGTTGAATTGAGAGGGGATATGATGGTCCCCGTGGGTTGCCACTGTGTTGTGTGTCTGGAGCTGATATGAAAGGAGGCACCAACACAAGTTTACTGTCACAGCTGAGTTGCCAAAAATTCAATAGGCATTAGCTTAACCCCCTTCTCACCTTTCACATATTGTATGTCAAACAAGAATTTGCTGAGTGAACAGACTGCACAACTTTACAGGACACTGTGTCATTTTATTCTTAAGCCAACAACTTTCATGACATTTGTTATTCCGGATAAATAAGTGGTTTCCACTACCGAAACCTACTAGTCATTCAGTAGCAATGTCCAATCGGAAAAACTCCAGATTCCAATATGGCATGGTGCTTTGATTAGTATATTGTGCTGGGGCAGATTTATCCCAAGTCTGCCTTGTCACAAAGGGCTGCTATAACAAACTAGCTTTAAAAAATAAATCAATATCTAGATAACCCTATCAGGGTCAACACACCAGGGATTCATCTCCTTGAACCAATTATTGCCGAAATGATACTCAGAGCATCTGAGGCTGAAAGCATTTGTATTATAATGGACCTCTCTAGGCTTCTGTTTACAATATCAAACTACATTTTCTGATTTTGATATATTGTAACTTAAGATCTATGTAGTATGAATCTGATTTTTGAAATGTATCGACTCCTCATAAAATTCTTCATTATCTTTATCTAATTTATGGTAATAACAGATACATTACTGTTATGTGGTACTATTTAATTAATTAACTAAATGCAAAGTATTTAGTGAACATTTGGGGTAGTGTTTTTTTTGGGAGAAGTGTACGAACTCTGGGAGGCAGGAATTTTATGGATCCTCACATATTACAGAATTGTCCTTCACAGAAATATATGGAAAATCTGTGATTTAGCCGGGTTTGGTGCTCACAGGGCACTCAGGGTGAGAAAAAGTATTGGGTTTCACGCAAACTTCACCACTCTAGACTTCCCTAGGTACCACGTTTTCTGACATTTCTGGGCCTGGAAGGTTTCCCTAGGTGCCGATTGGGCTCTGGCCTAATTCCCACAGCTTCTCACATTGCTACAATTGGTCAATCCGCAGGGCAAAATCTTGATGTTGCCTTGTGGTTTAGGGGCTTTTGGGAGCCTTTCCTTCCATGGGCAATAGCTCAGTCACACCAGTGAGTTACTTCTGTTATCAGAAGAAGTGTAGAAATGCTGTGTGTTTGGACCTCTGTGGATCCCCGCATGATTCATTAATACTAACTGCTTTCTGTTTTGTTGAGCTGTTTAACATCACGGCACAGAGCATACTGCGCAATATAGCAAAGCAAAAAATCTAACTTAGATGCGTGGAAAGCATTTCCCTCGCATGCCAAATTTGATTTTGGAAAACAAAACACTTCTGGTGTTTTTACCAGAAACATTCTCTTTTCCAGTACTTTGGATGACCTGTTGAAGTCCACTGTACTGTGAAAGTAGTGTGGTGAACGCAACGGATCGTCTTCTGCCCTAGACTAGTTAAAGCCCACCAAAATCATGAAGTCTGGTGTCCGGACCAACATTAATTGACAGCAAGCTGCTGGGATATGATGGCCTCATTGTATGAACTTCTTTGTTCCATGATTGTAGAAGACTTCTCCAGTTCAAGTGCATGCTCATCCAAGCAATGTTAACCACATGTACGGTGAGTGTCCTATGCAAGGAGTCTACTATACATATAAGAGTAAAGAATATCCATAATCCTAGAAGCGGGTGTCTCTGTGGCATCCAAATGGGAAGTGCCATGCATAACCATCAAAGAGAGGCTATCACGGGGAAGCAACTCAGAGCATCAGTGGGTGTGCCGCTGCTAGTGTCCTCAGCCAGGCCACAGGTCTCATATGGACCTATTCCAAGTGCACACAATCACCTATACTTTACCATGCTTACCTGTTATGCTGGTCGTTGTCTAATAAAAGTCTCCTATGTACAACACATTTCACACCACCTGCCTATAACTATGAGGTGTGTGTGTCGATGGTGTAGCCGGCTTCAAGTACAAGAAGTTTTGATTGGTGCTTTTGATGAAATGTAATAGAACTATCCCTCTTTTGTCATAACCCGACAGTGATTCATTGTGGGACCTTTGCAACTTCCCCTGTGAAAGGACATTTAAATTATCTTTGCTTTTCATCATCGTTGCATCCTGAAAATGTTTAAAGCACACTCTTTGCCATTAATTTACCAAAATGTTCTTCGCAGATACACTCCTAGCTCTCTGTGAAGTTACTTTAAATTAGTGGCGAGTTATATGAAAACTTCACTCATTAAGTTGGTGGGAATTAGCAGGTAACTCTCCATTTTATGAAGCAGATGAAGTTTCCTAACTTTACTTGAGGTGAGGTTTATTCTTTCAGGCATGATGATTTCAGAGACATTCAGAGGCAGAATGTCCCAGGTAAGACAACTTTCAGCAAAAAGATTTGAGTGTGGAGACTGTACACCCACCCCCTGAGGCGCGGTAACATAAAAACGCTGTTTTCGACTTTTAACATTTTAAAAACTTACCTGTATTGTGGATTCTTGATGTGTTGCTTTTAGATAGCGCTCTTTTAGTTGAAAGCTGCGCAACTCTTAGGGAAAGCTTTTTTTGAACAATTGTAACTTTACTAGCACCTTACAAATCCTCACTTCCTTCATACTAACGGCACTTCCGCTGCTGCTAAGCGGTCTAGTGCTCCAGGACATGCAGCTGCTGCACAGCAGGGCTGATTGGTGAGGGGGGGAGTTGACATATTATCTGCCACGCTGGAGCAAGCGCGCAGGCAGAGAAAGACGGGCTAACCTCCTCGTGGTGGTTTGTCTGAGGCGCAGTAACATAAAAACGCTGTTTTAGACTTTTAACAATTTAAAATCGTACCTGTATTGTGGATTCTTGATGAGTTGCTTTTAGATAGCGCTCTTTGAGTTGAAAGCTGCGCTGCTCTTAGGGAACGCTTTGTTTAACAATTGTAACTTTACTGGCACCTTACATATCCTCACTTTCTTCTTCCTAACGGCACTTCCGCTGCTGCTAAGCAGTCCAGTGCTGCGGGACATTCAGCTGCTGCACAGCAGGCTGATTGGTGCGGGGGAGGAGCTGACCTATTATCTGCCACGCTGGAGCAAGCACGCAGCGCAGACGTACAGCGTGCCCGCCGCTGGCACACCAAAGGCACGCCCAAGGCAAGCCTGTCTGCGCCTGGCCGGGACCAGGGGCCAGAATCCCTGGTACTCCGTTAACCTATTCAGCAAATGAATTGCAGACCCTCGCCACAAGTAGCCATGTTTTGGATGTCAACTCTATAGCCAAGCTGCAAGCAGAAGACTTACTTAGAAGAAATGGGCTGAGGCCCAGGAATACACACCTCCGAACAATCCACCAGATCTGAAGGTGGCAGTTCTCAACACACACTCCCTACAGAAGCACGACCTTGAAGTTTTCTCACTCCTGCAAGATGGAGACATAGACATTCTGGTAGATTTCCCACAATGGCCGCCGATCCTGGGGCCAAAAACACAGGTGACTCCCCTTGCAAAACCATGTTGTTTTGTGATAGGTCATTTTGATGTCTCCTCAATATGTTTGGGCCCTTGCCCATCGCGGGTACTTGGGGCACCCACATGATTGAGGCACAATTTTTATTGGGAGACCTGGTGAAATTTCTGGATTTACGTAGATTCCAGAACTTTCCACCACAGAAATGTGAGGAAAATGTGTTTTTTTTTTACCAACTTTTGAGGTTTGCAAGGGATTCTGGGTAACAGAACCTGGTGAGAGCCAGACACATCAACCCATCCTGGATTCCCCTGGGTGTTTAGTTTTCAAAAATGTATAGGTTTGCTAGGTTTCCCTAGGTGCCAGCAGAGCTAGGGTTCAAAATCTACAGCTAAGCACTTTACAAAAAAAAGGGTCAGTTTTTACTGTGAAAATGTGGTGTGTCCATGTTGCGTTTTGGGACGTTTCCTGTCGCGGGCACTAGATCTACCCACACAAGTGAGGTACCATTTTTCTCGGACGACTTTGGGAAATGCGTGTTAGGTGGAATTTCGTGGATCCATGCAGATTCCAGAACTTTCCACCACAGAAATGTGAGGAAAATGTGGTTTTTTTTACAAATTTTGAGGATTGCAAGGGATTCTGGGTAACAGAACCTGGTGAGAGCCAGATACGTCCCCCTATCCTGGATTTCCCTGGGTGTCTAGTTTTCAGAAATGTGTAGGTTTGCTAGGTTTCCCTAGATGCCGGCAGAGCTGGGGTTCAAAATATACAGGTAGGTACTTAGCAAAAAAAGGTTGCGTTTCCACTGTGAAAATGTGATGTGTCCATCTTGTGTTTTGGGTCGTTTCCTGTCGCAGGCACTATGCCTACCCATACAAGTCTGGTAACATTTTTCTCGGAAGACATTGGGGAATACGGGGTGGGTGGAATTTCGTGGATCCACGCAGATTCCAGAACTTTCCACCACAGAAACGTGAGGAAAATGTGGCTTTATTTGAGAAATGTTGAGGTTTGCAAGGGATTTTTTGTAACAGAACCTGGTGAGAGCCAGGGAAGTTACCCCATCCTGGATTCCCCTGGGTGTCTAGTTTTATTGGGAGACTTGGGGTAACAGAATTGTAGAGCAACTGTCATTACCTATTGACTTTCGATGCATTTCTGCCTTCCAAATGAAAGACAATATGTAAGAAAGAAGTCACTTTGAAAAATGTCCTATAATTCTCATGCTAGAAGAAGTTATAGGTGAAAATGTTGGCACAAATGGCTGTTTTTTGCAACTAATTTTCAATTTTTCCTATATTCAACTGTTAGTTTCTATAAAGAAACCTTGAAGGATCTTCACAAATGACCCCTTGCTGAATTCAAAATGTTGTCTACTTTTCTAAAATGTATAGCTTTCCACAAATTATTGATTTCATACCCATTTCTACCATTAACTGGAAGTAGGTTGAAAGCACAAAAAATTGCAAAAATAGGCTATGTCCCAGTAAAATGCCAAAACTGTTTAAAAAATGTTGGTTCCCGGACAAAAGTCTGCTTGTCCCTAAAATCTTGGAAAATTGTGATTTCATCCCCACAAACCTTTTGTAGGAAAGAAGATAGACGCTTTCATTTGCAGCACTTTTTTCCCATTTAAAAAATAATAATAATAATTAGCTCTATTTTGGCTAATTTCTGGGTCCCCTCCAAGGGAATCCACAAACCCTAGGGTACCTTTAGAATCCCTATGATGTTGGAAGAAAAGGGCGCAAATTTAGCGTGGATACCTTATGTGGTCAAAACGTTACAGGAGCCTAAGCGCAAACTACCTCAAATAGACAAAAAAAGGCTTAGCACAGAGGGGGGGGGGGGGGGAAGGCCTAGCAGCGAAGGGGTCAAGCACAATACATATGTAATAGTGGGTTATGTATAATTTAAAATTGTGGTAATGTTAAAACAAATAACAGAGGTTTTTCACCGTGAGGTTCTGAGTGACATTATAGACAACTAGAGCTTTGCTATCATTGACTATTTGATTTCATTCAGAAGCTCTGAGTTAAAGGAAACATTCTTGTTATTCACTGTTAGCCATCTATGATTTTATGAATTCATATCTTGTTTATATGTTATTGCATTTACTGCTTTTGATGTAATAAATGAGCATTTTTACATTTGTCCTTCTATTTCTCCTTCTGCCTGAGATTTCGCTTAGACACAATGAAAGATACATAGTTTATGGAGGATTGCATTTTGCTCACTGCTTCAGATATACTGGATGAGTCAATTAGCACCGTTAGTTCTTCGCCACTTACTGCTTCGTATGTCACTTAGATAGAAGGTAAACTGTGCATTTATTTTATGTATGTATTGGCTTTATTGCTTAGCCGGACCCAGAACCATTAGAGGATCAGATTCTGCTGCATAGATACAGAAAGTCAAATAAAATACATAGGGAAATATATAATATGCAGTACTAAGGTTAACACTAGGGAATATACAAAATATTGGGGCATATATATAGGAAATGGTGCAATGCTGTGAGTAATTTTGCAGCACTGCCTTGCATCATTTCCAAAATGAAGGGATGCACAGTATTTACAAGATTATGGTGCACTCCTTTGTTCTCCTTAGCACTGGCGCTCAAAATAGCTGCCTAGCACCAACACAGACACCCTTGTGCCATAGTGCAAGGGTGCCTGCATTGCAGGGATGAATGTTTATGTGCAGGAAGTTGTACCTTACTGCACATAAACAATCAATAATGGTGATTTGCTACTTCTATGTGTGCTGTAGAAGCAGTACACATAGAAAAAGCAAAAACGAGGGGAAACAAAGGAATTTTTCCTTGTTGCATCAATCTAACGCCTGCTTTTGTGTGGTGTCAGTTTTTGGTGCTGCCTCAGATTTACACATCCTTGGAAATCTGGGGCAGGGTTGAAAAGCAATGGGTGTTGAGCTGGAATGCCCACAAGAACACCCATTACATGCCTCTTTCACGCAGACACCTGTGTGAAAGGGTACCATATTAACAAAGTGGCTTTGAGCCATGCAAAGTGTAAATGTGGTGCAGGGCATTGCACCACTGGAGCATCGAAAAAAGTGACGTTCCACTTTACGTATGGCCCATAGTGTTAAAAGTTAACATATGGAGCTAGACAGCCACGCTTGAGGTCCAGAGTCTTGCATTGGGGACAGATAGAGTGCATGCTGAAATATACAATAGACAGTGCCTCCGTTACACTGGGCCCGATTCACAGAACTAACTTAAGACAAAATCCTAAACTTACTACTTTTGGTATTCACAGAAGTTAGGATTTTGTCCTAAGTTTGTCTTAAGACAAACTTAAGACAGACATAAGACAGACTTAAGACAGACTTAAGACAAACTTAAGACACACTTAAGACAGACTTAAGACAAACTTAAGACAGACTTAAGACAAACTTAAGACAGACTTAAGACAGACTTAAATTAGGATTTAGTTCTGTGAATCAGCCCCAGTATGAGTAAATTGAGCTCTGAGAGAAAGTTGAAGAACTTTATATGCCACTAAAAAAATGTCAATTGTTGACCATTAGCACTGATCCCCATTCACTCATGCAGGATTTTCAGCTGAGAGGCAAGATGGGCCCTCTCAGATGCTTCGGAGAGGATAAGGGGAACAAGCAGACAGGATTTGTCATTGTCTAAGCTGCAGAGCACATTGCCCACAGGTTGTAACACAGTGCTCTTTGCTGCATCAGGACCTTAAGTCCGATTGAAAGTCAGAAACAGGTTGTTTTCTTTATTAACTTGATTTATTAAATTGATTCACTTACTTTGCAATACTACTTTTTATAACTTTTGCTAGGAATGGGAGGTTGGACACAGGGCAGATATTATGTAGGTCTTCATGGCCCTCACGCAGCTTTTATGTAAATGTCTGACCTGGTCTATTTCAAAGACTGTTCTTTTATTTATTTAGAGAGGCATTGATCATGGATGGCAAGTATCAAGTGAAGGGCCTGCCATATTTATTTCACAATGTTGCCTTGAACAGTGCTTATTGATGGCTGCATTCCACTTACTACTTTTCGTGTAACTTGCAGCGAAAGTTAAATTGTTGCTTACATAACACTGGTGTAACGAAGACAAAACTTACCAAAAGCCACAATACCAGAAGTCACATCCTTCGTGCAGTGGAGAATGGGCAGGGCATGTAATTCGAGCAACTACAGCTTACTTACAGATATTCGACAGCAGCATACAACATTTTCTTGTTGTTTGGCAGAAACCTTTAAAAAAAGTTGTGGAAGTGTTTCTTAATTTATTTTTTTAATACGCAATCTTGTAAAGAATTTGTAACTTTGAATGCCCTTACCTAAAAACGAGTCGCGTGCAGTTCTTATATCCCTTATGGTTCACTAATCTGGCTTAACATATTCTAAAACAATTGGGGTTTGTTTCCTTGAAGTAAAATGTGAAGTTATCCAGAGTATGGGTAAGCAAAATTACATTTAGTCTGTGAACTTGATTAAAATTGACAATTTTACAATTGATGGTAGGTCCGAAATTTGCACCACTTCAACGATGGGTGAACTATCCACAGGAAAAGGTCTCCATGACAAATGTCTACTAAAAGTTGATTATGGCCGTTTTTTACATCCTTCACAAGGGTCTTTTAAAACCTACACTACTTGCAAAATTTGTATATTTTTTTTGTGCTGCCACAACAATATGAAAATCAAGACATGCAACAACTTGGGACTCAAATATCCTTATTTAACACTGATAAATCTGTGTGAGCTGCACATTACTGAAAACAGTACGTCCTCATTACGAGGTTCCTAGTTCCTAGGTGGAGATAACCTCAATAACTTTAATAAAGTATTCCAATGCTTTCCTATGGAACAGCTAATCCCGCAATGGTGAAAATAGCTTAAAGGTATTGTCACTGTAAGGACACGGTTAACAATATACTTTTACATGTCCTACTTTTAACTATTATGCAGCCTTCTTTGGGGGCATTTAAAACACACTTAAGGGTGGATTACTATTATTTTACAGGAGGGTCTAGGTCCGTCAAACGGGATTATTCTGACAGTTCAAAGTTGCAGTTTAAAGCTGCACAGTCAAGTTACTCGCGGTCATGTTTCACAGCACAATCTGTGCTGCAATCCACTAGTGGTATTTAACTTGCAGGCTCTGGGTACACTTCGTACCATAAACGTGGAACTTATGGGTAAGTTCAATATGCCAAGTAGGTGCATACCAATTTGGCCTTTTTTAGGGGTCATACCACATACACTGGACACTGGACAGCAGTGTCCCAGTGTTGTATCCAAAAACCAAGGAAAAAAATCTAGAAATCAGCATTTGCAATGCAATAGGTCTTGCGTTACTGAAAGTTTTAGCTGTTGGTGTTGCTAATAATAATGCAGCACAATAGCTCAAACTTTTAGTAATATAAGAGCTATTAAATCAAACGCAGCACTCACGCTTTAGCTTCAAACATCTTAAGATAACGCCCAGGTGCCGCAATTACGTCAAAAGTGAAGAAATGAAAGAAAATGGTGGCTGCATGCTGTCTTTCTATTTATTTACTTTTGTTACAATGGCGGCACCTGTGCTCTAGCTTTAAACATCTTAAGCCAAAGCGTTGGTGCCAGGATTGCTTAAAAAGTAAAGAAAAAGAAAATAAATGCACAATTCCTGCACAGCTTTCTGCCCATATCCTGAATACTAAACACACCAGAGGAGATGGGTCCCTTAAATCAGTATGGCTGGGCCACCATAAATTATTGCCCTAAAGAATGCTGAAACCGATTATCACTCAACACATATGTTACTAATGAGCACTATATTTAATATTAGTGATGAAACTTATTTTTGCATTGAATTTTGTCTTTTCCAATTTTATAGTCATATACAAAAGATTATTTCCTCCAAAAGTGTGTCACAAAATTCATAGACACAACCACCCTGTTTCATCAGAACATATAATGACATGTATCATCAAAATATATTATCACTAATACGTTGCAGCCTAAAAATTAAACACCAGGAAACATATTACATGCAAAAACATTACACAGATCATGAGACTGTACATCTACTTTTCCGTGACTTTTTTAAACAAATTCAGAAATAAAATTAATTTTTAACCCATCACAGACAACTTAGAAACCCTATCCTTTTACTGATGTTCCTAAATAATGGACAAAGCAACCATGGGAGATCGAGAAGTCCTGGAGCTCAGAGCCTGAATCTTACAGTAAAGCTCGTCACTGTAATTACTCCCTCTCTGCGCACTTTGACATTCTGTCACGGCTACGATAATATCTGCTGCTACATTTTTAAGTACACCTCACACATTCCATCAAAAAGTTTATATCCAAGCTAGATGCCCCGCAGCTGCATCCATCGCCGGTGTCTCTATACTGAGACACACCAGGGGTGATCCACAAACTGATCTTTACTGTGGAGCTTGACAAGAAACTGCCGTCAGAGCAAAATTGTGTATTCATGATAAATAATAGAGAGGCGCACTGTAAAGAAGGTACATTTTAATGATAAGTGGAAATGCACAAGACTATTCAAATACGTGCACAGTGGCTTTGTGAGACACTGGCCAACTATGCATGGTTGCAGCACAGACCAGACTGAATGCAAACTTCAGGGAAGTAACTTGTAGTGGTTGAGGAATGCAGAAACGCCGTTGTGCAGCTCTGTGGATGCACATCTCTTACCTTACATTGGCACTCGCTCTGATAGCTGCACTACTTACTGCAACACCTGCTGCAGGGAAGAGCCTGCTGCTGATGCCACTCAAATGCCCTAGCTGGGAACTTCATTTATAATTCAACAAGGGAACCCAAAGAATACCTATGGACCATGGGTAACTAGCTTTTAAAGACAACAAAGGTCCTTAGGACAACCAAGATAAACACAAGAAAATGAATTTATAGACCACAATCGGTACTATAACCAGACTTCCAAACCCAGCCGGGTGAGGAACTTTTAATTTATGAATAAAAAACAATAGGGAGACCAGCCTGTGGTCAGTTATACACACTTTTGATAGGGTACAGTCCTGTACCTATCTTTACAAGGAAAGAAACAAAGTTAGCAGGCAAGAAGTTTTGGAGCCAAAATGTCGCTTGTAGATTAGTGATCATTACATACAAGTTCCGACATACAGTATGTACAGATTAGCATACAAATGAATTCGTCTGAACTACTGTGCTGGGGGTCGCGTAACTAGTTAGCATGGAGGTTAGCATGGACTCCTCCATGCTAACTAGTTACGCGACCCCCAGCACAGTAGTTCAGACGAATTCATTTGTATGCTAATCTGTACATACTGTATGTCGGAACTTGTATGTATTGATCACTAATCTACAAGCGACATTTTGGCTCCAAAACTTCTTGCCTGCTAACTTTGTTTCTTTCCTTGTAAAGATAGGTACAGGACTGTACCCTATCAAAAGTGTGTATAACTGACCACAGGCTGGTCACCCTATTGTTTTTTATTCATAAATTAAAAGTTCCTCACCCGGCTGGGTTTGGAAGTCTGGTTATAGTACCGATTGTGGTCTATAAATTCTAGCTGGGAACAGCATCCAAAACAATAAATATAAACATAGGACAAGCCTGCATGTTCATGCCCTGCCAGTCCTAATCTGTCTCCGTGAGCACTACTCTGTCAGCCATCTTGGATACTGGACGTTCTTATTACAGTAAAAGCGGTCCCTTAAAACTTGTAGCACACACATATGTTACCATTAAATCTTCACTGTAAATATTAGACCTGTATATCGCTGTAGCTGAATTAACATTAATATTCTAAGCATGCAGTTCATTTATGTAACTCTATTGTACGGTCAGAGACGATGTCCACAGACGCCGTGCTGATAAAATAAAAAGACAAAGGTTGTTTACATATCAATAGGAAAATACAAATTGTTAGAAGCGGCTGTCTCTAGTTGGCAGAGGTATACACTTCTGACAAATAGGGACACACCTTTTCTAGTCAGGGCAAGGGGATCACACACTTAGATAACCCCTGCTCACCCCCTTGGTAGCTTGGCAAAGCAGACAGGCTTATCTCAGAGGCAGTGCGTTAAGCATTTATGACCACATACAGTAATAAAGTGAATACGCTACAAATGGACACGACACAGTAGTATTATAAAAATAAGTATTTTTATATAAGGCTTAGCACAAGACCAAATAACGACAAAAATATACCACAATCTTAATAAATACTCTTGGAAGGAAAAATAATAGTTCAAGCGTAGTTTCTTCTTAGCACAAAAGTCTTTAGTATCAAAAGCAACTCTTCTTCTCTAAAACACAGTTCTTGGCAACAATGTAACCCACACGGGAGTCACACGACATCGAGGCAAAGTTAATCCAAAGGTTCGGCGTCGACCGCGAGGAGCGCTACGTCGAGCCTGGAGTCGCACAGAACCCAACAACAAAGTACCTTGGAAAAGTGAAGCACTCGATGATCAGCGGCGTCGAGATGTCCGGCGTCGCGTCTTCGGCGTCGATCGGGCCTCGGAGTCGGGGCGATCTGCAGCGGCGTCGACCGAAGTCAGGCGGGAGCAGCGCTCACGGGATGAAGCAGGATACGGCGGCGTCGATGTCGATGTTGCAAGAGTGAGCAGCGCTCACGGCGTCGATAGGGCTCGAAGTCGACGGATCAGCAGCGGTGCAGACGCGAGGTCACTTGGAGCTGGAGCCGAACTCACTACTCACTGGCGTTGCTGCTGGCGTCGATCGGGCCCGGCGGCCGGCGTCGAGGAAGCGGGACACTGGAGCCGTTACTCACGATGTCGAGCTGGATTCGGCAGCGTCCGTCGGCGTCGAGATTGCTGGATTCTTTCAGAGGTGCTGGATTCACAAGTTCCAGCAAATAGCACTTTAAGCAGATGAAGTCCTTTAGCCCTGTGACTTCAACAGGAGACTGGCACTCTTCCAGCCCTTGGAGATTTTCTTAGCAAAGAGTGAGAGTACACACACAGTTCCTCTCTCCTGGTTCCTTGGCAAAAATAAAGAAGCAATGCAGGATTCCCCCAACAAACAGCACTCTGGCAGAAGGGGTAGGCAGTCCTTAGATCAGAAGGCTTCTTGTCCTTGGTTCAGGTTTCCTTGTCAGAAGTGATCTGAATTCTTGGTTCAGGGGTCCTACTCTTATACCCCTTTTTGACTTTGATCCCTTTGTCCATGCAGGGGAATTTCCCCCCACCTCGGGTTTGTTGTGGGTGTTGCCAGGCTGAGGCACCTGGCCTATTCACTGGGCAGGGCAGAGTCTTCAGCCGCCCAGCAGGAGCGGAGCCAGCATTGTCACTGGCAGGGGCAGGGCCATCAGTTGCCCAGCAGGAGGTGGGCCAGGAAAGTCCCAGGCAGGCACAGAGTCATCAGTCGCCTGGCAGGGGGGCGGAGCCAACATTGTATCAGGCAGGGCAGGCTATCAGGAGCTACTCTTCCCCTACTCTCAATGCAAATGCCCCACTCATCCCACACTGACTCATTCAGACTCTCTGGAGCCACCCAGCTCCTGTCACACGCACACCAGAACCAGCAGAGACCGGTAGACAGTTAGACAAGAAAATAGCTACTTTCTAAAAGTGCTATTTTCAAACACAGAGTCTAAAAACCATCCACCCAACCAGATGCGTTATTAAACCCTGAGTTCAGGGATACCAAACTCGACATTGCACCATGCTCCCCGAGCTCGCTAGGATTATAGCATTAATAATCCTGGCAGCCCATTCTAACTGATGGAGAGCAGGTTACCTTACAATAGTGAAAAACGAATATGGCTGTAATTCACTATTAGGGCATGCCAACCTTGTCAGGCTTGTCCTACCTTATGCTTACAATGCACCCTGCCCGTGGGCCTACCATAGGGGTGACTAACATGAAGTTAAGGGAAGGTTTAGGGACTGGCAAGTAGGTGTACTTGCGCAGTCCTCGTGACAGTCAGACTGCACGTGGTCTAGCAATGGTAGACCTTCAGACATACTTTTACTAGGCCGCTCTTGTGGGTGGCACAACATGTGCTGCAAGCCCACTAGCAGCATTTGTATTTACAAGCCCTGGCACTCCTGGTGCACGCTACTAGGGACTGATAGTAAACCAAATAAGCCAAACATGGAAGTAAATCAATACAGCAATTTCACATAGGGAGCACTTGCACTGTGGCACTGATCAGCAGTGGCACAGTGCCCAAAGCATATACCAGCAAAAACATCGTAAACAGAGGAGGCAAACAGAAAAAATGGAGGAGAGACTCATGCCAATGATGCCAGGTCTACCACGTGTCCCCTCCAGCTGAAATGTGGGGAGAACTACCCTTACCCTAGGGAGTCCTCATCACTAAGGCGGAAAAATCTGGACAGACCATCAGCATTGGCGTGATCTGTGCCAGGGCGGTGTTCCACCGTGAAGTCCATCCCCTGTAGGGAAATGGACCACCTCAACAGCTTTGGATTCTCACCCCTCATCTGCATCAACCATCTGAGGGGCCTGTGGTCTGTCTGAACCCGGAAGTGAGTCCCAAACAGGTAGGGTCTTAGCTTCTTCAGCGCCCAGACCACAGCAAATGCTTCTCTTTCTATCGCACTCCACCTCTGTTCCCTGGGAAGTAACCTCCTGCTGATGAAGGCTACAGGTAAGTCTCGGCCCTCTTCATTCACCTGAGCTAGAACAGCCCCCACGCCATGCTCTGAAGCGTCCGTCTGGACAACAAATTCTTTAGGAAAGTCGGGTGCCTGGAGTATGGGTGCTGTGCACATTGCAGTTTTCAGGGTGTCAAAGGCCGTCTGACAGGCGTCAGTCCAGTTCACAAGTCTTGGCTGCTTCCTGGAAGTCAGCGAAGTCAAGGGGTGCACAATGTTACCATAATCCTTGACAAACCTCCTGTAATAACCCGTGAGACCCAAGAAGGCTCTCACCTGAGTCTGGGTTTTGGGCGGTGCCCATGCCAGGATGGTATCAATCTTGGGTTGCAGGGGGGCCACCTTGCCGCTCCCTACTTGGTGCCCCAAGTACACCACTGAACCCTGCCCAATCTGGCACTTACTGGCTTTGATTGTGAGGCCTGCTCTGCGCAGGGCCAACAACACTTCCTGGAGGTGGCGCAAGTGTTCCTCCCAGCTGGCGCTGAACACTGCGATGTCGTCCAGGTAGGTGGCACTGAAATCCTCCAGTCCAGCCAAGACCTGGTTGACCAACCTCTGGAAGGTGGCAGGGGCATTCTTCATCCCAAAGGGCATAACCCGGAACTGGTAGTGCCCATCTGGTGTGGAGAATGCTGACTTCTCTTTTGCCCCATCAGTCAAGGCGATCTGCCAGTACCCAGACGTTAGATCAAACGTACTAAGGTACCGGGCAGCCCCTAACCGATCTATGAGCTCATCAGCTCTGGGGATGGGGTGCGCATCAGTCTTGGTGACTGAATTGAGTCCTCGGTAATCCACACAGAACCAAAGTTCCGGTGAAGCACCAGGCGCTGCAGCCTTTGGGACCAAGACCACTGGGCTGGCCCAAGGACTGCTAGAGGACTCAACCACCCCTAAGGCAAACATTTTGGAGACCTCCTCCTTGATGTATGCTCTGACCTTGTCAGTCACTCTGTAAGCCTTGTGCTTCACAGGAGTGCTGTCCCCGGTGTCCACATCATGGACACACCACTGAGTGACACCAGGAATCAAGGAAAACAGATCAGGGAATTGTCCCAACAATTGGCGACAATCCTGCTGCTGTTCAGGGGTCAGTGTGTCAGAGAGGACAACACCATCCACTGACCCATCTTGCTCTTTTGCAGACAGGAGGTCAGGAAGAGGCTCACTCTCCTCCTCCATTCCAGCATCTGTAGCTAGGAGCATGCCCACTTCGGACCTCTCTAAGTGGGGCTTTAAACGGTTGACATGCAGGACCCGCAAGGGGTTCCTGGGAGATTCCAAGTCCACCATGTAGGTGACATCGCTCTTTTTCTCCACAACCTTAAATGGTCCAGTCCACCTGTCCTTGAGCGCACAAGGTTCCACAGGGGACATGACCCAAACTTTCTGTCCAGGCTGAAGCTCTACCAGAGTGGCCTTCTGGTCGTACCACCGCTTCATCTCCTCCTGGCTGGCCTCCAGATTTGCCTGAGCAAGATCTCTGAAGCGCCTAGTCTGGTTCCTAAAGGCCAGCATGTAACTGTATACATCCTGGGGAGGTTTCCTGGGAGATTGCTCCCAGCCTTCTTTGACCAGACTCAAAGGTCCTCTTACCGGGTGACCATACAAAAGATCAAAGGGGCTGAACCCTAGAGACTTCTGTGGCACCTCACGGTAAGCAAATAACAGGCATGGCAAGAGGACGTCCCATTTACGCCTCATTGGTTCTTCAAGACCCATAATCATGCCTTTAAGGGTACGGTTGAATCTTTCAACCAACCCATTACCTTGAGGGTGGTAAGGAGTGGTGAACTTATAAGTTACCCCACACTCCTTCCACAGAGACTTCATATAGTTGGAAATGAAGTTGGTGCCCCGGTCTGACACCACCTCTCTGGGGAACCCCATTCGGGAGAAAACACCCATCAGTGCCCGTCCCACCACGGGGGCAGTCACTGTTCTGAGAGGGATGGCTTCCGGGTACCGTGTGGCATGGTCCACCAAGACCAGGATGAACCTGTTGCCCAGGGCTGTCTTGGGGTCCAGTGGCCCAACAATGTCAATCCCCACCCGGTCAAAGGGGGTACTGACCACGGGAAAAGGTTGGAGGGGAGCCTTCTGCTTCTGCCCGCTTTTCCCACTTGCCTGGCAAGTTTGACAGGTTTTGCACTGGATGTCTACATCCCTTCTCATCTGAGGCCAATAAAAATGGGTGACAAGCCTGTCATAGGTCTTGTCCTGCCCCAGATGTCCAGCTAACGGAACGTCATGAGCCAAACCCAGTAGGAAGGCTCTGAAGCGCTGGGGTACCACCAGCACACGGGCTGACCCAGGCTCAGCAGCCTTAGGCTCGCTATACAGGAGGTCGTTCTCCCAGTAAACAAAATGTGACCCTGACTGATCACCTGAGGTTTGGGCTGAGGCCTGCTGCCTCATACCCACAAGAGAAGGGCACACTTTCTGTTCTGCACAGAATTCTTCCCTGGAGGGACCACCATCCTGCTGCCAGTGGGTCAGCTCGGGCAGGTCTCCCAGTTCAGCAACTTGTTCACCTGTGGGTTCCAGGGCATACCCCTCAAGGTCTGCCTCCTCCTGGACCACGGGAACTACGGGGGACGGTTTCCCACGCCCCCTGCCTCTTCTCTTCACAGCTGGGTCCTGAGCCATACTTTCAGGCTCCAGAACCCCATCAACACCCTTACTTGCTGTCATGGATCGAGTGGTTGCACACACCCACTCTGGCACACCCAACATTTTCAAATGTGTCTCCTTCTCCACCTTAGCCCAAGGGGAGTCTTCTAAATCATTGCCCAGGAGACAATCAACAGGCATGGCGGGCCTCACAGCAACCTGAAGAGTACCTGAAACTCCCCCCCATTCAAAGGGAACCTGAGCTACCTCACAAGCTCTCTGCGAGTTGTCAGCAGCTATCACAGGGTAGAATGCGTGGGGAACCACCTGCTCTCTGGACACCAAGTGACACTTGACAGCTGTCACACTCGCTCCGGTGTCTCTGAGAGCTTCCACTCTATGGCCATTAATGGTCACCCACTGCCTATATTTCTTAGTGTTACTAGGCAGAGGGGGTGGAGGGACCAATTCCATGTCTCCTAGAGAGACCAGGGACATCTCTGCGGGACCCTCCCCACCATGGGCAACCATCTCCTCCCCTCCCAGGGCTACACTCGCCAACTGACGGGGGGCGGCACGTGGTGGTGCACTGGGTGGTGCACTAGAGTTCTTCAAGGGACACTGAGGATCATAAAAACGGTGTCCCACCTGCTTACAAGCGAAGCAAGTCATGGGGCCCCTACCAACAGGTTTACCTGTCGGGCCTCTGATTTCTTATCTGGGGGAGGCTGGGAACCCTTCCCTTGGTTCCCTTGGGGATTACTTTGGGGCCCTTTCTGGAACTCCCTCTGTTTACCCTTGTCCCCCTCACTCTTCTGCTGGGGACCCTGCCCACCTTTGGCTGAGTCTCCCACTGGACCCTTGTGGACCCTGGTACTGACCCAGCGGTCCGCCTCTTCAGCAAGTTTTCTAGGGTTAGATATCTTGCTATCAATAAGGTGCTGGCGCAGCTCTGGAAAACAGTTATTAGACAAGTGCTCCCAAGCAAACAAATCATAAAGAGCATCATAACTTTCCACTTTGCTGCCCTATACCCAACTATCCATGGCTCTGCAAAAATATGACACATACTCCACCCACGTAGTACCAGGCAACTTCTTACATTCTCTAAAGGCCTGTCTGTACTTTTCTGGGGTTAGGCCATACCTTAACATTAAAGCATCTTTCATATGAGCATAAGACATCCTATCCTCAACAGGCATGTCTAACAGGGTATCCCTCCCCTCATTCACAAAGCGACCCCACAACCCCGCTCCCCAATCCTTCTCAGGGACCCGGTGGGCCAACAATGCTAACTCATATGCTTTAAACCATTGACCAATATCCTCATTCTTCTGAAAATCTTTGATCACATCTTTAGGAAAATAAAACCTACTTTCTGCAGGCACAGATGGGATGCTGCCACCAGAGGGATTCAATTCTAACTCTTTAGCTTTGAGCTCCAACTCCCTCAACCTGGTATCAAGCTCCAAAGCTAACTTTTCTCTTTCAAACTCTAACCTTTTGATCTCCAAATCAGCTTCTCTCCTGCCTCTTGCATTCTCTAACTCCAACTGCCCATTTATCTTAAGTTTTGCCATTTCCATGTTGTATGCTCGCTCCTTCGCTCTTTCTTTTCTTTCTTCAGGAGAAAGACCTTTGGAGGAAACACTGCTGCCAGGAGGGGATACAGGCCCATTCACGGGCACTTCCTCCTCCCCTTCCTCTGTCGGTACCACCACCGGATCAGAGGGATCTCTGGCCTCTAACCAGGCCTGCAATGCTTTGAGAAATTCTGGTTTGTTTTTGCAGCCTGTGGTAGGAACTTTAAATTGCTTGCAAAAGGATTTCAGATCCTGTAACTTGTAATCCTTTATCTTACTCCTATCAAATTCCTCCACAACAACAACAGGGGTAGTGACTCCGGCATCACTCATGGTCAAAACTGGCAGTTTTCAAAAATCAAGCTTCAGGAAAGCGGAGAACAAAAATAGGATATCCAACCAAAAACAGATTGTGGCTGCGCTATGGTCTGCTTTCACTATGTAGCGCACACTAATCACTGCACATAGGTCATAAATGCAAAGTTCAAATCCCACCGCTGCCACCAATGTTAGAAGCGGCTGTCTCTAGTTGGCAGAGGTATACACTTCTGACAAATAGGGACACACCTTTTCTAGTCAGGGCAAGGGGATCACACACTTAGATGCTCACCCCCTTGGTAGCTTGGCAAAGCAGACAGGCTTATCTCAGAGGCAGTGCGTTAAGCATTTATGACCACATACAGTAATAAAGTGAATACGTTACAAATGGACACGACACAGTAGTATTATAAAAATAAGTATTTTTATATAAGGCTTAGCACAAGACCAAATAACGACAAAAATATATCACAATCTTAATAAATACTCTTGGAAGGAAAAATAATAGTTCAAGCGTAGTTTCTTCTTAGCACAAAAGTCTTTAGTATCAAAAGCAACTCTTCTTCTCTAAAACACAGTTCTTGGCAACAATGTAACCCACACGGGAGTCACACGACGTCGAGGCAAAGTTAATCCAAAGGTTCGGCGTCGACCGCGAGGAGCGCTACGTCGAGCCCGGAGTCGCACAGACCCCAACAACACAGTACCTTGGAAAAGTGAAGCACTCGATGATCAGCGGCGTCGAGATGTCCGGCGTCGCGTCTTCGGCGTCGATCGGGCCTCGGAGTCGGGGCGATCTGCAGCGGCGTCGACTGAAGTCAGGCGGGAGCAGCGCTCACGGGATGAAGCAGGATACGGCGTTGTCGATGTCGATGTTGCAAGAGTGAGCAGCGCTCACGGCGTCGATAGGGCTCGAAGTCGATGCGATCAGCAGCTGTGCAGACACGAGGTCACTTGGAGCTGGAGCCGAACTCACTACTCACTGGCATTGCTGCTGGCGTCGATCGGGCCAGGCGGCCGGCGTCGAGGAAGCGGGACACTGGAGCCGTTACTCACGATGTCGAGCTGGATTCGGCGGCGTCCGTCGGCGTCGAGATTGCTGGATTCTTTCAGAGGTGCTGGATTCACAAGTTCCAGCAAATAGCACTTTAAGCAGATGAAGTCCTTTAGCCCTGTGACTTCAACAGGAGACTGGCACTCTTCCAGCCCTTGGAGATTTTCTTAGCAAAGAGTGAGAGTACACACACAGTTCCTCTCTCCTGGTTCCTTGGCAAAAATAAAGAAGCAATGCAGGATTCCCCCAACAAACAGCACTCTGGCAGAAGGGGTAGGCAGTCCTTAGATCGGCAGGCTTCTTGTCCTTGGTTCAGGTTTCCTTGTCAGAAGTGATCTGAATTCTTGGTTCAGGGGTCCTTCTCTTATACCCCTTTTTGGCTTTGATCCCTTTGTCCATGCAGGGAAATTTCCCCCCACCTCGGGTTTGTTGTGGGTGTTGCCAGGCTGAGGCACCTGGCCTATTCACTGGGCAGGGCAGAGTCTTCAGCCGCCCAGCAGGAGCGGAGCCAGCATTGTCACTGTCAGGGGCAGGGCCATCAGTTGCCCAGCAGGAGGTGGGCCAGGAAAGTCCCAGGCAGGCACAGAGTCATCAGTCGCCTGGCAGGGGGGCGGAGCCAACATTGTATCAGGCAGGGCAGGCTATCAGGAGCTACTCTTCCCCTACTCTCAATGCAAATGCCCCACTCATCCCACACTGACTCATTCAGACTCTCTGGAGCCACCCAGCTCCTGTCACACGCACACCAGAACCAGCAGAGACCGGTAGACAGTTAGACAAGAAAATAGCTACTTTCTAAAAGTGCTATTTTCAAACACAGAGTCTAAAAACCATCCACCCAACCGGATGCGTTATTAAACCCTGAGTTCAGGGATACCAAACTCGACATTGCACCATGCTCCCCGAGCTCGCTAGGATTATAGCATTAATAATCCTGGCAGCCCATTCTAACTGATGGAGAGCAGGTTACCTTACAATAGTGAAAAACGAATATGGCTGTAATTCACTATTAGGACATGCCAACCTTGTCAGGCTTGTCCTACCTTATGCTTACAATGCACCCTGCCCGTGGGCCTACCATAGGGGTGACTAACATGAAGTTAAGGGAAGGTTTAGGGACTGGCAAGTAGGTGTACTTGCGCAGTCCTCGTGACAGTCAGACTGCACGTGGTCTAGCAATGGTAGACCTTCAGACATACTTTTACTAGGCCGCTCTTGTGGGTGGCACAACATGTGCTGCAAGCCCACTAGCAGCATTTGTATTTACAAGCCCTGGCACTCCTGGTGCACGCTACTAGGGACTGATAGTAAACCAAATAAGCCAAACATGGAAGTAAATCAATACAGCAATTTCACATAGGGAGCACTTGCACTGTGGCACTGATCAGCAGTGGCACAGTGCCCAAAGCATATACCAGCAAAAACATCGTAAACAGAGGAGGCAAACAGAAAAAATGGAGGAGAGACTCATGCCAATGATGCCAGGTCTAACACAAATGCTGTCCAAACATTAAGTGCGGCGTCCAGAAGTGGGTGCCATGCTAATAGGCAAGCAAAGGGAAACAAAACAAGCAGCGACCGTGAGAGTGAAAGCGCGGGGTAGGAGATGTGAAAATGCATGCACAACACCTGTACAAGCTGTCGCCGTGAAAGTGAAAGCACGCCATGCGCGCGTTCTGCTCAAACACCGCAAGCGCGGACAGGAGATGTGCGTATGCGTGCACAACTCCTGTCCTCTGCACGCATACACATTTCCTGTCCCCCTTCGGCCAAGAAACCGACAACAATAGACCTCGCCAAGGCGTGCAGCGCATGCGCTGCGTCGCTAGGCGAAACCTAAAAACTGGAGATACCAGCACAAAAAGAGACACTTTCTTATAGAGATCGTGTGAGCGAGTGCGGATAAGTTAATGAGTGGCACTATTGACAGTAGCCTCAGTGATCCAAATCACCCCTAAATGTTGTGACCTTTCTGCACAACAGAAGTGATGAGTGATACAACAAGGGGTATCAGTAAAAAAAAGGGCACAACTTGAGGACATGAATTATCATGGGGCCTGATTCAAAAAGGTAAACTTAAACTTTTATGAAACTTTACTATTTTTTGGGCATTCACCAACTATGAGTTTAATTTTACTAATAGCAAATTATGAGTGCGGAGACTCTGCGCATAAAAACATCGGGCAGGCCTCTCTTATAAGAGAGTTCATTCTTACTCAACCCTGAACCCCCCAAAAAACCTTACTACCCTGCATCCTTACCCATCCTGAAACCTAAAAACACCTTATTACCCAGCACCCTTACCCAACCCTTAACCATAGAAAGACCTTATTACCCAGCACCCTTACCCATCCCTGAAGCCTAAAAACACCTTAAAACCCCTATAAAACCCTTACCACCCTGAAGCCTTACCCATTCCATAACCCTTAAATCCTATTTTTTTCAAAATTACATAATGATTATATCATAAACAAATCTTATTTGCATGGTAAAGAACCTCATGGTAAGTCACCAAACATGTCTGCATGGTACTTACTTGCTTGTCAAAGGAATGTGTGGTAATGTCCTGCAGGGTAAAGTCTATGAGGTAAAGGTTGTATAATATGTGCTAATAATTACTCCATCGTCTTGTGTGCTGAGTCGATGAAGATGTGGTAGAAGGTGGAGGAGCATAAACCACACAGACAGGTACACTGCAGGCTCATTTCTAAGGTTTCTAAGGGTGTGTAATCCCTCCACATCAGATGCGACAAGTATCGGTACATCAGTCGTTACTCAGTTCAGTAGATGATCTGAAGAAGGAGCCGCTCTGGAGCTCTTCACCTATAAGACCCTCATCCTTTGCTGACTTAGCTCCAGATTTCCAGATAAGGTTATCAAAGCCAGAACAGAAAAGAAGCTCCAGGGGATGTAGCCTCACCTCTCATGGAAGGGACTGCCAGAGATCCGCTCTATCCGCAGACCGCGCTGAGGATTTGTGTCATGAGCCAGAAATCAATAGGCATTAGAGGAAGGTCTCAGGTGGAGAAGAGGACATTGACCCAGACCTGAGCTCAGACTTAAGCCCATCACTGGGGAGATCCGACAAGGAGGCAAGAAGGCAGGAGGTCACGTTGTTTGCTTATCCTCATGGAGGAACAAACAAAATGTGTCAGCAAATAGAGAAACAGAAAGCAAGTCTACATTGTGATACAAGGAACAGGATCTAGGGAGATGCACGTAATGAGGCTGACCATACCATAAGCCCTAGCTTTTTCAGAGAGAATCGGTGTTAGTAAGGAATTAACCACTTTAGTGTTCCTGTGGCTGTATGGTGCTTTGGGAGTGCAATGGGTGTCTACACCACTTCTGCATCCCTGGGGCACCTTGGTGTTACACAAGAGGCTGCAGGCGCTTGTGCATACCCTTCTGTAAAAGAGATCATGGCAGTGCACAAATACCGCTGTGAGATCCCACAAGAGTGTGTCACCATTTGAAATGGCAGAAACACTTTGCCTCTACACCCACCCCTACCATATTATGGATGAGTGTAGACAGGTAAAGAGCCTTGCAGAATGTGCACTGACTGTGTGTCCCAAAGAGGTGGCGCACAGTCAGTGTGCCCTCCAAGGCAGTGCCCTGCAAGCAGGGAAAGGCAGACCCATGCACCTATCAGTGACCTCTTTTGAAAAGCAGGAGCAGGCCATGTGCGCTGTGAAAGATGGAGTGAATTCTTTAAACAGCAGCTTTGCTTTTCAGTATTTAGCATCCCCAGGACAGAGTTGACTTTCTTGCTGCCCAAGGAGTAGCGCATTATCTGTGACTGTCCCCACGTGCACCCTGTGCACCTAGTGAAAGGTGCTCCGTGGTGCAAATAGACACAGGTTCTCATTTATGGCATTTTGGTGTGAGGCAGTGCAGAAAGGCAGCTTGCTTCCGTGCCCTACACCAAAGAGAAAATGCACTGCATTTAAGCAATCATGTCCTTCCTGCCTGCGCTGGCGCTGTTGGAGCAGCCTAGCAACAACATAACCATTACAAGAATGGGGTTTATGTATGTGGGGCAGACCACACAAAAAATCAAATGTCGGATCCTACAGCATATGAGCCGCATAAGATGTAAGACTCTGGGCGCACCACTGGTGGATCACTTTCTCAGATTTGAACATCATGAGGGTAGTCTCCGATGGTGGGTCATAGAAAAGATAACGGCCAATCCCAGAGGTGGTGACTTACACAACACTCTGAACAGAAGAGAGTGTAAGTGGATACACACTCTTAATACTGTCAGCAAGGGTCTAAATGAATTAGAGGAATTGAATAAACAAGTGTCTTTACTGGAAATGTGAATCTATAACTGTACCGAGTCATCTATATTTACAATTATGGGACACACCAAATATGATGTAATGACAATTGTTATTGTGTATGGTCAACTATGTATTATGTTTTGTCATTAATGTACTTTGTATAACATTTTCTCCATGTTAAACATGCCTTTAGTGTTCATTACAGGTACTATATACACGACATACCAGCGTTTTTGTCCCTCCTTTACCTCTACCCCCCTGCTTCCTAGTTCTTCTTTGACTTCTACCTAACATTGGTCGATGTCAATCGAACTCGGTAAATACAAAACATTGTGTTTTTTAATCACTCAATATATGAGACAATTGGTTTTTTCATTTAAAATAGTTTTTTCATTTAAAATATTTTCCATTTGACTATCATGATCTATGACCCTCCGGATTTTTGCGCGTTGCTTAAAGTAGTCCTCTTTCTATGCAGACTGCGCTATGCAGTCTGGGTATTTACCAATGCGGAAACACCGGTGCACTCACCGCTGATATCCCGAAGCACCGTGAGGCTCGGTGATAGAGGGTTCCGTGGACGGAAAGACGGGTAGGTAGAGAGTAATCTTTTCAAACAATCCCGTCTCACCACGTTATCGCGCAATACGATTCTTTTTCTAAAATATGCCCCTTCGATATTGTGTTTCCTTAAACAGCGTCCTTATATCGAGTGGAAGTTACCTCCACAAGCTATAGACATCCGGAAGCACTGGGAGGCTCGGATGACAATGCTGGAAGCCGGTACACAACGGGTAGGCTCTCGTTCATGTTTACATGCATAACGATTAAATCAGGATGTGATTCGACATCCAGTCCTTTAACCTTAGTAAGCCCGAAATTCTTAATTTATGTCTCTATCAATATAGCTTACATTTGGATGAAAGTGGATTAGCTCCCCCAACGTCTTAAAAACAACTCAATCGGAAATCAGGTAAGCCTTTCTGGTTTACGTAAAATTAGACCCCATTATTTCTTCAAACAACAAGGACAGATTCTACTATGATGTTTTTTCATCTTCACAGTGCACCCTCATTCCTTGGAGCGACTGGCCCTATCTGTCCGTCTTGGAGGTTGTGCACTAACACAATTAAGGTAATTGACTAACGCCACATAGGGCGTAAAATCAGTAACCGTGAGTCAATACAACATGGAGCATACTGATGCTGTTGTAATTTAATTATAGGTACCAACCACAGGTCCATATAAAGAAAACCACGTCTACATTACATGGACCCAGAGATATTTTCAAGGTAAATAGATGCCTGTGTCTCAATAGCTATCTTGAGACTGTGCATACTGGATAGACTGATGTTGTTTTAAATTAATCCTAGGCATCACCTACCATGTCCATATAAGAAATAACGACTTCATCATATGGACCCAGACACCGTTTCAAGGTAAATAAATATTAACCATGTTAGGTGGGACCAAGCACCACGGGTATTAAAAAATTCTAGATTCTACCCCGATCCTTTGTTGTCTCTCCAGGAACCCTGTCTGAGACGCAGTGAATTCTCTTGGATCACCAATATCAACGTTTCCTCTACCACCAAGGGTAAGAGGGATTGCCATACCCCTTTGGGATAGGCTGCACCTTTACACCACGGTTAATAACTCGCGACTCTTTCCCTTTTTTCTGTGTTAGGGTTATTTAATAATCCCTGGTTGCCTCGTTGTTTGCTCTTTGTCCTGATGAAGACTCGCCATCCCCAGGTCTAAATCACCGGTTGGGAACAAGTCGAGTCGAAACGTCGACATTTTTAACACACACCCTAGACCAGTGTCTCTCCAACATTGTAGGCTGTGCAAAATTATGGACATTGAAACATGAATACTACAATGTTGTCAACTATGACTTAAATGAATCTATATTTGCTGGCAAGGTGTTCATTACTGCAATTGTTTTGAATTATATATATGCAGTATTGACTGTTTAAATCATATTGAATTTTTCTTTTTCACTCCTGTGCAAATTTCTTTTCTATTTCACTTGTTCACCCCCTTGAATCACACTTTTTCTTGCACTCTCCTATCTTGGGGCAACCTGTTTGTTTTTTATTGACAAAAATATGCCAAAATTTGAATATAAAAATTAAATAAGAATATATTTTTTCAAAACCGTGTTGTTAGGTTTTTCTCCCAAAGATTCAGTCTTTATTGTACAGTCAGCAGACTTATCAAAGGTGCTACTGCTTTGTGAATATTATCTCAATTTTCTGATCAGATCTGTGTACCTCAATCTATAGGTCTCGGACCATTGTTTGTTTATATCTCTAGCAACAACATAGGCAGCTTTGCAACATGGTGCAAGGGTGCCTCCATTGCAGGCCGGACTCTTTTTGTGCAGAAGAGGGCACCTTCCTGCACAAAAACAATCCTGAGAGGCATTTTCACACAATGTAGCACACACGGAAAGCGGAAAATTGAGGAGAAATTAAGTTATTTGTCCTTGTTACACCACACCTCAGGAGGCGTACGCATTTGGCACTTCCCCAGGGTTTACATGTTTTTGGAGGCATTACATTCCATGGGTGTTGCATGGAAAAACCCACACCAACGCCCATGAAACACCTCCCGAGTGCAGAGTAAGGAGACGCAGCGATTTGGCTTTGCGTGGCTTCGTAAATCTTCATGAGAGCCCTGCATCATGCATATACCACTTTACATGGTGCAAATGTGACGTAAGGTTCTCATAAATAATCCCCACCATGTACATAATGTGGCAAGTCAGATACACTTTTCTTACTTGTAAAATGGCTTTTGCAAATAGTAAAAAGGTATTTTGCTGTTGCAAAACCTGAGATTTTGTGAATCACAGAATTTGCTACCACAAAAATACTATTGTATATCAGGCACCTTGATCCTATTCTGAATGCAATGGGATTTTTAAACTCAGATTCTGAATGTAGGCTGAAATAAATATGTCTGTGTAGCAAAGGTTTACCTCAAGGCAGGGGTTGTAATGTAAATGTGTTATATATTCATGCTGTAACCTCCTTTAATGCAAGACTGCCATCCTTCAAGCCTTCGTTGTAACTCATTCTAAATATATTTAGGTAATGTCAGAGGTATAGGAAAAACTAAATAAATAAATGCCTTACTCTTGGAGTGTAGCCAGCAACATCTCTTTGGCTTTTGAAGGTGGGGGCTCTAGGCTGCATTAGATTGTTTGATCCTTGCCCAATTCAAATGAGATGACAATGAGGGACTCTACACCGCTCAAATACATTTATTTCCCAATATTAATTCACCACTAATCCTTTTTGGGTTCCACAATAGCGTGCTACTCACCTAAAATTGCTTCAACAACTCATCAGGGTCAGCAAGCTCTATATAAATGCAGACCCTTCCCTCTTCTATCCCTCCACTATCCTTTTCAATCCAAATAACAGACTAACATGTCCATCGGTCAAATTAATTTCATATTTCACTATACTAATTCATCACTAATCCTTTTGGGGCCCGGAATAGCATGTTACCCACCAAAAAGTGCTTCAATGCCTCATCAGGGGTGGCAAGCACTATATAGATGCAAACCTTCCATCTGCTATACCTCCACTAGCCTTTTCTATCCAAATAACATACTAACATTTCCACTTCTCAAATTAAGTTCATATTTCCTTATACTAATTGACCACTAATCCTTTTGGGGTTCCAGAGTAGCATGCTATTTGCCGAAAATTGTTTCAGCAACTCATCAGGGTTGGAAGCACTATATTAATGCAAACCGTTCCCTCTTCCATTCCTTCCACTATCGTTTTCAATCCAAATAACAGACTAGCATGTCCACCGCTCAAAATAATTTCATATTTCACTATAATAATTCACCACTAATCCTTTTTGGGTTCCGGAATAGAGTGCTACTCGCCGAAAAAGTGCTTCACACCTCCTCAGGGGCAGTAAGTGCTATATAAATGCAATTACAAATACAAATGCAAATACAAGCAGATACATGTAGACCCTGACCGCCTATCCGGCAGTGGAAGTATGTCATTGGGAAAATATGCACTGGCATGAGCCCTAATGAGGAACAGCAGTGACAAAACATATTCTTAATGTTTGCTGCAGGAGAGAAACCAGCTTGAGCTCACTCTCTGAACTGCCTCTGTACTCCATGTATGTACAGTTTATATATGGATTCATGCAAGTGCAATTTATAGCCAAACCTAGACAGTACAAGGTCAAAGGTAAGAATATAGTGAACAGGTGATAGGGGAGGCAGCTAGTTTGTTGACAGTTAGTGCACTGTGACGTAGTGATCTTGAAGGAGGGGCATATGCAACTCTTTCCTAAATTTGAGCAGCGTTGGAGTGGTACTAATGTATGGTCACAGGGATGTTGTTACAGATCTTGGGTGCATGGATGGAAAATGCCTACCACCATTTTTGACTTTTTTACAGTTAGGGCCAATTTACAAAGAGTTCAGAGTTCACGCAATGCAGGGAAACAAGTAAAGTTGCTGTGGTGCATTGCTTGAACTGGAGAGAGCACAACTGCCCCACATTTACTAAGAAGTGGAGCATTTCTGCTCTCTCGGTGCACTGACACACTTTGCATCAACACAGGCACTCTTGTGCCATAGTGCAAGTCTGTGTGTTGCAGTCAGCATCGTTTTTGTGGAGGAAGGGGTCTCTGACTATAAAAAAAACTATGCTTTAAGGCACTTTTCTCTTTGTGTGTGTGAAGCAAATGCAAAGAGGAAAAAACAAGCAGAAATGCAAACATTTCTCCTCCTTACCCCTGCCTTAGCGAGGAGCAGGATTGCGACACAAATCCTTGTCTACAAGTCTTTGTAGAAATATATTTGCATCAAGACCCAACTAGTTGCAAGGGAACGCCCATGCACCACCTATCCAACACTCCTTGAAACAAATTATTGCAAGACAGAGCATTGTGCTATGTTGTGTTAATTTGGGTTACAATACAACACATATTACGAACTGCATTGTATTGTAAATACCAGCGGTACACTTTGCGCCGGGTCTGCTTTCAAAAAGTAACACAATCCCAAAGCAAAGTGTTTGTTTGTGAATCTAGGCCTCAGTCTCCAGTCTGATGCAGTCCCATCTGTGGCTGTGCTGAGAGCAAACAGAGCTGCTGAACTTGTCAGCCACATATGCAAAGGTGCCAGTCATGATCGCCAGGGCCGGACTGGCCGTTGCGGGCACCGGCCAATCTCCCGGTGCGCCGCAAGGGTGGGGGCCGGTTTTGGGCCACTGGAGGGCGTTTTTGTTACAGGGCCGTTTTTGAAGCATAGCTGTAACAAAATCGGCCGAAAACCGGCCCCTGCAAAGAGTTCGGTTTTGGTTCCCAGTCCGGTCCTGATGATCACTTTGCAGAACAGCAAAATTGCTCGTTGTTGCTGTTGACAGGAGCACATGGAAGCTTCTCTGTGTAGAAACCCAGCCCAGGTGTTTAGATCCCATACAAATAAAAGTGTTTCCTGGCACTCAGGCTCTCTGTCTCTCAGAGCAGTGGCCCCTGAAGCATCTCTAGGGTGACATATCTGTAATGGTCCAAGCACAGCCTCTGGGATAGCCGGCTAAAGATGTTCTCTCTGTCACATCAAGGGTGAAAGAGTGACCAATGCAGCCTTCAATGGGTTAATGGGATGTCCTGACCAGCCAGGCACATGCTTCACGAGGGGCACATGAAACAGGAGCCATTGTGTCCCTGGGAACTGCAGATAATGCAAGAGCAAGAGAAAAGTGTGAGAGGGCTTCAGCCCTTCCAGTACATCAAACCTTTTCCCTTTTCTACCCCTCCACTGTCCTGAATCCAAATAACTGACTAACATATCCACCACTCAAATTACTTTCAATTTTCACTATACTAATTCACAACTAATCCTTTATGAGTTCTGGAGTACCGTGCTACTCACTGAAAAGTGCTTCGACGCCTCGTCAGGGGTAGTAAGCGCTATATAAATGCAATTACAATACAATACAATACATGTGGTAACTTAAAGAGAATCGACAATGTTCTACGTTCTCGAGCTGTGTAAAAAAAGTGAAAACATTTGCAAAGATACAGTGAAGATAATACGTTTGATGATACTGGAATAACAAAAACAAGAGGCAATAGAAATTGTTATAACATATGTTGCTTTCTTTTCTAAAGATAAACAAGAACTAAAACATCCATCTAACACATTAGAGGTATACATTTTATTATAACATTAATGACCATCTATGTGGTACGTAATACAATGTTATATTTTGATGTTTATTTAAAGGGAATTTTTTCTGAGCAATAGTATTTATTTTAAAAATGAAAGTTTCAGTTAATCCCCCAAGCAGCCAGGGATTTAAAGTTTGCCCTTTCTGATTACCTACAAATCTTTGAGGAAGGCACATAACCCACTAAGCAATTTAACCAGGATTATAACTTTGTGGCCTGCAAAAGTGCCCTTTTAACTCTTCCGGCAACAAATGAAAGGCATCTTCATTGGGCCTTTCACACCCCAAAACACCAAAATGAGTTAGGGTTACAAGAAAATATTGGGTATGACAGATGTCCTGCATATTAGCGCCAAGAAACTTATGGTGTCAGTGCGCTCTACAAATTCCACTTAAGATAAGATAAGATAAGATCCTATACCCCAGCATGACAATGTCCATAGGTGAACCTATTATGGTCCTACACAGTCTTTAGTCTGAATTGCTACTTCCAGTTCGTCCCATGCTGTTTTTTGTATGTCGGCTCTTCTAACAGCCGACATACCCTATATCCTTACATGATTTCCTGGCTGACGTAATTTGGGCCATGTCCTGCGGCGAGGCTTTTAATGCTCTTTTCAATTTACCCTAAGCAACACTACTTGCCTTGCTAAACCAGCCCCTTGCCTGCTTATTTCGACTAGTTTTTTTAGCAATTAATAAATGGAGACCCTTAACCAAAGTGTCACAAACCCCACCATGATCACCTTTGGCTCAGCATCTGAGGACAGGCAGGGATTATTGCCGACTGCTCTCCCTGTAGTAGGTCCTGCGCAAACGTTTGACATTTACTTTGTCCCGTTTTAATCCTCAGCCAGAATTGAGCAAGAAAGTCTGTTCACCTTGTCTTTTCATTGTGCCCTCTCCAAATCCAAATTTAATTTTAAAATCAATGGCCTATGATCGCTCACACAATTATTCACGATTGAGAAATCAGCAATTAAAGGTGTGAGATCACGTGTGACTAAAATAAAGTCAAATGAGCTAGTCCTGCCTTTTCCATGAAAGGTAGGAGGGAGTGAGGATGAGTTAAGAAAAAGATCAGAGGCAAAGAGCAAATGATGTTTAGTAATAATCTTATTTAGAGTCTCTCCATAGGGGTATGCAAGAAATGAGTAGTCATATCACCATTTGGAGCAGTTAAGCCACAGGCAAGATAATTTCTGAAATTACAAAGCTTTAGGATAGGAAACAACCTTTACAACGCAACTTTTACACCTCACTACCATTACAACGAAACTTTTACAACGCAACATCCATTACATAGCATGCCATTACAACGCAACCATTACAATTCATGACACTACAACGCATACCATTACAACGCATGTCATTACAACGCAGTCATTACAACGCATACCATTACAACGCATACCATTACCATCCAACACTTACCCTACTGTTGCACCCCCTGGAGTTAGAATAGTAATTTTTACCCCTACACTATCCAACACTTTCCCTACTGTTGCACCCCCTGGAGTTAGAATAGTAATTTTTACCCCTACACTATCCAACACTTTCCCTACTGTTGCACCCCCTGGAGTTAGAATAGTAATTTTTACCCCTACACTATCCAACACTTACCCTACTGTTGCACCCCCTGAAGTTAGAATAGTAATTTTTACCCCATACTATCCAATACTTACCATATATGCAATGTAATGGTATGCAATGTAATGGTATGCGTTGTAAAGGTAGTATGCGTTGTAATGGAATGCGTTGTAAAGGTAGTTTTAAAAGATTTGTTGTAATGGAATGCGTTGTAATGGATTTTGCGTTGTAAAAAATGTGTTGTAAAGGTGTGGGTTGTAAAAGTATGCGTTGTAACGTCATACAACCCTTTAGGATGAAATCACCTGTCCAGATATCCTCAGTCTGATTGTTTGCTTCAGAAAGTAATATGGAGATACGTCTGTCTAGATCTCACCCCACCCCCTCAGTGAACCTGTTGTCGAAAATATTGTAATAGTAGTTTTCTAACAACAGGTTGCTGAGTTATATAACTCCCTTATCCCAATTGGGGGGAATTTTACTGAGACCAAGACTGCTAACCCCCTTTTGCTCGGCCTACTGGTGAGGAAACCTCAGGGGAGAAGTACGTGTTGAAACCATCAAGATGAAAAAGAGATACTATGGATTGTATGATGTTACTTAGCATGCATTTACATAGCATGCTTTTACTACGCGGTTTTTACTTCGCAAAAGCATTAACTTTGCATTTTTTTAGTACGCATGTCATTACTTCGCAAAATTAGTAACATTAGAATTTGCTTTTCTTAGCGGTACTTTACTTCGCATGTTTTTACTACGCGTTAAAAGAGTTTTATGCATGAGAACTACACCGTATGTCCTAATTAGAGCCAACTAATCTGGGTTGTTAAGGTTGCCCCGCACTCCTGCCGTGTTCCAGAAACAATACTAATAGAGGAAAGAACATGATGGGCTTACTAGCAGCTATTTTACTGTCCAAACCTCTAGGATTAGCAAAAGTAGGTTTAGTTTGGGACTACCTCTCATCAGATCATGTCTGTCTTGATCCTCTAAATCTGTGAGCGGTGCAAAATGATTACGTGTATCAATGTTAGTTGACCGCGAATATCCCGCAGGTCTAACCCAATTTTGTACCAAGGGCCTGGGAGCTGTTCTCTGTGCCCTGTAAAAGAACCCCAAGGAAAGGGCTTGGATACTCATGTTGCATGTATGTGTGTGATTGGGGGGATTCAAAAGTATCACCACAAGCTTTGGTACCTGATATTTACCACTACGCAATCTGTCTGGGGTTAATCGAAGCGTACCCAATTTTCTTAACTCTTCTTACAAAATTGATCTCATCATGTAGATGGTCCAACAATATCATCATGTCTGTTTGTTTGTCGCGGCTGATATAAATTTGCTCTTGGTTGGGTAGATATGTGCTGCTCCTTAATATAATAGGGGGTTTCTGTTAAACCAATTTGTGGAGCTCCTGTCGTATGACCCACCTGGTTCACCTGAGGCTGGGCCTTTGTAGGGGAGGGCTTTTCCTCTATTACTTTCAAACGGTCACATGTCGCATTACAAAATTCCAGCAAATTTAGTGTCATGATTTTTGAAAAATGTGGTACAAAGCTTGTTAAACCTAGCACAGACCAAATCTTCTCCCTTGGACATGTGTTCATCACTCCCCAATAAGTCATGGGGCCTATCAGGCTGATGGATGACTTCGTCTGATAGAGGATGCTGCTCAACGCGGCCCCCCTTTTACAGGTATTACCTCTCTATGAGGCTCCTTTCGATTTCTTTTGGAAGTAAGGGAATTTACATGCCAAGGACACAAATCAATAAGTTTCAACTTTGGGCTCGAGCTGATACAAGGCTTTTGCTCTGCGTTCTATTTACCATTAAAACCAAACATAGCTCTGGTAACTTTTTAGGGAACAGCTCCAGTGATATTTCCATCACCTAGGGGCCGGGGATGGGACTGATGAATGGCGTTGCACTCGATCTATCCGTTCTTCAACTGGATCTAATTCAGTGAGTATAGTGAGGTATAATGTGATGGACAGAGTTGTTTGGAGAGGTTTTGAAGGCACCCTTTAGCAGATCCTACTTTCCTTTTTCCCATGCTTGCTTAAACGCTAACCTGGGTTTAGGAGCCCTATATGGCAGGGTCAAGAGGGGGTCCCAGCCCAGCTTCCTCCAGGCTCTGACGAGTGCAGACGGGCCTGCCCTTGGCCCAGGCTTTGCCTGGGCAGATCCCACGCGCGTCCAGGGCTGCATGGAGCAGTGATGCGCTGTGTAGTAAGCACAGGTGGGCACAGTGTCCAGGGAGCACCTCTTGTGTCCCTGAGCAGGGCACAAGTCCTAAAAAAAGAAGTGGGGGGATGCTGATGTCATGACAGGAAGTGACATCACGAAAGGTGTCTTGCACCATCAAACTCATTGCCTTCCCTCGCTCACTCCTTAGATGCGATTGCATCAGAGTAGCCAGTGCGTGAGCAGCGTTCTGAATGAGCTGAGGTCTCGCCCCAGGGAGTCCAAAGAGTTAATGTGTGGCAACATTTGCTCCAGTAATCGAGCTCCTGGTAAAATAAGTGGGGGGACGCCGTCCACGCGCTTGGTACCCAGACTCAAGCCCTGTCCCTGAGGATGATGGTCTTTGAAGTCCATCTCCCACCACAACACCAAATGGCAGCTTAGTCTTCCACGCTGCATGGAGTAGTGATGCGATTTATAGTGTTACGTAAGCACAGGTGGACACAGTGCCCTCGGACCGCCACCTGAGGCCCTGGGGATGATGGTCTTTGAAGTCCTTCTCCCACCAACAACACCAAACAGCAGCTTAGTCTCTTTACCCTTCCTCATTACCTACAAATGTTTTCAGCAGGCACATAACCCACCAACCAATTTTACCAAGATTAGAATGTGTGGCCTCTAAAACTGCACTTGTAACTCTTCTTCCAACAAATGAACCCACAAAGGGTATCTTCATTGGGACTCTCACACCCCAAAACACCTAAAAGATTACAAGAAAATATGGAGTATGGCAGATGCCCTGCATCTGAGGCCGATCCTATACCCCAGCATGAAAATGTTCAAAGGTGAACCTATTATGGTACCACATAGTCAAAATATTGGTAGAGGTGATGGCATATCGCAAACATTTAAGTAGGAGTATGTCAAATAGTGGGATTTGAAATATTATGAGCGAGAAGGAGGCTTGCTTCAATATTAGGCAGAGGCCCACTTCTGGAAGATAAACATTAGATAAGAGACTTAGGGAATGATTTAGAGTTTGGCAGACAGGAAACTCTGTCACAAACATGATGGACTACCGAGTTCACCTGCTGAAGTGCAAGACCTGTGGACTGTGAGTTATCCCATGGAGTTGTCCCTGCTAGCTCCACTGTTGGAAAAATTACTACGCCGGCCTGACAGAGATGGAGCAAGCAGAGTAGGGACACCTGATGACCCTTATAGAGTGCACAGCGTGATGTCCTTTTTTTCATGTAAAGAAAAAAATGATACCCAGAGCATGGAGGAGAACTCCCATGTATTAGGGACCCTAAGCTTTTTTGTTTTTCAGAAACAATCTCCAATTTTAGGAGTTTGTTTATGCAAAACAATTAAAGTTTGGTAGACACCCAGAAAACACATGGAGGACATGTACCAAACTTTTTGTGCCTTTACAGGAGCTGATGTGGTGGCAGCTCCTCTGAAAGCACAAAGATCCCCGCAGGTCTTGCAGTGATCTCTTAGTTTGGCAGGTGGCAGTCCTGTCAGGCTGGTGAAGGCCCTGATGGATGGCAGGCCGCCCGCCTGGCTCTAAATGTGCCCTGACAATGACATTCTAAAGTCTTTATTGCGGCTTTAAGTTTGGCTGATATAATGTTTGCTGTGCTCTCATTTCTCACGTATGTCTCAGTCATGTATTAGTTGTTCCTGGAAGACATTCCGGCAGTTTGGCCATTCACCCTCCAAAACTTAGAGCTTCCTTTATCAAATGCCTTAGAGCATTCTACGAGGAGCAATGTGTATATATATCTATCTGTGATAAACGCGGTACTTCTACCACTTGTGAGTTTAACCTGAGGAATTGCTGGACTGAGTTGTCGAGATGATATACTGTAGGTGGTGGGCCAGGCTGCGGGGGGGGGGCTCCATAAGCTTTGCAGGGAGGCCCCCTCAAGTTTTGTTACGCCACTGCCTTTAGGGTGTTAGGGTTTGGCGGATGGGATACTCTGTCACAAGCGTGGCAGATGCCTCATAGGCCATATTACAAGTGCACTACAGTCTATGTCACATACAGTATGTAGAGGGGTACTCTAACATTTTGATGAAGTATTCTGTCTGTCAAACTCTAAATATGTTCATTCATTTAGTATAAAAAACTGTCTCACTTACTGCCCCAAACATCATGACCAACATACATCTGGGCGCTACTAGCAATGTTTCTAACAATACAGTATCTGCGCCTGCTATAGGAGATAAGAACATAAATATTTTGAAGTAGATGAGACACAAAGGTATATGTATATATGCTGAAGTTTTAAGCACCATCCTTGCGATAATGCAAAACATTCCGAAAAAGTGGTAATGCTACTTGAGTAAGGATAGAAATTTGCCTAATTACCTGACTTTTTTGAAAAATTGTACAAAATTATGTAAAATGATAATCCATCAATTTGCACTATATTTTAGCGCAAAATGTGTCTTTGCATCAATTTCTGATATGAGGTTGCATTTTGTGCTAACAGAAATAATGAAAAAAGCAAAGGCACAGTGTACAATAGCTGTTTGCATTCAGTTGTCCTTGCACATTTGTGGTACATTTTTACCACAAATGGCATGTCATTTAGCCAAGTGGAATAATGGCATTATTCCTTGATTTCACATAAGTAGTGTAATATAAAATTCCCAAAATTCCACAAATTACACCAGTGTAATTTAAATTTCACCCAGGGCTAATCTTAAAAACAGATCCTACCAGATTCACACATCCCCTTACCTTGAAATCCTTATTAGATAAAAAGACGAGTTCCACAACGACCTATAGTATTACCTCCACTTTTGAACATATAGATGAAACCACCACCAAAGCTTATCAACAGTTTTGAATTCATCTGCTACAAAAATGCAGATAACACACAAATAATTCTCAAACTCCAGGGACAAAGGAGCATCAAAACTCAACACCTGCCTCATAGCAGAAATCAATTGTTGATGTGGAATCACCTCAAGTTGAAAGCTTAAAAAATGTAAATACCAAGTATGAGTATGGGGTGAATGGAACAATTGTACCACTATATCTTTCTGTACAGATGAACTAGGACACCTGCCAAAATAGTTACAGATGTGAGAACGCTACAGTTTCCATGAATACACAACTTTCTGCATAATTAAACTATTAGACCCACCTTTCCATATCATGGATGTTCTCAAAATGTACAAGAAACAGCCCCACTCATTCTCTTCACTAGGCTAATAGAGTGTACTACAGCTCTCCACTCTCAACTAGCAGAAGGCTACAAAGAATCCAAAACTCATCAGCAAGACAACTTCTAACTACAAGCTGACTTCTCTCCGGTCTAGGAGACTCTACATTGGCTCCCAGAAGGAAGAAAGAGCTTCTTTCAGACTACTATGGATCAATCTGTAAACTATTGATGGCAAAGGAACAAAATGTATTAAAAACAAATCACCAAATATCCCCCCCCCCCGGAACTTGTATTCCAGACTGTCACTATGCTCAATGATTTCTGCTGACAGGAAGGAAACAGCTGATGGTGCGACTTTCTCCGTTCAAGTTGCAAAACTATGGCACTCCTGGGGGCAGATGTATCAAGGTCATTTTTAGTCGCAAGCGCTGCGATTCACAAAAAAGCAGCGTTTGCGACTAAAAATTTGCTATTTGGAATGTATGAAGCAAAATGCATAGCAAAATTAAGGAATCGCAAAATTTGCGATTCCTTATTTTTGCGTAAGCATTTAAGGAATCGCAAATTGCGATTCCTCAAATGCTATGCATCAAGCATTTCAATTTAGCGATTTGCCCTTAAGAAATAGCAAATTATCACAAACTTGTAGTTGGTGTTAATTTGCGAATTCTTTTACAAATGCAGTTTTTGGCATTTGTAACGGTGCCATGTGGCGTTCATACATGCCCTTAGGGCATGTATGTGCGCCATATGCGCACACATGTAAATTTCAGGGGTGCAGCAGGGTGTCCTTAAGACACCCTTGCACCCTTGAAATTATTCTCAATTTGCGATTAGCAAATTGCGAATGGCAAATTGAGAATAACTTCCCATTCCTTCCTATGGGCCTCCTGTCCCATAGAAAAGAATGGGAAATTATTCCTTAATTGCGATTCGCAATTTGCTAATCGCAATTAAGGAATTTTAAGAAATCGCTAAAAAATAGCGAATTTTTACATACATACCATTTTGCAATTCTCAAAGAGCATTTCTCAAAAAATCGCAATTTGAGAATCGCAAATAGGTATTTTGATACATCTACCCCTAAGTCTGCAAAGATGAGAGCCACTGAAAATCACTTCGAGTTTGGAAGGATGGCTACAACCTGGATAGTCCCAATGAGAAACAAAGAATCCACAGGCGCTCAATTCCTGGCTACAGATGCCCTCTAGGACCTTTTAAGATCAAGGAAGATCTAAATCACCAGAATCCCTTAATGAACAACCTCAAATATCAGGGAGATCCCCACCCCTAGAAACACACCAACCATGCATCTGTCTCAAACAAACACAGAATGGAATGATCATTACAAATCCCAGGGATTGTACATTCCTCAAAATCTTACCAGACAAACTTGAAGGACCTGCTATCCAGACATACCACATAACTCAGAGTCTCATATTAACCCCTTAAGTGCTGCGCACGTTCAGCGGACGTCGCGTGCACTACCTTGGTAGTGCTGCGCATGTCCGCTGAACGTCGCGGCCCCTCCCACGCAATAAAACGTTCTGCACCAGCGCGGAACGTTCAGCGCAGCGGAGGGGTTAAAAAATAAGAACAAAGTACTACAATTTCAATAATGTTCAATATCTATGTAAAAGACAAAGGGGTCTATTAGGATGGCGGGCGGATTACCACCGCCCTATCGGCGGTGGCGATCCGCCCGCCAAATCATCCCGCCGGACGACCTTTTTGTCGAGATACCGAGGCGGACAGAAAGTCCGTACGCCGCTTTTCCGCCAGTAGGCAATCGTCCTGATTGCCTACCGGGCGGAAAAGGCCCATAACATGGTGGTGGTGCCGTGCAGACACTGCCATCCATATTATGATGTGGCATTTTCAATGCCTTCCGCCATTGAAAGTCATTCAAAGTTTACTTTGGGGGCCCGTTGCGGGCCCCCAGGAGGTGGAGGGAGAGGTGGGTGGGGGCAGCACTTGGGGAGTACCCAGGGTACTCCCCAACATTGGCATGCACAAGGTGGCAGGCACTGCGTGGTGCCTGGCACTTTGTGCATGCCAATGCACAACATGAATATATATTGCATTGTGGTAGGTGCTGCTTACAGCACCGCCTGTCACAATGTAATATATACGGGATGCCACTGCCACCGTGGCGGTGGCATCCTAATTGGCGGTGCGGGACCAAGGCACCACTGGCGGGTGGTCCCAGCAGTGCTAGGGTGGCAGGCGGACTGGAGTCTGCCCGCCATCCTAATAGACCCCAAAGAGACTGAATCAACAGCATCAACAGACAAACTGAACAACCAAAGATGCAACAACATATGCCAGCCGGTCATAGGTAATCAATATTAAACCTTTTCTCCTACTCTTTCTTCTTCCACAGTTTGTATTCTATTTCAATATTTACAAACCTCTGAATGAAAATTGACCATAATTCATAGATATGGTTATTCCATCGCCTAACTTTTTATTTGAATGATACTCTTCTCACACTCCATCCTCTGCCTGTCTTAGTGCATCTGAAAGTATCAAACCCTTTCACAAGCCTGCAATCTTATTATCTGCTGTACTTCAGTAAATTAACCATATCCTTTCTTACAAATCACAAACTCTCTTTCTGGATAACCTGCAATATCTTACTTTTCTAGCCCATCTACTAATCCCACTCTCATAAACCACAAATTATCCTTCTTTGCAACTTATCATTGCACTCTAACATCTATCTTCCTCCACCCTATTTACTTAACCCATTTTTCCAATTACATGAGGGCTCTCTAATAATCACATCTAACTCCAATTAACTTATAAACTGAAGAAAATGTGTCAAACTATTTTTGCAGAGCAGAAAGCTAAGACAATAACCAAAAAGATATACAACAATACCTGT
The DNA here is from genome assembly GCF_964261635.1 of Lissotriton helveticus. Taxonomy (NCBI): domain Eukaryota; kingdom Metazoa; phylum Chordata; class Amphibia; order Caudata; family Salamandridae; genus Lissotriton; species Lissotriton helveticus. The sequence continues at coordinate 1,137,692,338 of NC_136072.1, read as the reverse complement.
TGACCACGAGGGTTTTGTTAAATTCATTTATTTTTACCTAATTACATAACATTTCAGCAAAATTATGCATCATTATGCATCATTACGTAAAATGCAAATCCATCATTTCAAGCTATATTTTAGCATAAAATGCGTAATTGTGTCACTTTTTGACACAAGGAATCATTTCACACTAAAAAATAGTGCAAAAAAGCAAAAGCACCACAAACAAAAACAAGCTGCGTTCTTATGTTAACCACTAATTTGGGGCACACAGTAGAGTGTTACCTGCCATAAAGCTCCTCAACACCTCCGCAGGTGTTGTAAGCGCCATATGAGTGAAATTGCAAAAGAGTACTATACAGCGTTTCTGTTTACAGGGCTGTAGAGCAGAGCCACACATGACTGACAACAGAAGTACAGCCTCCTCATCAGGAATAGTCTCCACAGCAAAGAACCTCTACCATCTACAGGGTTCTCCAAAGTCGGTCCTGCAGGATTTTTAGCATATCCTCATTTGGATAAATGTAGTTATCTTAAAAATCTGGGGGCTTATTCATGAGCACTTGCGTCACTTTTGTGCCGCAGGTGTGTCACTTTTTGTGACGCACTAGTGGCGTAAAAGATGCACCATGTTGCGTCATATTTACAAAGTGACGCATCTACGTGGATGCGTCACTTTGTAAACCCCTGCGCCTCATTATGTATGCAGGGTGGGTGTTCTGACGCAAGTAAGCCTCGTAGAAGTGACGTAGTGAACTCTATGAGATTTCACTGCGCCACTTCCAGGACACAAATGCGTCAAAATCTTACGCCTGCCTCACAGCAGGCGTGAGACTGACGCAGGCACATGTGAAATGGGACTTGCCTGTGTGAAATGACCCATTGCTGAAGTTGCGTCACTTTTGTGACACACTCCAGCAATGCTTCATTTTTGAGCCTACAGATACGTCAGAAATACTGACGTATCTGTAACTCCTTGCGACATGAGGCGTCATATTGTAAATATGACGCATCCAGCATGTCGCAAGGAGGGTGCAATGAAAAGTGTCGCATCGCTGTTTTCACGCAGCGATGCGTCACTTCCCATAAATGAGGCTCCTGGCATGGATCCGACCCTCCAGGGCTGACTCTGGAAAACCCAAGACAGCTGGAAGCCACGCAGTTTTCTGTTGTAGTCAGTTGGATTTGACTACATCAAATACCCCATTTCAATGCCTGCATTCCCACAAAGAGCCTGCGTGGAGTGCCCACCTGACTCCATGTCACAGTGGATACATCTTGACCTTTCAACCCACAAATCATTGCTATCAGGTACTTAAGTCTGTTAAGTTCAACAGAAATAAGTGAAGACTACAATACCCAGAATGCAGCATTCGACTGTCACATCAAAGCCTAGGACTGGAAAAAGTGTATGTGATGCCATGAAGTGAGGTGCCAATCCAGCGTGGTACCTACTGGCACAGGGGCATCTGATTTACTGATCATCAAAGGCAGGCGTTATTAACATTTTCCCTTACCGACAGCCTCGAATATTTGCATTTAGTAAAAGGAAACAGTATGGACAATTCATCTTTAAGCATGGCGTCTGTGACGTGGAGATATGGGGCTCCTGGGCACCTCTGCGGGCAGTGCCAGCCGCCCTCCGCCTCTTCGCCACTCTTCCACCCTCAGCTGCAGCGTATGCTGCCTCGACAGGTACCGCCCCTCCCCCTCCCCGCTCCGCCTCAGTAACCCCTGACTCTTTCCACCTGGCTGCTCCCCCCTCCCCCCTCCCGGGCTCATCTGCATGCCAGGCAGGGCGCTGCGGCGCGGCTGTCAGTTCGTGTTCTCCTCTTTGCTCCCTGTGGTTCCTCCCAGACTCTCCCCAGACGCGCTCTCATCTCGTCTCTGACGTCTCTTCGCTGTCTTTACCCTTCGCTGCCTCCGCCGTCTCCCTCTCCGGAGCTTCCCTCTGTAGCTGCGCCGCTCCAGCGTCTCCGTTACAGTCCGGCCTCGCCGACATATGCCCACTTATCACATGACAGCCTTCCCTTCACATGCCAGCCTTCACTTCACATGCCAGCCTTCACATTCCATTCCAGCCCTCATATCACATGCCAGCCTTCACATTACATTCCATCCTCGATATCCTGTGATAGCCTCTCCAACATCTGCCCACCTACCACATGCCAGCCTTCACTTCACATGCCAGCCTTGCTATCCTATGGCAGCCTCTCCAACATCTGCCCACCTACCACGTGCCGGCCTTCACTTTCCATTCCAGCCCTCTTATCACATGCCAGCCTTCACTTCACATGCCAGCCTTCACATTACATTCTAACCTTGTTATCCCGACAGCGTCTCCAACATCTGCCCACCTATCACATGCCAACCTTCACATTACATTCTAACCTTGTTATCCCGACAGCGTCTCCAACATCTGCCCACCTATCACATGCCTGCCTTCACATTCCATCCCAGCCCTCTTATCACATGCCAGCCTTCACATTCCATCCCAGCCCTCTTATCACATGCCAGCCTTCACATTCCATCCCAGCCCTCATCGCATGCCAGCCTTCACATTCCATCCCAGCCCTCATCGCATGCCAGCCTTCACATTCCATCCCAGCCCTCATCGCATGCCAGCCTTCACATTCCATCCCAGCCCTCTTATCACATGCCAGCCTTCACATTCCATTCCAGCCCTCATATCACATGCCAGCCTTCACATTCCATCCCAGCCCTCATCGCATGCCAGCCTTCACATTCCATCCCAGCCCTCATCGCATGCCAGCCTTCACATTCCATCCCAGCCCTCTTATCACATGCCAGCCTTCACATTCCATCCCAGCCCTCATCGCATGCCAGCCTTCACATTCCATCCCAGCCCTCATCGCATGCCAGCCTTCACATTCCATCCCAGCCCTCTTATCACACGCCAGCCTTCACATTCCATCCCAGCCCTCATCGCATGCCAGCCTTCACATTCCATTCCAGCCCTCATTTCATATGCCAACCTTCACATTACATTTCAGCCCTTTTATCATATGCCAACCTTCACATTACATTCCAGCCCTCATATCACATGCCAACCTTCACATTACATCCCAGCCCTTATCACATGCCAGCCTTCACATTCCATTCCAGCCCTCATATCACAGGTCAATCTTCCCATTACATTCCAACCTTACTATCCTGACAGCTTCTCCAACAACTGCCCTCCTACCACATGCCAGCCTTCACTTTACATACCAGCCCTCTTATCATATGCCAACCTTCACATTACATTCCAGCCCTCATATCAATCAATTAATCAATCAAGGAATTTGTTAAGCGCGCTACTTACCCGCTAGGGTCTCAAGGCGCTGGGTGGGGAGGAGGGGGGGGGGGAGCTGCAGCTAGTGGTCGAAGAGCCAGGTCTTGAGCAGTCTTCTGAATGCCTGGAGGTCTGTGGTCTGTCGTAGGAGGAGGGGGAGGGTGTTCCGGGTCTAGGCGGTGCAGTGGGAGAAGGATCTGCCCCCGGAGGTGGTTTTGTGGATGCGTGGGACGGCGGCCAGGGGAAGGTCGGCGGAGCGGAGTATCCTGTTGGGTACGTAGAAGGAGAGTCTGCTGTTGAGATAGGCTGGGCCGGTCTTGTGGAGTGCTTTGTGTGCATGGATCATGAGTTTGAAAGTGATTCTTTTGTCGACGGGGAGCCAGTGTAGGTCTCTCAGGTGAGGGGTGATGTGGTCGCTGCGTGGGACGTCTAGGACCAGGCGTGCGGAGGCGTTCTGGATTCTTTGGAGTCTGCTGATGAGTTTGGATGGGGCTCTGGCGTAGAGGGCGTTTCCGTAGTCGAGTCGGCTGCTGATGAGGGCGTGGGTGACTGTTTTCCGTGTGTTTGTCGGGATCCATCTGTAGATCTTGCGGAGCATGCGGAGGGTGTGGAAGCATGACGAGGAGACTGCGTTGACTTGGTTGCTCATGCTGAGCGTAGAGTCGAGGATGACCCCTAGGTTACGTGCGTGGTTGGTGGGTGCTGGGGGGATTCCCAGGGATGGAGGCCACCAGGAGTCGTCCCACGCCGAGGGGCTGGGCCCGAGGATGAGGATCTCCGACTTGTCCGTGTTCAGCTTGAGCCTGCTTGCCTCCATTCAGTCGGTGACGGCCTTCATACCCTGGTGCAGGTTGGATTTGACGATGAGGGGGTCCTTGGTGAGGGAAAGGATCAGCTGGGTGTCGTCGGCGTAGTAGATTATGTTGAGGTCGTGTCGTCTGGCGATGCGAGCGAGGGGAGCCATGTAGACGTTGAACAGCGTCGGGCTGAGATAGGATCCCTGTGGGACGCCGCAGATGGTTTTGGTAGTACCGGATTGGAACGGGGGGAGGAGGACTCTCTGGGTTCTGTCGGTGAGGAAGGAGGTGGTCAAATCCAGGGCTTTGTCTCGGATCCCTGCGTCGAAGAGGCGTGTGCGAAGTGTGAGGTGGCAGACGGTGTCGAAGGCGGCAGAGAGGTCCAAGAGGATGAGGGCTGCTGTCTCGCCATTGTCGAGGAGGATTCTGATGTCGTCTGTGGCGGCGATGAGGCCGGTCTCGGTGCTGTGGTTGCAGTGGAAGCCAGACTGGGAGGGGTCTAGGATGCTGTTGTCTTCTAGGTAGCGGGTGAGCTGGGTGTTGACGGTCTTTTTGATGACTTTTGCGTGGAACGGGAGCAGGGAGATGGGCCGGAAGTTCTTAAGGTCGCCCGGGTCCGCCTTGGGCTTCTTTAGTAGGGCGCTGATCTCGGCATGCTTCTAGTTCTCAGGCAGAGTGGCGGTTTCGAAGGAGAGGTTGATGAGTTTACTCAGGTGGGGTGCGGTGAAGCTGTTGGCTTTGTTTGAGATGTGGTGGGGAAGAGGGTCCAAAGGGGAGCCTGAGTGGATGGTGCTCATGGTCTTGATTATGTCTTCGGTGCTCACATCGGTCCATGTGGTCAGAAGGTCGTGGTCGGTGGGGTTGGGTGTGTTCGTCGTAGTGGGATTCGTTGGGTTCATCTGGGGGTTGAAGCTGTTGTGGATGGTGGTGATTTTGTGGCGGAAGAAGACGGCGAGGGTGTCGCACAGGTCTTGCGATGGCGGGATGTCATTGGTGCAGGAGCTGGGACTGGAGAGTTCCTTCACGATGTTGAAGACCTCTTTGCTGTTGTGTGCGTTGTTGTCGAGGCGGTCTTTGAATGAGCCTTTTTTGGTGGTCCTGATGAGGCGGTGATGGTTGCGACTGGCGTCTTTGTGGGCTGCGTGGTTGGCGGGTGTTCTATCGCTGAGCCAGATGTTTTTGAGTTTCCTGCAGGTGCGCTTGGAGGCCAGGAGCTCCGGGGTGAACCAGCTGGCTCTCTGGCTGGTGTCTCTGTCGGCAGGTAGTCGCACTGGTGCTACGGTGTTGGCGCAGTTTTCCATCCAGAGTCTGAGGGTGCGGGCCCCCTCCTCTGTCTGTGGGGTGCGGTGGTGAGTGACGTGTTTCTGGAAGGTGAAGTGGATGCAGTGGTGGTCGGCCCAGGTGAGCTCGGAGGCGTGGCTGAAGGCGACGTGTGGGGTGGAGGAGAAGATGGCATCGATCGTGTGGCCGGCGGTGTGGGTCGGGGTTGTGACGATCTGTTTCAGTCCGAGGGTGGCGAGGTTGTCGACCAGGGTGGAGGAGTTGCTGTCGTCGTTGTTTTCCAGGTGCAAGTTCAGGTTGCCGAGCAGGATGTAGTTGGCGGAGGTCAGTGCGTGCGTGCTGATGAAGTCGGCGATGGAGTTGCAGAATTGGGGGTGTGGGCCAGGTGGTTTGTAGACGAGGGTTCCTCTGATGGTGGTCTTGGGGTCCGTGTGGATCTTAAAGTGCATGTGTTCGGCGGTGGTGAGGGTGTCGTCGGTGTTAGTGGAGACCTTGATGGTGTTCTTGTGGATGATGGTGATTCCTCCTCTGACTCTGTTGGCACGGTCTCTGCGGGAGATCTTGTATCCGTCGGGGATGGCCATTGCGATGTCAGGGGCGGAGGTTTTGTTCAGCCAGGTCGCTGTCAGGAAGGCGATGTCTGGTGATGTGGTGGTGAGTAGGTCCCAGAGCTCGCTAGCGTGCTTGCGTGCCCGAGCGGGTGTTGAGCCGGATGCATCACAGTTGGTTGGATCCCGTTGCTGTTGGTGCTTTGGCATAGTTGGTGCAGGTGAAGGTGCAGTTTCGGCAGGTGAAAGGGCCGTGGGTGCGCTTGGGGGTGGCTTTGTAGCAGTTGGAGGGCCGTCCATGGTTGAGTGCGGCGAGGGTGTTGGAGTCATAGTGCAGTCTTGCTTCGTCGCTAGCGTGGGGGCCAGGGGTTCTGGCGCTGGGCGCGGTCCAGGCGCGGAGGGGCGCAGAGGGGCTTGCCTGGCGTGCCAGCGGCGCGGCCGCGGCCGCCATATAAGGGGGATGTGAGGAGGGAGGGTCAGCTGGGAGGCGGGAAAGAGGGCAGCAGCCGCAGGAAGGAAAATGGCAGGAAAAACAGCAAAGAAACAGCGGAGGAAGAGCGAGGCCAGGGAACAAGGCAGGCCCGCTCGGCGGCATGGGGCAGCAGGCAAGGCTGGCAGGCAGACGGGGCACACGGAGAAAAGGGTCACAGGCAGACGGGGTACAGGGAAGCAAGGGGTAAGGGCACAGGCACTCAGGGAGTGAAGGTGGCAGTGGAGGTGGCGAGGGGAGCCGCAGGCAGCGAGCATAGGTGGCAAGGCAAGGCTGGCACAGGAGTTGGTGGAGCTGCAGCGGAGGGGGGAGCGACCTACCAGATGCCATATGCCATATGCCATATGCCATATTCCAGATATCACATGCCAACCTTCACATTACATTCCAGCCCTCATATCACATGCCAACCTTCACATTACATTATTACATAAATTATTTGTTTTTTAGTCCTTTATTCTTTCTTAATTTGGGGGACTTGCTTGTAGCTAAGGGGAAATATTTTAGTAGGCACACTGACACCGCTACCACCCTAAAATCTCTATTTTCCGCCATTCCCGCTTTGTTCTAACACCGGCGACGGTGGGCGCCATCTTGAGGGAGGCAGGGAGAGCGCTCTAGTCGCGCTATACTACCGCCCCCTTTTCTCCCTATATCATGTGCAATCCGGCCAGACGGCGCAGCGGGCTGGCGCAGCGGGCGCGCCGGACGCGCGCCGAAGCCGCGCCTAAGCCAAGCCCGTCTGCGCCCGTCCGCGACCGGATCGCGCTGGGCGCAGGGCATGCTGTCGGTCCAAAGCCTGTTATCAGGTATGACAACATTCATTTACTGTCCCTACGCCCTCCACCCGCCCCCCATGGTTATGTCTGCCCCCATTTAGATCCCTCTTCCAGCCCTCTGTTATGTCCTTGTTGTAAATGGACACCTTCGACACCTACAAATGGCTTCGACGATATGCACGCCCCTCCAAAGACTCGCCCCACCCTCTTCAAGGGAGGTCTGGTTAATGCCAGGTCCTTAGCCTGCCATTGCCAAGACGTTCACGACCTAATACTAAACCAAGAGCTGGATGCCTTGTTTATTACGGAAAGTTGGCTTAACGATTCTTCCAACCCCGATCTGGCCATTGCCCTCCCCTCAGGGTACACTATTTTTAGAAGGGACAGACCCTCAGGTCGAGGTGGTGGGATAGCATTAATAATCAAGGATATATTTCCTTGCCACACATTCGACCTATACCATCTTAAAGACGTTGAAAGTCTGGGGTTCTCAATTAAAATTACTCCATCGTTCTCTTTCTCGGCCGGACTCCTTTACCGTCCCCCGGGCAATCCCTCCTCTTTCCTCAACTCTCTGGACGAGGCCTTAGGCGCACTTATGTTACAATATTCTAATTTCATGCTCCTTGGTGATATGAATCTGCACATGGAATCTTCCACTGATCCCCACGTCATTTCCTTTTTACAGTCCCTGAACATCTTCAGCCTCCCCCAACTTATTAATATGGCCACCCATAGTGCTGGTCATACCATTGATGGCATCTGTTCTAATATTCCTTCCCTTTCCACCTCCCCTCCACTGCCCTTAATTTGGACCGATCATTTTTTTATCCCCTTTGACATTACGACACCTACTGCTCCCCTATCTAACCCCAGACACACCCAAGCCGCTTATACAGTCAACTGGAAGAAGGTGGCAGAACGTATACAGCTTGAGTCCAAACCGTTGCCCCTACCCCCCACACTAACAGGAGATGTCGAAGCCGACTCATGTAACTTCCACACCTGGATGTGCCAAATAGTTGCGGTTAACTCTGAACCCAAAAATAACAAAGGAAAGGGACCCAAGAAAAGAAAACCCAATGCCCCATGGTACACTAAGACCCTGGCAGATAGCCACCTCCAATGCCGGAGACTTGAAAGACAGTGGAGACAAACATATGACACGACCTCCAAAACTCGTTATGTTCAACAGAGAAAAGTATATCTCTCTGACATCAAAGCAGCTAAAAAGGACTATTTTACTAATCTTATAATGGAAGCGCACCAAAATCAAAAAACAATCTTCACTATAGTCAAGTCCTTCACCCACCCAAAAGCTCTTACCGTTGACATACCTCCGTCAGAGAGTCTCTGCAACCAAATTGCAGACTACTTCGTTGACAAAATTGTCAACATTCAGAAAGACTTTCCTCTACCCCCGACGACCACCACACAAGTCACAGTTAATCACCTCCCTCTCTCCAGTTTTAAACCAGTATCCTTGGAACAGACAAGTAAGGCAATCCGCGCCTGCAAATCAGGAGCACCTACGGACTCTTGTCCTCCTATCATCCTCCATCACCTGATTGATACAGTCAATCCCCACATCAATGGAATCATTAATGAATCCCTTGCATCTGGAATTGTACCTATCAAATGGAAGAAGGCCACTGTCAAACCCCTGTTAAAAAAACAGAATAAACCACCTACAGACCTGACTAATATGCGGCCTATCTCCTTACTTCCTTTCCTAGGCAAAGTCACGGAGCATTTAGTGCACGAGGAACTTAAAACCTTCACAGAAGCCCACAACATCCTGCATCCACAGCAATCGGGCTTCCGCTCCGGTCACTCGACAGAAACAGCCTTGATCGAGCTTACCGACTCCATTAAATTCCTACAGGATGAGGGCAAGCAAGCTGTCCTCATCCTGTTGGATCTCACAGCGGCATTCGATACCATCTCACACGCTATTCTAATCAATCGAATGCGAGAGATCGGTGTGACAGACTTAGCCTTGGCCTGGATTTCATCTTTTTTATCAAACAGGTCCCAGACTGTAGCACTTGGACCCTATCTTTCCAGCGAAAAGTTAATTACATCTGGAGTGCCCCAGGGGTCCATATTGAGCCCCCTATTTTTTAATATCTACATGGCACCCCTCTTAGCTGTGATAGAGTCGCATGGTATCCTGGTTACGTCCTACGCTGACGACACACAATTGGTCGTCACCATCGACAAACAGCGTATGGACGCAGAGCTTCGCTTTCAAAACTGCCTATCCGATGTCTTTGCATGGCTAAACACTAACCATCTCAGATGCAATAGCGCAAAGACAGAGATTATTCCAATAGGTAAGAATATCTCTTTCTCCCCTAAAGACTGGTGGCCCACAGGCTCCGAGGCTCCTCCTAGTGCAGTTACAGCAGCCAGAAATCTGGGTGTACAATTTGATTCCTCCCTCACTTTTGACGACCACGTCAAGATCACTGCTGGTCGATGTTTTGGACTAATAAAATCTCTGAGGAAATTCTTTGATTTCCTCCCAATCGCAGCCAGAAAGTCAGTCGCGGTAGCCCTTCTACTCTCCCGACTTGACTACTGCAACGGCCTTATGGCTGGGGTGAAAAAATCTACCCTCAGGAAGCTGCAGAGTTTACAACATGCTGCAGCTCGATTGGTTTTGCAACTCCCCAGAAGGTCATCTGCATCTGCAGCCCTGAATTCACTTCATTGGATGCCATTACACAAAAGAATTTTCTTCAAACTGCTTCTCACAGTTCATAAGACCATGCAAAATACAGGACCCCGCTATTTTGTAAACCGCTTCAAGCGCTACAATCCTTCGCGCTGCCTGAGATCTTCTGGGACTAACCTTGTCCAAATCCCCAGATTTAAATATAAGACCAGAGGAGGAAAGTCCTTTAATGTTCTGGCAGCTAAAGCCTGGAACACCTTGCCCATTGACCTCAGAGTCATTAATAATGAGAACAACTTCAGGAAACTCCTTAAGACATGGGTCTACAAACTCTCCGATTCCTCTGTCCTGGCTGCTATCTAGTTCCATTTTTTATTTCACCACGAATTCCAGTTATTCCTCCGTAACTCGCCTAGCGCCATGATGCTCCCCTGGGAGCGAACGCTCGCGCTTTACAAATACCCACAAATATCAAATATCAAATACATCCCAGCCCTCATCACATGCCAGCCTTCACATTCCATTCCAGCCCTCATAACACATGCCAGCCTTCACATTCCATTCAAGCCCTCATATCAAATGCCAGCTTCACATTCCATTCCTGCCCTCATATCACATGCCAACCTTCACATTCCATTCCAGCCCTCATATAACATGCCAACCTTCACATTACATTCCAACCTTACTATCCTGACAGCTTCTCCAACATCTGCCCTCCTACCACATGCCGGCCTTCACTTTACATACCAGCCCTCTTATCATATGCCAACCTTCACATTACATTCCAGCCCTCTTATCATTTGCCAGCCTTCACATTGCATTCTGTTGCTCTTTTCACATGCGAGCCTTTACATTACATTGCAGCCATCTTATCACATGTTAGCCTTCACATTACATCCCAGCCCTCTTATCACACGCCAGCCTTCACATTACATTCCAGCCCTTTTATCATATGCCAGACTTCACATTTCATTCCAGCCCTCTTATCATATGCAAGCCTTCAGATTACATTCCACTCCCATTAGCACATTCCAGCCCTCTTATCACATGCCAGATTTCACATTACATTCCAACCTTCCTATTATATCCCATACTAGCAGCCCGTCCCGACGTTGTCCGGGTATGAATTGCTGCCGGCCAGTAGTATATTGTTTTGTAGGATTTCGTTTTGATAGCATTTCTTATCTGTGACAGGCCTGTGAAACGCTCCGATTCACAGTGCACTGCTGATGCACTTAAGAGTGCGCGTTCAGTAGTGTGTGAACTCGAGTTTCCCTACTTTATTTTTCCTTGCAATATTATATAGCGCGAACTTGACAACATGGCATGAGCACAATTTACATTACAGAAGAACACATTAATTTGTGGTAGGCACGGGGAGACAAAGCGATTTGCCTGGAAACACAGGATGTTGAGCTGATGCCGAGATTCGAACGTAGCTCCCCAGCTCTAAAGTTTGCAATTCTAGAACTTGTGGCGGGAGGTGTGTCTAAAAGTGTATGTCGGTGCTGGCCATCAATGAGAGAGACCTGTGCATTTTTCAAATCGGTGGTGAAAAAATATGAGTATGTTGCTGGAGATGTGGGCCGCCTTGCCACCAATGTACTTACCGGGGGAGGGTAAACACCCATTATTCCGCTACTTTCTTTTCACATACCATGACTCTGCATACTTTCATTACGAAAGAACCATGACTCCGCAATGCCATTATAACACATGGCATTACATTTTATATGCTTTTACCACGCATACATTTACAACGAAATTCGTTGTAAATGCATGAATGGTAAAAGCATGTTTTTTTTTTATGTTTGGATAAGGTAAGTATGGGTATAGGGGTATATGTTTTGGGGTACTGAGGTATATGTTTTGGGGTGTTTGGGTATTTTAAGGGTTCAGGTATAGTTTTGATTATGGGCTACAGGGGTAGTTTTAGGGTTTAGGGATAGGTATGGGTTTTGGGGTACAGGGGTATTTTTAGGGTTCAGGGCTAGGTTTAGGTTTTGGGGTATAGGGGTATTTTTAGGGTTCAGGGGTAGATTTGGGTTTTGGGGTACAGGGGTATTTTAAGAGTTCAGGGTTAGGTTTGGGTTTTGTCGTACAGGGGTATTTTTAGGGTTCAGGGCTAGGTTTGGGTTTTGGGGTACAGGGGTATTTTTAGGGTTCAGGGGTAGGTTTGGGTTTTGGGGTACAAGGGTATTTATAGGGTTCTGGGCTAGGTTTCCAACCTTCCTATTATATCCCAGATTTCACATTACATTCCAACCTTCCTATTATATCCCATACTAGCAGCCCGTCCCAAAGTTGTCCGGGTATGAATTGCTGCCGGCCAGTAGTATACTGTTTTGTAGGATTTCGTTTTGATAGCATTTCTTATCTGTGACAGGCCTGTGAAATGCTCCGATTCACAGTGCACTGCTGATGCACTTAAGAGTCCGCGTTCAGCAGTGTGTGAACTCGAGTTTCCCTACTTTATTTTTCCTTGCAATATTATATAGCGCGAACTCGACAACATGGCATGAGCACAATTTACATTACAGAAGAACACATTAATTTGTGGTAGGCACGGGGAGACAAAGCGATTTGCCTGGAAACACAGGATGTTGAGCTGATGCCGAGATTCGAACGTAGCTCCCCAGCTCTAAAGTTTGCAATTCTAGAACTTGTGGCGGGAGGTGTGTCTAAAAGTGTATGTCGGTGCTGGCCATCAATGAGAGAGACCTGTGCATTTTTCAAATCGGTGGTGAAAAAATATGAGTATGTTGCTGGAGATGTGGGCCGCCTTGCCACCAATGTACTTACCGGGGGAGGGTAAACACCCATTATTCCGCTACTTTCTTTTCACATACCATCACTCCGCATACTTTCATTACGAAAGAACCATGACTCCGCAATGCAATTATAACACATGGCATTACATTTTATATGCTTTTACCACGCATACATTTACAACGAAATTCGTTGTAAATGCATGAATGGTAAAAGCATGTTTTTTTTATGTTTGGATAAGGTAAGTATGGGTATAGGGGTATATGTTTTGGGGTACTGAGGTATATGTTTTGGGGTGTTTGGGTATTTTAAGGGTTCAGGTATAGTTTTGATTATGGGGTACAGGGGTAGTTTTAGGGTTTAGGGATAGGTATGGGTTTTGGGGTACAGGGGTATTTTTAGGGTTCAGGGCTAGGTTTGGGTTTTGGGGTATAGGGGTATTTTTAGGGTTCAGGGGTAGGTTTGGGTTATGGGGTACAGGGGTATTTTAAGAGTTCAGGATTAGGTTTGGGTTTTGTCGTACAGGGGTATTTTTAGGGTTCAGGGCTAGGTTTGGGTTTTGGGGTACAGGGGTATTTTTAGGGTTCGGGGGTAGGTTTGGGTTTTGGGGTACAAGGGTATTTATAGGGTTCTGGGCTAGGTTTCCAACCTTCCTATTATATCCCAGATTTCACATTACATTCCAACCTTCCTATTATATCCCATACTAGCAGCCCGTCCCAAAGTTGTCCGGGTATGAATTGCTGCCGGCCAGTAGTATACTGTTTTGTAGGATTTCGTTTTGATAGCATTTCTTATCTGTGACAGGCCTGTGAAACGCTCCGATTCACAGTGCACTGCTGATGCACTTAAGAGTCCGCGTTCAGCAGTGTGTGAACTCGAGTTTCACTACTTTATTTTTCCTTGCAATATTATAGAGCGCGAACTTGACAACATGGCATGAGCACAATTTACATTACAGAAGAACACATTCATTTGTGGTAGGCACAGGGAGACAAAGAGATTTGCCTGGAATCACAGGATGTTGAGCTGATGCCGAGATTCGAAGGTAGCTCCCCAGCTCTAAAGTTCGCAATTCTAGAACTTGTGGCGGGAGGTGTGTCTAAAAGTGTATGTCGGTACTGGCCATCAATGAGAGAGACCTGTGCATTTTACAGGGTATTTTTAGGGTTTAGGGATAGGTTTGGGTTTTGGGGTACAGGGTATATTTATAGGGTTAAGATGGGTTAGTGTTTAAGGGTGTTGGGGTATTTTAAGGAGTAAGGGTGGGTTATGATTATGGGGTGCAGGGGTATTTAAAGGGAGCAGGGTGGACACCCGAAGCTGGAATGTACAGAACCTGGGAAGAAAAAACAATTAAATATTGGGCACAACGCTTGCTTTTTTTTTCCGTAATCCCGCGCCCCACACACGTCCACGCCCCCAGCACACGCCCACAGCACACGATATGAGACATGGCATGAAGGGCGGAACGTACCACACGCCCCCGGCACACGCCCACAGCACAATGCAGACACGCCCACAAGGGACTACTTTGCTGGCACGGTTCTTTTACCTTTTAAATGTATATGGTGGGCGTCTGCATAGTCTATGTCCTTCTGCTGCAACTGCCCTTTCCAACGCTGTATTGGGTGTTGTGATTGGTGCTGTGGTTCCTGAGATTACCCGCCTCAAAGGTTTGGGCTCTCTCTTTATTATATTAGTATAGATTTCACATTACATTCCAACCGTCCTAATATATGTCATCCTTAAAATTACATTCTAAACTTCCTATTATATGCCATCCATCGCATTATATTTCAACCTTACTATTGTATGGCACCCTTCACAATACATTCCAACCATCCTATTATATGCCATTCTACACATTGCCTTCCAACCTTCTTATTATATGCCACCCTTTACTTTACATTCCAAGCTTCATGTTATATGTCAGCCTTCACAATGCATTCCAACCTTGTTAATGCATGGCATCCTCCACTTTACAGCCCAACCTATACATGTCACCCTTCACATCATATCCCAAGCTTCCTCGATATGGCATTCTAACCTTCCTATTACACGCCATCCTTCACATTACATTCCGACCTTCCAATTATATGTCAGCCTGCACAGTATATTTCAAACTCATCATATGATTTATGTGTCTTTCACATTTTTTTCCAACCTTCCTATCAAATGCCTACCTTCATATCACATTCAAACATTCCTATCATATGCCTGCCTTCACATTATATTACAACCTTCCGGGTATTTGCCTACCTCATTTCATATGTCATGATTCACATTACACTCTGACCTTCCTATCATATGTCACTCTTCAGAGTACATTCCAACCTTGGTATCATTTGCCCACCTCCTTTGATATGTCAGCCTTGACATATTACATTCCAGCCTTCCCATCAGAAGCCCATCACCTGTCATTTGCCGACATTCATATTACATTGCAACCTTTCTATCATTCGTCACTTTTCCTATTACATTACAGCCATAATCAAATGTCCAGCACTTATCATATGCCAGCTTTCACATTACATTCCAACCTTCCTATCATTTGTCAGTCTTCACATTACATTTCAACCTTCCTATCATTTACCCGACTTCTTATTACATTTCAGCCTTCCCATCATATCCCCACTTTCTGTGGTATACCGGCCTTCACATTACGTTCCAGCATTCCCATCATGTGTCCACCTCCTATCTTGTGTTGACCTTCTTATTACATGCCAACCTTTCCTTTTTTATTTATTTAAAACATTTTTTTATAGGTTTTATATACATAGTACCTCATTGTTATACAGGTTTTCCGCAGCAGGTAAATGCAGAGTATAAAAAAAATAAAAAGTACGTTTGCACGGGTCCCGTTTTGCTGGTTATATTTGTACAGAGGTAGGTCGAAGATAGGAAAGAAAAGAAAAGAGATAGGGATAGGCGAAGGCTAAGGATAGGACCAACATCTAGATACACCCTTCTGATTTGGTGGGGTTTCACTGGTCCCGGGGTTGTCTTTTTGCTCCTTAGGCGTCATCTTGGCCCCAGTGCGGGTGTTGGGCGGTGTTTTTATGACGGCTCCCCCTGGGCCATGGTTTTATCCAGTGTTTCCCACAGGTCTCTGGATGACGCTTTCCATGGGGTGTGTTGCAACGCCAGATTGTGTGCTCCCCTGATGTGGATGACCCAGTTGAGCCAGCCCTTGTACGTAGCCCTGATGGAGTCCTTCCAGTTTGTTAGCACCAGTTTGATTGCCACCGTAAGGAGTAGGTCTATTAGTTCTCCCTCTCCTTCTGAGGAGAGGTCAGTGCGTATAAATGCTGTGTCTCCTTTAGTCCTGCCCTTAAAACATGATCTATGAAATCAAACACCTTGCCCCAGAAAACCCTTAGTGTTGGGCATTTGAAGATGAGGTGTTCTAGGTCTCCTTTGTCCTTATTACAGATCCAACATGTTGGGCTGTCTCTGATGCCGAGTTTGTGCAGTCGGTCTGGGGTTCAGAATGTTTTGTGGAACAGCCATAGTTTAGTTTGTGTCAGGACTGGGGTGATATTATTTTTGGTGGCAGAGGCCCACACTCTATCCCACTCTTGTTCATTTAATGGGGGCTGTGTTAGATTATCCCAATATTCCTTCGTGTTAGTGTTGTGCTTGGACTTTTGTTGCCGGAGTATTTTATTTTGTATAGTCATGAGACTTGGTGTCCCATTGGGAGCATGCCTGACAGGTAGTTTATCAGCGGAGTAATCATCATTTTTAGTGTTCCTATTCTTCCCCACCATGTCATGAATTTGGGCGACCAGGCTTCTAGTTTTTCCTTTATTTTTCCTACTATGGTTTTCTCATTGTGGCGTAATGTGGTTATAAGGTCAGAGCCAAAGAAGCTAGTTAGGGAAAACTGGATCGCCTAGGTGGTGAGCTCACCGGCAGACAAAAAGAGGAGGGGAGTCCTTACCCTGGTCTCTAGGAGTTCGAAACTAACAATAGACTCTCATACACATGACAAGGAGGGAAGAATTCTTTAAACGGAACTGTCGAGGGGGGAGGAACGACTGCATATTGGGAACCTATACGCCCCTAACACGGATGACCCTACATTCTGGACAGAGGTATCCAACACACAAGCCAGAATTCCACAAGACAACCTCACTATTGTAGCTGGAGACTTTAACATGCCACTAGTTCTCCAGTAGTGGAAAAGTGTGGCTCAATGGTTAGAGCGGCAGACCCTGATGGAGAGGTCTAGCCCAGGACCAGGGTTCAATTCCCCGCCTCGGCGTGTCTTGGGCTCAAAATTCCACGGACCTGATAATTCTCGCCTCGGTGCCTATTCCAATCATGGAGTCCCACTCTGCAACTCTGGACAATAGCTTGCTTAATCCCCACAACGGCCCCCACAACGCTAAGGATGCCTGGCCTCCACCTTGGGGGTGCCCAGGAGTGGACACCTCACAGGGAAAGCCAGGATGGGTTCCACAGCGGTATTTGTACAAGCGCCTTGAGACCCTTGCGGGTGAGTAGTGCGCTATACAAGTATCACATTTTATTTAGTTCCCCTGATAGACAGACAGTGCACCTGCCAATATCACCCATCCAACTCCTACGCAGAACTACAGAATATATGCTCCAGATACAACCTTAAAGATGCGTGGAGACTACAGCACCCCGACACGAGGGACTACACTTTCTACTCCAACCCCCACAAATCATACTCAAGAATAGACTATATTCTAATTTCCGGTAGCCATACACACCTGTTTGAAGAATCAGCGATAGAACCTAGGTTAGTCTCGGACCACGCAGCCATCAACCTAAAACTAAGCGGATGCCATAATGAGACAGTGCCCAGAAGATGGCGTTTCAGAAACGACATCATCTCAAACCCAAGCAACAAAAAAGAAATAGAGGAGGCCATAGAGGAATACATAGCTTACAACGACAATGGGGAAGTTAGCACCAGCACACTATGGGAAGCGCTAAAAGCAACAGTCAGGGGCAAATTAATTAATATTAAGGCAAGAATGAAGAAAACACGAACCTCAGGATAACACAACTAGAGGAAGAGATAAAAAAGCTAGAACTTAAACACTTAACAGCAAAAAGAGACAACATAATACTACACAACCTAACGCAACAAAAATACGAGTACAACAAAATCATAAGCGAGAGAGCAGGGCTGTGGTTCAACAAGTGCAAAGCCCTAAACCTATGCGAATCCAATAGAGCGGGGAAACTCTTAGCCTCATACCTGAAGCACAAAAGCAAGCAGGTGGCGATCTTGTCAATCACAGAATCACACAACAAAACACACACAAGACATAAAGAAATTGTCAGGACGTTCAGAGATTTCTACTCAGACCTATACAAAACAGACAAGACAATGGACAAAGAGGCATGCTTAAGATACCTAGACAGGCTGACACTACACAAACTGGAGCAAATGGACACTGCTCGGCTAGGGCAAGTGATCAGCCGCATTGAGATAGAAATGGTAGTGAAGTCCTTAAAAAAAAACAAGGCCCACGGCACAGACGGATACACTGCCAACTTTTATAAAGCCTTACTTCCCCAACTAGCCACAACTATGAAAAAGGTTTTTAACCAAACAGCATCCTCAGGTAGAATCCCACAATCCATGACAAAAGCAACAATAACAGTCACCCCGAAAGAAGGGAAAGACCCCTTCTGCCAAAAAATTACAGACCCATATCATTGATTAACGTTAACTGTAAAATATATGCCAAAATACTAGCGGCCAGACTGTACAAGGTACTACACAAACTAATAAGCAACACTCAAGTAGGATTCATGAAAAACCGTATGGCTAGCGACAACACATGACTATTCTGCCACATTTTAGAACAAGTCTCAAGAACGCAGACCCCAGCAGTCGCCATAGCTCTAGATGCGGAGAAGGCTTTCGATAAAGTATCCTGGGCCTTTCTAGAACAATCCATGCACGCTTTTAACCTAGGGGAAGATTACATTAGGATGACAATGGCCCTGTACCAGACACCATCTGCTCGAATCAATGTAAATGGCTCACTCTCAGACCCCTTCAAACTCCATCAAGGAACGAGTCAGGGCTGCCCGTTCTCACCGTTTCTTTTCCTCCTGGCTTTAGAGCCCCTAATTCAGGACATAAAACATAATAACAACATACAGGGGATAGACTTTAACGGCACAATGGTAAAACTGGCTGCTTATGCAGACAATATATTAATAATGACACAACAACCAAAGACTTCAATAAAAGCGCTAATGTCTACAATAAAGAAATATTCAGACCTTTCGGGGTACAAGATTAACAGTGAAAAGTCGGAGTGCAAACCTCTGAACGTCTACGGTACTAGAGACATTCCAGCCTTTCCATCATATGTCCACCTCCTATCATGTGTGGACCTCCACTTTACATTCCAACCTTTCTATAATTTCTTTGCCTTCATATTACATTTCAACCTTCCTATCATATATACGCCTTCATATTACATTTCAGCTTCCTCATCATATCCCCTCTTTCTATGGTATACCAGCCTTCACATTACATTCCAGCCATTCCATCATATGTCCATCTCCTATCATGTGCGGACCTTCACATTATATTCCAACCTTCTTATCATTTGGCGGTCTTCACATTACATTTCAACCTTCCCATCATTTACCCATCTTCTTATTACATTTCAGCCTTCCCATCATATCTCCACTTTCTATGGTACACCGGACTTCACATTACGTTCCAGCCTTCCCATCATGTGTCCACCTCCCATCTTGTGTTGACCTTCCTAATACATTACAACCTTTCCATCATATGTCCACCTCCTATCATGTGCGGACCTCCACATTACATTCCAACCTTTCTATCATATATACGCCTTCATATTACATTTCAGCTTCCCCATCATATCCCCTCTTCCTAATGGTATACCAGCCTTCATATTACATTCCAGCCTCGCCATCATATGAAAGCCTCTTATTCATGTCCCAGCCTTCCTTTCAGGGAAATCTGTCATTCGCCAAGCTTCCCATCATGTGCCAGCCTCCCATTCATGTGCCAACCTCCCATTCATGTGCCAGTCTTCCTTTTAGGGACTTCTGTTATTTGGCAAGCTTCCCATCATGTGTCAGCCTCCCATTCATGTGCCAGCCTTCCTTTCAGGGCTTTCTCTCATTTGCCAAGCTTTCCTTCATGTGCCAGTGTCCCATTCATGTGCCACTCTTCCTTTCAGGGCTTTTTTTATCATGTGCTAGGCTTTCCATCATGTGCCAGCTACCCATTCATGGGCCAGTCTTCCATTCAGGACTTTCTGTCATGCGCTAGGCTTCCCATCATGTGCCAGCCTTCCTTTCAAGGCTTTCTGTCATGTGCCAGACTTCCCATCATGTGCTGCTAGCCTTCATTCATGGGCCAGTCTTCCATTCAGGACTTTCTGTCATGTGCTAGGCTTCCCATCATGTGCCAGCCTTCCTTTCAGGGCTTTCTGTCATGTGCCATGCTTCCCATAATGGGCCACAGTTAGTATCATACGCCCCATGTCCCATTATATGCCAGCCTTTGCATCATAAGTACCACTTCTGTGATGGGACAGCCAGTCCATCGTGTACCTCTCTTCCCATCGTGTGCCAATCTTTCACTCACCTACCAGGCTTTCTGTCTTGCAATATCATTGTGAGCTTTAGGGACACACCCGGAGAGGTGTGGTGCCGCGGCCAGGGCGACTGACGCTGGAATCTGAGGACCACGGTTCGATCCCCGGCGCCGGAAGCAGACTAGCCCAGCACCATGTGACTCTGGGCAATAGCTCGCCTAATCTTCCCGACGGCCCCAGCACCTAAGATTCTTGTTATTACCTTTAGAGCCTTTCAGTCTCAAGGCCCTAGATATCTTCTGAGCGGCTTTAAACGCTATATGCCAACACGCTGTTTGAGGTCTGCCAATCAAAATCTTCTAGTGGTACCCAGATTTAGACTGGCCACCAAAGGAGGGAAATCTCTTTTTGTGTTGGGATCAAAAGCTTGGAACAAACTGCCAGCCCAGCTCCGCCGTATAGTCAAGGAGAATGACTTTAGGAAATCCATGAAGACATGGATCTTCTCGCTCTCTGATGTAGCTTGCAGAGCATTGGTGTAGAGCTTGCACCGCGTGACACTGCCTTCTGTCCACCAACTTATCTCAGCAGGGTTGGGTGTGAAGCGCCAAGATGCTCCCTGGAGCGATAGTAGCGCTATATAAATGTGTGCTTACATTACATTACATTACTAGAGACCCTTACGGGTGATTGTGCGCTTTACAAAAAAAAAAAATGTGGACTATTTAGATATTTCTTGTCATGAACCCCTCACCACCCCACATCTTTTAGATGTTACTCCTGGGCAGAGTTCTTTACCCCTAAGAGGTGTATTCTGCTTCTGAGGAGAAAAGTAGCCAGAAAGACAGTTCTCCCCCCCTCATCTGCTATGCTTACAAGTGTGATGGGGTGTGTAGTAAATGTAAATTGATACTTGTATAGCGCACTACTCACCCGCCAGGGTCTCAAGGTGCTTGTATGAATACCGCTGTGGAACCCATCCTGGCTTTCCCTGTGAGGTATACACTCCTGGGCACCCCCAAGGTGGAGGCCAGGCATCCTTAGCGTTGTGGGGGCCGTTGTGGAGATTAAGCAAGCTATTGCCCAGAGTTGCAGAGAGGGACTCCATGATTGGAATAGGCACCGAGGCGAGAATGATCAGGTCCGTGGAATTTTGAGCCCAAGACCCGCCGAGGCGGGGAATTGAACCTTGGTCCCGGGCTAGACCTCTGCATCAGGGTCTGCCGCTCCAACCATTGAGCCACACTTCTCCACACAGGCATGCCAAAGTCTCTTAGACTTGCAAGATATACCATCCTGAACCCCAAATCCACATGCACACAAATGGTGATATTTTATTATAATTAGAATTTATTACGAGCGAATCTTATTTATGTCATGTGAATAAGAATGATCGTAATAGGTAGTATGTCAGTAATTATGAATATTGTTAGAATACATTAAATATGGGCCCCAGACATTTGCCATCATCGTATTTGCTGTATAGGATGGAGACCAAGGGGTTTTCAGCTAAATAACCTGATAGACATCATGTATATGTTGATATTTGTTGAGGGCAAGCCTAGGGTGAAATCAAAGGGGCGCCAAACAAGAGGCATGGCCCCAGGAAGATATCATTATTGTGGAAAGGTCAATAGAAGACAGTGGGGTCAGAGAAAGAGCTCTTTGATGTGGAGTGTCTTCGGCTTGTATTCCAAATTACATGAGAGTAGGTGATGATGTGATGTTGACAGGGATGCCTAGTTCATGGGGTGAACAAACCAAACACAAGGAGATGATGGACGGAGCACTGACACTTTTCAGACACTCACCCTCAGTCACATATCTGAGTTGAATCCATCATCATTCTTTAGCTCACTTCGCCACCTCAGTTTAGACCCAGCCATATGCCCCATTGATTGGTCCAGCCCGAACTGCCAAGCCATGTCTTCCCTAACCGGGAAACAAGCATCCTGGGACCGGTTTCTGGGTAACACCCTTCATCAGCCAGGCTAGCTTGAATCCGGTGGCAATGTGAGCAAGGGACCCACATCTGGGCATAACCTGCCAACTTAGGGCGAACAAAGCAAACACAAGGAGATGATGGACGGAGCACTGACACTTTTCAGATACTCACCCCCAGTCACAGATCTGGGTTGAATCCATCATCATTCTGTAGCTCACTTCGCCACCCCAGTTCAGACCCAGTCATGGGAGCATGAATGGAGAAGGCTCGCATTCTGATTTCTTCCCTCTTGCAGTATTCTGTCTCCAATCTGGTGGTATCCAGGATTCTGCTCTGGTGTTGTTCCCTACATATGGATGGTTTGTTTGGCAGGTAAGCTGGAGTCTTGATCTTGAAGACTTTATGAATGATGCATCTTGTCTTGAAGATTATCCAGGCTGTAGGGGGAGCCAGTGCAGGTCTTTTAACATGGTCTTAATGTGCTCAAATGTATTCAAGCCGTTGATGAGCCATGGTTTTGCATTGCAGATATCTTTCCGGGGTGCTAGAGTTGTATCGGTGAGATCACCGAGCATGGTATTATCTCCATTCAGATGAGAGACGACAATGGCTTGTACAGTTTTTCTGAAGTCTTCTTCTGGCAGGAAAAGCTTCATTTTCTTGAAGAGGGAGGGTTGGATCTGAACTTTCTTGGTCTTTCATGCAATGTGTTACTTGATTGAGGGGTCTGTGTTGAGGGGGTTGTCCAGATATTTTGCATGGTCTGCCAACTGGGTGTGGGGGTAGCGTAGCCCGGTAGGTTTGAGATGGAGAGTCAGATTGAATCTGTAGTTGTTTGGTACTGTTGGCAAACATGAGGCATTTGGGAGATTTAGAGTCAGGAGGTTATTTGAGATCTAGGATTGGATGAGATTGTGGCTGGATTTGAGGGTGTGAGGATATTTTTAGATAAGCTTGGATGTCATCTACGAATTGATAGACCTTGTTGCATCTCTACAAGAATAGATTTGAAAGACTCAATTTTGAGGTCAAAGAGCATAGGAGAAATGATGGAGCCCTGGAGAGGCTTGTAAAATGTATTTGCACAAGATGGCACCGATTAGTAGGGCAGGATGTGCAGTGCTGATTTTGTAAATAAATAAATGTTGCTGCCGTCGTCGGGTAACCCCTGCAGCTTGCACTACCGATTTCCCCTTTCAGCATTGCCAGTGTCAGTAACAACACAACTACTAAACATCATACAGCTATAAGTCTGGCATTTTAGACTTTACCAGGCTCCAATCCCTTAAGAATGACTTGGGTGGCAGGTATTAGTCATTTTCAAAGTATATTGAATTAACCCGTTCCGTGCTCCCGTCAGCCGTCGGGAGCACTACCTCGCGGGAGCTGCCGTCGGCCAACAGCCGACGGAGCCCCGCCAACTCAATAGAATGCCCGCATTAATAAACAACTGTTGTTGTGCTGATCTCTAAATTAGAAAAACAGTGCCACCATGTGGCAAACTGTTATAAGTGCCGGTGTTGAAAATTGGTGTGGGTGCTGAACACCGGAAACCCCCAGATAAAATTAAGCACCTAGCTTGTGAGCCATCTCAAGACAGTGCCTGAAATGTGTTTTTTCAGGATATTGATCAGAGATTGATGGTCGCCTCTGATGAATGCTTTGGAGAGGTCAAGCAGGATCAGTAGGTAGGGGTCATTCCTGTCATTAAGGAGGAAGCCATTGTCAACTACCTGTGGTGTGGCTGCCTCAGTGCTCCAGCATGGTCTGAAGCCTGAAGTCCTGCAGATGCGCATTATTGCATTTATCCTAGACGCCGCTCTCTCTCCCTCCTAAACTAGGGTGTTTTTTTGTACTTTTCATTTTGAAAACAGCGCTTTCATTTGAAACATCATCACAAAAACATTAGCTTTGGGTACTTTTATACCTTGTTACCATGGAGCTGAAACCTTTCAAATAGAAGGAGAAGTCCTTCTCCACAACAATAGCCCCTCCCATCCCTCTTAGCATTCAGTAAGAACATTGAAAGTTTCACTTTGCCTGAAGCAACATTGAACAAAAAGCTATGTGGCAATTTTTTTAACACAGAAAGCTTTCTCTCATTTCGCAGAAAATAAAGCAAGAAACTGACATTTATTTTGGGACCAAATGTTTACGCCTAGTACACTTATGCTAAGTGAACACACTTTAAACAGCAGTCAAAGCTCAAACACAGACCACCCCAACATGCATTAAGGCCTGTAGAGGATGCTAAGACAGTCGACCATATCTGAAGAAGGTGCACATGTCATCCTGACAGCAGTGCTTCTGTGCTCCCATCTCCAGGGAGTTGATGTCATCTGTCACTGTGCATGGAGTAGATCATCTTGCCTCCCACCCCTGAGAAGGTAGTGACAAGGACACCATTCCTGTTTCAGTGATGTGATCGTGTTCTCCTGATCTGTGCAGGGTGGGCTGCACTGAGCTAAGGTCCTCGAACTCATCTGAGTATCTCAAGGAGTTGTACCTGCTACTCCCAGTTGCAGAACCCCAGTGAAACGAGTCCTCCTAGTCCCATGTACAAGAGTCTTGATAGGAAATGAGAGGAGACAGTAGGTGGATTCAGTGCAAGGCAACTGGGCAGCTCAAAGATTCTGGGACAGCAGAAGGAGTCAACAGACAGCTCAAGACTTCAGGGGGGCAGTAACGGGGTGGGTGGGAGCCTGCACGAGTTCTGAGGCAGCACAGGGAGTCTGGGGGCAGTACAAGAAGTATAGGGGCTGCAAAATGTGTCTGGAGCCATGCATGATTTCTGGGGGCCCAAGGGTAGTGCAAGGAATCTGGGGGAGGAAAGGCAGTCTGTCTGGGGCAGCACAAGTTCAAGTTCAAGTTAGAAATTTGTATAGCGCGCTACTCACCCAGAGGGTCTTAAGGCCCTTGAGGGAGGGGGGTATGTTACTTATCGAATATCCAGGTTTTTAGTTGTTTTCTGAAGGAGAGGTGGTTCTGTGTAAGGCGGAGGTGGATGGGGAGAGAATTCCAGGTTTTGGCCTCTAAGTAGGAGAAGGATCTTCCACCCATGGTGGATCTTTGGATGCGTGGAATCGCAGCAAGGGCTTGATTGGACGATCGAAGTTGGCGGGTGGGGGTGTAAAAGGTCAGGCGCGTGTTGAGGTATTCGGGTCCTAGGTCGTAAAGGGCTCTGTGTGCGTGAGTGAGGAGACGGAACGTTATTCTCTTGTTGACAGGGAGCCAGTGGAGGTCCCTCAGGTGGCCGGAGATGTGAGCTTGGCGGGGGATGTCTAGGATGAGTCGAGCGGAGGCGCTCTGAATGCGTTGGAGTTTTTTCTGTAGTTTGGCTGTGGTTCCGGCGTAAAGGGTGTTTCCGTAGTCCAGTCGGCTTGTGACTAGTGCATGGGTGACCGTCTTTCTTGTTTCGGTGGGGATCCAGCGGAAGATTTTTTTGAGCATACGTAGGGTGTTGAAGCATGATGATGAGACGGCGTTGACTTGTCTGGTCATCGAGAGGGAGGAGTCTAGGATGAAGCTCAGGTTACGTGCGTGGTCCATTGGTTTGGGTGCGTTTCCCAGGGCCGGTGGCCACCATGAGTCGTCCCAAGCGGAGGGGGATGATCCTAGGATGAGGACTTCCGTTTTGTCCGAGTTCAGTTTTAAACGGCTGTTCTTCATCCACTCAGCCACTTCTTTCATCCCATCGTGTAGGTTGGTTTTGGCAGGGTTTGGGTCTTTGGTGAGGGAGAGGATCAGCTGGGTGTCGTCTGCGTAGGAGATGATGTTGAGGTTGTGTTGGCGCGCGATGGATGCGAGGGGGCTCATGTATACGTTGAAGAGGTTGGGACTGAGTGATGATCCTTGTGGAACGCCGCAGATGACTTCAGTGGCTTCCGATTTGAAAGGGGGGAGGCGGACTCTCTGGGTTCTTTCGGCGAGGAACGAGATGATCCAGTCCAATGCTTTTCCTTGTATTCCGACGTTGCTGAGGCGTTGTATAAGGGTGCTATGACAGACTGTGTCCAAGGCTGCGGAGAGGTCAAGTAGGATGAGGGCAGCTGTTTCTCCGTTGTCCAGTAGAGTTCGAATGTCGTCTATTGCTGCGATGAGGGCGGTCTCTGTGCTGTGTTTGGCTCGGAAGCCGGACTGTGAAGGGTCGAGGGAGCCGTTGAATTCGAGGAAGGCGGCGAGCTGGCTGTTGACGGTTTTCTCAATGACTTTGGCCGGGAATGGGAGGAGTGAGATGGGGTGGTAGTTCTTAAGTTCGGTGGGGTCTGCTGTAGGTTTCTTCAGGAGGGCACTGAGTTCGGCATGTTTCCAGCTTTCCGGGAAGGTGGCGGAGTTGAGGGAGCCGTTGATGACATCGCGGAGATGGGGTGCGATAATGGAGTCTGCTTTGTTGAAAATGTGGTGGGGACATGGGTCGGTTGGCGATCCTGAGTGGATGGAGTTCATCAAGCGGATGGTGTCTTCAGTAGTGATTGGGTTCCAGGCGCAAAGGTTGTTGGTGGGGGGTTTTTGTTCGGAGGTGGGTGGGGTGGGCTGGTCGCCGAAGCTGTTATGTATGTCAGCGATTTTATTGTGAAAGAACGAGGCTAGAGAGTCGCAGAGGTCTTGAGAGGGAGTGATGTCGCTGGTGCCGGCGGTGGGGTTGGTAAACTCTCTGACGATGTTGAATAGTTCTTTGCTGTTGTGGGCGTTGTTGTCGATCCTTGAATGCTGATTTCTTGGTGGATCTGATCAGTTGGTGGTGTTTGCGGGTGGCGTTCTTGGGGGTGGTCATGTTGTCTGTGGTTGGGTTTTTTCGCCAAGTTTTCTCGAGGGTGCGACAGATCTTCTTGGATTTCTTAAGGTCATCATTGAACCAGGGGGCTTTTTTACTACCTTGTTTGATTTGATGGTTTTTCAAGGGAGCTAATTCGACAGCGCTGTGGGTGATCCATTGTGTGAGGTTGATGGCTGCTTGATTTGGGTCCAGTGATTTGGCAGGAGGGTTTTGGTGAAGCGATGTGAAGAGCTGGTCGATGGTAATTTTGTTCCAGTTTTTGCGGGGAATTGGTTGTGGGTCGTGGTCTTTTTGTAATTGAAGTGAACGCAGCTGTGGTCCGTCCAATGGAGTCCTGTGGCATGGTTGAAGGAGATGTGTTTGCTGGAGGTGAAGATTGGGTCGAGCGTGTGCCCGGCATAGTGGGTGGGTGTATCAACAAGTTGTTTGAGTCCGAGATTGGCGAGGTTGTCCAGAAGGGTGGTGGTGTTGCTGTCGTTGTTCTTTTCCAGGTGGAAGTTGAGGTCTCCCAGTAGAATGTATTCCTCGGAGGGAAGGGCGTGTGGGCTGATGAAGTCAGTGATGTCTTCGCAGAATTGTGTGCGGGATCCTGGTGGCCTGTAAATGAGGGTGCCTCTGAGTGTGGTCTTGGGGTCGATGTGAATCTGGAAGTGAAGGTGTTCGGCAGCTGCGAGGGTGTCGTCAGAACTGGTCGTGATTCGGAAGGTGTTCTTATGGACGATGGCGATGCCTCCACCTGTTTGGTTGATGCGGTCCTTTCGGATGATCTTGTAGCCGTCCGGGATGGCTATGGGGATGTCGGGTGCTGATGAGGCGTTCATCCAGGTTTCTGTAAGAAATGCGACGTCGGGTGATGTGGTGTCTAGTAGGTTCCATAGTTCAGTTGCGTGTTTGTGAACTGAGCGGGTATTGAGCAGGATACACTTCAGGTGGTTAGTTACGGAGCTCTGTTTGGAGTTTGTGGATTTGGTGTGGGTTCTGATGCAGTCGTACTTGCAGGAGTGGCAGGTGAAGGGTCCATGGGAGTGTCCTGGGGCGGCTTGGTAGCAGTCTGGGAGACGGCCGTGGTTGAGTGCTGAGAAGGTTGCGGCGTCGTACGTAATGTGGGAGGAGTGGATTTAGCGGGGGCCAGGGGGTTTGGCGCTGGGCGCGGTCCAGGCATGGACGGGCGTAGACGGGCTTACCTTTGGCGCACCTTCGGCGTGCATGGGGCGCATCCGCTGCGCGTGCACGCTGTGTGTAGGCTGTTCTGACGTAAGTGGATAGTGGAGGGGGGCGGAGCGAGGGAGGAGCAGCTAGGAGGCGGGAGCGGGGTGGAGAGCCGGGCTGGGAGGCACAACAAACAAACAACAAAATGGCAGCAAGCCAAAAGCGAAACAGGATTGGGGCACAACCTTAATAAACGCTATGAAATGGGCAGTGGCACCGGCACAATCAGGCACCAATAGTATAAGCAGGCAAAACGAGCAATACACAATGGAATAATAAGTAAAGAACAGTCTAGAAGTATAGCGCTACGATATCAGTATAATCAGGCACAAATAATTATAGTAAGCAGTGCGAGCAATGCGCAATAGCTCTAAATGGCAATGAGCAGTCTGGCAGTATAGCGCTACGATACCAAATTATTCAGCAGGGAGCAGCGTGGGGAGCGACCGCTTCTGAGGAACTCAGGACGGTCTGTGGGACAAGAGTCTGTGGGACAGTTCAAGAAGTCAGGGCAGTGGGGATTTGGCCACCGTTGGGACCTCCAAAGGGAATATGAACTCACACTGACCGAAGCATTTAGATACCTCCAAATTAGCCATGCGCCCCAAACAGTTATACCAGGATGGCGGTCCACTTCCTGAGGCCTCCCCATTAGAAGATAGGTTGATTCTTGATCCTATGAGCAAAAAGGCCGTATCCTTTACATATAAAAAATTGATCAATAACCACCCAGACATTTTGGCATGTCTGCGGCAACAATGGGAGGCGGACCTGGGTGGGCTCGAGGAGAACGATTGGGGTGATGCCTTGGCCTCCCCCAGACAGGTGGCCATCTCCATGAGACTGCGACTGGTCCAACTCAAGATCCTGCATCGGGCCTATCTTGCTGCGGGTGTTTTGGTTACAATGAGCAGAGGAGCGGATGTTTTTTGTCTCAGACAATGTCACCGGGAGGGGACTTTTTTTTCACACTATCTGGGAATGCCCAGTGATCCGGTCATACTGGGACGCTCTCACTAAACAACTTGAGAGGGCTGGGGGAACAAAATTGATGGCCACCCCAAAACTATGTCTGCTAAATATGTGGGATACCACAGACCTTACTCAAACTGAGAAAACATGGGTTTCACTAGGATTGGCTATAGCAAAAATGAACATTGCACAAAAATGGGGCGTAGGGGTGGTGCCTAGTATCAGAGATTGGGCAGTTGACGTGGACAGAGCCATGATAGCTGAATAAGACGTCTTCAAACACAGGGGATGTCCCAAAAAATGGGATCGCAAGTGGGCAGCATGGAACAAACATAGGGGGGCATATATTCTAGAGAAGGGTTTTTAGTGGCCAGGGAAATTTCTAGGCGCTCAGCTTAATAGACGCAGCAGTTTGAAAGGAAAACAAGATCAGTAAGGTGCAACTAGGCGAGGGAATAAGCCCTATAACCCCCCAATTTAGTGTGGGAACAACCCTCACAATGCAACATTGATCATTGACCTAGGCACACATAAAATCGAGTAAACAATATGTCAGTGTTAGACCTGGCATCTTTGGCGTGGTTTCCCCTGTGTTTCTGGCCTCTACCTCCTGTATTTTTGATGCTGTGCTGGATTTCGTTTTTGCTGGTTTAGATGCTTTGGATACTGTTGGAACTGGCTCTTCTTGCAGGGTTATCCTCAAACTTTTTGCTTCTTCCTCCCTTATTTTTCCTGACCCGTGGCTGTTGGCAATAGGACTCTGCGCACTTTACCACTGCTGATCAGTGCTAAAGTGCATATGCTCTCTATGTAAATTGTTATTCTGATTGGATATACATGTTTGGCATATTTGTATCACCATGAAGTCCCTAGTAAAGTGCACTGGGTGTGCCAGGGCTGGTGATGACAAATGCTACTAGTGGGCCTGCAGCACTGATTGTGCCACCCACAGGAGTAGCCCTAAAATGATGTCTCGGGCCTGACACTGCAGTGCCTGTGTGCAGTTTAGAAACTGCCATGTCCTCCTGGTCAGTGTCCCCACTGACCAGGCCTAGCCCTTCCCTTTTTGTGCACATCAGCCACCCCTATGGAAGGCCCAAGGTACCCCCCTGGGCAGGGTGCAGTGTATGTAAAAGGTAGAGCATGTACTAGTGCAGGTAACATGCTCTGGTAGTGAATTACAGCCATTTTCGTTTTTCACTATTGTAAGGCTATCTTGCTCCATAGATTAACATAGGGGATGCTGGCTACAGTGGTTTACAGCATTTCTTCCCATAGGAACAAGATAGGACATAAGTATCTAGTATCCCTGAACTCAGAATTTAATAACACATCTTTTAGGAAAGATTGTTTTTAAATCCTGTGTTTGAGAACAGCACTTTTAGAAAGTTGCTGTTCTCTTGTCTGACCCTTCTGTGTGCCTGGGCCTGTTTGTGTATTGACTGTCTGGTTTGAGAGTGACAGGGGCTGGGGAATTCCCCAGGAGGATGGATGAGTCAGCACTAGGCTGAATGACTGCATTTGCAACTGGAGTTGTGGGAGGAGTTAGCACCTGGGCTGAATAGGGCTGTGCCTGCCTTCCACAATTCTGGCTCCACCCCCCTGCTGGGCGGCTGAGGACCCTGCCCCTCACTCTGAAAGGAGAGAAGCAGCCAGCAAAACAAAGTACCCAGGAAACTCCCAGAACTGGTTCAGACCGGTCTCAGGGCCCACATGCACAGAGAAAACAAAGACTTTGGGGTATAAGTACAGGACCCCTGACAACAGAAAATTAGATCATCCTGGAATCAAGAAGGAACCTCTGCCAAGGAGAAAGCTGAAACTGAAGAAGGAAGATTGTCCTGCTGTTGCTCTGCTGGACTGACCTGCTGTTGCTTTACTGCCAAAGAGAGGGGAAGGACTTTGCTGTGTGCTGTGTCCCCTGTCTTGAAGGAATCTCCAAGGGCCTGAGAAGAGCTGGCTCCCTGTTTTGAAGTCCCAGGAACAAAAGGACTTCACCCCCAGCTTCCCTGAACTCTGCTGAGAGAGTTCTGTCCCTCCTAGAGTGCTTGATCCAGTTGTGGGGCCTCTGGAGGTTGTACCTGTGCTGGGAAGCTTGAAACTAAGCTTCAGAGACTTTTGAAACTGAAAAGTGTTGCATCGCTCGCTTGCGGAGCGCATCCCCGACAGTGCGAGAAGTTTCCCGCCACTACGAAGGTCGAGATCGTTGCAGCACCTCACGCCGCTGCCAGAGCCGTGCATCCTTCATTTGCGGGACGCACCAGACCGGTGCGGGAAAGTCGAACATTGCTGCGAGTGTCGTCGCAGAGCCTGTTGTCGCTGGGTGAGATCGCTGCACCGCTTGCTTGCGGACCGCATCACGTCGCTGCGAGCATCGTCGCAGAAACCATCGCATCGAGGAGCTGCGAGAGAGAGGATCACCGCTGGACCGCGCATCGTCGCCCCGGAGATCGTCGCAGCCCCTTCGAGATCATCGCATCGTGCCTTTGCGAGAACAGACTTCCTACGGAACCTACGCACCGGAATCCATACAAGTGGCCTTCCTCCCCATACAGACCGGATTTGTCGCAACACGTCCGCTGCTGCAGCGGGGCTGTAGCAAACGCCTCCCCAGGGTCTCAGGAGCAACGCATCGCTTGTTTTCCACCGCACCAGCTTCTGCTTTTGGAACTTTGTTGCAACTAAAAGGTACTGTGATTAAACGTGACGCAACTCTGAACTTTTCACGCATCTGTAGAGAATTCTATCGCAACGTAGAGAATTCTGTCGCAACCTAAAGAATTTTAACGCAACCTTAAGAACTCTTTTTGAAACCATATTCTTGAACTGTGTATGTTGGATTTTTGTCGTTTTGGTCGTGTGTAGTTTAGATTAAAAATACCTTTATTTTTCTAAACTGTTGTGGAGTCAGTTTGTGGTGTTTTCACTGTGTTACTGTGAGTGTTGGTACAAATACTTTACGGATTGCCTCTGGTTAGCCTAGACTGCTCGTGCCAAGCTACCTAGAGGGTGAGCAGGGGTTATCTCAGAGGGTTATCTCCTTGCCCTGACTAGACGCAAGGGTCCCTATTTGGACAGTGGTACCTACCTCTGCCAACTAGAGACCCCCAGTTCTAACATTGGTGGTCAGGCGGTGGGATTTGAACTTGTATTTATACTTGACCCACAGTAATTGGTGTACATCACTAGTGAGTGCAGACCACTACGCCACCACATACTACTGTTTCTTTTGGTTGGTTCTATTTTTGATCATAACCCTGAAAGAATCCAAGCATCATGTCTCAGAATGGTAAACCAGCAAGTGATGTTGCAGAACTGGAGTTTGATATTGAAATGTTAAGTGATTACAAAGTAGGTCAACTCAGGCAGTTCTGCAGGAACTTTGGATGCCCCATGAAGGGCTGCTCCAAGAAGGAGGAGCTACAGGAGGCCTTAAGGGCCTGGTGGGAGACCAACAAGGCTGGAGAGACAGATGATGCAGAAGTGGATGAGGATACACAAAGGGATGGTTTCAGGCCACAGGATCTGCCTGTGTCCAGAGCGGCCTGAAGGGCTAGCAGCAACCATTCCGCTGACAGTTTTTCCCCAGAGGAGTTGGAGGAAAACCAAAGGGCTAGAGATCATAAGTTAGAAATGTTGAGGCTTGAAATGGAGCTGAAACAATTGGAAATGGATAAAGAGAGAGAAAGGGCGGCGGAGGAGAGCAAAAATGCCCGTGCCCCGGAAGAATTGAAATTGACCTTGGCCCATGAATTAAGAATGAGGAAACTTGAGTTGGAGCTCAGGAGGCGCGAGGCCATGAGGGTCTCAGCTGAAGAAGAAACATGGGTAGCTCAAGAGGTGAGCTTTGCTGAGTTGGAGGTGGAGTCCAGGTCAGATGGTGACAGCATGATTATGATATCTAGGGCCAGATGTAGGTCGGTCGGTAACGGCCGAAAATCGGTATTTTCGGCCGTTACCGACCGGTAATTCAGATATGGTATGTAGGGCCCTGAATTTTACAGAATCGGTAAATTAACCGATCGGTAAATTTACCAATTCTGTAAAATACCGAATCGGTATTTTTACCGATTCGGTAAATTAGAGATGTAGGTGGGACTCTTCTGAGTCCCACAAGCCTTACAGAATCGGTATTTTACCATCAAATCCAATTTGATGGTAAAATACCGATTCCGGTGTGCTTGCACACCTCTGCCATATGACAGGCAGACCTGCCCTTGGGGCATGTATGCCTGCCACATGGCACCCGAGCCTATTTTTGGGGTGCCAGAGGGTGTCAAAGTGACACCCCCTGCACCCTTGCTAAAATCGGTAATTACCAATTCTGTAATTACAGAATCGGTATTGCCCATTGATTCCTATGGGCTTCACAGCCCATAGGAATCATTAGGAAATACCGATTCGGTATTTCCAGATTCGGTAAATACCGAATCTTAAAGATTCGGTATTTACACATCTGGAAATACCTACATCTCCCCCCTTCATATTTACCACTTCTTAAATACCGAATCGGTAACATTCAGTATTTAAGAAGTGGTAAATATGAATTACCTACATCGGGCCCCTAGTGTGGAAAGAAAGGTACAAACACCCAGAGATGTGGCGCCTGACTTGAGGGAAGGGGTCGACATACACCAAGGGGTTCAGGTTTATGATGTAGTTCCAGTGGAGTGCAGTGTCCCTGAAGTAGATTGGGGGACTGGCACAGGGGACCATATTCCTAGTGGTGGGAGGGACACTCTACTGACTCTAGATGAGAGGTACAGGGGGATGGGTTCCCCCATGGTAGAAACCTTGGTGTGTGTGTGTGAAGACCAGCCAGAAGAGTGTGGGTTGTGTGACAGAGGCAGTCAGATACTGTCTTGCCAGTCTCAGGAGAGTGGTGTGGGCTACTTGTGTGAGGCACTGGAGGGTGAGGCAAGGGGTAGCTTGGTTAACAACTGTGGGGGGCTGTGTGATTCATTTGTTAGAGAGCATATTTTAAGTCCCTGTTTTCCAGAGCTATGCCAACACCCGGTGGAGTGTGAGTTCCCTAACCCCAGAGAGCTTGCGTTGGAGGCAGACCTCTTGGTGGATTCCAGAGAGTCTGAAGAGGCATTGGGGAGTGATCCCAAAAGGAGTGCACAGATATCTTCCCGACCTGTGAGGTGGAAGAGGTTCAGTGTAGCCCGGTTAGGTCCCAGTGTAGTGGGAGAGGTGTAGGGGCTCATGTCCGGTCTCAGTGGAGAGGGAATGAGTGTGGGGCGGTGTGTCTCACGGTGCCCGAAACCCAGTCTCAAGGCCTGGAGGGTTCCTTAATCGAACACCAGGTTGGGGACCTAGACTGTACTAGTAGGCCATTTGAGGAGGATCTCCTAGTGTCTGTTGAACAGGGTTTGCCTGTAACCAGGCCTCCATCAGTTCTGGTGTCTGGCAGTGCACTCCAGTTGGGAGGGTGCAGAAGTCCAGACTGAGGGTTGAGAGGGGGAGGGAGTCCCCAGAAGTCCTGGCGTGTCAGGCAAGTGCACAACCGCAGGTTTTGGTCCCTGGGTTGGGAGACAAGGTTCAGGATCTGCCTGACCTGGATGGAAGGGCAACTGTAACCAGTGCCCTGACCAATATGGTTCCCAGGGGTACCCCTCCAGTAGGGATGGTGCAGCGCTCTGGGAGTGGGTGCAGAGGGAGGGAGGCCTTGCCTCTGACCCCGGTACAACCTGAGGGGTTAAACCCTAGGTTGGGAGACCAGTTGCTGGACGGAGGTCCGGAACTGGTAGGAAACTTGTGTTCTTAGCTGTCTTGGTGGACAGGGTTGCCCCTGGAAGGAGGGCAGGAGTCTCACCTTGGGGGTGGACTAGGCCACACCCTTGTGTTGGCCAGGTGGGTACTGTCTACTAGTGTGGGCACATCCGTGAGTGAAGTCCTGGTGCGCCAGGCAATTGTTCCACCGCAGGGTTTGGTCCCTGCGTGGGGATGCCAGGTTCAGGTGTTGTCTGACCTGGAGGCTTTGGAGCCTAGGTTTGAGGGCCAGGTCCAGGGTGTCCCCCCTGACCTGGAATACCAGTTGCAGGATAGAACCCCTG
This sequence comes from Lissotriton helveticus, assembly GCF_964261635.1. Taxonomy (NCBI): domain Eukaryota; kingdom Metazoa; phylum Chordata; class Amphibia; order Caudata; family Salamandridae; genus Lissotriton; species Lissotriton helveticus. The sequence continues at coordinate 1,137,657,178 of NC_136072.1, read as the reverse complement.
AACTGGTGGATGAATGGTGCAGGACACCTGCCACAGGTGCCCTGACTATTCTAGAAGGGGGTACCGCTCCAGGTTGGAGGGTACAGAGCCCCAAGGAAGAGGAGGACCGGGTGTGGCGAAGCCCACCTCAGCCTCCTGTCCAGCCGCCGGATACAGGTCCAGGACTGGTGGGTCAGTGCCAGGATGTTAGACCTGACATGACAAGAGAGGGAGTGGACAAAGGGTGGCAAGCACCTGGGGCTACTGCCCCCCACCCTCTGACGCCACAGGGGTTTGAGAGCCCTGAGAGGCATAAGGCCTGGGTCTCATCCCTGATCACTGGCGGTGGTCACTGTGGCTTGCTGTCGGTCTGTTGGGACACACCTGTGAGCAAGTTAAGTTTACATACTGCACAGGTGGTGTCCACAGGTAAGGAGAAGGGTTCCACATGGATTGCCATGGTGGACCCTGAGAGTATGGTTAGAGTGATCCAACTGGGTTTAGGACGGCATAGAACAGGACTGCCCTGCTGTGTGGGCCAGTTTCCGTGTTCTATCGCCTTAAGCAGGGAATACCATTGAGGTATCGTTTGGTCTATCCTGGCTTTAGGCTGGAAGGGGGTTGTGTTGGAACTGGCCCTTCTTGCAGGGTCATCCTCAAACTTTTTGCTTCTTCCTCCCTTATTTTTCCTGACCCGTGGCTGTTGGCAATAGGATTCAGCGCACTTTACCACTGCTGATCAGTGCTAAAGTGCATATGCTCTCTATGTAAATTGTTATTCTGATTGGATATACATGTTTGGCATATTTGTATCACCATGAAGTCCCTAGTAAAGTGCACTGGGTGTGCCAGGGCTGGTGATGACAAATGCTACTAGTGGGCCTGCAGCACTGATTGTGCCACCCACAGGAGTAGCCCTAAAATGATGTCTCAGGCCTGACACTGCAGTGCCTGTGTGCAGTTTAGAAACTGCCATGTCCTCCTGGTCAGTGTCCCCACTGACCAGGCCTAACCCTTCCCTTTTTGTGCACATCAGCCACCCCTATGGAAGGCCCAAGGTACCCTCCTGGGCAGGGTGCAGTGTATGTAAAAGGTAGAGCATGTACTAGTGCAGGTAACATGCTCTGGTAGTGAATTACAGCCATTTTCGTTTTTCACTATTGTAAGGCTATCTTGCTCCATAGATTAACATGGGGGATGCTGGCTACAGTGGTTTACAGCATTTCTTCCCATAGGAACAAGATAGGACATAAGTATCTAGTATCCCTGAACTCAGAATTTAATAACACATCTTTTAGGAAAGATTGTTTTTAAATCCTGTGTTTGAGAACAGCACTTTTAGAAAGTTGCTGTTCTCTTGTCTGACCCTTCTGTGTGCCTGGGCCTGTTTGTGTATTGACTGTCTGGTTTGAGAGTGACAGGGGCTGGGGAATTCCCCAGGAGGATGGATGAGTCAGCACTAGGCTGAATGACTGCATTTGCAACTGGAGTGGTGGGAGGAGTTAGCACCTGGGCTGAATAGGGCTGTGCCTGCCTTCCACAATTCTGGCTCCACCCCCCTGCTGGGCGGCTGAGGACCCTGCCCCTCACTCTGAAAGGAGAGAAGCAGCCAGCAAAACAAAGTACCCAGGAAACTCCCAGAACTGGTTCAGACCGGTCTCAGGGCGAACATGCACAGAGAAAACAAAGACTTTGGGGTATAAGTACAGGACCCCTGACAACAGAAAATTAGATCATCCTGGAATCAAGAAGGAACCTCTGCCAAGGAGAAAGCTGAAAATGAAGAAGGAAGATTGTCCTGCTGTTGCTCTGCTGGACTGACCTGCTGTTGCTTTACTGCCAAAGAGAGGGGAAGGACTTTGCTGTGTGCTGTGTCCCCTGTCTTGAAGGAATCTCCAAGGGCCTGAGAAGAGCTGGCTCCCTGTTTTGAAGTCCCAGGAACAAAAGGACTTCACCCCCAGCTTCCCTGAACTCTGCTGAGAGAGTTCTGTCCCTCCTAGAGTGCTTGATCCAGTTGTGGGGCCTCTGGAGGTTGTACCTGTGCTGGGAAGCTTGAAACTAAGCTTGAGAGACTTTTGAAACTGAAAAGTGTTGCCTCGCTCGCTTGCGGAGCGCATCCCCGACAGTGCGAGAAGTTTCCCGCCGCTACGAAGGTCGAGATCGTTGCAGCGCCTGACGCCGCTGCCAGAGCCGTGCATCCTTCGTTTGCGGGACGCACCAGACCGGTGCGGGAAAGTCGAACATTGCTGCGAGTGTCGTCGCAGAGACTGTCGTCGCTGGGTGAGATCACTGCACCGCTTGCTTGCGGACCGCATCACGTAGCTGCGAGCATCGTCGCAGAAACCATCGCATCGAGGAGCTGCGAGAGAGAGGATCACCGCTGGACCGCGCATCATCGCCCCGGAGATCGTCGCAGCCCCTTCGAGATCATCGCATCATGCCTTTGCGAGAACAGACTTCCTACGGAACCTACGCACCGGAATCCATACAAGTGGCCTTCCTCCCCATACAGACCGGATTTGTCGCAACACGTCCGCTGCTGCAGCAGGGCTGTAGCAAACGCCTCCCCAGGGTCTCAGGAGCAACGCATCGCTTGTTTTCCACCGCACCAGCTTCTGTTTTGGAACTTTGTTGCAACTAAAAGGTACTGTGAGTAAACGTGACGCAACTGTGAACTTTTCACGCATCTGTAGAGAATTCTATCGCAACATAGAGAATTCTGTCGCAACCTAAAGAATTTTAACGCAACCTTAAGAACTCTTTTTGAAACCATATTCTTGAACTGTGTATGTTGGATTTTTGTCGTTTTGGTCTTGTGTAGTTTAGATTAAAAATACCTTTATTTTTCTAAACTGTTGTGGAGTCAGTTTGTGGTGTTTTCACTGTGTTACTGTGAGTGTTGGTACAAATACTTTACGCATTGCCTCTGGTTAGCCTAGACTGCTCGTGCCAAGCTACCTAGAGGGTGAGCAGGGGTTATCTCAGAGGGTTATCTCCTTGCCCTGACTAGAAGCAAGGGTCCCTATTTGGACAGTGGTACCTACCTCTGCCAACTAGAGACCCCCAGTTCTAACAGACACTCTGCCACTGCTGATCAGTGCCAGAGTGTAAGTGCTCCCTGTGTAAATTGTTATTATGATTGGATGTACATGATTGGCATATTTGTATCACCATGAAGTCCCTAGTAAAATGCACTGGGTGTGCCAGGGCTGGTGATGACAAATTCTACTAGTCGGCCTGCAGCACTGTTTGTGCCACCCACATGAGTAGCCCTAAAATGGTGTCTCAGGCCTGCCACCGCAGTACCTGTGTGCAGTCTGTGAACTGCCATGTCCTCCTGGTCAGTGTCCCCACTGACCAGGCCTAACCCTTCCCTTTTTGTGCACATTGGTCACCCCTATGGAAGGCCCAAGGTACCCCCCTGGGCAGGGTGCAGTGTATGTTAAAGGTAGAGCATGTACTGGTGCAGGTGACATGCTCTGGTAGTGAATTACAGCCATTTTCGTTTTTCACTATTGTAAGGCTATCTTGCTCCATAGGTTAACATGGGGGATGCTGGCTACAGTGGCTACCATCATTTCTTCCCATAGGAACAAGATAGAACATAAGAGTCTAGTATCCCTGAACTCAGAATTTAATAACACATCTTTTAGGAAAGGTTGTTTTTAAATCCTGTGTTTGAGAACAGCACTTTTAGAAAGTTGTTGTTCTCTTGTCTGACCCTTCTGTGTGCCTTGGCCTGTTTGTGTATTGACTGTCTGGTTGGAGAGTGACAGGTGCTGGGGATTCCCCAGGAGGCTGGCTGAGCCAGACCTAGGCTGAATGACTGCATTTGCAACTTGAGTGGTGGGAGGAGATAGCACCTGGGCCTGAATAGAGCTGTGCCTGCCTTCCACAATGCTGGCTCCACCTCCTGCTTGGCGGCTGACGACCCTGCCCCTCACTCTGAAAGGAAAGGAGAAGCCAGGAAAACAAAATACTCAAGAAACACCCAGAACTGGTTCAGACCGGGCTCAGGGCCCACTTGCACAAAGAGAACAAAGACTTTTAGGGGTATAAGTACAGGACCCCTGACAACAGAAAATTAGATCATCCTGGAATCAAGAAGGAACCTCTGCCAAGGAGAAAGCTGAAACTGAAGAAGGAAGATTGTCCAGCTGCCGCTCTGTTGGATTGCCCTGCTGTTGCTTTGCTGCCAATGAAAGGGGAAGGACTTTGCTTTGTGCTGTGTCCCCTTGCTTGAAGGAATCTCCAATGGCCTGAGAAGAGCTGGCTCCCAGTTTTGAAGTCCCAGGAACAAAAGGACTTCACCCCCAGCTTCCCCTGAGCTCTACTGAGAGTTATGTCCTTCCTGGAGTGCGTGGCCCATGTGTGGTGTATCTGGAAGTTGTACCTGTGCTGGGAAGCTGGAAACCAAGATTTAAAGACTTTTCTACAGAAAAGTTGTCGCATCGCTCGCTGCGGAGCGCATCCCCGACAGAGAGAGGAAATTCCCGCAGCTACGAAGGCCGAGATCATCACAGCGCCGTCGCATCCTTCGTTTGCGGGACGCACCCGATCGGTGCGGGAAGCCTAACATCGCTGCGAGTATCGTCGCAGAGCCTGTCGTCGCTGGGTGAGATCGCCACACCGCCTGCTTGCGGTCCGCATCATGTCGGTGCGAGAGTCATCGCTGAAGCCATCGCATCGAGGAGCTGTGAGAGAGAAGATCCCCGCTGGTCCGCGCATCGTCGCCCCGGAAATCGTCGCAACTCCAAAGATCGTCGCATCCTGCCTTTGCGAGAACAAACTTCCTACAGAACCTACGCACTGGAATCCATACAAGTGGCCTTCCTCCCCATACTGACCAGATCTGTCGCAACACGCCCGCTGCTGCAGCGGGGCTGTCGCAAACGCCTCCCCAGGGTCTCAGGAGCAACGCATCGCTTGTTTTCCACCGCACCAGCTTCTGCTTTTGGAACTTTGTCGCAACTTAAGGTACTGTTGGCTAAACGTGACGCAACTGTGAACTTTTCACGCATCTGTGGATTATTTTATCGCAACCTTAAGAACTCTTTTGAAACCATATTCTTGAACTGTGTATGTTGGATTTTTGTCGTTTTGGTCTTGTGTAGTTTAGATTAAATACCTTTATTTTTCTAAACTGTTGTGGAGTCAGTTTGTGGTGTTTTCACTGTGTTACTGTGAGTGTTGGTACAAATACTTTACACATTGCCTTCTGATTAGCCTTGAGTGCTCCTGCCAAGCTACCTAGAGGGTGAGCAGGGGTTATCTCAGAGGGTTTCCTCCTTGCCCTGACTAGAAGCAAGGGTCCCTATTTGGACAGTGGTGCCTACCTCTGCCAACTAGAGACCCCCAGATCTAACAGTCAGTATAAACACATATAGTACAATATGAAAGCCAACAGATACAAAAATTATCTTCTGAAGAGTTGGAAAATATTTGGTCTTTTAATTTTCAAGCAAACCAGCCGACATGTGTTTCGTCGCATGTGGAACAATCTTTCCGCGACCTCCTCAGGACTGTATGCAGACGATTAGTAATTTTGTGGTTGTCGCTCCACCGGTGATAATTCCGACCCGGCCGGGTCCAAGACAAATAGGTAAGCTTCGGTCATCTTAGAGAGTCAGACATGCAGTATCAAAGAGGTTCCGCCATAGCAAGGAACACAGTGACCCGTGGGGAAGGTGTCCTGGCATACCCGCTTTGAGATCACCTTCGTCTGAGGAGTTATCCGTTCCTCTTGCTCATTTCTCCCATGGCGCCTAGCATCACAGACTGCCTTATTCTGCTACAGCTACACTGAATGGTCTACTAGTTCGTTTTCGTGATGTTTTGGGATTTTGCGTCTGAAATCCGGGGCTCACACGTGCCGCAAGCTCTGTTGTGAGTGTGCTGCATTCTGCAGCCCACTTAGAAAGAGGAAACAACCTCTAAGGATTGTTTTTGTTAAGGAATATCTCCTTTCCTACACAAAAACAATCCTGGCTGTAATACAGGCACCCTTGTACCATGGTGCAAGGGTGCCTGCGTTGGCGCTACACTGCACTGTGTGCGCCAGTGCAGAGGGAGTGCAGAGGGAGTGCTGGAATGTACCATATCTTAATAGATATGGTGGATTTCTGCCCTCTACATGTGATGAGGAACAGTTCAGCAAGTTGTCTTGCTGTGTTGTGCTACCTCAGCTCTTTATGAATCTGGCCTTGTGTGTCTATGCATGGATTTTTGGAGAAAGGCAACTAAGGCATTCTGGGACCAGTGCAGTGATTCTAGGGGGTGAAACCCCACCACATTTCACATGAGCTATAGCATGGAACACTGTGCCAGTAAAACATCAATGCACACAGGTGATAGGTGAGACTACTTGACCCATCAGATTCTGATTATAGTGTGAGAGACTGACACATGCAAGTGATAGGTTGAGACTTCAGTCCCCACCTCACACGAGTGATAGTGTGAGACACCAACACACACACAGAGGCTATGGTGAGACACCAGCAACACAAACTGGTGTTAGCATGAGATCCCGACACACAAGGGCTACATGAGACTGGTTGTCCCACCTTATGAGGGTTATAGTGTGAGGGGCCGATTCACAGAACTAACTTAAGACAAAATCCTAAACTTACTACTTTTGGTATTCACAGAAGGCATTTAGTAGTAGTAAAGTTAGGATTTTGTCCTAAATTTGACTTAAGACAAACTTAAGACAAACTTAAGACAGACTTAAGACAGACTTAAGACAAAATCCTAACTTAAGTCTGTCTTAAATCTGTCTTAAGTTGGTCTTAAGTCAAACTTAGGACAAAATCCTAACTTTACTATTATCAAATGCCTTCTGTGAATACCAAAAGTAGTAAGCTTAGGATTTTGTCTTAAATTAATTCTGTGAATCGGGCCCAGAGACGCTGACACACACATGTGAAAGGTTAGACTTGTGTAACACTGAAATAGGCCATCGACACACATGATTGGTGACGCTGCAGCCGCAATGTGTTTAAACTATAGAGTGAGACACCTACTCCTTTACTAACATCCACTGCTTAATTTGTAATGAAATAAGTACCAGGGCCCTCCTAATCTGTAGGCCACTGCAGCTTGAACCATCCATTACACCTACCAGCGACAGTACCTATGCAACTACTAACCATAACACTCCTGCAAGTGTGACAATTCAGACTATTCCAGGCCCCCAAAGCTATAAGAACGGCTTGGGCGGCAGGCATTAGTCTTTTTTACTGTATATTGGATTACTAAACAACCGTTGTTCTGCTCATGTCTAAAATTACACAGTCAGTGCCACCATGTGGCAGACTGTCAGAAGTACAGGTGTTCACAATTAAGTGCCGGTGCCGAGCACTGGAAACCACTGGCTCAAATTAAGCACTGATAACATCAACCATAAGTGAGATCTATACAGGGTGGCTTTTCCCGTCCTTGTAAATATGGAGGAGCCCCCTGCGCCACCAGTACGTCACGAAAAGTGATGTACTGGTGGTGCAGGGGGCTTGTAAATCTGCCCCAATGTTATCAGCAGTCAGCATGGCAACAGTTAATATTTAAGCTATGCTCACATAACAGGTGGTACAACAGTCAGGCAGAAGAACAATGGTACTGCGGATGTACTCATTTCTATTAAGTAATATCTCCTACTATGCACAGCACTAGCATACACAGCATTTCGAAAACCCTAGCAGGCAGCAGAGTGGAGGTGGATAACGATGGCCACAACATTTTTGCCAGGGCGTTATCTGGGCGCCCTTGTTTGTGAGTCCCAGGACTCGAACCCAGGAATGCTCACTCGAAAAATGAGTTCCCTAGCCTGTGCCTCAAAACTTCACTAGTTGTGGCTACCCAAAGAGAGGAAGTACTTGAAATGGAAAAACAAAAAGTGCTCGCACTCCCTGTTTAGAGTACCTGTTTTCTTGTGAGAAATGCTGGTACCCTCTCATTGTGTGTATTGCAGCAGGGCTGAGAAGTGCTGGTACCCTCTCATTATGTGTAATGCAGCAGTGCTGAGAAGTGCTGGTACCCTTTCATTATGTGTATTGCAGCAGGGCGAAGAAGTGCTGGTACCCTCTCATTATGTGTATTGCAGCAGTGCTGAGAAGTGCTTGTACCCTTTCATTATGTGTATTGCAGCAGGGCGAAGAAGTGCTGGTACACTCTCATTATGTGTATTGCAGCAGTGCTGAGAAGTGCTGGTAAGAAAAACAACGTTGAAGTAGGGTCCTAGGGCTAGATTAACGACCCAACAGATACATGCCCTGTTGACACTTATACAAACGAAAAAAGTATCTGGGGGTCTGAGGGAAACTACAAACCTACTGTGAAAACATCAATTGGAGTGCTACGAGATGAACAATTAAATGTGACTATGTGTCATGCTGCACTTAAATTCTCATTCTTGAAATAAGTGCCCATCAGCTCCGCCCGATACCGCCCTACATCATTTGGGCTCTCCTTACCCAGGAGAAGGTGCAGTATGTCTATCAGTGTAGTATTGATAGAAGAACAACTTCAGAAAAATCCAGAGTTGTAAACCGGAGAATTATTTATTATGGGTAGCTGATTTACAGTGCCAAACATAAATTCGTGAAAAAGGTGCTATATTAAAATTAGGTAATTATTGAGTGGAAGAAAGTTTTTTTATTGGGTTCCCTCAATACTCCTAATATTAAAACGTGAGAAAACAAGCAGATTTAACATAATATCTGCCAGTCAGTAGGGTCAACGTGTTTCAGCAATTGTGACTCTAAATATGTCACTGCTTTCTTCAGGACCTGGGTGTTAATGGCTACTGTATGAAAAAAGGAAAAATATCACCTGTATATTTTTCTCAAATTTGTTTAATCTTCTCCCCTGTGATTAGTGAAAGAGAAATAAACACACACAAATACAAATGAGAACACAGTAGAATCGTAGAAAGGCATATACATTTTGTTTAGCCATGCATTTTAGACACTCAGTTATGTTGAGATTGTCAACATGTCACCATTTTCTCAAAACTAGATTTCTAGCCACCTTACCTAATTTAGTAGGAGGAATAGCATCACCCCACCTGGCTGCTGCTCAGGTATGAGGAGCACCGCTCTAGTAAAAACACAAAACAAAACACTTAAACCCACACCAGCAGGCCACGCATCTTTCACACATTCAGTTCAGAACGATATTTCATTCACTTAGTATGTCTTTCAGTGAAAAAAGATAGATCAATCGGTTCATATTTAGCCTCTTATGTTGTTGGTTCACTTTTCAAAAAAATATGTCATGGCGACGCTTTTAGTATGGTACATATTGACATCAACTGTTTGAACCAATCGATGAAATATAATCACCAAACACATATTTCTCACTTAATGAGGCATCATTTCGTGTATATTCATATTCTCGTTCAGCTCCATAAAATTGAGATTCACGGGACATTGCAAATCATTCTAGCGCATATATACGAATACCAAGCCGAAACTCGACTTTAGTACCCTACGCGCCTGAATTTGATTTTGTATATCTGGCAAGCATTTCGCCTTCGAAGACTCTGCTTGCACATTCATTCAGGTTCCCAGCCGGCCAACCAAAATTTGTTGTTACATTGCGCACCACTTGGTCAACAGCCGTCACCCGGCTCCTACCTTCCCGTCGGTACACCGAGCGTCCCTCTGGGCAATCTGGGGGGGCGCCGGTGTACTGCCAGAGCACCATTTTAAACTTCGTATAGTCACATGATGTTGCGAGCACGTGACCCGGGACACTACAACCTGAAACCAGCATCATGGGGATTGTAGTTTTACAAGTAACAGAGGTAGATCTTGTTAAAAATCACGTGACAATATGGTCATATGGCCTCAAAAACTACAACTCGGACTTAAAGATATGGGAATTGTAGTTTTGCTTAAGTTCAAGTCACACTCCATTTTAGAACGGTAGTTTCTTTTACGAAATAAACTTGGTAGTGATTCTTCGTTCTAGTTTACCCATAGGCCTATTTGAAGAGACTCAAACGCATTATTGATAACCAGTATTATTATCCTGTTCTGATTCAATACATCATGCAAAACATCTTTTATTGCTACCAATTCGTCTAGCACAAATATTAAATCTCACGGATGAATAATGGTATGAAGAGAATCACTCTTGATTAAAAGTAGAAATTGCCAAGTCTATATATCAAATTCTGTTTAACTACCTTGTGTTGGATGTGTCACCTAAAGGTTTATAGTGACATCCATGGAATGTCTTCATTTAGACCCATTTTGTCACAGTTCAAGCGATAGACCCACTTTTGTTCCCGTCTAAAGAGATAATTTGATACATCAACCACATGCTCTGGTATAAATGGTTGTTCTAGAACAGTCCATTGGAAATCATTAGGACCATGACCTTTTTCTAGAAAATGTGCCGTTAGTCTTGTCGCTTGTCTCCTACAATGTATGTTGCTTTTATGCTCTGATATTCTTACTTTAATACACCTGGTCGTCATGCCGACGTAGCGTAGTTGGCACGGGCAGGTAATCAGATATATAAGGTTTTCGCTATTGCAATTGGTAAACCTGCGTTGCTCCCATGCTCTGCTAGTACCAATATCAATAGAAGTAGATTTACAGGTCTGGGGACAAGCAGCACAGGTACCGCAGGGATGGTGACCTACTACTGCAGGTAGATCCCAAAGTGTCCCTATCTGACGAGGTGTTTTGCTTTTAGGTCTTGTGTGGACTAGTTTATCTTTGAGATTCGGTCCTCTTTTAAAAGCAAAGAGAGGTCGTGCTACTTGATCTCCTCCCGTGTTGAGAATGGACCAATGCTTATATACAATTTTTTGAAGTTCATTGGATCTTATATTGAAGGTATTAACAAAAGTTAATCGGTCCATTTTCTCTTTTTCTTGTTGTTGTTCCAACAAAGCGTCACAGTTGTTATTAGAAGCCCGTTTTTTTGACTGACGAATCACCTTTTTAGGATAGCCCCTGTCCAGTAGTTGTTCTTCTAGATTGGCGGCATGTTTTTCAAAACTAGTTTTGTCAGAGCAACTTCGTTGGACTCTTAAAAATTGCCCAAATGGCAAATTATTCCTCAGGGACCTTGGATGACAGCTGTCATAACTGAGAAGGGAGTTGCGTGCCATCGTTTTTTTGTACAACTCTGAGTGGAGCCCATCTGGTTTCACAGTGATCAGGAGATCCAGAAATGGCAATTCAGATTTATTGTGTTCAACTGTGAATCTCAATTACGGATTCTGATCATTGAGCCACTGGTGAAAACGCAAGAGACCATCCAATGTTCCATGCCAAATTACTAAAATATCATCAATATATCGCTTCCATGTGCGAAGCGACTGATGAAATGGATTGTTGAATGTTAAGACAATACTCTGTTCGAAGCTGTGAACATATAAATTCGCCAGGCTTGGCGCGAAAACGCTGCCCATGCTGGTACCAGCAATTTGGAGGTACAATGAATCCTTGAATTTGAAATAGTTCTCTCTCATGGCTATCTCTGCCAGAGTCATAATGAAGGGAACGGGAGTGATGGTTGGTGGTTCACTTTCTTCAAGTAATTTTCTGACCACTTACAAAGTTTCTGTTTGTGGGATCGAAGTGTATAGTGATTCCACATCAAAGGAAACTAGGATGTCTGTGGATGGGATCGAATTCAATTTCTGGTAAGAGTTTCAATACATCTTTCGTATCTTTCAGGTACGTTGGCATCTTCCTGACCTTTGGATTGAGAAAATGGTCTACGAAAGTTGATAAAGGTTCAAGGAGGGAACCAATCCCTGAGATTATTGGTCGTCCTGGTGGTGGACATTGTGGCTTGTGTACCTTTGGTAAGGTATAAAAATAAGGTACCATAGGATTGCTGTTTCTCAAATATGCAGCCTCATTCGGAGTGATCCAGCCTTCGCTGACACCTTCCTCTACTAGGTTACTTATGATGTTTTTTAGCCGTTCTGTAGGGTCAATAGATAATAGAGCGTAAGACCTGGTGTCTTGTAGTTGGCGCAGACACTCATCTCTGTATGTGGTGCTATCTTGTAAAACAATAGCACCACCCTTATCGGCTGATTTTATCGTGATCTTATCATTCGATGTCAGTGAGCGTAATGCATCTTGTTCTTTATTTGGTAGGTTCACAAAGGAATTTTTCTTAGATTGAAAGAGTAAGCTTAAATCATTTTCAATAACTTTCTCAAAGGCAATGACTTTAGCTGGTGTACCAGCGAGTGGAGGGATGAACGTGGACGGTTTCTTTAAACCAGTGTTAGTATTGGTTCGGTCTGAAGGTTCCTCACTCTTCCTAGCGAAAAAGAAGTGTAGCCTAATTTTTCTAAAGAATTTGGCCATTTCCATTCTGGCCAAGAAAGGATCACCTTGTTGTGTTGTGACAAAACCTAATCCTCTGTTTAAGAGAGCTTCTTCATTTTCTGATAAATTGTAAGAGCTTAGATTTATTACGAGGCTGTCTCGTTGCTTATCCCTGCCGCTTCCTGTGGGATTTTCTTGCCATTTCTCAAATCCATTGTGGTTGCTTGAGGAGGATTCGCCCATTGAACCCGCCGATTGAATCCGGGTCTTTTGCGACTTGTCGCTCCTCTTTGGCCACGCCCTAAAAAAGGCTGCATATTGGGATCATAATGAAATTGTGGAGGGCCAAACTGTCCCATAGGTGGTTAAAAGGGAGGGGCTCCATACATCCAAGGGTTCGGCAGAAACCACGGAGGGATTTGATTTTGATAATTATTCCCCCAAGATCTTCTTTTTCCTCTTCCTCTGCTTCTATTGGGCTGTGTCCCTGCAGGTGAGCTGTCTGAGTCACTAGACAGATCCTCTGAGCTGGAAGTCGCATAGGTTGATCCACCTTTCCGTCCATTTCTATTGAATGGAGTCTGTACATAAGAATCGCTGGTGTAAGGATAGACATTATCAGTTGAAAACCTAGCGAGATCTTTCTTACATTTCTCCAATTTGGCAAAAAGGATTGATTCCTTGAACTCTTTATTTTGTTTATTGCTATCGTCTAGATTGGTCTTGAAACTGGTACCTTTGAGAGTAGTTCTGATCTGACCTTCTAAAACTTGAATCTCGATAAGTATCTTGTCCGCTACCCTTTTGGCAGTTTTTATAATTAGGACTAGCCAGTCCCGTGTACACTTCCAGGCTACCATGGACCAGTCTTTTAAAAATGTTTTGTCCTCTAATAAAAGCCTGGGGTCGTTGGTAACTATTAAGCCACTTGGTGCGCAATTACCACGGAGGTACTCAGCCATAGTTATTCCGTGGACTATGGTTCTTGAATGGCTTTTTTTAAGCATGCAGTTGATGTCAATATGTACCATACTAAAAGCGTCGCCATGTCATATTTTTTGGAAAAGTGAACCAACAACATAAGAGGCTAATTATGAACCGATTGATCTATCTTTTTTCACTGAAATACATTCTCAGTGAATAAAATATCGACCTGAACTGAATGTGTTAAAGATGCGTGGCCTGCTGGTGTGGGTTTAAGTGTTTTGTTTTGTGTTTTTACTAGAGCGGTGCTCCTCATACCTGAGCAGCAGCCAGGTGGGGTGATGCTATTCCTCCTACTAAATTAGGTAAGGTGGCTAGAAATCTAGTTTTGAGAAAATGGTGACATGTTGACCATCTCGACATAACTGAGTGTCTAAAATGCATGGCTAAACAAAATGTATATGCCTTTCTACGATTCTACTGTGTTCTCATTTGTATTTGTGTGTGTTTATTTCTCTTTCACTAATCACAGGGGAGAAGATTAAACAAATTTGAGAAAAATATACAGGTGATATTTTTCCTTTTTTCATACAGTAGCCATTAACACCCAGGTCCTGAAGAAAGCAGTGACATATTTAGAGTCACAATTGCTGAAACATGTTGACCCTACTGACTGGCAGATATTATGTTAAATCTGCTTGTTTTCTCACGTTTTAATATTAGGAGTATTGAGGGAACCCAATAAAAAAACTTTCTTCCACTCAATAATTACCTAATTTTAATATAGCACCTTTTTCACGAATTTATGTTTGGCACTGTAAATCAGCTACCCATAATAAATAATTCTCCGGTTTACAACTCTGGATTTTTCTGAAGTTGTTCTTCTATCAATACTACACTGATAGACATACTGCACCTTCTCCTGGGTAAGGAGAGCCCAAATGATGTAGGGCGGTACCGGGCGGAGCTGATGGGCACTTTTTTCAAGAATGAGAATTTAAGTGCAGCATGACACATAGTCACATTTAATTGTTCATCTCGTAGCACTCCAATTGATGTTTTCACAGTAGGTTTGTAGTTTCCCTCTGACCCCCAGATACTTTTTTCGTTTGTATGAGAAGTGCTGGTACCCTCTCATTATGTGTATTGCAGCAGTGCTGAGAAGTGCCGGTACCCTCTCATTATGTGTAATGCAGCAGTGCTGAGAAGTGCTGGTACCCTTTTATTATGTGTATTGCAGCAGGGATGAGAAGTGCTGGTACACTCTCATTATGTGTATTGCAGCAGGGATGAGAAGTGCTGGTACACTCTCATTATGTGTATTTCAGCAGTGCTGAGAAGTGCTGGTACCCTCTCATTATGTGTATTGCAGCAGTGCTGAGAAGTGCTGGTACCTTCTCATTAGGTCTATTGCTTGCAGCAGTGCTGAGAAGTGCTGGTACCCTCTCATTATGTGTATTGCAGCAGTGCTGAGTAGTGCCGGTACCCTCTCATTATGTATATTTCAGCAGTGCTGAGAAGTGCTGGTACCCTTTCATTATGTGTATTGCAGCAGGGATGAGAAGGGCTGGTACACTCTCATTATGTGTATTTCAGCAGTGCTGAGAAGTGCTGGTACCCTCTCATTAGGTCTATTGCTTGCAGCAGTGCTGAGAAGTGCTGGTACCCTCTCATTATGTGTATTGCAGCAGTGCTGAGAAGTGCTGGTACCCGCTCATTAAGTGTATTGCAGCAGGGCTGAGAAGTGCTGGTGCTCTCCACTTCCAATTAAAGAAGTGCAGATACTCAGGACCGGACAGGATTTAAAGCACTGAAGACAGAGATGACGTCACCTCTCTGGTGCTTCCCCAGATGTCTCGTGGCCTGTGGCGTGGAGCTCAGCCACTAGCTGGGGAGTCTGCGCCTGCGCAGCTCCCGCTCCAGAAGCGTCGTCATATTTCACTCTAGGAATGGAGACGGAATGAGGCCGCCATTACGCAAACTCTGCGCTGATTTATGCCAAACAACGCCCCCTTCCGAGCTGCAGCCAGGCAGGCCCGCCGCCTCTCTCTGACAAGCGGTTGGTTTATGGTGGATTTAGAGGAGTTGGAAACACAAAAGAGGAAAATAAAAATCCCTCTGATCGGTGGGAATGAATAGGCCCGCTTTCCTGGGTGAAATTGGAACAGCGTGTTCCTGTGTATTATTTTTTTTTCTGCACAGTTTTCTCCAAGAGATGGGAAAGAAAGGGGTGTGGGAAAGAGGAGCTTAGCAAAAAACTAATTTCATGACCTTCTCTGCTTTCTGATTACTATTCGGGATTACTGCCTCCACCAGGGCTTATCAAGAGCCAGCGCGGGTCTCAAAGGAGGCCATCTTTCTCCGGAGACACGCGCTATAACAAGTCCATTTTCTTCCAAATTTCTCCACTCGCGGGACGGAGGCGACCAATGCGAAGAGGTTGGAGTTAGGTGCAGGGCACAATTCCTATAAAAAGAAGTGGGGGGACTGACAATATGCAAATGACCTCACATCACGTGCTGAACGTTTCCCGGTGTCTGAAGATGACACCGGGACACGTTCAGCTTATTTCTGTGGGGCCCAGCTTCTTGGCAGGGGGGACGGCGTCCACCCTGTGAAAAGAGTGAGGGGGACGCCGTCCACCCGCGCGTACCCCCGACTCGAGCCCTGAGTAGCTGTTAACAGGGCATGAAACAAGATGCTCTGACCCCATCAGGTTGCGCTTTTACGTTCTCTTACAGTATTTTAATCCAAAGAGGAACTAGGCGGCTGTTTGAGCGATTAAGAACCATGGTCAGTTAAAATGATCTCGCTAACTGTCGGGTTATCAATTTCCAAGACAAGGAATCCTATAGTTCCTGTTCTTCTTTTTAGTTTTTAAGACACCAACTCACAGCAGCGGCCCGTACATATGGGTGAACGTGCCACGCCGCTCACCTTTTCTCCGAGAAGAAGAGTGTCTGCCAGGGTGAGCAGCAAAAATCAGCCTGACAGACACTCTTCCAGTTCAGGCCAGGGAGGCAGGAGTTAGACATACGCTAAATGCACAGGCCCCTGGCTGCCGGAGCTGAATTTTGCCAGGCTGAGGATTTCACAGCCCTCTGGGTGTGACCTCCTCATCCTTGAAAAACTGATTGCCTCGGACCTCGGCGCTTCAGTTTTAATCCCTGAAGGGCCCAGGGCTAAGTCAGCCGTCTCACTGACCCCATCCCACACTAGACGAGTGAGGGACTGCTGCCCTCTCTCATTGACTGGCCTTAGAGACAAGGCAGCAGTCCCAACCCTCCTGGAACCTCTGAGACTTTCCTCAAGGGAGCTCCATGCCAAGTAAGTTTTATGTTTTTAAATGTTTGGTGCATGTGTATGTATAAATGTATGAATTTTCAGTGAGTGCTGTGAATTTGTGTGTGTGCACACGTGTATATGAATGCATGGGCGTGTGTGTGTCTTTATGTGTGGTCTGCCCGCCCCCTCCCTGCCATAAGTACCAACCTCCACTGCCTACTCATGTATTTGTAACCCCTTGCCCGCGGCCGGAATTCCGCTCCTGTGCTGGACATTCCGATCGCGGGCGTGGTCATGACGGCCCCCAGCCGTCATCAGCACATGAGCACTGTGTGCCATGATGGCTGGGGGCCGTCATCAGCATGGAAGGGGTTAAATAGCGTGACCTCAACACAGCAATCAGAAATAGAGTTGAGTGCCCAGTGGACACCACTCACCAGCCCCTCGCCCAAACCTTCGATCAGAACCTGGTTTTCAGGTAAAACAACAAACAATACAGAGATGACTGTCCGAAAGCAAAACATTCCAACCTGGCCTATCTCTTTGCCGCTAATGGAGTGGCCACTGAAAAAAGAGTAGATTCACATATAGCGCCACCCAACAGATTACACTTTGTAGAATGGAGGGCTCTTCCCGCAGGGTATAAAATCTTGCTGCACTTTCAGAGCCAAGCAAGGCATTGGTCAAAAGACCAGAACCACAGTCTTAACCACTTCGGCGCTCATGACGAGCTCAGCTCGTCATGAGTGACGACGCTCGTACGCTCATGACGAGCTGAGCTCATCATGTAACGCAGTTTTTAAAAAAACGCAGCGCACAGCGGGAAAACCGCTAGCGCGTATGCGGTTAAATTGGGTGTTGGCCATGGACGGGCAGCAGTTGTCTAATGCTGCAGAATTTATTAAAAACAAATAAAAACTCAACTGAGATTATGGGAAAAAGAGGGCTTACATGAGATAAATGTATACATTTATGCATCATTTACACCTATTAGACTACAACTTTTATATCAGGCATGCTACTTTTAAACCACATTTATAGTATAGTGCTATGTTATACCTTGATATGCAGACCTTCTCGTCTTCAAGAGAAGAAGCATCGTTTTCATCTTGGCAATCATAATAATTACGAAAGTTAGAATTCTGTTAGCTCTGCGATAGCAATATGTGGTCAATAACTTTGTAAAGGTGAAGCTACATTGGTTTGTTCTGTAACTTCAAACTTATTTGCTTTTTCTTACTAAACATGTTCCTGGCTTGGACTAGGCTGAGGGAGTGATTGGTTAGTTAACAATTCCATCAATGGCAAAGAATGTATTTTCAGCTTTATGAAATGCCAAAATGCCAGCATCGACAAAGAATAATCCCTGGGGGACGATTCCAAAATAAATCAGGTTGTTTGGTAAATAATGGGTAGAAATCTGTTTTAAAATTAAATCAGAGAGAGCTTTCTGTTGTTCATCTGGATCCCAATGGGGTCACCAAAGGCAGCCATCTTGGATAGAATTCTCACTCGATTGGTTGGGGCACCCAAACAGAGCAGTGCATCATGAGTGTAAACATAATACTCCTTCACAGATGACACCTGTGTTTGAACGAAAGGAGGAACAGCGTTTACAACGCAACTTTTACAACGCACGACCTTTACAACGGAGGTATTACAACGCAAGTCGTTACAACGACTTGCGTTGGGGGGCGCTGTTGGATAGGAAATAGTTTAATTTTCTATCCAACACCTTCCCTACTATCCACGGGGACTGGAGTTGGAATAGAAAATTAAACTATTCCACTATCCAGCACCCCCCAACGCAAGTCGTTGTAACGACTTGCGTTGTAATACCTGCGTTGTAAAGGCATGCGTGGTAAAAGAATGCGTTGAAACGTCATACATCAGAACAAAAGTATTACAAAAAGTGTAAACTTATTTGAAATACGTGCTTGTAAAACAGAAAACTAAGGCATCCCAACACAATCCTATTGGAGGTGTTCAGAATGTATTGCCTACCATAATTACTGTCTACTCCAAATTTTGGCACTGAAATAGGGATTTCGATGGTTTTCACACCAAACTCTTCATGTCTCTGCATTTCCCAGATGCTTTTCCTCTGGTAAATATTGGCAGTTTGACCTGCCAAAATTTACCTGGGGAAAATTGCAGGGGTCATGTGTTTGTTGCGAGACTCATAAATTCGATACGTTCAGTAACAGAACTTAACATACATATTTTCTTCTCACTTCTACTCCATCCTATATTAATTTATTTTTCATAAAGCAAAAGCATTAGCAGCATATGCCAGGCATGTGGTGCCTCACGACCTAATGTTAGTAACTTATGCGTGTGCGTGAGAGTTTTCCCTTTCAAACAGGTTAGTCACGTGGTTATCTACGTAGTTCTGGTTCGCACATGCGCAAAAGCGTTTTTCGGTTAGAAGCGAGGTTTGATCGCGCTGCAACTTATTCTTTGTTAAAAGCATGCGTAAAGCTCTTCTATTCGTATATAAATGTGGTGTGTAGGTTAATTTTGTTTCCTATACTATTTTACTAATTAGTACTGCTACTGAGAGATTGCTTCCGAGCAAGTTTTTTTTTTTTTAATCCTTGCTCCATCACAGGACTTGACATACATATTTTCATGATCCTACTGATCAAGGCATTTACAAAGATCAACAGGAAAAGCATGTGTGTCAGCTGCAATTTTGAATCAAATATATATATATATATATATATATATATATGTGTGTGTGTGTGTGTGTGAGTGTGTATATATATATATTTTTGTATTTTTTATTTTATTTTCAACCGTGACAGCGATAGTACATACAGTCGAAGAGTGTCGCGCCTCACCGAGGCCAGAGCGAACCCACTGTTCATTGGACAAACACAGCCTTTCAGCCCACATCCCGGAGGTCGGGCGGTGTAGAATGCAAGTCAATGTAGCTCACACCAGCTTGAGACACATGTCATTCTTAAAAATTGCTGTCACATTTCCAACAATTATACATAACTAACAACAAAAGATGCCCTACTTGCAGCTATATGATCCGTGAATCCATGGCATTATCCTATACATCTTCTTTGCGCCCGATTGGCTATGAACTGATCGGAAACCTCTGAACTGATGTTGATCCCAACTACCAGAGGCAACAAGAACCCCCTCTAAATTATGTCACCACAGTGGCCAAAGCAACATCTACATGTGTCTCAGCAGTGCGGCCTTCAGCGCTCCCTTCGTCCCCAACCACTGTCACAGCTAGACGGCTTTTATAATCTAAGTACAACCCCCAAAAGTTTTTGGGCCTGCTTTTCAGCGGTAAAAGGCCGCTGTAATTCTCCATTTGTGTGCAGCAGTAGGTCAAATCCCCATCCCAGTGTTCTATTTTAGGTAGCGGGACCCTCATCCAACATATAGCCAGCCTCCGTTTCGCCAGCAACAGTCGCATGTCCACTAAGCGTCTCTGTGCTTTCGGCAGTCTCTTCGAGTATCCCAGCAGTGCAAGGGCAGGGCACAGGGGAAGCTCATCATCTAATATTTTGCCCATAGTCCGAAACACTTTCTCCCAGTACTGTCGCACCCCCGGGCACTCCCAGGCTAAGTGGAAGAACCCTGCACCACTAACCCCGCATCTATCGCAAATCGCATCACTACATAGTCCAAATCTACACAGTCTTTCTGGGGTGTGTAAACTCTATTGATAAATTTAAAATGTATTAACCGGTGTCTCCCATTCAGGGAAATACGCCTTGTGTTGGTGCAACAGTATTGCCATATGTCGTCATCAACCTCCATCTCCAAGTCTCACTGCCACTCAAGGCATGCCTTACTATACCCTGTCGCTCTACCAGTTATGGTCATCCTATAAAGGGCAGATACTATTTTTTTTCAGAGAGGGCGATTTAATCACGTGCGTGAGTTCTATCAATTCTGGAGATTCCATTAAGTCATCTCCAAGGTGCTCCCGCCATGCCTCTCTAACTCGATAGTATTGGTAGCGTTGGAGCCCAGTTGGTGCGGCCTCTAGTGTGAGTACGTCAGCTAACGGTTTAAGCGTCCCCCCCTCAATACATGTCGCCAGCCGTTATTATGCCCAAGTCGTTCAGGGCAGAGATTACCCCCTTTTCAGTGCACGGTGGAAGCCAAGCCATCCATTCAATGGGCATCATAGGGGAGTACAGAAGCACCCCAGCATAATATTCAAAATCACCTGCCACTCGTGACGTGGCGAGTTCAATGAATTTAGCAAACCCGTACGCCTGTCAAGTGTGTCAAATATTATAGCTGCCCGTGGTTTCGGGGCTGCATAAAGCCTCTCAAGCTGTACGAATGGCGTGTTCTCCCTGTCGTGCATCCAACTGTGTACATGTGCGCCCTGCCCCAGTCGGAAGTATAGTTCAAAGTCCGGAGCGCCCCGCCCTCCGAGGTGATATGGTAAAGCCAAAACGTTCCACTGCACCCTCACCTGCTTCCCAGCCCACGCCAGCTTTATCATCAAAGATTTAAGATGACATTTCGGTAAGACCATAGGAATATTAAGGAATAAGTACAGCAATCTAGGCAGAACTATCATTTTCATTATCGAGATCCTACCTACCAACGAAAGAGGGAGACCGACCCAGACATGTAATATAATGTAAACCCGCTTTTATATAGCGCTGCTATCACTCCAAGGAGCATCTTGGCGCTGTAGCCCGTAACACAGAATAAAATAGGCCGGAAAAACTACTCAAGCATCAGTCCCATCATATTAACACCATCATACTTATACCAGAGCTGTGCACGCGGTGTCTGAAAGATTGAAGATCCGAGTTTTCAAGGACTTCCTAAACAAGTTCTCAGTGGGGATTTGCCACATATGGAGTGGAAGCTTGTTCCACGCCCTGGAACCTAGCACTCCAAGAGATTTCCCTCCTTTCGTGGAAAGCTTGAATTTGGGGATCAGCAACAAGTTCATATTTGAAAACCTAAGGTTGCGAGATGGCACATACCGTCTAAAACGGTTCAAGAAGTATTTAGGCCCCTGCTGATGGTAGGATCTAAAAGTGATGACTAGAACTTTAAACAGGATACGTTTGTGGATTGGTAACCAGTGTAGGGCCTTGAGTGCCGCCGAGGCAGATGACCTCCTCGGCCAGCTCATAACAAGGCCGGCGGCTGCATCCTGGACCATCTGCAGCCTGTGCAGGACTGATTTATTTGATCCTGCATACAGGCTATTGCAGTAGTCCAGGCGAGATGTTATCAGTGCAACCGCCACAGTTTTCCTGGCTGCCAAAGGAAGAAGGTCAAAGTATTTTCTCAATCCTCTGATTATGCTAAAACAGGTGCCGGCCACAGCCACTGCCTGTTGTTTAAATGACAGTGAATCATCAAACCTGATACCCAGGTTACGGGCAGTGTTGATGGTATTCGGGGGGGACTTCTGCATCTTGCGGCCACAATAGTTTGGGGGAGAAGAGGTTTTGCTGTCCACAAGGCAGGATTTCGGTCTTACCCGAGTTGCACTTGAGGTGGTTATTTCGCATCCAGTCAAAGGTCGCTGCGAGGCAGTTTCTCAGATTTTCTTCTGCCCCCGCCGTCTCGCCATCCAGTACTAGGATGAGCTGCGTATCATCAGCGTATAATATAGTACTGATGTGAAATGAGGTAATCAGCTCGTTCAGGGGGACCATGTAAAGATTGAAAATTACGGGGCTCAAGCTGGAGCCCTGTGGTACCCCTGTTGTCATTGCTTTTTCCTCTGAGCAAAACTCTCCTAGTACCGTGACTTGCCGCCTATGACTGAGGAAGTTCTTCAACCATTCAAGCACAACACCTGCTATCCCTGATTTTACTAGGCGGCTAATCAATACGGAGTGCGAGACCGTATCGAAGGCCACCGATAGATCAAGTAAAATGAGCACCGCCTTCTTTCCCTGATCCATGGCGGTCCTCAAAGTCTCTACAGTGAACAACAGAGCAGACTCCGTCGAGTGCATAGCTCTAAAACCGGACTGGTTGGGATGTAGAATATCATTGTCCTCTAGAAACCTTGTCAGTTGTTTGTTCACAACTGCTTCTGTAAGTTTAAACAAAACTGGGAGCAGCAAGATAGGGCGGAGGTTGGAAACTGTAGTAGGATCCACTAAAGGTTTCTTCTGTAGAGGCTTCACAGCAGCCAGTTTCCATTCCAGCGGGATCATAGCAGAGGACAGTGAGGAATTGATGATGTTATTAATGGTTGGGTTCACCGTGTCTACTAAGGCATGTAACAATATCGGGGGGCAGGGGTCAAAGGGAGAACCAGATTTGCTAGAAGTTATGGCCTGACGAGATTCTTCCAGGCTAATGTGAGTGAAATGTTTGAGCTGAACCATCCCAGTTCCTTCTTCATTCACTCCGTCCGGGGGGAGTGCAGTTGGTTGTGGAAAGTCTTTAGTTATATCTAGTATTTTCTGCTCAAAGTAATGGGCGATGGAGTTACACAAGGTCAGTGAGGGTGGGATCTCTTGCGTGAGAATTCTAGGATTCATAAAACTATTTACTATCCTGAAAATCTCTTTCTGTTTACAGTTAGAGGAATTGATGGCTTCTAAATAATATTCTTTTTTGGCAGTTTTAATCAGGGCATGGTAATGTCTCCTAGCCTTTTTATAATTACTAAGTTCTTCGACCTCATAGTGTCAGCGCCATTTCCTCTCCAGTACTCTAACCTCCCTTTGCTTCTCTTTTAGAGAACGCGAGAACCATGGTAAGGACAGTTTTTTACGATTTTTGCCTGCATTACTCGGGTTCACCAGGCCACAAAGTTCAGTGATCCAGTCACAGAAACTTTTATTATCTATATCAGTGTGACCGGTCATTGTGGGTCTGCATTCAACGGCTATCTGTAGGAGATCAGGGTTATCAATTAATTTTAGCCAGTCCAGTTTCGTGCGGCCACCAGCATTATTCCGGCCAGTCCTTTCCGCTTTCCCTACCACTAGGAGATCAAAAGGGACTAGCATATGATAAGACCAAGTCTGAGCACAAGGGGGTTTTACCTTCAGGGTATTGATGTTCGTACAAACGCAATCCAAGATGTGTCCTGCATTATGAGTGGAATCCAATGTCAGCAGGGTAAGCCCTAGGACATTCATTAGATCTCTGAAACATGTCGCACTTGAATCTGCGGCGGAATCCAGATGGAGATTTAAAAAGCCTAATAGTGTAAAATTGTCAAATTTAAGGGTAAGATTGCTAAGCACCTCCCCAAGGCTTTCTAAAAAATCTTTTTGTTGACCTGGTGGACGGTAAACTAGTGCCCCTGAGAAGGTGAAAGACTCATGTGTCTGTAAGCAGAAACCCATACTTTCCGCCCCCTTGATATCTGGTAGTTCGTAAGAGGTGCATTTCATAGAGTCACGATAAATGATTGCCAGCCCCCCTTCGCGTTTTTCCTGCCTGTCCAGTCGTTGAATAAAATAGCCTAGCGGGAGGGTCAGTGCAATGTCGGGGTTGCATCAGGCTTTTAGCCATGTTTCTGTAACGAAAAGCCAGTCAAATTCACCTACGGAGATCAAGTCAAATATATGTGCCCTATTCTTGCACATAGATCTAGCATTGATAAGCCCTCCCCGGAGTAATTTAGATCTGTTTCTCCCTCTGAGGTCTTCATCGGGGGACAACTTCATCCTACAATGACGGCAGCAGGTCGGTCCCGACCATTTATCTGCCTTTAGGGTATCGTGACAATGGATGGCCTGTGTGCTCATGGATAGTAACATATCCCTGGTCAAGTCTTGCTTGGGCATGAAATGAACAGAGTGCATGGCCCTGGGCCCGGACGTGACCCGGACGGGCACAGACGGGCTTACCTTTGGCGCACCTTCGGTGCGCCATCGGTGCGCCCGCTGCGCGTCAGCCCCATTCGAGCTTTAAATAGGAGGCTACTGACGGTCCTAGTGCAACCACTAGACCGTCACCTCTTCAAGATGGCCCCTTGAAGTGAGGGTGCTAGACTCCCTCTGTACCGCGCTAACCCCGCCACTACTAACAGCACAGGCTGCTTTGGAACGGGGGAATGAGCGGTTACCCTAGGACAGTAAGTGCCCAAAAACACAATAGTTATAATGTGCCCAGAGTTAAAACAAATATACTGTGCAGAATCGTAATCATTAAGCAAACAGTACAAGCGGCGAATTTAAAATACAAGTTATGACAGTGCCATCTCTAGATTCAGCAGCGTGTCAGTATGGCCGGGATTTCTGAGTAAATAGATGCTGCAGCGCGGCGATTTTCTTCGCCCTAAATAGGAGGCTACTGACGGTCCTAGTGCAACCACTAGACCGTCGCCTCTTCAAGATGGCCCCCGGAAGTGAGGGTGCTAGACTCTCTCTGTACGCGCTAACCCCGCCACTACTAACAGCACAGGCTGCGGTGGAACGGGGGAATGAGCGGTGCCCTAGGACAGTAAGTGCCCAAAAACACAATATTTATAATGTGCCCAGAGATAAAACAAATATACTGTGCAGAATCGTAATCATTAAGCAAACAGTACATGCACGTTGTCTTCCAGTCTCGCTATGGCAGTCCCGTAGTTCTCGCGCATAACTTCCTCCAGGTCCGTGTGCAGCTGTATGCCTAGATATCGCACCGAGTCAGTGGTCTACCTTAAGGGATACTCCATCTCGAACTGCTCAGTAGTCGCAGTCAGGGGGAATGCAATAGATTTGTTCCAATTGACCGTTAATCCCGAGAGGGCCCCGAACCGCACCACCTCTCGCTGGGGCGGGGCCAGGTTTTGTTCCGCTCTCGGACATATAGTAGGGTATTGTCCGTATAGGTCGAGATGACCAAATGGTAATTAGGAAAATTCAGCCCTCGATGATTGTGATATTCCCGCATCGCACAAGCCAGCAGCTACGCGACAAGTGCGTAGAGCGTGGGCGACAAGGGGCAACCCTGGCGTGTACCCCTCCGGATAGGGATCGGCTCCGTCACAGGATTCCCCAGTCGAATACAAGCCGACGGATCTGCATACAGAACCACCAACATCCGTAGGAACCCCTGACCTAGTCCCAGTCTCGATAGTACCGCTCTCATAAAAGGCCACTCCACCGAGTCAAAGACCTTCTCCATATCTAACAACACCTTGCCTTCCGTTCCTGGGTAGTGTGGTGGAGAGCACCAAACAGTTCTAAGATTGTACGTAACATTCCGACCTGCCACAAAGCCGGCCTGCTCATGTGCCACCAACTCCGGGGTCAGCAAAGCCAATCGCGTCGCAAGTATTTTCGCGTAAATTTTAGCGTCAACGTTCAAGAGCGACAACGGCCTGTAGGAACTGCTCTCCTCAGGAGGTTTATCCGGTTTCGGGATGGCCACTATCAATGCCTCTCTCATAGAAGCAGGCATCACACTCGTCTCCCTCATATCGGCTAATAAGGCAGATAGGTGGGGCATCAGTACCTCTAGGAATGTCTTGTAGAAACCCACTGTAAGCCCATCCGACCCTGGTGCACTGCCTGCCTTCATCCCGCCTAGGGCTTCCCGAATCTCATCATGTTCTATAGGGAGCATTAAGAACTCTCTATGCACGTCCGATAAAAATGGGAGTTTAATGTGTTCCAGGTAATCCAGAATGTCCGCCTCACCACCCGACCCCCGGGAGTCATAAAGTTCCGCATAGTATTCCCTAAATCTTGACACATTCTCCTCCTCTGCTGTGAGCAGGTCCCCCTCCTTCGACCTTATGGCTGTGACCGTTACCTTCCGCCTCTGTTGCCTAACCATGTTTGCCAGCACCGAACCAGGCCTATCTCTCTCACCATACACTCTAGCTGTCGCGTACTTCCCCAGATGTTTAATTTCTGCGTCCGCCTCCGCCTGATACTCCACCACTAACCCCCTAAGTTCTTCTCAGGTGTCGTCTGTGTCACCGCCAACAGTCGCCCCTCACAGTCCGCCACCTGCCGCTCCAGGTATGCCAAACATTGCCGAATAGAGCGGAGCACCCCAGAGTGTTTACTCATGGCCACTCCCCTAATATAAACTTTAAATGCTTCCCAGACCGTAGTGAAGCTATCTACTGACCCTATATTTATCTCAAAATATGTCTCTATCGCTTCGTGTAGTTCCTCTCTGAATTGCGCGTCTTGGAGCGAATAGGGTGGGAATCTCCATGTAAATGGTGGTATTACTTTCTGCGGTGTTGTGAGTGTCATCAGGACCGGGGAATTGTCGGAGAGAGTGAGAGGGAGCACCTGACAGCAGCGCACTAGAGGGAGAGGTCTCGTAGAGGGGAACCAGTAATCAATACGAGTATGTATGTTATGGAAGGCAGAGTAGTGAGTGAACCCCCTTTTACCCGGGTATAAGTTACGCCACACATCCGTGAGGTCTTCGCTAATTAGTAACCTGTCCAATTCTCTGGCCGCTTTAGCTTGTCTCCTGTCCGGGCCGCACGACCTGTCCAACTCCGGGCAGCGGGTCATATTGAAGTCCCCTCCCCATACCACATCCAGGCCAGGAAATTCCCACGCCGCTGCAGCTAGCTGCTGATAGAACTCAGGGCAGTCGTAGTTTGGACCATATGCATTAACCACCAGTAGTTCCATCCCCCTTTCCATGAATTGTGACATGACATATCGGTCCCCTGGGTCAGCACATAACATTCTCAAAGTGTATTCCAATCTCGGGTTCACCCAAGTCAGTACCCCCCGCACGTGTGTTGTGAAGTCTGCCACAATATTCTGCCCCTTTAGGCCCCTAGCCTGCAATCTTGGACTGTTTTTGGGCAAGTGTGTCTCCTGCAACAGCGCTAAATCAATATGATGTCTCTGTAAGTAGTTCAAGACTTTGCGCAGTTTCCTAAAATCGTTCAGCACTCGGACATTCCACATCATTGCTCTAAGTGCCTCCTTCCTAATGTCTACATCCAAGCCGTCAAGAGCCATTTACATAAACCAATGTTGCGACCATGGTGGATCACAGTATTCACGGAAATACAGAATAGCATCCAACAGTGTTAGTCTGGCATCGAAAACCTTAAACCATACAAACCCCCCATCCCAACGCCCATCCCCACCCACAGCAGACCGCCCCCAACTAGGTCACGAAGCATCCAAATCCCATGCCTTCCCACCTTCCCCCTTCCCTCCCAACCAACTCCCCCCCAATCAGTGTCGCCACATGCGGGTGGAGGTTGCTCTACTCCAAAAGTCAAAGTAAAAAAGACAAGCCCAGCGCTTGACACTCTTCTCGTCTCCTCCAGCCGACAGCTAGTTCTCCTGTCAACGCCAGGGGTGGCTCCCAACAGTGGCAATGTTCCGCATGCCGTCCACACGGTCCAGCAAATACTCAAGACACCTCACCCCAAAGAACCTGGAAAAATACCTGTACTCCTAGTCCCTCAGTCCTGGTCGCCCATTCCACCATCAGAGGCCTCCTCAGGTGTCTCACGGTCCGGAGTTTTCCGCTGCTCTCTCGCCCAGTCTTTCATAGCCTTCTGCAATGCTCTTGGGTCCGTAAAGATATGAGACTGCCCGTTTCTACCAAAGCTGTATCAGAAGACTGCTATTTGAAAGTTCACTTACACATTCTTACATGTCAATGTGCCAATGGCCAGGAGGTGCAGGTGGTGGTAAAGAAGACGACTTGATTAGTGGTGCCTCATCTGGGTACAAATGTCACATGCATTGAGATACTGACTCTACCTCTTGTTTCATTGGAGGCCACCAGTACCACTGAGAAAGAGGTTTCCTTTCCTTGAGACATCCTGTTAACTTTACATCATGGCACAGAGTGGTGGCTCCAGGACACATTTCTGATCCCAGTACAAACACCCAGGTCCATGAACATGGAGAGCTGATGAGGATGCTTCAGAAGAACCCTTGATGGATTGAGGATAACAAGGTTAAGGATGCAATACTTACACACAGTTATTCACCGCAATGAATACCTGGATATGGAACAAAGCTGGCAATGGTCGTGATTATGAGTGATTCGGGGGTTTCTGACCCCTGTGCAAATCCCCGTTTGCAAAAGGGTCTGAATTGTGAGTCGTGTGTTGTTTATTGCACCGGGTAATTACTGGGTGTGATAAAGAGCTCACCCTTCCTTACATTTTGGCATGTCAAACCTGATGGAATATAAAAGAGGTAAAATGTACTGTCTTTACCATAACATGTAGATTTTCTGCACTAAGCACCAAAATCTACATGATATTCCCCAAAAACTTGTAATATGCAATCATTATCAAATCAAATGAACACCTCGGTGTTGGATTTTTATCAGGAGAGATGCCTCGGGTCTCTCGAAAACATGCCCCATATTTGTTACTGCGAAATAGTATCGCCCTCCCCTTTTCTGGGCCCACAAAGAAAATAATAAAAAAATAACACTTGCATAGGTAAACGACCAACATGTCGAATACCTCTCTCAGTGGCTCAGGTGGGAAGAAAGTCCTAACGTTCAGTGTAAATAGCCAGCAAAGGGAAGAGAGAAAGCCCTAGCAGAATATGAGACTCTAATAGGTATCAAAATATACACTTATATAAGTGAATAGAAAAAGAGCAAGGAATTACTACTGTGGCAGACATGTTGTGGACCCACTACAAAGGTGCACAGAATGGCATTAGGATTTTCTGGGGTCTGATTTTCGTTGTAGGTAAATTGTTCTTACAATGGTCCATCCTGTTAGCTCATGGCAAGGAGTGACAAAAACAGACTTGTGTATATGGACCCTAGAGAGAGTGTCTACCTTCTGGAAATAGCAGCCAGAAAACTGCCAATACATGTGACACACATTCAGGAAGTGCCAAAGGAAAGGGCACACTACCTACTAGAGGAATCAGCAGTGAAGAGGAAGGGAGCACTGATAGCTAGAGAAGCCAGTAGAGAAGAGGAAATGAAACACTGCCTGCTAGTGAAACCAGCATATAATAGTAAGGGAAACACTACCCACTGGAGAAGCCAGCAGTGAAGAGGAAAGAAAACACTGTCTATTGGATAAACCAACAGAGTAGAGGAGGGGAATCACTGCCTGCTACAGAAACCAGCAGAGAAGAAGGGAAACACTGCTCACTGGAGAAGCCAGCAGTGTAGAGAAAAGGAAACACTGTCTATTAGATAAACCAACAGAGTAGAGGAGGGGAAACACTGCCTGCTAGAGAAAGCAGCAGAGAAGAGGAATGGAGCACTGACAGATAGAGAATCCAGTAGAGAAGAGGAAATGAAACACTGCCTGCTAGAGAAACCAGCATATAATAGTAAGGGAAACACTACCCACTGGAGAAGCCAGCAGTGAAGAGGAAAGAAAACACTGTCTATTAGATAAACCAACAGAGTAGAGGAGGGGAAACACTGCCTGCTAGAGAAAGCAGCAGAGAAGAAGAAGGGAAACACTTGTCACTGGAGAAGCCAGCAGAGTAGAGGAAGGGAAACACTGCCCACTGGAGAAGCCAGCAGTGTAGAGAAAAGGAAACACTGTATATTAGATAAACCAACAGAGAAGAGGAGGGGAAACACTGCCTGCTAGAGAAACCAACAGAGAAGAGGAGAGGAAACACTGCCCGCTGGAGAAACAAAAAGAGAAGAGGAAGGGAAACACTGCCTGCTAGAGAAACAAGCAGAGAAGAGGAAGGGAAACACTGTCGATTAGATAAACGAACAGAGAAGAGGAAGGGAAACACTGTCGATTAGATAAACGAACAGAGAAGAGGAAGGGAAACACTGCCCACTGGAGAAGCCAGCAGTGAAGGGGAAAGGAAACACTGTCGATTAGATAAACAAACAGAGAAGAGGAGGGGAAACCAGTAGAGATTACGACGTGAAACACTGCCTGCTAGAGAAACCAGCAGCAAAGAGGAAGGGAAGTACTGCCTAGTTGCGAAACCAACAGAGAAGAAGAAGGGAAACACTGTCCACTAGAGAATCCAGCAGAAAAGAGGAAGGGAAACACTTTCTTCTGGAGAAGCCAGAAGAGAAGAGGAAGGAAAACACTTCCTACTGGAGAAGCCAGAAGAGAAGAGGAAGGGAAACACTGCCAACTAGAGAAACCAGTAGAGAAGAGGAAAGGAAACGCTGCCCACTGGAGAAGGGAGAAGAGGAAGGGAAACACTGTCCACTAGACAAACCAGAAGAGAAGGGGGAGGGAAACATTACCTGCTAGAGAAACCACCAGCGAGGAGGAAGGGACACACTGCATGCTAGAAAAACCAGCAGTGAAAAGGAAAAGAAACACTACCTACTAGTGAAACCAGTAGAGAAGACGGAAGGGAAACACTGTCCACTAGAGATACCAGCAGAGAAGATTAAGGGAAACACTGCCCGCAAGAAAAACTACTAGTAGAGAAGCTGAAGTGAAACATCGCCTGCTAGAGGAACTAGCAGCGAAGAGGAATGGACACACTACCTGCTGGAGAAACGAATAGTGAAGTGGATGGGAAACAATGCTTAATAGAGACACCAGTAGAGAAGAGGAAGGGAATCAATGCCTGCTAGAGAAACCAGTAGCAAAGAGGAAGGGAAACACTGCCCACTGGAGAAACCAACAAGAAGAGGAGGGGAAACACTGCCCACTAGAGAAACTAGCAGAAAAGAGGAAGGGAAACACTGACTGGTAGAAAAGCCAGTAGAGAAGCGGTATGGAGACATTGCCTATTTGAGAAACCAACAGAGAAGAGGAAGGGATACACTGCCTAGTAGAAAAGCCAGTAGAGAAGCGGTAGGGAAACATTGCCTATTGGAGAAACCAACAGAGAAGAGGAAGGGAACACTTCTAGAGAAACCAGCAGCAAAGAGGAAGGGAAACACTGCTCGCTAGAGAATCCAGTAGAGAAGACGAAGTGAAAGACTGCTTGCTAGAGAAACCAACAGAGAAGAGGAAAGGAAACACTGCTAGAGAAACCAGTAGTGAAGATGAAGGGAAACACTGCCTGCTAAATAAACTAGCAGAGAAGAGGAAGTGAAACACTGTCCACTAGAGAAACCAGCAGAGACGGGGAGGGAAACACTGCTAGAGAAACCAGTAGGGAAGACGAAGTGAAACATTGCCTGCTAGATACACCAACAGAGAAGAGGAAGTGAAACACTGCCCACTGGAGAAGCCAGCAGTGAAGAGGAAAGTAAACACTGCCTGCTAGAGAAACCAGCAGAGAAGAAGAAGAGAAACACTACTAGAGAAACCAGTAGTGAAGATGAAGGGAAACACTGCCTGCTAGATAAACCAACAGAGAAGAGGGAGTGAAACACTGCCCACTGGAGAAGCCAGCAGTGAAGAGGAAGTGAAACACTGTGTACTGGAGAAGCCAGCAGTGAGGAGGAAAGTAAACACTGCCTACTAGAGAAACCAGCAGAGAAGAAGAAGGAAAAAACTGCCTAGTTGAGAAGCCAGTAGTGATGAGGAAGGGAACACTGCCTACTAGAGAAAAAACAGTAGAGAGGAGGAAGGGAAACACTGCCTACTAGAGAAACCAGCAGTGAACCTCACACATAAGTACCCACATAAACCAAGTGTTAAGAGTTAAGTCTATTCTCACGCCAAAACTGGATGAAAGGGTGCACTCCACTCCAAAGAAGAGTGTTAAATGCAGAAGCTGGCATTTGTTTGTAATAACCCATAATTGGGAATAATTCTATGGGCAGTATGTTAATTTCCATAAAGGAAATTACTCAAATTATGCCCAGACCAAATAACAATGTGCCCCGGAGTACTAAAAATGCTATACAATAAAAATGCTGAGAAAACTAGGAGTGGTATACTAATGGATCTATGCATTGCTGTAATAAGATCACTAGGGACTGCAGTAGCAGAGGCACTATGAACTGTAGTACTAAGAAAATAGGTACTGGAGTACTAAAAACACTCTGAACTTGAGTAAAAAATAACACTGTATGGGGGCATTGTGAACACTATGTACCGAATCGCTAAAGTCTACATGAACTGAAATAATATCACTAGGTACTGGAGTAGTAGGTATAGTTTTACTAAGAGTAGTAAAAACACTAGTGACTGAAATACTAAAGGCACAATAACTGGAGTAATGACACTATGAACTGTATTATTAAGAACATTAGGAACTGGGGTACTAAAAGCTTGAGTAAAAATAACTGTATGAGGGTACCTAGAACACTATGGACTGAAGCGCAGAAGTCTACATGAACTAAAGTAATATTAACTCTAGGTACTTAAGTTGTATAACCGGTATGAACCATAGTAGTAAGAACACTAGTGACTGGTGTGTGAGGAGTTTGACACGTGCTCATATCAAACTCCGCACACACTCATTCAAGGCACTACACAACTTCAGCTTCATCTGCCTGAACAGTCACATCTCCCTCCATCAACCAATCTGACACATCTGTTCTGCGAGTCTCCTGCTCGCACACATCGCACGCATACACAGGACCAGATCAGGAGGATGGCCATTCTCTTACATCGCATCCAAAGCAGGGAACGGCCTCCCTCACCACACCCTCTTTTTTTTATTCCACAAGAAACTGAAGACTTGGCTTTTCAATTAACCAACCTACCATCGGCAGGGCTAGGCACACACACCTGCTCAGCACTAGGACAGCCTTGAAGGGGATTCTGCGCCTTACAAACACACATATCATAAACAACACAAGTGAATGAAGTACTAAAGCTCTTTTAACTGGAGTACTGTGAATACTAGGAACTGGATTACTAAAGGCAATAGCACTATATACTCGAGTATGGGGGATACTACAACACTACAAACTGTAATGTAAATAACATTATCAATTGAAGTACTGGAGGTCTGTGAGCTGGAGTCTATGAATGCTAGGGTCTGAATTGCTGTTATCTCCATGAAGTGCAGTACTATGGACAACAAGGCCTGGAGTTGTAAAGGAGCCTTAGATGAGAGTATGAAAGGTACAACACTCTAACACATTGAAGGAAAGGAGCTGAAAACTGGACAGACAGGAGAAACAGAAAGAAACCAAGAAAAAGGAAGGAAACCACATAGCATACAACCACAGTCTCTTACTGTAGGAATCTGAAAAGGTATGAGGCAAGTACACAGCACAGCAATAAGGAAACAGGAGGCAGCAAGCTGGAACACTGAACAAAGGAAGATGCGGAAGGCCCCAGCAGAAACATGAGAACTAACACTGAAGAGACCACAGAGCTTAGATAGAAAACTCGAATCAGAAGAATATGGTTCAGGAACATGCCCAGTGCAGCAACAAGAACCCCTCACAACCTTCTGCTTAAACATCCCCAAAGGAAAAGAAGCAGGCTAGGAGCCTGCATCTGAACTGGCAGAGCTGAGAGAAGAGGACAAATGAAAACTTTATTGGTGCATCTGGGTATAGAGATGGGTTGCACACAAAATAATTGACAAGCATTGGAAATGCACTAGGTCTCGCATTTGCGTGAGTTAGAGATATTGGAATTGTAAATGCTAAAAAATGTTTACCCATGTGCTATGGAGTTTATGTTTGTGGAATTATGGGGGTTAGATTGGAATTGTTAGTTGAGGAATTGTGTGGCATAGAATTCTTTGGTGTGGAGTGGATTTGTGTTGTGGAATTATGTGGCATATTGAGCAGTGGAATTATGTGGATAGTAATGCAGTAATGAGTTTACTGGAATTATGTGGAGTGGGATTATGAGTTATGGAGTGTAATTATATGGAATGGTATTTTGTGTTGTGGCTTGGTATGTACTGGAGTTTAATTATGTGTATGCTGTTGAATTTTGTGGCATGGTGTGGAATTCTGTGGTGTGGATTGGATGTATGTGGTGTGTTGTGTAATTGTGTTATTGAACTGAATTATGTGGTTTGGTGTTGATTTATGTGCTGTGGTTTGGAAATGTGTCCCAGAATGAACTGCATCACCTTGTGGCTCCTTGGTGGAAGGTAATCTGTCCCATAGAGATGAATTCTAAATACACAGATCATGAAGAAGTAGAAACCAGTTCTTCTCTTACCTGAAGCTGAGCTGATCTACACGTGTGGTCATGTTTTGTTTTAAACATGCAAATTGCATCGGAAGCCAACGCTGGTCGGCTGAATTGGAACGTGGATTGGTCGCCTATTTCCCAGGTTTCTTTTTCCCAAAAGCAGATTATAAAATAAGCTTTTATAAGCCTGACAGGTCACACTTACATTTGCATAACTTTCCACCTCTGTATATCCAGTTTCTCAGACCATGTGAAAGACAGAGGGGCATATTTACAAGCCCCTTGCACCACTTTTGTGTCATTTTTAACATGGGAAAAATTACGCAAAAGTGGCACAAGGGGCTTATAAATTTGCCCCAGACTGTTTTCTTTAGAAATGCCAATGACAACACAACGCGTGTACTCTCTGCTCAGCAACATCTCTGCTGACCCTTCTGTTGTGACAGGCCACAGCGAGCCTCGCACTGAAGCTGTGGAGAGCACCATTTGTTGCCATGGAGCAGCTCTTAAGTTGGTTTTTATGTGCTTTTTCAGGCAGCGTAGCTAATGATAGGTTGTATGCAAATTTCAGAAGAATCTTTTCCAATAATAGTGCTCTCATGTGATGTTTGAAAAACAATGCAAAGTACATATTGTTTCAAACACGCGGCTTTCCAAAGCAACTTTTATCATAAGTGATAAAGACACTATTATATTTCACCAGTTATGAGAGATGGTACTTCAGTCACTATACTATTATACACTGCACTCCCAGCCAGAGAGTTAACTACAAGGACGGGAGGGGGAGGAGGGGGGGGGTGGATCCATGCCGTGCTGAAATGCATAAGCAAACAAAAGCGGCCTGCAGTCATATCTAAAGATAAAGCATAGTGTGCCGCGCTGATATAGTGTATAAACTAGGGCTGGGCGTAGTTCGTGAAGTAGCGCTACGCGAAGCCACGCAAAGTGTACTTAGCACTACGAGAACTGCGTAGTACTCTTTTCGCACTGTGCAAGATGCCGTTTTCAATGATTGCACAGTGCGGACAAGCATCCAGTACTGTGCAATCATTGAAAACAGCATCTTGCACAGTGCGAGCTGTAGATTTCTGCCGCTCGAGTAGATTCTTACTCGAGCAGCAGCTTTCTCAACGTGGACTGGTAGTCTCTCATTGCGAGCGATCCTGTGCATACGTGACCACTCGCAATGAGAAACCTGACCTCCCCGCGTTGAGAATCTCGCCGGGAGGTTTATTTTCCATGCTTGCGATTGGCAACTTGATGTTGCTGATCACGAACGAGGAAAAAGTCTTGCTGGGATGTAAATTTGCTTGCTCGCGGTCGCCATCTTGATGTTGAAGACTACGAGCAAGCAAAAAATTATCGCTGCACTACGCTACGCGTGGTTGCACTGTGCTACGTGCCGTTCGCGTAGTGCGAAGTAGCGCAAACTTCGCTAACTACGCGAGCATAGCGTAGTGCTTTGCCCAGGGTTAGTATAAACCAAACGCTGGCTGCCACCATATGTAAAGATAAAGAGCAGTATGCCGCACTGATATGCAGAAGCAAACAAAAGGGGCTCTCGCCATATTTAAAGTGAAAGTGCGAAGCCTGGTGTGCTGTCTAGATACAGAACTTGGTCCAAAAAAAAAAAAAAAGTAGTCCACAGAGGAATACCTAAACACTGAAAGCGTAATGAGACAGTACTTGGCCAGTGCTGCCTGGCAGGAAAGTGGAAACACCGAGGAGGGAAAAGAGGAACAAGTGCCCAGTAGCAAGCAAGGATTTCTAAAGGACAGTTGCGCAGACAAATAAAAAGCAATGGCAAGCAGTGGACGGCGTTTAACTCCACAAACCATCTACAAGAGGTCTCTAAGCGAAAGCACAAGCGCTGTTATGCCTGACCTAAAAATGATGAAAAAGGTTGTGAAACCTACTGGTGTCTCTGAGAAATAGAAATATTGTGCCTTAAGAAACAGTCATTACTGTGTGGGGACATGTGTGACAATATATTAGAAGGACCAGGGTCGCTGTGGCTCGTTGCTGAGTGGCTAATATCAGAGTCCTCTTCTCTGACCTGGGAGAGCAGCAAAGGGACTGTGGAATCTTGTGTTTGGTCCTGTGCATCATTCCTCAGTATCACCTCCATGTTAGCTGGCCAGATCCATCATACTCAGATGCACCAATTGTGTGGTCTGTGTCTGCTCTTGTGTTTGTGGCCCACTGAACAAGTCCCACCGCCTTTCGCCACAAGTCTCTGATCAACAAACCAAGGTCTGGCCAATGGCACAGAGGAGATGCTACCACTGACTTTGGGACTCAGAACTAGGTTCAAATCCCGGCTTCTGCTCAACATCCTGTGATTCTGAGCAAATTACCTTTTAGTCCCACCCCCTTTCGCTACAAGTCTCTGATCAACAAACCAAGGTCTGGCCAATGGCTCAGAGGAGATGCAGCCACCAACTTTGGAACTGGGAACCAGGTTCAAATCCCAGCTTCTGCTCAACATTCTGTGATTCTGGGCAAATTACCTTTCAGTCTCCCTGTGACTTAAAAAAAACATGCATCTGAGTTTGTGTAATAGATTCTCATTATGAGTACTCTGGCGTAGCAGCTGGTAAACCAACTTCCCAGAGTAACCATTACTGGGGGTGCCATTAAATCTGAGGACAGAGTTAACAGGCATTATAGTGTCCCCCAAGAATGGAGTTTCAATATTGTGATTTCTCTGGACACTCCTCATTTCATACCTGCTGCTTCATTCAGAGAATAGCGACCCTTTTAGACTTACAGAAGCACTGTAATCAGCCCTTGGAAGAAGAGGAATCAGCCCTTGGAAGAGGTGTGGCGCAGCGGCCAGGGTGACTGACGCTGGAATCTGGGGCTCACGGTTCAATCCCCAGCACCGGCGGCTGGTCAGCTCAGCACCATGTGACTATGGGCAAAAGCTTGCTTAATCTTCCCGAGGGACTCCATCGCCGGGACATCACTTCGGAGGTAGCTGTGCGATTTACAAATACTGGTATTTCATTTCATTTCAGGAGCTGCTGATTGCGGACCAGTGGAGCTTTCATCCATTCCACCAGCATCCAATCACAGGAGCTTTCATCCACTCCACCAGCACCCAATCACGGAAAGCTTTCATCCACTCCACCAGCACCCAATCACAGGAGCTTTCATCCACTCTACCAGCACCCAATCACAGGAGCTTTCATCCACTCAATCAGCACCAATCACAGAAACATTCATTCACTCAATCAGCACCAATCACAGGAGCTTTCATCCACTCCACCAGCACCCAATCACAGGTGGCGGTCTGCCCATCATAAGGCTGTCACTACCAGAGCATCAAGAGACCTCTTTCTTACAGGCCAGCCTGCAGGGTTGGCTGTGAGAGGCATGGTGTAACTCGGCAGGAGAAATCAGCATTGGTTCACAGGTGCAGGGAAGAAAGCCCCTTGCATCTGGAGATCACGTTTGTTTGTTTTGTTTGCAAAAACAAACACCCACTTTGGCAGTTGGTTACTGAAAAACACAAAAAGAAGGCAGGGAAGACTAACAATATCCATACACATGCATCAACAGAACGAATAGCGATTCCTGAATAGCGATTTTTAAGGAATCGCTATTTAGGAATCGGAAAAGCCTATGCATGTAGGAATCGCTATAAAAATAGCGATTCCCACATTCCTTAATTTCTACTCGCAAATTGCTAGTCGCAATTAAGGAATGCTGTCACATTCATTCCTATGGGCCTCCAGGCCCATAGGAATGAATTGGAGATTGCATGAGCAATTTTCGAGTACCAGTAGGTACTCGCAAATTGCTCATGCAATTTCAAGGGTACAAGGGTGTCAAAATGACACCCTGTTGCACCCCTGAAATTGATCTGTGCACATATGTTGCACACACAGATGCCCTAAGGGCATGTGTGTGCGCAACATGTAACTTTGAAAAATGCACAAAAGTGCATTTTTCAAAGTTTTTGCAAATTACCATGAAGTTCATCTTCATGGTAATTTGCTACTCCTATTAGCGAAATCGCTAATTTTTTTAACTTTAATGCATTGCATTTAAGGAATCTCAATTTGGGATTCCTTAAATGCAATCGCAATTTAAGGAATCGCAAGTTAGAGATTCCTTAAATTGCGATTTTTGCATTTGAGATGATGCATCCCAAATGCAAAAATATTGGTCGCAAAGGGGCAGATTCTCAGAATCTGCCCGTTTGCGACCGGTTTTTCCTTTGATGCATTTGCCTAATGGCCCCCTCGTGTGCGTTCCGTTTTGACGAAAGTGCATCCGTCACATGAGGGGATGCCGTTTTGGCATGGGGGATTCCCAGTGACACAGCAAGGAGCTCTGAAGTGGGCGGTGACCCTCCACTTGGGAGGTGAAGTCAGGACCACCTTTGCTTATTGCACCAGAAACAGCTGAGGCTGACAAACAAACTGGTAGTGAATTTATCCTGCAGTTTACAGATATTGACAAGGTAGAGTTTGGCAGAATATCCCAATATAGCGCCCACTGCAATGCCAACTTCAACATCACCATAGCACATAAACCTCATACTTAACCTAGGTCACCTGGAGCAACACACTTGACCTGATTGGCTGAGTGTTAGAGCAGAATCTGTAGTGCACACTTATGCGGGCTGTCTCCATGCCAATGTGAATTGAAGAAATGGAGTATAATGCTGAGTGTGGTGGCTTAGTGGACTAAAGCATCACTGGAGAGGCCTATGTTTGACCTCATGGTCACAGGTTCAAGTCCTGGTGGTTCCATTCAGCCTTTCATCCTTCTGAGGTTGATAAAATGAGTACCATTGAGATGGGCCAACAATAAACATCTGTTATTCCATGCTAACATTCTATTTTGGATGAATATACTCTTTACAAATAAACATGTTATTTTAAGTTATGTTATGTTATATGAGGAGAATTCAGCAAAGGAAAGAATGCTAAGAGACTTTCTTGAAGGAAGGGGAGTGCAAGTAAAAAGCAAGCTATAGAGTGTGTGACTACCAATAAAATTGCACTGATACTGGGTAATCGTCATTAGGGACGGTGACTTTGAGGAAAGGTTACACCTGGACAGATAGAGTATCATTGTTGAGCATTGAACACAGGGTAAAATGCATGATACACAAGTAGAAAAGATTTAAACATACTGTGCTGTGGAAAGGGAAGGAACTTAGGGCCTCATTTATGAAAAGTGACGCATTGCTGTGTGAAAACAGCGATGCGTCACTTTTCACTGCGCTCTCCCTGCGACACTAACGATGAGTCATATTTAAAGTATGATGCATCATGTCGCAAGGAGTTACTGATACGTCAGTATTTCTGACGTATCTGTAGGCGCAAAAGTGACGCATTGCTGGAGTGTGTCACAAAAGTGACGCAACTCCAGCAATGTGTGCTTTTACATGGGGAAGTCCCATGTTGTTAGTGCCTGCGTCAGTCCGAGGCAGGCGTACGATTTTGACGTATTAGCGTCCAAGAAATTGCGCGGCGCCACTTCTATGACTCTTTCTTGAGTCAAAACGTCCACCTGCATACATTATACCTGGCGCAGGTATAATGTGGCGCAGGGGTTTACAAAGTGATTAGATGCGTTACTTTGTAAATATGGTGCAACAAGGCACATATTTTACTCTGCTGGTGCGTCAAAAAGTGACGCACCAGCGTCGTAAAAGTGATGCAAGCCCTGATAAATAAGCCCCTGTGGCCTTTACCAGGCCTAGATGGCCTGATCAAATTCCCAAAAGCTGAAAGGTTCTGTATACACTGGAGTTTCCAAAGAGAGCGTGGTGGGAGTCCCAGGCAAAATGCAGTGCCATAATCCGGTCATGAGAATACAAAGGCCGCTCTTGTAATTCACGCAGAAGTATTGGGATTTTTTTCAGCAGATAAAGATGCTGGAGGCAGGAAGGAGTGCTTGGATCGGATGAGCGACTGAGAGATCTTTATCCAAACCTCTGTTCACCAGTTCAGTGACTGAGTTTGGAGAAGGACTGAGCGACGGGAGCCAAAACCATCAATGACTACCAACCTTCTCACTGGTCACAGACAAAAGCTTGGTCCTGATGAAGTCTCCTTGAGTTCTTTTCTTTAACCCATCCCTGACTGGAGGTGCAAAGAGGCATTCAGGGACACTGTGAAGGGTGATCACGCTGGATAGTGCTTGGTGTATCACATGCACTGTAACACACTCTCAAGAAGTATGGCCAGATGAGGCTTGTTAGCAGCTGGGTATAGATTTTGAACACGATGAGAATCAGGGCACAGCCCACAAAAGGCGGGAAAGAGTCAAGACTTAAATGGGGTGGGGATGAAGCATGTGACCAATCACTGTGAACAGAGCCACTCCAGGTAAAAACGTTTCCTGAGAGACCCATAACTGCTAGCCTGCCCATCAGGATGGGTTGATTGACCACGTCACCCACAGGGGATAGATGCAAAGAACTGGAATAGTTGTGTGTTCAATAATTTTAATACATTTTAAAAGGCAAATACATAGTTAAGTATATTACAAAGTGATACCATTGATGAAAAACAAGAATGTCAATATAGCATGTAGTAAGCACAAAAAGTATGTAATATCATTTAAAGATATAAGGAATTATGCCAATGAACCAAAATGGCCAACAAGTGTATCACTATGATAAAGGAAAAAGAAAATGTGCAGAGAGAAAAGAAATAAGAAAGGGAGAAAGAAGAGTAGAGAAAAAAGAAGGAGGGAAAGAAAGGAGAGGGAAGAAAAGAGAAGGAAAGAAGGATCTAATGTGGTGCTACAAAAATATGACAATACAACATTTAACTAGACTCTACAAAGGGATATTGATCGACCAACCCTTTCGAAGCCAAATCCATATATGAATCCAAAGCTCTCCAGACGTTACTAGAGATATTAGAACTGGAATAGTTGTAATACTAGAGTCTAGGACCAACACAAGGCCTCAAGTTCAGCAGCTAGCTGCATATCCTTCAGATGAGCCGTCCTGCAGCCAGCTCAAAGTTGGATTAGCAGGGATGTGGAGGTGAAATGTGTGCCCAGCCAGAAGGACACGTCTTTTGTAGCCATGACTGGAGGGGTAAGTGTATAACGGTGCAGGAACTATCTTGAGAACTGAATTTCAAATGCGAGCAGACAAGCCATCTCTGAAACTGTAGCAATGGGAAAAACGTTGGCGGTTTCGGGAGAGCAGCTTACCCCGAGCAAGGAGCAGTCCGTGTGAAATAAGCAAGAATTCTAGATTTTAGTGAGTTTTTGCTGCTTGAGTTCACGTGATGTTGTCACAAAGCAATTATGATGGTTTGATTAGGTAAAGTGTTCACCTATGCAGGTTTCAGCTCATATGTGATCAATGACAGCTCACGTTTATAATTATAAGCAGCCCTGATCATAAGGATAAAGAAGGCAGCTTTGTCCCACACTGAGATGTTTTTGCACCTGCAAAGCTGGAGTTTGTAAGCTCCATGGGATGTCCCCCAGAAGGAGCCACCATCAAAACTCAAACCCATTGGTAAGGAGTTTACCCTGTGCAGAGGTAGGGAGGAGTCATTTTTCCAGCCACTCCTGATGTTAACTGATTTCATAGGAACCAAGGGCCCGATGTAGGTAATAGGGAAATACC
This sequence comes from Lissotriton helveticus, assembly GCF_964261635.1. Classification (NCBI taxonomy): domain Eukaryota; kingdom Metazoa; phylum Chordata; class Amphibia; order Caudata; family Salamandridae; genus Lissotriton; species Lissotriton helveticus. The sequence goes on along the minus strand of NC_136072.1, from coordinate 1,137,615,186 downwards.
AATTCCTTAATACCAAATTTTACCGATTCGGTATTTAGAAATCGGTATTTGAGATGTAGGTAAGAATTCGGTAAAAAATACAGAATTCTTAATATTCGTTATTACCGAATCGATAATTGAGCTTCGGTAATAACGAATACCTACCCATTCATTCCTATGGGTGAATGTGAAGCCATTCCATATTACCGATTCGGTATTACCGATTACTTAAATGCAAGGCCAATAAGGAATTGGTATTTACCGATTTCTTATTATCGATTCCTTCCCTACATCCCACATGGCTAAATACCGGTCGGTATCGGTGAAATGTAACGAATTTCACGTTACGGACCGGTGTTTTCCCACCTACATCTGACCCTTAATCTCATCACAAAATGCCAGGGAAACATGCACAGAGTGGCATGGAAACAGCACCAATGTACTCATGTAATTCCCCTGAATCTTGTAATCCCTGTTATTTCCACACCCTTGGATTTAGCACCTTGCACCTCCCGCCAGGGCAGGTAATCCGAAGGGAGAAACATGTCAGGGTTTATAATAAAATAGTGTTAGCAGAGGCTATGCTCATATCCTGCAGATGATGAAGGAGAAAAGTGGAGCATGCCATGTTGTTTGATGAAGAAGACTGGCATATGTTGAAATTCAGAGCCATGCTATGCGGTTGGCACATGTACTCTGCACTCACTGCCTTATAGACTGCCGACAGTCCAATGCGTTACCAGTAGATTACTTGGGTAATGTCACATTGCTGCCTCTAAAATGCCAGTAGGGCTCAGGCAGAATAAGTCACATTTAGGGATATGACAGAACTCATACCCACAGCAGAAGTGCAGGTCCTGTCTTTATGTCTGGATCCTAACAATACAGACACACTTTTTTTAAATTGATTTTTTACAGAGTTTTTATATAGTGCGAACTTGACCCGCAGGTATTGGAGCGCTTTACATAGCACCAGTTGCGTTACATGAGGACACATAAATTTGTGTTAGGCACAGGGAGATTAAGTGATTTGCCCATAATCACAGGATGTTCAGCGTCATTGCCGAGACTCGAACCCGGTTCCCCAGATTCTAGGTCGACCGCCCTAGGCGGTATGATCGATAAAGGATCCGGAAACAAAAGCTCCACATGGCCCAATGAACGGATTAGGAGTTGCAGGATAAAATATTTTACTCAGATTTAGCACTTCCTCAGCAGGGCAGCATGTGTTCTTTAAGCACTAGAAGGGGGAGACAGCACAAGCATATGTTCAAAAGTGACCTTGGCAGACAATCCACTGCAACCCACAACTAAGAGTGTGTGAATTCACCTTGTTTTATCCTCACAATGTCCCTGTAATTCACGCAAAAACTATGACTGTCATGCACATTAACCGTAGATCAAGGCGGTGTGCCTTCTCAAGAAAGTTAGGACGTTCACAAGCAAGTGCCTGAAAAGGAGTAAACTCTACTATCTAGGGGTCGGCCAACAAGCGGCAACTTCTTAAGACCTCACTTGCATGACAAAAAACTACACTTCCCTACCCCTCTGATGAACTGCTTCCAGCTGTCGACAAACTTCAGCAGGTGACTATCCACACCAAAGTGAGCATATCATCGGGGCTGATTCACAGAATTAACTTAAGACAAAATCCTAAACTTACTACTTTTGGTATTCACAGAAGTTAGGATTTTGTCTTAAGTTTGACAGACAGATAAAATCCTAACTTAAGTCTGTCTTAAATCTGTCTTAGGACAAACTTAAGACAAAATCCTAACTTCTGTGAATACCAAAAGAAGTACGTTTACGATTTTGTCTTAAATCAGTTCTGTGAATCGGGCTCATTGTGTTTGATATGTTATGTAGTAAAGTAAAGTAAAGGTTAGGTATTTTATGTCTGTTAACAGTAGAGCAACCTTTGTCAGTGGCATTATTGATGCATGCGTGAGGCCTTTTTATGAGGCACTTGGACTCTACTAATCTTGACATTGTCTGTCCAGATGATGTGCTGTCACATCACTGGTGTCCCCTGTCCACCTATGACCTACCCTGCGACTTCCCTTACTCTTTCCGTCCACCATTACTTACACCCACAAAGTAGTTAGTAGAGTCCTTCCTTCCAATGAGGCTTTTCACAATGGGTTTGCATTATCCCAAGACAGGAGACGCTTGCTTGAAGTTCTGGTCTACCATCTTCAATACTGATGTCACAATTTGGAACCCAGGTTGACCCAACCTCTATGCAGCACAACTGTGAATCCAGGATGGTGACGTAGGCATGCAGTTATCGGCACACTTGGCCAAGAATTGCTGTATGAAGTGCTCTTAGCAGCACAGTGTTTGTCACCTCATTTCACGGGTAGCATGTTTGAGGTGTAGCAGCTTAATTTTGGCTTCACCCTTACACGTCACAAATGCGTAACATACATATCCATGCTCTTAGCACATGTGTTCTGTGAACCCTAGCGATATTAAGGTAAAGTGCTGCACTTGAAATTATTAGTGCAGCTTTACAAGGAGAGGGTGGGAGGGGGTCCGGGTGACACATTAAGAACCAACCGTGCTGCCGTGTTCTGAACTACCTGCAGTCTGCTGAGCGAGGCATCATTAGACGAGATCAACAGGCCATTACAATAGTCCAGGTGGCTTAGTACCAGGGCCTGGACTAGAGTTTTGCGGGTAGAATCAGGAAGCAGGGGGAAAACTCTGCGGAGTAGGCCTATTACATGAAAACATGAACCAGCTGTTTGGGCAACATATACATGGTGTACCTTAACCCCTTCCATGCTTGTGACGGAACCATTCCGTCATCAGTCACGGTTGAGATGTGCTGATGACGGAATGGTTCCGTCACGACCGCATCCTGTTCTGGAATGTCCAGCACAGGGGGAGAATCGGCGCCGCACGGAAGCGGTTAATTCATTGGATGATGTTTACTTTTTTCGGTGATTTAATAGAAACCAACCTCATACTATGACATTTTATTTACTGTAGAAACGAAAATGATTTATGTAATATGTGCACTAATGTTTCATATTTGCATTTAAATAAAGTTCTTAGTCATACCTAAACACATATAGTCAAGATTCTAACTGGATGCCACATGAAATATAAATCTAATCTACTGACAGTTGTATTCATTTATGTTTGAAAGTGTGCACGCATATTAAATGTGCACCATTGATTTAATATATTAGGTTGTCCTGACTAGGGCTGTACTTCTTTCAAGTAAAATACTATTTTACATTTAAATAATAATAATAATATTAAAACTTATAAAGTTAATGGCTACTTCAAGACAAAGTGTCCCAACGCTGCAATCCAGGCCTCAATGTTCTCCAAACGCGTAAAAGAAACAGATCAATTCTGCCAAACAAGCAATTTTTCAATCTCCTTCTAAAAGGGAGTTCCATTATCTGCTTGTGAGTCTTTTCTTCGAGAGTATGTTCACATGGTTTGTTTATTTAAGAATAAATACAACATGTGCCAGTGATAGAGAGAGAGAGAGAGACAGCCTGAGAAGAAGACCTTGATAAGGAACATGGAGAGCCGGAGTGTTATCTGAAAGGTTCTATTCAGCGCTGTTGCAGTGTGGCAATGGACAATGTCATTCCTATATTCAGCCTTAGATATTTTGCTAATCTATCAGATAACAATGTGAAAATGGAAAGGAAAAGAAGCCCTTGATAATGTGAACAGAGGAGTGTTGCTCTGGAGATTCAGGTGCAAATAACTGAAGTTCACACTGTTTGAGGTTACGGCAACATTTCTTTCGACTTTGAGAGGTTTGGACCTCTAAGCTTTCCCTTTAATTCTCTGCTGAGTGTGGCTTGAGACTAACACTCATTCCCTGTCCCAAGAAGACTCTTGACCGAGCTGCTGAAATGCTGACACCTTCCTGTACTTTCCCGCATTTTCCTAATTTTCTGCATTTCCCTGACTTTTGAGAACTCTTTAAACTATTAAACCATCCTCTTAGTTTGGACTATAACTTAGAGGATTTTCGATTTTTTTCATGTATTGAAGAGCGACGCAGAACTCTTCCCTGTGCATCAAATCCTGTTGCTGAGCTTTTGTACTGCTGTGACTGAACTACTTGTTTTCCTTATACTGGTACACCTAAACTTCTCTAGGAGGTTGGGTTTTCCAGTTGTTATTCCGTACCTTCAAAGCATGGTGCAGAAATTTGTTTATCTTAACCCGTTCCATGCGTCAGACAGCCCCCGGCCGTCTGACAACACTGTGGGCGTGTGCGGAGGACAGCCTGGGGCCGTCCAAACCCCTCCCACTGATTCATTCGCCCGCACTGTGGCGGAATTCGTGCCGCGGTCAACGTGTTAACTTGACTGCTAACTTGTAATAAACCTTCTTAAATATACTCACTGATTCCTGGTCCTTATTGTGCAGCCAAATAGGTTACACCGTTAATTGAAATTGACTGATTTCATGCTAACTTCCTTCATCTCTCAGGCGGAGAAGAAAAGATCCATCGTAGGACAAATGGTAAGAGGGCTGGGCCAGTGATCTGCACCAGAGGCGACTAAAGTGCAATACATAAGGTCAGTCACTCATGATTTAATCCAACCAGACTTCTGATTAGTGTATTTATACCATAAGTACTCCTCATTAGTGGAAAACTAGCTGCTCGAGCAAATTCACCCTTTTATTGAGAGCACATATGCCATCTCTTTTCTCCAGATATCCGGGACTTGTATTCTGAAGCACTCATCTAATCTTGATATTTGGCTGGAGTTCGCTCTCAATAATGTACATTTCAGTGGAGTCTAAAAAGGCAATGTGAGAATTGATGCATTGGTTTGCAAGACTGACACTTTAGTTATGTTGGTGCTTACTTTGGCCTCCCTTATCATGCATCTAATCAATGCATTCAAAGTCGATGACCCGTGGACAGTAGCAATGCATTAAGTGGTGTGTTCAGTTACTTCGCCTTGACCTTGATATTTTTATCCATACTTCTGATTGTCCTGGATAACCTTAGATGGAGGCAGATTCAATGCTGTAAGTTGGCGCCCTACACCGTTGACCGGCCATCTCCAATCAAGAGGCTCCACAAGGTCCTGTCTCAGGCGGTTGAGTGGATCATCATCTTTTTTACTGCTTTGCCTACTTCTGATATTCTTATAAAGCTCCTAGTGTAGCGCCCCCAGATGTTTTCTGCTAGCCTCCCACTCTTCAGTGTGTACTTCACACCATTGGCTGCCTAGACACAATATTTTAGGTAAACATTTGAGGCTTACGCAGACACCAAGCTACTCATAATCCAATTTGACTGTACCATAGTAGACTCACTTCCAGAACTGTGTGGTTGCCGTAGCAGCATGGACATCAGTCAATACCCTAGAGGTCAACTCCAATACAAAGGACATGCTGGTTTTAGGGGTAGATTGTTCTACCAGCTCCAATGCTAGATGGTTCTCAATTTTGGGTCTGTATCTTTCTCCCATGAGCAAGCTTTGGATATTAGGAATACCGTTTGATGATTTCCTATGTTTTGTTTCCAGATCAATAAGGTACCTTACAACTTGTTTCTTCTGATTAAGACTGGTCTTACCTTGCTTCATGGAGTTAATAAACATATGATAATCCAGACTGCAATTACTTCACACCCGTATAATGGCAAAGCTCTTTATTTTGGCCAACTTACCTTCCAGATCTCCCACCACATGAGTACAACTTCTGCACTGCAAAAAGGACCAGTCATGTAGTGTGGGCTGCAGAGATGCTGTCAGTCTGTCTGGTTGGACTACCTCGCCGTAAGAGACATACATCATCAAATTTCTCTGCATAGTCCACAAGGAGGCTCTCTCTTTATGCCTTCTTCAGTTTTCTGATAGATTGTCCTTGCCATGTTCTGCATTACTCACCAATTTAGCTCTCAGGTCGGTATGGACTTGGCATTTGTTTGCATAAAGCTTGTGATTCTAGACTAGAACTTAAAAAATGCATACAGACAGACATGGTGTATGAGAGTAGATTACTTATTGTAAATTATACAGATGAGCGATTGGTTCTCATGACAGAGATACCTACCCAGGATCACCTCTGGGTCAGAGTGCAGAACTAGTTAACAAAACATCTCACAGCTAGCACAACTCCATTCCCAGAATGCTGCTCTATCCAAACCAAAACCGCAGAGTGCATACTCCATCACAGTTCAGACTTTTACACTGACAACTGTAGTCACTGGGAGCAACCTTCCCTCTGCTGGCTGGCACCAAACCATTTTCTGAATATGAATCTGCATTGTATGTAGAAGTATGCACACCTTTTCTCTTACACAAGTGCATTCCGACAGTCAAAAATCCTACCAAAAAATCATGCATCTCAAAATCAAAAGGAGTCCTTCCTCACACACATCTTCAATGTTGTTTCTAGCTCAGGGGTGTCCAATGTGGGAAGAAGAAAAATTAACTAACTTAATTTTAGTTACTGTAGTTCTTTCTAGTAAATGTAGATTCACAACATCCACAGCCCTCTGGTCTTCGCCTAACAGAGGGATTCTCACATATGACTTAGCTTTGTTTGAATATCTTCCCCCAGGTGACAACAAACTCTTATGCACAAACTTATTTATACACATCACTAATGCAACCACAGATTTCTGTATTCAATGACCTTTGTTGAGGCTATCATCGTCGAAATGAAAGAATATAAACTCCTTACACATGCACAGGTTGACACAAGTGACTTGTCACAATGCTACTTCCAGGAAACATTCTTACAGGGTAGCAAGAGGCCGATAATCTATGTTAGCAAGACTGTACCGGAGCTATGGGCCATATGTATGAAGGCAATTTTGCGATCGCAAACGTTTGCGATGGCAATTTGCCTCAGTGCTATGTATGTAAGCAAAACTGCCTCGCAAAATAAGGAATCGCAACATTTGCGATTCCTTATTTTGCAATTGCATTTAAGGAATCACAAATTGCTATTCCTTAAATGCAAAGTAAGAAGCACAGAAAAAGTGCAATTTGGCCTTAAGGAATTGCAAATTGCCACCAATTTAGGGCATGTATGTGTGCCACATGTGCACACATGTACATTTCAGGGGTGCAACAGGATGTCCTTTTGACACAGTGGCTCCTTTGAAATTGCATTCTCAATTTGCGATTCTCTAATTGAAATGTCATCCCATACATATGCCCATAGGGGTCTCTCTGCAATCCCTGCAGAGAGATTTACTAAATCACCAAAGGCTAAAGAGGTGCAGAGGTGATACATATAGAGCTATATCATGAACTGTGTGTTCCTCTGGAGAAATTGGTTTCCTTTCCTCCATTTGCACTGGTGCAGCCAAGTTTGTCTGATTTATGCACCCATTACCGGCTCCTGATTTGTTTAGCTCGGATGCTCATATTACATCTTCCATCAGTAAGTGCATACATTTAAAACTGTTCCTAAATTTGTTCCAACTGAGAATATGGGAAAACACAGCAAGGCATTTTTTTGGTATATCCTCAATTGGAAACAACCTCACAAAATGCATGAGAACTGCTTAAAATTGTAATATGTGCATGCACACTAATTAATACAGTGGGCCATGGGTGCAAACTGATGAATAAATGCATATATCACCAAGACAGGGCTGCATCTGTGCTAATGGAGGTGTGCAAACTAAGGGGCATATTCACAAAAAAGTTCGACATTTTTCAAACACAGGTATGGGCCGTATTCACAAGAATAGGGTGCACCCCGATGTTTCCCCTAGAGCTTGCACAAAAAAAGCTGCTTAGCGGCAGTGCAGGCACCCTGCTGCTATGTTGCAAGGGTGCCTGCGCTGCAGGGGCGATTGTTTATGTGCAGGAAGGAGCACCTTCCTGCACATAAGCAATGAATATTGACGATTTGCTCTTTCTATGTGTGCTGCATTGTGCAGCAAACATAGAAAGAGCAAAAACAAGGAAACATTTATAATTTCTCCCATAACACCATGCTAAAACCATGTATTCCCTGGTATTAGTTTTTGGCGCTGCCTCATCCTTCTAAATCTGGGGCAGCATCAAAACGCAATGAGTGTTGCGGTTGAATGGCCACTGCAACACCCATTGCACGCCCCAGACTACTGCGGAGGAAAGGGGCATATTTATAAGGAGGTGTTAAGCCACGTTAAGTGGCTTACCGACACCTTGTAAATATGAGAAATGATGCTAAGCCACCGGAGCGTGAAAAAAAAGTGATGCTCCGGTGGCGAATGGGGCTTGTAAATATACCCCTCGGTTCTATAGGAATCCATATTGTTCATGGCGTGGTCCCTAGAGAAGGTCCCACGCTGGTCTGAGACAGATTGGCAGGTATTGAGATAAGCATGTGGGAGTCTTTTGGTGAGATGACATCGTGTGATCTGTGTGGAGGTGAAAGCAGGCTGCGAGGCTGCGAGGAGAAGAGGAGGGCAGGCACCGCCTAGAAGCACGACCTCCTGACCGTATTCACCCGGGCTAGGACTACAGCCCCCAGGGTGTATCCCTGCACACTCACCTGTTGAGACTCAGGGGGAGGCACTCACATCGCGCCTAAAAGGCACTCTGTTTCCTCTGCGGCGCGGGACGAAGCCGGGACTAAGCCCGGGACCAAGGGCGGGCCTGTCTGTGCCTCTCCGTGACTGGGCGCGACTGGACTGGGCCCAACTATTTCAATCACGGTAACATTTAAGCTTTTGCTACAAGCTGAGATCAATCTATGTGGGCATTTCAACATTGGACTTGGACTGGGGTTGATTGTAGCTTAAAAACTAGATAATTTTAACCATTTTTTAACTTATTATAGTTGTGTTCCTTATATTTTCCTTTTATTTTTTTGTGAAGAACTCAAGTTCAAATAATAAGATGGGCAAACCCAACCCCATAACCACACGCCCACAGACTCGCCACAAAACCACCTCAAATGCCTTAACTACCAATCCTACTGCCATTGATAAAATGTTACAACAAGCTATTGGAGCTGTTTCAAGTGCCATTGAGAGTACCGAATGACGCCTCTCAATCACCCGATCAATTTCCATTGCTCCGCTGACACAAGGTCTCACACTTTCATCACCCCCTAAATCACCGGGCACAACTTATGATTCAGTTAATAGTGAAGTCCCATGCGCACAGGTTCAAATTGATCCTTTATCAACACCCGTGCCTTCTACTGCAAAGGCTCCTAAAGCTACAAGCGCCAACTAAAACCCAAGAAATGCAAGCACCCTAACAAAACCTCAGTAGCTGACAAAAATGAATCAGAGGGTCTCCAGGAGGGTACAGTTTCCTCAAATCCCACATTCACACCTCCTGTTTGGGCAAATCACCTATTAACTGATTTGCAGTTGCATCTTGAACAACATATCAAGACTCAGTTTAAAATTCTATCGAGTCGAATAGATAAGGTAATTACACTGCTGAACACAAGGGGTGTGGGAGGTAGCCACTTTATCGCTCCAAACTGGCCTAATTCTGCTGATACTGCTACTTCTAGTAACAACCAGCCCCCAACAGGTGTTTCTACTCTCAATGGTCCCCATGTCGAAAGGCCAGTTCTTCTGCCATCGCAAACAACTCTGTGTATCTCACTCCCTACTCCTTCCCAAGCTTGCCAGATAAACTCTAACAAGGTGACCCGTTCAAACTCCTTAAATCATTCACATGGCTTTATCCCGAACCCCTCCGAACATCCAGCAGTTCCACAGGGCAATTTACACCATCACGTCTCTAGTGAAACTCACCACCAATTGCCCTGCTTGGACCTTATGTAGTTTAACTAGCAGGCATTCCATTGTTAAAATCTGAACGAAGAGAACCCTACGCTGAGCTCAAGAATAAGACCATCTACTGGCTAAATAGGAATAGACCACTCCCAGGATCAGCTCAGGGAGGAATTCTCTTTGTTCGAAGGGTTAGTTGGCTGGGAGCAAAATGTAAGGATATAGACGGGGACTGTGTGGTGATTAATTTTAGAGACCGTGATGTAGTAAACAACATACTTAATAGGGGTATTAACAACGAATCTGGTACTATTATAAAAACGCGGCTTTTTGTAAACTAGTTCCGGGGATGCAGTTTAGGAGCTATCAAGATAGCGCCAGGACACCGTACGGTAACAGTGCGCTCTACAAATGTCACAAATAAATAAATAAATAAATATTTATCCACTTCCTCTGGGCTACTTCTATCCCCCCGTCTCCTCACATAGACGTAATGACCAACTCCAATCTCGATATCGTGAGCAGGCTAGAGCTAATACTATCTCCCTCGAGAACAGGTACAGTCCCCTGAATCATGTTGATTGACCACCACCAATTCTTAAAACATGGAGGGAAACATCATGCACCATAGTTGACAGCGATAGGGAACTGTGGGGGTTTAAGTCAGAGACCACTCCCTTAGAAAATGACAGACACGTAGGGTGGAGGGCACAGATCACACATATTGACACTGAACACCCCCTTAGCCCCAATGTCTGTCCTGGCCAAATTTATACTAGTTTTTCCATGGCCAGGAGCTTACTCGCATCCACTGTTGTTCCCGTAGAGGAGGATAACAGGACTGCGTTCATTTCTTGGAATATAGCAGGTATCACCTCTAAACTAGATCATCCAGAGTGGGGGGGCTAATTGATCAGTATTACCTTTGTTTATTCCAAGAAACCTGGACCTTGACACCCCCACACAGAACTGTTTTTGCTTCTTATCCCATTCCTGCAACTCAGGGGTTAAGGGGACGCCCATCTGGGGGATTGTATATATGGGTGGGTTCCCACCTGGGTTGTACAGTAAAAGTGATCGATACCCGTTCCCTAGACATCCTCTGTATCCTTCTCTCTTTTACAGTTGGCCTAAAAGTGGTAGTGGTCAATGTCTATTCCCGGCCAACTCCCTCTTCCCTTCCATCCCCTACTCTAAACGATTTAGATCAGTTTCTTTCTACTCATCCAGCCTCATCATTTAAACTTCTAGGGGGCGACTTCAACTGCCACTATGAACCCCTAGATGGTGTCACTACAGTCACCCTGTTGAAAAGTCAGCCCATAACGCACCGGATGCCCAGGCTGCTGGTGCAGGGCGACTCTTCGTTCCCATCTTGAATAATTACCAAATAAAGAGACGGGCACTGGAAGCAGGAAAACAAGGAAAAAGGTTTATTACTCATGAGGAGAGCAAGTCATTTGGGACACTCGCATAGTGTCTTCGGGAGGTGCTCTAACAAGTTTCTCTGAGGCTTCGCCTTTTATACACAGGTTCGTGGCACACAGGCATCCTTTTATTACAATCAATACATTGTGTAGTATGAAGGTATTCCAATACGTGGCTACAGTAGGGGCCCTTATCCTTCATGCAATAGGAGGGGGCTGTCACGCAGCTGAGAGTTCTGCTGATTCCATTGGAATGTGTGTGCCTGATCGAATCTCAGGGGGCGGGGTGGCCATGATCAATAGTGGCTTCTTTCAAGAGAGACGAGTGCATACAGTAGTGGGCAATAAACTGTATCCTCGGGCTAAGGGATGACCAGCGGTCCGTGCAAACAATTAGGTTCAGAGGAAGAGGTCATCACAGGAGGGGTATTCATGGAGGGACAGGAGGTGTTTGGTCAGGCGCGGGGTGCGATTCTCAGAGACAGAGTCATGCGGGAGGGGAGGGCTCATGACTTGTACATGTGAGAGCGGGGGCGGTCAGGGTGCATGGGGGAAGCTTGCAGGGCCAGGGAAGGGGCTGATGATCGATCGTGAACAAGGAGACCATGATACCTAAAATGGCTGTCGTGTACGTGTGTGCATGGGTCTATGCTAGCGGGATGACACAGTCAGTGTTTTAGCGATATCCGTTCTTCTTACAACAAGGGGTACAGTGAACACAAATGAACGCCGCTTATGTGTATATACATTGCCAATTTCAACAGTCGCTGCTTTTAAACATAGCTAGTACATTTGTGTTTACCCCAACTGAAGGAGTGTACATATAGTCATGTGTGGCCAATTAAATAACGTTCGTCAAATGCTAGCAAATTGCGTGTAGCCATATGCAGTCGATACAATTGGCGGAATACGGTACATGTGAATTTACATTTGCTGCGTTATTCATACAAATCTAGAGATCGGCATAACACGTAGTCGAGGGTAATCAGGAAAAACGTTCCGACATATTATAGACTTCAAGTTCTGACTTTCTTTTCAATGACATCAACATATAGTAAAAAGTGCTATATGAGACCTTTGGACTTAAGTGACCGAAAACATTATTTGAAAGCAACAGGAATTGAGGGAGAAAGTTCAGGAAGGGGGTCTTAGTGAAAATGTCTTTTTCAACGACGAGCCACCACTGGTAGACTCTGTTAGTCCGTTTTTCTTTTCGTTGGCGCTTTTGAGCACCGGCGGTGGAGCTATAAGTCCAGCTCGGAATCATCCTTACGCGTTGCAGGGTGCGATCAGTCCTCTGCTGTTAGATCACAGTCCTGTTTCCTAACTCATTTTCTTAGGGGTGCCTCATGCTGGGCACCTGCGTGTCTTTCTTTTTCCGTGGCAAAATCCCAGTCCATAGTCAAAGTTTGTATGAAAGAGTTTGTTGAATAATCGAGGGAAGAGAGGGCGGAGTGGGGCCAGATCTTCGAACACACCCAGAGACCAAGGGAGCAAAGGACAATGAGCAGGCAGGCCCATCAGTCGGACTCAAAAGGGGACGGGGACTTCAGGCACGAGTGGGTCAGCAAGTCGAGGGCTTCAAGGTAGCCCTTCATTCTTTCATCTGCCGAGTTTGAGAGTTGTGCCTCGTCCCGCGTCTCGTTGCTCTGCGGCTCCACCTTTGGTTGCGGTTACATGTGCTTCATGATCTGTGGCCAGGCTGTGCGTCACATCCAGCTCCTCTCCTCCGGTTATTATATCTTTAAATGAGTAGAAAACAAGTTTTTAGAAAAACTGGCAGGAGAAGACATTTATACATCTCAATTCCGTCCCCAATCCTATGTAGGTGGGGGATAAGTTCATCGGTCACAGTCAGAAGTCGTCATTTATGGAGTCTGTAGGAGTGCATTGCTATGGAATTCATAACCCTGTTCGGCGCTCATTCGTGACATACGTGGAGAGAAATTGGACCTTTATACACAGTGTATTATATCAAATTCAAAGTCGAGTCCTTATGTAGCGACTCGTCCTTCCCTTTAACCCAAGCATCGACAATCTTACATCTCCCTTCGGGGTCGGCTAACTCTTGTAAGTGGGGCGTTATCGTCATGAAGAAGGGAGAGGGGGTGGACGTAAAACATGCTCTTCTTGGGGAGTGAACGTTAATCAAGGTCATCAATTTCGCTTTCGAGGGTAGATGACATGAAGCTGGGGTTAATCGGGGGAAAGGGGACGTTTTGGACAGGGAGCTGGGGTCGATCGGGAGAAGTGGGGTACTCGGGACATTCGTACTCAAGGGCAGAGGAGCGAAGTAATTTGTGCATTGGGAATTGCATTTTTAGCGAACTGAGAAACAGAAGGCCATTGACGTTATAGTCCCCTCATAGAAGACCAGACTAGGGGACATCCGTCGTTTTACCTATCATTTCCTTCATTACCAACTCGGGTTCTATCGTTTTGCAGAAAGGAGAGGTAGTAATATGGCGAGTCACAATCGTTTAGTTCTGGTCAATTTTTCCAAACACCTTTGTGTTCGAGGAGACCGGGAGGGGCACAACGTTACCATACAAGGAAGGAGGGAACAGGGGGGCTTTAAAGAGTGAGAGAGAGCGAGAGAGCGAGGGAGCGAGAAAGAGAGCGAGAGAGAGAGAGAGAGCGAGAGCGAGAGAGAGAGAGAGAGAGAGAGAGAGAGAGAGAGAGAGCGCACTCTAAGTGGTCCATTCAGTACACGTGCGACATAGAGAGAGAAAGAGAGCGGGAGAGAGAGAGAGTGACGTGTACAATAATGGACCATTCAGTGCGCGCACAACATAGAACAACAGGGGTTAAGTAATACGGAAACACAAACGGAGGGATGACGTAGATCCATACATCACGTACATACAAACTCAGACGGGGAAGACAGTACATGTGTTATACACAAAAATCCAAGACAAAACATAAAACAGTTATTGGCCAAAATTATCCTTTTCTGTTTGCTGTGCATCCTTGTCATCCTAAGCTCTTTTGTTTACCTTTTTCTTCTCTTTTATTTGTCGGCTGCCCTTACTGGTGGCTTTGATTGTACACACTTACGCCGTTGGCAATTGGTCATGAACTGACCTGGTCGGGCTAATGCTCACGGCGGTATTTTCGAGTTATTTTAGCAAATGTGTTTCCAGGCTGAGACAACAGTTGGTGTCAATTGGGGAGAGGAGTTGGCCTAATGGCTAGGGCGCTCGACCTCGGACCTGGAGGAACTGGGTTCGAGTCTCGGTAACGACGCTAAAACCTCCTGTGATTCTGGGCAAATCACTTAATCTCCCCGTGCCTAAAATGAATGTAACTGGAAAATGTAAAAATGTAACGTAACTGGAAAAATATGTAAAGCGCTCTGATACCTGATTCGGTTCGGGTCTAGTTCGCGCTATATAAAACTCTGCAAAAAAAAACAAACAAAAAAAAAAAACAATGGGGCAGCTTTTAGTTACTTGTCTATGAGGATGCGAAAAGGAGGTAGTAGGTCTTTAAGTATCGGCAATATCCCTAGTCCTCCCGTCGGAGGGTACTTGTGTAATCCTTACCTCGGAATTTTTCCTTAAACTTTCCCTATTTAGTTAAGTGTGGAGGGTTTAATCATGTGTGCACATTAGTTTAGGTTGTATTATTCGGAGTGCGTGGGCACCATAATCGAACGCCTTTTTCCCGTCTCTTCGTCCGCTAGATCACCATTTTCTTTTTTTTCGTATTTTTAACCGATGTTCCAAAGTGACCTGCAGAAAAGAGGGAAAAAGAAGGGGGGCGGGGGCAGCATTTAAGAACACATCAGCGCGCATAAACCCGAAAAGGCTTTTACTTACTACATACGCGGTCTATCTCCCCGGAACGCAGTTCTTGCCAATTCGGCATTTAAGCCCAGATGAACCTTTTAGTGTGCGAGAGATGATTATCGGAAGCCGGTGGGTAGCATAGGTCACCCAAGTGTGGTATTACGGATCGTATGTAGGGAGGCCAGATGGCACTCCGTTGGAGCGACTTAGGGGCATTTCAGCACAATCTTTCTGATACAGGTAGCATATAAAGTATAGGCTGACTTCCAGGGTCTTTTAGCGATTGCTTTAAGCTGTACAAAAATGTGCAAAGTACATACAACAGAAACCTGTACCATTCATTTTTGCAGTATCTCTGCGTACTATACTTTTTAATCCTTAAACAGTGGTCATTTATTCGAAACTTACTAATTCACACGTGACAACTAAGTTTGCTTTTTCCAAAAAATCTTTAATAAGAATGTCGGTGCATAAATATGGGCCTACAACCCCGTGGGCCGGCCACGGAGCAGGCTGGAACTGTTATGTGTGGGGATACTTATTAGCAAAAACTTTAATGGAGTCGGTGGTCGTAATCTAAAAGTGCGACAAGTGCAACAAAATCATGTCGAGACTTCAGTGTGAGGGAGTGTCATAAGTGTTGGGCTTTCAATTTTCAATAATCATGATGCGTCAAACTTAACAACGATTCATTGTCCGAATGTTCAATTAATACCCATCTGATGTCAATTTACCGTCTGAACACATAACCAGTACCCATCCAATATCAATTCTTTGTCCAAACATATAACCCGTACCCATCTCATATCAATTCATTGTCCGAGCTGACAGTATACATCCTATATCAATCCATTGTCCGAACTCATAATTAGTACACATCCTATATCAATTCATGTGGTTAAAAAAACCCTTCATACATATCTCATGACACCAGGGCTGAACAATCGGGGTACAACAAGGAGTTGAAAGTTTCATTTGCATCGGCGCCATTTTGGGTGCAGTCAGGCAGAACCAGGCATAGTCTAAATCTCTACTAACTCGCGGTTGGCCCAGAGCTTCCTTTGGCAGTCCAAAAGTTCCGTTAAAGGGCAAAAGAAAGGATCGGTGGTCTGAACCATCAGTCAAAAGGGGAGGGAGGCAACAATCTTTTTCTACCGGGTCATACTGTGTTCTCACCGGAACTGATCCGAAATGTAGTCTGCAGGATTCTGGTCATTCAAACTGAGGCTGGCGACAGCATGGGAGTGCCGACGTCCTGCGGCTACATTTCCGTCGTTCCGAGGGCAATCATGGCAGTCATTCCCCATCGGGGGTATCTGCGGGAGTCGGGGACTCCCGCGGCTCCTCTAGAATCTTCAAGGTTGTGGAGAACTATGGTGGTGGAGTCAACAACAGACCGGGCCATTCCTTCATGCTGGGCCCGCTCTTGCCAGGCCGATCGCCATTTTGAAAGTTCGGCAACTACCGGCGATCGCGGGGTCAAATGAGCGGACGGGCTCCACCCTGCCGGGCGAGGCGTTGCAGCATCGCCACAGTGGAAGAACCCTTTTCCGGGCGCCTGGAGCGCTGAGGGTGCAGCTGGGAAGCCTCCACCTGGGGAGGCGGGAGAGGCTTGTTCGCACCGCCTCTCCCTCCCAGTGCACCCCACGGCGTCTCGCTTGACATTTGTTATGGCCGGACCAGGTGATGAGGACGAGGGGGGGGGGGTCGGAGGCATGTGCAAGACATCCCCCCCAGGGTTGTCGCAGCCATTATAAAAGAAAGAAGTGGCGCCTGGCATGTTGTCGCTGCCATTACGGAAGAAAAAAGAAAGAAGTGGCGCCTGAGTGGCCTCTCCACTCCCAGGCCCTCCATGGATGCTGGTCCAGACTGGGAGAGAGAGGGGAGGGTCGAGGACATAGACATTCCCCCCCCTGCAACTCTCCAGGGTTGTCGTAGCAGTCCCCTTGGCCGGGTCCCTTCAGCCTCGGCCTCTCCTCCGGCTACACCCTACGTGATGATCTCCGGCCGACTGTTGGCAGCAGGACCCGCCCTATATGTGTTGCTTCCGGCTGGGCGTAGCCGCAAACTTGTTGCACTTTGGAAGTTTCCAGAATGGGGGCGGATGTCTGCTGACTTGTATCTTTCCCAAGTTGCCGTTATTTGGGCGTGGCAGGCGGTGGGACAGACATGTTTGGGGCAGTGAGGGGCAATGAAGCCTCGTTGCCTTGTGACCGTTGCAATGTCACGCTTGGTTTCTCTTACTGTTTTCAGGTTTCTTATTACGGACTTTTTTCTAACGTTTCTTGTTTCTAGGACACTCATAGGTTTTATCATTAAGTATTGTTATCGTTTCCTTGTTCGTTATTTAATAAAAAGTTCATCAGTGGCCTACTGATTTTCGCTTTCCTATTCCTTTCTTTCCAGGTTGTTCCATGCTAAAGTTTCTGTTAACAGGATATAGTGATCACTTCGTTATTATTGTATATGTCCTTTTCACTAGGGGTGCTCTCTGGTCGGGCCAGATGACCTTCCTCTAGTAAATGGTCCGGGTGAAACTGGTGCATCAATCAGTGGGGAGTAGATAGGCATGACAGATTACAACGGGGGACAAAGGTCCACATTACCTACCCTTCACTACTCGCAAAGACTAGAGTATGGCGACTCTGTGCTTGTTTGCAAAATAGAGAATACCTCCAAAAAGAACCAATTCCAAACAGTCAATATTCGGACAATCAATCAATCAATGAGGAATGAAATAGGTACGACGTGTTAAAGGTTTGCGTTACCTACCCTTCACTATCGGCAAAGGGAGAGAGAATATTCCTATTCTTCTCCGTTTGCAGGCAGAGAAGATCCTTAAGAGAACCAACTTCGAACAATTCAATGCTCGATTCAATCAATCAATCAATGGGGAGAAAAATAGGTATGACGGATTACAATGGGGACAAAAGTCTGCATTACCTACCCTTCACTATCTGCAAAGACTAAACAGAGTATGGCGACTCTGTGCTTGTTTGCAAATAGAGAATCTCTCAGAAACAATCAATAAGTAATACTAGTATTTTCAAACAATCAATCAATCAATTTCGCAATTTGTCGTGTGTCACGACCTTACCCGGACCGGTCCATGTGGACAGTTCTTCGCCTTCCTTTTTCCAGCGCCCGATCGTTCTCTTTTCTCCATGTTTTTACCGCAGCATTCCGGTGGGATTCCAGTCAGGACAATAGGTCACTTGAGAGAGAGGTCCGTTCGGAATCGGTGAAGTTCATTCAATCGGCAGCCGGACGATGGCCCTCTCAAGGCAGGTATACTCCAATCACTTAGATGTTCACCCCATCGTCTGAACCTCTCTTACCGGACCTTATGTCGCTGATGGACCCCGCGTTGGGACGCCAATTGTTGAAAAGTCAGCCCATAACGCACCGGATGCCCAGGCTGCTGGTGCAGGGCGACTCTTCGTTCCCATCTTGAATAATTACCAAATAAAGAGACGGGCACTGGAAGCAGGAAAACAAGGAAAAAGGTTTATTACTCATGAGGAGAGCATGTCATTTGGGACACTCGCATAGTGTCTTCGGGAGGTGCTCTAACAAGTTTCTCTGAGGCTTCGCCTTTTATACACAGGTTCGTGGCACACAGGCATCCTTTTATTACAATCAATACATTGTGTAGTATGAAGGTATTCCAACACGTGGCTACAGTAGGGGCCCTTATCCTTCATGCAATAGGAGGGGGCTGTCACGCAGCTGAGAGTTCTGCTGATTCCATTGGAATGTGTGTGCCTGATCGAATCTCAGGGGGCGGGGTGGCCATGATCAATAGTGGCTTCTTTCAAGAGAGACGAGTGCATACAGTAGTGGGCAATAAACTGTATCCTCGGGCTAAGGGATGACCAGCGGTCCGTGCAAACAATTAGGTTCAGAGGAAGAGGTCATCACAGGAGGGGTATTCATGGAGGGACAGGAGGTGTTTGGTCAGGCGCGGGGTGCGATTCTCAGAGACAGAGTCATGCGGGAGGGGAGGGCTCATGACTTGTACATGTGAGAGCGGGGGCGGTCAGGGTGCATGGGGGAAGCTTGCAGGGCCAGGGAAGGGGCTGATGATCGATCGTGAACAAGGAGACCATGATACCTAAAATGGCTGTCGTGTACGTGTGTGCATGGGTCTATGCTAGCGGGATGACACAGTCAGTGTTTTAGCGATATCCGTTCTTTTTACAACAAGGGGTACAGTGAACACAAATGAACGCCGCTTATGTGTATATACATTGCCAATTTCAACAACCCTGGATGAGGATTCTGCATGGTCCATTCCAGAATGCACCATGTATCCAACAAAAGGCTGGACCCCATTAGCTCTACAGTTAAACAAGCTCACAATTTCCCACGCTCTCAGAGCCTGTAATAGAAGATTCCCATCTGATATACCAGGCAAACCTACATTTAATAGACCAAGTAGTGGTAGCACGATAGATTATATAATGGTAGACATTGAATTCTGGTCCTACATCAAGGATTTCAACGTAATTACCAGACATGACAGCGACCATAACCTTTTAGTACTGGAATTAAACCTCCTGGTGGGTAACAGTCAAACGTCCCCCTCTGAAGAGCTCTCGTCTCTACCAAACTTGATTAGTACAGCTGGTGGCAGACGAGTCAGATGGGGTAAACGTATTCAATCAGGTGACAAGGTAGCCGCATTGTATCTACATGCTATCCCTCTCCTAGAGACTGCTTCTAGACTCCCAGTGGAAAATCTTGATCTAACACACCAACTTGCTATAAAGAACATCAATCAAGATTTTCTCAGCAAAATAGCAACTTTTTTTTATACAACTGGAATTTTAAGGTATGACCAACTCGTTCCAATCCCTGGTTTAATTCTTCTTGCAGAATGGCAAAAAGTGCCCTTTTAAAACAGGTAAAAAGTGGAACACATACTAATATTAGACTAGCTAGGAGCTTTTATAAGAATTTAATTGCCTATGCTAAGCAAGAGTGGGCGGACGAAAGATGGGCGTCTATTAAGTCCGCACTCGATAGCCGAGACTTTAGGGCCTTTTGGAATCTAGTCAAAATGGGTAAGGTTGAGGGCTCCGATGCTATAGTGCCAAACCTGAGCGAAGAGGTTTGGAACATACACTTTAAAAACCTGTACTCTTACAAAAACAGGCCTCTAGCCGCCGCCCCCACCCTTATATATAACGAGATAACTCTACCCTCTGACCCTGGTAGTCCTAATATGATAGTTCCGCCCTGTACCTTGCAAGAAGTAGTAGCGGTCCGGAAGAGCATACCATTAGGAAAAGCCCCGGGCTTGGATAGAATCCCGGGAGATTTATTCCATAGTGAACCGTAGGTATGGGCTCCTTACATCTGGCTTCTGTTCAATGCTATCCTCCAGGGTATGGAGGTCCTGCACACATGGTTAGGGGCAGAAATTATACCCATATTAAAAAAGGGCTCCCCTTTGGACCCGGCGAATTATCGCCCGATCAGTCTAATTGATGTGCTCCAAAAACTGTTTGCCCGTTTTCTACTAGTACGGCTCCAGATTTGGATGGACGAATTTCAGATACTAACCCCCCTACAGGCTGGTTTCCATGCTAAGGTCTCCACCATCGACCAATTATTCAGACTTCAACTAATACTCTGGAAAACTGTGGTCCTGGGGGGGTGCAGCTTGTATCTGATATTCGTAGACTTACGAGCTGCATTCGATCTGGTCCAAAGAGATAATCTCTAGGCCCTACTGAAAGATATGGGTATTCCCCAATATATCTGCTCCCTTCTACAACGATTGCGCCAAGACACCTTTGCAAGGGTACGGTATGGGAAAAAGGGGGAACTTTCAGCGCCTTTCCCAGTGGAAAGGGGGGTCAGGCAAGGGTGTGTCCTGGCCCCCACACTTTTTTCTCTCTTTTTAAATGGCCTCATTGCTGACCTCCAGGGCAAGAAAGATTTAGATTCTCCACGATTGGCAGATCACAAAATATCCGCTCTCATGTTCGCGGATGACACGCTTCTTTTGTCAAAATCACCAATGGGCGTCCAGCGAACATTGGAAGCGTTCTGCCAATTTTGTAAAAATAGAAATTTGGAGATCAATTGTACTAAAACTAAGTATATGGTCTTAGGACCTAGCACAGCTAACTGCCCTCACCCCCCACATAGATGGAATAGCCCTTGAGAGAACTTCAACATTTGAATACCTTGGGGTCACTCTGAAGGATCGGATGAATTGGGGTACCCATGTGGCCAAAGCAAATCTAAAGCTGGCCCAAGCTGCGGGGGGTATTCTTAAGGTACACAACGATTGCTCCCACAAAACCCTAGGCCCCCCAGTAGAAATCTACAAAACTCAAGCCAGAGGAGGAGCACTCTACCGGGTTGAACTCTGGGGTCATGCAAGCACTAACTCTCTTGCTCTGACCGAGAATGAGTTCCTTAGACGCCTCTTAAGACTCCCCCAGAGCACCCCTATCCTACCCTTGCGACTTGACTTGGGCACGGTCCCTATTTCGGACATAATTTCTAATCGCCCCCTTCTCTTCTGGAGACGGCTTTGGAGCACGCCTGAGCTCTCCAGCTATAGAGAAGAACTCAAGGACCTGCTTTCTATTTTTGGTGTGGGGAAGATCCCCTGGATCATGCATGTTAGAAACCTCTGCTATGCATTAAGGAGGCCAGAGATCTGGCTCTTACCAGAACAGACTTGCCCTACTATTTAAAAAAAATCCCTTGCACTTGCCCTTAAGGAACACTGTTTGGCTGGTCTATTACGAAATAGCTCATTAGGGGCCAGATGTAGGTAGCCAAATACCGGTCGGTAACGGACAATTTCGGCCGTTACCGACCGGTATTTGGCTTTTAAGATGTAGGTGGGTCGTTATTTACAGAATCGGTATATTTACCAATTCGGTAAATTTACCACTTTGGTATTTTACCGAATCGGTAAATATACCGATTCTGTAAATCCATATGTAGCTGACACTCCTAAGAGTGCCACAGGCCCTTAAGAGTCGGTATTTTACCACACAATCCTATTGTGTGGTAAAATACCCAATTCAGGTGTGCATGCACATCTGTGCATAGACACCTGTGCAATGTGAAAAACAGACATGCCCTTAGGGCATGTATGTGTGCCACATGTCACACAAGCCTGTACTTGGGGTGCTAGAGGGTGTCAAAGTGACACCCCCTGCACTCTTGCAGGATTCGGTATTTACCGATTCTGTAAATACCGAATCTGTATTTCCCATTGATTCCTATCAAGGCCCATAGGAATCAATGTGAAATACCGATTCGGTATTTACAGAATCGGTAAATACCGAATCTTACCGAATCGGTAATTGGAAAATAAGATTTACCTACATATGCCTCCTTCCTATTTACCTACTCTTAAATACCGAATCGGTATGATTCGGTATTTAAGAGTCGGTAAATAGGAATTACCTACATCTGGCCCTAGGTGTTTTGAGTACTAGATTCCTGGAGGTAAAATCTGTTTATCATTTTGAGCAGTTCTTCGATCAAATCCAGCCTCTTCAGGCCAAGAAATTATATCTGCAATTCAGATACGGAACACTTCTTCTCATGGCTTACACTAATAAGTGGAAAGGCGCATTAACCCCTATCCATGGCTGTCCAGGGTGTGAAGCCACTGTAGAGTCTGATTTGCATGTTTTGTTATTCTGTCCCTTATACAAAAAGGCCAGAGTGAAATGGATTGTTCAACTATGTAAGAACTTGGGCTACAGGAACTACCTCGAGGTGTTTAGACTTTTAAAATATGATACATCTTTTTTGACGACATTTGCCACTTCCAGGTTTCTATACTCCATGTGGTGTACCAGATGTGCAAAGATTAAAAAACTAGGAAAAGGGAAATGTATTGAACCTGTTTCCTGCTGGTAGACCTGAATCCTGGGACGTTCATTTGTCTTACTAATGGTTATTGTCTAAAGACAATCATATTGTAAACTCCCGACTACTTATATGTACTGTTTTGTAGGGTCTTACCCTATTGTAGCATTTTTTTATCCGATGGTTTTATAATTTTATAAACAATTTGTCTGAGATTTAATTGTGGTACCTTTGGAATTTAATGTTGTTTTTATTCTTGTTGGTCACACAATTTTGAGAACTGCCTTTTATTGAAGTTTTGTATTGCTTTTATGGCCCTAGGGCCGATAATAAAGTTTTCTTGACTAACTGACTGGCTGACTGATAAGTGGGTGGTGCTTCCTCTTCTAGTTCCTGATGTCATTTCTCATTCTCATTCTGGGCACGGTATCCTTCGGGCAAGAGAAGGCACCACCTAGTGGTGGCAGAAAATTACAACAAAAGGCCTGAAACAACCCCTTTTGTGTCAGTGTATGCAGGGGTTTTCATAGGCAAAATACTGTTTGTCCTGGAGCGCAGACACTGCTCACCCTGCTCCACCCCCCGTCTGACAGCCCTGGCATGTGTCTTCCTGGTGAAGTCTTCTCTGCGATGGAGTGGGAAGGGAGAATGTTCTTGTATAGCAAGGAAAGGGTGCAGACAAGTCCCTGTTCGACTTGCGGGCATGTCCTGTCATGTTCCACCAGTGCTCTTGACAGTTTCTGAGACACCTGAAGGGCTCCATGTTTTGCTGATGTTCCTCAGCTGAACAGCTCGCTGTGCCTGCCTGTGGCTTCACACATCATTAAAGCATCTCCACTGATAGACGAGGGTGGTTACTGCCTCTGCACACCAGGCTATGAGCAGACTGACAGCTGGGGACACTTGAGTCTAGTTTCAGGATGGGGCAGAAGCCTATTTACCATTTCTCCATGATAAAATACAGTCACTAACTACCCCATAACTGGGCCCTTTTTTGCCCCCCCCAGTGCATCTACTGTGTGTGTTTCCTGTGGAGAATACATGAATTGCTGCACAAAACAGCATTTTGTCTTCAGATTTTTGCAAAAAAATGAACAAGCCTCCACAACCTGCAGTTGTTGAGGAAGCAGATTCCGTAATAAATAATTATGCGACTTTTGTAAATTATTATGGAAAGCCACAATGCAATTGTTCAATTATGATTAATAATATTTATCATGACTGTAGCGGGCCTTCACCTACTTGTCTTTTCAAGATTGCACATTTTCAGTAGGTGTGGTTTCAGTCCTTCACACAAACTTTCCTCCAACATACATAATAGATAAAACAAAAACCATAGTACACTACATTCATTAGATTTAGAGCAAATGTCAATACTACCATGTGATGTATTTTATATTAACCTATTGACTGTTATATTTATTTTAAAGTTTTATAGAGCGCGAACCGGACCCGTGAGGGTTATTTAACCTTTATAGTCACACCACAGTGACTGTACAGTTGCCTAATCTGAAAATGGATAAAGGCTCACCATTTTGGGGGCGAAGCAAGTTTGCATTCCCAATTCATATTTTGGTCTGTTTGTTAATCAGTACTTACAATATTTCCATGTTCTATCTCTCCTGACTAATTGATCAGTCTCTGTGACACGCTCTCTATCACTCTCATTTGCCTTGTGTTTAACCATATTCGGTTCTAGCTATTGATTAAATTAGGGTTTAGAGTCCACTGTTAAAGGCATCTTTTCGCCTTCTGTATTAATTCATAATTTTAAGAAACCTTCATGGTTTGTACATGCCCTTTCTCCTGTAGATTTTTCATAGGTAATTTTTCTTTAGTCCTTGGACAGTTCAATGACTTAATGTAGGGCTCTTGTCTGGGATCGAATCACATATAGCCCAACCAAATCCGACGACACCCTCAGCACCGCCGAACACCTGCACTTCCAGATCTATACTGATCCCAACACCACCCTCAGAGAAACCCTGATCTACAGACCCCCTGGACCCCGGCCTCAGTTCAGCGACTCCACTTCTTCAGTTCGCACGCCCTCGCCTCCATGGACTACATCCTCCTAGGTGACCTGAACTTCCACCTCGAGAACATCAACAACACCAACTCCGCCACCCTGATCACCAACCTTGCCAACCTCGGACTCCGACAGCTCATAACAACACCCACCCACTCCGCTGGCCACACGCTTGACCCCATCTTCTCCGCAAGCTCCCACGTCTCCTTCAGCCACACCACCGAACTCCACTGGACCGACCACAGCTGCATCCACTTCACCTTCTGGAAACCCTCCACGCACCACCACACCCAACAGATCCCCCGCCGCAGCTGGAGCAAAATCACCAAAGACCAGCTAAACACGGCCCTTGCCCGAAGACCACCTGCCGACCCCGCCGCTGCCGCCAGCAACCTCAGGTGCTGGATCAACAACTGCACCAACACTCTAGCCCCAATCAAGAAACCCTCCAAGAGACGCACCAACAAGAAAGCCAACTGGTTCTCCTCGGATCTCCAGACCTCCAAACAAATGTGCTGAAAACTAAAGAAGAAATGGCACTGCGAACAGACACTGGAGAACCATGCAGCCCACAAAAACGCCATGTGCCAACACCACCACCTCATCAGAGCCGCCAAAAGGACCTCCTTCAATGACCGCCTCGACAACAATGCACACAACAGCAAAGAGCTCTTCAGCTCTCCAACCCCAGCTCCAACACCAACGACATCCCACCATCTCAAGACCTGTGCAACTCCCTTGCCACCTTCCTCCATCGCAAGATCACAGACATCCACAACAGCTTCGACAACCTGACCACCCCAACAGCCAACGACACTTCAGACCCTACGGCCACCACCCACAGCAACTCCCTACTCACCTGGACTAACATCAACAACGACAACACCATCAAAGTCAAGAACACCATCCACTCCGGCTCCCCGTCAGACCAGTGCCCACACCACATCTTCAACAAAGCCAGCACCACCATCACACCCCATCTCCGCAAGGCCATCAACATCTCCTTCAAGACCGCGACCTTCCCGGAGAGCTGGAAGCACGCCCAAATCAATGCCTTGCTCAAGAAACCCAAGGAAGACCCGAGGTACCTCAAGAACTTCCGGACGATCTCACTGCTCCTGTTCCCAGCAAAGGTCATTGAGAAAACCGCCAACAAACAGCTGACCCGCTACCTCGAGGAGAACTCATCACCGCCACAGACAACATCAGGGCCCTGCTGGACAATGGTGAAACCATGGCCCTCATCCTCCTGGACCTATCAGCCGCCTTCGACACTGTCTGCCCCCGCACCCTATGAACACGACTCCACAGCGCAGGGATTCGAGACAAGGCGCTGGAATGGACCACCTCCTTTCTCTCTGGCAGAACCCAGAGCGTCCGCTTCCCCCCTTCTGTTCCGAAGCCTCCAAGATCATCTGCGGCGTACCCCATGATCATCACTCAGCCCAACATTGTTCAACATCTACATGGCCCGCTCACCCATGTCACCAGACCGCCACGACCTCAACATCATCTCCTACGCTGACAACACACAGCTGATCCTCTCCCTCACCAAGTACCCCCTCACTGCTAAAACCAACCTTCCACGAAGGAATGAAAGCCTTTGCCGAATGGATGAAGAACAGCCGTCTGAAGCTGAACTCGGACAAGACGGAGGTCCTCATCCTCAGCTCCACCCCCTCAGCCTGGGATGACTCCTGGTGGCCAACCACCCTGGGATCAGCACTGACACCCACCGACCACACACGCAACCTGGGATTCATCCGCGACCCAACGCTCTCCATGACCAAGCAAGTCAATGCCATCTCATCCTCCTGCTTCAACACCCTCCACATGCTCCACAAGATCTTCAAGTGGATCCCCACCGACACAAGAAGAACGGTCACCCAGGCCCTCATCAGCAGCAGGCTGGATTACGGAAAAGCTCTTTACACGGGAGCCCCGGCCAAACTGCTGAAACGACGGCAATGCATTCAGAACGCCTCTGCCTGCCTGATCCTCGACATCCCCGACACAGCCACATCACACCCCAACCGAGAGACCTGCACTGGCTGCCCATCAACAAGAGGATCGCCTTCAAGCTCCTCACCCACACACACAAGGCACTCCACAACACTGGACCAGCATACCTCAATAGACGGCTCACCTTCTACACCCCAAACTGCCAGCTCTGCTCCGCCGACCGCGCCCTCGCTACCGCCCCCCGCATCCGAAGAGCGACATCCAGTGGCAGATTGTTCTCCTACCTCACCGCCAAGACCTTGAACTCCCTTCCTATCCGCCTACGGCACACACAAGACCTACTAACCTTGAGGAGGCTACTCAAGACCTGCCTATTCGAGCAGTAGCAACACCCCCCCTAGCGGCTGGAGACCCTCACAGGTGAGTAGTGCGCTCTACAAATTTCATAATTGATTGATTGATTGATAGCCCCAATCCATCAATTGGCCCTTTTGATGTAAAAAGCACTGGCAATGTTTTGGTCATATGAATAAAGTGCATCCATTTCCTATCAAACGTAGACCTCTTTCCAGCACCAGTTTCTAATTTCTTCTTCCTACTGCTTTATGCTGGGCACCATCTAGCGATGGGCAGAACTGGACTAGACAGCCTGGCCAGTTAGCCCCAAAACTGACTTTTTATTGCCTGCCCAGGAAAGAGCCAGAGAAGAAGTCCGTGAAAAAAACATGGGTGAAGTTTAGCTGGGATTTCAAAATAAATCGATAATTTTGACTAGGTTCACCCTGGCTTTCCCTGAAGGAATGTCCTCCTTAGTGGCCATCCTCTGTTTCATCATACCTGTGTTCAGAACAGCAAATTTGGTGTTCTACTGTATCCTATTTGCTGGAACATGCATGTCAACTAGTGCATACAAGTGCTGAATTTTAAAATAATGAATTAAACATTTGAATTTAAGAAAACTATATTAAAGGCACTTGCAGCAGACTGGTAAAAATGACTTGCTTTGAGCAGAACTCAAATTAATGTAATTGATAGGGCCTGAGGAACAGTTTGCTTTGGAGGGCCTACAGGATAGGGATGAGACCTATTCCCAGTCCTTGGACAGACAGTGAATACTCTGTGGTGGCTGGGCTGCCTTTTCTCAAGATAACAAGAGCAGGCTGCCATGACCAGTGCTTAATTTTAGCCAGTGATTGCTGGTGGGGTCCACCAGCACCTATTTTTAGGGACACTTATTTTTTCTCAAAAAACTTTGATCCAGAGCAAGAGAGAGAAAGACAAAAAAAGAGGGAAAGAAGGAATGAAGGAGGTAGAAAAAAGGGTAAACAGTGGCAAAGCAAGAATGCAACAAAGAACCCCCCCACAACAATGATATAAAGAGGCAGGGAGTGTCTGCTGGTGGATTGTAAGAGGCGTGAGGTAGAATCAAGACTACACAGCCTTAGCATTCAACACACTGATCTTCAATAGTGACAGCCACAGAATTCAGAATAAAACTTTTGAACCTTACACTTGTTTTGTTACAAACAAAGGGGTCTATTAGTATATCGGGTGGATCACCACCGCCTGTATGGCGGTGGCAATCTGCCCGCCATTTTCCACCACTCGCCCCCCATTTCCCCCAGCCATATTACGATGGCGGGGGGACCCCGGCGGACGCAAAGACCATCCACCTGTTTTCCCCCCGTCTACAAGTCGACCTGGCGGAAAAGGGGCTGAATATGGTGGCGGTGTCTGCAAGACACCGCCATCCATATTATTATGCAGGCAGAGATGTGCCTTTCCATGGCGGGAAAGGCATGCAGTGTCTGCATGTGGGGGCCTGTTGCAGGCCCCCGGTGTGTTGGAGGGGTGGGGGTTTCACATAGGGGGTACCTATTGTACCCCCCTGCATTTGCATGCAGAACATGCATTTTTTACATTGCGGCGGGTGCGGCTGAAAGCACTGCCCGCCGCAATGTAAAAAATGCAGAATGCACCTGCCAGTGTGGTGGCCGCATCCTAATCTGCATCACGGGACCGCCACACATATGGCGGGTGGTCCCTTTTGCCGAATAGGCCGCCGTCGTACTAATAGACCCCTATGTACTGGACATGACACAACCCTGCCCATTGCCTCATGTTAATTGTGACTACCTGCAGCGTGAGGCAGGTTTACAACATTTTTAAGGCTGGTTTAGTTTTCAATCTATTGCTTAGTATTGTTATGTGATAAATACCACCAGTAGGGGTCATGGTATTTACCTCATTGTTTTATTTGTGGGTTCCTATTTCTTTAAGTATGCGTTGTTGTTTCTTGACATCCTTTTGATTGACACCTTTTATGGCTCTCAGGGATATAAGCTCAACTACATTTACATTTACATTTACATTTACATTTATAATTGGATGTGATATTTGTGTCCCAGATTGTTGTGGTGGATCCGGGAAGATTTGAAAGTCATGTCGAAGAGTGATCATGATAAGGCGACAGCTGGTGCCAGAGAGAATATTTTGAGTCAAAAGAGAAGCAAAGAAAGATATGATGTAATGAAAGGGGTTAAGAGTTGTGTTAGGTCTAGTGAGGATTTGGTGCATGTCAACTTTCCTGGTGCTTTGTTTAGGAAAGGACATTTAAAATATAGTCCCATACATACAGTTGTAGAAGTGATCGGTGATGGTTGTGCACTGAAGTTAAAGAATGTTCAATGGTGGAATTGTGAACTTATTGTTAAAGTGAGAAGTTCTGAGGATGTGTATGTAAAAGATCATGTGACAGGTGTTCATGCTCAGTCTGTGGAGGATCAGGAGGGGATTGTTGAGGGCTCTCTAACATCAGTTGAATAATGTGTAGAAAAGTTATCCAACCACAAGAAGACTTCTGTGACATTATTTAGAAAGATGACTCATGGTCGTGTGAAGGGTATGCCTATTAGGTTTAAGGATTTTTGTCTTCACTTGAATAATTTAAAAGTGCAATTTAGCTGTTTTTATTTGACAGTAGGATTAAACTGATTTATTTAATTTTCATATTAGCTTTATTTGACGTCTCTGTTGTTTTGTTATACTTTTTTTAGTTGTATTTACTTTACTTCTTACACTGTTTATTTGGTTACTAATACTTTGATGAGGAGGGAGATGTGTTATGTCCAGTCAATATTTTAATTTCGCAACTTTCCATGACGTCAGTGAGATCTCACTCACGTCACTTTCCATGACGTGAGTGAGATCATTAGAATTCTGGCAGGCTTTGACGTGGGACACAGCAGTTATGTAGGTGGGGTTGGAGGTTAGCAGTTGATGCATTGCTGCCTTGTATGGTTACATCTAATAAAAGGCACTTTGTCTAAAGCCAAGGAGCGTCTCGTCTTCCTTTCATGCCTTTAGACTAATGTAAAATGGCAACAGTGGTTTGGAGCTTTTGAGGCGACTATATTGTCACTATTGATTGAAAGAATTTCCCTCCTGAAATAAAAAGAACACTTTTTATTTAGCATGCTAAGTGTTGCTGGTCAAGAAATATTTGACAATTTGCCCAGAATTCCACCACCAGCTGGGCAGTTTATTCCATGGGATGCATAACAGAGGCTATTAAATGCTTAGAGTAAAAATGTACTGAGAACCAAGCATTATTTTGGCGTGGCATAGTTTTAATCGAATTAAACAATTTGCAGATGAGAGCAAAGAGGAGTATACTTCCAATTTACGCATTTTAGCACCAAAAGGTGTATTTGGTGAAAACATTGACACTTTTCTGAGGGACAATTTCGTTTTCAACTGTTTTTGTAAAACAAATTAAAGAACAATTATTGGCTTGCAGGAATCCTACGTTGATAGATGTGTTAGACATTATGAAAAGTCATCGCTGATGACTAACGGTTCAATTGCTTGGACGGCCTTGAGGGGGTTGATTGACAAATGGATATGGTTCCCTTAGGAGTTGGGGAAAAAGGGGCCTTAACAGACGAGTTGGAGCTGCAAAGTTCCCTGGCACAGCAAACTTCATCTAGCTGGGTCGGGAAGCCTGTGTTAGATGGGCCCAGGGTCATAGATATTGAAAGCATAGGAGGGAGACACGGGCTGGACATACAAGGGTCAGAAATTGAGATACAAATGGGGCCTCAAGGGGGAACAGAGCAGAGTTGTGAGGAACTGAGAATGATTTCTTGGAATATAGCAGGTTTGGCAGCCAAATTTAACAACAAAGAGTGGCTTGATTACATTAGAAAATTCCATGTAATCAGCCTGCAGGAGACATGGGCCCCGGAGAACAATTTCCATTTGCAGGGGTATAAGTGTTTCTTTGTACCCGCGCAAAAATCTCGATCAGGGAGAGCCATGGGAGGACTATCTATTTACATAGATTTAGACCTCCCGGGCAGTTGGTCTTCCCCAGACTGGAATTCCCAAGGGATACAAGCAGTTCGGTTCACCGGGAAGGGGCTAAGATTCACGGTCTTTAATATCTATAACAACGAGATCGCGGGAGACCACACCTCATTTGTAGCTGAATTAGATCATAGGCTGGGTCAGGAAATAACAGTCCGGAAAAAGGGGCAGTCAAATGCGCTGTTGGTAATGGGAGTTTTTAATTGCCACCTTTGTCCGGCTTTGGTCCCACCAAATACAGACTGGTCCCAATGCCCTATGGAGAAGGGGCCGCACTTCTCCCATACGCCGACAGGGTCAGCTTTCAGTATGCTCCGGCTCAAGAATGACCTTGAGCACACTATTAATATGATAGGCACACAGAAGGATGGTACACTGCCACCCACATTTAAGGGCAGAGGATGCTCATCCGTTATAGACTACATCCTGGTCTCAAGATCCCTGCAAAATAAGATAACTAGTGTAGGGATAGAATGGAGTAGTTTCAGCGACCATAATCCACTTGTTATGGAGCTGATGTACAGGGTGGGCTCAAAAAGTAGAGACCACCGCACAATTGCGGAGAGGGTAATAGATCAAGGCAGGAGATTAAAGTGGGCTAAAATAGATGGGGAAAAGTTTTATAAGGCCCTGGTGGACGCTGGCAAATCTGCTATTAATGACTGTTTAGACATAGAAGTCCACGGACCAAGGCTACTGGAAGCATTCGGTCAGATTGCTAATCTGGTTGATGGCTTATTAAAAACTAGTGCGCCCACAAGGAACCATGGCAACCGTCGATGGTTTGATAAAGACTGTTCAAAAGCATTGAGGGAGCTTAAAAGCAGCCTTAAACTCAAACCAAGGGACCCCCAAAAAATTAAGGCGTGCAGGGAGAAATATAAGAAAGAGACCAAGAGGAGGAAACTCGCTCTGCAGGGAGAAGCGTGGGCAGACCTAAGAGAAGCAGGGGAAAGAAAGGATTTAGCGGGTTTTTGGAGAATCATCAACAAACCCACTTTCCAGGAAAACGACACCCCGGAGATAGGGTCTAACATCCTTCCAGAACAGTGGGTCACTCACTATAGGGGTCTGTATAACCATGAGCCAGGTACCCCCGTGAAGCGACCTGAAATTCCAACTCAGGTTTCAATGGTTGTATTCACCATCAAGGAGATTACTGCTGGGATAGAGGGTCTGACCAGAAACAAAGCCCCTGGCCTAGACGGAATCCCCCCGACCTGTTTCTGAGCAGCATAGATCTTTGGGCCCCTTTAATGACCAGGGTTATAAACACTGCTATCACCTGTGGTCTGCCACCGTCCTGGTCCAAACCTTTAATTGTGCCGATTTTTAAGAAGGGCAAAAGGGACGACCCTAAGTGCTATCGTCCTATATCCCTGATTGACGTATCGGCTAAACTCCTGGGTAGGGCGATCCTCAATAGACTGTCCGAGTGGACCGAAGAAAATAATATCTTCTCGGACACTCAATATGGATTTAGGACAGGGAGGTCCACCAGTGATCAATGCCTGAACCTTTATATGCTGACTGCCAAATACACCAGGGCTAGTGATGAATCGATCTATATGGGATTCATGGATTTGGCAGCGGCATTTGATCACGTCAACAGGGAGAAACTGTGGGACATGATGTCCCACATGGGGATAGAGAGTGGCTTAATCAACATACTTAGGGAACTGCATAGTGACACCATGGCTAGGGTTCGTTTTAACAGGGAGGGGGGGCTGACCGACTCTTTTCCCTGTATGAGTGGAGTCCGGCAAGGCTGTATTCTTGCCCCTTTTTTGTTCTCCCTTTATATTAACAATCTGGAGCAGTATCTGTTAGGTTTAAAGACAGATTGCCCAAGGGTGGGGTCGCGTCATATTCCTGTTCTGCTTTACGCAGATGACGCGGTCCTGATCGCACGCACACCCAGGAGCTTACAAATCTTGATTGATGGATTTGTTAAGTTCATGGGTGCCCTAGATCTCTCTGTTAACCTGGGTAAATCCTATGTGCTCCTGGCTGGTAAAAAAAACTTCTTCAAAATTCACTTACACAATAGGAAGTCATATAGTAGAAGAGGTCAAAACGTTTCCTTACCTAGGTGTAACTTTTGATGGTACCTTACAGTTTAACTCCCTGGTGGAGGAGCGTTGCTCTAAAATGATCGCTTCTAATGGGGCAATAGCAAGCTACGGCAGGAGGCTAGGTAGATGGAGCCCGGAACAGGTGATGAACCTGTACAGCTCCGTATCATGCTCTAAAGTAATCTATGGGGCAGAAGTATGGGGCTTTGTTAATACCACAAGAATCCAACGGGAGGAAAACAAATACCTAAAATCCATCCTGAGGGTACCCCCAAGTACTGCTGGCTGCATAGTACACAGGGAATTAGGGAGGCCATACCTAGATGATTTGGTAAAACTCAGGCCAATCGTGGCCTGGCTAAAAATCTGGGTTAATCCTGATGCGTCTCTAAGCAGAGAAATCTTATCGGATTGTTTAGAGAGGGACAAATGTATGCAAATTCCCTGGCTCAATTATGTAAAGAACACCCTAGAGGAACTAGGCTTTGGGAATCTCTTCACTAACCCTGCAACAATTGTAGCCCAGCATAAGATGCAAGTAAAGAAAATCTTTCTAGAGTTGAAATGTCAACGTAGAGCTGAGGCTGAAGGGCCTAAAAAGACAGCGAGGGCCCACAACCTGGTGAAGAGCGTTGAGGGAATGGAGCCATATTTGTACCTTATGCACAATGCACAGGATAGATTCTTGATCTGTCGTTTCAGACTGAACCTACTCCCATTTATGTTGGCATCACCAGCAGGGTTTGCAACATCAATTGGTCAGAAGGGAACCTACGGCTGCGACAACAGGTCTCCGCAGGATTCCCTACACTTTGTTTTACTCTGCCCTTATTTTATAATGCCCAGGCGCAGATTTCTTGTAAAAGTTTTAAAACAAGCTAAACTGGAACATGCCAGGGAGGCATTAGTCTTTTTACAAAAAGCATCGGACCCGTTTACACTGTGTTGCATAATGAATTTTATTAAGGTAGCGGTCCGTTTAAGGCTAACTAGGGGTGATGAGTGATGTGTTCCCGATTTTATGTTCCCAAAGTGTTATATTCTTTCTTCGCTTGTGTTCTATGTTAACACTAATATTTATGTATCAGGATCTTGAAAATGTTTAATGACTTTTTATTCATGTAATTATGTATGTGCTTTTATGGTGATTTTTAATCATCGAATAAAGATTCCTTGATTGATTGATTGACTAACTAGTGAGGGACTTTGTGTCATTTCCGATAAAGCCACAGAGACAGTGTTTGACAAGGGAAAAATGTCTATGCAACAAAAGAAGCCTATGTGTTTCAGATGTGGGTCAAAACCTCATCTTCACCATAATCCTAGGAGTCTTGCTATTGAGAAGTTAAGTGTTGGACTTGGCCCTTTTTGCAGGGTCATTCCTGAACTTTTTGCCTTCCTTCCGTATTTTGTGTGATCTGTTTTCGTTGGTATTATGACTCTGGCCACTTTACCACTGCTGATCAGTGCTAAAGTGCATATGTTCTCCCTATTATAAATTGATGTATGGATTAGTGACTCCATGATTGGCTGATTTGGTTTACTTGTCAGGCCCTAGTACAGTGCACTGAGTGTGACCAGGGCTTGTAAACCAAATGCTGCTAGTGGGCTTGCAGCACTGGTTGGCCACCCACAGAAGCAGACTGTAAAAGTGTGTCTAATGCCTGCATCACAGAGCCTGTGTGCAGTCTGGTACTGCCATGCTGACTGGGTAAGTGCACCCACGTGCCAGTCCCTAAACCTTCCCTTCATATCAGACACCCCTATGGTAGGCCAAAGGACAGGGTGCATTGTAAGTATAAGGTAGGGCAAGCCTGATGTGTGTGGCATGTCCTAATAGTGAAATACAGCCATTTTTGTTTTTCACTAATGCAAGGCTACCTGGTCTCCATAGGCCAGAATGGGCAGTTAGATTATTACACTTTATAATCCTAACTGACTTTTAGTGAAGTTGGTTTTAACATTCTGTGTTTTAAAATACCACTTTTAGAAAGTAGGTATTTTCTTGCCTAACTATCCAAGCCTGCCTCTGCTAGGTTGTGTATTCCTTGTCTGGGGCTTGAGCGAGAGGGGCTGGGGGATTCCAGGAGACAGGGTGAGTCAGCCCAGTGGTGAATAGAGAGATCTGCATCTAGATGGGAGGGAGGAGTTGCACCTGGGACCTGAATAGGGCTGTGCCTTCCCTCCACAATGCTGGCTCCACCTCCTGTGGTGCGTCTGATGCCTCTGCCCTGCACTGTAAAAAGAAAGAAGGAGTCATGTCAACAAAGTGCTCCAGGACTGACCAGAACTGGTTTGGACTAGGCAAAGGCCTTTCTGCCTTCAGAGAGGCCTAACGGCTAGGGCGCTCGACCTCGGACCTGGGGATCTGGTTTTGAGTCTTGGTAATGACGCCAAACATCCTGTGACTCTGGGAAAATCACTTAATCTCCCCATGCCTAACAAAAATGAATGTGTGTCCTCATGTAACGTAAATGATGCTATGTAAAGTGCTCTGATACCCTATTCGGTTCGGGTCAAGTTCGCGCTATATAAAACTCTGCAAAAAAACAAAGAGAAACTGGGTATAAAAGAGGGTCTCAAACCACAGAGAATTAGATCACTTTTGGACAACAAGAAGAAACCTTTGCTGAGGAGTGGAACCAGCGGGCTGAGGAGAGACTAAGCTGAAGTGCTGCTTGGGGATTGGCCTGCAGTGGTTGCCTAACTACCAAAGGTAGGAGAGAGGAACTTTGTGTACTTTCATCAATTTTTAAGGATATCCAAGGGCTTGAGAGAAGAGCTTGCCTCCTGCTGAAGTCTCAGGGACAACAGACTTCAACCACCAGCTCCCCAAGAGTCATTTTGGAAGAGCCTGCGAATGTTTTGAGCCTTCTGAGAGACCGCGTGTTGCAAGGAGCTGGAAGTGCGACTCACGAAGAAGAAGCTTGTCACCGTCGCAGCCGTTGCATCACTGAACAAGGATGTTGCCGCTGTAGCTGTCGCATTGCACCGCATCGCAAGAAACGTCTTGCAACATCGAAGAAGCGTGTCACCGTTGCAGCCGCTGCCGTCACATCACTGTGCAAGGGTGTCGCTGCTGTAGCTGTCGCATTGCACCACAGAAGCTCTTCGCATTCACGGAGAAGCGTGCCGCAGTCACAGCTGCTGTCGTCGCATCACTGAACAAGGATGTTGCCGCTGCAGCTGTCGCATTGAGTCGAGCCATCTGGCAACATCGGAGAAGCGTGTCGCATCAAGAAGAAGACTCCATCTTTGTTTCATCGCACCAGATCTTCATCGCATCACGGCTATCCGCACCGCCATGGAAGCGCAGTACGAAACCGACGCATCACCGTTCCTGCACGCCAGGAACCGATGCATCATCATCCCTGCAACACTTTCGTTGTATAGCGTTACGCATCCAAAGGTACATTGATTCAAAGTGTCGCATTTTAAGATCTAAAGAGAATTAAGCGAATGCTACCATTTTAAGTACAGTATTGTGGATTTTTGTCGTTTGTGGTCTTGTGTTAAATCTATATAAAAGGCACTTATTTTTAATATACAACTGTGTGGTGTCCATCTGTAGTGTTGTCACTGGGTTACTGTATGTGTTCACAAATGCTGTACACACTGCCTCTGTGATAAGCCTGTCTGCTCGTGCCAAGCTACCAATGGGGTGAGCAGGGGTTATTTTAGGAGTGTACCCCCTTACCCTGACTAGACGCAAAGGTCCCTGTTTTTCACAGGTACCTACCTCTGCCATCTAGAGACCCCCAACTCTAACGTTAAGCAACAAATGCAAAAAAATAGACATTTTCAAGGAGTTTTTTTGTATAGCAGGAGCACTTCTATTGAAAGTGTTAGTACAATGAAGTATTTGGAAGATAATTTTGTTAACAAATAGGTTCCACATGTATCAAGCAAATTATTTGCAAACAGGCTGATTTGCAGAATTGGCCCATTTGTGAATGCAAAAAAGGCTTTTCCCACGTACCAACCTCGATTTTGCGATTCGGTAACCTGTTACTGAATCACAAAATGGTTTTGCGATTTAGTATTTAGGAGGGGCGTATTTAGGGTGTCTATTCCCAATATCGAATCGCAGCAGTATGTATGAATGTTTTGCTACCAAATACCGGTCGCAAAACATTCAGGGGCAGATTTACAAACCCCCTGCGCCACCAGTACGTCACTTTTTGTGACACACTGGAGGCGCATTTCACTTCTCTATATTTACAAGGAGAGGAAAAGCCATCCTGTGTGACTTTTCCTCTCCTTGTAAATATGGCCACTTCACATGCAGCACTTTGCGTGGAAGGGACGTTCGATGGGTGTTGCTGTGGGTGTTCCCACGCAACACCCATGGAACGAGACACAGTTCCAGATTTACGAGTATTCGTGAATCTGGAAATGGGTGTCACTGCTACGCCTCCCCAGAGGCACAACGAGGAGAAATGTTTTCATTTTACCTCGTTTTTCCACTTTCAAGGTGTGCTGCATTCTACAGCATGAATTGAAAGAAGAAAATGCCTGTAGTGATTGTTTTTGTGCAGGAAGGTACCCCTTCCTGCACAAAAACAATCTCCCCATGATGCAGGCATCCTTGCACCATGGTGCAAGGGTGCCTGCACCGGCGCTTGGCGGCAGTTTGTGCGCCAGCACAAGGGGGAGCATAGGAATGCAACATATTATTGTAAATATGTCACATTCCTGCGCTTCGAAGTGCCGCAGTATGGCACAGCCAAAGCGTTACCGCACTGCGGCACTTCCTTGTAGATCTGCCCCTCACAGTTTACCATCAGATTCAATATGATTCGCAATTGGGAAGGGGTCACCAAGGGACACTTACCCCTTTGTGAATGGTTGCAATAACGTTTTATAAGAGCAGGCAGTGGTTCTAAAGTCCACTGCCTGCTCTTAAAAAAATAAAAGAAAGCTTTTAATTTTTTTCTTTTAAATGCAATCCATTTACCTTCAAGGAAAACTGGCTGCATTTTTAAAAAAAGATTGCTTTATTTAAAAGCAATCATGGTGGTTCGCTGACTCCAGCAGGACACCATTCCCATGATTTTAGCGATTCCTAATGGGTCGCAAATTGTGACCTACCTCATCAATATTGACGACGTAGGTTGATTAGCAACCCCCATAAAATCACTAAATAAAACTCGTGCAGTTTCATACATTAGGAATAGCGATTACCTAATTGTGATATGCAGAAATTCGCAATTAGGTAATTGCTATTCCTAATATTGATACATGTGGTCCTTAGTGCTTACAGTTGATAACTGATGTGTGTTAATGAATTCTTTTCCTTTAGAGCACCATTAGGTATGGGTCTTATTGGTGAAATTGGATTGGAAATTAAGGAGGACTCTGGGTCTTTCATGATGATGCTATTCGATACCACCTTTCATTAGGAGAAATTTAAAAAGGAGTTGATGAGGTCTTATTTGTTTTTGAAAACGTAGTTTATTGATTTTATTCCACAAAACATACATAGTCCGTTACATAACCTTCACTAGCACTAATTCCCATTGCCAGTCCAGGAAGCTCTAACAGTTGCACATACAATACGAGTCATGTCAACAAGGCAACTTATGCTATCAGTGTCCCAATGTAACCTAGGTTTCATAGCACCCCTTACTTAACTACTAATTAATCCCTATTCTCCCTCCCTCTTCCCCAATCACCGATGCATTCAGTTATATCTGACTACTACAATATGCGTGCACAGGAGCAACCGTGTATTGTTCTGTGTGATGAGCCTGTCATGTCTCGGGCCATTCCTTAGTCAGCCATCTATTCTGCTTCTTCGTCCGGTGTCCCATAGTCGCGCAGACCCTGTACTAGCGCTTCCCATGTCTGTGCTGCTTCCAGCATTTTCTCATTTCGTTGTCTACTCGCAGGTTGATATCGTATCGTGCTGTCATTGCTGGCCCATTTGAGGAACTCGTTTTTCCACCTGGCGCTATTGGGTCCTATTGTTGCCTTCCGGTGCTTCGTAATTTCGTGCTTTGCCAATATTAGCCCCATGTCTATAAATTTGCTAGTGATCTTAGTCTTGGGCATATGGGGGAACCAGTGCAGAATGCCAGTGGCCATATCAAACTCTAGTTGCCGTTCAGTTATCTTATTCAGGTTATCTCCCACCTCCTTCCAGTAAAGACCTTACATTGGACAAGTCCATAGCATATGTTCCCATTCCACCCCGGTCGTCGTGCACCTGAGGCACGCTGCATCATCTACTTTGAAATATTTCTTGATCCTCCCCGGCATCAAATATGCTCTGTGAAGAATATAGAAGTTGACTAACTGGAATCTTGCGTTTCTTGTACCCTTCCAGGCTCTCCGCACTATCTGCGCCCACGCAGTCTCCGGGATATCTTTTCCTATATCTGCTTCCCATTTCTCTTTAAGCATACTTTGGGGTGCTAATCCTTCATTAAGTATCCTAGAGTACAGACACGTGACCGCTTTGAAGGTCCCCGCTGCCATCATGGTGTACTGGCAGGCCATTGTTGTCTTTGGTTCCATCAGGCCCTCCCGCCAGTGTGTTTGTATTGCACTCGTCAGCGCTGCGTGCAGCAGGAAACCCCCTCTCGGCAGATCAAACCTTTCCAGAAGTGTTTGATACGGCAACAGCACCCCGTCCTTGTACAAATATCCCAGCATTTGGACTCCCGCTTCCTCCCAGGCCTGCAGTTGCGACCAGTCACCGCCGTGCAGTAGTGCCGTCACCATACCTAGCGGGATTTCGGGGGCATACGGGTGTAATACACCCGCCCGTCGTTGCAATCGGTTCCAACACAGTCTGATTGTTTTCTCCTCCTGTGTGAGATCCCTAAAGTCTAGTCTTTGTTGCAATGCTATAAAGGAAAGGACATGGCGAGGTATACCTCGACCCCTTTTATGTTCTGGCCCTCAAAATTCTTGTGCTATCTCCTGTGTGTAAATCTGCAGTTGGGCTACTAGATAATACAGCTCAAAGTCAGGGACCGCCAGTCCTCCCTCCAATTTAGGTCTTACGAGTGTCGCTAGCGCCACTCTACGCCATCCGGTGCCCCAGAGGAAGGATATTATCAATGACTTCAGTGATTTAAAAATGGAGCCAGGTATCCACACTGGCAATGTCTGAAAGTAATAGAGGAATCTAGGAAGTGCTATCATCTTTAGTAACGCTATGCGGCCTGCTACTGACAGTGGGAGGGTGGACCAAAAGGTCATACTGCCCAGGGCTCTTATCCCGCGGCCAATATTACCTTCAAGTAAGGCATCCGTCGTGTGATAGATATACACACCTAGTTATTTCAGACAAGTGGGCTCCCATCTCACCAGCCGCGCCAGGGAAGGTTGTGTTTCTCCCTGCCGCGCCGGGAACAAACACGTCTTGGACCAGTTTACTATCAAGCCTGAGAGTTCCCCAAAGTTTGCCAGTAAGCTTTCAGCACCTGCCAGTGCATTGCCAGCGTCTTCTAGGAAGAGCAGCAGATCATCCGCATATAGCGATATGTATTGTTGACCATCCCTACTCCGCAGCCCCCCGTAGTGGGCTCCCAATTGGATCGAGATCGCGAGGGGTTCCACCGCCAGGGCAAAGAGCAGTGGAGACAGTGAGCATCCCTGCCTCGTTCCCCTTTCCACTGGGTACTGTGAGGATATCAGCGTGCCCAGCCTCACTCTGGCCACCGCCGATGTGTACAGCACTTTCGTCCATTGTAGGTAGTCCTCTCCCACACCAAAGCGCCTCAGTGCTTTGTAAAGATATTTCCACTCCAAGCTATCGAAAGCTTTCTCTATGTCTACCGACAATACCAGTGGTTGTCGTGCCTCTGGGTGGTCTTCTTCCAGCAGGCGTATTAACCGCCGGATGCTCGCAGTCGTATTCCGCGTAGGTATAAACCCAGCCTGGTCTTCATGGACCAGCGTGGTCATGTGGCGCAACAGTCGGGTTGCTAAGATGCTACTCAGTATTTTGTAGTTGGTGGTTAGCATCGACAGCGGTCTAACAGATGCTCTGTCGGTGCTCTCCCTCCCTGGTTTTAGTAGTGGGATCACTAGTGCCTCTATCATAGATTGTGGTAGTCGTCCTGGTTTTTTCACCTCTTTGTAAACTTCCAAGAGTCTCGGTGCTGAAAAGTCAACGTATGTTCCATAGAATTCCACGGGCAATCCGTCCTGTCCTGGAGTTTTGTTGCGCGCCATGTGCTTAATGGCGCCTCGTATTTCTTCCAACTCTATGTCCTTTCCTAATTCCTTCGCCTTCTCATGGTCTAGTTCAGGCAATAGGAGACCTTCCAAAAAAACATCTATGGCCGAGTCTCCGGCTATCAATTTACTCTTATAGAGATATTCGTAATAGTTCGTAAAACACTGTAGTATCTCACCCTGAGAGTAAACCTCCCTACCCTCCACTGTGTGTAAGGTTACAATGGGGGATCCTCTTTTTGTGGGGTTGGCCAGCCAGGCCAGTAGAGTTCCCGCTCTGTCGCCCTCTGTATGGGTCCTCACTGTGTAGGCTTTATGGTCAAAGCTACGTAAGCGTTCCGTTTCTACTGCCACCTTCTCTTTCGCCTCACTAACCTTTTCCTGTAGCTCGGGGTGACCGGGCCTCAAGGTCTCCGCGTCACGTAGTGCCTTGTCAGCCCTATCTAAATCGTCTAGGAGTAATTTCCGTGCTCCTGCATGTTTCCCTATACAGATCCCTCTTATGACTACCTTGAAGGCGTCCCACTCAGTCGCCCTTGCCGCGGTTGTGCCAGCATTCTCCTCAAAGTACTGAGTAATTCCCTCCTCTAACGCAGTGTGGAAAAGAGGGTCGCCCAACGTCTCGGGACGTAATTTCCAAGTGGGGACGCACGATAATTCCGGCATCCATCTTAAGGTGATCAATAGGGGATTGTGATCAGAGATCGTCCTCATTAAATATTCAGTCCGTGTGACAGCCGGTATCACTCCCAGGGAGCACAGCAGTGTATACTGCCGTACGTATAGCTCATGTGTACCTGAGAAATAAGAGTAATCTCGGCCATTCAGGTGTAGTGCACGCCAGGCATCCACCAACCCCCAGCGTGTATGCCACTCTAGTCTGCCCTTGGTCAAGCGGTGTACCGGGGAGTCAGGTAGGGGGGGATGCGACCTATCTAGGGAGATGTCCATTATGGAATTAAAGTCACCCCCCCATCACTATTGGGCCCACAAGGAAGTGCGCCAAAGAACCAGACTAATTTGCCAAGAAGGTCAACTGATCAACATTAGGGGCATACACACTGCAGAAAGCAATATCTCTACCCCCTAACCTCCCTTCAACAGCCACAAATCTACCCTCAGGATCAACTGTCTGTTTAGTTACCTGAAATGGGACCCCCGCTCGAATCCAAATTAGCGCACCCCTAGCAAACGCAGAGTATGTGGTGTTGTATAATTGGCCCCTCCACCTATGCTGTAATGCCACCCCTTCAGCTCTTGTTAAGTGTGTTTTCTGGAGTAGTGCTATATGTATCCCTCTGCGCACCAGGTAGGCATGTATCTTATGATGCCACGTCATGGTGTGAAGGCCCCTCACATTCCAAGTTATACATTGCAGATTAGCAGAATCACCCATTGACCCACAGTGCCCTGTGTATCCCTTTCCAACCACTCCCTACGTGAACTAAGCGTGGTAATGTGTATGCATCGGTGATGAGCCCTCCCCCTTGAACCCTTGAAAACCCCCAACCCCTCACCCCCCCTAGAACAGGACCTAGCAACTTCCATCTAGCTCCCATCCAAACCATCAAGAACATTAACAAATGACTACCCCAACAGCAGGCACTGTGGGTATGCCTTAAGGGCAATGAGGAAGGGTCGTGCGCCAACGGGCCTCCGCCTTCCTATCGCACTCTTCACGGTCCAACCAAATGAGAAGATGCCCCAATCACCACCCATCTTCCATCTATAATCGTCAGCCCCCTCCCAGAGCTCACAACAGGAAGTCCACCACAGTCTTCATTTTAGTCCCTTGTAGCTCACCAGACTCGTCTATCCTTCATCCAGCATGCCTTCCGCCGTCTCCGGGGTGACTTTGGGCAAGGTTACGCTATCCGTCTCTGAATGTTCAGTGTCCGATTGTGCGTTGCCCTTTTCCGATTCTATGTCATCCTGCGACGGAGAGACCTGAGTTCCTGATAATGCGGATACTGCTCCCAAGGCATCTCTTCGTTCTGCTGCCGTTTGTGATGGAGAAGGTCTCCTCAGCCCCCTCTACCTGTTACGGATCCATCGTGATTTCCGCGGTGGTAACCCTTCTGCGTCAGGTCTCGCTCTCTGCTCATTGTCATCTTTTCCGGCCTTGTATAGTTCTAGCCATGCACACGCGTCATCTGGGGTGTTGAAGAACCACGTCTTGTCATCGACAATGACTCGCAGTTTAGCCGGGAAAATGAGGGAGTATTGCAACCCCTCATTTCACAGTTCTCTTTTGACAACTAGGAAAGAGGTCCGCCGGCATTGTGTTTCATAAGTATAATCCGGGAATATGTTAACCTTGCTATTCCCTACTTGGTAAGGGCCGTTCACCCGTGCCTTTTGAAGCAGTAGGTCTCTATCTCGGTAGTGCAACAGGCGGGCTACTATCGGGCGGGGGGACGACCCTGCTGCGGGGGCTTAGCCGGGACTCTGTGCGCATGCTCCAGTGTGTAGAACGTGGAGAGGCCCTCCGGCGCCACCTCCGCCCGGAGCCAAGTCTCAAGGTATTGCACCATATCCTGCCCTTCCGTTTTCTCTGGCAGGCCCACTATCCTAATGTTGTTCCGTCGATTACGCCCTTCGGCATCTTCCGCTCTTCTTCCAAATGCCTCGACATGCTCTAGTACATCCGCCATGGCGGTTTTAAGGTCTTTCTGCGATGGTTCTAGGGAGTGGAGTGTACCCTCTATTGTTTTAACCCTGTCGGCCAGTTTTCCATTTTCGGCCCTCAGCAGACCCAGTCCTGTGGCCACTTGCGCAATATCTTGCTGCAGCGCTGTTGGGGAATCCGCTATTGCGGTCAGGATTTTGTCTAATTGGAGCTGCATTTGGGGGTCTCGTAGCTGGCCAGGGTCCGTTTGCTCCCCTCTGCCTGGTAGTTCACTATCAGAGCTCGGTTGAGCACCACTCTTGTTCCCTTTAATCTTCCCCATGTTAGGGAGTCGCCGTTCTCCTCACTCACTCTGGCAGGACGATACCATCCCACCCTGATGTCCCTCAGGCCGCACGACTCCCCGAGGCCACGACGATAACACCCGTCCGGCTTGCAATCCAGAGAGACCGGGCTCAGAATCAAGAGGAAAGCGGCGGGGGAATACGGTCCAGAGAAGAATCCGTCTGGGCCACGGCCACGCAGTTAGTATCCCCAGCAATGTTGATTAGGCCAGGTTGTGTCACTGCTGCAAGCCCAACTACGAGGTTCCGGGAAATTTCGGTACAAGCTGACTATGGTCGTCAAGGCCCACCACAGGTGCCCAGGGTGAGTGTCC
Organism: Lissotriton helveticus; assembly: GCF_964261635.1. Classification (NCBI taxonomy): domain Eukaryota; kingdom Metazoa; phylum Chordata; class Amphibia; order Caudata; family Salamandridae; genus Lissotriton; species Lissotriton helveticus. Next base: position 1,137,570,527 of record NC_136072.1, on the reverse strand, counting down.
TGTAGTGTGGGTTCTCCTCAGGCCTCAGAGTGCGGGTATAATGCGGCCACGTTCTGTAGTTCAGGGGCTTAGTAGTGTTTGTCCTGAGCGTTGGCAGGTTTGTCCCGCCCCGGTCAGCACCACCTGTGCTTTGTTCGTACACCGCTTCTAGTAGCAACTCAGATGTCGGTAGTGCAATGGGGATTGCTGCATGTCCATGGGGGTCCCACAGTTCTTCCGGGGGTCTTCGCCCAGTTCCCTTCATTTGCCCGGGCTGCTGCGTACACCACCCTACCCCGGCAGCAGCGGTGATGTTCCTCCAGACTTCCACGGCAAAGTGTGGGGCCGCGTCGGCGCTTTCACCAGCTGCTGCTTCCCGCCGTCGTCTGCATAGTTCAATAGTTCCCAGGCTGGTACACCTTCACCATGAATCCGGCCAGTCCCGGGGGTGCCTCCATGCCGTCACTCCCTTGCTCTCAGGCTGCAGCCCCGGCAGGTCTCTCTAGGCCCTCCAGCGTAAGGTCTTTATAGGTCCCCCAAGCCCCACTGGGGCCCGTTCAAATGAGGTTATGCCGCGTAAATCAGGGGGCATATGGGGGACTAGAAAGGCACAGCAGGGCGTCCCCCGTCATTCACCGCCCCCAGGAGAGTTCCGTGGCCGTCGCCGCACAAGTGATTTCCCCACGGCCGTCCCTGGGGATGCCTCACGCTCTCCGCATGTCGGGGGGCGGTCAGCAGCTTGCGGGGGTGGCTCACCTTTCCTGCTACAGTGGGGTGGGCCCGCACCCAGCACCTCGCAGACCGCAGTCTCAGCACGGCCGTCGCTGTTTCTCCGCCCGCCAGGCTTGTCGGATCAGCTCCACCACATGAGGACGGCCCCGGGGGGCACTGCCACCACCACCTCCGTGCCGCTCGGTCCTCGAGCGGTGGCCCAGCCTCAGCGCAGACCGATCCGACGTCCCACAGGTCCTCGCCTATGTTCTCTCCTGCCCCCCGCTGCTTCTCCAGGCCGTGCCGCAGGGCACCGCCGTGACGTTCGAGGTCCGGGCGCGGTCTTAGGTCCGCTCTCAGCCGCGGGCGCTCGGGGCCTCAGTGCTCCCCTCCGTCCGCCATTTTGGGTGTCGACCTATCCTGCGCACCGGCCAGCACGCCGGCGATCCCTGTCGGGTCCTCGGACCAGGCCCAGCTCCCAGCCACAGCCTCAAAGGGGGGCAATCTCTTTCCCCATCGTTTAGTGGGAGATGGGGTTTCAAGGCGCTATATGTCAGGATTATGAAGGGCTCGGTCGCAGAGCTCAGTGCTCAGGCGGCCGTCACCATCGGCACCAAACCACGCACCTCTTGATGAGGTCTTATGTTCATCCAAAGGCCTACGGTTGCCAAGATATTGAAATGTTGGGATACTTTCTGGACACTTTAAACTTCAAGGGCCGCGTAAATATCACTAAAATGTATGTAGTTCTCAGAGGACTTGATATGTTAGATTACCATGATCTTGGTAGATTGGGTAAAAAAAATTTAAGCTAGCTGTGCTAATCCTATTGTTTTGGGTGACATGCTTATTTCTACTATCGAAATGGAATGCGATAGCTCTGGGAAGAAAATAAATCCATTTTGGACAAATATTTGAAAGTTTTCAACTGTAATGTTAGGTGTGTCAAAGGGGTCGAACATGACTTCAGTTAAAAATCTGGTGCCATTCCTGTTAAATATAAAATCAGGCCTGTACCACTCAGTGTTAGAGATTAATTGAAGCAATTGTTGACATGTGTAAAGATGGTATCATTCAATCTAAAGACTACTCTGAATGGGTGGAAGCTATAGTTTTCGCTAAGAAGAAGTCTGGAAAGTTGTGTTTGTGTGCTGACTTAACGTTGTTTGAATTGGAACATTGTGGTAGATTGTCATCCTTTAGCTAGGATTCAACATAGGTTAATGGCAGTTGGTGGCTCTACTTGCGTATCCACCATTGATCACAAGTCAGCCTACCACCAAGTTTCATTGTCCAAACGTTCACGGGTTTTAACACCCATAGCCACCTTTAAATACCTGAGTCTACCATTTGGGTTGATGTCAACTTCCAGCGTTTTTCAAAAACAAATTGATTCTTTGTTTAAAGGCATCAAAGGCCTTCAAGCATTTCAAGATATAATATCTTGATCTTTGCTAAGGATATTGAATAACAATCTTATTCTGGGACAGGTACTTAGTATTCATTGTAAAAGAAGCATGACCATTTCAAAAGAGAAGAGTTAATTGTTAGTTGAAGAACTTGAATATCATGGTCACATAATTTCCGTTGAGGGTATGGGGCCTAAAGATGATCTTATTAATGACAGGTTCAATGCACCACCTCCTAATGATAAAGATTAATTAAGATTGTTTTGAGCCCTGAGTGCACATTATGCCAGTTTTGGCATGGTTATGCATAACCCTTTATCTATTTATTTATTTATTTATAGTGTTTTATATAGCGCGGACATGACCCGTGGGTATCAGAGCGCTTAACATATGGAAAACAGATTGACATTATAGTAACATTTATAGAAGCAAAACATATATAGAGGTAGCGGCAGTATGCTATCTAGGGAGGTTAGAAAGGGGAATTACCTAAAGACATAGAAGATTAAACAGTTGACATTATAGTAACAATTATAGCAGCAAAAGCAAATCTGGGGTGGGAGGTAATGTGCTATCTACGGTGATTAAGGTAAAATATATTCCTAACGCCTGAGTAGTTAGCGTTAGGGTGTGCATATGTTTAGGAAGTGTCATAGTCATGCAGTCAAGTTCTATGAGGTAGGATTGTATATTATTAACAAGTCAATGTCGGCGTAATTAGCCATAAGAGTAGTATGGGTATAGCTGGATGCATCGATCATAAATATTAACAGGTTCAGGTATGGGTAATATCTTCAGGTGAAAGGTATAGAGTAAATATCACCTAATAGTGAGGTAGCAATAGATTGTAAAGCCGAGGCTTGAGTGGCATCAGTCGTTTGTCTTATTGGTCTTCCCAGAGTTCATGGTGACTCCAGTCCTTTTTGGCAGAAATGTTCGTATCACTAGTCTGTGGGCATCTCTATATAGGGTATTTACTCATCATGTGGCTTTTCAGTTCCCTTTTAAATGCTGCGATATTTTGAATCCTCCTGATGTGAGGAGGGAGTGAATTCCAGACTCTGGGGGCCGCTCCTGAAAAAGCTCGGTCATAAGTCTTTTTTTTCTGGAAGAAGGCCGGCCTCAATAGCAGCTCTTTAGAGCTTCTTGTTGCTCTGTTGCCTCCCGATATCTTAATTTTCTTGGCGAGATATCTCGGCATGTTGTAGTGGACCGCTTTATGTGTGATGCAGGCCATCTTCATTTTAATTCTAGCATCATAAGGTAACCAGTTTAGTGCCTTCAGGTGCGGAGATATGTGGTCGAATTTCCTCGTTCCTGTGATGAGTCTTGCCGCTGCGTTGAGACAGGCTTTTAGTGGTGCAGTGGATGTTTTCGGTAGGCCAGCTAATGTGGTACAGCCATATTCGATCCTCAAGATAACTAACGATTGGATGGCAAGTTTTAGGTCTGCTTCAGAGATAAAGGGCTTCAGTTTCCTTAGATAGTTTAAATGGAAGCGGGCGCCCTTGGCCATCAAGTTGATGTGTTCTTTCATGTCTAGATTCTTGTCTAGTGTAATTCCTAATGATTTGGCTGAATTAACTAGGGTCGGGGTGCAGTTCAGCGCAGTCACCAATTTCGCCCATTCCTTTGCCTCTGTGTAACTCCTTGTCGGTGAGATTAACAGGAATTCGGTTTTATTGGCATTCAGTTTCAGGTGATTGGCTGTTAGCCACTGCAATGCTCTCTTTAGAGTTTCATTCATAAGGTCAATGTCTTCACTGCAGGCAATCTTCATGTATATTTGGGTGTCGTCTGCGTACATGTGGTAAGATATCTGTGAGATCCGAAGAATCTCTGTGAGAGGTTCAACATACAAGTTGAATAGATCTGGGGATAGCGTTGAGCCTTGAGGGACCCCTATTGCGTTAGGGCAAGGAGAAGAGGTTGCTTCGTTGACCAGGAATAGCTGAGTCCTGTTCTGCAGGAAGGAGTTAAACCACTTCAGTACGTTACCAGATAAACCCATCCTGTCTTGTAGTCTGGTCATCAGTATCGCATGATTTACCGTGTCGAATGCCGATGACAAGTCCAGTAGAATCAGTAGGCACGCATGATTTTGGTCAAGGGCTTGTAAAGCGTCATCAACAATATGTAATATCGCAGTTTCAGTGCTGTGTCCTGTTCTGAAACCTGATTGGCAGTCGTCTAGTAGTGAGAACTTGGCGATATGTTGATTCAGTTGGCCTTGTACGCATTTCTCAAGAAGTTTGGCCAGTAGAGGGATGTTGGTCACTGGTCGATAGTTGTTCGGGTCTGTTGCATCAGCTGTCGGTTTTTTGATAATGGGAGCTACCTGCCCCGTTTTTAGGCAGTCAGGAAGGGTACCTTGTGCTAGTGAGCCATTTATTATCTCAGTCCAGATTGGAACTAGAGTGTGGCTGATTTCTCTTACACATTTTGCGGGTAGCGGGTCTTGGTAGTGGTTGTTAGGTTTAAGTTTCGCTAGCGTTTTGGCGATCATTTCCTGGTTGTATAGTTCAAATGTGTCCCAGCTTGCCTTATTTTTTGTGAAAAAATCCATCGATGGCGCATTCGTCTCCTTTTTTGAAGGGGGAAGGGTCGTGATGTTAGCCGCTGATTTTGTGAGCTCAGCTTCTAGCAATTTAGTTTTGTCCGTGAAAAATGAGGAGAATTTCTCACAGCTTATGGGATTTTTTGGGTTCTCTTGGGCCGTTTTAGTTAGTTTGTTTGACTGTTGTTTTAAGATCTCGAAGAGTTTTCGAGGTCTGTTTGTGGCATTGTCCAGTTCAGCCCTTATAAATTCTTTTTTAGCGTTGGTTATCTTTAAGTTATATTGTTTCCTCGTTTTTCTGAGGTCCTTCAGTTCGGGGGAGGAGGGATGTTGTCTCCATTTCCTTTCAGCCATTCTCAATTTTCGCCTGTCCTCGTTCAAAGCCTCATTAAACCAAGGATTTTGGGGTTTTTCCGAGACTCTTTTCAGTTTTTGAGGCAAGGTGTCATTGACAATATTACCGATTGAGGTTATGTAGTGATCAGTCAGCTCATTCACATTCTGCCAGTTGTTAGGAGGCTTGAGGTCTTTCTCACATCTTTCAACCAACATTTCAATATTAGCTTCTTTTGTATCTCGTATCAGTTTTTTGACCCTGCACGGTTGCATGTTCCTGCCCTTTTTCATTGTAGGTATCATGAAAGTTATAGCGTGATGATCAGACCAGTCACATGGGTCTATAGCGGTAATTAGGATTTCTTTGTTTCTAGAAATTATCCAATCTAAAGTCGCTCCTTGTGAGTGAGTGGGCTGGGTGCATATTTGAGTGAGGTTTAGCTCATTGAGGAAGTCTTTGATCGATTTAACCATTTTGTCATTGCCATCGTCCCAGTGGAGGTTAAAGTCACCTAGGAATTTGTTGTTAGCGTCTGGGTTAGAGTTAGCAGTTATGATCTCCATGAGATGCTCTGTGAACTTAGCATTATCTCCAGGTGGGTGGTAGAACGCATGTAGGTTGTAATTTTGATTATTTGGTGATCTTATGTTAAGGCCAAGGTATTCACATGATTCTATAGTGTCTTATATGGAAAAGTGAGACATTTATGTGGGCAAAAGAACAGGATGAAGATAAAGTACATGATTAGGTTTCACCTTCCATGCAACCTTTCTGTGGTGCTGATAAAAGTTCCGCAATTTTGGATGCCAGAACAACGGGACAGGGTGCATTTTTGACACAGAGTTACACTCAAGTAAAGCACTCACTATCACCTTTATTTCACACAGCCTTAAAGATTCTCAGAAACATAATAGTACAATTTTAAAAAAAAATTACGGAGTTTTGTAAAGCGCAAACTTGACCCAAATGTATCGGGTATCAGAGCGCTTTACATAGCACCAGTTGCGTTACATGAGGACAAATTCATTTTTGTTAGCCACAGGGAGATTAAGTGATTTGCCCACAATCACAGGATATTCAGCGACATTGCCGAGACTCGAACCCGATTCCCCAGAGTCGAGGTCTACCGCTCTAGCCGTTAGGACAACTCCTCTCTCTTGAGAGGGAGGCATTTTTCTCACTTGGGCTGTTGAGAAGTTCAAAACATAGTTGTGGGGAAATCATTATGAACTCATCACAGACCACAAACCTCTTGTGTATCTTATGTCTGGGAATGGTACATGGTTTCTTCATGTCTGGTACATTTGTTATCAAAAATGCAGGAATGCAATTTTAATATTAAGCACGTTCCCAGTAGGAACACATCTTCGTGCTGACTGCTTGTCACAGATGCCTGTCAGAAGTGAGTCAAAAGTTGGTATAACACACGCGGATGAATGTGTTTTTTCTGTCATAGATTATGCAGCATTTTCTATAGGATATGTGAGTGGAAGCGTGTGCACAGGATGCTGTAATGTGTGAAATAAGCAAGTGTGTGACTGGAATTAGCCCTCATTGAGAAATCTACCTAGAAATGTTGTTACTTTTTAACAGGTTTCTGCCGAATTGTCTATAGAAAACGGTATGGTAACAAGACAAGGGGGCATATTACCAACCAATAGAGATAATTTTTGTCTCTAACTTGTTTAGAGACAAAAATTATCGCCGCAAATCGGCGATTTTTATCGCAGATAAACCTTGCTATTAGCAAGGTTTATCGCAAATGCGATAAAAAACGGCCGCAATGCATGAATATCGCTGAAAAGTCAGCGATATTCATGCATTATCGAGCAAATGCTCTTAGCCATGTTATCCACCTCCCATTGGTTAACATGGCTAAGAACTGCTCAGGGCAGGTGTTAGCTTTTGGAGATATTCGCGCTTAGCGCGAATATCTCCAAAAGTTGGTAATAGGAGATAGCGATGTTAGCGACTGTTTTCAGTCGCTAACATCTTGGCACGCCCACTTTGCATGTCATTAGTGATAAATATCACTGACATTCAAAGCGGGGCCCAAGATGGTCACTATCTCCTATTAGCTGTCGCTAACTGGTGTTAGCGACAGCTTGGTAATAGGGAGATAATTTTATCTCCGCTTTCTTGGCTTTTAAAGCCAAAAAAGCGGAGATAAAGCCCCTTGATAATATGCCCCATTTGTTATTCCACCTGAAACTTTGAGAAGCAAGTTGAGTGGTGTCACACAAAGGGCATCCAGGTATGTCAGGGAAACAAAAAACTCGTCCGAAAGTATTACTAGTGGTCAAATATGGTTGGCAATTTTGAACAAGTTGTTAAAGACTGCCCCAAAAGCCTGCTGTCAGATAAACACATTGGAAAGTAAAGTAAACTCAAGAAACATTTTTGTTCTTTACCGGCGCAACCATGGGTCAAATTGACTATTGATTTCACTGGATTTGTGAATGTTTTACTATAAGACAGGAGGCATCTCATTGTGCTAAACGATTATTATAATAAATATCTTAAAAGGTTTGCTATAATCGTGTGCCCTTGCTGTTATTAATATTTTAATGGATGTATTTTCTAAAGTGGAAGTTCCTAACATTCTAGTTTCAGATAATGATACTCATTTCTTTAAACATTTGGGATTTGTAGGCATACATAATAACAAACATGAAAGAACAATACTCTATTTTCTGGCTGCAAATGGTTTGATGGAGAGATCAAATGGATAGAGGGAATACAAACAGCATTAGTGTCTAAAAGGTTCGGAGAAAATGTAGAGTTACTTGAACACATTCTGCAACTGGTTTCTCACAGTTGTTACTACTTAAAGGGCAAGAAGCGAAAACTTGTCTCACACCGGTGTGTTATGACAATGATGGAGATGGACCACACATTGAAAATGTAATGAAGAAACACTGCAGTGCTGATGAGAGTGTGAGAGAGCATGTCAGCAGTAGCTATACTTTAAAGATTGTTGAGTCAAGTGTGGATGAGATGAAAAAAATTGAAACCGGAGAATGTTTTTTGATTGAAAAACCATACAAAAAAAATACGATTCACATTTTTTTTCACCCGTCTGTTCAGGTTGTAAGAGTGTCTCGCCCAGCCTTGTTATTGAAATATTGGGGAGGGTGGAACAAAGGAGCCGTTGTCAAATTGCGACTTCATCAAAGGAAACTTGTAGAAAGTCGAAGGAATGATTGTAACCCAGAGATGATGTTGGCGATGTGTGGAAAGGAGATGTTACATCTTCTGTTTCCCAATCTCATAACAGTAGTTTTGGGGTGAAAGATGCAGGACCATCACATGATGTCGTTTTCAAGAAGAGAATTTCATGCCCATCAAGTATAAGGATTGTTTATTGTACTAGTGTCTTATCAGCATTATACTCAGTTGTGCTTATTATATATATATATACATATATATTTGAAAAAAAATCTTCTCCTCTCAAAGCAGAAAGGGATACACAGCGGGGTTTTCCAGGGTCTGTTTATTTTAATTTTAAATTGCGGCATGACGCGTTTCGGCGGTAGCCTTTATCAAATGCCTCTGGTTTTGCAGTCTCCATGTTTTATATATATGCCCCTCCTCCTGAAGTAGCGTGGGGCACACCTGAGCCGCATATCTGTAGACACACCCAATCCAGTTCTAAGGACTGCATTTCCCATCATGCAGTTGGTTCTCTCCTGGATGAGTGTCCCTCTCAGCCGGATTATTATCTTGCTCAAGGTTTTGAGAGGCTGATTAGAAGTGTGGTCAAGTTGGAGCCGCTGCACTGTACTACATATATATATATATATGTGTGTGTGTATGTATATGGTGTGTGTATGTATATGGTGTGTGTATGTATGTATATATGTATATATATGTATGTATCTATCTATCTATCTAGATATTTATATGCGAACCATTTATTGCATTAATTTCTTTGCTTTTCTTTTGTTCTGTGGAAAGGGGAATGCTGTATTTGTGGGCTGCTTTTTCCCTAAATCTGTGGTGTTTCATGAAATGTTTTGATGTCATTGTTTCTGATTGCTTTAGGGTTCTACTGTTGCCCAGTGAGCGATTCTGGCTTCAAAGGACTCCCTAGGGTAGCAGTTTACCTTGGAACTCTGGGCCATATTTTCAGCAGAATAAAGAAGGGTCGTGTTAAGCAAACATTGCTATTGTGGAGTAGTGTGGCTCACTGGTTAGATGCGGCAGACCCAGGAGCAGAAGTCAGCCCGGGACCAGGGTTCAATTCCTGACGCGGCAGGGTCTTGGACCAGGGACAGCGGACTCGACAACTCTCGCCTCGGTGCCTACTCTAACCTGGGGTCCCACTCGGCAACTCTGGGCATTAGCTTGCCTAATCTCCACAACGGTCCCATCAATGCCGGGGATGCCTGGCTCCACCTTGGGGATTCCCAGTAGGGACCATCCCACAGGGAAAGCCAGGATGGGTTCCCCAGTGGTATACAGCGCTGGGACGCCCCTTTGCTGGGGCAGCTGTGCGCTTTACAAGTATACGACATTTATTGCCAAGTTTCTCCATTCTGAAAATCCAGGGATGTGCCATATTCACAAGAATGCGGCATGCCCCTTCATTTCCCCTGGCACTAGCACTGAGTTCAACTGCCTAGTGCCAACGCAGGCACCCTTGCACCATGGTGCAAGGGTGTCTGTGCTGGGGGGAAAGATTGCTTATGTGCAGGAAGGTCCCCCTTCCGGCACATAAACAATCTTTAAATGCAGTTTTGTAACTTCTATGTGTGCTGCTCAATGCAGCACACATAGAAGTTACAAAACAGTATTTTTTTTCCAAAATGATTGTTTATGTGCAGGAAGGAGGACCTTCCTGCACATAAGCAATAAATGGCAGTTTGATCTTTCTATGTGTGGTGCCCAAGGCAGCACTCCTTGAAACAGCAACAACGAGGAGAAGTAAAGCATTTCTCCTCGTTTCGCCTGTTTAAGACCAGCTTTTCCCTGGTATTAATTTTGGCGCTGCCTCCTATTTACTCTGCCCTTGTAAATAGGGGTAAGTGTCAAAATCAATGGGTGTTGCGGTGGAACGCCCACCACACCCATTGCCCTCCCCCTCCACGCTAAATACAGCATGAAAGGGTGCCCTATTTACAAGGCAGCCCTAAGCAATGTTAAGTGGCTTAACGCTGCCTTGTAAGTAAGGCGAAGCCCCTATCTCCATCACAACGTCCCTGCAAGTGACGTTGTGGTGGCAATGGGGGCTTGTAAATATGCCGCTCTGTGTATTGGCTGCTTTGTGCGCTTATTCACTTTATATACTGGAATACCAAATCAATCTGTGCTCAACCACCTGTCAGTGCTTCCTGTCATTGGGTTACAAGACTCAATACTCCACCCTATTCCCCCCCACGGATGTATGACGTTACAACGCACACTTTTACAACTCATGCCTTTAGAACGCATTTTTTACAACGCAACATCCATTACAACGCATTCCATTACAACGCATGCCATTACAACTAAATTTTAAAATCTACATTTACAACGCATTCCATTACAATGCATAATACCTTTACAACGCATAACATTACATTGCATGTTTGGTAAGTATTGGATAGTGTAGGGGTAAAAATTACTATTCTAACTCCAGGGGGTGCAACAGTAGGGTAAGTGTTGGATAGTGTTGGGGTAACTATTACTATTCTAACTCCAGGGGGTGCAAAAGTAGAGTAAGTGTTGGATAGTGTAGGGGTTAAAATTACTATTCTAACTCCAGGGGGTGCAACAGTAGGGTAAGTGTTGGATGGTAATGTTATGCATTGTAATGTTATGCGTTGTAATGACTGCGTTGTAATGACATGTGTTATAGTGGTGTGCGTTGTAGTGTCATGCGTTGTAATGGTTGCATTGTAATTGCATGCGTTGTAATGGATGTTGCGTTGTAAAAGTTTCGTTGTAATGGTAGTGCGTTGTAAAAGTTGCGTTGTAAAGGTTGTTTCCCCCCCAACCAGTGATGAAGGTTATTTTGTTAGCGCCTACAAGCTTCTTTACCGTATCAGGGCACTATGTCCGCTCCAGTGCCAGCCACTGCCAGCCTCAGGTGCCATCCAAAGGCGACTGCCTGCTGGAACAGGCCGCCCCGTGAGATGGCAGGCCCAATATGCAATGGGACAGCTCAGAATGAAATGTTTATCAGGCAGCTCTAACAAGGGCCAGCACTGGCGGGATAAACAGGCTGACAGAATTTCATTAATAATCCAGGGCAGCTAATAAAGCAGTCTGGCTGCCTCCCTGACGTTAATAAACGGAGGCAGTGGTGCTCGCGGTGTCAAGGAGGGTGTCGAGGTATTTAGCACGCCTGGAGTAAGTCTCCACCTGAAACGGGAGCCCTCCCTCCTTCAGCCGACTACAAATTAGCTGAAAGACCCAGGACTTCATTAGAATTCCTTGCCCGGCTAATTCCCAGCCTTTCGCACTCATTATCAGGGCTGCAAAATAAAATCGGAATTTATATGACAACTCACTCCTGCCTTGGCTCTGATTTAAATGGGAGCGAAGTGTACAGCGGACGTTGGAGGTAAGGGGGCAGCTCCGTGCATTTCCACATTTTATGTTGATTTTAAATAAAATATATTATCCCAGTGCTGTGGAATGTACCGAAAACGTAGACTCGTTGACCTTCATTATGGTTGGCCATTATTGAGTGCAATAAGTATTGCACATGATAAAAACCAATATACCAGGAGGTAGATTTACAAGTCCCTTGCGCCACTTTTGCACCACTTTTCCCATGTTAAAAGTGACGCAATAGTGGCGCACGGGGTTTGTAAATCTGCCTCCAGGTGTTCGATATTTATCCAGTGGATCAATGTTGCCTATCTCGAGTTTTTGGACAGCAACATTCGATTTTGGTGCTTCCTGCACCACAAGTGACAAGTTTCAGTGTTAACCAGAGATTTTTCCCTGACAAAAAGCAGCACGTTTGCAGTGGTGCAGCAAGGCGGGAATGGCAGGGTGGGCGGTCCGCCCCAGGCGGCGTGAGTTTGGGGGTGGCGGCCTCCCCCCCTTACTTAGCTGCGGCAGTCGTTGGGCGGCATATGCAGGGATCGCCAGCAACCCCCGCTTTTACCTGCGCCCTTCGCGGGGCGACAACCATAGGGTCCACCAGAGACAGCTATAGAGGTGGCGACCCCACTGCAGGTTTGATGTGTCGATAATTAGCTCAAAAGTCATATTTCTGATATGTGCTGTTATTGAAGAACCCTCACATATCAGAATTCATCAGCCAATTCATAATGAGGGCCATAGAGTTCAATGATGGGAAAATGAGGATATCTTGGGAGTTGCGCAAGGCCGCTCTTGTTACTCCTCCTTTGTAATGCACACATATACCCACACTCCTGCATATAGTCAAAGGCCTTCATCACGTAGGCCTAGTAAAATTGCTGCCATATTTATTGCACCTGATAAAATCCGACTCCTTGAAGTTCTCTGATAAATGCTACCCAATTACGAATAAAATGCGGATTTTGGTGCTTACTACACCATAATTTCCATGTTCCAATAAATACCGGGCAATGTCCCCAATAAACATTGGCAAGTTTGACCTGCCAATATTTCTCACAAAATGCATAATTGCGATAACAGGTAACAGGAGTTACAGCGCCTATTGCAACTAAACGGCCCATTCATAACATTGTCCATAATCTACCTGTACCAGGCAAAATGTTTGATATGGATGAGTACAATGGACAAGCTTCACGGTAATATGAAAGCTGTTCTTATAGGTTGTGCTGAGGAATCTTAGGGGCATATTATCAAGAACGGCTTTAAAAATTATCGCTGGTTTAGCAGCAGAAAACTGCCGCTAAAGCGGCGATAATGGGCTTGATAATATGTCCTTGAGAATCCCAATGGAAATCCATTTTCTGGTGTGAACATAGGCTTCTATTGGAATTTTCCAGGGCATATTATCAAGACCATTATCGCTGCTTTAGCTGCAGTTTTCTGCCGCTAAAACAGCGATAATTTTAACGCTGTTATTGATAATATGCCCCTTAGATTTTCAATAGCAATGCTCTTTGTTTGGGTATTTCCACAGAACTGACAAGACTCATGAAGCTTAGAATTGGGATACTTGGCTACTTTATGATCTTCAGATAGGAGGTTATGTTAACACCTTCAGCGCGGCGCGTATTTTCGCGCTGTGTTGAAGGTTCTAAAAAACGGGTGTGGTCATGACGGAACGGTTCCGTCATCAGCACAGCTCAACCGACGCTGATGATGGAACCGTTCCGTTATAAGCATCGAAGGGGTTAATCAGAATAGATCCATTTAATGTGGTCTACCAGCAGAGCCAGGACACAGGTCAAAGTTATATGCACTGTCTCCAGGGTTAGGTTCCAGTCTGAGTCCATCCTCCCAGTGTGGGAAGAGCCTGTCCCAACAGGAGATCACATGCAGTGGATTTCGACCTATCTCACCAGGTAGTAATGAAGGCCTCTTGCTGTTCCTATCACTGTGTGCACCAGGTCCCTCCTGGCAGGAGTGAACACACCAGAATCTGTCCCATAGAGAAGCAACTTATAAATGCCCCAGCCCAAGTGAGCATAAAGTTATGGGCAGCATCACTATCTAAGAGTGTGTCTCTGTCTGTGTATCTCTTAGGGCTGCTCTGATACCTTTAATCGCAGGACCAGGACCCAGTGCAGGTGCAGTCAATACGTTGTACATCCCGCAGGGTCTTGGTTCTTTCATTACAGTTAATGGGTCCCAAGCAGGCCTTCCATTTCATTGCCTAGTTGTATTTCTTCATAAGAGGTGATCCTTTGCATGTCCCCCTTAGGCTCTCCACACACCCAGCCAGACATTTTTCTGGTTTCTCAAAATTCCAGGATTGTTGACTCTAATTTTGCCAAAGTGTTTCAAACCCAGTTCTCTCAGGTTGCATTTAGCATAATGAAGGGATTTGTTTTCTGGACTGCTCACGTGTAGTTGTGATAAAACTACACTTTGATGTCTTTTGTTGTTCTCATAGATAGCTGGGCTCCTTGACCTTCCCCTGTGAAGGTTAGTGTATTGAACATGGCATGTGAGGAATCATGCTGTTATGGCTTGCCGACGTTGCTGGTTGATACAGGTGCAGTAAAGTGAGCACGTTTGGCAGTGAAGAAGACAACCTCTTGTTTTTCAAGAGTGTCTGAACTCATTCCTCAAAACAGAGTTCCATGTTAGAGCCCACAGCTTTTTCAGGGACACCCATGGAGTGGACTTTATGGCATAGGGAAGGGCCCCGCATATTCCACTCTCTGACATAGGTATCACAGATCCTCCGTGAGTCTTAAGACGAGCCTTCAGCTGCCACACATCACTCAAGATGGTCTGCAGTGTGCATTCTGCCTTACTGACCTAGTTTGACTTCTTCTGGAAGTCTGTATGTCACATTCTTGTAGTCAATCTTGTGTTCCAGTGAAATACTTGAACTAGTCACAGCCAATATACCCTGTCTGTCGGTGAGATGTGGCTCCAAGCAGCAATTGAAGTGTTATCTTCATACAAGGCCATGGCAACACTTTTGGTCAGTGCAGATGTATGAAAAGTAGAGGTGGCTTCTCATGTGGCCACAGCAGGTGAAGTTTACAGTGTGAATTATTAGAAATATAATAAATATAAAGCCAAAAGCTCGGCCAGAGGTAAGATGGTGTCGGTGTGAGCGGTCGCAAGTGCATCGCTCCGTGAGTCCATGGCCAGTGTCCCAAGCCTATGCCCTGCTCCGATGGAAATGGAAAATGGAATAATCGGCAGCCAACAACCAAGTGAGCAACGGTGAGACACGCGATTATGTGCACGGAGAGAAAAAAGTACAGGCTTGCTGTAGTGTCCTCTATCACTGCTGAGGTTGTTTTAGGCTATCCAAGGCTATCCAAGGCTACCCTGTGCAAAACTGTCATAGCATGGTGGAGTAAAGGTGGAGCAAAGGACTGTATACAAGCTTCGGAGCCGGTTTGGTGCCGGTGTTATGTGCAAGCGCCAACTCAAACGTCAAGTGGTAGTGCGTGTGTGTGCGCGCTGGGATCCCAACACAAGTGGATGATTGCCTCAAACATCATATATAGGTCATATATATGTCTATAATCTGTAGCTAACGAGTAGCTGCGAGTAGTGGTAAGAACGGTAAACATTGACTGTAACTGTAACAGCTAACAGCTACAGCTCAACCTAACTCCGCTACAGACTGCCTGTATTCTCCCCCTTTCATCCCTGTTTGTATTGCCTGGTTTCACCCTTATACCTAGTGGCATAGTTCCTACGGACTGACCGGTGGCCCGTGTGGGTCTGGCCACGAGAAGGAAGGACAAGATCGTGGCTCGTGGCTCGTCGTGCTCCGGGAGCCTCACTCTCAAAATCAGATCGGTTCATCAAATCGCGGCCTCACGACTTGTTACAGGTTGCGTTTGCATCTCGCGGGCAGGCCGAATCAAAGAAAACATTCACGCTTTATGCTCCACATCCGCATTCGCGTCTACTAACCTGTAACACTGCTGCTCCCTGCTTGCCGCTCAAAGTTCTGATGACCTGCCGATTCGCCGACCTGCCGCTCAGCCGCTCGGTCGGCCTTCAATCGTCCTCCGCAACTCCACAACTCCGTTATCGGCGGCCAGCCCACGCTACTCTGTTGTCAAGGGCGACACAGAGGAGAGGCGGGGTGGCCATTGGGAACCAGGAATCGAGGCTTGAGGCTTGAAGCGTGCAGCGTGAAGCTGGGAGCGCTAACGAGAAATCTGTCTACTGTGAAAATCTATGTGAACTTCTACGCTCCAATAACCTGTGGAATCGGCAAAAGAGCGGCTAAGAGATACAGGGTCAAACTGGGTGTGTGTGATTATCAGGAATATCAGGATCCAGTGGGGGGAAGGGGTAATAAAAGCGGTAAAATAACACGTAACAATAAGACAAGGAATGGCGGGATATACGGGACCAGGGGGGGGGACAGCCAAGTGAAAAAAATCTACCACAGCCCCCACAAGAAGTACCAGAAATACAAGGCACACAAGATATTTTGAGCATTCAGAGCACTGAGAGCACACATAGCACACAGAACACGCAGAGAACCAAAGGCACACAGAGACGACCTGAGACAAGGGGGACCAAAGCTAAAGAAAATAAAGACCAAGACAAAGAAAGGAAAAGGACAAAAAAGAAAAAGAAAAAGACAAACATAAAAAGGAAGACAACGAGAAAGGCAAAAATAAGGATAAGGATAAACATAAAAATAAAGACAGGAATAAAGATAAAAACATTGAAAAAGACATGGAGAAGGAGAAGGAGAAGGGGAAGGATATAGAAGGCAACAAGAATTTGGAACTGATGGCTAAAAAGGCAAAGAGACTACAAACAATCAAAAACCTGAAAGCAGCTGCCAAAACCACCGGGAAATCATTAGAGTCTCAACCAAGGATCTCTAATATCTTTAGCCCACTGCCCAAGGAAGGGTTGAGTAGCTCCGTTAAAGCTGAAAACCAAAGGGCTATGCCGGATGACCAAGGGACCCAAAGTGGTGAAGCCAGCGGAACCAACCGTGCCGACCCTACAGCGCATGCAGTACAATCAAATGTGGCGACAAGGACGGCTCCAGATCTAGGAATCCTGATCTTAGACCCCACTCAGGGAAAAGAAAATGTAAGTACAATAACAGCCACAGCCGAGACAGGGGAGCATATGCTTAAGTATCCAACCAGAACGCCGATATCCGGTCACTCTTCTCCCACAATAAAAACCTCCGCCCTCGGAAAAATGTTACAATCTGAAACCCAAGTAATCAGACTCGGATATATATGAAACAGGCATCTCTATGCCTAGCGAAGCAAGTGACACAAGTGAAGCTCAAAGTCTAGATCCATCAACCCCAGAGTTATCAGACTCCTCAGATCTAAACACAAGGAAAAAAAATGAATCTGGGCAAGACAACACCCCAAGAAAAAAAACGGGGAAAAAAGAGAACAAGGCACAAAAGACAAAATAAATCAACATATGAAGAAACTACAGATCAAGGGAGCAATACAGAACAAACCAAATATGCTCGAAAAAGCTCAACTCCAAAACCAACAACAAAATTAGACCATAATCAGTACATCTTGGATGAGACCAAAGGGATCGGCCATAAGCATCACGAAAATACCAGCTGTACTAGAATGCTGGCAGAGCCCTCCCTGAGTGAAGTGCTAAGCTCTATTAAGAACTTTCACGAAGATGTCAAAATAGACAATCAGAGGAACTACGCGGCCATCCAAAAACTGCAAGGAGCTATCAAAAAAGTGGGTGACACCTGCTCAGAAATTTCAGATAGAATGGCTTCAGTAGAATTACGTACTGAAAATCTGGAGAAAGACGTTGCCAATCTTCAAACTCAGGAAAAAGAGCAGGAGGGAATTATAAAAGATCTAATGCTAAAGGTCGAAGACCAAGAAAATAGAGCCAGATGAAATAATCTGCGCTTTCTGGAATTCCCGAAGGCGCTGAGGGAAATGACCCGAGGGGCTTCATGACCAGCCTCCTTAAAACAGCCTTCCCGGAATTACAATCTTGGGCCATGGACAGGGAGGTACAGCGCGCTCACCACTTCCCCCTAACCCTACCAAAGCAATCTCACAATCCACCACAATATCTAAGGGCAATACTGGTACACTTCGGGAACTTTCTCTTGCGCTCGGCCTACAAGCAAGGGGGAACACAAAGGTTTCATGTTCTTTGCTCGACCAGACTATGCCCATGCCACGGCGGAACGAAGGTGGAGGCTGAGACAACTATTTACCCCCTTCGAGCAAATTGGTGCGCCAGTCTTTATGCAAAACCCAGCCCGACTAAAAATAATCATCAATGGAACTACACAAAGCTTTACAAGCGAAATTCAGGCACAGGCATTTCTAAAAGAAACCTCAGAATCTGGAAAACGTAAAACAGGAAAACATCACAAACAGTAAAAAAACACTACTACGATGGTAAAAATCACCTGAGACAAGATCAGAAGCACAAAACAAGAAAATGATGGGGCTCAATCCTGAAGAGAGGGGGGGTTGAAAGTAAAGACTGGTAATCAAAATATGACTCAATATATGGTTATGTGCGAATGTATAGAGAAACTTTCATCTATACAGATGACCTTCCTCCTCTTGCTACATGGCATACACACAGGGCTCGGGACACGGGGCGGGCTGAGGCGCACTGACCATACTGACGCCCACACCTGGATTCCCTGGGATCCAGGATGCCTCAATGGGTGGTAAGTGGTGGGCCTGGTGTAGGTAGGGGGTGGTGGGGGTGGAGGGAAGGGGGGGCGGGGTGGGGTGGTTGGTGGTCAGGCAGGAACCAAAGGCAGATCTGAATCTAGAACTATTTAAGCAGGGATATTCATGCATCTTGAAGTTTCACAGACAGACAAAAAATGGGGGTGGAGGTAGATTTAAGGGTTGTGGATTGGACAATCAGAAACTAAAGGAATGGCGGCCTTAAAGGTGGTATCAGTAAATATAGTCTGTCTGCAGGAAACCCATATTGAGGGCTCACAAACACATCTCTTAAATTCCCTAGGGTATAAACTGGTGTGTGCAACAACTCTAGGGGCTCGGGTACGGGGGGTGGCTATTCTGGCCAAAGGTTCAGGTCATACATTCTCACGCAGTAAGACAGATACATTTGGGCGATGGGCAATTATAGAGTGCCAGGGTGTGCAGGGGCAGAAAATGACGATTTGTGCCATCTATGGCAGCAACAGTGATGACCCCTCTGTTTTTAATGATATATCCAACGAGCTTGCACACTGGCCTCTACCAGTGGCGATTTGTGGGGATTTTAATATAAATCTCCCTTGGGACTGGTCCATGAGGGATGAATGGATTTATAAAGGTCACAAGACCAAGGTGTTTAAGGCAATAAAACAATTGTGGTGTGTACATGGGCTTATAGATGGATGGCAAAGCTCTCATTCTAATGATCCTGGTTATACTTTTTTTTCTAACCCTCATCGCACACATGTCAGAATTGATTTCTTCTTACTGTCAAATTCACTGAAAAATAAGAGCAAAGTTAACAAGCTTCCCAGAGTCCTTTCGGACCATAACCCCTTAGTATGTTCACTGGATATGGGCCAAAACCCGGTTACACCCAGATCATGGGCATTTGAAAAATCCTTGCTATCTGATCCCATGTACTGTACATACATTCAAGAATGGATTCCTAACTTTTTAAAAGACAACTTGGGAAGTGTTTCGATTGATGTAGTATGGGATGCCCTGAAGGCTGGGATCCGTGGGGAAACACTGCAATTCTCGTTAAAAGCGAACAGTACAGCTAAAAAAAAGATGAGTGAGCTACAGGAGGGACTTAGACAGGCCGAGGAAGGATTAATACGGGCCACCAGCGGGGACCAAGGGGCTGTAGAAGTTGAGAGAAAACAGAACCAAGTGGCCATTGCAATGGCAGCAATTATGGATATTTTCACCGCCAAAGCTGTAAAAAAAGCCACAGCAAACAAAGAGATGGTTTATGAGGTGAATGAACTGGTCGGCCATCAACTAGCAGTCCGTATGCGCCAATAGGTTTCTGCAAATGTGATTCATGAGATAGTCGACCCAGAGAAAGGCCAAGTTACCGACCCAGAGTCAATCAGGGAAGCATTTTTGCGATTTTATAGCTCTCTATATAGGGACGTGGGGGGGGGGGAGATAACGCTAAAAAGATTCAAGATTATCTAGAGTATGACAGCCCAGTTAGGTTATGTGAATTAGATCAAGCAATGCTAGAAGAAAGCCCCAACAAAGAGGAGATAGTAACAATAATTAAAATTCTACCAAAAGGGAAAGCAACTGGGCTGGACCGTTTACCCTCAGAATTCTTTTTAACTTTTTTAGACCAACTGAAAGATATATTACTGGAGCTATTTAGATATATCTTTAAAGGGGGACATACACCTAATTCTTGGGCCCGGGCAAAAATAATAATATCCCCCCCCCCCAAAAAAAACCACCAGAACAATTAGGGTCTTATAGACCTATCACTCTTATAAATGCAGACTCGAAAATATACTCTAAACTTCTTGCAAATCGAATAGCTCCCATCATCCACAAGGTTATTGCTAATTATGAACACGGCTTTGTGCCAGGAAGATCAACGGTTAACCATATCCATAGAGTAATCACTTCATTTGATCAGTCAAAGATTGCAGGAGACCCTATGGCTTTGGTGCTTTTAGATGCCGAGAAGGCCTTTGATAGGGTCTTCTGGCAGTTTTTATGGTCTGCCATGAACCGGGTCGGTATTCCCAGAGGGTACATCCAAGCAATACAACAGCTATATGTTAACCCAGCGGCTATGGTATTTGTGAACGGTAGCCTTACTAAGGAATTTAGTATAACCCGAGGAACTAGGCAGGGCTGTCCATGTTCTCCCCTGCTCTTTGCTCTCTATCTTGACCCATTTATTCAGAGGTTAGAAAAAAACAGAGAGATAAAGCCAATCATATCACAAGAACACGCTACTAAGACCCTGGCCCACGCAGACGATATAGCTATTGTTACCACCAATCCAGAAACAGCTATGATCGCTATTACGAAGGAGGATATAGAATTTGGTAAAATTTCAGGATATGCACTCAACCAGGGAAAAACGAAGATTGTGGTTAATTAAAACATTGAGCTAGAAGACCCTCGGGTAGTAGACAACGCAACCTATTTGGGGATATCTATTACCTCCAAATTAGAAGACCTGGTGGAAGCTAATGTAAACCCAATATTGAAGTCTGTGCAAAAAGATCTGCACAAGCTAGATAACTTACACCTGTCTCTGATAGGCAGAGCTAACGCCCTGAAGATGGTCTTCTTTCCGAAAATTCTCTATTTATTTAGAGCCATCTGTTTGGAATTTCCCGATCAGTGCCTTAAAACTATGGAACGTACTTTCTCCAGATTCATGTGGGCTTAAATGCAACCCTGACGTGCTTATAAATTCCTTACTCTACCAAAAGAGCGGGGTGGCCTTGCTCTTCCAAACCTGAGAGCTTATTATTGGGCCGTTGTACTACTTAATAGTCAGGAATCGCTGCAAATTGGCAGGGTTGAGGGGAGATCCCGGGAAGGCTAGCCATCTATATATGAATTAATTATAGGCAATCAAAATATAGGATATCTTTGGCGCCACCTTTATGATAGTTATCATAAGAGAGTCAAATTTAAGACCTTACTAAACGGATACATTTTTTAAAAAACAATTAGAAGAATGATGGGCATTGGGCGCGTTTCTTATTACACACTTTTTAAAGACAACCATGCCAGAAATATTCAGAGATAACTGCATGAAGAAATGGGAGGCGGCTGGAATAACACATTTTGGGAGTCTGGGCACCTCCACCGTGCTTCTTTCATTTAAAGAACTTAGAGTGAAATTTCAGATAGACAGGCGGGATTTCTTTAAATACCTGCAAATTCGAAATTACATTAACAGAAGAGCTGCGGGAGGGATTATCGCCAAAAAATTTGAACTATTTGAAAAATTTGCCTCGAGTAAGGGAAACTCTATTGGAGAGATATATGCTCTTCTAAATATGATATTCCCCAACGATCTAGAAAAAAACACCCAAAAGTGGCATGGCAAAATCGGTATATCCCCTGAAGAGTTTAACAAAACCTATGAAATGTCACAAACATGCCTTTTGTCCATCAAATTGCAGGCGCAATTTTACAAATCATACTTTATGTTATACTATACTCCAGATAAAATTTCTAAGTGGGGATCCGGTAAAGTGACCTGCTGCCCTAGATGTCAAATTTTTAAAGCAGATTGTGTACATATTTTTGCCACCTGTGATGGTTTGATTCTTCTGAAACAAGAGGTTGAGAGATTTCAATCAATCAATCACTGCATTTATAGAGCGCGCTACTCACCCGTAAGGGTCTCAAGATTTGTATCTAATGTACTGAAAAAACCTATAAGTCTAACTGAAGAAATGATCCTCCTAGGGGCCACAGATACTAGTCTTCATGGGGCAGGAGCAGATTTTTGTTTATTGCTATGGCAGTCTTAAGGATTTGAATAACATCAGCTTGGTTAGATGTGCTGGCGCCCTCATTTCAACAAAGGCTTGCGAGGCTATTGGCCACCTATAAACTTGAAATTGCTATCTATAAGCGGAAGGGCAAAAGAAAACGTAAGCAGGGGATGAACATTTGGGCCCCGTTACTAGAGTGGTGCCAAGCCCAAAGCAATGATGTAGGAAATACAAGAATTAATTCTATGTGACAACGGGTGCTTTGTAAAGTATTAATTTTTGAAAAAGTCTGTCAAAATTGATGAATTATGTTATTTTATGATTTGATTCTGTATGAAATTTTTGTATCTGTATCTGCCTGATCGGTGGGGGTGGGAGGGGGATTGTTTATTTATTTATGTATGGTGACAAAATCAAATAAATACATTAAAAAAAAAGAAATATAAGAGTTAGAGGTGAACCTCTAATAGAACTTCAATTATGCAAATGCAGAACCCACAAACCAAGCAGTTGGGTGGTCTCCATGCACCACTGTGAATGTACCAAAGTCCACAGTGCTACATAATCTTCACATATCCCCCCCCCCTGGGAAGACACTCAGCCAGTATTTGAGCACTTAAGTCACTTTAGCCAAATACCAGTCCAGAAGGCTGAAGATAGCCCCAGGAACCTTATTGCCTGACAACACACTCTGTATGAGCTCTCTGCTGCTAAAGGGCGACATGAAACCAGGAAAAATGCAGCCTACTGGCAGGTCTAAGCGATCAGCAAACTTCAGGATACCAGTACTCAACCTACCATATGTATATATATATGTATATATACATATCCAAACCTTTGCAGGAGCATCCAAATTTGAAGGCGGCCTCAGGGAGCACTGAATAATCACGTTGAAGCGTGACAGCATGCTGGCAGGTGACTTGCTAAGGCTTCCATCACAAAGTTCTAAAGCCAAACGCGTTTCGAGAGTAACTGACTCTCTTCATCAGTGGCATGTGATACGGACAACTGTGAGCGCTGTTCAAATGCGCACCAAAAGTAGAAACACCTGCCGAGTTGGGCAGGGCCCGCCGCCCGGCATCCTGGTTGTTGTGGTGCACGAAGTCTTACTCAAGTGAGCGCGCCTGTACAGAGTCCCAATGAAACAAGTGTTGATCCCCAGTGGGTTTGATGGGGGCACCAGCAGGACACCTACCCCACTACTTTACTGTCGCCGTGGCGGGGCAGGCACCACCCTGCAGCAGCGCCTGTCCCGCTCCCTCCTCGAACCCAAACTCCGTAGTAGGTGCCTGGCGAGGTCCGCACAAGGCGATGGACCGCTCTTCCCGACCGGGACCGGCCGTTAAATATCCAAACCTTTGCAGGAGCACCCAAATTTAAAGGCGGCCTCAGGGAGCACTGAATAATCACGTTGAAGCGTGACAGCATGCTGGCAGGTGACTTGCTAAGGCTTCCATCACAAAGTTCTAAAGCCAAACGCGTTTCGAGAGTAACTGACTCTCTTCATCAGTGGCATGTGATACGGACAACTGTGAGCGCTGTTCAAATGCGCACCAAAAGTAGAAACACCTGACGAATTGGGCGGGGCCCGCCGCCCGGCATCCTGGTTGTTGTGGTGCACAAAGTCTTACTCAAGTGAGCGCGCCTGTACAGAGTCCCAATGAAACAAGTGTTGATCCCCAGTGGGTTTTGACACTTTTCATTCCTGCAGCCATAAATGCTCAATTAAGTGGCCTGTGTGCTGCAAAAATGTAGAAATCGGTCAACTATTACCTGCAGACCAAGAAGAGTTTTGGATATTAGTAGCTTGTCAATTTGCAAAAAGCAGTGTTGTGATTTTATGGGGGCTCAATTTAGGTGCGTCATTACCAGGGAAGTCTAGCTCTTGAACTAAGTTGTTAATGTTGAATGTAAACAATGTAGAGGCCTGCACACAACCCTGGCGAACACCAGATTCAATGTTAAAGGAGTCAGTGAGCTCACTATTGGTGGCATATCCAGTGGGGGCTGACACGGTTCACGGGTGGCGTGCGAAGGGGGCCAGCAGGGGTGGAGGTGTGCGGGGCACATTTTAAATTAAAAAAAGACACTTACCTTGCCATTGGTTCCTGAATTTCTGCTCCCCTCCGTCTCAGACTACAGGAAACAGCCAGGCTCCCCTGACCAATCACAACACAGCTATGCAGCGTTGTGGTTGGTAAGCACCCAGGCTCCTCTGACCAATCACAGCGCTGCAATGCAGCATTGTAATTGGTCCGACCGCCGTGGTTCAGCACTCAGCCAGGGACTGGGGGCCTGGGCATGTTCTCCATGCAGGCTGGAATGCTGGAATGCAGCCTGCATGGGGAACAGGGAAAGTGCGCATGACTGGTTTGGCTGGCCCGAGAGGGCCGACCAAACAGTCCCTGCGCACTCAGGTGGGCTCTAACACTCCTCCCCTGCTCTGCAGTCCCGCCCTGCCCCCTCACGCACTGCTGCAGCAGGAGGACACAATAAATTGATAATAACATTAGTGGAGCAGCCGCACCTGGCCGTATCTAACCCTGGTCATGTTATGCCCATGAGCCTGATTAGTACAGACAAAAGGTTGTCCGGTATGCCTATCTCCTTTCAAACTTTCCACAGCTTGCCCCTGGGGATGGAATCAAAAGCTGACCCTACGTCGACAAAAAACACATATAAGTGACCTTTGTCAAGCGTTACGGTTTTCCAGTTGAGGGAGCAAAAGTGAAGAATTTGATCCACTATGCTGACCCTGTTGCCCACACCCCAATCTGTTAATTGCCCCAGAATGAGACGGGTGAAGAGTTTCTGAGAGGTGTCAATAAGGCTGAGAGGCCTATAGTTCCCAGGATCATCTTTACTGCCCTTTTTGTACATAGGTAAAATCTCAGCACTTTGCCAAGATCTTGGCATAGGGCTACCTTTCAACAAAGAGTGGAAAAGCATCTGGAAGTAAGAGGCCCAAATCAGAGGTTCGGCCCTAAATAAATCCCCAGGGATATTTTATTTATTTATTTGCACACTTGTACCGCGCTAGGAATCGACTCCCTGAGGAGTATCTCCGCATTGGGACCCAAAGCTCTATGTGCAGGGAGACCCATAATTGCCTTTACAGCATCATTATGGTCAAAGGTCAACTGAGTCCATCTGCCACCAATACAGGGAGTAATATTTTCCAATTCTCTATTCCCACAAAAGGGTTTGGCAGTGTAGACGTTCGAGAAATGGTCCACACAAATCTGGGGTAGGAGATTGTAATCAACACTGGTAGCAGCATATCGATTATCAAGGTCACTATTTTCCAGAATAACTTGTAATCACCTATCCTAACGGCTGCAACCAGGTCTTCCCACAACTCACACTCCCAATTCAATTTAGCCTGAGGGAAGAGGTGTGGGACCGTGGCCAGGGCGACTGACGCTGGGAATCACGGTTCGATCCCCGGCGGCAGTGGCATGCCCAGCACCATGCGACTCTGGGCAGTAGCTCGCTTAATCTCCACAATGGCACACAAGCGCCGGGATACCTAACGGGTGAGCCGTGTGCTATACAAGTACTGGATTTACATTTACATTTACGTCTTATACTCGTTCCTAGCACCAGGAATGACTTGCTTATTTCCAGCTTTCAAAATTGGATAAGGATGCATCCCAGTCATCTACAATGACAATTAAACCATGCACAACTGGTGTGTACCATGGAGACCCTACGACCAACCTAGCATAGCAGGCCTTCAAGTGACCTAAACAACATTTCATGAAGCTTGATGATGGACACAAGGTCCGACGTTCTCCATCCAATAGCATCCTTTACCTCTAAGGTGTCAGCTACCGGGCCATAGATCTGGGAGAACTGTAGTATTCTCTGTGTTGTGCCTCTTAGGCATCTGTAGTTGGAACCTTGTTTGCCTCATGGTTCCAGGCTTTGTCTTAGAACGCTGTGTTTTGACAGTTGGATTTCTGTCACTGCTCCCTGTCGCTGTGCTTCTTCCAAGCTCAATAAATACTTTAATTACAATACCTCTGGAGAATCCTGACTATTTCACTACAAATTTATTGGCGACGATGCTTGGAGGAAGATAAAGAACCCGCCTGTCTTACCTCGCATATCCTCGTGTAGCAACGATTGAGGTTCGAACTTCGAAGGTGTGAGAAGGGCACCCGCTCTGGACTGGAAGCGAGATAAGTGGATTTTGTGTACTTTTGGGCATAATCGGCGTATTTTAAAAAAGAAGAGGGAGAGCTTAAGCGGACTTTTCGGCAAACGCTCGTGACGTCAACATTCTGTCACCGGCAGCGCGCGCTGATTGGCAATTCATCCCACGTGGTTGGCAGTAATGCGCAGTCAAGCTGCTCGCGCTTCCTGAGAGGGCGCGCTTACTTGGTGACGCGATCGCGTCTCCAACAACGTTTGCTGCTCGCGCTTCCCTGACAACTAAGCGTTTCCCTGACAACCAAGCTGTTCGCGTCTCAGAAAGGGCGCGCTTGGCAACACGTCTACGAAGCAGTCTTAGCAAAAAAAAAAAAACTTGTTCTTCACAGCTAAGGCGGATGCGCTGAATGCGCTGAACAGTGTTTCCTCGTGTCAATAGATATACATATTGACTCAGCTTGTTATCCAGTCCGGTTCAGCTCAAACATTATTATTATTTTTTTTATCTCCTAAACACTACATGAGCAATTTTATTGACAGCGACAGGGCACAAAAAAAAATAATAAATAAAAAAACGAATAAATATTTCAGTGGAATTTTAAAGGGGTTCCACATTTCACTTAAAGATGCAGTCTGTGTCTCCTCCACCTCCTTTCCTGGAGACGCCAGGAAATCCACCCATTAGTTGGAAAAAATGGTTCGATGCCTTCGAGACCTATTTGGGTGCGATAGGCGCGTCAAGATATCGCGCAGAGAGGAAGAAGTGTCTTTTGCTACATTCTTTGGGTTTTGAAGGGAGAGAGATCTATAAACATTTGCCCCCCTTGACTAGAAATAACGCAGAAGAGGATATAGACGAATATACCGAGACAAGGATGAAACTGGAATTGAGATTTGACGTTAAACCCAGCCTTGTAGTAATTAGACACAAATTCTTCAAAAGGGACCAGCTACCTGGAGAAGACGTTGAGACTTATATCTCTAGTTTAAGACAGCTGAGCGCAGAATGCGAATTTGAAGGTTTTAGAGAACAACTGATTAGAGATCAGTATGTTTGTAAATGTGCAGACAAGTCAATTCAACAGAAACTACTGACGTTGGGCAATCCAACTCTTGAGGAGACTATCCGTGTGGCCAAGAGTATAGAATTGTCTAAAAAAGAAGTGAAAGAACTTGAGAAGAAAACTGAAGAAACTGTTTCAGTAGTTAGAACTAAGGAGAACAAGACAACACAATGGCTTTTGGTCAGCAACGTTTTGAGAAGAGTAATTTTGCCAGTTCCCAACGTTTTGAAAAAAATGCTTTCTCTAGGAATGACATTTGCTATAGGTGTGGCAACCCTTCACATAACAAGAACAACAAATTTTGTCCTCCAAGAAATTCTACTTGTCGTAATTGTGGAAAGTTTGGACATTTTGCCAAGATCTGTCAAGTTTCCAAACAAGGGAATTCGACTTTCAGTAATAAGTATCAAGGGCAGAACAATGTTAGTGTGGTTGGGGATGTCACAGAATTTTATGGTGGGAGTGGGAGGGACCCTGATCCCATCAACTGTATTCAAGACGACCTTAGGGATATGGTCGTAGCGGTACGAGATGATGGTGATCCCATCAACTGTGTTCAAGACGGCTTTAGGGATATGGTCGTAGTGGTTCGAGATGATGGTGTCATCATTGGGGATCCTTCAGAGTGTGTTGACCCTTATGAGGATTTTGGAGTTGGTGATAAAGTTATTTCCCTATTAGTGGATTCAGGCGCAAAAGTTACGATGATCACTCAAGAATTGTTTAATGAAACTTGGCCTGAAAGGAAACTATTGCCTCCAGATAGAGCCCCTGTTTCCTATGAGGGACACAGAATATCTCTTTTTGGGTTTTTTGAAGATATTATTCAATTCAGGGGTAGGAAAATTTTTGGGAAAATGTATGTCTCCATTAAAGGCTTGATCATCTTGGGGTGGTTTCACCAAGGGTTATTTAAGATGATCCTAAGACCCGGTACTAAAGAACAGATCAGTATCGATGAGTCATCTGACTATTTTGAAAGTCTTGCAGTTGTGGATTCTAATGAATACATTGAGAAATTAATTCTAAAGTTTCCTGCTGTTTTCGGGAACAGTCTTGGCATGATTAAGGGTTTCAACCACGAGATAAAGGTCAAGGATGGGGCTATTCCAGTTAAGCACAAGGTCAGGAGTGTTCCTTTCAGTGTGAGAGATGCCCTTGAGAAGTAGTTGAATGACTTGTGCAAGAGAGGGGTCATAGAACCTATAGAGTCATCTTTGTGGTTGTCTCCTCTTGTTGTCGCCAGGAAGAGGAATGGTGATTTGCGCGTCTGTGTGGACTTGCGCAGTGTCAATAAGAACATTTTGATTGATTCGCACCCTTTGCCAAAGATCACTGACTTGTTGTCTCTTACCAGGGGTGCAAGGTGGTTCACCAAGCTGGATCTAGCTTCCGCCTACCACCAGGTGGTGTTGAGTCAATCATCTAAACATCTGACTGCCTTCGTCTCTCCTTTTGGGAGTTTTCAATACTGCAGAATGCCGTTCGGCCTTGCTTCGGCTGCGGCAGTTTTCCAAAGACTAATGAATCAAATGTTTAAAGATGTCCCTGGGGTAATTGTGTTCCAGGATGATGTTTTGATTTTTGGGGAAGACAAAGGGGGTCATGATTTTTCTTTGAGTCAAGTTCTACAAATCATGCAAGACAAAGGTATTGTACTGAAATCTGAGAAATGTGTTTTCCTAAAGGAAAAAATGGAATTTCTAGGGCATGTAGTCTCACATAAGGGGGTGGAACCACATCCTGGTCTTGTTAAAGCCATTGTAGATGCCACTCCACCTGTTGATAAATCTGGTTTGAAGTCCTTTATAGGGCTCAGTGAGTTTTACTCCAGGTTTATCAAGGACTATGCATCTAAGGTTCAGCCTCTCACAAATATGTTAAAAAAAAATGTGCCTTTTGTCTGGGACAAGAACTGTCAAGAAATTTTCGAATGGATCAAGTCACAGCTGGTGAGTGAGAATGTGCTTAAACCCTTTGATCCCAATAAGGAGTGTGTTGTCACTGTGGATGCAAGTGGTTTTGGCCTTGGGGCTGTTCTCACTCAGAAAAATGGGCAGACTGACAATACTATCGCTTACGCTTCAAGAGTGTTGCGTGGGCCTGAGGTCAATTTCTCTGTCATCGAGAAAGAGCTTTTAGCTTGCTGGTGGGCAGTCAGGAAGTTCAATCCTTTTCTTTGGGGCAGCCATTTCATGATTCGAACGGATCATAGCCCTTTAGTTTCTATTTTGTCTGGGGAGAAAATCAAAGAACATACTCCCAGAATTGCGAGGTTGTCCACCAAACTACTACAGTATGACTTCAACATTGTGTATCTCCCTGGTTCGAAGAATGTCAGGGCGGATTATTTTTCACGCTTTCCCATAACTGAGAATGACTGTGAAATGGAAAAGGAGGATGATCTAGAGGATTGTTTTGTTGCTGCGGCTGATCTTGAAGGAATGTGTGCCGTCAATGAAGTTGAGTGGAAGGAGGAGTTGTTGAAAGATGAAGTTCCTGTTCAGGTTGCCAATTACCTGAAATCTGGTTGGCCCAAGGAGAAGAATGTTTCTGGAGAATTCCAGACATATGTTAAGGTTGCTGACGAACTTACGGTCGAGGATGGCATTCTTTTGCGATGTGGCAGACTTATTCCTCCTGAGAGCTTGAGGAAACGTCTTGTTGAGGGTGCTCATGAAGGTCATTTGGGGAAAACGTTTACAAAGCGAAGGTTGAGGGATGTGTTCTGGTGGCCACAGATGGATGTTTCTGTCGATATTTTGATTGATAATTGCGTCATTTGTAAATCTTCTGACAAAAGTCACAAGGTAAGGACACCCCCTTTGGAGCCTATTCAACTTCCGGATAGAGCGTGGGAAAAGATTGGAGTTGATTTAGTTGGCCCCTTCTATCTTCTACCTTCCTCTTCTCGCTTTGCCATTGTGGCCATTGATTATTACTCCAAGTGGCCGGAGATTCGATTTGTCAAGGAGCCCACCTCTGCCAATGTCATTCTTTTCTTAAAGGATATTTTCTTGAGGGAGGGTTTTCCTTCTGTGGTCATGACAGACAATGGGGTGCAGTTTGTCAGTTCTGAATTTGAGTGTTTTCTGAAACAGGGTGGTGTTGGTCACAAGAAGAGTTCTTTCTATCATCCTCAGGCCAATGGCCTTGTGGAAAGGATGAATCGTGTGCTCAATAATTGTGTGCAGTGGGCCATCGCCAGCAAGTGTGTTGTTGAGAATGCTGTACGTTCCATGCTATGGTTCTACCGCACTACTGCGCATTCTTCCACTGGAGTTTCTCCTTTCGAACTTTTAAGGGGAAGGAAACCTTCTACAAAAATTTGTCCAGGTTGGATGTCTAAGTGGGAGAAGATGAATGTGATGGATGGCATTGATGGTGTGGTGAGGCACAATATTTTGGCAGCTCAGAGGAAACAGAAGATTTATTTTGATGAGAGGAAAAGATCTGTGCCTCATAATATTTCTGTTGGGGATGTCATTCGCATAAAGGATTCTGTTCATGTCACCAAGGGAAGGAGCAAGTTCTCTGAACCACTAGTGGTCGACAAGGTTTGTGGGAATGCTGTGCGTGTGAACAACAAGGATTGGTGGAACATTTGTAAAGTTGTAAAGATTAATAGTAGTGATGTGTTACCTAGTTCTGTTGATAATAAGGGAAATGGTATTGTTGATGCAACTTTTGTGTCAGAGCCTCGCAGGAGTCTCAGAACTTGTAGGATTCCTGCCAGGTTCAGATAATTGCACTGTAACCTTGTTGTACCAGATTATTGTTCTGTAACCTTATTGTACTTTCTCTGCTCTCAGATGTGACTTTTCACTTTTATTCTTTATCTTTTATTTCTCTCTCTTTCCTTCTTGCTTTTGTTTCCTCTCTTCTTTTCTTCAACTATCCTTTTCCATTCGTTTCTCATTTTATAGAAAAGAGGATAATGTAGTATTCTCTGTGTTGTGCCTCTTAGGCATCTGTAGTTGGAACCTTGTTTGCCTCATGGTTCCAGGCTTTGTCTTAGAACGCCGTGTTTTGACAGTTGGATTTCTGTCACTGCTCCCTGTCGCTGTGCTTCTTCCAAGCTCAATAAATACTTTAATTACAATACCTCTGGAGAATCCTGACTATTTCACTACAACAACCTATCTGGGTCTTTGCAAACCGCCTCCCATTTTAGGGCTCCCTTATTATTCGTGAGCAATGTTTCAGCCCTAGATTTAGAGGTGCACTCCTGATGGGCACCAGACCAAGACCAACCAAGGGCCAAAGGAAGAGCATCGTGATCACTATTGAAGCATTCTACAACCACAATGTCTATAAGATAGGGCCACAGCGGTGGAGACAGAAAAATATAATCAATACAACTCTTTTGCGACATGCGCTTGTGTGTGTGGGACCCGCTGCTATCCAAAATAGATCTGCCATTACAGGCTTAAGGCTGAAGGGGAGGGATAAACTCAGCAGCTGATTTGCAACCGAGGAGCAGCTCTTTACAGGGGCCAAATCTAACTGTGGGACACCCCAAACAATTTCTTCTTCTTCTCTCAGAATAAAAGGAGTGGGTCCTAAGGGTTAAAAAGTAGGATTTAAATCGCCTGCGAGATTACCTTGTCAAACCGTGGGAGGGAATCTATAGCATTTTCTAAAACATGTAGGGCCTTATTTATGAGGCCGTGCGTCACTTTTACGCCGCCGTGCGTCACTTTTTGTGACGCACCAGCAGCGTAAAAAATGTGCCTTGTTGCACTATACTTACAAAGTGACGCATCTAGGTAGATGCGTCAATTTGTAAACCCCTGCGCTACATTATACCTGCGTCAGGTATAATGTATGCAAGGGGGGGCGTTTTGACGCAAGAAAGGGTCGTAGAAATGACGCAGTGAAATCTATGAGATTTCACTGAGCCACTTCTAGGACACAAATGCGTAAATTTCTTATGCCTGCCTCACAGCAGGCGTAAGACTGACGCAGGCCCTTTCACATGGGGCTTGCCCCATGTGAAAGGATACATTGCTTGAGTTGCATCACTTTTGTGACACACTCCGGCAATGCGTCACTTTTGCGCCATACAGATAAGTCAGAAATACTGACGTATCTGTAACTCCTTGCGCAATTATGCGTCATACTGTAAATATGACGCATCATTGGTGTCGCAAGGAGGGCGCAGTGAAAAGTGACGCATCGCTGTTTTCACGCAGCGATGCGTCACTTTTCATAAATGAGGCCCGTAGAGCGCTAGATGACATGTTGACCCCCGCGCCATATATATATAATTATATGTTTATAACATACAGGAGCTGTCATGTTGACATGCTTCATGCATTGTAAAGGATATGTATGAAAGAGAAACCTATGGTCATACATTGCTTCTCAACCCAAAAAAGGACTCATGTTTCTACACATCTAAATTCAACAACATAGAATAAATGGTCATAGTAACAATCTGTTGTAATGAGAGCGATGATGCATTGATTCATAAATATTACAGCAGCTCAGCCCTTAAAGGAACAGACTCCGTTATCACTGCAAAGTCTGCACCTGCAGACAAGTGTCTCTAGCCAGGCGCGCCCCCTCCGTGCACCTAGCAGAGAAAGCTACTCTTGACGTGTATGCATTTATTTAATGTCAGCTGGGTCAAGCCTGTCTATATGTCTCCTAGTACAGGTGGGTAATAGCTGTCACTTCCAGTATTTGTTTATTTCTGTCAAGATAAAATCTACCTTATAGGCATGACAAATCAGACAAGTGCTAGCAAAGTAATTTAAAGTACATTAAATACTGGAGTCTCCCAACAGTGGTTCCTTCAGTTTCTAGGCTGTTTATAGCCGGGCTTTTACGCTCTGTGTCTCTTTGGTGAGATGCAGTGATGGATTTTGCTGCCCTCTGCACGGTTTCTGGCAAGCCTCGTAAGATGATGTACAGTTCTTCTTTTTCAATTTTACCAGTAAAGGGGCATATTATCAAGGAAAAGCGATAAATATCGCATTTCCCGCTTTGCGCAATTCTGTTTAACGCAGTGGCATAGCTAGAGCTTGTGGTGCCCGGGGCTATCCCTCAGATTGCCTCCCCTGGGGGGAGGGGGGCGGTGGGAGAAAGGACGACGAGCACTTGAAAGACGTACAAGAGACACGTAGCATCGCCGCTAATAGTTACCTTGATCATACAAGTTACATGCACATACATGACACAGTCCAAGGCTACACCCTGCATTATTTCTGTTGCCTACCAGGGTTCAGTGAAAAGTCCTGCAACACTGATTTGTAGTTTCACTCCCTTATTTAAACCCTTGGATTCTCCTGCCCACTAAGACACAAGGAACTGAAGACTTCACACTATGCCCTCATCAGCCTTATGTGGACAAACAACAGGACACACACACCGCCTGCCAACTAGATGGGAGTCACACCTGAAAGAAACAAAGATTATGACATGGCTAAAGGCTATGACTGCAGTACTAACTGAATCTCTGTCTCCAAACATAAACGCCACCTACTATCCTGATAGGGATTACACCTCAAAGGAACCAAGAATAGGACATGGTAAAAGGCTATTCCAGCACGACTAGGACAGCTGCCTCCAGCCCTTTCATACTCTAGAGGTTGGCTCAACACAATAGCGCCAGGAACCCCAACAATAAATATCATTCACCTGGAAGGTTACGTCAGACCTACATCTTTTACATTTTGTCTGCAGTGGAGATCCCAAAAGTGGGCTTTTCTTTGTACATTTGTGCTTCTGCAACTGTATTTGTGTGAAAAGCCTGCAAGACTGCTGTCTAGTTCTTTTTTTCTCTGTCAATTAAGCAAGACGGTAATGCTACAAATTGTGCTGTACATGTTTCACATCTGGCTGCTTCTCTGACTGTCTTTGCGATGTGTTTGAGGAAAGCCAGCTCTAGGGATTTAAGGACCCCGGGAAGAAGGGAATGTGTGGGCCCCTTCTATTTTGCATCCACGTCAAATCACAGGAAATGACATCACAGGAAGTCCAATCAATTGACTATTATTGAGCTGTTTTGCAAGAAGCAATTTTCTTGATGAGGATATCAGTAAAACAATAAAAACATAAATATTCAAACTAATAAAATAATTGCATTTATTTTAAAGTTCTATACCACATGGAAATACATTATATTAGTCCTGTGGTACATGTCCTGCCTCCCAGTTGTCATGCTGTCCAAATCTGCATAGTGGTTGGTCCCAGAGTCAGTGTTGTGGCCTACCACTGGGATGCGCTGCTTCCTGGATTACCAGCGAAACTATTTGTTTTGCACCCACTATTGATTATCTTGCTTGCCTACATCAGTCCCTTGGCAAGCAAGAGATGTTAGAAATGTGGCATCCAACAGGAGCTTGCAGTAGGATCCAGGACAAACATCTAAAATGAAGAACAATCCTGCACTCAGCCACTCTGCTTTGGTAGGCCTCAGAGCATGGCTATGAGGTCCAGGGGAGAGGATGACTCTCTTGTGCCTCGCAGAACTGGATCATGCTGTGAGGCGCAAGAGAGCGGGACCAGTTGTGTACCAATGCTGCCATGGGCCATTGTGCAAGCAAGGTAAATTGTTTCTTCCCACTACCCTCTGGTCATTGACTGGACAGTAAAATACAACCATAATCTGGGTGCATTGGATCCATAATCCCACTAGACCATGGTCCTATTGCACTTCCTACACTATGGCTACGAGGTGTAGAGTAGGGTCTTACAATCCCTTAGGCCTCGTAACCATGGTGTAGTGTAGTGAGGTCCTAGTTCTACTAATGTAACCAACTGTTTGATCCTGGAAAAATATTTTTTCCTGTTCCCCGTCCATTGATTTGACGATAATGCAGCACTTTGAAATAGGTTTCATGTATAAAATAGATATTAAGAGCCTACACACCAGGCAGGTTCTGAGCATGGGGACAGGAGGGGAGAAGATGTAGCTTTACGTCAGAGCTGCTGACTTTGGATTTGAAAAATCAGGCTCAACATCATGTGATCCCGGGCAATTTCACTTAATATCTCCCTGCCTAAAAAAAAGGAATATGTCCTTGTGAAATGTAATTGGTGCTCATGTAAAGTACTCAAATACCTTTGTTTTGGGTTTGCTCTATCTAAAAACTGAAGGGAAAAATGGGTTTAATTTACCAATTCAAGGCTATTTGCATCAAAATAATGGAAGGTGTTCTTGACCCTGCATGGAGCATGACCACATCCTGTGCTGCAACGCCTTCCTTTCTGCCACTGACAAGGATCTCTTTCAGAGCTCATCAGCTTCTGAAAGAGAGAGAGAGAGTTGCTTGTCTTTTCAAATGGTTAAAACTGCCAGGTACCAAAATGCAGGATAATGGGCATCATTTTTGTCTTTGAGTGGGAAGTGGAAGGGATCCCTAGTCGCAGGTCAAACCTGCCAAATGCTGATGGGTCTCACAGCTACATCTGTGGCTGCAAGGCTGAAAGGCTCAGGGGAGAAGTAGCCCCTCCTCTGGGTTTCGCAACCATGGCCCAGTACTGCGAAGCACAGGGGAGGTGGGCCTCTCTTCCGCTATTCCTTGTAGCACAACACATGCCTTCAAGGCCCAGGAGAGAGGTGGACTCAGTGCTTAATTTGAGCTTCTGGTTTGCGGTGCTCGACACCGGCACTTAATTGCCAACAACAGCACTTCTGACATCAGCCACATTATGGCGCTGTTTGTGTAATTTAAAAACAAATACAAAAAACTGCTGTTTACTAATTCAATTGTTGGTAGTGCACATGCTCTTTTTGTGAGGGAAGATTGATCATCTCCTGGCTCTGCGGATACAGCAAACTTCAAATACTTGACGCTGGATTGCACATAAGCGATCTCCCAAGAAAGGTATAAGGGTAGTATCCATGCTACATACCTGTTCTGTAAGTGAAGGGAACTCGACTGCGGGCCCACATGTTCTGCCTGTTCTTTCAGTGATGGAAGTTTCCAGTGCTGTTGCTCATGATTCACCAGATTTGTGTGAATGAAGTCTGCACTGCCTCTTTGCTTGTGCCTTGTGGTGACTAGTTCCAGGGAGGGTATTCCACACCCAGGTATGAATCGGGGTGCTAGTTGGGTGTACATAGGGGAAAATTGAAGCGCAGCTCATGCTGTGACTATAATCTGTTAGTAATGGAAGCTTCCGACGTGGAAACCTTGGATTTTCATTGTGAGTCAAGCTAGGAAGTCTTTGACAGTGGTGAATGGCTGCACTTGCGCTATATCACCATTCTGTCTCTCACCACTCTTCAAGCAGCTCTTTAGCACACTGTCTCGCTACCGATTGTACTGTCCGCTAATGAATTCAGCAGCTCTTGCTCATCTGGGGTTTATCTCCGCGCGGCAACGCAGGTCACGCAGATTGAATGGCTGCCGCTGATGAGGAGGCGCTGAGCCCTGACATCGTCAGTGCACGCGCTTCCTTCTGTTTGTGGGCTGATGAGTGATGACGTCTTTGGTGCTCCGGGTTTAAATGTCCCGCGCACTTCATACGGCGCCGCGGGCGCGGTACTGGCGGCCCGTTGCGGCGGCGTTTATGATTTATTCGGGGACACTGACACTACTATAATTCACAGTAGTGTCAGTGCGAGTGTCCCAAATAAATTATAAACGCTGCCGCAACAGGCAACCAGTGCTGCGCAGCTGCAGCCCCAAAAATAATGCACCCTGGGTTGGACCGCCCCCACCCCCCCCCCCGCACCCCCAGCAGCGCCCCTGATTTAACGCCACATATCACCGGATTTAATCGCCGAGATATCGCATTATTATCAAGGCATATCTCCACAGCGATTAAATCCAGCAATAGCAGCTTGAAACAGAATCGCGCAAAGCGGGAAATGTGATATTTATCGCGTTTCCTTGATAATATGCCCCGTTGCCTCAGCCGTACAATCCACCTGCCATTAAAAGTATGGCTAGGTCAGTTTCTGACCAGGCATTACAAACCTGCGATAACCGTGGGTAGGGCAGTTCATTTTATTGCATCGTGGGTTTGCTTGAGGCTTGATAATCTTGCGCTGCCATGTCAGTGAGGATTTCAAGGAAGAAATGTAAGTGAACACCTACTTTACATGTCATTAGCGATATTCATCGCTGACATGCAAAGTGGCGTTTAAAGGGCTGCTAAAACAAGGAAACATGTGTTAGCGTGCCCTTGTTGATACTGCAATAGAATTATCGCTGCTTTTTGCTGAAAACGGCCGCTAAAGCGGCGATAATTCTCTTGATAATATGCCCCAAAGTCTTTCCTTCAGAATGTGGAAACACAAGTATATTAAGTGCCTTTATGTAAGGGCCTTCATTGGAGAAAATTTTCTCTCCTTCTCCTGGGTCACACTACAGGGAGATAATGTTCTTACCAGGTTTGTGGTCTGGTCAATGCTGGCCGGGATCGAGTTTTTTGTGGTCACTGGGGAGGTCATTTTAGACCTCAGCAGGTGACCCAGCAGTCTCCAGGTCATTACCAAGGGCCATACCCATGGAGTCCTGCCTTCCTGGAATGGATCTGTGATGAACAGGTACCCTCTGTTGCAGTGGCTAAACTTTCACCACCCATGAAGGCTGGGAATGTCCCCATCTTGAGGCAGCTCGCTCAGCATTTTCTTTTCTTTCCGCAACAAACCTCCACAAAGAAGTCTACCTGGTGCGATGTGTCAGGGACACTTTTATATTTCCTTCCAAGGGCTGCTATTGCTTGCATGGCAGCATGCCAGTCCATGGTAGGAAATCTCAGAGATGACAACCTCACCCTATCTAAGGCGGAGCTATATTATGACCCTGTGGGCAGAGCCAAGGGAGTAGCCAGAAAATAAAAATACTCCCACTTGAATCATACCTCTGTTCACACTGATTGTACAAAGTGATCGAACTCGACCCTTGTTGGAAGAGTTCCTTTCCCTCATTCATCTTCCTTCCATTCATCCTTCCACCCTTCTATCTATTCATCCATTAATTTGCTGATGTCCATTCTTCAACTCATCCACTCATCCACCCATCAATATATCCATGTAGCTAACCACTCGTCCTTTCACCCTTCGTTTGGCCTTCCTTTTTCCCTTTCATCCTGCCTTTCACCTTTTCTTCCTTATTTCCTTTCAAGTTTCCTTCCTTCCTCATAACTACCCTCTCTCCTCCTGTTCTTTATTTCCTTTTTCTATTTACCCATCTTTTCTCATGAATCCTTACTTTTTTCTTTCTTATTTTTCTTGTGCTCACATTTTCTTTTTAGCTCCCTCACAGTTTTTTCATATACACGAAACTCTGCAAAGTGGTAAAAAAATTCCGCCACACTACGTGTATCTCTGAGAGCGGGAATGTTTGATAGAAAAATGCTGTTCGCGGTGATTGCACAGCGCTGGATGCTTGTACACACTGTGTGATCATCGCGAATGGTACCATACACAGCGCAGGATTTCGTTTTCTGCCGCTCGAGTAGATTTTTACTCTAGCGGCAGCTTTCTCAATGCGAACGGGCAGTTTCCCTACGCGAGCGGTCGCGACCATACGCGACCACTCGCAATGAGAAACCTGACCCCCCCACTTTGAGAATTCTCGCAGGAGGTTTATTTTCCACGCTCATGCTCGCCAACTTGATGTTGACAGTCGCGAATGAGGAAAATTCTTGCCGGGAAGATGATTTTCCTCGCTTGCGCTTGTTAACTTGGCATTGGTGAACGCAAGCGAGGAAAAAAACTCCACCTCATGAAGCAGACTTTTTGGGAATTCTGCAATCTCGGCGTAATGCGGAGTGTAGAAAACTCAGCAAACCCCGCGAGCGGAGTGGAGTTCACCACCCAGGCCTACTTCTGAGGCCCCGCCTGCAGAAACCCAGCATTTACCCGTCTCTAAATAGGGTAGAGGAACTGCGACTGAAGTGCAGTTTGTGTGTGGGAAGGTACAGTCGGTGTTACCTATAGGGTGTGCGCATGCTCAAGCGCACCCTAATTTACCTGAGCTCGTAATCTCAATTATGAAGCGCACACTTCACACATCACACATATGCGATCTGTAGCTGCTGCTTTTAATTTATAACACAGCCACTGCAAAAAAAAGTGTGTTGGAGGACCACAGGGAGCAGCAGAGGAGATTCCATGTGGGGAGTCAACCACCGTGTAAAAGGAGAGCACAGCAGTTTGGTATTTCTCTTCCAGAAAAGTGCCGAGGGTCACAAGTTGCACATCATGTGGTTCCCGACTTCCCATAAATGCCACTTGCTGCATTAGTTTCAGGGATAGGGGGCAGCAACTGCAGGGGTGTACAGGCAAAAGCAGCATCTCAGATTAATGTATTTTTTTTGGTTTAAATAATTTTATTATGGAGCAACACAAAGAACAGTTGCAATATGATCAGGCCACGCAGGGCTCGGCAGATCCAATGTTAGATGCATTAAGGTATGCGAGCTCCAGTGTAAATAAAACTTTGCCAAACCACCACCCAAATAGAGAAGAGAGAGAAAACTAAAGAAAGAAAACACAAAAAGGGAAAAAAGAAAACCACTCTTCACCCTCCCGAGGATCATTGTCTCTGAATAGCACAGCATGGTACGGCGTGTCCTAGATAAGGCTGAGGTGAGTCATGTATGGGTGTCCGGAGTAGTGAGGTGCAGTAGGGGTAGATATTTGGGGCAATACAGTTCCCTAAATTCTGGAGCTAGAAGGGTGCTCCATCCTTAAGGATAGAGCGTGTTACATGAGAAACATACAAGTTGGGTGGGCGATGAGGTTTTGGCAAAAAAGGGATCTTCATAAGAGATGTGCCAGCGACAGCCCGGTCCTGAAAAAGCCTGTTTCTCAGATTGCACTCTGCTCCATTCGACCAGGTACCGGAGTTGTGTGGCGTTATAATAAAGCGTGAGGTTTGGGACTCTAGGGGGTACACAGACAAAATATCGATTTTTAAATATCGATATGCAAAAATATCGAAGTTTAAATATCGATATACAAAAATATCGAAGGTAAGTAATATCGACAGTCTAAATATCGATATTGGCATGATATCAGTAATATCGAAGTTGTAAATATCGATGTTAATAATATCGAAATTAATAACTTTGATGTTACTAATATCAATTTTTAAATAAATTTAGTGTATATTATATTGTATTTATTATGTTTTATTATTTATTTTTAATGTTATTTTATTAAATATTGTCTTTTACTACTGTAGCGGGTTGTGGGTTTATAGGGGAATAGGGTGGGAAGTAATTTAATTATGTTAAATTAATTATTAATTAGTAGGAATTATTAATTAATTAATTGAGAATTAATTTTTAATTATTTTTAATTAATTTATTAATAGATAAATATGTTCTGTAGCGGGTTATGGGTTTATAGGGGAATAGGGTGGGAAGTAATTTAATAATAATTAATTAATTGATATATGTTTGTACATATTTTAATTAATAATTAATTGGTAATTAATTTCTATTCATTAGTTAATTAAATATTATAATTTTTTACATATTTATAATTATTAATTAGTTGGTAATTAATTATTATTAATTATTTAATTACATTAATTATAGTAATTTTTTTATATATAATTTATTGTTATTCTTAATTAATTAATTGTGCAAAATAATATTAATTATTAAATTAAATTAATTACAGCAAATGTGCTAATATATTTACTTTATTGTTATTGTTAATTAATAATTAATTGGTAATTAAATAATATTAATTAATTTTGGGTACAGGGGTATTTTTAGGGTTCAGGGTCAGTTTTCAGTTCATGGGTACAGGGGTATTTTTAGGGTTCAGGGTCAGTTTTCAGTTCATGGGTAAAGGGGTATTTTTAGGGTTCAGGGTCAGTTTTCAGTTTTTGGGTAAAGGGGTATTTTTAGGGTTCAGGGTCAGTTTTCAGTTTTTGGGTAAAGGGGTATTTTTAGGGTTCAGGGTCAGTTTTCAGTTCATGGGTAAAGGGGTATTTTTAGGGTTCAGGGTCAGTTTTCAGTTTTTGGGTAAAGGGGTATTTTTAGGGTTCAGGGTCAGTTTTCAGTTTTTGGGTAAAGGGGTATTTTTAGGGTTCTGGGTCAGTTTTCAGTTCATGGGTAAAGGGGTATTTTTAGGGTTCAGGGTCAGTTTTCAGTTTTTGGGTAAAGGTGTATTTTTAGGGTTTAGGGTCAGTTTTCAGTTTTTGGGTAAAGGGGTATTTTTAGGGTTCAGGGTCAGTTTTCAGTTTTTGGGTAAAGGGGTATTTTTAGGGTTATGGGTCAGTTTTCAGTTCATGGGTAAAGGGGTATTTTTAGGGTTCAGGGTCAGTTTTCAGTTTTTGGGTAAAGGGGTATTTTTAGGGTTCAGGGTCAGTTTTCAGTTCATGGGTGAAGGGGTATTTTTAGGGTTCAGGGTCAGTTTTGGGTTTTTGGGTAAAGGGGTATTTTTAGGGTTCAGGGTCAGTTTTGGGGTTTTGGGGTACAGTCGTACAGGGTAAAAATAAAATAAATTTAAATTAAATCAATTAAATGAAATTAAAAAATATAAAATTACATTAAATTATTAAGTTTTTAATTTATTTTAAATGTATATGTATTAGTTTTAATTTTTTAATTATGTTTTAATATTTTTATTTAATATTTGTAACATTATATGTATTTTATAATTATTTTTACATTATTATTAATACATTTAAAAAAACGATATTTTTAATTTCGATATTTTTGTACTACGATATTATTTTTTCGATATTTTTGTACTTACCTTGTTAGGGATAGGATTCCTATATTTTTGACTTCGATATTTTTGTTCCGATATTTTTGTATTTCGATATTTTTGATTTCGATATTTTGTCAGACATTCGCTCCAGGGTCTCCCTCATGCAGTGGAAGGAAGCTTATCAGCCACTTCATTCTCGGTTTACGTCCATGCCAGGTGAAGGAAGAGAGGTTGGATCGGACCTTTTGTAGCCATCCGGTAGGGGGTGGAAGGGGCAGGGTCTGGAAAAGGTACAGAATCTTGGGAAGAATTGTAATTTTAACGGCTGTGTATCGTCCCAACCAGGATATTGGGTAGTGTTTCCATTTCAGCAACGCAGCGCTGATGTGTGCCTGCATGAGGCAATAATGAATTTTTCTCATAACCTGTAGAGTTGGGCCAACTGTTTGCCCAGATAGGGAACCGCCTCATCAGACCAGTGCAGAGGGTATCGGGCCTGAGGATTAACCCTGGGCGTGGTTGGCGAAGTAGCGCTACGGGTAGCTACGCGAAGTGCACTTCGCACTATGCAAGCTACGTATAGCAATGCGAACTGCGTGGTGTGGTAGGGAAAATGCTGTTCGCACTGATTGCACAGTGCCGGATGCTTGTCTGCACTGTGCAATCATTGCAAACAGCATCTTGCACAGTGCAAGCGGTGTTTTTCTGCCGCTCGAGTAGATTTGTACTCGAGCGACAGCTTTCTCAACGCGGACTGGTAGTTTCTCATTGTGAGCGGTCCGAACACACGGAACCACGTGCAATGAGAAACCTGACCTCCCCGCGTTGAGAATCTCGCCAGGAGGTATATTTTCCACACTCGTGATCAGCAATTTGGTGTTGCCGATCGCGAACAAGAAAAAAGTCTTGCCGCGATGTTGATTTTGCTTGCTCGCGGTCGCCAACTTGAAGTTGAGGACCGCGAGCAAGCAAAAAATGCGCGCTACGCTATGTGTTTTTACACTGTGCTAAGTGCAATTCGCTTAGCGCATAGTAGCGCAAACTACGCACGCTCTGCGAGCGTGGCGTAGTCCAACGCCCAGGGTTACTGAAGATCCGCCAGGACGGTCCGCGACAGAGACAGGTTTGGTGCCATGGATTTTGCCAAGTTGATCTTAAAACCGGAGGCTCTACCAAAAGCCTCTAGCTCCTCTAAAAAGCTCCTCAAGGCAGTCGTAGGATTTGTAAAAGTGGTCAGCGCATCATCTGCATAGAGGCTTATAATATGCATGTCCCCCCCCCCAAAAGCAGATACCGGTGATCTGGGGTTGGTCCCGGACTCTCTGAGCCAAAGGCTCCATGTAGAGTGCAAAAAGCAGGGGCGATAGAGGACTTTCCTGTCTAGTGCCTCTACGGATAGGGAATGGCGCAGATGTATGGCCATTCAATCAGACAGTAGTGGTGGAAGAGCAATAACAATTAAAAATATGCGTCTGCATCTTGTCTCAGATACCAGCGCATGTCAGTGCCTGTTTGAGAAATGGCCAGTGGACGCGGTTGAAGGCTTTCTCCGCATCTACTGTTAAAAGCTTGTATTCTCCAGTAATGCGGAAGGCCTTGTCGATCAGGTGCGTGACTCGTTTGGTGTTGTCGCTCATTTGTCACTGCGGTATAAATCCTGCCTGGTCAGGATCCACCAGCCCCTGCATGTGAGGGCCTAGTAAGGCAGCCAGGATCCCGGTATATAGCTTCAGATCAATATTTAAGAGCGAAATAGGTCGGTAGGACCCGCAGGATGTTTTATCTTTCCCCGGCTTTGGGATAACGGCAACTGTCACCTCTAGCATGGATGCAGGGATTGCTCCAGGCTCGGCGAAGGAGTTAAAGAATCGGGTGAGTAAGGGGGCCAGTGTAGCGCAGAATTGCTTGTAAAAGGCTGCGGTGTAACCGTCGGGGCCAGTTGATTTACTCAATTTCAAGCGGGCTATAGCAGCTATGACCTCTTCCACCCTGATCTCTCTCTTTCTGTGGGCCGCCTGATCAGCCGTTAAGCTGGGAAGGCGAGCCTGAGCTAGGTACGAATCGGTTTCTGCTGCCTCTAAGAGTTGTTCATCATAGAGCTGTGTGTAAAACTCGCGGAATATCTTGGCTATGGCCATGTCGTCTGGTGAAGTGTTCCTGAGCAACCCCATATCTCCTGGACCCCTTCTCTTTGACGGACTTCACACAGTTTTTGCGCAAGAAGCCGCCCACACTTATCTCCTCCCACATAGAAGGACTGTAGCAAACGCATCACAGAGTATTCTGCCCTATCTTGATCCAGAGCAGCCAGTTGCGCCCTGGCCACTGTTAATTGTCTCTAAGCCCGCCTGAACCCGGTGCGTTGGTGCATCTGCTCCAGTTCTCGCATTTTAAGGGTCAATTCCTCCCTCTTCCACTTGTAGTGTAGAGAACTGTGTCTGAGTTTTCGTTGTGTCACAAATAATCGTCTAGTGTTCGCTGTAATCGTGTGACTGTGTCTGGTCGGTGTAAAAGAGTATCTCTGAATCGCCAGTGTCTAGTCGGGAGCTGCACCTGCGGGAAGGCTATGGTGATTACCACAGGGGAATGGTCGGAAAGGGTAGCCACCAGTATGTCAGCTGAAAGCGTGATGTCTAGGATAGGTTTAGTGCCAAAAAATAGTCTAATCTGGGGTAGGTTTTATGTGCATTGGAGTAAAATGAGAAGTCTCCTATGCCGGGGTGGAAGTGTCGCCACCGGTCTGTAAAGCCTAGGTCATGTAATTTAGCATGCCCGGTCGGGGAAAGGGCACCGACCTGACTAGTGCGTTGCGCAGAGCGGTCCATTTTGTTACCAAATATTAAATTGAGATCACCACCAATCAATATATAGTGGTCTTGAGAGGCCATCGCTTCTATCAATGCCTCACCCAGGAAGCGTTCTTGGCTGTCATTGGGTGCGTAAATAGACCACACTGTGAATGTGCGCCACTCTGCAGTGAATTGGTATGTGAGGAGCCTACCCTGTATTTCAGCCCCTTTTTGTGCCACCTTCCCCTGAAAAGTTTTCGAGACTAATATGGCCACCCCACCTTTCTTCGCGGGTCCGAAGGAGTGAAATTGGGTTGGGAAGGAGC
The DNA here is from genome assembly GCF_964261635.1 of Lissotriton helveticus. NCBI lineage: Eukaryota > Metazoa > Chordata > Amphibia > Caudata > Salamandridae > Lissotriton > Lissotriton helveticus. Next base: position 1,137,525,554 of record NC_136072.1, on the reverse strand, counting down.
GGGACCCGAGTCTGTGACAGTCCTTCGAGATGTGTTTCCTGGAGGAGACAAATATCCGCCCCGTGCTCTCAAGATAAAAGAGGAGTGCCCTCCACTTGATCTGATTATTAAGGCCACTCACATTGAGAGTGAGAATCTTAATGGAGGAAGTGGGCGCCCTGTGGGAGTCCTTGCATGGCCAGGACCCCGGACTAGCAAAGGAAAAGCTATACACAGCAGCGGCCTTGCGGTCTAAAAGGCGGGAGCGCCCTGTGGACCAGAAGAAACCCCATGCTGGAAAGAGGGGAAAGAGGGTGAAGAATGAATAGAATAAAAGGAAACCCTAACTGTGAAAAGGAAAAAATAAAGAAAACAGAACCCCATAAAAAAGTTCAGTTTTCGAACATTGTCCGTCATCCAGGGATGAGCAGAGAGGAAGTCTATTGGGCGTTGTCAGCCCTTCTACATCCCCCCTCCACCCCAAGCATATCAAAGAAAGGATACATCAAAATAATCAGGATTGGTCAGTCAATAGACGCCTTGGGCAGGGCCCCCGGCAAGGCCTCTAGAGCAGCTTGTTGTTTTATCTTGATCACTGCAGGATCCGGTCAGTGGGCACGACGCCGACGCCTGTGTTGACTCCACTGTGGCCTGCCATCATTGGACCCTTGCTCTGAGCGAACCCCATCATCCGTTTCTTCCGGGAGAGTGATCCCAAGGAGCTTGCTAGCTTTAGACAGCAAGCGGAGTTGGAATAGTTTGGCATCGTGTCAGAACACTAGGCGAAACGGATGCCCCCAGGAGTAGGGGATGTTGCGCTGACAGAGGAATTCTGTGATAGGCCGGAAGGTTCTGCATTTCTGGAGAGTGATTGCTGCAAGACCCTGATAAAGGGTGGGCGTCTGGTTGCGAAAGGAGATTTGTTTTTGGGAGCAAACTTTGCACAAGATCTCTTCTTTAGTATGGAATTCGTGGACGCACACCAGTATGTCAGTGGGGCTGCTGTCGCTGCTCTAGGTGGGACCACCCTGTGTGCGCAATCCAACTTCAAAGGAGTGTCCAGGGGGGTTACCAAGAATGTGGATGAATAGTTCTCGCATGTAAGCAAAAATGTCCCCAGCTTCTTCATTAGTACCTACCCCTCATATCCTTATGTTATGGTGCTGGAAGCGGTTCTCTAGGTCCTCGAAATGAGACTGCATGCCCACCTGTGGTTCGTGAATGCGAAGTACCTCCTGCTGTAAAGCCGCCATCTCAGTGTCCCAGGAGTCACTTCTGTCTTCTAGAGTCATCACTCTTTCCCCTATGTCATCCACATCCTTGCAGACATCTTTAAGCTCTGCTATTAGGTCGCGCTTCACAGTTTGGAGGTCCTCACACAGAGTGGCGAATAGAGATTCCAAAAAGGCCCGCGTCACAGGAACCTCAGTCGAGGCCGCCATCTGTGATGTTGAGTTTAATCGATCTGGGTTGCCAGCACCCCCACTTTGTGCTTTGGCAAACAGGTCCTTCAGCGAGTTATTTTCTCTGGTAGCAGACGTGTCCTTCCTACCCCTGGCCGATGTCATGGTCAGAGACCCCTCTACTCCAGCTGTGTTGGCCACCGGAGAAATGGAACAGGGCCTGTTCAGTGTCGTGTCCAGCGGGCCGGTAGATCAGACTTGTCTCCTCAGTGCACGGGCCTGGAAAACCGGCAAGGGTCGTCGCCAGCTGATTCTAGGGATGTCCCGGGGCAGCCAGGAAGGGTTCCTGAGGGCCATCCAAATGCCTACCTTGTTGTGGCCAGGCAGAAGCTCAGCATGCGGGGACAGAAGTGGGAGAGCGATGAAGGCGCTGTCTCGGTGAGAATACGGGGCCTACGACATATAAGGAGGCAGATAGTGTCCAAACGATATTAGGCTATCAGCGATCTCCCAGAATGGGCTCCGAAACTGTGGTGCCCCAATTAGGCTGGCTTGTACCTCCTGAAGAGCCCACTACGGAAGAGACACCCCCACTAATGGCCACGGGGGCCAACCTGTGCTGCGTCCCACAAGGGCGGCCGAGATCACAGAGTGGAGTGGCTGTCAGCCTCTGGGCCCAGTCCGATCCGGGAGCCGCAAGGAAGCAGCGCAGCTCACCTGGGAAGGCCGCTGACATAGGGAACAGGGCCGGAGTCCGAAATGCCTCCCAATCGGCCGCCCCACAGTGCACCGGTTCCACCTCTGCATGAGAAAGGACTTGCGTCACAGTAGAGCAGGTGGGGTGAGAAGTCGCCAAGATGGCGCCCAGTGCTTGGTCAATCCGCTTGCCCTCGACGTGTTGAGTTGAGGGTCGGCCGGCGCCCGGACCTGCCAGGGTCTGGGCGTCAGACGGAGAGTCAAGGATCAAGAGGTTTCCCAGTGTTATTCGGCTCTTTGTGTTCGTGAGGTGGAAGCTCTGCAAGGTGCGGGGAGATCGCAGGGCTCACGGATCGCTAACTGGGGCAGAGGAAGCGTCACCACCTCCGCGGGGTTCTTGTGCGGGGCAGAGTGCTCAGGGTCGCGGTCTCACCTCTCGCAGCATGCCAGCCACAGTCAACACCACCCCTGAGGCCTAGGGCCGGGCTGGCAGGCGCAAAAACTATCACGGGAACCCGGGATTTTCCTGGGTGCATTAGGAAGCATGACAGTTGTTCCTTGTGCTGATAAAGGCCGTAGGCCAGTGCTGAAAGTCGGCGGGTGGAAGAGCGAAGACAAAACACGTCTTAGCTCTCCGTCTTCTTGGCCATGCCCCCTAATGTATTTTTTAAAACCATTCACTAATTGCTACTGTTTGGAATCCAAGGGCTTCATGCTCTCCTTTTTGCTAATGTTTGGCTTTCATTATATCAGTATATGTGCTCAAAACACAACCCATCATTTGTTTGACTGGATTGGTTTTACATCTTGGACTTAGGTTTGGTAATAAAGTCTGTTGGGCATTGTTCTGTCTATAATTGGACAGCGGATGATCCTGCATGGAAGGCTTCTCCTGTTCTTGGCCCAACCATTTCACTTTGGGGGTGATAATAAAAAGGAGAACGGAGCAGCATGCTCACTCTTCCTGCATCAGTGAACTGTCTCTGCAATTTTAGCCCTTGGAGGAGCTGATCTTAGAAATTATGCAGCAAACATCACCTAAAATATGATAAAGCCCCTTCAAAATTCAAAAAAAGATACACAACACCAGTTGCTTAACCAACATTAGCATGGCCATTAATGGGAGGAAGATAATGAGCTCTTTGGCCTCTGTTTGAACTGTGACATACAGCAATAATCAGCATTCAGTGAGTCCATCTGTCCTCTGGGCTTTGCATTGTGCATGAGCTGATGCTATTACTAGGCCAGTAGATACCATTTTCCTTGCATGCTCCATGGCCCTTGGCATCCTTGCTATGCTACTGGCTAGTAGCACTCTACATCCTGGCCTTTCCTAAAATATGCATAAGCACGAGCTCCATGTAACTGCTAGCATTGATTGAGGACTGTATTTTTGGCCAGGAAATTGGATTTGCTCTGGACCTTGAACAGATAACAATGTTATTATGATGAGTCACTGCAGCACCACTGTCTGGGCAGGAGTGAACCCTTCGCCTCCCTCTTCTTGGTTCATGCAGGCTTTCTTTCTACCTAGAATAAGGTTTTCCATTTGTTTCATTTAAAGATCCAGTTTGCTTTTATGAATGCAGCAGTAATAATAGATTAGGTGTATGATTTTAAAATCCCTTTGGTACATATGATGAGAAATGCATGTCTTTTGGAAATACACCACAGATATTCATACATCAACAGTGTTAAAAATATTCCAGCCATTCATCAGTTATACTTTAGTCCACGTAATGTTCAGGATTGCCCAAGATTAAGGAAGACCACTTTTTAAAAAAAGAATGGCCCAAGCTGTGTGCATTTTAAAAGAGATCTTATATTATCAGTCTTGAAGCCTGTGAGCAGCAAGATGCAAATCTCTTCCGTGGATGCATTAACCTTCTGAGTTATCTTACATAAGTTCTAAGGAACAAGCATAACTGTGTATGTGTGTAATTTTTGACTCAGCATCATCAAATGTTTTGGTTTGGTAGCTCCAAGCACCTTTTTTTCTTTATAATGCTGCACTGTGCATTTTTCTTCTCATTATGTTGTGGCTCGCCATAAGAACAACTGCTGTGCGTACGGTGCGGCATTGCTCCTGTCACTTTGTTGCCAGCCCATTTAAAACAACAACACTCAGTTGCATTGCTGCTTCATGCATCATTTCATAATGCGTTACCTTCCCTGGGCTGCATTACCTGAGAGGATCAGTTGTGCTTATGACTCTTGCACAGTGCAACTGTGAGTTGCACCTAGATGTCTTACTGAGTAGAAATTGTGGGATTGTGAATATGATCAGGCATGATTGAGAGCTCTGGAGTTGAGGCAGAATGCAGGGCCAATTTCTCACAGTGTCTGTCAGTGACTGCATAAGGTGTTAAGACAACATGCACCCATGGCCGGACTGGCCGTAGCGGGCACCAGGCGTTTCCCCAGTGGGCCGCCAGGGCGGGGGCTGGTGTATTGTTACCAGTTGTTGGCAATATCGGCCCCCTGTAACAAAATTGGCCGAATCCGGTCCTAGCAAACAGCTCGGCTGCACCCCACCTGCCCCACAGGAGGCCGGCTGAGCAGTTTTTCAGGGCTGGTTTCCGTTAACCCTGGGTGTAGTGGGCATAGCGGGGCTACGCAGAGGTCCACGGAGTTGCGAACAAGCTCCGTGTAACTCCACTCCACTCCGTCACCCGCCTCCACCCCCATTAACAATTAATTTTACATTAATTAAAAGTAAAATTAAAAACCACTCACCTGTACTGCGGCATCCCCGGGCTTCCCTCCTCCTCTTCCTCGCTGTCTGGGTAATCCTTGAGAAAATTGAGTATGCACGTGCACTCGCACATGCGCATTTCTTGCGAGAAATTGCGCATGTGCAGTTTTCTCAAGGATTACCCAGACGTTGAGGAAGAGGAGGAGAGCAGCACGGGGATGCCGCAGTACAGGTAAGTGGTTTTTAATTTACATTTAATTAATGTATAATTACTTGTTAATAGGGGGGGTGGAGGCGGGGGTTGGCCAACTCCGCTCCACTGCGGAGTGTGCTGAGATTTGCCTTCTCCGTGCTCTCCGCGGAATGAAGAGTAGACAAATCTTCGCACACTGCGCGGGCCGAGCGGAGTTCTCCACCCGTGCTTAGTTTCAGTTCCCAGGCTGGCCCTGCATACACCTCCAATTTTCTCTACAAACCACAGAGAGCGATGTTCACATAAAGGTGTCAGCATGCAAATCTGTTGCCCCTTTACTTTTCCAATGTGCACCAAAGGCTCAGACTGGAAGTGGTGTCGTCCCTGTACAGACGTTTGTGCTCCCTGACTCGGTCTGTCTCTGTTCTGTAGATCATACACATTGAAATAAAGCTGTAACATTCTCCATAAGAAGGACCGACACAGGCTAGAGTTTAAAAGTTTACTTAAAGAATAGAAAAGCAGAAAAAGATAAGTTGGACCATCAATCAGTTCAATCAAAGATCGCAGTAAACTTCAATAGAAAATCCAGCATTGATTCATCTCCCAAAGTGGGTGAAAAGTGGCCTCTCTTACAGTGAATAAACATGTCCTTTCATAGGACTTTAGACAGAGGATTTCATACATTCACCACACAAGAACATAGGGGCATATTATCAAGGGGGTTTATCTCCGCTTTTTTGGCTTTAAAAGCCAAGAAAGCGGAGATAAAATTATCTCCCTATTACCTAGCTGTCGCTAACACCAGTTAGCGACAGCTAGTAGGAGATAGCGACCACCTTGGGCCCCACTTTGCATGTCAGTGATATTTATCACTAATGACATGCAAAGTGGGCGTGCCAAGATGTTAGCGACTGGAAACAGTCGCTAACATCGCTATCTCCTATTACCAACTTTTGGAGATATTCGCGCTAAGCGCGAATATCTCCAAAAGCTAACACCTGCCCTGAGCAGTTCTTAGCCATGTTGTCCAAGGGGAGGTGGATAACATGGCTAAGAGCATTAGCTCGGTAATGCATGAATATCGCTGACTTTTCAGCGATATTCATGCATTGCGGCCGTTTTTTATCGCATTTGCGATAAACCTTGGTAATACCAAAGTTTATCTGCGGTAAAAATCGCCGCAGCTCAGCGGTAAAATTTTGTCTCTAACCAAGCAATAGCGATAATTATCGCTATTGCTTGGTAATATGCCCCATGGTTCCTAGTGTAGGGACCACTGGGGAACAAACAAGAATGAACAATTTAGTACAGAATGCATTCGAACACTTTCTCATAATACTATTACATTGGATTCAGGTGTCCCCAGATACTATTCAGTTGACATGAGTTTTTACACAGTATGTGATACAGCCTGACAGTGTGCATAAACAAGGGGCCCCATGTGTAAATAAAGGTGTTCCAAGGGCAGGGAGAGTACAAAAATGCAAAAAATCAACCCCTTGGGAACCAGTTCGAAAATATAAATATACTATTGATAATTAGGCCAACAAAACATGTGATTAAATATATATGTGTGTGTGTGTATATATATATATATTGAAAACAAGATGCCCCTGAGCAACGGGACGGCACTCGGCGGCGTTCTCCTTAAGTGACCACCTCGTTGCAGCTCGCTTGCCTTTTCCCAATTGTAGTTTCACTGAGCCGACGCGTTTCGAGGTCTGACGCCTCTTCTTCTTGGGCTGACAAAGAACACACTGAGCGCTCACCATTCTACATCTTTTATTTAATCTTGTCGCACTTGGGTGGGCGTGGTTTCATTAGCCAGATGGTGTGCTGGGACTTGTAGTCCTGAACGGTGAGAAGTCATTGTTTCCTTAGTAGGTACAGTGTATTCCTTGTTGCATTAATGCCATATTTATTCCTGTAGAAGGGTGGGGTTCTGGAAAACGAGCTTCTTTAGTGCATGAGGACGCCGCGCTTCGTGAAATGGAATCGTTCCACTTCACAGCCTTTTCGTCAATGCTGAGAAAATGATGCTCCGTCCCCACGGCAAGGGCTGCCGTGTCAGTTTATTGAAAACAAGATGCCCCTGAGCAACGGGACAGCACTCGGCGGCGTTCTCCTTAAGTGACCACCTCGTTGCAGCTCGCTTGCCTTTTCCCAATTGTAGTTTCACTGAGCCGACGCGTTTCGAGGTCTGACGCCTCTTCTTCTTGGGCTGACAAAGAACACACTGAGCGCTCACCATTCTATATCTTTTATTTAATCTTGTCGCACTTGGGTGGGCGTGGTTTCATTAGCCAGATGGTGTGCTGGGACTTGTAGTCCTGAACGGTGAGAAGTCATTGTTTCCTTAGTAGGTAGCTACAGAAAAGGCAAGCGAGCTGCAACGAGGTGGTCCCTTAAGGAGAACGCCGCCGAGTGCCGTCCCGTTGCTCAGGGGCATCTTGTTTTCAATAAACTGACACGGCAGCCCTTGCCATGGGGATGGAGCGCCATTTTCTCAGCATTGACGAAAAGGCTGTGAAGTGGAACGATTCCATTTCACGAAGCGCGGCGTCCTCATGCAGTAAAGAAGCTCGTTTTCCTGAACCCCACCCTACTACAGGAATAAATATGGCATTAATGCAACAAGGAATATACTGTACCTACTAAGAAAACAATGACTTCTCACCGTTCAGGACTACAAGTCCCAGCACACCATCTGGCTAATGAAACCACGCCCACCCAAGTGCAACAAGATTAAATAAAAGATATAGAATGGTGTGCGCTCAGTGTGTTCTTTGTTAGCCCAAGAAGAAGAGGCGTCAGACCTCGAAACGCGTCGGCTCAGTGAAACTACAATTGGGAAAAGGCAAGCGAGCTGCAACGAGGTGGTCACTTAAGGAGAACGCCGCCGAGTGCCGTCCCGTTGCTCAGGGGCATCTTGTTTTCAATATATATATATATATATATATTTACTAGCAGCCCGTCCCGACGTTGTCCGGGTATGAATTGCTGCCGGCCAGTAGTATATTGTTTTGTAGGATTTCGTTTTGATTGCATTTCTTATCTGTGACAGGCCTGTGAAACGCTCCGATTCACAGTGCACTGCTGATCCACTTAAGAGTGCGTGTTCAGTAGTGTGTGAACTCGAGTTTCCCTAATTTATTTTTCCTTGCAATATTATATAGCGCAAACTCGACAACATGGCATGAGCACAATTTACATTACAGAAGAACACATTCATTTGTGGTAGGCACGGGGAGACAAAGCGATTTGCCTGGAATCACAGGATGTTGAGCTGATGCCGAGATTCGAACGTAGCTCCCCAGCTCTAAAGTTCGCAATTCTAGAACTTGTGGCGGGAGGTGTGTCTAAAAGTGTATGTCGGTGCTGGCCATCAATGAGAGAGACCTGTGCATTTTTCAAATCGGTGGTAAAAAAATATGAGTATGTTGCTGGAAATGTGGGCCGCCGTGCCACCAATGTACTTACAGGGGAGAGTAAACCCCCATTATTCCGCAACTTTCATTCCGCATACGATCACTCCGCATACTTTCATTACGAAAGTACCATGACTCCGCAATGCCATTATAATGCATGGCATTACATTTTGTATGCTTTTACCAACGCATACATTTACAACGAAAATCGTTGTAAATGCATGAATGGTAAAAGCATGTTTTTTTTAATCTATACTACTATTATAAAGAGAGAACTGTGTCCTTTGAGCCAGGTAAACTCGAAAAGTACACCACCAATCCAAACACCCAAGACATCTTTGAAAACCTCAGGGCAAGCAGAAGGACATAGGCTATATAAAAATAAAAAATATACGTTCTTTAAAAAATTTAGGAATAAAAAAAAGTAGTCCCTTGCAAGTAGCGCCGGCCGCGACGTGCGTGATGACATCGGGAGAGAGGGGAGGAGCGGCGTTCAGGAGCAACAGGAAGTGCGGCGGACATGAGCGCGGGGAGGAGCGGCGAGCGGCGGACAAGCGGTGAGGAGCGGCGAGAAGCGGAGGAGCAGTGGAGCGGTAAACTCAGCAGCGCGGGGAGGAGAGGCGGATGAGGTAAGTGAAGCAGCCGCGGGTGCACACCTAGGGATGGGCAGAGGGATGGGCGGGGGCCATGAGTGCTCGCAAGCCTTTTACTCAAAGTCGGGACATCGGGGGAAACAGCGGACAAGAGCCGCGGGTGCGCACCAATGAACGGGCTGAGGGACGGGCGGGTGCCATGAGTGCTCGCAAGCCTTTTACTCAAAGTTGGGATGTCAGGGGAAACAGCGGACAAGAGCCGCGGGTGCGCACCGAGGGACGGGCGGAGGGACCGGCGGGCGGGGGCCATGAGTGCTCGCAAGCCTTTTCCTCAAAGTCGGGACATCGGGGGAAACCGCGCACAAGAGCGTGGGCAGAAGCGGCCAGGACCAACAAAACCGGAGCAAGGGAACACTGTAAGTACGCTCTGCTGCTCCCGGCCGCTCTGCTGCACCTCTCCTGCTGCGATTTTTAATTAATTAATTAATTAATTGTGGGTTTCTAAAGCGCTAGAATCGACTCCCGAAGGAGTATCTCTGCGCTGTAGACCGCTGGGGAACCCGTCCTGGCTTTCCCTGTGAGATGGTCCCTACTGGGTATCTCCAAGGTGAAACCAGGCATCCCCGGCGTATGTGGGGGGCCGTTGTGGAGACTAGGCAAGCTAATGTCCAGAGTTGCCGAGTGTGATCCCTGGTTAGAGTAGGCACCGAGGCGAGAATTATCAAGTCCGCTGACCCTGGTCCTCCACCCTGCCGCCTCGGGAATAGAACCCTGGTCCCGGGCTGTCCTCTGCTTCCGGGTCTGCCACCTCTAACCAGTGAGCCACACCACTCCAGCGATGCTGCCCCCAGCCCCCTTCTGCCCCAGACAACGCTGAGGCGGGCTGCTAGTGTTTGGATAAGCTAAGTATGGGTATAGGGGTATATGTTTTGTGGTACTGAGGTATTTGTTTTGGGGTGTTTGGGTATTTTAAGGTTTCAGATATAGTTTTGGGTTATGGGGTACAGGGGCATTTTTAGGGTTCAGGGCTAGATTTGGGTTTTGGCGTATAGGGGTATTTTTAGGGTTCAGGGGTAGGTTTGGGTTTTGGGGTATATGGGTATTTTAAGGGTTCAGGGCTAGGTTTGGGTTTTGGGGTACAGGGGTATTTTTAGGGTTCAGGGCTAGGTTTGGGTTTTGGGGTACAGGGGTATTTTAGGGTTCAGGGGTAGGGTTGGGGTTTGGGGTACAGAGTTATTTTTATGGTTCAGGGCTAGGTTTGGGTTTTGGGGTGCAGGGGTATTTTTAGGGTTCAGGGGTAGGTTTGGGTTTTGGGGTACAGGGGTATTTTAAGGGTTCAGGGCTAGGTTTGGGTTTTGGGGTACAGGAGTATTTTAGGGTTCAGGGGTAGGTTTGGGTTTTGGGGTACAGGTGTATTTTTAGGGTTCAGGGCTAGGTTTGGGTTTTGGGGTACAGGGGTATTTTTAGGGTTCAGGGGTAGGTTTGGGTTTTGAGGTACAGGGGTATTTATAGGGTTCAGGGCTAGGTTTGGGTTTTGGGATACAGGGGTATTTTTAGGGTTTAGGGATAGGTTTGGGTCTTGGGGTACAGGGTATATTTATAGGGTTAAGATGGGTTAGTGTTTAAGGGTGTTGGGGTATTTTAAGGAGTAAGGGTGGGTTATGATTATGGGGTGCAGGGGTATTTAAAGGGAGCAGGGTGGACACTTGGAGTTAGAAAGTACAGAGCCTGGGAAGAAAAAACAATGAAATATTGGACACAACGCTCGCTTTTTTTCCGTAATCCCGCGCCCCACACAAGCCCACGCCCACAGCACACGATATGAGACATGGCATGAAGGGCGGAACGTACCACACGCCCCCAGCGTTTGTCACGCCCACAGCACACGCAGACACGCCCACCAGGGACTACTTTGCTGGCACGGTTCTTTTACCTTTTAAATGTATATTGTGGGTGTCTGCATAGCCTATGTCCTTCTGCTGCAACTGCCCTTTCCAAAGCTGTTTTGGGTGTTGTGATTGGTGCTGTGGTTCCTGAGATTACCCGCCTCAAAGGTTTGGGCTCTCTCTTTATTATATTAGTATAGATATATATATATTTATATACTAGCAGCCCGTCCCGACGTTGTCCGGGTATGAATTGCCGCCGGCCAGTAGTATATTGTTTTGTAGGATTTCGTTTTGATAGCATTTCTTATCTGTGACAGGCCTGTGAAACACTCCGATTCACAGTGCACTGCTGATGCACTTAAGAGTGCGCGTTCAGTAGTGTGTGAACTCGAGGTTCCCTACTTTATTTTTCCTTGCAATATTATATAGCGCAAACTGGACAACATGGCATGAGCACAATTTACATTACAGAAGAACACATTCATTTGTGGTAGGCAAGGGGAGACAAAGGGATTTGCCTGGAATCACAGGATGTTGAGCTGATGCCGAGATTCGAACGTAGCTCCCCAGCTCTAAAGTTCGCAATTCTAGAACTTGTGGCGGGAGGTGTGTCTAAAAGTGTATGTCGGTGCTGGCTATCAATGAGAGAGACCTGTGCATTTTTCAAATCGGTGGTGAAAAAATATGAGTATGTTGCTGGAGATGTGGGCCGCCGTGCCACCAATGTACTTACCGGGGGAGGGTAAACACCCATTAATCCGCAACTTTCTTTCCGCATACGATCACTCCGCATACTTTCATTACGAAAGTACCATGACTCCGCAATGCCATTATAACGCATGGCATTACATTTTATATGCTTTTACCAACGCATACATTTACAACGAAAATCATTGTAAATGCATGAATGGTAAAAGCATGTTTTTTTTTAATGTTTGGATAAGCTAAGTATGGGTATAGGGGTATGTGTTTTGGGGTACTGAGGTATATGTTTTGGGGTGTTTGGGTATTTTAAGGGTTCAGATATAGTTTTGGGTTATGGGGTACAGGGACATTTTTAGGGTTTAGGGCTAGGTTTGGGTTTTGGGGTATAGGGTTTTTTTTAGGGTTCAGGGGTAGGTTTGGGTTTTGGGGTACAGGGGTATTTTTAGGGTTAAGGGCTAGGTTTGGGTTTTGGGGCACAGGGGTATTTTAGGGTTCAGGGGTAGAGTTGGGTTTTGGGGTACAGGGTTATTTTTATGGTTCAGGGCTAGGTTTTGGTTTTGTGGCACAGGGGTATTTTTAGGGTTCAGGGGTAGGTTTGGGTTTTGGGGTACAGGGGTATTTTAAGGGTTCAGGGCTAGGTTTGGGTTTTGGGGTACAGGGGTATTTTAGGGTTCAGGGTAGGTTTGGGTTTTGGGGTACAGGTGTATTTTTAGGGTACAGGGTTAGGTTTGGGTTTTGAGGTACAGGGGTATTTATAGGGATCAGGGCTAGGTTTGGGTTTTGGGGTACAGGGGTATTTTTAGGGTTTAGGGATAGGTATGGGTTTTGGGGTACATGGTATATTTATAGGGTTAAGATGGGTTAGTTTTTAAGGGTGTTGGGGTATTTTAAGGAGTAAGGGTGGGTTATGATTATGGGGTGCAGGGGTATTTAAAGGGAGCAGGGTGGACACCCAGAGCTGGAATGTACAGAACCTGGGAAGAAAAAACAATGAAATATTGGGCACAACGCTCGCTTTTTTTTCCGTAATCCCACACCCCGCACACGCCCACGCCCCCAGCACACGCCCATAGCACACGATATGAGATATGGCATGAAGGGCGGAACGTACCACACGCCCCCAGCTTTTGTCACGCCCTCAACACAACGCAGACACGCCCACAAGGGACTATTTTGCTGGCATGGTTCTTTTACCTTTTAAATGTATATGGTGGGTGTCTGCATAGCCTATGTCCTTCTGCTGCAACTGCCCTTTCCAACGCTGTATTGGGTGTTGTGATTGGTGCTGTGGTTCCTGAGATTACCCGCCTCAAAGGTTTGGGCTCTCTCTTTATTATATTAGCACTAGCAGCCCGCCTCGATGTTGTCCGGGAGCAATGAGGCTTCAGGGCCAACCGCCAGCCCAGGCCCCCGCCCAGGCCCCCGCCCGCCCCGACATTTTACGTGTCCCTTTGCTTTACCTGAGCCGGCGCTCCTGACTTCACCGCCGCTCCTCGTCTCGTCACCGCTCCTCCCCACCCGCCCTGATGTTGTCCGGGGGCAATGAGTCTTCAGGGCCAAACGCCCGCCCCGGCCACCGCCCGCCCTGGCCCCCGCCCGCCCCGACATTGTCCGTGTCCCGGAGCCACCTCCCGCCCCCTGCCCCCTCCTGGCATGCCATTTTACGTGTCCCTTTGCCTTACCTGAGCCGGCGCTCCTGACTTCACCGCCGCTCCTCGCCGCTTGTCACCACTCCTCCCCTCCTGTCCACCGCTCCTCTCTGCCTGTCTGCCGCTCATGTCCGCCGCTTCCCCTCGTCATCACGCACGTCGCGGCCAGCGCTACGTCGCGGCTGGCGCTACTTCCAGGGGACTACTTTTTTTTTAAGTTAAATTTTTAAATTTACGTTTATTTTTTATTTTATATAGCCTATGTCCATCTGCACACCCTGACATTTTCAACAATGTATCGGGTGTGTGGATTGGCGCTGTGGTTCCCGAGTTTACCCGCCTCAGAGGTTCAAAGGGGCAGATTTATGAAGGCCTTGCGCCGCCGGTGCGTCATTTTTAACATGGAAAAAAGTGACGCACCGGCGGCGCAAGGTCTTCATAAATCTGCCCCAAAGTTCTTACTTTATAATAGTAGTATAGATAGATACATATATATTACTAAGTCTCCTAAATAATATCTAACATCAAATGTAATCTTATTCTTATACATGGGATGTAAGAATATAAGAATGAGATTAAATCTGATATTATTTTGGAGACTAAATGAAGTATATATATTTATTCACATGTTATGTTAGCCTAATTGTCTATAGTATATTTACATTTTTGTACTGGTTTCCAAGGTGTTGATTTTTTGCATTGTGATATAGCCTGGTTGTCCTTGGTTAGGTACATCATGTTCTTTGTGACTGGGAAACCTTCAGTCTTTCAGTGTAAAAGCTCACAATTCTTTATTATAGCAAGGGAAACAGCAGCAGCGGCGATCACGTGGTGTATTACAATGACACATTCAAAACGGAAGTAAGCATGACATTGGGTTATGCTAGCATAAGCTTGATTTCTAATATATTAAGTACCACAATTAAAAGGACGGATTCCACACTGTGGGAGAATGTGAGAAGGTGTGTGCAGGGTTACACAAATAAAATAAGACCCCGCCAACGGGAAACAAAATGCAGTGCTTGCAGCAGGTGAGTGGGTGGGTGATGTCCTATTACTTACCGGTAATCTTCATTACTCCGGGTCCCGTTGTCCTCGTCCCCTTCATTAATAACAAGTGAGATATGTCCATCTCACGACAGAAAAAAGAAAGAAGGAATGCTGGTACGCCCCTCCCCCTCCCTATAGGGAGTACATAAGGGTACAGTACCCAGCATGCCTCCTGAACCACCAAGCCCAAGATGAGGGCCGGAGTAATGAAGATTACCGGTAAGTAATAGGACATTACCCCCAAGTCCCTCCTGTCCTCGTCCCCTTCATTAATAACAAGTGAGAATACCCAAGCAGCAACCGGCCATCATCAAACAACAAACCACCAGGACACAGCAGAACAGCAAAAACCCAGCAATTTATTGAAATAACAGCACAGCACAAAGGAAAACAAGGGCAATCAGGAACACACCGCCCGAAGAACCCCCAAACCAAAGTTAGTGTCATCCCCCAGAACATTCTGGATACGGTAATGCCTAACAAAGGTATTAGCAGAAGCCCAAGTGGCGGCCCTACAAATTTCAGAAAGGGACACCCCACGAACCGCCGCCCAGGAAGCAGCCATCCCCCTAGTAGAACGCCCCTGAACCCCAGCCGGGGGAGGGGAACCAGAAAGGGAATAGGCCAGGACAATACCCTGCTTCAACCAACGCCCAATGGAAGAAGACGAAGCACGGTTACCCCTGGAGCCAGCACCAAAAGAGACAAAAAAGGAGTCAGAAAGCCGAAATGCACGGGTCCGATCAACATAGACCCTCAAAGCCCGGCAAACATCAAGCAGAGACCAGGGAAGATCACCGACGTCCACCCGATCAGAAACCAAAGCCGGAAGGACCAGCTCCTGAGAATGATGAAACTGGGAGGAGACCTTGGGCACGAAAGAGGGATCCAACCGAAGAACCACCCCATCAGCAGAAAAGGATAGAAAAGGCTCCCGAGCCATCAGGGCACCCAGCTCCTCCAGGCGACGAGCCGAGGTGATAGCCACCAGAAAAACCACCTTCAAGGTGACAAATTTCATATCCACCTCTTCCAACGGCTCAAAGGGAGCAGCCACCAAAACCTTCAAAACCAAGGGAAGATCCCAGAGAGGAAAGGAAGGACGCACCACAGGGCGGGATAACGCAAAACTGCGCAACAAGCGAGAAACCAACCCATCAACATCAGGAAGGTTACCCCAAGCCGCCCTAAAAGCCCTGACGTCAGACGCCAAATTGCAAAGCTGATCGTGAGACAGAGGCGAAGATTGAAGATCTGACCGGCAGACGCTGGAGGGACATCGCCGAGTGAAACGCGAGCGACCTCTGCGAGGAGACATTATAAAAGGGTGAACACTGAAAATCCCGCCTACAGAATCGCAGTTTCTCTGACAAGAAGGAACACAGTGCTAAACACGCCACAGTTCAGTACAGGACAAGTTTCCAGTCCAGGTCCTGAGGAGTACCCCAGATTATCGTGTGGGTCCGAAACGCGTTGGCACGATACTGGAAGAATTTACACAAAGGGCATATCAGGAGTGTGATTCAAGATTAATTTAACCTGATTTTTTTACCCTAGAAAGTTGTGCATTCCAGTATAGGCAAGCTAGCGGGTTAATAACTACATCGAAAAAGCTTCCTGCTGGCTTGTAGGTTAGATACTAGGACTGGTGCCTTGAACATTTAATGAGGATAGGCATTTCTCGTTTTATACTGTTTGGTTTGTATTAATGTATATTTGTAAATATGTCTCACTTATGGTGATTGTACAGTTTGTGTTTAATGAGCATATATTTTATGTGCATTTTTGTTGTCACTTAATTGTACCCTTCTTCAGCCATTTATGAAATGAATTGCTAAAAACTGAAAAATAAATAAAAATACTAAACCACAAGTGTGTCCACTTAGATTAATTTGGTAAGTGGTACCAGACTTTGTTGTAAAAATAACCTATCTGGTCAATTGCTTCTTTGTTGTCTCACTAAAAGCCCTGATAGCAGCCCATTGAGCCCGGAGAGTAGAGACAGACAAACGCTTCTCGAACCCATCCCAAAGGAATTGTAGAACATCCGGCAAAGGACAAAGCAAAGGGGACAAGGCCAGGCCAAGACACCAACGCTCAAAGTTACCCCAATGCCTTCCATAAGACTGAAGGGTAGAAGGCTTCCGAGACTGTTGAATAGACATGGCTAAATGGTCAGGGAGGCCCCTATTACGCCACCCCTGCCTCTCAACCGCCAGACCGACAGCCGAAGCCGACGCAGGGGCAACATCGGAGAGGACCTCAACGGAGACGGATGGAACGGAAAGAACCACGGACCCCGAACAGCCAACAGGCGGAGAGTGGGAAACCAAGACCTGCGGGGCCAGAAAGGCACCACCACCACCACCTCCCGATCCTCCACCATCAGGCGAGCCAGGAACCGAGGAATCAGAACCAGAGGGGGAAAGGCGTACAACAGGCGAGCCGGCCACGGCAGGGACAGAGCATCCACCCCCCAAGACCCCTCCTGAGGAACCCGGGAGAAGAACCGGGGAAGCTGCGCATTGAGCCGGGAAGCAAAGACGTCCAGAAAAGGAAGACCAAACCTCTCGCACACCAGAAGAAAGGCCGCCGGTGTCAAGGCCAACTCCAGGGAGGCAGGAAAAAAACTACTGAGGGCATCCGCCACCCCATTGTCCACCCCCCCGGACATGAACAGCCGCCAGGGACAAAAGATGGACCTCTGCCCAGCAAAACAAGGGGGACACCACCGCGTTCAGGGACCGAGAACGGATACCTCCCTGGTGATTTAAGTACGCCACAGTCACCGAGTTGTCCGACCGAACCAACACATGCTGGCCCAGCAGAAGGAGCCGAAACCCCTGGACAGCTCGACACACAGCAGACAACTCCCGCCAGTTCAAAGACTGACGAGCCTCCAAGAGGGACCACCTCCCCTGAAGGCATTCCGACCCCAAAGTCGCCCCCCAGCCCAGAGCGCTGGCATCCGTCGTAAGGACCACCGGAGGAGGATACTGCAGAGGCAAGCCCCTGTCCAGACTGGACGGCAGAGTCCACCAGCGCAGGGCCGGAAGGATCGACAGGGACACAGGAACAAAAATGGACAAGTCCCCCGACAAGGGATTCCACCGAGCCAACAGGTAGGACCAAAGAGGACGAAGATTGAAACGCGCCCAAGGCACCGTGAACACAGTCGCCGCCATCAACCCCAGAAGGCGCAACCACAGACGGACCGGAAAGGACCGACCCAACAGAAACCGCTGAGCCAGCGCACACAGGGTAACAGCCCGAGCAACGGGCAGGAACACACGATTCAAGCCCGTGCGAAAACGGGCCCCTATAAACTGCAAGTCCTGAGAAGGCAGCAGCTGACACTTGGGGAGGTTGATCAGGAACCCACGGTCCCGCAAGGCCGCACACACCAACCGCTGATCCATCAACAACTGCTCCGCGGAGGGAGCATGCAGGAGCCAGTCGTCTAGATAAGGATAAACCATCATCCCCTGGAGGTGCAAGAATCCCACCAAGGGAGCCACCACCTTGGTAAATACCCTCGGAGCTGATTTCAGGCCGAAAGGAAGAACAACAAACTGGTAATGGACCCCCAGAAGACAGAATCGGAGGTAGGGACTGGAGAGAGGATGGACAGGCACGTGATAATATGCGTTCTGAAGGTCCAGAGTGCACATGTAATGACCCCGGAGAACAAGGGGAATAACCTTCTGAAGGGTCTCCATCTTGAAAGGAACTTTCAGCACAAATTTGTTCAGGGCCTTGAGATCCAGAACAAGGCGAAACCCCCCAGTCACCTTGGGCACCAGAAAAATGATGGAGTAAAACCCCAGGCCCCGCTCCCCCGGAGGAACCACCTGAACTGCCCCTTTGTCCAACAGCGACTGAACCCCCAGAGACAGTTCCGCACGTTTGGATGGGCAGGACGGCCAAGGAGTCGGACGGACCCCGGAGTCCGCAGCAGGCAGGAGAACTCCACACGGTACCCCAAGCGGATCACGTCCAGGACCCATAAGTCTGAACAGGAGGACATCCAAGCTGGAAGAAACAACCGAAGCCGACCACCCACCAAGGATCCGACCTCGGACCCCAGATAGTCAGGAACGAGGCTTCGCAGGAGGGGACTTCGCCTTCTTGTCCTGTCCCCGACCAGGCTGAAAACGGCCACGACCCCGGGAAAACTGCCTGCGAGAAGAGGGCCGAAAAAAGGGCTTAGGCTTAGAAAAAGCAGGAGCAGCCGAGGGCATCTTAAAAGAAGAGGAATGTTTCTTCTCCTTAAAAAGACGATGAAGCTTCCCCTCCAACTCCGCCCCAAACAACATGGAACCCTGAAATGGCAGACGCAGGGCAGCAGTCTTCTGGGCAGAATCGGTCTTCCAATCCTTGAGGACCACATTCCGACGAGCCGCTATACAAGCACCCCCAGACAGAGCAGAGGCACGAACCACATCAAAGGAAATGTCAGACAAAAACTCCACCTGACGTTCGATGTGTGCCAGAATGTCAGCGCAGTCAGTGGTATTATCCATAGAGCCATACAAAGTCTTCAAGTCAGACAGAAGAGACTGCGCCACATAGGTCCCATAAATACCCGCCCTCAGGGCCAAATGGGAGCCAGAATAAACCTTACGAAGAGAGGAGTCAACCCTCTTATCCACAGGGTCACGCACCACAGCATCCTCGGCCAAAGAAGTGCGACCAACCAGACTAGCCACCACACAATCCACAGGGACCGAGTCCGGCAAGTCCTTCTCCATATCCTGAAGAGGATACAGCTTCGCCATGAAGCGGGGCAGCAGAATGCGATCGGGATCCTTCCACTCCCGATCCAAAACCTCCCTCACACAAGGATGCACAGGCATGACCGCAGGAGCAGAATACTGGAACTGGCGAAGGAGAGAACCTCCAGACGTACCAGGGACAACATCCGCAGGAAACCCCATATTCTCCTTGACATGGCTCAGCAAATCCGGTAACATGTCCTTGTCAACATACTTGCCCTTGACCAAATCAGCGTCCAAACCACCATCCTCAGAGCCAGAGGGCGAAGAAGAGGAGGGAGAAAGAGGAGGCACACCCCTGGACTGCGACTTGGACTTAGCCGTAGAGCCCCCAGGCCTGGAACCACCCATCTCCAGCAAGGTCTCCTGGATGAGAGCCTTCAACTTTGCATCACCCCTCGAGCGACGCCTGGAGCGACTGGGAACAGGAGAAGAGGAGGAGGAGGAAGCCGAGGAAGCGGAGGACTCCTCGACATGCTTGCGCTTACGTGAATGTTTCCCCATCTGAGAAAGCCCCAGCAAGCAGGACAAACCAGCAGGCAGGAAAACCAGCAAAAAATGAGGAGCCCAGGCAGCAGCAGGAGAAACAGCAACAAATCGCCAGCAGTAGCACAAACCAGCACAGCGACCGTGATCCACAAGAAAAAGGACGAAATGCAGGGAACAAAGAACACCCAGGCCATTTAAATGCCCCCAAACCGCTATGCGGTCCTTACGCCAGGAACCGGCAAACAAGCCTCTCACCGCCCGCAGCCGGGAACCACAAACGCCCGACTTCCGCTTCCAAATCCAGGAAGTCAGGCAAGGGCCGGAAGGAAGCGCCCCAGCAACCACGGAGCCGCCGCACCTCCCGGAGCCACACACGAGAATGGCCGCGTCTCGCAGAGCCCGGCAGCACAGAGATGCGGCCCGACACTGCCTCCATGCCTCCAGAGCCTCACCCCGCCGGAACAGACCCCGACTCCAACGAGCAGGGACAGAGGCGGCAGACAGCGTCACGGGAGACTCCCCAAGCCCGGCAGGAGGAGTCAGCCCGGAAGATCCAGCACCCACCCGAGGCCAAGCCACAGGTGAGACTCCAGGAGCCCACCGGCTCCTGGACCTAAAAACAGAAAAATTTCGTCAGACAGAAAAAAGAACAGGAGGCATGCTGGGTACTGTACCCTTATGTACTCCCTATAGGGAGAGGGAGGGGCGTACCAGCATTCCTTCTTTCTTTTTTCTGTCGTGAGATGGACATATCTCGCTTGTTATTAATGAAGGGGACGAGGACAGGAGGGACCTGGGGGTAATGTGTGTGTGTGTGAGGAGCAGATATTGAATAGAAGAAATGAAAGGACGTATGTGCGGGAGATAGTGAAAAAACAGTGCTGAAGAGGAAAGAGATGATGTGTGAGACATGCATGTTGAGGATATCAGAGAGATGTGGGGAGAAAAAGGGTTCAAGTGCCTAACAGAGTGGTAAACTGCTGAGAAAATTGGTGTGAAGGGCAGATATTTTCAGTTCACATTATCACAACAAAATTATTGTTGCTCATTTATTAGATGCAGCTAAATAGCATTGGTAAAGCTAATAGGTCTGTCTTTTTTTAGGTGTAGGTTCATTGTTGTGTTGTCTGGATGTAGGAACAGAAACCTCCCAAACGTATGCAAATACTGGTTTGATTTGCCGCTGTGTGAAGCACAGGATTCAGGTTCACATGTTTTCAGTCATACCTCTCTACAAGGATGCTTAGTTACACTTCTTTGGATATGCACTTTTTAGAGCTCCCTCACCAATGTTAGTCCACCTAAGGCACAGCTGCACATATGCAATATTGTAAGGACTCTCTCTGACCTGGCACTGTAGGGATGGTACCTGCATTTTGTCTGTAGCCTCCCCAAAGTGCCACAGTAGAAGTGTGTGGACGTCTTTTCAACTCCTCCACACATCCATGTAGGGTCAGGGAGACAAGTTTAAACACTCCTTCTAGATGCTGATGGTGGGATAGTACATTTGTGATATACCACATGCTCTATTATTATGGTAGTGATGTGAGTTCTGTCTTTTGGGTTTCTAAAGTCATGTTTCAGTCTGAAGAATGGCTCTTAGGGTAACAATCTGAAGCTCTTTTCACGTATACTATTATATTTACAAACCGACATCACATATCCTTATCTCTATTAATTAACCTGTTAACCACGTCCAGTATTTCTCCAGCACACTCGTGGAACTGGCTTACTCTTACATTGTAGGTTCACCACTAAACAGCTCTCTTGGAGTGGTTTTGCAATTCCCCTGTCAGAAGCCTATGGGGTTTACCCAGGTGGCCCCCAAATTTGTACGTAACTTTTCACAGTAAGAGTTGATATTGGCTTGTTACTCAAAAAGTAACGCATGAAGTTTATCTCACAAGTCAGTGTAATGTTGCATAGACTTACCACTACTTTCTTTTTCCTTCCTTTGACTATTGGTTTGTTTCCTGACCGCTACTTATTACAGCTAATTCTGGTGATCTGTGGTTTTGCCATTTCCTGAAGCTTATACTTAGACAGCGATGATGATTTTTGGGGTACACAGACAATCAGTAGCCTGGGTCACACTGACAGCTTGAGGTACCTGAAAAGAGAGTGTCAGGAGCCTGGGTCACATGGACATACATGCGAATGGTGGTAACTGGATAGATAGTGTGAGTAGCGTCCATGACGTTGAATGAGAGCATGAGTAACTTGGGTCACATGGATAGGCAGAGTATACAGTGAGAAAATCTTGAGGCACATGAACAGACAGTTTTTAAAGGGATGGTGAGTGTGCTTCCAACATTTCGGTGTATCATCAGGCTGAATCCTTACTCGTATAGATTGAGTCAAAAGTCCATTTTTTTATATAGAAAGGAGATCTTTATTGTTCTAGTTAAAACATGAACAGCCGACACGTGTTTCGCCCCTTTGGCGTATCGCGCCAGGGCTTTTTCCAGGCTATTTATATATCAATCTGCTCATTGCAGTTCTTCCTCATTATTATGCTGATTTCCAACAAACCTCCGATTTTTCCAAAGTATAAATTTGGAAATCCCTCGGTTCTGAAATAGGGAGCCTGCAGGTCGTTCCTTCCGCTTTCGCATATGTTTGTTGGAAATCAGCATAATAATGAGGAAGAACTGCAATGAGCAGATTGATATATAAATAGCCTTGAAAAAGCCCTGGCGCGATACGCCAAAGGGGTGAAACACGTGTCGGCTGTTCATGTTTTAACTAGAACAATAAAGATCTCCTTTCTATATAAAAAAATTGACTTTTGACTCAATCTATACGAGTAAGGATTCAGCCTGATGATATACCGAAATGTTGGAAGCACACTCACCATCCCTTTAAAAACTTTACTGTTCAAAACTCAAGAAGTCCAGAGTTTTCTGAGTGTGTCCCGCTTACACTAAACCACGTGAAGACTGATATAGCCTTGGAGTCTTTTTGGACCCCTCCTCTTTTTTAGAAACATGAACAGACAGTGTGAGTATGCTTGGAGCTCGCGCACTGATAGTACGAGAACTATGAACAGACTGTCTGAAGAGTCGTCTGGGCACATTTACAGAGTAACTGAGGCACTTGCGGCTAAAGATGGCATGGACATATGAGGAGCTTGGAGCACATGGTCAGACAATATGAGGAGCTTAGAAAGGTGAACAGAAAGTGTGATGATCTTGTGTGGGCAAGCCTGGCTGATGACGGCTGAAATGCCAGAAACCGGTCCTCGGAAGCTTGTTTCTGGCCAGGGAAGACATGGCTTGGCAGTTCGGGCTGGACTGTTCCCATGAGGCACAGGGTCAGACTGATTTGCATATGGCCATGTCTGAACTGAGGTGGCAGAGTGGGCTAAAGAACGGTTATGGATTAAACCCAGATCTGTTGACTGGGTGTGAGTGTTTTATTGGTTCAGATGCTCTGTCCATCACGACCCCCTTTTGTACCGCTTTGTTTGCCATAAATTGGCAGGGTATGCTCAGACGTGAGTCCCTTGCTCACTTTGCCACTGGATTCAAGCAAGCCTGGCTGATGACGGCTGAAATGCCAGAAACCGGTCCTAGGATGCTTGTTTCCGGTCCAGGGAAGACATGGCTTGGCAGTTCGGGCTGAACTGTTCCCATGAGGCACAGAGTCAGGCTGATTTGCATATGGACATGTCTGAACTGGGGTGGCAGAGTGGGCTAAAGAACGGTGATGGATTAAACCCAGATCTGTTGACTGGGTGTGAGTGTTTGATTGGTTCAGATGCTCCGTCCATCACCACCCCCTTTTGTACCATCTTGTGTGGGCAGCAAACTCTGCTCCACCGGTGTAGTTCACAGAATTTTGCTCACTTCACCCTGCTAGGAGCACAGAGTTTGGCGAATACTCCGCAATCGCGACGTGGCAGAGTTTATCGCTTTGTCCACCCGTATTTCTCTCTAAAGGAGACAAAAGCAATATTGGCCTATTTCCGGGAACCAGATACAGCATTTCATTGGCCAACACTGTCATGATCTGTGTTTTATATGTGAGAAAAGCCTTTATTGCACAAGGTGTTCCTCAGAATTATGAGTCAAATGTTTGGCCAATATTTCATAACAAGCGTTTTTCTTTCGGTGTGGAAGGGCATGTGAAAAGAAACTCTCTTGTCTATGATAAGCTACAGTCGGTGTGAGATCCCTGGATTCAGGACACAAGAGGGTCCCCAGTTGGAGCATGGGCTGAAGGGGCACCACTGTCCGCGTTGCTGCATGCGCTGCTCTCCTGGGACACAATGGGTTATGGATTGTTCACCCACAATGAGCACGAGGAGAGAGTGTGTGAGTGCCAAGTTTATGACTCCGCTTTTCTGCCCTGGAGAGAGGAGCAGAGAAGGGCCAGACTGGGTGGCACACTACAGTCAGCGGAGGTGACTGGAGGTGGAGGAGCTGTGCTGGGCAGCCATGCTCATGAACTCTATCTCCAACAAAGCTTCCACGGCACCCAGGGAGCCTGAGCTCAACTTTGCGTCTTGTTTTTGGGAGTGCTGTGTGCTGATCCTGGAATGTGCTTGTGTGCCTTAGCATCATCACCGAGCAGGCTCTAAAGACCACCACCAATGTTATGTTATGTTATGTTAATGGATACTTGGTATGGTGCAATGACACCCTCGGCCATGAAGCAACAGACAAGTAGTGAAGCAGCCATTAGAACAGCCAGGTCTTAAGATTTTTTTAAAGCCTGAGAACCCAGTGCATGCCCTAATGAACAAGGGAAGCTTGCTCTAGTGGTACGGAGCAAGATAAGAAAATGCTTGTTCACCATACTGAGACATACAAATATTCCGGGGACAAAGAAGAAGTTGACTCCTTGATCTAAGATTTCTTCTAGGAAGATAGGGAACTAGTTTGTCCTGTAGATATTTGGGTCCATTGCCTGACAAAACTTTATGCGTCAGGCAGAGTAGTTTGAATATTGCTCTTTTGTTTATGGGGAGCCAATGTAGGGCTTTGAGCAGAGGGACTGAAGATGTGCCAGGTGGTTGTTTGTTAACCAAACGAGCTGCAGTATTTTGGACCGCCTGCATTTTAGATAGAAGTGATTCATTGGATGCTACAACAACTGCATTTCCATAGACAAGGTGAATGATTATAGGGGCTTGGATAAAGGTTTTCTGAGAGGTCAGCGGAAGCCACTGAAAAATCTGTCTGAGAAGGAGCATTGTCCCGAAGCACATGCCGCAGGTGGATGTCACCTGGTCTTTCGTAGATAGCTTATTATCTAACAGAATACCCAAGTTTCGTGCTGTGTTTCTGGGAGAAGGAGCAAGAGCAGGACCAAGTTCAGCAGGTCACCGTTCATCGGTCCAGTGGAGCTGTGGTTTGCTGAACAGTAAAATCTCTGTATTGTCCCTGTTTAGCTGAAGACTGTTCAGGGGCATCTATGTGGCAATTTTCTTCATGCCAGTGATAACACGATGTTTGACATTCTCAGTGTCCTGCCCAAAGGAGAAGACTATTTGGGTATCGTCCTCATAAGGGAGTATTTCAAAACCACAGGACTTGACTAACTGAGCCAGGGGAACCACGTAGATGTTGAAAGCATAGGGCTCAAAGCTGAGCCCTGAGGAGCTCCCTTGCCCAGGAGCAAAGCCTTAGATTGAAAGGGCCAAGAGTGATCCGTTGAGTTCTGTCCTTAAGAAGTCTATGAGCCAGTTTTGGGTGTTCCGCTGAACAAAAGAGATGGAAGCTGTTCCTCTAGGTGTGGGGCCAGCCACCAGCAAGATAGTGGTGGTGGAGAGGGTTTTTTGGGGGGAATAGTACTAGGAGGAAGTGGGATGGGGGATCCCACTTTTGCAGAATTAGGGTCCTCACACACCCAGCAAGCTAGGTGTCATGCTTCATCATCTGGACCTGCTCCTCGTTGGGCCGGCGCTGCAATGCCCAACGGGCACCCAAGAAGGGGCTCTTTGTCAGAGATCTTTTGTTCCTTTGCCGTATGATGAAGTAGGGGGGTGTGGCCCGTGTGTGTGTAGATATGGTGTGGTGCAGTGAGTGCGTGTTTAAAAAAGGTTGGATATTCCAAGTAGATCTTTATTCCGGCTGGTAATCCACCTTATTAAAAATATATCATAGAGTGTCAATTCCCTTAGGGAAGGGTAGTCATTTGTTATTATGCTCTACTCTCTGGGTCGACATGTTTCTTGCCCTGTTGGTTAATAAAATACCGTGGCAATTCTTCAGGACCGATATGTGTAAAAGTGAAAGTGGTGTTTGACATCTACACTGAATGGTGCTTCTAATAATTAGCTACCGGCCAGGAATAACTACATATCAAAGCTCATGTAGTCTCTGTAAAAGGACCTAGGGAGACAAGGAATATGGAGAAAAAAAGATGTCAACAGGTATAAGTCTATCTAGAATGTTACTCCAATCTATACACATAGGCATCCCATATGGTCCAAACCTCCTTTTAGCAGTAGTGTTATAATGCAGTGATAAATGTAAAATCATTAAAAACATTACAAGTCTCTCTCATCCACACTTCGTTCTCAATTATTGCACCCAGTGGTGTTAGTGCATATGTTGTCTCGAAGTCAAGACCAATGGTTAATTTCATTCTCTGTTGAAAAGAACTAGTGGGAACACCCAAACATTCCCATGTGTATGCGATTAATATTGCGCTGTAACTCACCTCCCTATTGGGTAAGAGGTGCCTCAACAGGGGTGGGCAAGTCGTGCAGGTTCCTCGAAGTTAGGAGCCCTGCATGGTACAGAAGTAAAAGGGGGCAAGGATTAGATACGACAGTGGTGGGTATATTACCATGCCAAAATATATCAGTTGTCACTCGCCCCCCGTGGTAGCGTGGGAGCCCTCTACTACTCGCGGGAGACCGGGGGGTTTTGGGTGTTGCCATAGACCCCTTATCTCATAGAGGTGTTGAATCAACTATTTTGTGAGACTGGTGGTGGCCGTCCTGCTGTGGCAATGTTGGTGCAGCGGACTTGGAGGTGAGTGGGCATGTGACCCTGGGGCCAGACTGCAAAGGGGGTCAAAGGAGGTGGTTCCCTTCTAGGTGTCCATGCTCAGGTCACCAGGGCAGGGAGCACATAATCACTTCCTGTTGCAAATTATGCCTGAGAAAATGAATATGAGTGATAATTAAATAGAGCTATGCTAATGTTACAAGCTATTTGTATTGTCTCTCTTATGTGCTATATTGGCCTGAATTCCACTCATTCACTGAACTCCTTGGAATCTGGCAGAGTTTTTATGTAACTCTGCGGATCACCTCGACAGACAAAAAGAGCGTGAGTGTGATGAACTCAGATCACTGGGACAGATGAAGAGCATGAGGAACCTGGACAGACAGTGAGATGTGTAGGGATCACCTCGAAATATAAAGAGCATGAGGTACCTGCACAGACGTGGTGATGAGCTTGGACCACCTGGACAGATTAAGAGTGTGAGGTACCTGGGCAGACGGTGTGATGAACTTGGACCACCTGGACGGATTAAGAGCGTTAGGTACCTGAGCAGACGGTGTTATGAACTTGGACCACCTGGACAGATCAAGACCGTGGGATTCTCTGACTGACGGGCTTGGATCACCTGAACAGATGAAGATCTTGATGCACCTAGACCAACAGCGTTATTGTTAGAAATGAGGTCCATAGTTGGCAGTAGTTTGTAACCTGTCCAAGTAGGGACCCTCGTTCTAGTCTGGGTAAGAGAGTCACACAGCTAAGATAACCCCTGCTCAAACCCTTGGTAGCTTGACACAAGCAGTCAGGCATATCTCAGAAGCAATGTGTAGCATATTTGTACTCGCACACGCAGTAACACAGTAAAGACACTACAAATGGATTCCACGCCAGTTTAGAAAAATAGCCAATATTTATCTGAATCAAACAAGACCAAAATGACAAAAATCCAACATAGACTTTTAAAAGATGAAGTGAGTTTTAGTCCATAGAAATCAATGGATGCGGTTCTTTAGCACCAATCAGACGAGGCAGGTGCAGGGAAGGTGAGTTGCCGAAAAAGCAAAGCAATGTGTTGGTTCCTTACTGACAGGGGAGGTGATGCGTTGGTTCCTTACTGTTAGGTAGGGGAGGTGATGTGTTGGTTCCTTACTGGCAAGTGAGGTGATACGTCGGTATCTGGACACGTGGCCTTGGTTCCTCACTGTGGTGTGGTGTCGATGAAGAATCAGCACCAAGGGACGATGCATCAAAATCCAGACGTGCTGCGTTGATGTGACAGCGGTGAAACAGGTGCTCCGTCGATTCCACAACCGCGAAGTAGGTGCTGCCTCAGAGGCCAAGCAGATGTCATGGACGTTGGTGACACCGTCATCAAATCTCATGCTGTGGCAATTTTTGTGGTGCACTGTTATGGCAAGCTAGGACCTGCGGCAATGGTCATGGAGCGGCGATGCTTCAATCTTTTGCAGTGATGAGTCTATAAAACAGAGGCTGGAGTCGATGCGTGGATTTTCTTCTCAAGATCACCAGGTTGCTCTTCCAAGGGGCCAGGAACTGTGTTTAGCACCACTTGGCAAGCCAGGACTCTCAGCAGAAGAGCTCTGGAACTGGCAAGTTGAAGTCTTTGATGGCCCTGACACTTTTTAACAGATGACAAGCTCAATTCAAGCTCTTGGAGACCCGTGGATGCAGGATACAGAAAGCAAAGTTCAATCCTTTCACTCCCGGGACAATAGCAGCAAGCAGCAGGCCAGCACAACAAAGCAACAGGCAGAGTCGCAGTCCCTGCTGCAGCATCCAGCTCTTCTTCCTGGCAGAATGTCCTCAGTCCAGAAGTATATTGATTTTGGAGTGTCAGAGGTCTAGTACTTATACCCCTTTCTGCCTTTGAAGTAGGCAAACTTCAAAGGAACGTCTTTGGAGTACACAAGACCGTGCCTTTCCCTGGCCTGGCTTCAGACACACTACACGAGGGTGGAGACTGCTTTGTGTGAGGACAGGCACAGCCCTGTTCAGTTGTCAGTGACAATTCTGCCCAAAACTCTATCTCAGGAAGGCCCATCAGCCTGGCGATGGGCTATCAGGATGTGCATGGCACACCTCAGCTCCCTTTGTGTGAATGTCTAGAGTGAATGCACAAGAGCCCAACTGTCAGCCAACTCAAAGATGTATTCTACAGACAGGCAGAGGCACAGAATGGTTGAGCAAGTAAATGGGCACTTTCTAAAAGTGGCAATTTCAAACTTACAATTCAAAAATCAACTTCACCAAAAGATGTATTTTCAAATTGTGAGCTCAGAGACCCGAAACTCCAGATCTCTATCTGCTCCCTGTGAGAAATTACACTTCAAAGTTACTTCAAGGCAATCTCCATGTTACCCTATGGGAGAGATAGGCCTTGCAATAGTGAAAGCAAAATTAGCAGTATTTCACTATTAGGAGATGTAAAACACACCAAGACATATCCTACCTTTCATATACATGTCACTCTGCCCATGGGGCTACATTGGGCCTACTTTACCGGTGTCTTACATGTAATAAAAGGGAAGGTTTGGGCATGCCAAGTGGGTGCACTTGCCAGGTCAAAAGGGCAGTTAAAACTGCACTCCCAGACACTGCAGTGGCAGGTCTGATCTCTGATGCATGTTTTCAGTGCTACTCATGTGGGTGGCGTGGAGATACCTGGGCAGACAGTGAGGTATCTCACCTACACCTCAGAGCACCTCAGTTCTCCGCTTTGTGCGGTACTCCAGTTCAAGTTCTAATTTACCTGGCAGAGATTACTCCATAAAATATACACTCTGTCGCTTGTTGCACACACACTCTTTCTCATGCTGTACAGTATGGGAACAGCACGAGCTGACAATTGCTCAATTTAATACATACATGGGCTTATTATAATGGTAATACAATCACATCAAACACAAGCAGCTGCCCTACGCAGCAACTGTGTCAGCCCAGCGATTGGACACATTCATTCCTAGAACTGCCCATTTCCGACCTGATATTTCGTTCTTTTATTTATATTCCCCTAAAAAGTGAGAAGTTTCTTCTCTTGTGCCCAGGAAACCAGCAGAGACGTGTTTTATTCCAGAAGATAAAGGCATATTATCAAGGGGGTTTATCTCCGCTTTTTTGGCTTTAAAAGCCAAGAAAGCGGAGATAAAATTATCTCCCTATTACCAAGCTGTCGCTAACACCAGTTAGTGACAGCTAATAGGAGATAGCGACCATCTTGGGCCCCGCTTTGCATGTCAGTGATATTTATCACTAATGACATGCAAAGTGGGCATGCCAAGATGTTAGCGACTGGAAACAGTCGCTAACATCGCTATCTCCTATTACCAACTTTTGGAGATATTCGCGCTAAGCGCGAATATCTCCAAAAGCTAACACCTGCCCTGAGCAGTTCTTCACCATGTTATCCAATGGGAGGTGGATAACATGGCTAAGAGCATTTGCTCGATAATGCATGAATATCGCTGACTTTTCAGCGATATTCATGCATTGCGGCCGTTTTTTATCGCATTTGCGATAAACCTTGCTAATAGCAAGGTTTATCTGCGATAAAAATCGCCGATGTGCGGCGATAATTTTTGTCTCTAAACAAGTGAGGGGCATATTATCAAGGGGGTTTATCTCCGCTTTTTTGGCTTTAAAAGCCAAGAAAGCGGAGATAAAATTATCTCCCTATTACCTAGCTGTCGCTAACACCAGTTAGCGACAGCTAGTAGGAGATAGCGACCATCTTGGGCCCCACTTTGCATGTCAGTGATATTTATCACTAATGACATGCAAAGTGGGCGTGCCAAGATGTTAGCGACTGGAAACAGTCGCTAACATCGCTATCTCCTATTACCAACTTATGGAGATATTCGTGCTAAGCGCGAATATCTCCAAAAGCTAACACCTGCCCTGAGCAGTTCTTAGCCATGTTATCCAATGGGAGGTGGATAACATGGCTAAGAGCATTAGCTCGGTAATGCATGAATATCGCTGACTTTTCAGCGATATTCATGCATTGCGGCCGATTTTTATCGATAAACCTTTGTAATACCAAGGTTTATTTGCGATAAAAATCGCCGCAGCTCAGCGGTAATTTTTTGTCTCTAACCAAGCAATAGCGATAATTATCGCTATTGCTTGGTAATATGCCCCTTAGAGACAAAAATTATCGCTAGTTGTTGGTAATATGCCCCAAAGTCCCTTCCGTATGAGAAGAGACAGCTGGCGTCTCACTCCTGCTCCAGACCGCAGGCTGTCTCTCACGTCCCGTCTAGGGGGGGTTGGCGGGAAACAGTGGTCGCCAGGCGGAGTGCCCCACTGAAGGGCAGTGGCGGCTTTGATTTATGAGGGAGTGTGGTTTGACTCGGTGACAGCGGCGCGCCTTCACACTCCATGAAATGAGAGGACAGACGAGAGAATTCAAGTGTCTTGTGCGCAAATACAGTCCTCATGTCTGCAAATGACGGCCATAAATCTCTGTCTGGACCCGCGGCAAGTGTGTCTCGCCGCAGATGCTTCGGAGTCCAGCAGAAAATTTGGGGTCAATCAAAAAAATACACAGCAAAAGATTCGATTTTTTCTCGACGAGTGTAGCAGGCAGGCGCAGGCTTTCAGGAAACAGAAAAATAAACTGAGTGGATTCAAGTCAGGCAATATATATTTCACAAATCACGGCCGGATGTGTACCCCAAACCTGCAGGAAAGAGGGGGTTGCACATTGTCGCATCATTTATCTTGAGGTGTGTGCAATATCTTGCACAAAGGGGCCCTTCTAAGCAGGAACTTTTTTTTACTTCGTATTTTTTATTTGTTATTTTGGTGTTTGGATGATGAAAACTGTAGAAAACAGGACATTTTCAACATTGACACCAAAGGACGAAATTAGGGTTCACTGATGTTTTTAGTTGTGCACTGTTATCAGTTAAGAGCCGCCGCAGTCACACATACTCCAATGTTGAGCTCATTTTTTATTCTTTGGAATTTGCTTTTACACCCCTTTCATTTATTCAAAATCATATTCCTGTATTACACCTCTATAAGTGTCAATTAGACATTCAGCGTTCTGTTATGTTATTTAACTTAATGTTATGTAATTATACTTTGGGGTACTCAGAGAGTGGATACTTTGGCCCACCTAGAAAATAAATTTCATAAAGATCTGATGCGGCTTCCCCAGAGCACCCCCACAATCCCCATCTTGCTTGACGCAGGTACTCGTCCAATCTGCGAGCAAGCTAAATTACGCCCCTTACTGCTATGGTCTAGAATCTGGAACGTCCCTGAGCTCCATAGTTATGCAGATGCTCTAAAAGATGTACTGTCCTTACCTGGCTGGCATAAGATCGCCTGGCTCAGAGAGGTCAAGAGGGCATTGTATAAACTTGGGTTGGGAGCTGCGTGGGAAAATAAAACAGCACCTCCCAAACAAGAACTGAAGAAGGCATACTGGTCCTGGGTGGATAGTGAGAGACTAGC
This sequence comes from Lissotriton helveticus, assembly GCF_964261635.1. Classification (NCBI taxonomy): domain Eukaryota; kingdom Metazoa; phylum Chordata; class Amphibia; order Caudata; family Salamandridae; genus Lissotriton; species Lissotriton helveticus. The sequence continues at coordinate 1,137,493,564 of NC_136072.1, read as the reverse complement.
TAAATCAAACCAACCAAAATCTGTTGTAAATTTCTTAATGGTTAAAGACATCCCCTCCAGAGAACCATACTTGGATTTGATTCACAGCTCACATGACAGGGCATTATATTTTAAATTCAGGGTTGGGGTCTTACCTCTATGTCAGTTTACCTCTACCTGGAAACCACCAATGCAAACTGTACCGCATTGTCCATTCTGTGAGTTAAAAACTGAATCTGTTGCACACTTTTTATTTGAGTGCCAAGTTTATATGGCCCCTAGACGGAGGTGGTTGAAGCCTCTTTGTAGGAGTCTGGGAACTCGCTCACATCTGGAAGCTATAAGAATATTGCTCTCAGATACAAGACCCTTTTTTGCTATCTGTCTGGCTAAATTTCTGGGTTGGGCGTGGAGCCTAAGATCTGCCAAACAACTGATGTTACAGTAAAGCGTCCCTTTTTTCGTTCTGTATAAATTTTATGTTTTTTTGTGTAATTATGAATGTTTTAACGGTACTATGAATTGTAAAATTGCTTTGTTTCGATTATTGTTTTTATGCTGTAATGTTTTGCTTTTATGATATGTTTCTATATCGAAATAAAGCTTTACTACTACTACTAGTAATTATGTATATATTTTTTCTCTACATCATTAGTATTGTCAATGATTCATTTGCATATCAAAATAAATAAAAAATCACAACCCATATTAAGCAGGTACATTATAGGTCTAGTTTTGATATTTCACAAGATAATTGAAAATTATGGTGGAATAGTACCTTTGATTGCATGTGGAGATTCGTTGCACGAATGTAACTACTAAACAGCAAACCGCTGTCTGTCACGTCGTAATCGAATCTGTTATAGCACGAGAAGTGTAATAACATATTGTAAAAAAAATTATAAAATAACACAAGCACTCATAGCTGTGAATTGCACTTCTAATTGTTGATATTACGTAAATGTCTTATCTCAAGGGTCAGACTGGCCGCAGGCTGCAATATCGGCTCCCAGTATCAAAATCAGCAGTGCTTCACACATGCACCCACCCCCCCCAGCAACACCCCCTCCCCCCGGGCTGGTCCTGCAAAATTGCCAGGGCTGCTTTGGGGTTCCATTCCGGCCCTGCGCATGTCTCGCGAGACAATAAGCCAGAAGAGAGGACACATCTATGGAGCTAATATTCTGTTGCTTCTTCATTATTGTGTGTGTTTGTGTGTGTGTGCGTGTGTGTGTGTGTCTATGTCATATTGTGGCGCTAGTGTCTCTGAGACACCGTTATAAAATGATAGACCATGGACAGAGAATCTTGCTAAGGCAACCGTGTGGATTTTCAACAGGAAAATTACCTCCTGAGGAGTAACCTATTATTATTTTTTTTTTGTAGATTTATATAACACAGCTTTTCACCCGTGACAGTATCCAGGCGCTGTCCATGGGCTTGGGCAGATTAACTGATTTGCCCAGAATCACAGGATATAGCACTGAATCAAGACTCAAACCCAGATCCGCAGCACCTGAGTCGGCAGATCTGGCCGCTGAGCCACATACTCTACCCTAACCTATAAAATTAGTTTTTTCATAAGGAGCAGAGAAAGCTGCAGAACTGATCTGATTTTAACAATGTTGTTGAACTCTATCTCACTACCACAATTCAAGTTTCTTGAGATCCAGTGAGACCCTACTGCTGCTCGGGGATCTGGGTACATGGTTTGGATGGTTTCTGACGTTTTAGACAAAATAAGTGGTTGTAATGTAGGCCAGAAATCCTAAAGATGTTTTTGGAAAAATGGTAAAAAATCATGTTGTTTATTACTTTTTGCAGATATATAATTGCCCACAAAGTGCTTTCTACAAACTCAGTATTTTCAAAACAAAGAAGGATTTGGGGGGGGGGGGGTTGTTCAGCGATCTACTCTGTTGCAAACGTGATAGGGTTCCCTGTCCACCAAACTGATAGTCAGCCCATTCTAATTAGTTTTGGATTGACTGTCAGCTTTCTGCCAACGTCTCCTTCAATAGAAACAGGGTAAAGCCATCACACCACTCACTGTATTTACAGTATATGTTGTGATGCTCTCCTTCTAGGCCGACCCTACTAGACATCGTATGTGCTCTCTGTTGCGAGGCATATTGTGACTAACCCTGGGCGGAGTACGCGGAGTTCCACAGAGATTCAAAAAAACTCTGCTCTTCCCTCCCATACTTAAAATTTGTTTTAAAAAAACACTTACCTGCTCTGGTGTCTACTGGCTGCCCTCCTCTTCGCCATGGTCTCTCTTCCTCCCCGGTTGCAAACTCCTACGTTGTACGTCGCAGTCCTCGCAAGACATACAACGTAGGGGTTTGCAACTGGCGAGGATGGCGAGGAGGGAAGACCACAGCGAGGAGGGCAGCCCAGAGACAAAAGAGCAGGTAAGTGGGTTTTTTAAACTATTTTTTGGGTGTGGGCAGCAGCTAACTCCACTCTGCCGCAGAGTCGGAATTTTGCCTGAACTCTGCATGAGTTGGCAAAACTCTGCAAACTGCGCTGGCGAAGCAGAGTTTGCCACCGGGTTTAATTGTGACTTAGCAATAAGATATAGGGGCTTGACACCTGCCCATTCATTTTTATTGGTTAGCTTTCCTTGTCACTTTCATTTGCCTGCTTCTTATTCATGTCCCAGCTTTTCAGTCTTGTGTTTGTTTCTCCCATGGAGCATTGTCTCTTTACAGTCTCTTTGATTGGCTGTTATCCCTGCTGCCACTGTTTTCTTTTCAAGTGCCTCTCTACAGTTTTTTTGATTGGCTGTTATCCCTGCTGCCACTGTTTTTTTTTCAAGTGCTACATGTTTCTTTTTTGTGAAGCACTCCATTTAAGTGTGTGTGTTTTAGAGTCATCTTCCTTGTGTACACTTCTGCCCCTGAATAGGCCTGGGCGGTAAATTTTGCTCTGTTTGCATCGTTTGCGGAGTTTTCTGCACTCCGCGGAGATCGCGGAGTGCAGAAAACTCCACAATCGCGAATGGTAAGTTTGCGATCGTGAACGGTAAGTTCGCGTGCACGAGCTGCCACTCAGGTAGAATTTCTACCCGAGCGGCAGGAATACCAGCACAAACTGCAGTTCGCACTGCACTCTGCCACTTGTGGAACCTCGCGGAGTTTTGTTGTAACTTTGCGGAGTTCCACATAGCAAAACTCCACGAACTACGCCCCAGTGGGTGCTCTCCTAGCACCCCAAAATCGCACTAGGGGATGCCACTTCCTGCTTGCATTTGCGAACTCAACATTAACATGTCACGTGCAAAAAAAAACTCCACAACACAGCGGTTGGTAGAATTTGCCCAGAACTCCATGTCACATGCGTAGCATTGAGTGTCCAAAACTCTGTGAACTCCACCAGCTGAGAAGAATTTATCGCCGACCCCTAGGTGAGACCTATTAGCTTTGCCAATTCTTGTTTCTGTTTGTCACTGACAATAGCAACCTGGCAATGAGGGACAGAAAAAACAAACAATGAATGCCACACCTTGAGAGAAAACTCTCAGGATGTGGTAGTCATCAGTTTTTTATTTTGCAAGTTTGTGAAAACTGAAAAGCGTTAAATGTTTAGCGGACTGTAGTCAAAACCAAAGGCAGCCATCCACCAAACTTTTCGCACCTCCAAGGAAACTACTGTGATGGTGGTTCCTTCCAACGTCCGGAGATGAGTGCCGTGATCTCTAAATTGAATGGACTGCTGCCTGTCAGGGTGGCGAGCGGTAAATCCCCCACCATCGTGACAGATGATACTCCATCTACCAGGGTCTAAATCTGGTCCCTAGTAGCTTATTATGAGAAAATATCACCCTCAATTGATGAGTACTGTTGCCCATATGTCATGGTGACTGGCAGTCTCATAGGGGGCAATTTACAAAAGTGCTTATAAATACTGGAAGTATTACTACATGAGTACGCTCACACACTCTTGTATACTCTGTGAATCTGCTAGAGAAGTCAAACTGACTATTGTAGATGAGGGAGGGTAGTGCAGGGTGATTCCAATGGTAACACTTAACAAGGTGACAGGGCAAGGTAAATACCGGGCTACTCAAAATGTAATTGTGGTTACATGACTACAGAGAATATGAAAAATCTCTAAGCAGGGACAAAGAGAGAGAAAGGAGACAGAAAAGAACAACGTTGAATCAAAGGAAGGGATGTGCTGTATATGACAAAAGCTCTCTTAGTAGCCTGGGGAAAACTGTTTTGGATTGACACCAGCAGATTGCTCCTCACAACAGTCATACAGTGACATCCTAGTTTGGGCCTGCTGTTATAGAGACCGTTGAACTCAGTGAAAGGTGGACCCAGACTGACACAACGAGTGCTTAATTTGAGCCAGTAGTTTCCAGTGCTCAGCACCGGCACTTAATTGTCAACACCGGCACTTATGACAGCTGCCACATGGTGGCGCTGTTTGTCTAATTGAAAGATGAGCAGAAAAACTGTGATCTATTAGTTCAATTTAACAACAAATACCTGCGGCACAAGCCATTCTTACAGCTTTGGGAGCCTCGAACAGTCTCAATTGTAACACTTGTTGCGGTGTAGTGGCTGGTAGTTCTGTAGGTACTGTCATTGGCTGCACTGGTAAAGGTAAAGGGTGGTGCAAACTGCAGGGGCTTCCTAACTAGGGCCTTGGCACTTATTGTTTTACACAATAAACATTGATGACAATACTGAGAAACGTAAGACTCTTAAGGCCCCGGGTGCAACAACACAAGTCTTTCCCTGCCCCGATCAGAATGGAGACCAAACCAGAGGTCACACAGTAAACGGATATGGACTGCAACAGACAGTGGACAGAATGTGGAATAGAACAGAAAATCAGAGTGGAAAGACTAACCAGAATACAAGACAGACAACAAGATAGCAAGGAGACAGGGAGCAAACTAAGAGAATGAATTATGAATGGGGCTTCAGAAATCAAGAACAGGAATACTCGGATCAAGAGCAGGATATACACAACAGGTACTAGGACAAGTAATGCCATGTTGGTACAGTGAAACTGGAACTTGGATTCAGAACAAGGAACTCAAGAATGTACCCAACAGGCACTGGAACAAGGAATGTCCTGCTCGTCCACAGATAAACACAGGAATTCAGATTAAGGCCAGAACAGTAAATTAGAACAAGGAATCCAATAGCCTCAGCCAATACATGGTTGGAAGCCCAACAGGGAAAACACAGAAATTGAGAATATCAGAATAGAAAAGAAAGTCAGAAACAAGGTCAGAATGTGAAGAAATAAAGAAACACGAAAACCTCAATGTTGCACAGGGAAACCACAGGAAAGCAGAACACTGCAAAAAAAGTAGCATGAAAAATGAATTCTGCTCAGGTTTTCCAGGGTTCACCAGTGCAGGCAACTGGAGTAGAAAGCAGGAGTGACCAGTAACAGCAAAGAAAGCACAAATTCTGACTGCAGAAGCCAGTCTTAAATCCCTCCTCCCTGCTCACAGCCACACAGGGTTATTAGAACTCTGTACAGTCACAAAAAAGAGAGAGGAAGAGGAAAGGCACCCATGGTCGTCCTCCTAAGACATCAACCTATTATACAAAAGGTGCATGTGCATCTTTTGTGTAATGTGTTATTGGAACTGTGCAGGTATGATATAGCTGCAGCATAGTGCAGGTGACAGCAGTTTAAGTCCCTCCTCCTGGTCAGTGTCTGAAGGAGTGCACGGACGTTCCAGGAAGTAACCAGAGGACGAAGCAAAACTCCAGAGTGAAACATGGATCAAATCTTTTTTCGAAACATGGCAACAATTCATGAAAGGAAGCCCATGGGCATGCTGGGAATGGTAAGAAAGCGTTCAAAGTGTAATATAATTCATCAAAAGGTTCCTCTCCAGCTCTCATGCTCCGGTAAAGCATACAAGTACCATAATGCATTAGGAGTTGATGAATAAACCCTGGAATAGAATCTGAGGGGATCTGACTTCCAAGTGGATTCGTAAAGTCTGTAAATGAACATCGAAGGGCAGCACAGGTTTCAAACTAGTGTTCACGATGGAAGCAGGTTCACAGAAGATCTTCAAGTAGCACTGCACACTAGCAGGAAGGATCACAGTATCATGACACCCATCAGAAAAACGGCACAGAGGGCACAACTATTTCAAATTGTACTAATTTGAAAAACAATTAGCATTGTAACCCCTTGCATGCGCGGCGAATTTTCGCGCTGTGCGGCCGTTTTAAAGAGTGAGCGGGATCATGACGCCCCCAGCCGTCATCAGCACAAGCCCACCGTGATGCATGATGGACGGGGGCCGTCATCAGCATGGAAGGGGTTAATATTATAGTTTATTTTTATTCAGTAGCAATGAGATAACAATTACTCAGATTTAGTCCTTGAATCGCTAATTCCATCAAAAAGTGCAAATAAAATGATGACACATATCCATGACTTTTCAATATATTTTAGGTTATATATATGATGTATTTTGCTTTTTGTTTTACTGGTTGTCTGGATCCCATGTGCTAGAGTGGTACCCAAAGAAGAATCCCAGTTGTTTACATTATGCTTACTTTTATAGGGGTGGCTGTGGAAGTCATGTCAAATATTTCTTTATATTGGCATATTTTTCTTCTCAAATGTGTTGTCTCAATGTTTTGTCCTTGTTGCCCCACTTACTCTGTCATCTGAGTTGAGTGTACTGTTTACTTTTCCATTTCAATAAGTTTGCAGTCCTGATTGTCCATGTCATCAAGCTCTTCCACATATGCACAATGAAATCTTCTATTAGTACTGCCTCATTGGTTTATGAGAGGGCAACACTTCTCTAACAAGTAGAAAATCTGATTAGCTATCGTGTACATGAAATAATCTTTATTGTTTGGTTAATTAAAACCTTTACAAAGACATACATCATTTTCATAGCAGCTAGTGATTAAAATCTCATAACAATTGTGAATCGATACATTAATAACAAGGGTACAAATATTTTAAAAGTTGGCCATGATGGTGTTTTTTGGTCAACTAGAGTTCAGGGGCCTGCTTAAGAGCCATCTAAGCGCTAGGGCCGAACCTTTTCATATTGCGTATCACCTCTCTTTATGAGACATGCATTGTAGTTCGATAAAGGTGTTGCTGTCCCGCAAAATTGAGTAAGGTTCACATCAGGGGAGTCACTCAAAATTCTATTTGCCACTGTGCCCTCATCTGTGGCCTTTCACGAGCTGTGTGATTACATGTAACTGGGTTGGTCACCCCATCAGCTCTAATACAAGTATGGCCCCTGGTAAAGTTTAACTTTGTGTAGCTTTGAATGACTCGAGGGAATACAAGTTCCCAGTTGTTGTTGATGTAGCATTAAATCTTAGATGAGTATGGTTTTTATTTTAGATTCCTTTCTGTTTGCCACACTGGCACTGTCAGACTTCTCGCTCTCTTCCTGCTGTGTTTGGAGCTGTTTTTTTACTAACTGGAGACACTTTGTTGCCCTACAAGCAAGCTGCAGTGACTGGCTATTCAAAGGTGTTTTCACGGCAGGTTGGCAGGATCTTATATGAAGAGACCTGAGTGCTGGTAATAATAATTGCCATCTCAGCAGGATGACCGCGGGGCAGATGCACAAAAGATGTAATATAGGGGCATATTATCAAGACAGGCGATACAATTATCACACTACTGCAAGGGAGAAAGTCCACCCTAGCGGGTCAAAGAGTGACCCATAAAGAGTCCAACGTTAATTAACATACAACAAGGAACTCACCAAGGGGTAGCAGAGAGGTCACACGGTACACAAAATGTCAAATAAGAAAGTAATAAATCTTTATTTTCTTATAATCATATTTTGTTTGTGCAAACTTCATCCAAATACTTTGTGTCCTAATACATTAATTAATTAGTTCGTAAAACATACTTCAATAAATACACAGTACAATCACCCCACAAAACCTCTCAACAGACACACACATCCTTCTCTTTTGGTCACACTCAAACATTCACTACTATACCAGACACTAGATACACATTCCTCAACGTAATCCCCAGAGAGACAACAATAATGATAGGATCCTGCGGGATCTTCATAGCAAATTGCCAGAGAGTCCAAGTTGATGAGACAGGATACAGGAAACACGTAAAGCCAACGCGCGTTTCGGTGCACAGCCTAGATCTACAGGCGCACCTTCATCAGGGCTCTCACGCCGAGGTAGTGGGGGACACAACACATAGGAAAAAACCCCGTGGCCAATCTCTACTCAAGGTTCCCTTGGTCTGTATATTTCAACAGGATAATTAGTTAACGATAACAAGCCCAGTGTAGATAGCAGGGTTCAACGGACTGGTCAAATAGAATCCGCTGTAACAGTATCTTTAGTGATGCGTTTTTCAAAACTCTCGCAGATAGTTCGGCTTAAACTTGAGGGCAGGTTCGATATTTTACCGCATAATTACCGGCACGGCATGCTTCACTCTTTACAACCGTCCAAAACTGAGGCTCGGCTGGAATTCCGTTAATGGCTTTAATTTCACACGTGCTCTAGTAACGAAGGCTAAATCAATGAAGATTAAACTCTTCTTTGCAGATCCGGTGCTCACAGGTATCAGGCACTATACAATTATCGCCACTTTATCGGCAGAAAACTGCCGCTAAAACGGCGATAATGGGCTTGATAATATGCTCTATGGATTTCCAATTGAAGCCCATGTTAGGTGTCCTTCACATTTAACATGGGCTTCAATTGGAATTCCATAGAGCATATTATCAAGCCCATTATCCGCAGTTTTCTGCCGCTAAAACTGCGATAATTTTATCGCCTGTCTTGATAATATGCCCCATAGTTTCTTTGGATGTGCCTCATAGCCTGTAAAGAAGGTTCACCCATGTTTGTTTCCAAGATGCGACTTGATCTTTTTTGGAAAAGCTCCCAGACTAATAAGGAGAAGAAAATGCTGTACAGATGGGGATATATGACATATGAGGAAGGGCTGTTGACTCCAGCGCTCTTATGATTGTAATATCATGCATCCGTTGGTTTTCTTTGCCAATTCAGTTTTATCGAGTAACCAAGCCTGTGTTTTGAATGCTTTGTTGGTGATTTTTTTAACCACATTGGTGCTAAGGCAATTCCCCCTGGGTGCTGTTACTCCAGATTTCCCATTGTTCATGACGAGCTCAGCTTGTCATCAGCACACAAGCCGTGTACTGCATGATGAGCTGAGCTCGTCATGAGCTTGGAAGGGGTAAAAGGCAGAAAAACTGATGTTAAGGTCCCATGCTTCATTCAGTTTAAGAGAGGTTAGCACCTGATGAAGCGCTGTTGGCCAATCGTTCTTGGATTTTGGCTGGCTCTTTATTTCTGTCCAGCTAAGGGCGGCCAATGATTCTGGCAGGGCGGTTCTCAATGTCCAGCACAGTTTGATAAGTGCAGCCATCCTAGCCGGAGATTTATGAAATAGGCCAAATTCCAGTCACACCTGTGCTTGAGAGATAAATCGCAGGAGGCGGAAGATGCATTTAAACAGATTAGATGTTTTTGGTTCAAAGTAGTCACATCATTCCCTTTAGCCTCTTCCATGCTCATGACGAGCTCAGCTCATCATGAGGCACGGTTGAGCTGTACTCGTCATGACCGTTGGAACGTTCACACGCAGGGATAATTTCCCCGCTGTGCTGAACGTTCAAAAACGGGTGTGGCTGTGACGAGCTCCGCTCGTCATGAGTGCAGATGCACTCTGCCTCATGACGAGCTGAGCTCTTCACAAGCACAGCGGCACCACGCGCGGCCCTCCTTCCCTCCGCACAGCGTGGGGAAAACACCTCGCAGTGAAGGGGTTAAAAGTTCTGAACTGTAGGTGAGTTTGAGTAAAAACATGGCTGCGATTATTTATAAGAGGTAAGCCTTGGACAGGCACGCCAACTTTGTTCATAATGTGTTAAGTGTGAAACAAAGTTTGTTCGTCTGGGCCCGTCTGAGGGCTTGATGTTCTTTAAATTGTAGTTCAAGATCCAGGGCCACCCCTAAAATTTGTACGATCCAACCAAGTCAAATGTTTTCCCTGCTCTCATCCGCTTGAATTTCACTTTGTGGGTGTGCCCACTTGCAGAAAAACAGATTGCCTTTGTTTTATAATACTTTAATTTCAAAACAAGCTCCTCCGTATCGTCATATAATTTGCGTATCAGGTGCTGGAGACCGATTGGTGACTGGCTGCACAGGACTATGTCGTCCGCATATTGTAAGCAACTCACTGGACGATTTGCTAGTTTAGGTGGGTCACTTTGAGGTGCCAACAGCCGATCATCTAGGTCCGCCATGTGGATATTGAATACGCTTGGGGCAAGAACGCACACTTGTTTTAGACCTGTGTGCGTAAGCATCTTCCCCGTAGTCCTGTCACTTTTGCACAGCTTGACACAGACCCATGTCTCCGAATAGAGATTGGCTCTGGCCTCGAGTAGCTTGGGTAGGATGCTCCTATTTGACCATCTTTGACCATAGGCACTCTCTAGAGACCACGCAGAAGGCCACTTTCAAATCAACGAAGCAGGTGTACAATTTGGTGGCATTTGTGGAATGCTTTATTGTGTACATGAAAGTATCTATATGGGCACACTTTAGAGTAGTTTCCTGTCAGTGCCGAATTAGATTCTATATTTACCTTTTCCTTTAATTTAAAAATGTTGCTTAAGTAAAGGTTTTATTTAAAAATATTTTATAGTATCAAATACACACAGACGCACACACACATATACATAAGCCTATATAGATTATAGATAAATATATAGAAATGTAAGGGTCTGTGTTTTCAAATGTGCATTTAAATCGTGTTTTGTATTTGTGGATTAAACCATATGCATATATATATATATATACATATATATATATCAAAATACAGTACCCGCTCAGACTCGTGGCTTCGAAAAAGGCAGAGTGAGTCGAAACACGTTACCCAAAAAAATCTCATTGGATCAACCTATCTGGAGTACGGGCCTCTACTTGCGCTGCTGCACGGGTGCTGTTTTTTTATATATACTGGGATCCTGTATCCTATTGCCCTGCTCCGGTCTCATTTGGTGGATGCGGGCGGATTATTGACGGGAAACCAAATATATATATATATATATATATATATATATTCACTGAAAAAAACATAGGTTTCAGGAGTTATATAGTTAGGAATTAGCTTTTAAAAAACCTTTGAAATTCACTCAAAAAACTATAAGTTTTAGTGGTGTTATAGTTAGCTGGACATTTTACTCATACAAAACCATTGAAATTGCTCCTATATAGTTAGTTGTACTAACTATATTTCGCGCACCAGCAATCCACTGCTGATGATGTCACATATTAGATCATTCATGACATGGTCAGTGACATCACTGATGACATCTCAAATGACATCACTGATGACATCACTGATGACATCATCCAGTGAATGTGGTTTGCTTCGTTATTTAAATATGCATTATATATATAGCAATTTGCATTGAAGAATAAGTGGATATATATAAATAAATATTTGGATGGAGGATTTAGTAGCAGTGTAATTGACTGTTTACTTGACCAATTTATAATATCTCACTAAATATAGTGGATAGTGACTAAACTGTGTGAATATCTGTATCACTTTGTCAGTTGTTGTGTAAACTGATTCTACAGTTGGTTACTAGCTATGTGAAAGTCTATATTAGTTATTGATTAGTTAACTGAGTATTTGTATGGGAGTGTGAAAGTGTGTGTGGTACGGTGGGGGTGTGTGACTGTCCAAAGATGTGTGAATAGTTGATTCAGTAGATATATGAAGTTAAAACGACATGTTCTAACAGTTTTTTGGGTGAGTGAATATCTTTATGGGTGTGGTGATGAGCAAATATATTTCTCAATGGTACAGGTCCAACAAACTAGAAAAATAAAAGGCAGTGTATGTGTCAGTTGTTGTATATAAATAAGTATACATAAGACACAATGATTGTGTGAGTGACTGTATGGATAACTGTATACTTGTAATAATGATTTTATAATTCACTAAGTATGACTTACTATCTAAATGAATAGAAGTAGTTGTGTTTGTATAAGTGTTTTGCTAAGTAAATATGTAAGTATGATCCATTGTTTGTATAAGTGGGTAGGATGACTTCATATGTGAATAGGATGCGTGCTGTTGTTTAATGTCGATATAGATGTATAAGTATTTTTGATAGTGTTCTATTGTTCATTGACAGCATGTATGAGTGAATCCATAGGTAAGTGATTAGATGTGTGTATACATCTATGAATCACTGAGTGGATTTTTAGATACTTGTATTGCTGTGACAATGGATTTAAATATGATACTCTGTATTTTACAAAGAGTGATGAAAAATTGTAATAGTGTATGAAAAGGTGTATGTGATTGTCACGTGGATGATGTCATCAGTGATGTCATCAGTGATGTCATTTGAGATGTCATCAGTGATGTCACTGACCATGTCATGAATGATCTAATATGTGACATCATCAGCAGTGGATTGCGGGTGCGCGAAATATAGTTAGTACAACTAACTATATAGGAGCAATTTCAATGGTTTTGTATGAGTAAAATGTCCAGCTAACTATAACACCACTAAAACTTATAGTTTTTTGAGTGAATTTCAAAGGTTTTTTAAAAGCTAATTCCTAACTATATAACTCCTGAAACCTATGGTTTTTTCAGTGAATTTCAAAGGTTTTTTAAATGCTAATTCCTAACTATATAAGGCCTGAAACCTATGTTTTTTTCAGTGAATTTGCAAGGTTTTTTAAATGCTAATTCCTAACTATATAAGGCCTGAAACCTATGGTTTTTTCAGTGAATTTCAAAGGTTTTTAAATGCTAATTCCTAACTATATAAGGCCTGAAACCTATGGTTTTTTCAGTGAATTCGCAAGGTTTTTTTAAATGCTAATTCCTAACTATATAAGGCCTGAAACCTATGGTTTTTTCAGTGAATTTCAAAGGTTTTTTTAAATGCTAATTCCTAACTATATAAGGCCTGAAACCTATCGTTTTTTCAGTGAATTCGCAAGGTTTTTTAAATGCTAATTCCTAACTATATAAGGCCTGAAACCTATGGTTTTTTCATTGAATTCGCAAGGTTTTTTAAATGCTAATTCTATTAGCGGATAACGTTTTTATATATTAAAACATTTTTTAAATCTCAAATGCCTGCTTTGCTAGCAGAGTTTTTAAGCACAGGCTCTTTTGTCTCTGGTGGCCATCTTGGGAGACTGCATATCAGAATTTTTTTAATGAAATATAAGAGGATTTGAGAAGTCACTCAAAATGTGCCGTAATTTTTCTTTCTTCAGCACTAATCATAATTTCTATGGCAAAATGAACCCCCTCATTTTGTTCCTTTGCAAATTAAATGTTTTAAGTGTTAACACTTTATTCCAATCAAGATGACTTCAGGTGTGCCATACTTTTGTCATAAGTAAGACTGTTAGCGCTCTAGTTGTTCTTTAGAACACTCTGGGACATTCTGTCAATGGGCTATAGTTGGGCTACATCTGGCTGATATTTGGGCTACAGTTTTTTTTTTTTGTCTCTGGTGGCCATCTTTGGGCTACATTGGGCTACATTGGGCTACATTGGGCTACATTTGGGCTCTAACATATATATAGCCCAATGTAGCCCAATATATATTTTTCAAAGTTAATTTTCGTAAAAACCACTGGAGCACATATCTTGAGACATAGCAAAGGCACATCGGGCTACCAGTCCCTACAATTTTGCCAAGTTTGGTGGAAAACCATTCAGCCGTTCGGGCTAAAAGTGAGTCCAACCGCCCTATGGAAATTAACATGGGGAAAACACGTTTTGGGACCCCCATTTTATCTCGGCCCCCGCTTGACGAATCCCCCCCAAACTTTCAGGGAAGGACCGGAGCTCCGCGAGGCAAAGTTAAGGAAAATTTCAGGAAGATTCCTCAACCGGCGCCAAAGTTATTCCCAATAGAATGTTGTGATTTCCCTATGGAAAACAATCCTAACTATATATACCTACTGGCTATCGCCAGTAGGTAATATATATATATATATATATATATATATATATATATATATATATATATATATATATATATATATATATACATATACATATACATATACATATATATATTTATATATATATATTGTCTTCCTTGTTTAAAGGACTGTTCTGAATAAATTGGATTTTACTGCAAGAATTCCCGTGACGATGCGCCCTCCGTTCTGGTGACAGCGTGCAAGTGCAGAAACTTATCGAGAAAAATATATATTCATATACATATTTTTGGGCCTAGGTGGTAAATTCCATTCCGCTCGCAGAATTTGGGTAATTTTGTGTTCCGCAGAGAATGCGGAATTGACAACAATTCCGCGATCTGTGGCTTTGCAGAAGTTTTTTCTTGTTCGCGCTTTCAAAATGGGTGTTTGCGATATATTTCCCATAGAGCACGCAAGCAGTGTTCGCGAACAGGAAAAAAGCATCGCAAAAGGGTGCAACAAGCAATTCCGCGTGTTCGCGGAACTCTGCATGCTTGCGGAGTTTTTTCTACCATTTCATGGTGCTTTGCGTAGCGCAACTATGCAAATTCCGCCAACCCCTACATATTTACATATATATAGTTTGTGCTACAAACGTGCACCCAGGGTCTGTACGTTGAATGCCACTAGTGGACTGCAGCACATATTGTGCCACCACTAAGGTGACAAACACAATGTCCTGCCCCTGCAGCAGTTCTAGTTACCTGAGCTAACTATAACTTCCACCCTCACAATGCACTACTTTTGACCTCACATATTACATCACTCATGACATGGTCAATGACTTCACTGTTGACATCACTGATGACATCTGAAAACACATCACTGATTACATCATACAGTGATTGTGAGTGTTTTCTAAACGTTGTTATTTGTTAAACGTATATACTAAGGTACCACCAAAGTTAAATTAGTATACTTTGTGTCAAGTGGGGGCAGAGAAAAGGGTGGTCACACTACATGTTTTCCTCATGCAACTTTCAATAGGGATTTTAGACATGACTACAGCCCAAACCGCTGATCGAAATATCACCAAATTTAGCAGAACAGGGTGGCCCTTGGTCCAGAAAGCCTCTTTTTTGTGAATTGGTGCAAATCCATTAAGCAGTTTTCAAGATATTGGAGTAATGGTATATTATTGACTTACAAACAAAGGCCCCAGTGGATTAAATGGGGATGAAGAAATGGAAGTACATGTGGGATAAAGTGGCTAAACCTTTTCTATAGCAAATTGGGCTGGAATATTTCAGAGATGAAGGGTTGATTGAAATGAAGTGATGATTTGTGGGAATGAGAAATGATATATATAAAATAATTAGTTTTGAACATTGTAAAGATAAACCTTAAACTTATTATAATGAATTTAAATAAGATTTATTTTAGTATTTTATAAATATATATTTTATCTATATTAGATGTAAATATACTCTACTTATTTTTGGATATTATTTCTCTCCCCTTAGTACACTCTTCTCTACAATTTCTTGTGAGGGTGAAAAAAGTTTGGGCAATGGCCTGATAGTTTAATGAAGAGTAATATACATAAATAAATATGTGACAAAAGTGAAGGATGCAAATACTGTTCCTCCAATCATGCCAAATGTAGCCTTATTTAATTACTATGGTTATTAGCGGGAGGCAGGAAGAATACTATATCTTTGGAGGGAGTCTTTGGATTTTCACTACTATAACATGAATCGTTGGTCATTTTTATTGAAATATTTTCCTGATTGGAGATTTATTCATGAAATAATTAGTGATTCCATTTGTACTCGTCTCTTACGAATGTATTTTTATTGAAAATGTTTTCGCTTTAAACTTTATTTATGATTAAGAATTTGGAAAGTTTTAAGATAATGAGCGAAAAAACGAAGAAAAAAAAACTAGTTAATAGTATATTTTGCATGTTGATGAATTTGTTTCTATTTTTTTTAATAGTGATGGGGCTCACACACTTTGAGAAAGGTGTCTGTGTAAGCCGAAAAGCATCAGTGGCTGGAACACTGTATGCTTTAATGGAATAAATAATTTGCACATGAACTGGAGTGTCTGCTGCTTTATGGTCATCCCTGAGTAATAGGAATATGAAGACCGGCATCGCACCATTCGCAGAGCACCCACACATTGGTGGATAAAACACTTTTTCTGACAAGTTATATATATATATATATATCGTCCAAAGGGTCTCACAAGCTCTCAGCTCTGTCAGTGGAGGCGTGGGGCTCATGTGTTAGGGCCTGTAGTACACAAACAGAAAACTTCAAAAATAGCAAAAACAAGCCCACACACCAAAGGATTCTATATATCTTGTATATATTCTTCTGACATCCACAGGTCCAGTAGTCTTCTGATGAGAGATACTGGGGGTGCCACATTTATGCCCAGTGCCAGCCTGTAGGTCGGGGACATTTTTGGCCGCTCCCTAACCAATGAGGTAAAATTTCCCAGGGGCGACTCTACCCACTTTTGCAGCACTTCCCCAGTTTTTGCTATAAACTATCACACAGTGCACCTCTCTCCCTGGAACCAAGAATGCAGAACCTCTCCTCCCTTACACAGAGCACCTGTGCCCACCTTTGTGGTGTGGCCAGGAAAATTAATTAGCAAACCCTCCCCTGTGGTCACCTCAAAACTCATTCTAGGGAGCAACTCCTCTCCCAGTGGAAGGGGCAGGCTGGGGTGTGAGCCACATTTGCTTGTGACAGGGTAGAAATCCTTTGAAATTAATTACATTCCTGAACACAGCTCAGACAGCCAACCTACCCTCTACCTTTGTCTCAGCTCTGAGCCACTTCACACCTGATCAAGGAGGCATCCAGCTCCTAGGTGACACTGAACACTGGCAAAAATACACACTTGGCTCAGGCAGGAAAATGACAACTTTTTAAAAGTATCACTTTCAGAACATTGACATAAAACCCTACTTGGATATTAAGGGCCTAATTAAGGGTCTAATTACGATGTCGGGCAGACTAAAGTCCACCCGACATCATTTGAGTACTGGGACTGACTGACCTCCTGTCCTGACCGACCAATTAGGATGCAACCAAGAAGTAGGGAAAGTGATGGACTTTGTAGAGGTACAATTTACTATTCCCACCCCAGTCTGTGAAACAGTAAAACAAGCATTGGATTTTAGAGGGGTGAGATCTACTATTCCCACGCCAAACAGCGCAATAGCAGGGAAAACTTTGAATTCTAAAGAGGTTAATTTTACTATGCCTACTGCAATCTAAACAAGTGTAGGGAAAGTACTTCACTCCAGACACATTACATATAGAAGAAGCATCATAAATGTAGAAAAAATATTAAACTCTTAATATAAAAATTATTAATGAACATGAATTTATATCTATTTAAGCGTGATCAAGGCGTAACTGCTGAAACGCGTTGTTTTTTGTCATTAAATATATTTGTTATCTGCATTGGAAGGTGTCCGAGTAGTCCTTTGAATTAAAACGACTGCTGCAACATATATCTATATAGATGTTATAAAAAAATAAAAACACTAAGCAGTCTACATATTTACTATTTAATTAAATATTAATGATCAACTAATACATATTTTTAATATTGAATTATTAATTCAATAACTTTCCAAACTTTACCCCTAAAAACCTAGCAACAGGCACCTAAAATATAACTGAAAAAATAAGTATTTCATAATTTACATATTTAAAATCAATTAAATAATGATTTAACAATAATTAATTGTTAATAATTAATTTCATTAATTTATTAACCTCCCAACTTATACTCCTACAAATCTGACAACTGCTAACTAAAATATCACTAAAGTAAATCAGTATTCCATGTTTTAAATATTTAGCAAATATTTAAATAATTATTTCAAAGCTTATTAAGAAATGAATAATTAATGTGATTAATTATTACTTAATTATCCTCCCTCTCAAGACCCCTCCAAACCTGGCAGCCCGCAACTAAAACATAAATAAAATAAATAACTGTTTAATGAATTACAAACTAAAAACTATTAAATAGTTAATTGACTGTTAATAATTAATTATTACTTAATTACCTTCTTACTCTATAACCCTACAAATTTAACAGCCCACAAATAACATATAACGAAAATAAAGCAAGATTACATACTTTACATAACAAATATCAATTGGTGAATGGTGGATTATTAGTATACACCACACAGAATTAAAATCATACACCAATTTATTAACATAGGACATCTTTTTATCTTTAAAATGACACCAAGATGACACAAATCCAATAAAGGGAAACAGAGATATGAATTTTTAAAGAATGAACACTTTCTAGTGCTTAAAAACACATAGCACCAACTTGGGAGCCCTGGTAGAATACACTAAGGAAGAGGCCCCTGTCAAAATGTTACCTTTGGACTTAGAAACTTTTCTGGATTATTTTCTCTTGCCGCTGAATGGTCCTCTCCAGCAGGCCCATTTTGTTGCAAGGTCTGCAGATTGCTTCTCCATGAGGCCCCAGTCAAATCCTGAAAGTCTGGAGCCCCAGAGCTTTCAGTGAAATTAACCTGAAAACCAGGACAGGTTGCGGTTAGAGGTAGTCGGCTTGGCTCTCGACTTCAGGCTGGTCCCCTTATGGAGCTTTGTGCAAACTTGCTCCAAACTTCTGAAAACTTCTTCCTGAAGTTCTTCTTGAGGGTTCAAAGTGTCAAAAACACAAATCCAAGGATCTAGAAGCTCTCAGTTGGTCTGTGGAAGTTTGGACTACAGTTCCCACAATGCAGCTGGTCAAACATTTAAAAGTCCTCCGGACACACTTCAGGCTGGGGACTCCTTGGGGGAAATGGTGCAGGGAAGCTCTGTTAAGCTTTAAGCAAGGAAAGTCCTCAGGGCTATAGTTTCGAGTGTGCAACAGGAGCAGTCTTTCATGGAGTGATCCTGCTTGGTTAAGACCAGGGTTCCAGCAAAGCAGTCCTTCTGCTTGCAGTTTCAGGCAGCAAATCCGAGTTGCTATGCAGCTCTCACATATTTATTCAATGATCTGGGACGACAAGCAGGGAGCACCCCTGTCCAATGAGGTGCCACCCAAAAGTATGATAGCTTCCTCCAAAGTGTGGCATATTCCTGTCCCACATATCACTGCACTTTAAAATTCAAGATGGATATTTTCTCTCCTTTGGAGAAGGAGCAGGATAAACCAACCCACTGGTGTGGCTCATTTCCATTAACACTCCCTCTCCACCTTCTGCAAATTCCTATCCCGGGCCTGCCATCTGGCTTGGGTTACAGTATGAGGGGGTAGGTCTGGCTGGCAATCCTTACTGTCCTGCTCTCTTTGAAGCCCAGCTTGATTTACCCAGCCCCTGACCTGGCCTGTTCTCTGCAGCTGCTAAGCCCCTCCATCAGATAACGTATGCTCTATGCGGCCTCTTATCACCTCATCAAAGCAGCTTGGCTAAGACTGGTAAGGCTGACCAATCAGGTGAGGCTGCTTGAAGGCTGGATTTTGGCTCACATAAAAGAAAGTCCTATAACTTATTTTCTGCACTAATTATGATAAATTCTACCGTGGCTAGTCGTTGGATTTACCATTGCCAATCTTTTAAGTCTTTGAAATACATTTGTAGCCCCTTCCCAGCAATATTCAAATTTAAATATCATATACAAATGTTAGCCCATGGAGCTAATAATCTACATTGGGGGGACAAGGAAATTGCCAGTTTTTCCCTCACCAGGGCTTATAAAACATCTTTTATAATGTCCCTGCTTATAGGTACAAGGCACTCCACCCATTGGGCACCTAGGAGAGACATAAGAGGTGACGTATATGTACAAATAAGGTAGATTACCACATTAGAAGTACCTTTAATTCCAAAATTGAAATGTTCATATAATTTACTTTTAAAGACACTCTGCAAAGCAAGGCAGCCTTTAAAGGTGAAAGCAGGCAACAAAGTAGTGCACAATCCAGTGCAGGAAATCTACTGTGCCTTTAAACCCTCACGACCTATTAAATACTAGGGACTTATAGGTGGTTTGAATCCCCCTTGCCTTATTATATACTAGGGAGTTACAGGGGTCTGTCATGACAATTGTAATTATATCTAATTACCATACACCTTTTTCATCAAAGCACTGGCCATGGGCCTGGTTAGTAGAGCCAAGGGCACAGTCAGATTCAGTTAATACCTGTATCAGTCAACAAATGAGGGTGATCATGGCCAAAAAGGATAACTTTTTCACATCAATTATATAATTAAATAACATTAATAAATAATCATTATAATTATTAACTAATTAACTTCTCACTCTACCTCTCTGTGAACCCAACCTGCTACAGCACTATAAATTACTGTGAAAAATTAAATAATACATTCTAAATCACTTGAAATTACAATCTATATATAAAAAAATTACTTTTATATAAACAATAACAGCACATCAAATTAATGTCAACTAAAACACATTCAAATAATTAAAAACGATAATTGTAACCACTACTTTATTGAAAACAATATAAACAACTTTAATTTAATTTAAAACAATATTACTTACCTCAGAAAACTATATTCTTGTCAATGATAATTGTGTATCAAAATATTTATCTTCCGATATTTCTGCCTCTCGATATTTTGTGCGAAGACAGACAGATTCAGATGTAGAGGTAGACAGAGAGATTTAGATAGATGAATAGAAAGAGATCAAATAGAGAGTTCACTTTTCCAGGGGGGCCCATGGCAATTGCCCACTTTGCCCACGCCTGAACATTTTTGCATGCATGGGATATTCAGGGCCAGACTTACCACTCTACAGCACTGGCATTTGCCCAGTGAACTGCAGGCTCATGGGGGCGTGAGGCTGTTTTCAGAGGCGGGTGGGCTGCCATGCCCATATAGCCTTATTCAAATTGTGGTCTCCTTTGGTGTGGGGCTGGTTTGAACACTTTTGACAGAGCTGACTCTCTTTACAATATTGATGTTCCCACTGAACTCCTGCCCTCTTTGCTCCTGCATGGAGTAAAAAGATTAGAAAGTGAAAGGAACAGTACATGATCCGTACAGGGACTTCCCCTTTCTGCCTCCATGACAATAGTACCTGCTTCTAACATCTAGGGGCACATTACATCCGCCTGTCACCCCGTCGTACAAAGGGACCGCCCGCCATAAGGACGGGGGTCCTGTGGGTGCCATTAGGATGCGCCCGCCACAGTGGCTGGTGCATCCTGCATTCCTAGCATTGTGGCGGGCAGTGCACTCAGCACCGCCCACCACAATGCCAGGAAGGCATGTTGTGCACTTCCATGCACAACATGGCAGGCACTGTGCGGTGCCTGCCATGTTGTGCATGGAACTGCAGGGAGGTACCATAGGTACCCCCCATGTGCACCCCCACCCCCGGAGTCCCTGGGGAGCAGACTCCATATGCCTTTCCATGGAAAGGCATTTCACAACCGACATCCTAATATGGCTGGCGTTGTCTTTCAGACACGCCACCATATAGAACCCTTTTCCGCCCAGTCGACATGTCGACCCGGTGGAAAAGCGGTGGACGGTCTTTCCATCCGCCGTGGACCCCTCAGCCATTATAATATGGCGGAGGGTCATTTCTGCACAGATGGCAGGCGAATCACCCCCGCCGGGCTGGCAGTGACTACCGCCGGCCTGGATGTGGCGATCCACCCGCCATCCTAATGGGGCCCCTAGTATTCACGACAACAGTCCTCACCCTTGGTGGCGTTGAGTTATGGGACAACAGGAAAGTAACCCACATCCAGAGAGACAAGCTCTCCTGCATAGAAAGAGGAGAACCATGCCATAAATTGTATACCATATGTATATGGTATGTAAGGCTCTGAGCCTGGAAGCAAAGGGCACTTTTTTAAGCTATGGCCCACACAATCAGACCTGCCAAAGGAAGTTGAATGGAGTCATTCCTGCCTTAAAGTCACTCCTTGCTATTGTACTGCAACTGCACACAAAGGCATTATGGGAACAATTAAAATAATAGTTACATTTTAAAGGAAAATTATAATACTGTTCGTGAAAATGAGAAGGGACCACTCTTCAGTCTTCGTTACTATCCAGCTACAAATTTCTAGTTTCGGCATCAGCTAAGACCTTTTGATTTTACTAAAATGATGAATGTATCATATTCTTACCTATAGGGGATTTCATACTGCCCTCTTCAGCTAATAGTCTGTCATTCACATCTTTTTTCTGTCCACTACAGCATCAAGTATGTGGCAGTAAGGCCGGCCACCTCAGCCATTGGCTAACTTCACTGTGAATGACAGTATGCTACTAGTTTACAGTTTTAGGCAGCTTGTTTCCGGTCCAGGGAAGGCATGGTTTGGCAGTTTGGGCTGGACTGTTCCCATGAGGCACAGGGTCAGGCTGATTTGCATATAGCCATGTCTGAACTGGGGTGGCAGAGTGGGCTAAAGAACGGTGATGGATTAAACCCAGATCTGTTGACCGGGTGTGAGTGTTTGATTGGTTCAGATGCTCCGTCCATCACCACCCCCTTTTGTACCACTAGTTGACAAAGAGCACATCCACAAACATCCACAGACACAGTACTTCCCTTCAGTACTAGGGACTGATGTGGCAAAGTATGCGTTGTGAACCAAAAAAATAATAATTTTGCCATTCGCCAATGTTTATTGTTTATTTAGGCGAGGGCCTAGAAGCTCCTCAAAGATAACGTTTTGCAAAAACCATGACAAAACAAAACAAGCATTGAAGTTTACAACACAGACCTTGGTCAGCGCCTTCTAGGCAGTCTGAATGCTAATATTCTGCAACATATCACTCAACTGGTAATCAGGCAGACCTCAAGCTCAGACTCAAGCTTATGGCGGTCTAGCATCAGTATCACAATAGGTCATTTATTTACACTGGCCTGGCGACGCACATTCATTCGACTGTACAGAAGGAGTCAATGGGAGTTCATTCAGCCTTGCAGTCATGGCTGGTTCTCTGCTCTGTACTACCAGCCTACTGAGCCGCTAGCGGGGCGGCCATCTCTGTGATGAATAGTGCAATTATTTACCAGTGTGTGCTCAGTAAGCATGAGCGTAAAATCCGCTCCGATCGCGGATTTTGCGGATTTTCGGTAAATCCGCGATCCGCGAACTCTCGCGGATTTACCGAGAATCCGCAATCCGCGATCGGAGCGGATTTTGCGGTCAAAAGTTCAAGCCTGCATAATTTACGATGGCGCCGGCAAGCTGCCAGCGCCATCCTCAAATGGTTACTTAATTAGCTTCGACAGGAAGCTCTAACAGATAAGATAAAGCAGGGGCTCGAGCGCCTGCTTTATTTTATCAGTTGGAGCTTCCTGTTGAAGCTAATTAAGTAACTTTTGCAGGATGGCGCTGGCAGCTTGCCGGCGCCATCGTAAATTATTTACATGGTGTCTGAAGGGCAGGGTTCATTCTGGCACGACGCATGTGCCCTAGTTGCAGCTTAAATTCAGTGACTCATTCATCAGCCAAAAAATAATCGTGAGCGTTGTGGAGGCTGGGCAGGTGTGCCTTGTTCCCA
Organism: Lissotriton helveticus; assembly: GCF_964261635.1. NCBI lineage: Eukaryota > Metazoa > Chordata > Amphibia > Caudata > Salamandridae > Lissotriton > Lissotriton helveticus. Next base: position 1,137,470,062 of record NC_136072.1, on the reverse strand, counting down.
AATATACCATCGAAAATCCGCTGTGATGCTGGTCTCTGACTCTGACCTTTTATACACACAAGAGGCATGTGCGCTCGCATGGAAGCCCCGTCCGTTTGGCCCCGCCCACACACTCGAGGTGTGCACCGTCTTCCCGCCATTACCCACTATGATGGACATTTCAATCAAGGGACCCCTGCGCACTTCGGCGCGATTGCATAGCAACACACACTTGGTCGCTGGAACTAGTTGAAGCGCAAATGCAGTGACTCATTCATCAGGCAAAAAAAAATCGTGATGCTGGCCAGAGGCATTTGCATCTTTGACTTTCACGAGTGCAATCCCCGTGCCTTTCCTGTGACCAGGGGCTTCTGTCTCTTAATCTGCTGCTCTGATCGGTCTCTGACCTTTTGTATACACAAGAGGCATGTGCGCTCGCATGGAAGCCCCGTCCGTTTGGCCCCGCCCACACACTCGAGGAAGCCCCGCCCCCAAATCCGCCGATCCGTGAATCCGCAAATTCGTGAATCGTGGATCCGCAAAATCCGCCCATGCTTAGTGCTCAGCTTGGGAGCGGAAGGCGTTCTCGACCTTTTCAGGCTGACGAGAATGACAATATCTCTGTGAGTGTTTTGTGTTCTTGGTTCTGCGCACACGCGTAGCCAACCAATTACCCGCTACTGATTTGCTTGTTTGTGTGAAGCAGCATCTCCGGAAATTGCCAATCGTTAGCTGGAAGGAAGTGGTAGGACGGCTGTTCTGCATGTGTAGCGACATAATTTATTTCCCTGCTTAGCGTGTTAGTTCAAGCAGCAGTTTGGCTTCCTGAGGGACAGAGATAAACTAAAAGTATGTTTCTAGAGGCATTGGGCATCGACGTCATAGGCTTTGGCCAGATCCGCTCACTCCGCCGTTGGAATTGCCTATCCCATCTCCCCTGTGCAGTGTTTTTAATGTGCCGCTTCATCTTCTCGTCCATTTAGTTTTTTACAGCACACCTCTCAATCATTTGTCTTTTCCTATTGGGTTACCATCCACTCCTGTCTCCTTCTCCACTTTCTTTTCATCACATGTAAATGCACTGATGGTGTCGCTCCACCCTACACACCTTCTCTTGTACTCCTGGCCATCAGTCTCACTTTTGCTGTTTCTCAGTTAAGGGGACGAATAACTTCTGAAACGGTCTGTCTGCTCTGCTTCCAGTTTACATTCCTCTTCTGACATTCACATACTTGCCAAGTACCAAGCATTAGGCGTTACTCTACTGCATTTCAGAGTGGTGGCCCGCATCACCACACTGTAATGCAAAATCACGCACTATAGCATTTCCTCAGCTGTCAAGCTGAGCGCTGCTATAATGCGCGACTGGGCTTCTGAAAAAGTGTGGTGCGAGCTGCTCCCGGCAGGCTAAGGGGTTGACTCAATATCTGCTGGCAGCTTACGTTTTCTGCTGCAAATGTATTTATTGTTAAAAAACAGACACACCCTGAGGCCCGACACTCGCGTTATTTTCTGACCTGACACGGGCCCTATCGCTGCTTAACTACTTAAAAGAGACATGAGTAAGTGAAAGAGACACCGTTTAATAGGCTAAGGTGGGGGAAGAGTCACAGGATCCTGTCCTGCTGGCCCGCCTGCGGTGTGAGCAGGCGGGATTTCATAAGGTTTTGCACCTCGGCAATAGCCAGGGTTGTTCAGCTTCTTTGACGTCGCTTCATCTCGCACCGGGCCGAACAGTTCAATTACCACGACCCAACCCCAGGGCTGGATTGGCTGTATCAGGCATCGGGCATTTCCCCGGTGGGACGCAAGGGTGGGGCCGGTTTTGGGCCCCTGGGGGGCATTTTTGTTACCGGGGGCAGGCAATTTTGGCCCCCTGTAACAAAATTGGCGGAAACCGGCCATAGCAAACAGCTCGGCCGAAACCCCCCCCATGCTCCCCAGGGGCGCTGGCCGAGCAGTTTGCCTGGGCCAGTTTCGGTTCCCAGTCCGGCCCTGCCCAACCCACATGGCCAAGCAACGCCGGCTGCAGCTAACTCTCTGTCAGAGAACCTGCTCAGTGCTGGGCTGCACTGCTGGGCAAGGCTGAGAGCTGCTCACTGCAGTTGGTTGTAATTTAATGGACTGTGAACCCGCTCACTGCGCGACTTGACCCCAGGCCTACCAGCACGGCTGACTCGAGTCACTGAGGCAGCAGGCCAGTCCTACTATACTAACAACCACAGTGCAGCAAAGCTGTTTGCCGGACGCAAGGCACCCGAACTCACAATGGCACCAGTATCACACCTTACAACCTGGACCTGACCCCAGCCCACCGCTGCACCAGTAGCCGGGCACAGAAACTACCACAGTCGCAAAAGATCATGAAATAAGTAAGTGCCATTGCCTGAGAGAGATTGAGAGCAGCCAGTTGAAAACACAATTAAAGTAAACACTTCTATGCCATATGTGGTAATTAAATGAAATAGTTTTTTAGTCTAGAGCCATGACTGGTACAATTCTCAGGTTATAACGGACGACACACTAACATGGGGAAGTGGACCGCAGTGATATTAAGGATTTTGATACCACTCAGTGTGAGTGTTAGAGAGTGTCTTTGAAATATTATAGTCATGAAGAGCACGATCGGGTTACAAGGGCACTAAGTTAGTGAGTTTCCAATTCTGGTACTTTGCAGCAATTAACTTCTTAGAGTTCCTCGTTGCTCAAATGGGTGTAGTTTCTTTATTTTACATGTTTTTCCACATCCTCATAGCTTGATTTCGCTCGTGAGTAAGTTTCACTTATAGTCGTTGAAATGTCACTCATAATTACACTGAATTATGAAAATGTCACACATAGCAATTTTAAACCTTGGCAGCTATGCATTCAAAGGAACCCCTTTGTGTTAATAGCTCGCTGTCCTCACTGATGTGGTTTTGTTCTCTCTTTCAGTAATATTTTTTTGTTTCATTTTAACATTGTTCGTTCAGTACTTTGGCAAAAGCATGTGATAAATACAATAAAGTGAAAATGAATCTCAGAGGTCTAGTATTTCGGCCATCTTAGGGCCAGGCACATAGTAGATGAAAGTCTGTATGGAACGCTAGGGGTAGAAGAGATAGCTAGTGAATGAAGAGTTGCTCATGGAAGGTAACCAAGTTAGGTTGCAGCTGTCCCTCCTAGAGATGATTCAATTATCTTTCAATTGCAATTTGCTGTCTGCCATTAACAAACTGACACCGGGGACTGCTCATGATACACCTGCCTTATCATAACACACCAGGCAAAAGCCTGGACAGTACCCTGAGCGCCAAACCATTGTGTATGTAGAGGTATTCCTGGGGTGAGTGGAGGAATACTCAAGGAGGAATACCAATGCAGCCTTGGCAAATTCTTCCAGACCAGCCCCCATACGGGTCATATTGAGTGCAGCGAGCGAGCCTTACCACTACAAAAGAGAGATTTGGGGGGTTCTCCCCCAATACAATTTTGGGAAAATGGTGTATTCTACAACAGATTTGTCATTGTATGTTCAATTGGTTAGCATTTTAAGGATAGTAAATGATGACATTACGGTGCACGAGGAAACAACAATATTTATTGGGACCTTTCAATGATTCTCTCACTATCACCCTCCAACAGTGCATTTCATCTCTCCATAGCTCATCTCTCACATGCATTTTTTTAATGTACCTCTCTTGCCATTGTAGGGTGTAGGAACACTTTACATCACAAACACATACAGATATAATGAATCATACATGTGTAAATCAGAGTATATTAACTGTTACACAAGGCAAAGGGGCCTGCAAGGTGTAGGATTCAAATGCCATCCATACTGGCATGACCTTTTCAAGAGTACTTGGCTTGGAGAAGCACATACTGAGGATTCAGAACATAACACAGGGGTTAGGGTTGACTTTAATAATAAGAATGTATTTCTACCCAAACAAACCTTTTTTAGCAACATCAGTTTAATTAAAGACTGGGAAAAACAATAAAAGTCTAGCCTGTACCTTGCAGCTTGCATGCAGCTCATTGATGGAAGTTCATAGCTCACTGTGCTAGATTATGATTGTAACATATGAACTGCACAGTAACAAAAGAATCTCTAAGACAAAAGCAGTGACCCACTGAGCTATGCACATAAAATATTGTTCCTCGATATGCATGGCACAAGTTCATTGGAGCAGAGCTATTAACTCTCTGTGCTACCATAGATGACACAAAACTAACAGTAGACAGAATTCCCATCTCATGTGGTACTGTCTACATAGAAAAGTAAAAGGCATAATCTACTACCTATCTCAGGGAATCAGTGGATATTCTAGAGAGGGGCCAAACTCACTGTTAATGTAAAGATTGAACAGAAAAGGGTGATAAAAACACACTATTGTTGCATACCCCCAAGAGACCCAAAGAAAGGAAGTGCACTACCCAATACGACAATTTCTAACAAGGCGATTCCTAACAAGTGCCTGGAGGTGGGTTTATTTATGGGTTTATGGGTTTATTGTAACAAAGCAACAAAATCAAGATTGGCCGCTAAATCCTTGAGAATACACCAACGTGTGGACCTGTCCACCATATCAAAAGCAGCAGACAGGTCCATAAAGGATAAGTTAATAGTCTTAATTTGCACAAATCAAATGAATATTAAGGCACTGTTCTTGAGATTGAAGGCCTTATGGAAAATCCAACTGAACATCTGATATGATGGTATTTCATGAACCATAAGGGAAGTCTTTCCTACAGAATTCTACCAAGTAAATATGCAGATGAATCAAGTTGGGAATTAGGCCTGCAACAAGATAGATTATTGTAATTGCCTTTTTTTTTTAATTGACATGATCACCAGGGCCATGTTTCGGGAGCCACAAATGACACTGAGGACTCTTGTGAGTTACAGTGCTGAAAGATCCATATTTACTTTATATATGTCAATTGGAACTCCATCTGGGCAGGGAGTCTTGTGGGATGAACTTTCACAAATAGCTCAGGACAACCTTACCATGCCCAGTTCTGGAAAAATACCCAAACTGTACAACTGGTGTTCCAACTCCATATGAAGGTGAAACAAATGCAAATGGCCTTTTTCCTCCACGGAATAGCCATAACTGCCCTTTTGGACCCACTTCGGTTCCCCCTCAGTTTTTCAATTAATACTTTTTTAGGCTGACTCTGCTTTGGACACCCACACAAGTGAGGTATCACTTGTACCAGGAGGCTAAGGGATCCCTCAATTTTTCACACAAGAATGTGAGAAAAGTGTGACTCTAGCTAAATTTGAGGTTTGCAGGGGGTTCTGGGTAATAAAACGCTGGAGAATCCATGTAAGTCACACCGCCAGCCAAGCACCATCTACGCATATCACCAGCCAAGACTCATCTACTCATACTGCCAGCCAAGCATCATCCATGCACACTACGCATACCACCAGCACACTGCTAGCCAAGTGCCATCAATGCACACCGCCAATCAAGCGCCAACACGCACATCACCAACCAAGCGACAGCCCAGGCACACCGCTAGCCAAACGACAGTCCACACACACCACCAGCCAAGCTCCATCCACACAGACCACTAGCCAAGCGACAGTCCACATACACTGCCAGCCAAGTGCAAGTTCACAAACACTGCCAACAAAATGCAGGTACTCACACAGCAAGCCAAATGCCAGTACACAGACACCGTCAGCCGAACTCCAGTTCACTCACACACATACAGTAACTTTTCCTAGAGTCTAGTGGTTTTCTGCCCCCCCCTTGGGAAAGATGAGCCTAAAAATATCACTGATCTGCCCCCACAGGACAGATAATATGCCCATATCTTTGGTGCCTAGTGGGCTTTCTGCAGCGGAGATCCCCATGCAGGGAAGGGTACCATTGGAAAGGGAAGATGCTCCCTTATCCAATGATACCTCTTCTGTGTGTTTCGGTGCTCGGGATTGAGATAGCCCCATGAGCACAGAAGCAGTGAAACTGTAATGAGCCGATCGGCTCATTTTCTTTTCACTTTCAATGTAATGACGACAACGCGCCATATACGCAATCATCATTACAATGAAAGAAATGCCTTAGAAGGCTGGGGAAGCTCTTCCCCAGCTCCAGATACTGAAAAACAAAAAAGTAAATCCCTCTGCTATAAATAGTAGAGGGACTTCAGGGTGGTGTGTCACGGATGTCACGGTTACATCCTTGGCACACCAGCACCACAGCCGAGGACGTAACCGTACTGTCCGTGGCACAGAAGGGGTTAAAAAGCAGTGGTGACACAGGTCAACTCTATAATCCACCATACTCTGACCACTGACTATTAAACAGGAATAAGCCTAACACTTTACGTTTGTCCAATTACGAAATAACAAAACCGACTTAATGCCACATCAATGTGGTGGATTCCACCCTAACATGTGACACAATAGTTCATAGCCCACAGAATCAGACAGACCTATAATTATAAGCAGGAATAGATTTCCTTGTTCTATATAGCCAGACCTTTAGGTCTTGTTTTGAAAGGGGAGCCGTCTGTGTGACCGATTGTTTCCAATTCTTTAACATATACCAGTTCTTTATAATGTATCACTCTGGGCATCAAGCTCACCCTCATAGAACACATTGACAAAAAACAGACAGCCCTCTACGAAGTCTCCTTTTTTAAGAAAGTGGAACAGTTTCTTCCAGAAAGTGACTTTAGAACTGCTGCCCAAGCACCTGTGCTCGCTGATGGTAACGCCGTGCCCCATGGCCTCCCAGACTTAACACTGGTACCCCTCAAGGGTATCCCACATGCCTTATGGTGTCTCATCTACGGCCTGAAGATATATGATGACATTCCCCCATCTTGATGGGACTCCATTGGCTCCCCTTGCCAGCCTGCAGCATCTTCTAAGCTAGCTGCATCATTTACAAGTCTATCTCAACCGGCAACCCGCTTATCTTGCAGACAAGTTCACCATCATTGGTGGTTCTTGGCACACTGTCAGCCAGGACATCACCAGACTGCAGACTAAGAAGTGTAAAAAAGGCAGCAGGGCTTTTCCATCTATGCTTCCAGGATTCAGAACAACATTTCCGTATCCATCAGGACCGACGGAATGCTGCTCCAGTTCAGGAAGGAGGTAAGGATGAAGAACACTACATCACAATGCATTAACCATCCACAATTAGCTAGCTCTCCTTTAATCCCTTCGCCGCAGGGGTAATTCCCCCGCTGTGCTGGGGGTCGGGGGTCGCGCACCGCGCCCCGGTGCTCGTGACGAGCTTAGCTTGTCACGCAGCACGGTGGTGCTGTGCTCATGACTAGCTGAGCTCATCACGGTCACACCCGTTTCTTTGGAACGCTCAGCACAGCGGGGGAATTAGCCCCGCGTGCGAGCGTTGCAGCCGTTATGACGAGCTCAGCTCGTCATGAGCACACAGCCACCGTGCCTCATGACGAGCTCAGCTCGTCAGGAGCAAAGATGAGGTTAACTAGTTGACTTTATGCTTCTCTTTAACCTGATACAGCACTCCTCTGCCTTTTGACTAGGTTTGTACCATAGAAATAACACCTATATGTATAGATACATATATATCTATAGAGTAGGCTTTGGCTCCACCCAGAGGTGCATTTCTCTTGCACCTCGAGCAGTTGTCTCTGTGGTCTATCATTACACCGTTGAGGATGTACATCATTTTGAATGAATGGGGGACTTTTTTTTACATCTGAAAGACACTCAATCATCAAACTGACTGTCACTTTTAAATGTTTATGTCCTATATACATCTGAATAAAACACAATCATTTTTTCTACTTTTCCCCCCAGCTTTGGCAAAGCCAAAAGGAGTGGCTTTAATAAGCTAAACAACATTTATGGATGCAACGCATGCAAGCAACATTAAGGAATGTCTGTGTTACACATTAAAGCCAAGCTATTTGCTTCATCAATGCTTGTTATTTTCCTGTTTATCTTAAGACCTGTTTATTAGAATAGATTGTTGTTACTTCTTAATGCACTGGGGGAGTTTGACTTTGAAAACCCAAAAGTGACTGTTACTAAATAGAATGAAGCTCCTTTCTGTGAGGCCAAGTGAGATTGGTCCATTTTCCCCAGACAAATAATTCAACTTAGCATCAATGCAATTTACAGCATCAGGCTCCACCAGGCAGTCCTTTCATGCTTGAGGTGTTTCCTTAATTAAGAAGCCTAATGGCTCTGACAGATCCAGGCTGCGAGTATTTATTCCCCATTTTCTGCTTTACAGACACAGCCTGCTCTGAGGACAGCACTAAAGGAAAGGGGCTCAGAGCATTTGGACCATTCTGGGTTAATGCTGTAGGCTCAGACTGGCCTGTAGGGCAAACTGGCAGTGCCAGAAGGGCTGGTCTGACAAGTGAGTGTGAGGGGCACCTGTTTGGCTGTTTGCATGCATGTTTTAGGGTCAGGTGGGATAGGTTAAACTGTTGATTTCCCTGATATTACCACAACAATTGATACCATCAAACATGCAGTCTCCCAAACCACTCCAATGCCTTGCAAAACACCTACACAGTGTGGCCCTCATTTATGAAAAGTGACGCATCGCTGCGTGAAAACAGCGATGCGTCACTTTTCATTGCGCACTCCATGCGTCATGATTGCAGGGGTTTACAAAGTGACACATCTACCTAGATGCGTCACTTTGTAAATATGGCGCAACAAGGCGCATTTTGTATGCCACTGGTGCGTCACAAAAAGTGACGCACCAGCGGCTTAAAAGTGACGCACAGCCTCATAAATGAGGCCCTGTGTCTCTGCAAGTTCACAACTGCCCCGATTTGCAGAATGCGGACCACTTTTTAACTATCTGCTTTGCTAAAGGGGTCACTTTTATGATGCTGCCTGTGCTCTACCAAATTGTGTGTGAGGGAACTTTGCACTGCTGCTCTCTGGTCTCAGTTTAGCTGTCTTCGTTTTAATGTGGAGGGTAGAAATCTTATAGGTAAACTGTCCATTATGACTCAGCAATGGCACCCTAAAAGTACTGTGTCTAAGGGTGATGCTGAACTGTGCACCCCTAATTCTAGCTCTTATGCATGTGTAATTGTATACTACTATTGTATCTGCTTTGCGCATGAGGAAGGGTTGCACAGCTGCTGTCTGTGTGGATCCTGTAACTGGAGTTACTGCCCAACCTGGAGTCCCAAGCTGTGCAGAAACATCACAAGTGCAGAATTTTGTTCCCGAATATTTCCCATGCTGAAATGTCTAGGTGAAAATACAGCCAGAAATGGAGAGCAACATGTGAGAATTGGGTCATAAACAGATTCCTCCATCTCCTTATCATTTCATCAAGAAATAATCTCCAGCCGTGCCTTTAATTTAATTGCTGAAAGATTACTGGCCCAATGGTAAAAGGACTCTTTGGGGCTGGTTATGAGTTTGGCGGTGCTGGAGTGGACAGCCACACATGCAGCCCACTCCTGCACCACTAAAAGCATGTGCCCACTGCCAGCCAGATTATGGGTTTCCTCATGTCTTGTGGGCTTTTGTGGCAGTCCACGGCGGTACCCCTGAAAATGGGCACTGCAATGGGAACGCCAAAAACAGTTTTATTTAACGTAAAGTAATATTTCATTACCGTACATAATACCAACCCCTCCATTGGACAGCCAACCCCTAACCCCTATGCACACAGCATTTGTTGTGAATGGGGGAGGGGCATTGACCACAGGGCCTGACCGCAGCCCCTGTGAGCAGCCAACCCAGCCACACACAGCCTTCTGAAATAAAAACTAAGCTATTGGCTTTATGAAGGGATGAGCACGTCAATATATTTAAAGCATAGCTATCATCTTTCTCCAAGAATCCCCAATATTTTTCATCAAACATATATTTCAATAGATCAAACAATGCAGTGTTTAGTTAATGTCTCTGTTATAAAATGCTTAATAAAACTAGTTTGTGATTCTTTCTTTTTACATAGATTTTATTATTACATTTTGTGGATGAAAATGTCAAAATAAATTGTCAGAGGCATATATATATATATATATATATATATATTTAAATACAAAAGCATGTCTCTGAATATTTCTTTTAAAAAGTTTTGGCCCAGTGAATGCAATCATAAAAACAAAGACAAGAGGGCCTTGCACTCACACTGAAGAGCATAGAGCTCCAGCTAGGAGTGGTAACACAAAATATAGTTGGATCATCGATTTAATGGCCCAGAAGACTAAGTGACTGATTACAAATTTGGCAGTCTTTCTGAAGGCTACCAAGCCACCGCCCCACAGGAAGACCACCGAACTCATAGTCAGACCGCCTGCCGGATTGCGAGTTGAATCCTGGCGGGCTGTGCATGCTATGGCGGTCCCACGGCAGTGCCTTTCTAATCCTCAAAGGAGAGCCTTAGAAAGACACCGCCGTGAGAGTGCCACAGCACGTTCCTGCACAGGAAAAAATGCACCATGTTATGCATTTTTTCCGGTGCAGGAACAGGGGTTGTAGAATACAGGGCGGTACACCAGACACTCCCCTGCATGCACCCCCATGCACAGAGGCAATAGGGGGGCTTGCTAGGGCCCCTTTAGTTTCCTCATGTTTATTTCAATCAATCAATCAATCAATCAATCGATCAATACACTTGTAGAGAGCGCTACTCACCCGTGAGGGTCTCAAGGCGCTGGGAGGGGGGGGGAGTGCCGCTACTGCTCGAAGAGCCAGGTCTTGAGGTGTTTCCTGAAAGTGAGGTGGTCCTGGGTCAGTCGTAGGTGGGCGGGGAGTGAGTTCAACATCTTGGCCGCCAGGTAGGAGAATGATCCTCCTCCGGCGGTGGTTCTGCGGATCCGTGGGACGGTGGAGAGGGCGAGGCTGGCGGAGCGGAGTTTGCGTGTAGGACTGTAGAACGTGAGGAGGTTGTTGAGGTATTCGGGACCTGTGTCGTGGAGCGCTTTGTGTGCGTGGGTGAGGAGCCTGAACGTGAGGTTTTTCTAGTCTCTGCTGATGACCCTTTCGTTTACTCACCACCACCCTTTTTATGGCGTCTTAATGCCATGAAAAGGAGGGCGGTGAGGAAACTCATAATAGGCTCGGCGGTGCAGCTGCGGCAGTGCCAGCATTTTGCTTCCTCAGACCACTATGCCACTGTCGCAAGATTGCGGATTTCCAGAGGTAGCAGTGGTCATTGATGGTCCAACCACCAAAGTCATAAATACAGCAGACGGACAGCCAGTCTGGCTGTCCATGTATCCCCACCAGGACTACAGCGGTCCATTGGACCGCCTTAGTCGTATTCAGGCCCTTATTGTCGTTTTTAATGGACCTGTGGGACTTCTCAACTCCCTGCAGCCCCCAACAACATTATTTGTTTCTTAACATTAATTATTCTAAGGGCACCACCAACCTCAAAAGAATATAAAAAATAAAGTCTTGTTAGGCATTATGGGGTGCTCCTGCTGCTCTTTTATTGTTCACTTAAAAAAAATATTTACTGTGTTTGTCCCAGTGCCCACCCTGGACACCCATATATAATTGTTTGTAAATAAATAAATAAGGGTAAGGGAGCATGTGGCTTCCTCTCCGATCCACCAAGGGCCCCGGTGGACTCTATTCTCTGGGGTCCTTTTAATATAATAGTGAGACAGACGCCTATCCCCAGGGGTTTCTAGTGGATGCGCTGGTGCCCACCCAGGACATCTACAAACTAATATGTTGGGGGTCACAAGGGGAGCCCCAGGGCCCCTGTGGCACCAGCCAGCTCCCCTACCAGCACCATACAGGGTGCTGGCAGAAGCCAGTGTTTTGCTTTTGCTTCTGCCCGGTGGAAGCAGCTGTTTTAAACCAAGCAAAGTGGAGTGCCCTGCCCGAGAGAGTGCGGGCAGGTTATGCACACACTCTTCTGGACATGGAACCGCAGTGTCCTAGGGGTGGGCTCTCCTCGACATTGTAGATTATTGTGCACCAGGGCATGGGGTAAGGGGGCAAGGTCAGGGAAATGGGCATGCGGCCCCTCACTCCTTCTATTATCATTTTAAAAAGGCTCAGGTAGGGGGGGTTTGGGTCGTTGCCACAAGGGCTAAGGGAGGCAGGGTTTCCCTACTCTGGCCCTTTATGTGTTTATTTATTTTTAAATTGCTGTACAGGGGACCAAGGGCCAGATGTAGGTATCCAAATACCGGTCGGTAACGGCCGAAAATTCCAATTTTCGGCCGTTACCTACCAGTTTTTGGATACTGAGATGTAGGGCCACCTAAAATACAGATTCGGTAATTTTACAGATTTGGTAATTTTACAGATTCTGTAAAATGACCGATTCTGTAAAATTACCGAATCTGTATTATGAGATGTAGGTAGCACTGTAATGAGTGCTACAGGGCTTTAAGAATTCATTATTTACCACCAACTAGAAGTTGGTGGTAAATAATGAAAAGCCTTGAAAAAGCATTTTTTTTGCTTTTCAAACGCTGCCATGTTGCAGACATACATGCCCTTATGGCATGTATGTCTGCAACATGTGCACCCATACACGATTGAGGGGGTGCAACAGGGTGTCAAAGTGACATCCTGCCACCCTTCAATGTTTCCCCCAATTACCGAATTGGTATTTACCGATTCGTTAATTGACATTCATTCCTATGGGCCTTCAGGCCCATAGGAATGATTGGCAATTACCGAATCGGTAAATACCGATTCGGTAATTACCGAATCTTACAGATTCGGTAATTTAAAAAGAGAAATTACCTACATCCCATTTACCTACTCTTAAATACCGAATCAGTATGATTCGGTATTTAAGAGTAGGTAAATCGAGATTACCTACATCTGGCCCCAAGTCCCTGAGTCTTGTAATGGCTGCCAGCAATATTTTTCTTCATGGTGCTGCCAGCCAATCAGAGCGCTCACTCTGAATCTACTGTAAGGATTTTCACTTTTATCTTAATCAAAAAAGTGATTTTAGGTTTCAGGGGTGGGTAAAGGTGAAGGGAGGTGAGAGTGATTTAAGGGCTCAAGGATGGGTAGAGGTAAAGGGAGGTAAGTTTAATTTTAGGGTTCTGGTTGGGTAGAGTTAAAGGAAAGTCAAGGTCATTTTAGGGATCAGGGGTGGATAGCATTAAAGGCAGGCGAGAGTAACTTGAGGGCCCAGGGTCAGAAGAGGTAAAGGGAGGAGAGGGTGATTTGAGGGCTTAGGGTGGGCAGAGGTAAAGAAAGGTGAGTGTAACTTGTGTGTCAAGGGCTGAGTAGAAGTAAAGTGAGGTAAGGAAGACATGAGAGCTCAGTGGTGGGTAGAAGTAAAGGGCGGTAAGTGTGGTGTTACGGTTCAGGGGGGAAGTAGATGTTAAGGGACAGATGCCTGAATTAAGGGTTCCAGTGGGTAGACGTAGATGTAAAGGGAGGTAAGTGTGATTTTAGCATTCAGATGGGTAGACGTAAAAGGACGTAACGCTGAATAAAGGGTTCCCCTGGGTGGGGGTAGAGTGAGGTAAGGGTGATTTGAGGGTTCTGGTTGGGTAGAGTAAAAGGGAAGTAAAGGTCATTTTATGTTTCAGAGTTGGGTAGAGTGGAAGGAAGGTGCGGGTAAATCGTGGGCTCACCCCACCGATAACCACCGGCTCAAATTAAACACTAGCTGCATTTCAAAATGATCGGCAGATCGTATCTCTGAGGTTTTGTAATAAGGCTTTTTAGTTGTTTCCCTGTTGAAGCCCTCCTGCAATTCTGCATGGGTCCAGCCTTCTCATTGGTTACAGCTAGGATGTGCAACACTTCCCGCCTCAAACTGTGGCCTCACATTTTGTTTTCAGAAGGGAGTCGGAAAGTTGACTGTTGCCTCGGTAAGCTTTGTTGGTTGTGTTTGTTTTCTTATTTGTTTCTTTCTTTTAGTCTTGGAGGCAGAGCACCATTTTGTTAATTGAGTGCTAAATAAATATAAAATCATTCATTCAAACATCCAACACATTGAAATGTTCATTCGGCCTCTGTGCCAAAGGAGAACCAAGCAGTGGCAGCTCCTCCATTGGGGCGTGGGGGCCTCGCCCCAATGCTTTCTCGCAGTGCAGGAAGCAGAAACATAAAATGGTAAAACTTCCATTTTATGCTTCAGCTTCTCGCACTGCCAGAAAGTAGAAGTTCCTGGTTGGGGGCGGGAGGGTGGGCGCTCCTGCTCGAGGGCAGGGGGGAAGGGCTTGCCCACTGTTGTGGGCCCTGACTGTTTGTTTGGCCCTCTGAAGCCGACCAAACCAGTCATGACACTCGACATTTTCTCTATTCAGCTTACATAGAGAAAATGACCACTCCATGGGGGCCGGACTCGGGCGTTGTCTGCTGCACCCCACCAATCACAACGCTGCTATTGCTGAGGCAGCGATGTGTGTGACCCGGATGAAGGTACGTTTTTTATTCTATTTTAATTACTGTCCCGCTTCCCCGAGCAAGCTTTTCCCCGCGCAACCCTCCCCCTGCGCAAATCTCCCCACCAACCGTATTGCGGTCCGCGACTGATTAATGTCTGGTCTCCTTTTCTATGCAGTTTTGAAAAAAAATCTCTATAAGAACTATTTGCTGGGCTTATAAGGATCTGGGGCATGTTAGGGTCCTGTAGTTTTGCGTAGTAGTGCAGTACTGGGTTCGATACCTTTCAAAATAATGTTTCTTCTCTTTTTAAAGCATACGAAATGTTATCCATACCTGATATGCACAATAGTTTGTGTATCATTAGTTCATGGTGGTCACTGGGAAACAATGGAATGCGCTTTGTTCAGGATTGTGAATTACAAAATGTTTTTTTCTCTATTTGACTTGATGATTTAGAAAATAATATTGTAGTCAGAACCGTACTCAAAGACTAGAAGAACAAAGATGTTACCCTATTTATTAGAATTTTATGAAGGCATTATAGTATTTGATCTCAGAGTTTAAAATGTAGTTTTAGTTATGCTTAATTAACTTTTAGAAAGACCAAGCTCATGGCAAGGAAAGCAAGCAGGTTATCTTTAGGGACCATCCAAAGTGCAGTACCACTATTTATTTTATGCCTCACCACTTTCAAATGTCACCAGCCACCACTGGAACCAAACGAGTTCCCAACTCTAAAGTTCCTTACAGACCTAGCGCTGCACGCCTGGTCTTAATAGCGCTTGGACGCGCCATCCTCGAACATCACTAGAAATATTACCACAGACCGAAGAGCTGCTGAAGACTACACTAAGCGCACGTCAGCTCGGAGTCTTGCCACAGCTCAAAATCCTGCTGCGCCAAGCGCATTACCACAGCACACAGCCTTGGTGACAGATTCTGGCACAGCAACATGCTCCAAGTCCCAATACAACTCTGATACCTGACACATCAACCAGTCATGCCACAGCACTCGGTCGTGGTGCAACACAAAGCACATTACCACAGTACACAGCCCTGGTGACAGATTCTGGCCCAGCACCAAACTCCAAAGCCTGACACAGCTCCAAGGCCTGACACAGCTCCGAGTCCGGCCACAGCACCCAGCCATGTCACAGCACCCTGTCGTAGTGCTACACCCAGCACATTACCACAGCACACAGCACTGGTGACAGATTCTGGCAAAGCACCACGCGCCAAGTCCTAATACAGCTCCGAGTCCTGCCATAGCATCTGGCCATGCCACAGCACTCGGTCTTGATGCATTCAGCACCAAGCACATTACCAGGGGCGGCTCCTCCACTAAGGCGGAGGAGCATGGCCCCACTGCTTTCTCGCAGTGCAAAAAACAGAAACTTGCAATTGTAATAACTTTAGGTTATTACCATTTTATGTTTGGTTGCGGGCAGGGGGGTCTGCTTTGCGAGCGGGCAGGGGAGGAGTGGTGGGCCTGCGCATTCCTGTGTGCGCCAAGACTGTTTGGTCAGCCCCCTGGGGCCACCCCAAACCATTCATGCACACTCTGCCCTTCTTCATGTAGGCTGCATTGCAGCCAGCATGGAGAAACTGGCCTCCCCATGAGACACTGGCTGGGTGGCTTCCCGACCAGTCACAATGCTGCTTGCAGCATTGTGATTGACTTAGGGGAGGGAGCCTGGCTGCCTGCTTTCTGTTCCTGTGAGCAGGAGAGCAGGAGCAGAGAAGTCACAGGACCCTGCTAGAGGAAAGGTAATTTGTTTATTTATTAATTAAATTACCCCCCTCCGCGCATGACCTCCCAACGTAACCCCCCCTTCCTGCGCAACCCTTCACCCCCCCACACACGAGCCATGCCGGCCGCGACTGCACATTACCGCAGCACACAGTCCTGGTGACGGGTTCTGGCAAACCACCATGCTCCAAATCCCAACACAGCGCCAAGGCATGACGCAGCAGCAAGGCCTAACACAGCAATGATCTTGCCACATCACCAGGACGCGTCACATCACAACACCAAACCCTGCCACAGCACCAACTTGTCACAACTGTGCAGATGCACCAGTGCTTAATTTGAGCCGGTGCTTTCTAGTGCTCTGCACCGGCACTAAATTGGTTTCCGGTGCTTGGCACCGGCACCTATATTTCAACACCATATTGAGAACAGTTCGCCACTTTCTCCTCATCTAATTTACAGTTGAGCAGAACAACGGTCGTTTAGGACTACAATGTACATTAAATTTGCCAATATCTGCCTCCCCAGCCATTCCTTTAGCTTTTCGGGACCTGGAATAATCTAAAGTGTTGCATTTACATGCGAGAGAGATGATTAGTAGTTGTTTTTGCAGCAATGACAAGGGCGATGGGTGGTGCAAGCTGCAGTGGCATCCCGGTCAGAGCCCTGGCACTTAATATTCTACAAATTAAGCATTGACTGCTGCACCATGTCCTGGCGCAGCACCGACCTTGCCACAATGCTATGTTTTGGCGCATCACCAAAACTTTCTATAGCACGAACCTTGACACAGCTCAGAAATGGGCACAGCACATTGTCCTAACACAGCAGGGAACTCCCGCGCATGCGCGTGCTTGGAATGCATTAACCAATGGTGAGCCTTGATCCGCACACACGCTGGGAACATGCAAGCTGCTGCATGGTGCTCTGAAAATGAAAATCCCTCTCCCCTGTGATTATCTGAGCGCTCACGTTTGAGGGATTTGTGCTGAAATGACATCGAACCCAAAGTATCATGCAGAGCCGGGCCTTCCAGGAAGCAGGCTCTTAGAAAGCAGCCCCTTTGTATTTATCATTTTTTATTTTTTTAAGTTAACTGCGTCTATTTTTTTTTTTTGCTACCCTGTGATCCACCTATTATGTCTGCTGCTGATATCAAACCGAGAAATCCCACCCCAGCAGCAACTACTGGTCTGTACGGCTGGTTTCATGCCCTCACTGGTGCTTTACTTGTGGCGGTGGGTGCAGGTGGGGAGTGGGGAACCAGGGCATTTTTATTCTTCTTTAGACTTTGACCCAGGCAAGATATAGAAGAAGGCAGAAAAGAGAGAAAGGAGTAGGAAGACAGTGGGGTGGGGAGAAAGCTGGAATGAACAAGCACTGGTAAAGCCAATAGGTCTGGGTTCAATGTACTAAAGAGGCCTGGGCAGAATTTCAATAACACAAAAGCAATCAGGATAATTTTAGCAATTCAGTGTTACTCTTAGAGGCGTAATTACCAATAATTGCACAATTACTCCTTCTTACATAATTAAGAGTAAGTAGGGGAAAAAATCCTGCTGCAAGCACAAGCGCCTGCTCGCTATTCATATTCTGCTGCATTTAGGGCTGTTTCTTAGTGCAAAATGCACCCAACATCCATTTTTGACACGAGGGTGCATCTTGTGCTAAGACAATAGTGGTAAATGCTGATAATAAGTTGGAGGAAAATCCTATCTCAAGATCACATTTAGCAAGGAGGATATTTTTGCGCAAAGAAATAACGCTAAATACAGAATTACTCTTGTCGCATAATTAGATCATAATCTCACGGAATTCTTAGGTAATTCTGCAGAATTATGCTACAAAGAACCCCAATCTCTACTGCTAATGCATGCAGCACTAGCTGACCAGTGTGAAACAGGAGACACAGGGGATTATAGATGTCAAGTAGTCCCTTATGCGGTTCAGGGCAAGCACTTACATTGAAGTGGAAGGATACAGCCAAAGATCCAATAGTTTTTAGTTGTGGTATACTGTACTGGGCCAAGACATGATTGACAAAGTCTCCAACCAATGGCTGAAAGATGCTGGTCGAAGAAAGACAGTGGTTGTAAGGGGTTGACCCAAAGTCTACTCTATTCATATTGCTAGAAATAGTTCATTTGAAAGCTGCGCTGTCAAAGGCAGACCTAAACAGAACCTTTACTAGTGAGATAAAGAGAGCAGGAAGTGTAGGGTGATAGAAAAAAAGATGCAGGCAGCCTTACTAGTTAGCAATTCACCATTAAGTATTAGAGAACATATGTTCCTAAGAAATGCTTTGAGTCTATGCACATTTTTTTTCTTTGTAGATTATGCATTGACACTCACTCACTGATAGTCTGCACATATTTTACGTTAATGCTTTAGGCATGGAAAAGTCACTTACATATGGATTAGCAATGAGCTGGTCATAGAGATTGCTGAAGAAGAATCGTATCTATGCGTTCGCAGATGCACGCCGCATTGTACGAGTAAGTGCACACTAGAGTCTCACACTTGACTATATAGTCCTACAACCTTCCCTCTTCCTCCTTCACTTCTTGTCACCGTACTCTTTCCCTCAAGCTTCTCTTAGGTGCAAGGGCAAGTGATGCATACTGCATGTGTGGGAAACTGTGCTCAAGTGCATAGGAGAGAGGGACAGCAGAGAGAGGAAGTGTCTGAAAGTGTGAACAAGTGTGTGTAAGTGTAACTAAGCATGCATGAGAGTATTAGTGACCATGTGTGGGTTCACTACCATCTGTGGTTAAGTGGATAGGAGAGAGGGGCAGCAGTGAGAGGAAGTGTCTGAAAGTGTGAACAAGTGTGTGTAAGTGTAACTAAGCATGCATGAGAGGATTTGTGACCATGTGTAGGTTCACTACCATCTGTGGTTCAGTGGATAGGAGAGAGGGGCAGCAGTGAGAGGAAGTGTCTGAAAGGGTGAACAAGGGTGGGTAAGTGTAACTAAGCACGCTTGAGAGGCTTTGTGACCATGTGTAGGTTCACTACCATCTGTGGTTCAGTGGATAGGAGAGAGGGGCAGCAGTGAGAGGAAGTGTCTGAAAGGGTGAACAAGGGTGGGTAAGTGTAACTAAGCACGCTTGAGAGGCTTTGTGACCATGTGTAGGTTCACTACCATCTGTGGTTCAGTGGATAGGAGAGAGGGACAGCAGTGAGAGGAAGTGTCTGAAAGTGTGAATAAGTGTGTGGAAGTGTAACTAAGCACGCATGAAAGGAATATTGACCATTTGTGGGTTCTCCCTACCATCTGTGTGTGAAATTAGGAGAACTATTCTCATAGGTGGAGGTATCTGGTTACATATTTGTAATTGTGGGGCGCAATCTATGATAAAGTTGATCTCTAAAATAAGAATTTTTGGAGAAATGTGACCTTATATGGCCATAAGAATTAAGCTATAACTAATTGTTGAGGCCCTAATAAGCACAATAAAAACAGTCCCCCCCTATGGAGTGGACTGGCTTGGCAATTTGGGGTAAACTATTGCTGTTGGCTGTTTTACATATGGGTGGTCTCTGCCTTGTAAGGCACAGAAAATGATGGACTGTAATTTGGCCCTAAAAATTACCAGTGGCTTAGATTAATTCCGGGATTTTAGTGTGAACTTGCTGTGTTGACATTTAATTTGTGTTAATTTATATTGCATTTAATGAAAACACAATTTGTATAATCATGGCCATTTAGTGCCGGTGGTGCCTCTGACGCATCCAACCTTATTTGCATTGGCTCTTGTGAGTAAGGATTCATAAATGACAGATTCGGCATCGGAGAAATTTATATTATCTGCCTCTGTCTGGGGGTTCGGTTTCTGTCATGCATCTCCTTTCCATTGCTGCTTATTTGCAGAAAATTGGTAAATTGTGGGAGGAGTTAGCCTTGTATTGCTCATTGTCTCAGAAGGCAAACCGCTGTAATGTTTACAGCTTGATTTTTATACTTTTGCTTACTATTAGACCCGGGATCCCTGGTTGGCTGAGGTAGCGACCTTAGGCCAAGTAGGGACCCGCGTTCCAATGTCAGGGAAAGGAAGGTCACCTTCTTAGATAGCCCCGCTCACCCCCTTGGTAGCTTGGCACAAGTGGACAGGCTTATCTTCAAAGCAAATGTGTAAAGTATTTGCAACCACGCTCACAACAACCCAATGATGACGCCACAAATAGACTCCACACGACTTTTATAAAAACGAGTATAAACTTTATGTAAAAAGATATACGATAAGACCACCCAATATAAATCCAACATATGAGGTTGTGTACTATTTCTCCAGGCCGGTTGTTAGGCCAGCCAGACCTTGTAAGTTTTGGCGATATTGATGACCATTTCTAAACATTCTCCTATAATCCTGATATCATGTAATACAGTTTGTAATGCTAGAATCAGGCACTTGTGCAATGTAAAAATACTGTAGGGCATAACACAGCAATCAGACACTCTGCAATGTAAAGAGAATGCAATGCGTAATGCAACAATAAGGCACTTTACAAGGTAAAATAATGCAATGCGTAATACAACCACCAGGTTCATTGTTTTGCAGAAATAAGGCAATCCATAAGACACTAATCAGGTAATTCGTTATGCAGGAATAATGCAGTGCGCAATATGCTAATCAGGTAGATTGTTATGCAGAAACAATGCAATGCGTCATATGACAATCAGGTAGTTCATTATGCAGATAAAATGCCATGCGTCATACACTAATCAGGTAGTTCGTTATGCAAGAATAATGCAATGTGTAATACGACAGTCAGGTACTCTGTTGTGCAGAAATGAAAAAATGCGTAATACACTCAAGCACCGATCACTGTGCCGTAGGCGGTCTTTCCACCTGTCCTTCTGACTCGCAGTCAGCCTTTCAACAGTTGCCCCAACACGGGTACGATGTAATCAAAAAGTGCAGCTCCACACTCCGGCCCCTGTACCGCCACTCCCTTGGCAATACGGGCCGCGATCCGAGCCGAAGCAAAGGCTCGCACTGCCAACACAAAAGAGAGGCAGAGAACGTCTCCCTACGAGCCTGCGCCCCACCCTAGAAGTCGACAAATGTTACTGGGGGCGCAAACCCACTCTCCTCTCCTCGTCCAGCAGCTGGGCCCCCAATGCAACTTTGTGAATTGGCAACAGAGGGCTCGGGCCGGAAACTCAGCTCCTCACCTGGGACTGGCGGTCCGGGCCGCTACAGTTACGAAGATATCAGGCTGACACATAGCATCGCTGAGTCTTCCTTAAGCTTTGGGCGCACGATCACTGGGCACTCCACAAACAGGTCTCAGGCTGCGCGAAGATCATGCGCACAGTGTCGCTAAGACTCACTTTAACTCCGGTGCACACGATAACAAGGCAAATCCTCACGAAGGTCTCATGGTGCACAACGCACACACACACAGGGTCAATGAGACTCACTTGGATTCCTGTGCACACAATAACAAGGCAAATCCTCACGAAGGTCTCACAGTGAACAATGCACACGTACACAACGTCGATGAGACTCACTTGGATTCCGGTGCACACGGTCACTGGACAATCCTCACAAAGGGGTTCAGGCTGCACAAAGCACACGCACACCGCGTTACTGATCCTTGCTTGGACTCCAGGTACCCACGATCACAGGGCATGCATTATGAGGGTCTCAGGCTGCAACACGCATGCACACACAGCGTTGCTGGGACTATCATGGAAACATTTGTGTTTCCAAACAGGGAGCCAGCTCACCTCGGGCCCTTGGGGATAAGTTACTTCACGACACAGCACACAGCAAAGTCCTTTCAAGTCAAGTTAATTTTATTTGATTTAGTTCTCCACTGAGAACCACAAATATTCAGTACATAACATAACATTTTTAAACAATTTTGTTAAAAAGGAAGGTTTTTCATTCTAATACAAAGTTAAAATAGGTTTTAAAAATGTGTATAGATTGTAGCAGACAAACTCATTTGGAGGAGCCTTACATATTATGATCAATTCCTTTACCAAGTTAATTCTACATTTCGTATAGATTGGTTGTAAAAATCTTTTCCTTGCCTTTATCACGTTCGCATTTGGGCAAATGAACAACAAAGTCCTTTCAACAGGGGGACACAGCACACAGCAAAGTCCTTTTAGCCTTTTCCTTAGTTAAAACAGCAAACTGCAGGCCAGCCCCAGATCACACAGCAAGAGTCAGTCCTATCCTTCAGTCTCTTCAGTTGTTTCTTCCTTGGCAAAGGTCCTCTTGACTAACCCTGGGCGGGCAACTTCGCTACGCCCACGAAGTGGGCGTAGTGTTGTTGCCTACTTCGCCATTTGCAAAGTAGGCGAAGCAGGCAACACTACGCCCACTCCTTGGGCGTAGCGAAGTTGCCCGCCACCCGCCTCCCTCCCGCCCTCACTAAATGCTTAAATTAGCTTAAAAATTAATTATAAAACCACTTACCTTGTCCGCTGCATCCCCGGGGTTCCCTCTCGTCATCGCGGCGCCGGCGCCGCCGTCTTGGATACTAATGCGCATGCGCGGCCGCCCGCGCATTCGCATTTCTCCCGAGAAAGGTATCCAAGACGGCGGCGCCGGCGGCGTGATGACGAGAGGCAGCCCCGGGGACGCAGCGGACAAGGTAAGTGGTTTTATATAATTC
This sequence comes from Lissotriton helveticus, assembly GCF_964261635.1. NCBI lineage: Eukaryota > Metazoa > Chordata > Amphibia > Caudata > Salamandridae > Lissotriton > Lissotriton helveticus. The sequence goes on along the minus strand of NC_136072.1, from coordinate 1,137,447,401 downwards.
ATTTTCAAGCTAATTTAAGCATTTAGGGAGGGCGGGAGGGGGGCGGGAGGGAGGCGGGTGGCGCGTAATGGGGCTACGCGAAGTGCGTGGGTGGGCGTAGTTTTTTGCCCACTTCGCGTAGCTTCGCGAAGCCCCACTACGCCCACTACGCCCACCCCTACTCTTGACCACGAAGTAGCTCCAGTCTTGTTCACACTTGATCAAGCCATTCTCCAAAGTTCAGGGGCTTCAGCTCTCATAGTTATACCCCTCAATTGCTTTGAAGTCTTTGTGTTTCAGGGGGCACTCGCCCCTATTCAAACCAGTTCTGGGTGCCTCCCTGCCAGTGACATCTTTCTTCCTTTGATTCATGGAGGTCTGGATTCTCAGTCACTCAGCAGGAAATGGGACAATTGTTTTATATCAGCAACCCAGGCCTCTTCACCTCTAGGGGCTTCTCCTCCCCCTACACTCCAGATGCAGGTCAGCCTATTGCTGTCTCACCTCCTCCCCTGAGTCAAGACATTCCCCAGATCCTATCGCTTTCAAATTCAGACAGTCAATCCACAGTCATGCAGAGACACACAAAAATGTCAAAGCACAAAAACTCAGCCACTTTTAAAAGAGTGGCTTCTAAACACACAATGCAAAAACCACCTTCATAAAAAGATGTGTTATTACCTTGTGAGTTCAGTCATACTAAACGTCACCTTTCCATCTTAAGCCTTTGGGAAGATAGGCTGGAAAACATATTACCGAGCCTTCCCATTCTATCCTATGGGCAAGATGTCCTTTCCACAGTGAAAAACGAAATGGAGATTATTTCACTGTCAGGACATAGTACACACCTTAGTACATATCCTACCTTTCACATGCACTGCACCCTGCCCAACGGCTACTCTGGACCCACCATAAGGGTGCCTGATGTGCATAGAAAGGGAAGGGTAAGGTCTGGCAAGTGAATGCACTTGACAGAAAAACATGGCTACTTGTGTGAGTGGCACAAATAGTGCTGCAGGCCCACTAGTAGCATTTGCATTACCAGCCCTGGAACACATAGTGCCCTTTACCAAGGACTTTACTAGTAGGACAAATATACCAATCATGGACAACCAATTACCATTACACTTTATACAGGGCGCACTTGCACTTTGACTCTGTTTAGCAGTGGCAAAGTGTCCAAAGAATCTAAGTTGGAAACACCATGTCAGATAAAAGGTCTAGGAGGGAAGCAAAAAGTTTAGGGACTTTAACCACAAAGGGCCAAGTCCTACACTTACTAGGAAACATGTTTATGCTTCAAGTAGGCATGGAGACTTAGATGTTTCTTCCCCACCAACCATCACCTCTTGGTGTTCCTTAGTGGGACATCTTGAATGGCAAAAAATATCCCCAAATGTGTGCCGCGATAGGAAACAAGCTATACCTCTCTAACGAGGCCTAAGTAGTCTGAAACCATCTGTGGTTGCTTGTGTTCTCATCTGGCAGGGACCTGGTCCAGCAGTTTGGGCTGGACGTTTCTATTGGAGCCGGAGCAAGGCTGGTTTGCCATTGCCAGTTTAGTGTACCAAAATGGGGGGATGATCAACTGGAATCCGGCCAGGGTAAAAATCAGCGGCTGAGATTAATTCAAGCATACTATCCTTCACTTTATAAATGTTCCTTAGAGTGACAAACAAAGTGCAAAGGATATTGCCCAGATGTTGATCTCATGTTGCCTGTGTTATTGGAAATCAAGCTATGCTTCAATGATGAGGCAGAAATAGGTTGAAAATAGTCTGGGGTTGAGCTGGCAGTTTGGGTAGAACTGTTCCTACTGTCGCAGGACCAAGAATGATTTGCATATGGCTGGTTCCATAAAGAGGCAGTGATGGAAAAATGAAGTAACAGAATGGAATGGGTTGTGCCTCAAGTAATCACCAGTGGCTGATATGAGTATTCCAACCATCACCGTTTTGTGTTCCTTAGTATGATGCCGTCAGTGCAACGGGTATGCCCAGAGGTGGGCCTTGTGCTGGAAAAGGAGGTTAAAGGTTGATTTGTATGTAACTTGTCTCTTTCTAGATTGACACAGTAGGAACAAAACAATGGCCTGCTATGTGACCTCAGTGATTACCAGTGGCTGAGTATAATTGATGCATTACTTCCATCACCTTTTTGTGTTCCTCAATGTGAAACACCAAGTTTGACAGCTGTTTACAGATGTAGCTCCTGTGCCTTAACAATCAAGCTATACCTGACTGATGAGACTTAAATATGCTGATATCAGTCTGGAGAGGCTTGCATTCTCAAGAAGAGCTGACAGGGACTGGTAGTTCAGGCTGTGCTGTTCTGATTGGATCACGCCCAAGGTTGATCTGCATATGGCAAGACTATGGGCTGGCTACGAGTTTGGGAGTCCATAAGACCGCCAAACCCGTAGTGGTGCGGTAGTCACCGCTGCACCAACAGTCCAACCTCCGAATTACAACTTCGGCAGTCAGACTGCCATGAGACCGCTGCAACCACCTCGGATCCGCGATCCCTGGCAATGTCTCAGCGATGTGAAGCCAAAAATGCTTGGTGGTCTGCTGCAGCCCGCCAAGCATATTTAAAGTTTCATCACTGCCAGTGGTCTCATGGTGGTGCTCACACCATGAAACTGCTGGTGGGGATGAACCTAAGGGATCCCTGGTGCCTCAGGCCACGGAGATGAATGGTGTGCCCCCCTGTCTGCATGCATGACCAGTTCCTGCACAGCATGGACTTAACAGTCTGATTGAATCAGTCCATGCTGAGCAGTAATTTGCTTTGATGCTCCCATTGCAAAGGCACCGCTGTGGGAGTACCAAAGGACCACCCGCCAGACAACAAGAAAACATGTAATCTGGTGGGCGGGCAGCCGTCGTGTTTGGTTGTGCGCGAGCGGGGCAGTGCTGCATATTATAAAGGGCATTATCGCCTCTTTTGCCGGACTTTTTCCCACGAGCGCGGCGATAATTTTATCGCCCTATTAGCAGGCTGTCCTTAACAACAGTTAGCGACAGCTTGTAGGCGATAGCGACCGGTTTGGGGCCCGCTTTGCATGTCAGTGATATTTATCGCTAATGACATGCAAAGTGGGTGTACCTAACCTGTTAGCGACTGAAAGTAGTCGCTAACATCGCTATCGCCTAATATCAACGCAGGCGAAGCGATAAAAATTTTTGCGCAAATATCGCCAAAACCTAATGCCTGCTCAGACCACTTCTTAACCTGTATATACAATGAAAGGTGGATATTCAGGTTAAGACCCTATTGGCGATGATGCCTGAATATCGCTGGATTTCCAGCGATATTCACGCATTGAGCCGCTATCACCGGATATTTTATCGCATTTGAGATAAACGTTGCTAATAGCACGTTATCTCTGCGATAAAATCCGGGGATGCGCGGCGACAAAAAAATTATCGCTGAACTCATTTAGCGATAATTATCGCTATTTGTTCCTAATATGCCCCTAACTTTGGTGAATTGTCATAGAGAGATAATTACCGCAAAACTTACTGGATAACTGTTAAAATGCATGTATGAAGACAAAAGATAAAATGTGTGGCCAGCTGCTGGTCTCCGGTAATGGAAACCGCTCTGTGATTACGGACTGGGACTGAAATGACATGCCAGGCTAAATTATACAGTGAGGGGTCTCACGCATCCTTCCTGCTAGAAAGCGGCTGCTTTCCATTTATGCTTACGAGACATTTCTTTTTTCTAAGTTAACTGGTTTTCTTTTTTCCCTTCTCCATGACATATAATATTCTATCTGCTGACACCTTCCTTCCGTGAGTCATTTAAACACAGCACACATTTTGTTCTGATGCTTGCGTGTATGCAATGAACTGTGAAGGTCTAGAGGTGAAAGTATTGGGAAAAACCGCTCCGAGACTGAACGAAATGTAACTAAAAGAAATGTGAAATGGGCGTACTACAGAAGGAATCATTATTCTGAGCTCTGCCTCTTGCGTGCAATTACTGGAGCTGAAAAGGTGGATTTCTATGTGTATAATGTGCAACCCCCCACCACCCCCAACGCTTATGCTGGCAGCTTGACACTGGCGCGAGCAGACACTTCAAAGGCCTGCCAAGGGGGGATGGGTGAAGAAGGGAGGTGGGGGGGGGGGAGCGAATGATGGGGAATGTTTGCAGCTGCTCAGCACAATGGGACAAGGAAAGTGTCAGAAATAGCATGAAATGAACGTGCTTCCATAGGGCTGACTGTGAAGGAGCAATGCATATTTCACTTTCACAGCATTGCTCTGTGGCTCCTCCCTGTGGTGGTTAATTGTTATTGCACCTTGAAAATGAAAAGCTGCATTTGATTTACTGAGGATGTGATCACCATTTCTCACACATTTGCTGGGCAGATATTGGAATGTCTCCCTTCTTTCTCCTGTTGTTCATCCCTCATTCAAAATTAATGTTGCTATTCACTATTTAACTTAGGCGCATATTAACAAGGGCTTTATCTCTTTAAAAGCCAAAAAAAGCGGAGATAAAACTATCGCCCTATTTACAAGAGGGTGCTAACATGCATAATCGCATGTTAGCAACCTTTTTACCGATGCCTCCCTTTGCATCTCTAATGTGATGCAAAGTGGGTGTCACTGGGCAGTACAGCCTTGCAAATATCGCTGATGTGCACATCGCGATATTTACAAGGCTGCCCCAGCATTTTAGCAGATGTTAGTTTTTGGAGAAAACTGCTGTTTTCTCCAAAAACTAACGTCTGCTAAAATCCTGACTTGCCCATACCTAACATCGGGGGTGGATTATGCTGCTAGGACCACAGGGTCGTATCGGCAAGGTTATCACCCTTTTGCAGGGAACATCGCTGGAAAACCAGCATGAATAACAAAGCGCTTGACACGCTTTGGGTGATTCATCGCCGTTCCTTGCTGATATGCCCCCAAGATCCATAAAGGAACAGTATAAAAGTGTATTTATTGATTTATTTAGGAGTTCCGAACAGCGCTGGGTGTATAAATCAGAGCAGTATCCCAGGTTATTCAGGTACATCGAAAAAAAAGGAAGTGATCGGATGGGTGGTTACGAATCCGAAGTTCTCCCATCATGCCCCTGTGTCCGCTGTTTGATCAAGTGAAGGCAGGGATAACTGGTTCAGTTTTTAAGAGTTTCCAGAGTCACAGGTGATGAGGTTTCGATTTCAGGTTGTGTTTAGGGATATTTCACATTCTAGCCCTGCAGCCTCCAAGGATGTGCCTTCTTGTTTTATCCTGTTGTGGTTTGCTTAATTGATCTTGTAGGAGGATGCTGAAAAGAGGCTTCCGGAAGGAGTGTAATGAGGTACCAGCTCCTGCTGACATCCTGGGGCTTTGCCAAAGTATAATTTGTGGGCTGTGCAAAGGAACTTCAGATCAGTCCTGAGTCCAGTGCAATAAATAACAAGTACTTGATGCACAAAGGGAGAGATATAAGATACATTTGCAGTGCATGCACACCCTATGCATAAGCAAATCGACAATGACTTTAAAAAGGCTGACATTGAAGGGGGTTGGGCAGAAACTCCACAGCATTTGCACCGGTGGAGTGGGACATCCAGGGAGTGACTATAGACCAGTACTGCAAACTAGACTACACCCAAAAAAAGAACAAACCTCTCATCCAGGTTTGCTGATTTACAAAGGTTGATGCAAATAAATGGTTGCAGCTACTCTGGGTCTGGTGGCTTAGTGGACTAATGCATCCACTGTAGAGGTCTGTCTCTGACCTCATGGTCACAAGTTCAAATCATGGTGGGTTCACTGAGCCTTTCATCCTTCTGGAGTCGATACAATGAGTACTTTTGAGTTGGGTGCAAATACACATCTGTTATTCAGCATCAAGGTGCCAATGGGTGAACACGTGCTTTACAAATGCTCATTATGTTGTTCAGCTTTCTTTGCTAAAGTGCCAGACATGAAACAGACTAAACCAATGATAGTGATTCCTAAGGACCAGGGTCTTTATAGTCATACTTGTATTGATAAAACAGCTTTAAAAAGCATGGTGTGGATAAGTTGGGAACATTTGTTTTAATGGACAGATTACTGGGATAGTGCAGCACATTGTCCCATGGGCAAGTTATGCAGAAAGAGTCACACTTCTTCTTTTTCATGGATCGTGTAATCTTTTGAAGGATACATCAGCACATAGCGCTGTTTACTCAGCAGTTGCACAATATTCAACTGATGTTTTAGGCAGAATATTGCGCACACGTAAAGAACAGTAAAGATATACTATATACTTGTGTATAAGTGTACTCACAAGATCACTTTCCAACAGGACACACTACAAACTACCATAAAATGTGGTTCATTGAGAGACCTCACAGCAACATGTACATTTGTTTGGGTTAGCATAACCAAGGACCTGATTTTGATGACGGTTGGATCGCACACCGACAGGTTGTTGGTGGCAGTCTAACCGCCGACAACCCTTCTGTCCGACGCCGCACTTCAATGCAGGTGGTCGGACCCACAGCGGGTGCAGTACAGACCAACGCTCCTGACAGGATCAGTTATCCCGACAAGGCAGCGGTTGGAATCGGAGCCCCGAATGGAGGTGGTGCCAAGCCAGGCACTGCCATCAGGATTACAATATCCCTTTCCGACAGACTGTCCATGGTGGTAACACTGCCATGTAAATAATGTCGGAAATTGATTTTGGGTGCCCCAAAAAGTACCCTGTTTGGCCCTGGGGGAAAATGTAGCGCCCCCACTTACCTCCATGCTCTGTGTGCCATGCACCACATGGTGCACGGCACACAGTCCATTGATGTCAAAAGGAGCATTTTGTGATGGCCAGCCGGGTGTCTGCAAAGTAATGCGTTGGTCAAACTGCCGCCTGCTTGTTGGGCAGTCCCCTGACCGCCGTGATAGCAGGCAGTGGTCCGACTGCTCACTATCGTAATCAGGGCCTAAGTCTCTAATTTAATGTACTCGGCCTTTGTCGATGTTGCTGGGTGATTTTCTACAGTGGCTTAATTTGACCAAGGGTGGTCTATTTAATATGAAGAAATACACGTGTGAAATACAGGAACTAAATCAGAATGATTTACACTTTATTTTAATATATAAGATTAAACAATAACTGTCAAGAGACACTCAATATTCATTAATGAAATCATACAATTTTAGTAAAGACCTAGGTATTAAAGACACATTTTGAAATGGAAAATGATGTAATCAATAAGATGCTGGAACTTCCATATAGATTAAGCAAGTTACTTTATTTAAGTTAAGATGTTAGGTAATAAGATATAACGATAACCCCATCAAAGAAAACAGAAACATGCAGTTACATGAGGCTTACAGTCCTAATAAGGTATAGAAAGATATGTTTTTCAGAATACAATAAAGAACGTACAATCTTAAACATGAACTCTAAAATAAGAACAACGGTTAACCGGAGATCACCCAGCATGTGACTCACAAACACGATGCAAGGTGGTCCGTCAAATGGACTGTGGTCACCTCTTTTATATTGATTTATTGAGGAAGTGCTTGACCACAGGTTCTATCCCATGTCAGGTATTTTATCATCATCCTCCCACAGTTTGTGCATTTATCAGAAATGATGTGCGTCACTTAATCGAATTTTACAAGACAGCAGAAGACTACACAAGGTTATAGGTCATTTTCACATGCCACGTTGATTGTCTTTCATTGCTAGAAGGTAGCAAAAATATAATAAAATAAAGAATATTGAAGTATTGGAATATTGAAGTATTGAAACTGGCCCCCACCATATTGTACCCCATCGCTCTCCTCTTAGTTTCAGGTGTTTCCTGTTTTTGTGATATTATTATCCTTCGGTGGGTGTATTATGAGAAGAGCACATTGAAAGTGCAAGGCGGGAAGCGGGGGCTTCCGGTCACCTGTGTACCAAAAAGACAGGGTTGGAGCTTTGCGTCTGTCGCAGGAGAAATCTTGTAAATTTTAGCAGTGAGGCATTGGGCCTACTACGCTTGGAGAACAGTTGAGATGGTGTCAACTTAACAGATTCCTGTATACTGGCTGGTGGGCTCATATGAGGGTTTCATGCTTCAGGTGTTGGCGGGGTTTGGCCTAAGGCATTCATATGGTAAAACGGCATCCTGCTTCATCTATTTGCACAGATCATCCATTTTAAAGTTGCTGAAGAAAATGTGGCTTTTAAAGTTGCATGAACAAGTTTCCTATGTGAATGATGTTTCCTCTTCTGTGTTTTTACTTTTCATGGTGTTGTTTTCTTGTACTACATCTATCTATGTGCCTCAGGACGAACCCTGTTGAGACATTCCCGAATGTTGCAGTAGTAAAAGCTGTTGCTGCCAGAGCCACAGCTACATGTTCATTCATTTTAAAATGGCTTATTGTTTATTTTGCTTCAATAGTGCAATCTCATTTCCCTTGTCTGTAGCTTAAAGGAAATTCAAATCTATTTATGATCTAGGCATTTCCTAAAGTAACTTATTTTATGTAGCACAATTTCAACAATGTTGATTAGTTTATGGTTTGCTATGTATGTTTGAACAGCCCTATGCCACCACTTCATGATGAGTGAGTTGTTTTTTACTTTTCTAAAACTATAAAATGTGTTGTTTCTGGGATGTGTGCCACACTCACCAGAGACTTTCAAGAGACTTTTGTTCACTTCCATGAAGGCAGACTCCACAACAATTTGCCTACTTGATTTATGCGTAGAAACTTTCCTGTGCCTTGCAACTGAGAAGTCCCATGTCCAACTGTTATCTGGCTTCATAGATAGGCTTGCCCGGTCTTTCTTACTGAGCAGTCTTGATGTTGGACTGTTCTCTGATCTATATCAGACAATCCCTTGGCTTACGAACTGAGACGATTAATGCTAGTTTGTTACTGATTTTGATTATGGCTAATTCTTTTATGTTATCATCTCCCACAATTGGCTTTATTGGTATGCACTTTTCATGCTGATTTAAATCTGACATACTGACTACTTTTACCTTCTGTAATGATACTTCATTTTGAATAAAACATTATGGTTTCGACTTGTAATACTGTCTGCAAAGATGTTCTTTGTTTGTTTTAGGGCCTCCGTCATTTGGGACGCATATGCCCGATCTGGGCACTGTCAGAAGGAATTTATTAGTGGAAAGTGCCAACACCAACAATGATCAAAAATCCCATTAATGGACTATGTAGCACCAATTCTCTTACACCCAAACATGTCTTCTGCTTGGCAATGGGTGTACTTACCACTGCAGAAGAGGCACCAGTGATTCTCTACAGCCCTCCAGTTTCACACATCAAATACAAAAAACCTCCGCCCATATTTACTGGAAGTTGGCCCATTCACCTAAAATTGGAACTTACCCATTAATAATAATAATAATTAACCCTGCTTAAAAACCTTACACTGGCTCCCAATACAAAAACGTATTAAATTCAAACGGTGCTGCCTTGTCCATAAATCCATGAATGGTCATGGCCCGGTATACCTTGAACAAAAGCTTAAGGCCTACCAGCCGGTGAGAACACTCAGATCGTCCACCAAGTCCCTTCTAAGTGTCCCTAGGGTACGTACGGCTAGAAACGGCGACAGGGCCTTCAGTAAAACAGCACCCGAGGCCTGGAACTCCCTTCCCCTCCAGCTTAGGACGAAACCCGACTACCTGAGATTCCGCAAACAGTTAAAAACATGGCTTTTTTAGATCTGTCCTTGCTATACCTGGGTATCTGCTAGGAGTTTTCTGCAAGCGCTCTGAGACCTTCGGGTGATTTATGCGCTATACAAATGTAATAATAATCGTCCACCACCATTCACACGACTGATACCACATCTTCATACAAGGACTCACACTCTGGTCTGCAGTGGAAACTTCAGAACTGTTTAGGTCAAACCAGTTAATCAAAATGAGTGCAAGGCCATGCCAGTGGCAGATCACAACTCCAACAAAATAATATAACGTAACTCATGCTGCAGTTTGTGTCTACTGTGCACAGTGAGCTTCAGAAGCTTTATAAATCAGGACTGAGAGGCCTCAATGCTTTGTCTATCCAAAGAATATTCACTCAGTCTCAACATGCTTTGAAAATATCTTGGCATGCACTTCTGCGTTAAAGCTTCTCCCGAGAAGACCTCTGAGTCGCTCCCCCTTATTGGTGACATGTTGTGTTCTCCTTGGAGTAGAGAAACTCACAAACAGCAGGATCTATATGTTCTCCAACACACATGTCATAGGCATGTGGTATTTGGCAAGATATCGAAGAGGCACTAAAGATCTGCCAGTCAAATCCAGAGAGAATGAAAGTGATGAAAGGAAACCATTGAGTCATTCTGAACCATGAGTAATTGTTTTGGTTGCACAGACTGCAACAAACCACAAGCATTCTAGGTAGTGCTACTAATGGAATGGGCTAGCAAACACTGCAGAGAATGTACCCTCTGGACAGGACCACCAACAACCCCAGGCATGCTTTGGATTTGTGCCTCACTGTAAGATGGAGCTAAAGTCCCTGTAAAACTCTAAGCTCCAGACCTAAAGCTGGAAATAGTTGTGAAACTTAGGGTGAACTCACAGAAACAATTAAAAATATGATGCATGAAAATGCCTGAATCAATCTGAACCATTTGCAATTACTGTAAGTGCATCCTAAGACATAAGAGGTACAAGCACAACCATATGCAAATCTATCTTGGCCTTGCCTCAGAAAGGGACTGGAACACAAATAACTCCATATATGGTTCTGCCTTGAGGCGCCTCATGAGTGAGGTTTAGCTTGAGACCTTATGGCACACTTAGCTAAGACCTCATGTCTGGGCATAACCATTGCACTTAGAGTGTTTCACTTGGACAGCGCAAAAGGGATAGAAGGAGGGGCCATATTATCAAGCCTGGGCAATAAAATTATCGCCACTTTATTGGCAGGAAACTGCCGCTAAAGTGGCGATAATGGGCTTGATAATATGCTCTTGTGAATTCCCATAGCAGCCCAGGTTCTGGTGTTAACACGGGCTGATATGGGAATTCACAAGGGCCTATTATCAAGCCCATTATCGCCGCTTTATCGGCAGTTTCCTGCCGATAAAACCGACAATAATGTATCGCCCTTTCTTGATAATAGGGCCCCAGTGTTTTATAGCTCTTCAAAAAGTAGGAGAAGGAAGGAGAGAGTTTACAGGCAGCATGTCAAGCTGTTTGACCAAAGTGAGGAGGAATTATATGGAAAGTATATTCTGAGTAGGGAGGTAATTTTAGATCTAGCAGAAGGTTTTCTGGGTACAAGGGCTCTGCATGGTCAATCTATATCTACTCATGCTCAAGTAATGTACATCCTTCTCCTACTAGCATCAGGCACTCACCAGTGTCTTGTTGCTCTTGTAGGGGGTATCTTGAAGGGCAGCATAATGTGTCTTTAGAGAAATGTTGGAGCCCCTCTAAGTTGAATACTTTTACATATTTCCTTCATGCAAGAGGACTAGTGGTATACATATGTTAAAATCTTGTCATATAGTTCAATTATGTAATGTTACTTGGCGTGTTGAAGATACCCATACACTTTTATATCCTCCATCAGCAATAGAGTATTTGTATCAGTTGGGAAATGGGCTCATACTTGATACATTTAAATACAAAATATCATCAATTTTAGAACATGTTTTTGCAAAACTTAAACTTATTAGACCCATATTTTTAAGGGACACTATATATCCAATTAAATCACGGATCTTGGCCCCTTAACTGAAGCCCACATAGCAAGAGAAAGGAGGAAACAGGGCACATAAATATGTTTGAGTAGTATTTGTAGCATTCTTTGAAAGTACATGCATTTAGAAGGATAGGGTAATCATTCTACTTTAGTGTTCTTTTAATAAATGTCTCAGACACAAGAAAGACAAACTGCAGGAAAATACCTAGTCACTCGACCCACTAGAATACATAACCCAAAGGAGTTACGTGTGAAACCTTGGAGTGACAATAACTCTTGAACTTCTTCTTCTAATCTTGGGTAACACAGAGATATCACACTTCTTGGGAGACAATTTTTTATTAGGTTCACATATCTTGACCCTTAAGCAGACATCACCTGAATTCCCCCTTACTTTAACCACTTTAGCAAGAATCCACCAATGCTCCCCCTCAGCTTGAACAGTGTTTCCTCTGATCTTCTCCACTCTGACCGGCTCACCATATGTGATATTTCCCTTCTTCATATGCACAGGAGACTTTATCCGAACCATGGGGCTCATTATGATGGCGGGCAGACATCAGTTCGACATCCATCATAATGGTGATGGGACCGCCCGCCAGACGTGCGGCTGTCCCACCAACCTAAGTTAGGATGCACCCGCCAGTATGATGGGCACATCCTGGCCTCTTAACATTGCGGACGGTGCTGCTGGCAGCAGCACCTTTTGCAATGTGTAAATGCCACATTGTGCATTTCCATGCACAACTTGGCAGGCAACACGCACTGCCTTCCATATTGTGCATAGAAATGTAGGGGGGTACCATGGGTACCCCCCAGTGCACCCACACCGTTCCCCCACACAGATGGGGCCCACAACGGGCTCCCACACCCAATCCCTGCCAGCCTGGAAGGCCTCTACCAGGGCACATCCTAATATGGCGGATAGTGCCTGCTAGGCACCACCACCACAATAGTGGCCCTTTTCAGTCCGGATTGCCACCGCCGGCCCGGCGGTAGCTATCCTCCTGCCATCCTAATGAGCCCCCATGTCCCCAATCTCCAGAGGAAGCAATTTAACATCTACAAATACTACAGTTTGGGCCAGTAAACTGGAGATTGTGGTGACCCGCCCTGACCCCCTCAGAAGCGGTCGCTCCTGACGCTGCTCCCTGACCTGCCTAACGCCAGTGGTATCGTAGCGCTTGAGTCCCTGATCACTATTTGTTGCCTCACATTGCCCATAGAAGCATCTGTGCCTGATTGCAGCTTAAATTCATATCGTCGCGCTTATAATCGTACCTGACTGCATAGCAATTTGTAATTGTAGCGCCACAGCGAAAGTAAGCTTTAAAGTGATTCACATTGTGCTGCGCTGCCTTTTGCCTGTAGACCTGAGCTGTGCTTGCCTGTGCGGTGCATTTGCCATCATCAGAGCGTTCTTGTTGATTGTGCCCCATCGTGTTTCGCTTTTGGCCTCCAGCCATTTTGTTGATTTGCATCCTTGTTGTTCTGCATCCCTGGCCGGCCCTCCACCACGATCCCGCCTCCCAGCTGACCCTCCCTCCCACTGATTACTTAGGCTCCGCTCTCGTGTTGTTGCGCTGTGACCCGCCCTGACACCCTTAGAAGCGGTCGCTCCTGACGCTGCTCCCTGACCTGCCTAACGCCAGTGGTATCGTAGCGCTTGAGTCCCTGATCGCTATTTGTTGCCTCGCACTGCCCATAGAAGCATCTGTGCCTGATTGCAGCTTAAATTCATATCGTAGCGCTTATAATCGTACCTGACTGCATAGCAATTTGTAATTGTAGAGCTACAGCGAAAGTAAGCTTTAAAGTGATTCACATTGTGCTGCGCTGCCTTTTGCCTGTAGACCTGAGCTATGCTTGCCTGTGCGGTGCATTTGCCATCATCAGAGCGTTCTTGTTGATTGTGCCCCATCGTGTTTCGCTTTTGGCCTCCAGCCATTTTGTTGATTTGCATCCTTGTTGTTCTGCATCCCTGGCCGGCCCTCCACCACGATCCCGCCTCCCAGCTGACCCTCCCTCGCCCCCGCCCCCTCCACTTCTCGATTCATGACAGATGCATTTGCACGCAGCGTCCACGCGCAGCGGTCGCGCCCCATGCGCGCCGAAGGTAAGCCCGTCTACGCCCGTCCACGCCTGGACCGCGCCCAGCGCCAGACCCCCTGGCTCCCGCAAACCGCACTCCCCCCGCATAACGTATGACGGCCGCCACCCTCTTAGCCCTTAACACCGGACGCACACCACAATGCTACGAAGCTGTCCCAGGACGTACCCACGGTCCCTTCGCCTGCCAATCCTGCAAGTTCGCCTGCATCAAGACCCACACCAAATTCACTTCCTCCAAACACAGCTCCGACTCTAACCACCTGAAGTGCATCCTGCTGAACACCCGCTCGGTCCACAGACACGCCACTGAACTTTGGGACCTACTCGACACTGCGTCACCGGACATCGCCTTCCTTACAGAAACATGGATGAACGCATCATCAGCACCCGACATCGCCATAGCCATCCCGAACGCTTACAAGATCATACGGAAAGACCGCACCAACCAAACAGGAGGAGGCATCGCCATCGTTCATAAGAACACCATCAGAATATCGACCAGCCTCGACGATAACCTTGCTACCGCCAAACACCTTCACTTCCAGATCCACACCGAACCCAGGACCACACTTAGAGGCACCCTCATCTACAGACCACCAGGAACCCGTAAACAATTCAGCGAAGACATCACTGACTTCATCAGCCCACATGCCCTCCCCTCCGAGAACTACATTCTACTGGGAGACTTCAACTTCCACCTAGAAAAGAAAAACGACAGCAACACCACCACCCTTCTGGCCAACCTGACCAACCTCGGACTCAAACAACTTGTCGACACCCCCACCCATGTAGCCGGACATACGCTTGACTCTGTCTTCACCTCCTGCAAACACATCTCCTTCGATCATACCACAGCTCTCCATTGGACGGACCCCAGCTGTGTTCACTTCAGCAACAAAACTACCACGATCCACAACCCCCACAACCTATTCCCCGAAGAAACTGGAACAAAATCACCACCGACCAACTCCTTACATCGCTCAACCAAAACCCTCCCGCCCTCTCACCGGACCCAAACGAAGCTGCCACCAAACTCAAACAATGGATCACTCACAGCGTTGATGAATTAGCACCCTTGAAAAACCACCAGACCAAACAAGGTAGCAAAAAGGCCCCCTGGTTCAACGATGACCTTAACAAATCCAAGAAACTATGCCGTACTCTCGAAAAAACATGGAGAAAAAACCCAACCACTGACAACCTGACCGCCTTCAAGGCAGCCACCCGCAAACACCACCAACTGATCCGATCCACCAAGAAATCAGCATTCAAGGATCGACTCGACAACAACGCCCATAACAGCAAGCAACTCTTCAACATCGTCAAAGAATTTACCAACCCCACCACAGCCTCAAACGACATCACTACCTCCCAGGACCTCTGCGACTCGTTATCCTCTTTCTTCTACAACAAAATCGCCGACATACATAACAGCTTTAAGAACATTTCCAAAGAACAATCCACTCCACCCACCTCGGAACCAGAACCGCTCTCTAACAACCTTAGCGCCTGTAACCCAATCACCACTGAGGACACCATTCGCCTAATGAACTCCATCCATTCAGGTTCGCCAACCGACCCCTGTCCCCACCACATCTTCAACAAAGCAGACTCCATCATCGCACCCCATCTCCGTGATGTCATCAACTGCTCCCTCAACTCCGCTACCTTCCCAGAAAGCTGGAAACATGCCGAACTCAGCGCCCTTCTGAAGAAACCCACAGCAGACCCCACTGAACTCAAGAACTACCGCCCTATCTCGCTCCTCCCATTCCCTGCCAAAGTCATTGAAAAAGCCGTCAATAGCCAGCTCGCCGCCTTCCTTGAATCCAACAACTCCCTCGACTCTTCACAGTCCGGCTTTCGAGCCAAACACAGCACCAAAACCGCCCTCATTGCAGCGACAGACGACATCCGAACGCTTCTGGACAACGGAGAAACAGTTGCCCTCATCCTACTCGACCTCTCCGCTGCCTTCGACACAGTCTGTCATAGCACCCTCATACAACGTCTCAGCAACGTCGGAATACAAGGAAAAGCCTTGGACTGGATCATCTCGTTCCTCGCCGGGAGAACCCAGAGAGTTCGACTCCCCCCATTCAAATCAGAGGCCACCGAAGTCATCTGCGGAGTACCACAAGGATCATCACTCAGTCCCACCCTCTTCAACGTTTACATGAGTCCCCTCGCATCCATCGCGCGCCAACACAACCTCAACATCATCTCCTATGCAGACGACACCCAGCTGATCCTTTCCCTCACCAAAGACCCTAACACCACCAAAACCAATCTTCATGAAGGCATGAAAGAAGTAGCCGAATGGATGAAAAACAGCCGCCTAAAACTTAACTCAGACAAAACGGAAGTTCTCATCCTAGGATCTTCCCCCTCTGCCTGGGACGACTCATGGTGGCCATCGGCCCTGGGCACAGCACCCATACCCACAGACCACGCACGTAACCTGGGCTTCATCCTCGACTCCTCCCTCTCGATGACCAGACAAGTTAACGCCGTCTCATCCTCTTGCTTCAACGTACTTCGTATGCTCCAAAAAATCTTCCGTTGGATCCCCACCGAAACAAGAAAGACGGTCACCAACGCACTGGTCACTAGCCGACTGGACTATGGAAACACCCTCTACGCCGGAACCACAGCCAAACTACAGAAAAAACTCCAACGCTTCCAAAATGCATCAGCCAGACTCATATTGGACATCCCTCGCCAAGCTCACCTTACCGAACACCTGAAAGACCTCCACTGGCTTCCCGTCAACAAGAGAATAACGTTCCGTCTCCTCACCCACGCACACAAGGCCCTCTACAAACTAGGACCCGAATGCCTCAACACACGACTGTCCTTCTACACACCCACACGCCAACTAAGATCCTCCAATCAAGCGCTCGCCGCAGTTCCGCGCGTCCACAGATCCACCATAGGAGGAAGATCCTTCTCCTTCCTGGCGGCCAAAACCTGGAATTCTCTCCCCACTCACCTCCGCCTCAAACAGAACCACATCTCCTTCAGAAAGGAACTTAAAACCTGGCTTTTCGATAAATAATGCACCCCCTCCCACAAGCGCCTTGAGACCCTCTGGGTGAGTAGTGCGCTATACAAATTCCTGAACTTGAACTTGAACTAGAGACATGGTGGAGTATTGCAGTTTCACCACCTGTTGTAAAATCATATCTTTATATCTAATTTTACTAAAAACAGCAACATGGAAAGGACCTCTCATTGAGGCTAACAAAGAAGTCTCTGACAAAGGAAATTTACAGCCCCTTTGCATGATGCTACAAGAGCTCCAGAAGAAAGTGCTTGTAAAAAATATTTTTTTTAAACTCATCTAGATTTGTCAAAATAATGTTTATTTCAAATATTAGAAACATATTATTATCAAACTATTAAGATACATTTAGCATATTCGTGGTTACCAAATACACAAAGGCACAAAAGCCATGCTTTGCTTGTCCTCTCTGGTGACGTTGTGTCGAGAGTGCACATTAAATGTATGTTAACTTTTTAAAACATGTTAACATGATACTTTGTCAATTAAACCCAAATCTGTGTTTGCTGCTGAGTACACAGCTCTTTCAGATCTAGTGGTAGACCCAGTACCTTCTTCCTCAATTTTGCAAGTGCGCTTTTGCAATGTGGGCGAAGTTTCTTGCACATATACCACTGAGGCATGAAGCCTCTTCGCCACAAGTTGGCTCCGTGCACCCTTGTGATGTCACCTGAGCTGTTTCTAGCAACTTTAAGGTGTTTGCTACGTTTTCTAATTTAAACATGGTAGTCATTGTGTTTTTAACCCCTTCGACGCTGATGACGAGCTGGGCTCGTCATGAGGTAGCCTCCTCGCACGCTCATGACGAGCCCAGCTCGTCACGTAAAGTGCGCTTTTGAAAAAGTCAGCGTACGAGCGGAATTCCGCCCGCACGCATGCGGTTAAGGAATCACTAATTCCTACATTGCTCTATAAAAAAAGATGCTGTCATTTAAATATGATGAGTCATGCCATCTTTATGGTTTTCTCAAACCCATCAAATAAAGTTTACTTTTCTAAGCCCCTGGCAACATCCCCCCTGAAGTGACCCATTTTATTTTGGAGGTTTCCTTCCTCCTAAATGACCTTCCTGTGGAAGATGCTAGCCCATGAAGAAACCTCCCAGAACCTTGAGCCCACCCATCATTATGTCTTCTCTAAAGTTCTTGAAGAACTCTTTCCTCCTTCATAGAGTCATGGTAGTCATTTTTTGCAGTTGTTAATTCTTGTATTTGATTTGTCATTTCTTGTTGTCCTCCCGCCATGTTGAAGGTCCTTCTTGGTGATATTTCCAAGCTCTTCTATTTGACTTTCCATTATTTGTATAGCTTTTAGTTGACCCAGCGGCACCGAAAACAATATTTCTCTTAAATCTAAGTTTCATGGCTGTTGATGCAGCCTCTTGTACTTCGTGCCCACTCATTCACCTTCCTCCACTAGCATGAATCCACCAAAGTTGCATCATCTGCTGTAGCCTTGTCTTCAAAGTTGGAAATGTCTTGCAGACGGTGACAATGTTAGGGTGAAATGTGTTGGGATCTGAGTGGAACAGAGATAGTAGGGGTAGAGGTAAGTGGCTCTGTTGTGGGCATTAGTAATACGCTCGTGCTGCGTTCTCCCGTTTCAATTTACTCCTCAAACACCATTTCACCTTCTTCTTTAGAGCTAGTACATCCATGGCAAGTTATACATTAGTTTAGTATTTTGAAAAAAAAGGTAGATTAAAAATGTTTTTAACAATGAATATTGCACAGACATTACATAGTACTTTCTTAAAGGTACTAATTACAACTCCCATAATGTACCTAACTGAACACTAATAAAAGAGGATTGAAAAAATATAAACTAATGTAGTGTTGAATTTAAGATTCTTACAACATCGCAATATTGAATAATATAAATGCCTTTTTTTGTAATATAAATTTGTTGGAAGGTGGATTTTTATTAGGGGTATGTATGCACCTACCACTAGCAATAAAGCCACCAACACAATTTAAGGTCCAGTCAAGGTCTCAATACATTAGCCCCTGGCTCATCGCTTGGTAGCTGTCTGTAAACGTGCAAGCTTAACTCAGGAGACAGATATATAAAGCATTGAAAAACACCAAAACATTAACTAAGCAAGACACAATACACAATAAAAATCCCAAGCCAATTTATAAAAATAGGAAATATTTTAATCTGTAAAATGAAACCAAAATGACAAAAATCCAGTTTAGGAAATCAGAGATATGAATTTTTAAAGATTGAACACCTTCTAGTGCTTAAAAATATATAGCGCCAACTTGGCACATCTGGTCATGCTTGACCGGGACAAAGTCGAAGTTTGACGTCAACCGCGAAAGAGCTCTGGTTGGATACACTAAGCAGAAGATCTTGGTCATAATTTTACCTTCACACTTCGAAACCTTTCTGAAGGATTTTCTCTCAGCGACGAGCAAAGCACTTTGGCCGAATTAGCAGCGGGTTCGCCTGCTTGGTTAAGCAGGAGCTCCCAGTTAACTCCTGGAAGTCTTGAGCTCCAGCGCTTTCAGTGGAACAAACCTGAAATCCAGGACAGTTTGCGGTTGAAAATAGCCGGCTTGAGTCTTGACTTCAGGATGGGCCGCTTATTGAACGTTTTTCCAAAAGTTGCTCCAAACTTCTGGAACTTCTTCCTGAAGTTCGTCTTGAGGGTTGAAGGTGTTCAAAACACAAATTTAAGGGTCTAGAAGCTCTGAGATGGTCCTTGAAAGTTTGGGACTACAATTCCCACAATGCACCTGGCCAAATCCTTAAATGTCCATTGGACGCACTACATGCTGGGGACTTTTTAGGGAGATGGTGCAGGGAAGCTCTGTTACCTGTTGCTTTCAGGGAGTCCACGCCTCAATCCTTATTGAAGTATTGAAGCAAGGCAAAGTCCTCAGAGCTGTAGTTTCAAGTGTGTAGCAGGGCAGTCCTTCAGATTACAATCGTTTGGGGTGCAGACCAGGGTTCCTGCAGGGCAGTCTCACATATTTATTCAATGATCTGGAGCAACAAGCAGGGGAGCACTACCGTCCAATAAGCTGCAGGGTGCTACCCAAAAACATGACAGCTTCCTCCAAAATTGTGACATATTCTTGTCCCACAAAGCACTTTCGAGAACGCCTCTCCAGGAGAGTTAGATCTGGCTAAACCATCCTACTCGTGTGGCTTATTTCCATTAACACTTCCCCTTCAGACCTTCTGCAAATTCCATTCCCAGGCCTGCCATCTGGCTGGGGCTACAGGAAGAAGGGGTAGGCCTGGATGGCATTCTTCTCTTTGAACCCCAGTTTGAGTTACCCGGCCCCCGTCCTGTCCTGTTCTGTTCTCTGCAGCTGCAACGCTCTCAACCATCAGATAACCTCTGCTCTATGCGGCCACTTATCACCTTATCAAAACAGCTTGGCTCAGCCTGGTAAAGCTGACCAATCAGGAGAGGCTGCTAGAAGGCTGGATTTCGTCTCACAGAAAATAAAGTTCTAGAACTTTTTTTCTTTCTTGTTATGATAACTTCAACAGTGGCAAGTTGTTGGGTTTATCATTACATTTATCATTCCTAGCAATATTGATACTTAAATAACACATACCAATGTTAGCCTATGGAGTTGATAATCTACTATGAAGGAGCACAAGGGCATATCAAAAAAGCTTTTATAATGTCCCTGATTATAGTTACATGGCACCCCACACCTGGGACACCTAGGGGAGACCTTGGGGGTGACTTCTATGTAACAATAAGGTCAATTACCACTTCAGAAGTACCTTTAATTCCAAAGTAACATTTGCATACAATTTAGTTTTTAAAGACAGTCTACAAAGCAGGGCGGCCTTTAAACATGACAGCAGACAACACAGCAGTGCACACCAGTGCAGGAAACCTATAAACCTACATGCCCTATTATATACTACAGATTTATAGGTAGTTTGAATCCCCATTGCCTTATTATATACTAGGGATTTACAGCTGTCTGTCATTGCCAATTGTAATTATACCTGAATACCATGTACCTTTTTTCATGAACGGACTAGCCCTGGGCCTGGTTAGCTGAGCCCAGTGCACAGTCAGAGTCAGTTTCCACCAGATTTAGTCAAATAATGGGGGTGAACATGGAAAAAAATGATGAATTTCTCACAAAATTATTTTTAAATGATAATTTACCAGTTCACGTAGCATCTTGGCCTAAAGAATCAATATCATTCACTGCTTCTGGAATTAAAGTGGATTCCTCAATTTCACCAATAGGAGTCGGCTGACTCACAGTAGAGGGCCGCCCACCAGGAACAGCTGCTTCTTTGAACTTGGTAGCCAGTGTTTCCTTTGTCCCGTTAAGTCCTACTAGCGCTTCCCAATTCCTTTGATGCTGCATTTGGGGACTGTTGCAGTATTATCCCTTTCTTGGATAAACAGCCAAATGCTTTTTTGTTGCTGCCTCAGGCACAGACAGGCAGTCCTTGCCAAAAAGCTCATCACTGTGGGGCAGGCACACTCCTCAGCAAAGGTATTTAGCTCAACATCAGAAACCCTTTGTTTCATCTTTCTGTCCCTGTCCTCTTTGTCTGTTTCAAAGGTGGTTTCCAAGCTCCAAAGACAGTCCTCGCTCATTTCTCCAGCTCAGCAATCTGTAAGCATGATATAGCCATTATCCTTCCATCTTTTACCTTCACTGAGGCTTAAAGGTGGGAACGTTGCTAAACAATAAGCCTAGTTTTCCGATTTTATGCAAGGGGTCTCAAAATGCATTTAACTGGTATTTTTTCACAATAGATAAATTCTACCTCAGAAGTAGTATGGTCTATCATTATGGGCATTATCTACTATCATAGGTGCCACCTTTGAGACAAAGGGCCTGAGTTAGATCCTAGCTGAAGGGTTGTTCCATCACAATGGTGATGACATCCTGTGAGCCAAAATATATATCCATTATATACTATTGGATTTATATTTTGGCGGGCGGGATATCTGGCCCGAAGCCTTGTAACAAACTTATCCACGGATATTAGAAACCCTACTGACAGCGGAAGTACTCTCCTTTTTTGAAAACTACTTTATATATACCTATTTGGACCATATTGCGAGTCCGTTCAAGATATTTCATCTAAGGAGACCGTCAGAAGGCTGCAAGATATGTTCTGTTTATATGTCTTTTAGACCCATATTATACGGGACCATACACAGGTATTACCTGGAATGTGGTGAATTCACCTTCAGAGATTTTGTGCTTGCCCTGAGGAAGTCGTCGGATGAATTTCCACGAGATGAAACACGTGTCGGCTACTGGCTACTTTTGGCGATGTTGCCTACAACCAATTATTTTTGCCTGTACAATGTAATTACGGCTTTGACAAGAACAAAAGAAAAGAAGAAAATAAAGAAGAAAACTTCTTTTGAGCACACCTTGTCTTTGGGAATTTATTGGACTGACCTGGTGCGGTTCATTTGTGAATATCAAATGGTATTTTGCTCGGGAGCGATAATCTTGTCTATTGTGTGTACTCTGTGTCCCCTTATTACAGAGGCTGTTTGGGACGTGGGTGGCCTTTCCCATTTCGTTCCCTGGAACACTTTTCTAAGAGAGTTTCTGTTATCTTTATTGGTTCTGCGCAAAATGTAACCTAGCCACGTTTCTGAATATAATATTAACATACGTTTTTGAGTTCTTAAAATACAAGTGATATCTTATGGCAATCACTTTTTTTAAATTAAACTTGTCATAACTACATGAACCATATTTTGCATTTGCCTGCGTTTGAATTCAGCACAACACTGCCTAATTTTGGGCAACACCATTCTTCCTTGTTATTCCAAAGAGCTCATAACACTTGGTCTAGGTGCTAATCTAGATCTTTTGTTTCCCCATGTAAAGCTACTAAATTCCCTGTTCACGTTTTAAAAGAATTTTAAATGTAAAGTAATGGGGAGGCTTGGAAAAAAATAAAAAAAGTAAGGACAGACATTTTAATCAAAGCCACCGTCCCCTTGATTGTCAATGGAAGTGAAATCCAAGTACAAGAGAAAAGACTCAATTCACAAACTACATTATGTACTATGTGAAGGAGTACTACAGCGGTACTACATGCATACTATAAAATGCAATACACAAACCTACAGGTGGTGATCGCCACCACTCTGATAATTTCCATGGAGAGATGTCTTCACACGTAAGTTTACTACTTAGGGCCTTATTACGAGTACGGAGGTCCATTGGACCACCGTACTTACGGTGGTGGTACAACAACCGCTACACTATGGACCCACCTTCAGATTTACCAGTGTGGGAGTTGGAGCGCCATAGCACTGCTGTGTCTGCCAGGTAGCAAGGATCCAGTGGCGGTCAACCAGCAGTCAGGGAGCTGCAATATGCTGGTGTTGCCGCTGCAGCACTACCGAGCATATTACAAGTTACCTGTCCTCTGCCTCTTTCATGGCAGAGAGCCCGCGGTGAATAGGGTGGCAGAGAGACAACAAAAGGGACCCAAACAGGGCCCCCTGCTGCTCCTGGGCCCCGGGTGCGTGTGGTGGGGCACATGTTGTGCCTCCCTGGATTTCCCCTCCCCAGTTACTGTATGGTGTGACATGAATCAATATAGAAAGACCTAGGACTACTCTTAAAAATATTTTCTCGCTGTGTATACAATCTAAGAATAAAAAATAAAAATATGTATACAAAAAACACATCAACAAGGCATGTATTCCACACCGTGCAGGAACGTGCAGTCGGCACTCCCACGGCGGCGGTCTGCATGCTAGGCAATACCATGAGCCTAACAGACCACCACCCTCAGATCACCGCTGCAACGCCCACCCGCCGTGGATTACACTTGTAATCTGGATGACGAGCGATTCACAGTCTTGGCAGTCTTCCAGCAGACGGCGTGGTGGTGACGCCATTGGAGGACCGTCAAAGTCAAAATAAGGCACTTCATAGTAATTTTGGGGAGACCAGTGAGAGTGGTGGGACGATGGAGAATATCTACTTTAAAATGGATGAGATTTAGGGAAAGCTAAGGAGAAGTTTAGGGTGGGTCATGCTACTGCACCCACCCACAAATGATTACGCTCATTACTGTTCATAAACTACACTGCTAAAGTTACTACAGCCCCAAAGGTGACAAAACCATAGCAAATGTGTACCAGCCCAGTCATGGAGTAAGTCAAGCATCATACATGACAATCGAATGTCAGGTGTTGAAGCTATTATTGATGCTAGGTTGCTCAGGCTCTAATATTTTGTTGCCATTTTGAATTAGGTCTAGTATCAGTTAATTTTTGAGTTAACCAACTAGCACTGACTGGGTGAAACCTTTGGGGCAGATTCCGA
Organism: Lissotriton helveticus; assembly: GCF_964261635.1. Lineage (NCBI taxonomy): Eukaryota > Metazoa > Chordata > Amphibia > Caudata > Salamandridae > Lissotriton > Lissotriton helveticus. The sequence goes on along the minus strand of NC_136072.1, from coordinate 1,137,423,252 downwards.
TCCGGGTCAGAAGGGCACCGAACGCGATCAGGCCAGAAAAACTACGAGCTGTACGCGTGTTTTCCGCCTGACTCGTACAGCTGTACGAGCGAGTAAATACGATGCGAGCTATGTGAAATTCACCGACCGAGTCGTTTCCAAGTCCGATCCGCTACGTATGTCTTGGCCGTAAGTTAACAGTGGCATGCAATGGATGCGATTTACGACTGAGCCAGTGCGATGAACGCGTTGGACAGCCGGTGCGAGCTGGAGTGTCCAGCTCGCAAAACGTCCAGGAAGTTGGCTTTTGGGGTCCGCGTTGGACCCCCTGTCACCTGCAGCCCTACGACTCGGACACAGGGGAGACCCAAGGGTCTCCCCAACACAGGCATGTGCGGCGTGGATGGCACCGACGCGTACCCGCTGTAGGGGGCTCCCTTGTGCGGGACGTACCCATTCAGTCAATGGGAGCCCATGTATGCGTCGTACGATTGGCTCCCGGTGACTTCTATGGGAGTCCGACCGAACCGAGTCGGGCAGCATACGGCTGCATCGTACTCACTCGGTTGGACTGCAGTACTCAGGCTCCGTCAGAAAACACTCGTATCCGGCTCGGTTGAAGAGCTTTCTGACCCAGATCGGTATTGGCCCCTAACTCTTTAAGAAGTTTTGCTCAACAGGACATTGAAACTCACAGCCAGAAACTGGGGTAGTATGGTGAGTTTTATAAAAACGTAAAAATGTAATTAGCACCTTATGCATGAGAAAGCCTGTGCATCAACACAATTGATATTTAACCCACAAGGCACCGTAGGTGAAGTAATAGAGTTTTGCACACAATATTACTAAGCTAGGGGAGTCATACTTTACTGACAAACTTGCCATGAGATACAAAGATCTAATCATTTGGCGCTATTTCATTGAACTTATGCAGAAGTGTGTCTAGTTACAATATCTCAAATTCAGATTATGCCACAATCTGGTTACAATATCAGATTACACCACAACCCAGTACTGTACCTGTGCCCATAGATGACAATAATTTCCTGCAATCAGAAATGTAGCATAAGGGATGCACACCAGGAAATTATGTTCCATATTCTTTTGGTTGTGAGCAATGTAGGTGATGTACAAAGATGGTATAGGAGAAATATTCCTATATGCACAATGTCAACAGAACAATTGAAGATTTACATTAACGCTGTTGTCAGCCTTTGTTCTAGAGGGCCCAATAATTGGCCGTTCTAAATTTAAAAATGTTAGTTGTGTTTTAAAGTACGTATTGATGTGTACAGTGCTATCCGAAATGAAAGTTGTCATTTTAAATGTAAAGAGTAAAGGATTTTCTCAAACCCAGAAAATAAAATGTCCTTACTGATATTACAGAAATTAGTTTTTTACATGTAACCGTAAAAACTGTCTTCAGACGGACTTGATGCAATGTGTGTGACATAAAACCAGCCCACAAATTTCAACTCCTAGAAAGCTAAGTTGGAGAAACAAATAATAGATATGTGATACTCCAGAAAAAGCTGTCAAAAATCGATTAAAATTAATTAAATATAATAACCATGGCCCAGAGGACGCAATCAACATACCTTATAGTGCTGAAAAAACTCTAAAAAAATGGGAAATAACATTCTCTGTAGCCCAAAGAAACCACGTGGGAACCATGGAGAGCCTGGCAAAATCGATTACAATAATTACATGTAATAACCATGGTGCCAGAGGCTGAATATGTGCACTTGCAGTCTGGGGTGCATGCAGCCGGAAGTGCATCAGGCCAGCATCATGACAGGGACTTCCTACTTGATGCTGGAAGCTGAATGAGCGCCAATATGGGCACTGGAAATTTACAGCCACAGTGAGGGTGCATTTTCAGAAGCCACGCCCCGCCCTAAGTGGGTGAATGAAAGAATGAATTAACTGTTTGGTAAGGTGCGCCTATACTCAGGAAAAGTTTCCTGGTGCTTGCTAGCTACCCTCCCAAACATGGATAGGGTATTTTACATCAGTTTAGGGATGCTCTGATGTAGTTACTATGTATCACCCTTGCAAAGGCACCCACACTTTCAGAGATGTCACAACAGCAGACATGATGGCTGATCACTTGCAGAACAGCGGTAGGTGTATGGGGGGGCAGGTGTATATCCATTTGCCCTCTACCTAAATCGGCTACTCTTGGCTCAAATGTTTATTCTCCGGATTCACTGTTAGAAGTTTGTAGTCATTTCCATTGGAACAGTTTCCTACCTTTTGTAGCCTGTTTCATGAGCCTTATTTTGATCTGGAATATCTGACTGTTCCTTTCTTGTGTTTTCACTGTGCTCACTTCTTCCTCCAGCACACAAGGTGAATAAGGGTTAGTGTTGGAGATACCACTTACTTCTGTGTATAGATGATTGCTGGAGAGTTGGATGGGAGTCCTGTGACTGTGGGCTGCCATCCCTCACAGAGCCAGCGACAACTCTGTAGGTCACTCCTAAAGCTCCTTCGTTCAAGATGTGTGTGTGAGCGAGTAGGTGGTTTGAATGGTGTCTTCATGTGGTGCCAGTCTGCACATGTGAATGAGAGGAAGGAGAAAGCTAGACCCCAGGGAGGCCAGAGGAGTGGAGGAGCCAGAGGGGTCGTCTGTCTATTACCCTGTGCTTTTGGGGGGACTCCATACTCTGCCACATAATATGTATTTATAGATTTCTAAAACAAAAGCTGCCGTCTTCATTACGGACCAGGCATCTAACATAGTTAATTTTCATAGATAGCCCTGGATGTGGATATGTTGTGTTTTCTCTTTCTCTAAAGGAAATATCGATAAACTCTGCAATAGGTTCTCCGTGTATGTAGGGCTGCTCTTCAGTTGGATGAGCCTTGCTCTACAGGAACTTAAAGACCCATGAATACACTGCATAAAGTGCTAAAGATGCATGTGAGGGTCATACAAAATATGCAGCACTTCCGCTGCGGGAAGGGTGGAACTCATTTGGTTCCACCCGTCACAGACTAGGACTGTGCGCTATATTAGAAGATTGGAATGTTGAGAGCTCCATTGAAGACAGTGGAGTGTTCCTGGCTTCTAATGGCTCATAGAGGTCAGGAGCATCAAGATTCCAATGTTTAACAAAGTCCTCAGGGAGCCCAATGGGATTTCAACCCCCTTCGGCTCCAGGAGGCCTTTGTTTTACAAATTAGAACTTTCTGCCCTCTAGGGATGGAATGTTCTAATAGCCTTAGAGCCCTCCGTAGCAGGCTCTACCGGCCATTAAAGGCCCCCTCCCTTGTTAAAGACCCTCTCCTTTGGCTTGAGCCTTTAGCACTGAAGCAGGCCTTTAATGACAGATAGAGCCCACTATGGTGGGCTCTAAGGCTGTATTAGAACATTGAAATGTTGAGAGTTCCATTGAAGACAATGGATTGGCTCTTTGCTTATAATAGCTGGTAAAAGCCCGAAGAGCAACATTCTAATGTTCTTTTTCTTTTCACAACTGTTGCTGTGAACAAAGGTCTCTTGGAACCCGAGGTGATTTTACCCCCTCAGGCTCAAAGAGGCCTATGTTTATCCAAGTTAGAACATTCTGTCCTCTGGTGGCAGAATGTTATAATAGCCTTAGAGCCCTTGTAGCGGGCTCTACCAGCCATTAAAGACCCACTCCCTTGTTAAAGGCCTTCGGGCTACAAGGTATCTAAAGCTATATTAGAACATTGAAATGTTGAGAGCTCCATTGAAGACAATGCCTTGGCTCTGGACTCATGGCTGGTAAAAGCCTGTAGCTCCAACATTCCAATGTTTGTCTTCATGTTTCTCACATTTTAATTCAGAACATTCTACCCTTAGTGAGTGGAATGTTCTAATAGCCTTACAGCCCTTCTGCCTCGGGCTATACTGGTTGTAAAAGGCTCTCTCCCTCGCTTTAGGCCCTCACCTGCATCTCATGCCTATAACTTGGGTTCAGAGCCATTAACTACTCAGCAGAGGGCTAAAAGGCTATATTAGTATCTCCTTGGAGCAGATGTAAACTTGTGCCTGCTCTGGGGAAAACCCTATAGAAAATCAGGCAAGTGGATTCATATTGCCACTTTTAAGAGCTGAGAGAGATCCCCTTGCAGGCGGGTCCACTCCAGAGGGCTGCCATTAGGGGGTGCACTGACAGTGCGCTTCCTGACAGCTTCTTTGCCTCTGCACCCATGTCTGTACATGGTGCGGGCCAAGAGGCAAAGGGCTTCCCTCATTTACATGGGACCATGCCCTGATGCAAATGAGGGTACACCCCCCCGGTGAAAGTGCTAGTGCTATATGTGGGCCACTGCTATCTGTATTACAGAAGGGGACACACAAGCGTCTGCAGCCCCTTCTTTAACACCAAACTGCCTCGGAGGTGCACAAAGCAAGCGCTAACACCCGTTGCACCCATGGGGCACTTTCATAATAGGACTCCATTGTCAGCCCAGGCGCTAAAATGCGATGTCGATAAATTATCGCCTAACATGTTCATCTCCATTTTATCCATATACGTCTTAAGCCCATTGCGTTCCATCCAAAAAAATTTGTTTAGAAGACATTCTGGAATGTTTTAAGAATATGTTGTGTGTCATCTGTGTAAGAGTGAAATAACAACCAAACTTCATTTGACCATCTATTATAGGATGGTGCAGAAAGCAGATAGAACAGATCATTGTGTCTTTTGACATACTTTTGAAGACTGTAGCACCATTGTGAATTTGGTGAAATTAAAAAAGAAATAATGCAAAAGTAGGTTTTGCAGAAAGAGCAAGCTAATGCATGTCTCTGTATACCCATCTTTTCACCTGGTGACATCCGGAGGTGATAGCTAGTCCCCGCAGAAGTCTGGCTTCCTCCAACCAGTGTAGTTAGATTCCACTTCAGGTATCTCTCTCTATCTCTTTGTGGTCTTCTTGATTGTGCTGGTCCTGGTCAAGGGAGTACTGGACATCAGGAAACAAAAAGATTGCCCTATTTCTAGTTCAAACCAATCTAAAGTTTCAAAAAACTTTCTGGCTCATGCATCAACAATGCCATTTGCGATTCCTTATTAGCGAAAAATAAGGATTCACTAATAAGGAATAGCAAAAGGCTATGCATGTAGAAATCGCTCAAAAAATAGCGATCTCTATATATTCCTTAATTGTGACTCGCAGTCGCAATTAAGGAATACCTCCTAGAGGCCCATAGGAATGAATGGGAAGACATTCTCAATTTGTGATTCTCAATTAGAGAATCGCAAATTGAGAATGCAATTTCAAGGGTACCAGGGTGTCAAAAGGACACCCTGTTGCACCCCTGAAATTCAGCGCCTGGACGCCCTCGGGCAGCAGCTGCGCTATACAAATCACCTTTTCATTTCATTTCATTTCATTTCAAATCTGCATATGAGTACATCTTGCACACACACATGTCCCAAGGGCATGTGTGTGTGTAAAATTGAACTTTGAAAAATGCACTCTAGTGCATTTTTCAAAGTTTTCGCAAATTACCATGAAGTTCAACTTCATGGTAATTTGCTCCCCCTATTGGCGAATTCGCAAATTTTTTCACTTTAATGCATTGCATTTAACGAATCTCAATTTGAGATTCCTTAAATGCAATCGTGATTTAAGTAATCGCAATTTAGACATTACCTACATTACAATTTTTGCATTTGGGATGATGCATCCCAAATGCAAAAATACCTGTTGCAAAGGGGCAGATTCTGAGAATCTGCCCGTTTGCAACCGGTTTTTGCTGTGATGCATGTGGGCCATAGTAGCATGTTGCCCCACAGTGGAAGGCACTTTGTAAAGGCTGACTGGTCACCTTTCAGTTACTTTTTGCTGCATTTTGATATTAAACTGGTTCTAAATAGGAGAAACGTTTGCCCAGAAAGTGTTAACATGCAAATTTAATGTATTCTATTACAAAATGAATTGCATAACACACAATATTGTGGGACAGATCCACTAACATTTTGCGTCATGGTTGCACCACTTTTGTGGCACACCTGTGACTCAAAATACAAATATATATTTATGAAGCCACACAGGGGGCGATATGCACCGCCTTGCATGGCTTTGTAAAAAATTGTAACACAACGCAGCGGCTTGAGCTGCATTGCGTTACAGGGGTGGAACATGGGCGTTCCCATGTATCCACCCATAGATTTCACGCAATCCCGGATTTACAAAGGTTTGTAAACCTGGGATTGCTTGAAATCACCACGCCTCCCAGAGGTTGGAGAAATGAGGAGAAAAATCTTTTTTTCTCCTTGTTATTTCCTATATCTATGTGTGCTGTTAACTGCAGCATACATTGAAAGAAGAAAATGCCTTTGACAGATTGTTTTTGTGCACAAAACCATTCTCCTTGTAATGCGGGCACCCTTGCGCCGGTGTGTAAGGGTGCCTGAGTTGGCGCTAGGCTGCCTGAAGTGCGTCTGCACTTCTGCTCTCCTCCTTTCACGTGATGCAGAGCAGCAAGTTGCATGCTAGACTGCGTTGAATACAAAGTTAGTAAATCTGGCCTTTTTTATTATGTTGCTGCATAATTAAGTGGACCCTGCTGCATAATGTGGCCCACTCTGCCACATAATGTGGCCCTCCCTCCCACATAACTCCAGTAGCCTTACTTCTAGGGCTCTGTTAAAAAATGGTGCCTCATGGTTAAGCGTTTGCTTGCGGATTTACAACGCTTGACTGGCAACCCAATATAGCCCTGGGAATTTTTTTTTAATACCAGGCAAAAAGTGCAACAAGTGAGCATCTCGAACATGCCCGTGGGCCCTGGCTTCCTGGCTTCTGGAGATTCCTCGACCACAAAAATGTTTGCAATAATTAGGTCAAACGATGTGTTTCACTGTGGCATTTAAAAAAAAAATCAATGGAATTTACAGGCAGTTTTGATGGAAAACTGATTTATTGCTTTTCTCCAGTGTATGCTACTGCATCCAGAAGCAACATTTCTCTGTTGCAGTAAATCAGGTATGTGCCTGAAATAAACACTGCTTGTCCTGACACAAAAACTCCAGACACGCGAGACTGGTTTGCTCAGAAAGACATTTTATAGCCTTGTGTGAAAAATTCATACAAGATATCCGCAAACCACATTTCATGCAAAAAGTTCAACATATGGCTAGCAGCCATCCATGGCGGTGGTGTAGCAGAGGAGCTCCGGGGGGAAGGCGGCCCTTCCACGTAATTCCGACCACACATCCGTATAAATTTCATCCCTGGGGGCATGATCCACAGTCGGGGATCGAGAGGCACCGTCCGGTGTAACTCCGGCCACGATCCGATGCCAGATAGCGGGAGAAATGCATCTTCACCAGCCGCGGCCTACCCACAGGTCTGAAGCACCGCATCAAAGTGCCCGTCAGCCCGACAGGAAGTGAGGGCTGGACGGGTGAGTTCGCCAGAAGTGGGTCCAGCTGTCGGAGATCAACAACGCCCTTGCCGCGACCCAGCCCGGTCGGCTACGGGCAAACCGTAAGAATGACGACATAACCCCCGAACAGAACGGCACTGGCTACTGTACACCACTGACACCTGTGGGAATAAGAAAGCGGCACCCGCAAGCTTCTGACGGACCTGGGATAGGCGGCGCGGGCAGCGGAGCACTGAGAGACGGGGGCCCATTGGAGTCTCGCACATCATCCGCACACTCTCCCTCCTTCGCTGGCCGCCGCTGAACCGCGGGCGGCGGGCCTCCCCTGCCGGGCGCGGCATCGGACATCGGGAGTGCGGGACGCGGCGACGGGGGAGATCGGCTGCCGGCGCCAGCGGTCGCGGGCCTGGGCCCCGCCCCGAATCACCCGGTGAGGAGACATTTTTCCGCAAAGCCCCACAGAGATCACACAGGGGGCTGGTTACTATTGGCCACGATCGGGGCGGCCAAAGGGACTGAGTACAACACGAGGGCCAACAGGTGCCTCGGCCTGTATCTGCCGGCAATAGTAAATCGACCTGTGCCACCACGGAAGGAATCATTGCAGGAACTTTACTCGCTTGCGGCAGCCCAGTAACGACCTCCCCTGTTAGTGCCGACATACAGGTGCCCCTGACATCCGGTTGCACACACATCGCATTGAGGCAGACATCAGCGGAGCCTGTCGAGGGAAGGCCCTGTCGCAGACGCACTCGCGGCGCTGCTCCCACGCACTGTGAGTGGGGCTCGGGCCGGTACAGGACTACCGAGTTCCTGAAAACCCAGAACGCAACTGCCATGGCGGGCAGAGGGCCGAAACACACCATAGCACAGGCGAGACTTGACAAATTTGCATATATTAAAAACGCTCCGACGCAAACAGGGAGCCGCCCCTCCATAGGTAAACACGCAGAAGAAGAAGGGGGCAACAAGTAACATTAGAAGACATAATGCACGCCCTCACCAAAGTCCAGACAACAGTGGGTTCAATTTCCACAGATGTTAACCTTCTGCGTGCAGACTTCCATAAAATGACGGAGCGTGTGAAACAAGTTGAGGTGGTCACAAAGTCCCTAGTGGAAGATACCTCAGACCTGCAACGAGCGATGGAGCGCATGGAGGCCGCGAACAAGCACCTCAGGGAGAGACTGGACGATCAGGAAAGGCGCTCAAGACGGAATAACGTTCGAATAATTGGGGTGCCGGAGACGTAAGTCAAACGAGCGATGGACCTCTACATTGAGGAACTAATCAAAACCAGACTCCAATCTAAAGGTCTCTCACATTTCTTCTCGGTGGAGAGAGCGCACAAAGTCCAGGGTGGGGCACCGAAGCAAAGAGCGGGCCGAGACCGGTGCTGGCTCGGCTGTTTAATTTCAGAGACAGGGATGCTATACTTCAAGCGGCCAGAATGTCGCCTCCAATAAAGATACAAAATTCGACGATAGCCTTTTTTCCAGACTATACGGCCGAGGTGTCCCGCCGCCGGAGAACTTTCCTAGATGTGAAGAAGACATTAAGGTCGAAAGAATTACCCTACTCGATGTTATTCCCGGCACGCCTACGAGTAGTAGCTGATAACAAAACCTGTTTTTTTGACACACCTGAAGCGGCTCAGTACTGGCTGGAGGGCTGGCGCCCGGTGGGTACTCCGCGCCGCCCCAACAACACCCAACGGACCCATCAAGGCGAGGATCTCACAGGTACACAGAGATCGAAGCGGCATGATTTGGAGCACACGTCGGAAGCGGGTTCGGTAAACGAAGAACAGTGACAGCGTCCTGGTGAACTGGCCCTGGCTCATACTAATGGACTATGAATAGGCCGGGCGTGTTGCCCTTGGTTCCTGGACGGGTTGTGCCCACAGAGAACAGGAGTGGCTGCTGCCTCGAGGGGAATGCTAGCCCCAGCAAGCAAGTACGATAGTTTGGGGAGGGGAAAAGCACTCTGCGAAGTTGGGGAGGCGGGCGGTTTTATGTCCGTGGAGCGGGGTAGCAGGGAGGGGAGTTATTGTTTATTGTTGTTAAAGGATTACACACGATGACAGGTTACGATGAAGAATGCACACGCACTGCTCCACAGAGTGACAGATATAAGGCGCGGCGGTGGGGGACGGACATGATGCGCGCGCAACACCTCACAATGACAGATCACCTCCATACCGCTGCACATAGCGGCACGCCACTGCAGGCCTCAGTCCCACCTTTACGCCTCCTAACCTGGATCTTGAGGGGGCTGGGACACAAAATTAAACGAGGGCTGGTAATAACTGCAATTAAGCAACAGAACCCAGCTCTGGTCCTGTTACAAGAAACACCCCTCACTGGTCGGGCACACCAAGCACTGGATAGAAGGGGCTACCGATGGCAACACACTTCGAATTCACCTCAAGCTCAAGGGGGACCGGTATCCTACTGACAAAGTCGTCCCCGTTCATTCTTTCACAAACCAGGGTGGACGACCAAGGACGCTTTGCGGCAGTAAGTGGCCAGTGGGAGGGCTAGTCCCTCAACATAGTGTCAGTTTATATACCTCCAGCACTACACACAGTGGCCCTGCCAGCATTGGGTGACTTTCTACTAAATCTCCCTGAAGGAGACACCATCATTGGGGGTGACTTCAATGCAGCAGTTGACGCGACGTTAGATAAATTCCCGACACGACCTCACACCACCGATCCCTCCAAACTCAGGGGCTTCTTCGAGGCGATGGGTCTGACGGATCTACGGAGAGATAAGCATCCCACTGCACAACAATATACCTACCTTTCGACCGTTCACAGCAGTTTGTCCCGCATAGACTATTTCCTGTTGCTCGGGGACGATACACACACGGTAGACACCATAGATATATTGCCCAGAGGAATCTCTGACCACTCTCCGATAGTACTGACTCTCTCTAGCAGGGAGAAGACCCGTAAGAGGGTGTATCCCATCCACCCCAATTATTTACAAATTCCCCAAATTAAGATGGCACTCAAGACACTGACTAAATATTACTTTGAGGAAAATACAGAATCAGTAGACTCGCCCACAATCCTCTGGGAGGCTTATAAGATGGTCCTGTGGGGCCAAGCGATAGCATCCATTACGGGCCACAAAAAATCGCGACAGCAACAACTTGCTTAATTGGAATTATCTTTGCACTCAGCAAACACAGCTTATATGGCCAATCCCACAGCACACAATGCGCATATCCTACAACTGCGCCAGCAGCAATATAAGGACCACCTTAGACCGCAAGTGATCACAAATATCTCGGCCACGGCGCATAAAATCTACGACGTAGGTGACAAAGCCAGGATGGCACAAGAGAGAGGGTGGCACTAGGGGCATACAACAAATACACACCAGAGAAGGAACGGTACAGACACACCCCGAGGAGATAGTACACACATTGGCAGAGCACTTTGAAAAGGTCGACACCCCTGACCGTGAAGTCCCAGAAGAGGCAGCACTGGACGCCCTTAGCCACATAGAGACCCGGACACTTTCACCAGACGCAGCCCTAGAATTAGACTCCGATCTCACGACGGAGGAAGTACGATTAGCTAACATGCGTTACCCTCCGGTAAAGCCCTGGGCCCAAATGGTATCCCCATAGTATGGTTCAAAACCGTGTCAGACACATTAAGCCCCCCACTACTAGCAATGTACGAGGAGAGCCTGTCGAGTGGAATACTGCCGGTGGACCAAAGAACCGCAACAAAAGTGGCGATCCCGAAGCCTGGTAAACCTCAGGGAGACTGTGCGTCATACCACCCGATCTCCCTTCTTAATGCCGAGGCGAAAATCCTTGCGAAATTACTGGCTCCTAGACTGATGACCCATCTTCCACAACTGATACACCCGGATCAATCCGGTTTCATGCCCAATAGAAGTACAGCGCTTAACCTCAGGTGAGTACACGGAATTTTGGCGCGGGCCCCACTCATATTGGAACCGGCAGTGATCCTTTCCCTCGATGCCAGGATGGCGTTCGATATGGTGGAATGGGGACACCTCTTCGCCGTCCTGTCAGATATGGGATTTGGCCCTAAATTTATCGCGTGGATACGCCTCCTATACATCGACCCAGTAGCGCAGGTCACGGCTAAAGGCCACATATCACACACATTCCGACTAGCGAGAGGTACCCGTCAGGGTTGCCCCTTGTCACCCCTACTGTTCACCCTGGTCCTGGAACCGTTGGCGACGTTAATTAGAACGACTCCGTTGTTGAAGGGCATTGAGTGGACAGAGGGGAGGGAGGACCGGATATCGCTCTATGCGGACGACATGTTGGTTTACTTGTCGGACCCAGATAGAAGCATACCAGCACTCCTTGCAATTTGTGACGCCTATGGGAGAACATCGGGCTACACTTTTAACTGGTCAAAATCAGTGCTTTACATCCTGAAAGGACCAGAACCCTCCCTCGAGGAGGGCTGCCCTCTAATACGCGCTTCGGGTTTCTTTAAATACCTAGGCATATATGTCATAGACAACCCGGCGACATTTTTTGGGAAAAACCTGAAACCCCCCCTGGAGCATCTGCGCAGGGATGTGAAGTATTGGGTGTCTCTGCCACTGACACTTCTTGGCAGATCAGCACTCTACAAAATGATGGTGCTCCCGCGATTCTTATACGCACTCGAAAATACGCCCTACCCGGTATCACAAAGATATTTTCAACAAATCACAGCACTGATCTCTAATCTATTGTGGGACAACCGCCCAGCACGCATTGCGCATGTCAAGCTCAACCAGAGCTGGTATGAGGGCGGGATTGCACTGCCCAACCTGCAGATGTATTATTGGGCGGCGCATCTTAAAACTATCAACCAATGGCTTCCCGCACCCCAAGATGACCCAGACTATTGTGGGCTGACAGAGCACAATTGGGCACAGATGGCATACTCACGGCACTCTATGACAGAAGCAAACCGACTAAATTGATTGGTCCCACAAAACATACAGCCACCCTGTGGCATACAGCCCAGGCTAAACTGGGTTGGAAAGATAAGATCACTAAGCTCACCCCGCTCTGGGATACTAAAGCACTGGGGCGACTGAGACATAGCAAAGGGTTCGCACAATGGGACAGTATCGGCATATCCACAGTAGAGGACCTGTGGGACAAGGGGACGGTGCTCCCGTTCTCACTACTCCAACAGCAGTACGACCTAGGCCCAAACGAAATCTATAGATATGTGCAGATCAGACACGCACTGTTACAGGTCATACCGCCAGACACTGAACTCCCGGACTCTTCCCCGTTGGAAGACAGACTACTTACGGACTTTATGCAACATAGAGCAACTTCCCTCACCTATCGTAAATGAATTAATAACCTACCAACCCCCACATTGAAATTAAGAGAGAAATGGACAGAGGAGGTGGGAGACATGGACGAAAATGAATTGAATGAGGTGCTGGCGTCCCCTAGAGAGGTGGGAATTTCAGCAAAGTTCAGGCTAGTTCAACTCAAGATCCTACATAGGATATATTACACTCGAACCAGGCTGCACAACCTAAACAGAGCACCACATCCCTATTGTCTGCAGGGCTGCAGGGAGGAGGGGACACTGCTACATACCCTCTGGGAATGCTCCTTGATAACCGAATACAGGAGGCAGGTAATGCGAACTATTTCACAGGCGCTTGAAATCTCACTGGTACCAGAGCCATGTAAGTGCATTTTAAACATATGGGAACCTAATGACTTATCCAGATATGGTCAACTGTGGGGCACGTTGGGCATCATGGTGGCAAAGAGGGATATAGCACAAAAATGGGGTGCATCCGGGGTTCCAACTCTGTCGATGTGGTCCAAACACATGGACATGCTTATGGTTACGGAGCGTGCAGTATATGTCACCAGAGCCAGCCCGCGTAAATGGAATAAAGTGTGGACACCCTGGAATATATATAGGGGTAACATATGCGAACCATTACCGGAAGATGATGTCTCCAGCTCCGACGAAGAGAGTTAGGATAAGGGTGAAATATAGGACACACTTAAGGGGTAGCTGACTTGCAAAGCATGGGGAAAGCAGTGGCGCGCGTGCTGATATCCAAACACTAGGGAATAGGAGGGACTGTATATGTGTATCTTAGTACTGTGACTGTTGTGATGAGGGGCACTGTGTATGTTCATCATATAATACAGTAACTATAAGTTGTTTTAGGTTTTAAAAAAAAATAAAAACCCTAGACCTATAACATATCCAGATTACGAAATGACTGAGTTGTATACACGTTACTTAACTGCGCCGCCGGACCACAGGGATGTCGGCTGAAGGGCGGTGTAATCCCAATAATGGCGAACAGAAATTGCATGTAAAGCGGCCGACCCCTGGGTTGTAGGCCTAAAGCTGTGTAATCTCAGAAATGTGAATAAAGGTCTTAAAAAAAAAAAGTGCAACATATTTTTCTGAAATTCATAAACGATTTGTGAACAACAAATACTCAAATTCCCCATCAGCTGCCAGTTTCCACACAACTTCCAAATTTAAAGTGCAATTGTAAGGCCAGTATTTCACCAGTATGTGAAGCACCACAGCCAAGCCAGTGTTGCCTTAGGAATTAAGGGCCATATTATCAAGAAAGGGCGATACATTATCGCCGCTTTTATCGGCAGAAAACTGCCGCTAAAGCGGCGATAATGGGCTTGCTAATATGCCCTTGTGAATTCCCAAAGAAGCCCAGTTTAACACCAGAACATGGGCTTCTATGGGAATTCACAAGGGCATATTATCAAGCCCATTATCGCCTCTTTAGCGGCAGTTTCCTGCTGATAAAAGCGGCGATAATGTATCACCCTTTCTTGATAATATGGCCCTAAAAAAGGAACCAGTATAGAGGGAAGCCTTGGACCAAAGTACATGAATATATGTGAAGAGCGTTCAGCCGCTGGCTGTGGATTAGTGATAGATAAGTGATCGTGTGGTTCTCTACTCACAAAAATCAATGGTCAAATTTGCTACAAAAACGTGTGTAAAGAGGTTTCATGAGGATGTGTTCAAAACTCATATTTATATTCCAAGTAGGATATTGTAAAAAATCTGCACGCAGAATCATCAGAGAGGTGACAACCAGAGAGTCCATCTGTGTTGTTTCGCAATCCGAGGGAGCCCCAGAGCTTCAAGGGTAAGCTTTCTAACCCTCCTGGTGCAAGGACTCAGTTCAGTGCACCAATACAAATTAGAAATCCAGTTGGACTACGACCCATGCACAACCCACTGAGCAATACCGTGCAGGTGATGTTTTCTAGTTACAATTAGACCCACTAGATGAGTTCAGAGACACTGTGGAACTTCAAGCCCTCTTTCATGAATGAATAATACACTCAAAGCGGCACTAAGAACAAGCATTAGAAATGCAATAGGTCTCGGATTTATTTGAGTTAGAGGTAATGGCATTGTAAATGGCAATGTCTTTTATCCATGTGTTTTGGTGTGTAGTGGAAATATGTGGGTTGGATTGGAATTGTAGCAATGGTGGCATGCTGCGCTTTAGATGACTATGTTTAACAGTAAAGTGTGCAATACTGCGATTGCTACAATAGTGTATTGTGGATGCGTTAACAATTGATGTGTGCACTGATGGCTGTTGGTGTGTGTGCCTGTATAAATTGTTCACTGATGGCTGGTGGTGTGTGTGCTTGGTGGAAGCGTGCACTGCCGGCTGGAGGTGTGTGTGCCTGGTGGAAGCGTGCACTGACGGCTGGTGGTGTGTGTGCCTGGTAAAAGCGTGCACAGACGGCTGTTGGTGTGTGTGTGCTTGGTGAAAGCGTGCACTGACGGCTGGTGGTGAGTGCGCCTGGTGAAAGCGTGCACTGACGGCTGGTGTTGTGTGTGCCTGGTGAAAGTGTGCACTGATGGCTGGTGGTGTGTGTGTGTTTGGTGAAAGCGTGCACTGACGTTTGGTGTTGTGTGCCTGGTGGAAGCCTGCACTGACGGCTGGTGGTGTTTGTGCCCGGTGAAAGCGTGCACTGATGGCTGGTGGTGTTTGTGCCTGGTGAAAGCGTGCACTGATGGCTGGTGGTGTGTGTGTGTGTGTGGTTGCGTGTGTGGTGGTGAGTGTGTAGTGGTGAGTGTGTGGTGGTGAGTGTGTGGTGGGGAGTGTGTGGTGGGGAGTGGTGGTGAGTGTGTGGTGGTGAGAGAGTGGTGTGTGTGTGTGTGTGTGTGTGTGGTGTGTGTGTGTGGTGTGTATGTGGTGTGTGTGTGTGTGGTGTGTGTGTGGTGTGTGTGGTCTTATGTGTGTGGTCTTATGTATGTGTGTGTGGTGGACTTAGTTCGAGTGTTCGTGCCCTGCACACTCACACACTGCCCCTACACACTCACATACTGCTCACCCTGCACACTCACACTGTTCACCCTGCACACTCACACACTGTTCAACCTGCACACTCACACACTGTTCACCCTGCACACTCACCCACTGCAGTCACTGTCACTCTGCAGTCACTGTCACTCTGCAGTCACACTCACTCTGCAGTCACTCTGCAGTCACTCTGCAGTCGCACTCACTCTGCAGTCACTCTGCACTCGCACTCACTCTGCACTCACTCTGCACTCACTCTGCACTCACTCTGCGCTCACTCTGCGCTCACTCTGCACCTGCACTCACTCTGCACCTGCACTCACTCTGCACGCACTCACTCTGCACTCACTCTGCACTCACTCTGCTCCTGCACTCACTCTGCACTCACTCTGCACTTGCACTCTGCACTTGCACTCTGCACCTGCACTCACCCTGCACTCACTCTCACACTCTGCACTCACTCTCACTCTGCACTCACTCTCACTCACTCTCACTCTGCACTCACTCTCACTCACTCTGCATCTGCACTCACTCTCACTCACTCTGCATCTGCACTCACTCTCACTCACTCTGCATCTGCACTTACTCTGCACTCACTCTGCACTCACTCTGCATCTGCACTCACTCTGCATCTGCACTCACTCTGCACTCACTCTGCACTCACTCTGCACTCTGCACTCACACTCTGCACTCACACTGCACTCGCACTCTGCACTCACTCTCACTCTGCACTCACTCACACTCCGCACTCACTCACACTCTGCACTCACTCACACTCTGCACTTTGCACTCACTCACACTCTGCACTCTACACTCACTCACACTCTGCACTCTACACTCACACTCTGCACTCGCACTCTGCACTCGCACTCTGCACTCGCACTCTGCACTCGCACTTGCACTCTGCACTCGCACTTTGCACTCGCACTCTGCACTCTGCACTCGCACTCTGCACTCTGCACTCACACTCTGCACTCACACTCTGCACTTGCACTCACACTGCACTCTGCACTCACACTCTGCACTCACACTGCACTCTGCCTAATTAGGCCACGCCCACTGCTGACGCAGGGGGACGGTAGGCCCGAGCCCTAAAAAAGAACTGCCCCTGTCTTGGCCAGACCTAGTGAGGTTTATAGTAAACGTGGTCTATATATGTGTCAGGTAGGAGTTTACAAAGACAGCCATGGAATTCTCAAACATAACCCACGCTAATTAAACACATTAAAAATAAAAGAAGTGCCCAATTGCCCGGAACTCCGAGATATGTTAACACATTTGTAATTTCCAACTTAGGATGAGCACCGTAAAAACACGTGGCATATACAAGAGATCCAGCTGTCATCCAAATGCACCCTGAACTGCAGAACGCATTAACATTTATCACCGTAAAAAGGAGAGTCCATCAGGCGTGGTGTAATGTCAGCGCTGAAGACACCGTCCTGCAGCCTGCTGCTCTCCTATTCGAGACAATACGGCGCTTTCATTTTCATCCCCAACTAGGCTGGAGAGCAACAGACAACAAATCACAAATTAGGAAAAATCACCATTTATTCTATTCAAAGAACACTACAAACACCAGGGCCGGACTGGGAACTGAAAGCAGCCCTGGCAAATTTTTCCATACCAGCCCCCCATCCGGCACGTAGCGAGCCAGCCCCTGTCCGGCGCGTAGCGAGCGAGCGAGCGAGCCCGACGGCCACTAGGGGGGTTTGGGGGGATTATCCCCCCATGAAATTTTTGATAAACGACAGACCA